>NC_056668.1:141782900-143119567 GCF_018350195.1 Panthera tigris | reverse complement strand
GGTGCCCTGAAAGACCAATCTGAAAATAAGAGATTTCCAAACAGTCACATAAGACAAAAAGAAAACCCTAAGATTTTTTTTAGGTTTATCTATTGCACAATGCAAACGGTAGTCTGCAGTTTTAGTGAACCAGGAATACTGCAAACAGTATTTATTTTTAAAAATGAGAGGCACCTGGGTGGCTCAGTCAGCTGAGCCTCCGATTTGGGCTCAGGTCATGATTTCACAGTTCATGAGCGCAAGAGCCGCATCAGGCTCTGTGCTGACAGCTCGGAGCCTGGAGCCTGCTTCGGATTCTGTGTCTCCCTCTCTCTCTGCCCCTTCCCAACTCACGCACGTATGCATTCTCTCTCTCCCTCTCTCTCTCAAAAATAAACATTTTAATTTTTTTAATGTTTATTTATTTGTGAAAGAGACAGAGCGTGAGCAGGGGAGGAGCATAGAGAGAGAGAGAGACAGACAGACAGACAGACAGACAGAATGTGAAGCAGGCTCCAGGCTCTGAGCTGTCAGCACAGAGCCTGACGTGGGACTCAAACCCACAAACCACGAGATCATGACCTGAGCCAAAGTCAGACGCTTAACCGACTGAGCCACCCAGGCACCCCTCAAAAATAAACATTTTAAAAAATGAAATAGGAAATATCGATGTACACTATGCATTTCATCTATATAAACCTATATATCTATATAAATATATTTCTATTTGCCCAAGTCCCGTTCTAGGCACTTGGCACAAATGAGTAAAACAAACTGAAGACCTCTGCCCTTGTGAAGCTCTGTGAACGGAAGAGACAGACAAGAGACATAATATTGTATAGTATGTTCAAATATGGTTAAGGGTTACAGGGAAAAAGGAGAGAGAGGTGAGGCACATTATGGGAGGGTGGAGACGGTGGGCTGCATCTGACATAGGGTCCTCAAAGTAGGTCCCTCTGAGAATTTGGGGGAAAAACTTAAAAGGAGTGAAGGAATCAGTATCACTTATATACCCAACGATAGTATAATATAAATGCTTTAGCTTCTAATTCTATACATGACAGATAAAAAAAAAAATACTTATAAGGAAAACAGACCGGAAGAAATAACAACTGTAGCTAAAACTAAATTCCAAGAACTGGATTCCAAAGCACAATACAGGCTGGACGTCCAGTCCACCAGCCAAAGGGGAGGGGGCAGGCTACTGATGAAGCTGCCCTTGTGGAAATCAGACAGGGCTTAATCTTAAGATGTCACTAAAAGGAAAATAAAGACTAAAGACAAAAGAAAGACACAAAAAGTGGTTTAAAATCTTAAAGCAAAAATGAGCTCAGATCAAAATGCATCTATCGAAAAAACATTGTTCGCTAAAAGATATTTCTAGGGCAGCAAAATGTAAAAACAGCATTCTCCACCTCTTCTAGAATCTACAGATTCTTTTGTTTTTCTAAAACATCCATACCATAAGTCAAGCGTCCCTGTAACTTCTACCTGGGTTACAAGAGAAAGAAGAAATAAGTTTAGTTAATTAACCCAAGGCTGCTTTCTACCACAATTAGCTCCCTGTCTTGGAATGACACATCTAGATGTAGCCCTATTACACCTATGTCCTCTATTGTTTTTAGTCAGAGAACACAGACATATTTCCTTAAAGAGAAAGTGGGGAAAATAATGTGAACACATCCTAGGTGAAAGTTATTTTCTCAATTCATAAGAATGAAATAGCATGAGCAAATTTAGGATGTCTGGTATTATTACTTTGTGTTGACTTTTACTTATCTACGTTCGTTTCCGTTCGTGCTTTAACTTACAATTAGAGAGTTCTATTTCCTTCTCTTTAGGAAATGCAAGTAGTAGTTAACTTCTGATATTTATCAATATCCACACAGCTATACAAATACTTTATCTTACTTATTTAGTAAAATCGTATGAAAAATTTCCTCAAATCCATCTGAAATGGTTGGTAAAACTTTATTTCTCCTATATTATAGAAGAAAGAGAGTTATTTCATATGACAGAAAGGAAATATTATCCCCACATTTTGCTACTTAACCACATAAGCTACAACTTCAAGCTATTCTGTAAGAAAATAAAGCAACAGGAATTTTTGCATATGAATGGGGAAAAAAAGAAGCATGCCTCTGTTTTGTACACACAACAAATGAGTCAGGGTCTCATAATTGCAATGCCAGTCCTGTAACTGTTTTTGATGGAATTCATTAATGTAATTACCCCAGAACTGGCATTAGGTATTATTAAAGGGCATGCAAGTTATGGTAGATAAGGAGATCCTGTGAAAGCACTTCTTACATAGCTGGGCATTAATATTTTAAAGGCCTTTTTTAAAAAGAAGTCACTAACTTCACATTTATTTTACCCAATTAAAATGCGTTCTTCAAAAAAATAACAAATATCCCCTTCCCTTATTTGAAACCCATACAATTCAAATTTCATCACACATCCAAATTACACAAGGTCTTAGAAAGGAAATTAACACAAATTCTATAGGACTAAAGGGTTTTTGAGTTAGAAAAAGAATATTTTTACAAGGCATATGTTTTGCTTTAAAACTGTTTGTAATACCATATATTAGAAATCTCAGACACAAAGCAAATTTTTGTTAAAAGCTGGGTATCTTCTTATCTATGTCTCACCCCACTGACCTCAAACTTAATGCAAATCACTGAAGTCAAACTTTTGGCATCGTCATACTCTTCTTCAGGGGTCATCTTTCCAGTAACCAAGTGCTGCTTTTCATTTTCACTGGCATCTCCCTGAAACAAGCCCTCTACTGGTAGCTTAATCAAAGGAAAGCATCCTCTTCCTTTCCTACCTCCTCCTCCATGCAGCCATCCCCCATAAATAGAATGTTCCCCAAGTTCCTGTTAATATGAGAGACTCACACCAATGGCATTAGATCAGCATGTATTGATTGAAGAGAGGGTCGACTTGAGATTCAAAACAATCTCAACATCATGGACAACAAGGCCAAAAAAACACTTTAAAGGTGAAATTTCTCAGGGATAAATGCAAATACATGTGGGTTAAAAAAAAAAAAAGAATTCCAATTTTAGTATAGAATGACACATAAGCTCAATGCCATCCAAACAACATGAAACAAGATAGAACACCTAAACCCAGTATTAGCGCCCCAGTTGCCCATGCTCACAGATAATTGTGCTCTTCTCGGGGGACCATATATTTAGATGGATCTTGACAAATAAGCATGTTCCTACAGAAAGATGATCAGGATATTGAAAGAAATAAAATCCACAGTGTATATACAGTTGATCCTGGAACAACATGGGTTTAAACTATATGGGTCCACTTATACATGGATTTTTTTCAATACAGTACAGTACTGTAAAATCTATTTTCTCTTATAATTTTCTTAGCATTTTCTTTTTCTCTGACTTACTTTAAGGACACAGCATATAATATATAACATACAAAATAAGTGTTAATTGACTGTTTATGTTATTGGTAAGGCTCTGGTCAACAGTAGGCAATTAATAGTTAAGATACGAGAGTCTAAAGTTATACATGGATTGTCAGCCATGTAGGGGGGAGAGGGGAGGAGGTCAGCGTCCCAAACCCCCATACTCTTCAAGAGTCAACTGTATACACCATGTTATGTACTAACCACATCTTGGAAATCTACCTAGGGTGTGCGTGGCAAAATAGAAAAATTTTCAAGTTAGCCAGAAATGAGGCTCCAAAAAGGAAATGAGACTATGATTAGTAAAGTCAGCTTAAATAAAATCTTGGAAGGCCTTACATATAAGAGTTTAGACTTGATTCCTATAGGCAGTGGAGAATGACATGAACTAAACTGTATACTTCAGAAAGTTTTACCTAGCAACACTTGGGGTAAAGTTAGGGGAAATGAAGGAAAACAAATTTCTAGATAGGGAAAGCTAGTCTATATGCTAATAAAACAATTCAGGCAACAGATACTGAGGATAGTTCTGGGCAAAAAAAATCACAGGTTACCACAAGCTCATAAACTCTTCTTCAGTAAGATAAACAAAAGGAGTTTCAAAAGAGGAAAAATTGGTCAGCTGCCACAGTACAAGGAAAGAGGTACAGTCTCATGCCATAAACTTCAAAATAGGAAAGAAAGGACTCTGGCAAACTCAGCATGGCAAGGCTCGGCATGGCATGGCCCCTAGTCCCATTTCCACCCCTTAGAACACACTGGAAGAAAAAAAAAATGACTTAAAAAGTCCTGAGAATCTCCACTAATAGCATTCCTTATTCTTGAGAGCAGCAGACTGAGGGCATAAGTATGAATCCTAGAGAAAAGTAAAAACAAAACAAAACATAACAAAAACTCTTAGAATAAAAGCCTCTACCCACCTTCATAGGATCTCAGCAGGGGTAGAAAAACCCAGAGTATGCCATTTTTCAAGGCTCCATGCTTAATAGATAGGATAACCCAAAAGTAACCCCACAGGAAGAAAAGAAACATTCCTGAAGGCTATTTAAACAAAAACACTGCACTGCTCCTTCTCCCCCTCCCTCCAGGCTTCAGGAAAGTACACAGAAGAACACCTCAGCCCTCACACTATACCACAAGGGAACACAAACATATTAGAGAAAGGTGGCAGGAGTGTTAAAGAGAATTCACCCACAATTTTTCAGAGAAACAGCAGGGCAACTCTGCAAACACCCCCTAAGGAAAAAAGATTCATCTCCAATGTCACACTATATGAGAACTTAATAAAAATATAAATTCAAGAAAGCTAGACTTTGGGAATAGTTGATAAAATAGAGGGAAATTTAAGAGGAGGTAAAAATCTAAATTAAAGACCTAAACAAATCTGTAACAGTGTCAATATATTAGAAATACATAAAGAATCAACTACACACAGCTGAAATTTAAGTGAGAGATTTTATAAGAATGACTTTAGATAACCACAGCAAATATAGAGAAAAAAGTTTAAAAGCTAATGTAAAAACAGAAAATCAAAATGTGGTAGGCAGTTTCGAAGATGGTCTCAAATGATCCCAGCTTCCTGGTATCCATGTCCTAGAATAAACTAAGCCACTTCTCTTGAGAGCAGGCTAAACCTAGTGGTTTCCCTCTAATTAAAGAACCAGGCAAGGTGAAGAATGGGATGTCATTGCCATGGTTAGGTGACATAAGAGCATGACTTCTGTGCTGTTAGCAAATGCTCCTCTGCCTTCCCAGCTTGAATGCTTTAATGACGAAAATTACCATGAGGGAGAGGCTCATGTGGTAAGGAACAGAGCGGTGGCTTCTGGACAACAGTCAACAAGGAACTGAGACTGTTAGCACAACACCCCCTGGGAGAACTGGATGCGGCCAACATCCACTGAGTAAGCTTCCCCAGTTGAGGCTTCGGATGAGAGTGCAGACCCTGAGCCAACTCGCTGACTGCAGCTTTGTGAGAGACCAAAGCAGAGGACCCTGCTAAGTCATGTTAGATTCCTGGCCCACAAAATTGTGAGGCAATAAATATGTGCTGTTTTTAGCGACAAAGTTTTGGGGTAATTTGTTACATAGCAAATAACATCAAGTGATAATCCTATTTCAAAGTTCTAAGGATGATTGGTATCTTTGAGGTAGAGAATCCAAAAAAGAAAATAATATTTTACATGATAAATTTAATAAAGGTTTTCTGACACAAAGAACTGAATCTGCAAATCAAAAAGACACAGTATATTCCAAAAAGCACTGATAAAGAATAAACAACTAAGATACAGTCTAGTTAAGTGACCTAACTCAAGAATAGAAAAAGAATTTTTCTTGGGGCGCCTGGGTGGCTCAGTCAGTTAAGCGGCTCACTTCCGCTCAGGTCATGATCTCATGGTCCGTGAGTTTGAGCCCCCGCATGGGGCTCTGTGCTGACAGCTCAGAGCCTGGAGCCTGCTTCAGATTCTGTGTCTCCCTCTCTCTGCGCCTTGCCTGCTCATGCTCTCTTTCTCTCAAAAATAAACAAACATTACAAAAATTTAAAAAAAAAAAAAAAAGTTTTTCTCTATCCAAGAAAAATCAAAACCCCTATGGTAGGGTGGTTGTAAGGTGGATGAAAATCAGGCTGGACCCAGAATCCCAAGAGCAACATTCAACGCCTTAAATACTAATGCAATGTGTACAAATTTCTAAGGGAAAAAAAATATGACCTAACAATTTTATACCTGTATATGGCAACAAGCAGTCATTTCCAAACATGATAGATATCTAGGATTCTAAAACCCAAAGATTCTTCTTAAACAAACTATTTGACAATGAAATCTAGCCAATCAAGCAGTGAGTGAATCAAAACAAAGAAATGAGAGGGAGAAGAGGTGGTTAGCACTGAATTTACGATTACAGAAAAGAATATAAGTATTATAAATGTCAATGATATAAAAATACAACGTACAAAAAAAGGGACCTAAAAAGCAAGATGTGGGGAAATATAATTACACTTTCAAACCAAGGAATCAATCAATACTGCCCCAAACTATTATATGAAGTTTAAGACATAACAGTGATTCAAGATTAATGGCTCTAGATAATATTTTTTTCTTGAGATTTGAGGCACATTTAGACGTAATATAGTTTTTAATCAAGAAAATTTACCTGAACTTCAGTAACTCTTTTAGTCTAGCTCAGTTTTGTTTTGCTAAATTCAAGTTGAAAAAAATAGCACCTTTTATGTAATCCATTCTGCATACATTCACAGAGAGATACCTGTGTCGGTGAATGTTGAGATTTAGGGTAAAGTTTGGGGGGGGGGGGTTCATCTTTTTTATATTCCTTACATTATATAAATGGAGTATTTATAATTTATATTAAAATACTGATGCTATTTTTCTAAAAAATTAACAATATTATGCAGGAGAAAGTAACTACTGAAAGCGTGAATTGGGATAGAGGTACTGAAAATGGAAAATTTCACATATTATTGTAAAGATTCCTGAACTGGGACTAATTACTCTCAAAGACTCCATCTGATGCTAAGTTTCCAAGATCACAGAATTTCCCTGAAATAAAAATCTTTGCTACATGAAAAATCCCTGTTTTCTATTGCATCAAGTTTAGACTTCTTTGCTTGGCTTTCAAGAAGAACCAAAACATGACCTCGAGTGTAACTAGTCTTACATAATTAGGTGAATCTGCTTGCTGTCCCACCGATTCATTGTGCTATATTCAGCTTTCATGTTTTTAACTCCTATTTGGGATCTCTTCTAAACAGACGGGTATTGAGATGTTAACAATTTATAGGCTATTTCATCCCCAATACTCAGTAAAATACGCAGATTTGAATTTTTAAATCAAATTTAAAATTTGATATGTGCTGTTTTTAGCAACAAGCAGGGAAGGGCAAAGGAAGAGAGAGAGAGAGAACCTCAAGCAGCCCCATGTTCAGCTCAAATTCCGATGCAAGGCTCAATCTCAGGACTGTGAGATCATGAGGTGAGCCGAAATCAAGAGTCGACGCTTAACTGACTGAGCCACCCAGGTGCCCCGAAATGTTTTAATTAAAAATAAAATGAAAGGGTGATACAAATAAATCTTATTTGAAATATGTTTTTAAAACTTTGACGTGGTCTTCCCAATCAAATATTTCATATTGGGTATTTTATTTTTATTTTTTAAATGTTATTTATTTTGAGTGACACAGAAAGAGAGTGAGAGCAAGCAGAGGAGGGACAGAGGGAGAGACAGAATCCCATGCAGGCTCCATGCTGTCAGTGCAGACACGGGGTTTAATCTCAGGAACCAGGAGCCGTGAGATCATAACCCGAGCCTAAACCAAGACTCAGGCATTTAACTGACTGAGCCACCCAGATGCCCCTCATATTAGGTATTTTAAAAAGAGAATTTTATGCATGTATATAGAATGCTACAGCTTACAACTATTCACAACTATGTGGATGGAAGTGGAGGGTATCACGCTAAGCGAAATTAGAGAAAGACAAATATCATCTGACTTCACTCATATTTAAGGAATTTAAGGATACAAAACAGACGAACATAAGGGAAGGGAAACAAAAATAACGTAAAAACAGGGAGGGGGAGAAAACACAAGGGACTCTTAAATATTGAGAACAAACAGAGCATTGCTGGAGGGGTTGTGAGAGGGAGGGACGGGCTAAATCGGGTAAGGGGCATTAAGTCATCTACTCCTGAAATCACTATTGCACCATATGTTAACTAACTTGGATGTAAGTTAAAAAATTAACTGATTAAAAAAAAAAAAAACAAAGAATGCTGCAGCTTACAAAGTGTTTTAATGCTCCTTTACCTCCAAAAATAATTTTCCAGTTACAATTATCCACCAAAGGGCAATGAGCACATTTAAACACTAGAAACGGTGAAATTGAAAATTATTTTAATTGTTTCAGTAAGAAAGAGTTTATGAAACTTCATAGATTTACCATAGAAATCCATTCATCAAAATCCTCTTTAAGAAGACAGAAGTACTTTTGCAAGTAAGCAGCTAAATAAATATTTATTTGTTCTTCCTCTCAACTATGATTAAAGTATTTACATCCCTTGTTTTAATATTCCAACACATTCAGAATGACAGTTGTAATTCTGGTTTTCACCCTTCACTGTAATTATAAAATCTAAAATTACGTTAGTTGACTCCTTGAATAAGACCTAAAACTTTATTAATAAACCCTCAACATTTAATGTTACATTTACAGTGATGGGAAAGAGCATGATAAATCAATGTAAAGATGAATATGGCTTTACTAGACTCCTAAGAACAGGACTTCCATGTATTTCTACCACAAGATGGAGATAAAGTAGATGTATTTACATGTTCCAAAAATACATAATTTTTTAAGTTTATCTACTTTTGAGAAAGAGCGCACGAGTGAGCACGTGAGCAGGGGAGAGGCAGAGAGAAAATCCCAAGCAGGATCCGCACTGTCCACGCAGAGTTCAACATGGGGCTCGATCTCACGAACTGTGAGATCACGACCTGAGTCAAAATCAAGAGCCGGATGCTCAACTCACTGAGCCACCCAGGTGTCCCCAAAATATATAATTTTTTATTAAAACATTTGATATCACTTAGTTCATAATCAGAAAATATATGCTGACCTTTAAGATAAACAAAAAGGTAACATTAGTTCATAAGAGACCAGTTTCAATTAAAGTTATTTCCAAAATATTCTTCTGATAAAAGAAAATTATAAAGACAAAATGTTTTCATGTTTCAATTCATTTTACATAGGAGACTACCAGTATCTTCAGATATTTTAAGACATACACTGAAGAAGATGACTCATAGGTCTATACCAGTGCCGCCCAAAAGAACTTTCTGCAATAATGGAAATGAAACAATAATCTGCATTATCCAATGTGAAAGCAACAAGCCACACTTGGCTATTGAGCATTTGAAACATGACTAGTGCTAAGAAAATTAGGGAGCTAATGAGCCTAGCTAATTTACTAGCTAATAACTGCTACTAAATCCATACCATAGACAGTTTAATATTTTAACATATATATACACATATACATATCAACATCTAATGGTATATTTGATATTAAAATAGATAAAACCTGAAATGTAAAAATAAAATGACAAATTAATGGTACAAAAATAGGTTCTGACAATTAATAACTGAGGTTTTTCCATGACCATGAGAATAAAAAAGGAAAAAGCTCAATATAATGAGAGGAAACAATGTTGTATATTAAAAGAAATAAAGTTTTACACCATTCTTTAAAGGGAATAAAAGAGCATTATTAAAACATACACACACAATACACATAATCTTTTGAAAATATATCAATCACCATGTGAATTTTCATATTTGATATAGCAATGTGCTTAAATATTCAAAACGTCAAATATTAAATAAATGCACACAAAATAAACTCCGTATTTACCACTTATTCAAGTCCAAGATTAGTCAACGTTTTCAACAACAACAACAAAAAAAAATTGTTCCCTCTTACCAAACAGCAAGTCTAACTGTACAATTACAAAGTAGGG
Source organism: Panthera tigris (assembly GCF_018350195.1). NCBI lineage: Eukaryota > Metazoa > Chordata > Mammalia > Carnivora > Felidae > Panthera > Panthera tigris. Next base: position 143,109,617 of record NC_056668.1, on the reverse strand, counting down.
CACTCTGCACCAGAGACAGATTCCAACAAAAATCCATTGGAAACTCAAGCAATTCCAAGCCGGGTACTGTTTAGACTAGAGAGGCAATAACCAGGGTGTTTCTAACCAGAAGTACTCTTCCCATCCAGACAAAGATGCCGATCAAAGGTGCTGAAACCAAAAGGAAAAAACTGCATGATCATGAAAGCAGAAAGATTCATGATCACACCATTTCACTGATGTCTTTATTAGGTTTGGGCAGAAAAGGGAGGGAGCCGACCTGAAGTGTTATCGAGGCAACACTGAGGAGAGATAAGAGTGTTAGAAAACAATCTGTAGATTGGTCACCAAATTATTCTTGAAAATATGTTGACGGTGGTTGCATTATTACGGCATAGGTGCTCTGACTTTAAAACCAAAAGAAACAAACAAGAATGTTTAATTATCAGTAGGTTACAAACTCAGAATGTTCTCATTTGCAAAAAACAGTTAAAATCGGCCTGCCATTGACTGGGCACACTCTAACAGAAAACAAAAAACAGAACTCTTCTAGTCAGCAGATCTACCCCTCCCCCAAAAGATCTCATTAAATGATTTCTGCATGTGCTGTGTTAAAACTGAACCCCTAGAGGGCAACTGAGCTTCAATTTTTACTTCTTAATACCCTTCAGTTCCTAACTGCTTTACGGATACCATGACCTCTTTCCTTATGCCTTGGAACTTCTCCTTTAAAACAAAAGGTAAATGGAAAGAAGAAACCAAAGATGTTCCACCCACTAATACAAAAATAGCATTATTGAGTGTAGTCGTTAACACTGATAATTCAAAGATGAAGAATATGGTATATTCTTAGAGGCATAATCCTGAATAGCACAGATCATAAACGAGTATCAGAATATCAGCACTCCCGTTAGGACGAAGGAACAGATAGGAAAGCTGTACTTAACAAGTCTGTTTAATAAAAAATGCTTTGCATAACTTTACATTCATTAAAGGGCACGTTAAAATTTATAGGAAAAGAAGGTGAAGAACTTAATCTCAATAACAATTAACCCTATATAAACTACCCAGTATAACCCACTATAAGAAAATCAGTTTTCCCTCAGGGTCAAAAATGTGACGAGGTTTCCTAACTGCCCTTCTAAGCTAATTCCTTATCATGAGGTACAAAGTGCTGACATTCAAAGAGGCCCACTCACAACATTGACGTACCAAAAAAGAAAAAAAAAAAAAAAAAAAAAAGGAGTTAATATATCACTGTGAAAGAATACTAGCTAGAAGGCCACTAACTGTATAATGCAACAATGCTATATTTACCTTTTAGTGAAACGGATAAATTAGGCATACACAAGTCTAATATGTATATACCAGCAGAGTAACACAACAGAATGAGCTGAGCATTTACTTGCATGACACGTGGGATTACAAAAGCAACTTGATAATTTGATTAGTTATGTGTGGTTTTTTACTTTATTACTTTATTTAAACAAAATTTTTAATATTTATTTTTGAGAGAGACAGACACGGAGTACTAGTGGGGGAGGAGCAGAGAAAGAAGGAGACACAAAATCCAAAGCAGGCTCCAGGCTCTGAGCTGTCAGCACACAGCCCGATGCGGGGCTTGAACTCACAAGCTGTGAGATCATGACCTAAGCCGAAATCAGACACTTAACCAACAGAGCCACCCTTTTTTAATATTTTATTACTTTACTTTACTTTACTTTACTTTATTTTATTTTATTTTATGAGAAAGAGAAAGAAACTGAGCAGGGAAGGGGCAGAGACAGAGGTCTGCATGGTCAGTGCAGAGCCTGATGTGGGGTTCCATCTCATTAACTGTGAGATCATGACCTGAGCTGAAAGCAAGAGTGGACACTTAACCAACTGAGCCACCCAGGCACCCCCCTACACGTTTTGTTTTTTTTTTAATCCAAAAAGGTTTTTAAACAACCAACTCTCAGACTTGTATATTTACTTTATAATATGTACTTGTTAACTGGAACAAAATTTTAATTCAATCCATAAAGACCTATTGACTGTAAATGTGCAACCACACAAGGCCTTCCTCCCCACCAGGGTATGTCACCAGTGGCTCAGCGCCAGAACCAGCATCCTCCTGAAGGCAGAGAATACACGCACATGCTGGTTAAAGACCTTTTCTCCATGTCACAATAATTTTCTTCACTAACTTTCTAAACTATTCACATTTGCAATTACTTATACTTATTCACATGACATCCTGTGGACTCACGGATCCAAAATGATCACAAATCAAACTCTGTTCATGTAGGTTAGAATCTGTATATGAAATATGACAAATTAAGCATGGACTAATGGAATACAGAGAAGAGAGAGGCTGCTGAGAAGCGTGAAGTTTGTGTGCCATGAGGTCAGTAATTTTCAGAACAGGAAAGAGGGACAGGGAGTAGGATAGGATAAAAAGGGAATCAAGGTTTAAGACTGCAAGAGCATCCTTGGGTTCATCATTTCCTAAGAATCATTGGCCCACTAGAAAAGAATCTGAAGGCTGACCCAGATAATTTGGGGCTCAACTTCCAAGATGGAAGTAAAAGAAATAAAGTTTCAGAAATAGAAAACACACACACACCCAAGCTTATAGTTCATATGGAAGAGTGCTCTAGATGGTGAAGTACGTAACTTTAAGATATACAGAATGAACTGAAGACAGAAGTAAAATCCACATGGCCTGTTGCCACGTGCTACTTTAAGGAGCAATTCTGTGTCTGGCCAATCCCTTCTAAACCTTGCCTGTACATTCAAATCACCTTGGGAGCTCTGAAAAAAAAAAAAACACAAACACAAAAACCAATACCTTTCTTTGTAGAGAGTAGCCTGTGCACTGGTATTTTTAACATTCCCAGGTAATTCTTTTTTTTTTTTTTTTTTTTTTTTTTTTTAACATTTATTTATTTTTGAGACAGAGAGAGACAGAGCATGAACGGGGGAGGGTCAGAGAGAGGGGGAGACACAGAATCAGAAGCAGGCTCCAGGCTCTGAGCTGTCAGCACAGAGCCCGACGCGGGGCTCGAACCCACAGACTGTGAGATCATGACCTGAGCCGAAGTCAGCCGCTTAACCGACTGAGCCACTCAGGTGCCCCCCAGGTAATTCTAATGTATAGGAAAGGTTGAGGACTACTGATCTAGTGTGAGAGGATAAAATCGTAAAGGCAGAGCAGAGGTTCTACCATAAGAATATGACAAGTCGAATCTCATCAGGGAAGATGTGAAAGAAAAAGATAATACAGAAGAAACTACATGAAGCCTTTATCAGTGAGGTACTGAGTAAATAGATCCACTCTGAAAATCATGGGGTACTAATGAAATTAGAATTCCTTAATAAACTCAACCACATGTAAGGCAACCATAAGGTCTCATCTCGAGGACAAAATAAGAGAAAAACAAAAATACCTTTTTCACACTAGTACATAAAAAGTGCGGTAGGTCAAACCTTCAATAAGATCAGAATTTTTCAATGTTTCAGAAGTTTAAATTTTATGAGCCTGGCATATCTTTGGGAGATATATTGGGCAAAGAACAGGATGTAACATATCTGAAGTTTTTACCCTCCATTGACACAATCTAGGATTCAGTGAAATCTCTAGCTCCTTTTAAAGTGGGTATTAAAGAGGGCACTTGTGATGAGCACTGGCTGTTATATGTAAGTGATGGGTCACTCAATTCTACTCCTGAAACCGTTATTACACTATGTGTTAACAAACTAGAATTTAAATAAAAACTTAAAAAAAAATAAGAGGTATCAAATGATAAAAAATGAACAAATGAAGAATTGAGAAGGGACGAATGGAAAATTAAGCAGGGAGAGAAGAGAATAAAAGTATAGGAAGGAGAAGCAGAAGAACAGAGGAGTAAACAGTAGTAAAGACAGGGAGGCTTTCTATCAAATTCAGCTTTCATATGACATGGCAAGGCCATATGGAGAAACTGGTCTTTACTCTGTTACCTCCACACCAGGGTGACAGAAGGTGGTTGAGACAGGTTTTGAGGTAGTGCCCTATGATCTGAACTTTCATGAGGATTAAATGAGATCATATAACAGCAAATGAAGAAGAAGAAGAAGAAGAAGAAGAAGGAGGAGGAGGAGGAGGAGGAGGAGGGGGAGGGGAAGAAAGAGAAAGAAAGAGAAAAAGAAAGAGTTTCAAATTTCCAAATACAGCCTTGACTCTTCTCGGATGATCTACTTCGTGTAGGTGAGTGAATGAGAAAAGTAGGCAAGGGGTCTAACTGCATTAATCTGCACGGAGTTGGAATAAAATTGCTCCTACTGGTCCAGTAAAGGTATCTTCCACCACAATAAAGGGCTTTTGTCTGGAACAGCCAGAACGGAAAGGAAATTATCTGAGCTCAAGAATCCAAGAGGCTTAGAAAGACAATTTGAAGAGTGAGACAATGTTAATGCACGAAGAGCTGGGTTCTAATCATGTATTTGATATTAACCCATGGTTTGAACTAAGGTTAGTCAATTACCTAATCTCTTACAGAAAGGACACTGAAAAAGATGACATTTAAAGATTCTCCCCATTACTTAAATTCTATGTAATACTTAGTTCTTTGGCAGTGTTACTGACTAGGGAGGTGTAAATATGGGGTTGAACTAGAGAAATAATTTACAGTAAGCACATGGCAAAGTCTAGAATGTCCAGAGGAAGCTGAATTTGTGCGTGGTGACCTGAAACTCTTACATAAATATGTTCTAATAAATCCAATTAATATTTTCTCAAACTTTGCTAATAGAGATATTTCAAATTAAAAAGACATCTAATAGTATGGATTCAGACTTAAATTTGTGCTGTATTTTTTAGTTTGGTTATCATTACAACTGGCTTTGGGGTTACAGTGCACAATCAAATGGGTTAAAAAAATTCAATGCAAACACATTATTCGTTCATGCATTTTAAAGGTGAGGGCATGGGTATTACATCAGAATGCAGAATAAACCTACGGGGCAGGGGAGGGGAGAAGAAGCCGCCTCCCAAGGTGAACTTTCAAATTAGGTCAGCAGAAATCAACTGCCATTAAATTAAGAGAACATGCTGCTCTTTAGCTATTTCACCATTCTTAGATCAAAGAAGGTTTTTCTTTAGCTCTGAGGACTCAAAATGTTGTATTTTAAAAATGTGACAAATCAGTCTGTCGAGAGAGGAGAATAACACGTGCCTAAGGATAACTGCAAAAAGGAAAAAAAAGCTATGTCACAGTTAACTCTGTGGAAGTGCCACACTGCAGTTCATCCTCATCCTCACTCAGTAGCCTGACACTTTCCATAAATGCCAGCAGTTATGCTACAGCAGCCTGAGACGGGGTGTCCCTTTAGCTCTGGCAAACACGCATCACTGCCTGTCACTTTAATGAACAATACCTTCTAGTTTTAAAAGAATGCAGAAAGCCAGATTTTAGGAAGGAAATAGATCAGGATGTCCTGTGTTCTACTGCAGAACTAACCTTCTTTCAACTGTGTTTGTATCGAGTCTCTTCCTGGGAAGGGAGGAAAGAAGAAAGGAGAGAGGGAAGAAAGTAAGGCAGGGAGGAAGAAAGGGCAGACTTCAGATGCTTCTGGTTTCTTACTGGAAAACAAAGCTAAACTCCTGCTGTAGGTTTTTTAAGGCACTCCGAAATCAGGCTTGACCCCCAGTTGTTACTTGTCATTATCCCTCAAACGCACTGCCGGTCTCCTAAGGTCAATCTCCCTACTGCTGTATAGACACACTATACCCACTACTACTTTAGGGCTTTCAATCCTGAATCTATGGTGAAAAAGGCTTTTCCAGCATCTCTGGACTCACCCAAATCATCAGCCACCCTTTAAGGTCCACTTCATAACCCATGTTCTTCTTTCAGTCTCACCTGACTAAATCAGAATTCACTGGCTTTTCTTTTTTCTAAACTAACATGCAGGTATTTCATTATAAATTGCTTTATATGATGTAATTCTATTTTATGTATGGCTGGTTTGTCTCTCATCCAACCAGACAAATTTCTTAAAACCAAGTCTCCTTACTCTGCCTCTGTAACACTTCTCACAGTGTTGAACATGTGAAAGGCAGTCAATAAAGATGTAAGAAGAATGCTACTAACATGAAGTATGTACATTAAGAGCAGTATTTTATTTTTTTATTTTTTTTTTGACTTACACTTATTTTTTTTTATTTTATTTTTATTTTTTAATATATGAAATTTACTGTCAAATTGGTTTCCATACAACACCCAGTGCTCATCCCAAAAGGTGCCCTCCTCAATACCCATCACCCACCCTGCCCTCCCTCCCACCCCCCATCAACCCTCAGTTTGTTCTCAGTTTTTAACAGTCTCTTATGCTTTGGCTCTCTCCCACTCTAACCTCTTTTTTTTTTTTTTTTTTTTCCTTGCCTTCCCCCATGGGTTTCTGTTGTTTCTCAGGATCCACATAAGAGTGAACACATATGGTATCTGTCTTTCTCTGTATGGCTTATTTCACTTAGCATCACACTCTCCAGTTCCATCCATGTTGCTACAAAAGGCCATATTTCATTTTTTCTCATTGCCACGTAGTATTCCATTGTGTATATAAACCACAATTTCTTTATCCATTCATCAGTTGATGGACATTTAGGCTCTTTCCATAATTTGGCTATTGTTGAGAGTGCTGCTATAAACATTGGGGTACAAGTGCCCCTATGCATCAGTACTCCTGTATCCCTTGGATAAATTCCTAGCAGTGCTATTGCTGGGTCATAGGGTAGGTCTATTTTTAATTTTCTGAGGAACCTCCACACTGCTTTCCAGAGCGGCTGCACCAATTTGCATTCCCACCAACAGTGCAAGAGGGTTCCCGTTTCTCCACATCCTCTCCAGCATCTATAGTCTCCTGATTTCTTCATTTTGGCCACTCTGACTGGCGTGAGGTGGTATCTGAGTGTGGTTTTGATTTGTATTTCCCTGATAAGGAGCGACGTTGAACATCTTTTCATGTGCCTGTTGGCCATCCGGATGTCTTCTTTAGAGAAGTGTCTATTCATGTTTTCTGCCCATTTCTTCACTGGGTTATTTGTTTTTCGGGTGTGGAGTTTGATGAGCTCTTTATAGATTTTGGATACTAGCCCTTTGTCCAATGTGTCATTTGCAAATATCTTTTCCCATTCCGTTGGTTGCCTTTTAGTTTTGTTGGTTGTTTCCTTTGCTGTGCAGAAGCTTTTTATCTTCATAAGGTCCCAGTAATTCACTTTTGCTTTTAATTCCCTTGCCTTTGGGGATGTGCCGAGTAAGAGATTGCTACGGCTGAGGTCAGAGAGGTCTTTTCCTGCTTTCTCCTCTAAGGTTTTGATGGTTTCCTGTCTCACATTCAGGTCCTTTATCCATTTTGAGTTTATTTTTGTGAATGGTGTGAGAAAGTGGTCTAGTTTCAGCCTTCTGCATGTTGCTGTCCAGTTCTCCCAGCACCATTTGTTAAAGAGACTGTCTTTTTTCCATTGGATGTTCTTTCCTGCTTTGTCAAAGATGAGTTGGCCATACGTTTGTGGGTCTAGTTCTGGGGTTTCTATTCTATTCCATTGGTCTATGTGTCTGGTTTTGTGCCAATACCATGCTGTCTTGATGATTACAGCTTTGTAGTAGAGGCTAAAGTCTGGGATTGTGATGCCTCCTGCTTTGGTCTTCTTCTTCAAAATTACTTTGGCTATTCGGGGCCTTTTGTGGTTCCATATGAATTTTAGGATTGCTTGTTCTAGTTTCAAGAAGAATGCTGGTGCAATTTTGATTGGGATTGCATTGAATGTGTAGATAGCTTTGGGTAGTATTGACATTTTGACAATATTTATTCTTCCAATCCATGAGCAGGGAATGTCTTTCCATTTCTTTGTATCTTCTTCAATTACCTGCATAAGCTTTCTATAGTTTTCAGCATACAGAACTTTTACATCTTTGGTTAGATTTATTCCTAGGTATTTTATGCTTCTTGGTGCAATTGTGAATGGGATCAGTTTCTTCATTTGTCTTTCTGTTGCTTCATTGTTAGTGTATAAGAATGCAACTGATTTCTGCACGTTGATTTTGTATCCTGCAACTTTGCTGAATTCATGTATCAGTTCTAGCAGACTTTTGGTGGAGTCTATCGGATTTTCCATGTATAATATCATGTCATCTGCAAAAAGCGAAAGCTTGACTTCATCTTTGCCAATTTTGATGCCTTTGATTTCCTTTTGTTGTCTGATTGCTGATGCTAGAACTTCCAGCACTATATTAAACAACAGCGGTGACAGTGGGCATCCCTGTCGTGTTCCTGATCTCAGGGAAAAAGCTCTCAGTTTTTCCCCGTTGAGGATGATGTTAGCTGTGGGCTTTTCATAAATGGCCTTTATGATCTTTAAGTATGTTCCTTCTATCCCGACTTTCTCAAGGGTTTTTATTAAGAAAGGGTGCTGGATTTTGTCAAAGGCCTTTTCTGCATCGATTGACAGGATCATATGGTTCTTCTCTTTTTTTTTGTTAATGTGATGTATCACGTTGATCGATCTGCGAATGTTGAACCAGCCCTGCATCCCAGGAATGAATCCCACTTGATCATGGTGAATAATTCTTTTTATATGCTGTTGAATTCGATTTGCTAGTATCTTATTAAGAATTTTTGCATCCATATTCATCAGGGATATTGGCCTGTAGTTCTCTTTTTTTACTGGGTCTCTGTCTGGTTTAGGAATCAAAGTAATACTGGCTTCATAGAATGAGTCTGGAAGTTTTCCTTCCCTTTCTATTTCTTGGAATAGCTTGAGAAGGATAGGTATTATCTCTGCTTTAAATGTCTGGTAGAACTCCCCTGGGAAGCCATCTGGTCCTGGACTCTTATTTGTTGGGAGATTTTTGATAACCGATTCAATTTCTTCGCTGGTTATGGGTCTGTTCAAGCTTTCTATTTCCTCCTGATTGAGTTTTGGAAGAGTGTGGGTGTTTAGAAATTTGTCCATTTCTTCCAGGTTGTCCAATTTGCTGGCATATAATTTTTCATAGTATTCCCTGATAATTGTTTGTATCTCTGAGGGATTGGTTGTAATCATTCCATTTTCATTCATGATTTTATCTATTTGGGTCATCTCCCTTTTCTTTTTGAGAAGCCTGGCTAGAGGTTTGTCAATTTTGTTTATTTTTTCAAAAAACCAACTCTTGGTTTCGTTGATCTGCTCTACAGTTTTTTTAGATTCTATATTGTTTATTTCTGCTCTGATCTTTATGATTTCTCTTCTGCTGGGTTTAGGCTGCCTTTGCTGTTCTGCTTCTATTTCCTTTAGGTGTGCTGTTAGATTTTATATTTGGGATTTTTCTTGTTTCTTGAGATAGGCCTGGATTGCAATGTATTTTCCTCTCAGGACTGCCTTCGCTGCATCCCAAAGCGTTTGGATTGTTGTATTTTCATTTTTGTTTGTTTCCATATATTTTTTAATTTCTTCTCTAATTGCCTGGTTGACCCACTCATTCGTTAGTAGGGTGTTCTTTAACCTCCATGCTTTTGGAGGTTTTCCAGACTTTTTCCTGTGGTTGATTTCAAGCTTCATAGCATTGTGGTCTGAAAGTATGCATGGTATAATTTCAATTCTTGTAAACTTATGAAGGGCTGTTTTGTGACCCAGTATATGATCTATCTTGGAGAATGTTCCATGTGCACTCGAGAAGAAAGTATATTCTGTTGCTTTGGGATGCAGAGTTCTAAATATATCTGTCAAGTCCATCTGATCCAATGTATCATTCAGGGCCCTTGTTTCTTTATTGACTGTGTGTCTAGATGATCTATCCATTTCTGTAAGTGGGGTGTTAAAGTCCCCTGCAATGACCACATTCTTATCAATAAGGTTGCTTATGTTTATGAGTAATTGTTTTATATATCTGGGGGCTCGGGTATTTGGCGCAAAGACATTTATAATAGTTAGCTCTTCCTGATGGATAGACCCTGTGATTATTATATAATGCCCTTCTTCATCTCTTGTTACAGCCTTTAATTTAAAGTCTAGTTTGTCTGATATAAGTATGGCTACTCCAGCTTTCTTTTGGCTTCCAGTAGCATGATAAATAGTTCTCCATCCCCTCACTCTCAATCTAAAGGTGTCCTCAGATCTAAAATGAGTCTCTTGTAGACAGCAAATAGATGGGTCTTGTTTTTTTATCCATTCTGATACCCTATGTCTTTTAGTTGGCGCATTTAATCCATTTACATTCAGTGTTATTATAGAAAGATATGGGTTTAGAGTCATTGTGATGTCTGTATGTTTTATGCTTGTAGTGATGTCTCTGGTACTTTGTCTCACAGGATCCCCCTTAGGATCTCTTGTAGGGCTGGTTTCGTGGTGACAAATTCCTTCAGTTTTTGTTTGTTTGGGAAGACCTTTATCTCTCCTTCTATTCTAAATGACAGACTTGCTGGATAAAGGATTTCGGCTGCATATTTTTTCTGTTTAGCACACTGTAGATATCGTGCCAAGCCTTTCTGGCCTGCCAAGTTTCAAAGGAGAGATCAGTCACGAGTCTTATAGGTCTCCCTTTATATGTGAGGGCACGTTTATCCCTTGCTGCTTTCAGAATTTTCTCTTTATCCTTGTATTTTGCCAGTTTCACTATGATATGTCGTGCAGAAGATCGATTCAAGTTACGTCTGAAGGGAGTTCTCTGTGCCTCTTGGATTTCAATGCCTTTTTCCTTCCCCAGGTCAGGGAAGTTCTCAGCTATACTTTCTTCAAGTACCCCTTCGGCACCTTTCCCTCTCTCTTCCTCCTCTGGGATACCACTTATGCGTATATTATTTCTTTTTAGTGTATCACTTAGTTCTCTAATTTTCCCCTCATACTCCTGGATTTTTTTATCTCTCTTTCTTTCAGCTTCCTCTTTCTCCATAACTTTATCTTCTAGTTCACCTATTCTCTCCTCTGCCTCTTCAAGCCGAGCCGTCGTGGTTTCCATTTTGTTTTGCATTTCGTTTAAAGCGTTTTTCAGCTCCTCGTGACTGTTCCTTAGTCCCTCAATCTTTGTGGCAAGAGATTCTCTGCTGTCCTGTATACTGTTTTCAAGCCCAGCGATTAATTTTATGACTATTATTCTAAATTCACTTTCTGTTATATTATTTAAATCCTTTTTGATCAGTTCATTAGCTGTTGTTATTTCCTGGAGATTCTTCTGAGGGGAATTCTTCCGTTTGGTCATTTTGGAGAGTCCCTGGCGTGGTGAGGACCTGCAGGGCACTTCCCCTGTGCTGTGGTGTATAACTGGAGTTAGTGGGCGGGGCCGCAGTCCGACCCGATGTCTGCCCCCAGCCCACCGCTGGGGCCACAGTCAGACTGGTGTGTGCCTTCTCTTCCCCTCTCCTAGGGGCGGGATTCACTGTGGGGTGGCGTGGCCCGTCTGGGCTACTTGCACACTGCCAGGCTTGTGGTGCTGGGGATCTGGCGTATTAGCTGGGGTGGGTAGGCAAGGTGCACGGGGGCTGGAGGGGCAGGCTTAGCTCGCTTCTCCTTAGGTGATCCACTTCAGGAGGGGCCCTGTGGCAGCGGGAGGGAGTCAGATCCGCTGCCGGAGGTTTGGCTCCGCAGAAGCACAGAGTTGGGTGTTTGCGCGGAGCGAGCAAGTTCCCTGGCAGGAACTGGTTCCCTTTGGGATTTTGGCTGGGGGATGGGCGGGGGAGATGGCGTTGGCGGGCGCCTTTGTTCCCCGCCAAGCTGAGCTCTGCCGTCCGGGGGCTCAGCAGCTCTCCCTCCCTTTGTCCTCCAGCCTTCCCGCTTTCCGAGCAGAGCTGTTAACTTATGACCTCCCAGACGCTAAGTCGTGCTTGCTGTGGGAACACAGTCAGTCCGGCCCTCCGCTTTTGCCAGCCAGACTCGGGAGCTCCGCTTGGCCGGCGAGCCGCCCCTCCGCCCCAGCTCCCTCCCGCCAGTCCGTGGAGCGCGCACCGCCTCGCCGCCCTTCCTACCCTCTTCCGTGGGCCTCTTGTCTGCGCTTGGCTCCGGAGACTCCGTTCTGCTAATCCTCTGGCGGTTTTCTGGGTTCTTTAGGCAGGTGTAGGTGGAATCTAAGTGATCGGCAGGACGCACGGTGAGCCCCGCGTCCTCCTACGCCGCCATCTTCCGGAACCAAGAGCAGTATTTTAAAAAAATGTTTTAAAAAGGTTTCAGCAAGTGTCTGGTTATCTTCTTAATCTTTATTTTTGTTTAAAAAAATTTTTAATGTTTATTTTTGAGAGAGAGAGAGAGAGAGAGAGAGAGAGAGAGAGAATGCAAGCAGGGGAGGGGCAGACAGAGAGGGAGACACAGAATCCGAAGCAGGCTCCAGGCTCTGAGCTGTCAGCACAGAACCGGACGCAGGGCCTGAACTCATGGACCGCAATATCATGACCTTAGCCAAAGTCGGACACTCAACCGACTGAGCCACCTAGGCGCCCCTATCTTCTTAATCTTCTCGGTCTAAATCCAATCAAGAAATAATTGCCAAATATAAAATAATTCTAGAAAACTTAAGAAAAAGTGTAGCTTTTAAAAAATTCTGGTTTAAAGACTTTATGTTTAAGTAATTTCGACACCTAGCGTGGGACCCAAACAAAATCTTGAGATCAAAAGTCACATGCTCCATCGACTGAGCCAGCCAGGAGCCCTGAGAAAAAATTTTTTAAATCACCAATACTTCCAACACCTAGAAGTAACTTCTGCCAGCGTTACTTTATAGCCCTCTTTCTTCATAATTATTAGTCATAATTAGTAATCGGCCATAATTTCAATTTGAATACTTACTCGTACTTGTTAAGTAAGCAATCTGACTGCTTATTAAATAAGCATCTCCCCTGCTTAAACTCAGGAAGAACAAGGGCTGAATCTGCTTCTGTCACACCGATGTACACAGTGTAGTGTATGTGAAATGCTTGGTTCATGGGAGGTGCTTCAAGTTTACGGAATGGGTTAATTTTGGATAGCCCTTCTTGTGTCTTCTCATGTAATTAAACCAAGGCTCAGGAAATTTTTCAGGCAAGAGTCATATGGTAAATATTTTAGGATTTGTGAACCATACGGTCTCTGCTGCAACCAGCGACTCTGCTACTGCAGCCACAGGCAATACTGAAGTGATGGTCAGAGCTGTGCTCCAGTAAAACACAGAGACAGGCACTGGGCCAGACTGTGCCAGGAGACTGTAGACTGCCAACGTCGGAATAAAAATGACGTATTGTGCCTAGTGACTCATGGCAATGATGGGTTTATTAGGATTGCAAATGCATACATATCATTTCCTTTAACGTTTTTTCTAATTTTTTTTAATGTTTATTTATATTTGAGAGAGAAAGAGAGCGCGAGTGGGGGAGGAGCAGAGAGAAGGAGATACAGAATCTGAAGCAGGCTCCAGGCTCTGAGCTGCAGCACAGAACTGGACACAGGGCTCGAACTCATGAGCCGTGAGATCACGACCTGAGCCGAAATCACACACTTCGCTGACTGAGCCACCCAGCGTCCTATAACATTTCATATAGTCAACCAGACTCTGTTGACATCTAAGTTTGGGCAATATTCCATATTCCATATAATGTGGTACTGAACATACGATGTGTAGTTTATTGAACATCTCTGATCATTTCCTTAAGAGACATCGCTACCTAGCTGGAAATGCTAGGTTAAGCAATAGCCATATTTATGAATTTTTGTTAGGAAAAAATACTCATAAGCTGAAGGAGCTTGGGAAGATAGTGGAGCAGGAAGACCTGAGCTCACCCAGTCACACATTTACAACTACACATCACCCACATTCCAGTCAATAAACCAGAAAGCAGTGTGAAGTCTGGCAGAACAGACTCCACAACTAAACATAGAGAAGAAGCTGTATCTGAAAGGTTAGAAGGTCAGAAAGGTGGAGGTGGTTATCTGCAGGAGGGAGAAATCTGTGGACGTGGAGAGGGCAAAGAAACCGGCCCTTGCACCTGGGAGCTCATGCAGGAAAGACTAACTCCCATGTTTGGTTTTAAAAGCCAAAGGGGCTAAATTCGGTGAGTTTATTAAAAAAAAAAAAAAAAAAAGTGGGACTTGGAGCCTGGAGCTTTAGAAATCAGTTGACTCCGCATGGGGCAAGCCTGGAGGGAGAGTGATAGGTGGGTCACTGCCCTTCAAGGCAGGAATCAAGGGGGACCTACCTGAGTGGCTCAGTTGGCTAAGCATCTGACTCTTTGACTCCGATCAGGTCATGATCTCACAGTTCATGAGACTGAGCCCCCGCACTGTAGCACAGAGCCTGCTTGGGATTCTCTCTTCTCCCTTTTCTCTGCCCCATCCCCACTGTGGGCACACATGCACCCTCTCTCTCTCTCTCTCTCAAAACAAATAAGTAAACGTTTAAAAAACCTGCTTATCCTTGTGATATTGTGATTCATGATAAAAAAAAAATACTTAAAAAAAAAAGAAAAAGAAAAGAAACAGCAGCCTGAGCAGAGAAGCAACATAAAAAGTGCAGTTTACAAACAATGGTGGCAAACGGGAGACAGATCTATTAATACTGATTTCAGGGGGGTGGGGGCAGGCAGGGACTCCTCCTAAAATGAGGGAGCTGGCAGGCACCATTCCTCCCCCAACTCGCCAGCATAAACACAGGGGCATGTACGGGAGGCGGAGCTGCAGGCACCTGCTACCTAGACCGCTAGCAGTGTGCCACGCCCCCCAGGCCCTCCTGAGGACTTGCCCACTCAGAGCCCGCTAGCATTGGTCCCGGGCTCAGGACAAATTTTGTTGGCACATGTGTACCACATCCACCACCAGATGCATAGCTACTGCTGACCACAGCACCCAAACACACACCCCGAGCTACCAAAGCACATTGGGCCCAGCCATAGCCAGCCATCATCTCATGCCCCACCTAGCCTCACACCAAGGGCAGCAGCATTTTGGTAGATCGGGCATAGGACTAGTGGTCCAGAGCAAATTTTACTAACACCACCATCCAGTTGTCAAATACCCCAGCAGGCACACCCCCTAAGAGCTTGCCTGCCTGGGTCCCACTAAAAACACTGAGAGCAAGCACAGCCCACACAGGCAGCGACCTTCTGCCTCCATTCGTTCCACTGAAAGGAAAAGTGACTACAACACAACAGCAGGGAGTAAGCAATACACATAGGGTATTTTCCTGAAGTGCCAGGTTCTGGAGAACAGGGGACACTGCACTGCAAGGTACCCAAGGATCTCTTCCGCACAAAGTCACTACATTCAAGACAGAAAGACACAGCTGACTTTCTTAACAGAGAAACAGATACAAAGAGGCAGGCAAAATGAGACAGAGAAATTTATCCCAAATAAAAGAACATGACAAGGCCACAGCCAGAGATCTAAGCAAGACAGATACAAGTAACATGCCTGATAGAGAATTTAAAGCAATGATCATAAGGATACTCACTGGACTTGAGAAAAAAATGGAAGATAAGAGTGAGACCCTTAACACAGTGATAAGGAACAACACAGCAGAGATAAAGGGCTCAATAAACGAAATGAGAAAGATGCTTGCTAGCCTGGAAAGTAAGATGGAAGAAGCAGAGAAACAAATTAGTCACCTAGAAGACAGAATAATGGACATTAACCAAACTGAACAAAAGAGAGGAAAAAGAATTATGCAAAATGTGACTGGACTTGGGGAATTCAGGGATTCCATCGAACATAATAACACTCAGATTATAGGAGTGCCAGAAGAAGAAGAAGAGAGAAAAGAGGGCAGAACATTTATTTGAAGAAATAACAGGTAGAAACTTTCCTAATGTGGGGAAAGAATCAGATATCCAGTTCCAGGAAGCACAGAGAACGCCCATCAAAATCAACAAAAGCAGATCTGTATCAGGACATATGATCATTAAATTGACAAAATATAGTAATAAAGAACAAAATTTTAGAGCATCAAGACAAAAGAAAAACACTAACTTTTAAGGGAAAACCCATAAGGCTAGCAGATTTTTCGACAGAAACCTTGCAAGCTAGAGGGAGTGGCATAATATATTCAAGGTGCTGAATGAGAAAAATCTATAGCCAAGTAACTATGCGGCAAGGCTATCATTCAGAATAGGAGAGGAAAAGAGTTTCCCAGACACACAAAAACTAAAGGAGTTCATGACCACTAAGCCAGCCCTGCAAGAAATATGAAAGGGACTCTGTAAATGGAAAGGAGGGATCAAAAATGAACATAAAGGTAGGAAACACAAAAGCAGTAAAAATGAGTATTTCTGTAAAAAATCAGTCAAACATTCACAAAAACAGAATATAATAATAACATATGCCTAAAATGTGAGGAAAAGAGAAAAGAATGGGTTCAAAGTGAAATGACCATCAACTTGATACAGACTGCTGTAGAAGAGGTTATATACAAACCTAATGGTAACCACATATCAAAAACCACTAATAAATATGCAAAGAATAAAGAGAAAGAAATCCAAAATATCACTAAAGCAAATCAGCAAAACATGAGAGAAAGACAAGAAAGGATCAGAGAAAATCTTCAGAAACAACCACAAGTTAGATAATAAAATGACAATAAACACATATCTATCCAAAATTGCTTTGAATGTAAATAAATGTTCCAATCAAAAGGCATAGGGTGTCAGATTGGATACAAAAACAAGACCCATCTGAATGCTGCCTACAAGAGACTCATTTCAGACCTAAAGATATCTGCCGATTAAAAGTGAAGGGACAGATAAACATCTAGCATGCAAATGGATGTCAAAAGAAAGCCAGGGTAGCAATACTTATATTGGACAAAATAGACTTTAAAACAAAGACTGTAACAAGAGACAAAAGAAGGACACTTTATAATAATAAAGAGGACAATCCAACAAGAAAATATAATTGTAAATATGTGTGCGCCCAACACAGAAGCACCCAAATACATAAAACAGTTAATAAACATAAAAGAAAGTATCGATAATAATATAATAAGAGTAGGGGACTTGAACACCCACTTACATTAATGGACAGATCAACTAAACATAGTATCAACCAGGAATACCAATAAGGTGAATGACACAATGGAACACATGGATTTAACAGATATATTCAGAACATTCCATCCTAAAACAATGTAATATACATTCTTTCCAAGTGCACGTTGGACATCTTCCAAAACAGACCACATATTAGTCCACAAAACAAATCTCAACAAATTCGAGTCCACAAAACAAAAACAAACAAATGATATGTGGTTACCATTCTCAACAAATTCGAGAAACTCAAAATCAAACCATGCATCTTTTTTGAGCACAAGGCTATGAAACTAAAAGTCAACCACAAGAAAAAGTCTGGAAAGACCACAAATACATAGAGGTTAAATAACATGCTACTAAACAATGAATGTATCAACCAGGAAATAAAGAAAGTACATGTAAGCAAATGAAAACAGAACAGTCCAAAACTGTTGGGATGCTGCAAAAGCAGCTCTACGAGGGAAATTTATAGCAATACAGGCCTACACCAAGAAGCAAGAAATATCTCAAATAAACAACCTAACCTTACACCCAAAGGAGCTAGAAAATAAACAAAACCTAAAACCAGAAGAAGAAAGGAAATAATAAAGATTAGAGCAGAAATGAGTAATACACAAATTTAAAAAAATAAAACAGATCAATGAAACCAGGAGCTGTTTCTTAAAAAAAAAAACCCAAATCAATAAAACTGATAAACCTCTAACCAGACTTATTAAGAAAAACAGAGAAACTAGGACTCAAATACATAAAATTATAAATGATTTTGTATTTGTAAACACAGAAATACAAACAATTGTAAGAGAATATTGTGAAAAAGCATATGCCAACAAATTGGACTACTTAGAAGAAATGGATAAATTCCTGGAAACATATAAACTACCAAAAATGAAAACAAAAGAAGTAGAAAATTTGAACAGACCAATAATCAGCAAAGAAACTCAATCACTAATCAAAAAACTCCGAACACACAAAAGCCCAGGACCAGATGGCTTCACAGGCAAATTCTACCAAACAAAGAAGAGTTAAAATCCATTCTTCTCACGGTATTACAAAATATAGAAAAGAAAGGAAAACTTCAAAATTCATTCTACAAGGCCAGTATTATCCTGATACCAAAACCAAAGACACCACTGAAAAAGAGAACTACAGGCCAATATCCCTGATGAACACAGATGCAAAAATTCTCAATAAAATACTAGCAAACTGAATCCAACAATACATTAAAAATATTCACCATGATGAAGTGGGATTTATTCCTGCGTTGCAAGGGTGGTTCTATATTTGCAAATCAATCAACAGGGTACATCATATCAATAAAAGAAAGAATAAGAACCATATGATCATTTCAATAGAGCAGAAAAAGATTTGACAAAGGACAATATCCAATCATGGTAAAAAAAAAAAAAAAAAAAACACCCAATAAAATAGGCTTAGACTGAACATACTACACCATAATAAAAGGTCATTTATGAAAAACGCACAGCTAACAACTTCAATGGAAAAGAAAACTGAGAGCTTCTCCCCTAAGATCAGGAGCAGAACAAAGTCACCACTTCTATTTGAGTACTCCAAATCCTAGCCACAGCAAACAGACAACAAAATAAAGGCATCCAAATCAGTTAGAAGTAAAACTTCCACTATTCGCAGATCACATGGTACCTTATAGAGAAAACCCACCAGACTCTACCAAAAAACTGCCAGAATTGATAAACAAACTGATAAAATCACAGGACACAAAATCAATGTACAGAAATCTCTAGCATTTCTATATATCAATAAAGAAGCAGCAGAAAGAGAAATTAGGAAAACAGTATTCATTTACAATTGTACCCAATAATAATAAGGAAAAATCTTAACCAAAGAGGTGAAAGATCTTTACTCTGAACACTAAAACACTGATGAAAGAAATTGAAAAGAACACAAAGAAATGGAGAAATATTCCATGCTCATGGATTGGAAGAACAAATATTGTTAAAATGTCTATACTACCCAAAACAATCTACGTATTTAATGCAATGCCTATCAAAATACCAACTGCATTTTTCACAGAACTGGAACCAAGAATCCCAAAATTTGTAGAGTACCACAGAAGACCCCAAATAGTCAAAGCAATCTTGAAAAAGAAAAGAAAAGCTGGAGGCATCACAATTAAAGACTTCAAGTTATATTACAAAGCGACACAAAAATGATACTGGCACAAAAACAGACATAGAGACCAAGAGAACAGAAAACCTAGAAATAAACCCGCAGCTACATGATCAATTAATCTTCGACAAAGCAGGATCCGTTGGGAAAAGGACAGTCTCTTCAACAAATGGTGTTTGGGAAAACTGGACAGCAACATGCAAAAGAATAAAAGTGGACCATTTTCTTACACCATACACAAAAATAAATTCAAAATGGGGGCGCCTGGTTGGCCCAGTCAGTTAATCACCTGACCTTTGCTTTTGGCTCAGGTTATGATCTCACTGGTCCAGTGAGTTAATTGTCCAACTCTTGCTTTTGGCTCAGGTTATGATCTCACTGTCATGGGATGAATCGCTGCGTCAGGCTTCACACTGGTCACGGAGCCTGCTTAGGATTCTCCGCACCCCCCCCCACTCTCTCTCTCTCTCTCTCTCTCTCTCAAAAATAAATTAATTCATTAATTAAACTCAAAATGGATTAAAGACCTAAATGTGAAACCTGAAATCATAAAAATCCTAGAAAAGAACACAGGCAGTAATAACATCTTTGACATTGGCCATAGCAACTTTCTTCTAGATAAGTCTCCTGAGACAAGGGAAACAAAAGCAAAAATGAACTATTGGGACTACATCAAAAAAAGTTTCAGCACAGTGAAGGAAACAATCGATAAAACTAAGACAACCTACTGAATCAGAAACGATACTCACAAAAGACATATCTGCTAAGGGTTAGCATCTAAAATATACAAAGAACTTATAAAACTCAACATCTAAAAACCAAATAATCCAATTTAGAAACGGACCAAAGACATGTACAAAACATTTCTCCAGAGAAGACATCTAGATGGCCAACAGACACATAAAAAGATGTTCATCATCACTTACCATCTGGAAAATGCAAATCAAAACTATAATGAGATATCATCTCACATCTGTCAGAATAGCTAAAATAAAAAAAACACAAGAAACAACAGGTGTTGGTGAGGATACGGAGAAAAAGAAACACTTATGCACTGTTGGTGGGAATGCAAACTGGTGCAGCCACTGTGGAAAACACTATGAAATTCCTCAAAAACTTAAAAACAGAACAACCTTATGATCCAGCAATTGCACTACTGGGAATTTACCCAAAGAACACGAACACACACACACACACACACACACACACACACACACACACACATTTCAAAAGGATACAAACAGCCCTTTGTTTACTGCAGCATTGTTTGCAACAGGCGAACTACGGAAGCAGCCCAAGTGTCTGTGGATTGATGAACTGAAAAAGATGTGATATATACAATGGAATATTATTCAGTCATAAAAAAGAATGAAATCTTGCCATTTGCAATGACATGGAAGGAGTTAGAGAGTATTAGGCTAACTGAAATAAGGCAGCCAGAGAATGACAAATACCATATGGTTTCACATATATGTGTAATTAAAAAAAAAACAAAACCAAGGAGCAAAGGTGGGGGTGGGGAGAGAGACAAACCAAGAAACAGACTCAACTAAAGAGAACAAACTGTTACCAGAGGGGAGGTTGGTGGGGACAGGTTCAGTAGGTGATGGGGATTAAGGAGCTCACTTCTCATGTACTGACTGGTATATGGAAGTGTGAGTAACTCCACCATACACCTGAAAATAATATAACACTGTATGTTAACTAACTGGAATTAAAATAAA
The DNA here is from genome assembly GCF_018350195.1 of Panthera tigris. Taxonomy (NCBI): domain Eukaryota; kingdom Metazoa; phylum Chordata; class Mammalia; order Carnivora; family Felidae; genus Panthera; species Panthera tigris. The sequence goes on along the minus strand of NC_056668.1, from coordinate 143,088,792 downwards.
AACTTAAAAGCAAAAAATCCATTAACCCTTTTCATGACACTGTGCTGATCTGTATTCCTAGCCAGCAGCGTAAATACCTGCTTCTCCAAAACCTCAACATTATACACTACATGTGTTTTCTTATCCACAGATACTTTTATCGTGGACAGGATTAGAATTCTATACTTGTTTACTTTTTTCTTATTACAAAACATTTATAAACAAGGAAATAAATCTTTCTTTAAAAATGTTTTTAATGTTTATTTTTGAGAGACAGAGACAGAGACACAGAGAGTAAGCAGGGGAGGGGCAGAGAGAGAAGGAGACACAGAATCTGTAGCAGGCTCCAGGCTCTGAGCTGGCAGCACAGAGCCTGAGGTGGGGCCTGAACCCATGAACCATGAGATCATGACCTGGGCTGAAGTCGCTCACTGACTGAGCCCCAAGGAAATAAATGGGTGCCCCCAAGGAAATAAATCTTAAGTACAGAACTCAATGAAACAAAGAATATACCTTTGCATCACAAACCAACAAAATACAGAACATTAAAAATCACTCCAGTAAGTTCCTTCAAAGTTCCTTTCCAATCAGTCCCACTCCTACCCTAATGGTGCAGTTTGGATTAGTTTAGCCTATCCTAGAACACAGTATCAACTGTGTCTATTCTAGAACATATTTTTAAAAGTATCTGCTTTTATACTTTTTTTATATTTCACTCAGAATAATAGTTTTGAGATTCATCTGTGTAGTATATAACAATAGTTTGTTCAACTGTGTTGCTGAACAGTATTCCATCGTGTATGCCACAACTGGACTATCCTTTCTCCTTTTAAGAAATACTTGGCTATTTTCCATTTTTGGCACTTGTAAATAAACCACCATAAGTATTATTATACAGAAATGAAAACTTGTGTTGAAATGATTCGTTTCTCCTGAGTAAAGCTGTTGGGTCATGGTGGGCAGGTATGTGGTTAGTATTTTCAGTGTTTTAACTGTAGTTATTATGCTGAGTATGCAATTCCAATTATATAAAGGTCCTTAGTATACCGTTCTGCAGATCACTGAGAGTCCATTCATCTTTTTAAATCATTTTTTATTGTTTATTATTTAAAAAAAATTTTTTAATGCTTATTTATATTTTTGAGAGAGAAACAAAAGAGTGCGAGTGAGGTAGGGGCAGAGGGAGAGAGAGGGAGACACAGAATCCGAAGCAGGCTCCAGGCTCTGAGCTGTTAGCACAGAGCCCAACACGGAGCTCAAACCCACAAACTGTGAGATCATAACCTGAGCCGAAGTCAGATGCTTAACCGACTGAGCTACCCAGGCGTCCCTATTTATTTATTTATTTTTTTTTAACGTTTATTTAACTTGAGAGAGAAAGAGAAAGAGAGAGAGAGGGAGGGAGTCTCTGTGTGTGTGTGTGTGTGTGTGTGTGTGTGTGTGTGTGTGTGTGTGTGTGTGTGTGTGTTATGGGCAGAGAGAGAGGGAGAACGAAAGTTCTGAGCAGGCTCCACACTGTCAGTGCAGAGCCTGATGCAGGGCTCAAACTCACTGGGAGATCAATGACCTGAGCCGAAATCAAGAGTCAGATGCTCAACCAACTGAGCCACCTAGGCATCTCTCCTCTTTTCCTTGCCTTTTGTATTTCAGTTGATCTATCTTTAGAGTCATGATTCCTGCCATTTCCATTCTGAAGTTCTTACATCAGACACTGTATTTTTCAGTTGTAAAATTTTGATTTGGGCCTTTTTTTACTATTATCATTTTGAATTCTCTGTTAAGATTTACTCTTTTTATTCATTGCAAGTATACTTTCCTTTACATTCTTAAGCAATTCCCATAACTGATTTAACATTCTTCTCTGATTCCAACTTCTTAGTTATCTTCAAGTTAGCCTCTGTTGATCGCTTTTGGGAATATATCTTGTTTTCTTGTTTCTGTGCACATGGAGTAATCTGGCATTCTATCATGTATGTAAAATGTTTGGATTCTGTTTTCTTTTTAATTTTTTGTTTACACTTATTTCTTTTTGAGAGACAGAGCACAAGTGGGGGAGGGGTTGAGAGAGAAGGAGACACAGAATCCAAAGCAGGCTCCGGGCTCTGAGCAAACTGTCAGCACAGGGCCCGAGGAGGGCTCAAACCCACGAACTGTGAGATCATGACCTGAGTGGAAAATCAGACACTCAACTGACTGAGCCACCCAAATGTCCTAGATTCTGTTCCTTTTTGGGGGAAAAAAAAATTTTTTTTTTCCGTTTTCATTTAAACAGTCAATTTTATTTGCTGATCTCAAACTGTGGAACCTGAAGTCCCCTGCAAGGTACAGTGGTTCTTTACCCTTAACCGAGTGGCTTGGAATTTGCTCCACATGTAGTTTAAGATTGGGCCAGGGACATACACAGAGTTTATACACCATGAGGCTCACCTTCTCTAGCTCTCAACTTGCTGGGATTTATCCCTTCCCCTCCTCTTACACCATCACGCACAAATACAAAGTTTTCTAAGTAGTTACACCAAACCGTGTTTTTGATCCTTCAGACCAGTAAGACTAGAGGGTTTTATTTTGTTTGCTTATTTGGTCAGAGTTGTAACCACCCTACAGGGTGGAGACCCACCCGGTACTATTCCCTTCCTTCACTGTGATTCCTCTCCATTTTCCACTTGCTTTCTTGTCTACTCTCCAATGCCTTCATGTAGTTGTTTTTATATTTTGTTCATAGTTTATAGTTGTTTTCTGCAGAAACACATGTGCAATAACAGCTACTAGGCCGTGCCAGAAGCTAAACTTCTGTTACGGACTTTTAAATCACATCAAGTTTATAGGTTACATATAGTACTGTAGGGTGTGTTTTGCAATGCACTCACTGAAAGTAAAAGCAGCTATTTTTCTTGTTTAATAATATGTAATTTGTCAGGGCACCTGAGTGGCTCAGTCAGTGAAGTGTCCAAGTTCGGCTCAGGTCATGATCTCGTGGTTTGTGGGTTTGAGCCCCGTGTCAGGCACCACGCTGACAGTGTGGGATTCTCTCTCTCTCCCTCTCTCTCTCCCTCTCTCTCTGCCCCTCCCTGACTCATGTTTTCTCTCTCAGAATAAACTTAAAAAATAATAATAAAATTTAATTTATCCAAAAAAAACCTTTTTGTGCTCTGCTTATTTTTTAAATTGGATGTTCACCAATTCCTTACAGGTAAGAAGTCTACAAATTAAGGATAGCAAACCTTTGTTACACATATTACAAATATATTTTCCTAATCTGTGAACTTTCTATTATGTTTGTAGTGTATGAACATAAAAAGGTTTTATTTTTTATATTTAAAGTTTTGTATTATTAAATATAACATCTGATTCTTTAAAGTTTTTTTTAAAAAACTACATGTTCATTATGGAGAATTTTTTAAAAATCCATTCTATAAAAATAAAAATTACCCAGCATTCCTTCTTTTTACTCTCATACCTGTTTATGGCTGTTTTTTTTAAACATCAGGTATACTTCCAGTCATCTGGAAGTCTGTTTAACATTTTCTGCTGAAATTGACATTATATACATTGTATGACCCAGAAATCCCATTTCTATGCTATAAATCATAGCACATCCATATAATGGTACTATATAGCAATGAAAATGAAGGAACCATTACTACTTACAAAAACATGGATGAATCTAACAATACAATTTTTGAGTAAACAAAGCTAGACACCAAAGATCACACACTGTAAGGTTCCATTTAAATCAAAACAAAGGCAAATTAATCTATGCAGTTCTCAGGCAAAATGTGGTCTATTTTAGCAAAGGAGAAAAGGGAGAGCGATTAAAAGAGGGCCCAAAGAAGGCTGGCTTCTGGTAATTTCTATTTCCTGACTTTAATTCTGGCTACACATATATGTTTACTGTCACAATAATTCATCAAGCTACAAACTTGTTATTTGTGCATGCAAGATACAAAAAAGCTTATGTTTTCATTTTGAAGAATATGAAAATGCTATGCAGAGGAAAAGAAACAACCTATTATCCACCTTCTTTGTCCCATGTTTCCAGATACTTACTACATTTTGGATGTATTTATTTTTTTTCAACATATATTTATAATGGTATTAGAATTATACCAGGTACATGATATTTTTAAAAATTTTAGAGACACAGAGAGAGAGAGAGAGGTGGAGAGTGGGGGGGGGGCAGCAGAGGAAGGGGGAGGGGGGGGAGGGAGAGAGGGGAGGAGAGAGGGGGAGAATGTCAAGCAGGCTTCAAGTCCAGCGTGGAGCCTTGATGCAGGGCTCAATACCACAACCAAGAAGTCATGACCTGATCCGAAATCAAGAGTTGGATGTTTAAATGACTGTGCCACCCAGGCACCTGACGCTGTTTTTGATTGATCCCCTTCACAGTATGCGAGGCAGCCACTTCCAACCGATTAAAGTCAGCATAGATAAACTATATTTGCAACGTCTGACAATTAAATGGTATGTTAATTCCAGCACTAAGCTGGGAATTAAGATACCTGGATTCTAATATCAACTAGGACATATTAACAAGTCCTACGATACTGAATGGGTAACTTAATCTCTTCATTGTGGTATGAGACCACAACCTCATATTCCCCTCAGTACTTAGCACCATTATTTTCCCCACTAGTACTGAAGCATAGTTTGTTAAATTAACAAATCAGTGCAATTATGATTTGCTCCGGAAGGGAAGTGGTCTATGTGGAATCTTAAAGCAAAACCAAGAAATAAAAATGTTAGCTTTTAATCTAGCATCGTTCAAGTTAAAATTGTGTGCCAAATGTACACTAGGAGAACCTGCATTATTTACATAAAAATATTGGAAAAACACCAGAACCACCGCAGTTGGATAAACATTCTACTCCTTTGTTTCCCTTTAAAACAATGATTAATTTTTGCTACTGTTTAATACAATGGTTTCAAACTTACATGCCTAATAGACATCTCAAGAGTTAACTTGTCCAAAACTAAACTCTTAATATATCAATCACTAAAAACTGAACTAAAATAATAATATTTCTCCACACACATTCTTCCTCATCTCTGCTAACTACAATTTCATCCTTTTACTTGTTCAGGACAATAATAGGGAGTAGTTATGTCTTTCCTTGTGGCCTCTTATCTTCAAATTATATCTTGGATGTGCTCATTCTATTTTTTAAGGTTTATTTGGAGAGAGAAAGAGAGAAAGTGCACACAAGTGGGGGAGGGGCAGAGAGAGGGAGGGAGAGAGAAAGAGAATCCCTAATAGGGTCTGTGCTGTCAGCACAGATCCCAAAGCAGGGCTTGATCTCATGAACCGCGAGATCATGACCTGAGCTGAAATCAAGAGTTGGACACTTAACTGACTGAGCCACCCAGGTGCCTGGGATGTGCGATCTCATCATCTCCACTGCTGCCACCCTTTTAATCCACCATCACTTGCCTCTTAGATTATCACAATCACATTCTTAAACTGGTGTCCCTGATTCTGCCCTTGTCCCTACCGCATTTATACTTAACAGAGCAGTTGCTATTAAACAGTAAATCACACCCTGTCTCTCTCCACTGCTCTAAGCCATCCAAGTTTTCCATTTCTCTCCCTAGTACCTGTAAGTCCTCGGTACTTTATTCTGCCCCCAATCACCCTGCTGAACCCCTCACTTTTCCCTCTCCTCCTCACTCATTCCACCTCACCACAGTGATCTTTCAGGTGGACCTCAAACATGCCAGCTCTGTCTAGTGCTTCAATGTCTGCAAGTACTGTTCACATCACTCTTCCCAGAGACGCCTGCACATCTCACTCCGTCACCTGTCACAAATTTTGTGCAAACGTCCCTCGGTGAGACCTACGTTGCCCACCTACTAAAAACTGCTGCCCCATTCTAGCACCAGTGCTCCCCACGGCCCTCACTCAACTTTAGTTTTCTCCACATCACTTGTATTTACTTATAATAACCTACAATATTTATCTCCCTCCGTTGAAATGTAAGGTCCATAACGGTAAAAAATTTTTGTCTGCTTTATTCACTGTTCACATAATGGTGGCTAGGAAATACTCACTAAACATTTTTGAATGACTCATGTTCCATATAACCCTGAGGTTCCATTCAACTGTTTAAAGGAACGTGAGGGGCGCCTGGGTAGCTCAGTCGGTTAAGCGGCCGACTTCGGCTCAGGTCATGATCTCGCGGTCCGTGAGTTCGAGCCCCGCATCGGGCTCTGTGCTGACAGCTCGGAGCCTGAAGCCTGTTTCGGATTCTGTGTCTCCCTCTCTCTGACCCTCCCCTGTTCATGCTCTGTCTCTCCCTGTCTCAAAAATAAATAAAACATTAAAAAAATTTTTTAAAAATAAATAAATAAATAAATAAATAAATAAAGGAATGTGAAAAGTCTGTTTTTACTTATAAAAACGTATTTTAGTGATACAATCATTGACTGACACTAAAATATTTGCAAACAGTATTATCAAATATAAACACATTGGAGAAAACCAATGTATTAAATATTAAATATATTAAAATATTAAAATATATTAAATATGATGCCAGATAAACTTGTTTATGGGCTTCAGATTAAAATTTCTGTATCTGTTTAATTGAATGGTACTCCAAAAATCTGAGTATAATTTCTCTTAAAGTGAAATATTTAAAATTCTTATAGCAAAACCACTGGAAGGCAAGGTATAGGAAACCAGGAATATAATAAAAACTAGCTAATGAAGTAACGGCAGAATAGTTAGCTTATATTTTGTGTTAATATTTATTCACTGTAATGATATTTCTAAGTTTCAAGTTATGTAATTCTTTGCTTTTGTGTTCAAATGTACACTTTTCACACTTAAACCTTCAAAAATAAGTTGCATAAATTAGTTGTTTAAAATATTAAATTCATCTGCCCCGACAAAATTCCCAGCTAATTCAGTCATTTAAAGATTTAGCATTTAAAGGTTTAACTTACTTCAAGGCTCCTGGGTGGCTCAGTTGGTTAAGTGTCCTACTCTTGGTTTCTCGGCTCAGGTAATGACCTCACGGTTTGTGGGTTCAAGCCCCGAGATGCGCTCTGTGCTGACAGTGCAGAACCTTCTTGGGATTCTCTCTCTCTGTCCCTCCCCTGCTCTCACTGTCTCTCAAAATGAACATTTTTAAAAAAGATTTAACTTACTTCTAAAACAGATTGCACTTTTCTCTGTGAGAAGAAAACTAGCCAATTTATTCAAGACTATTTATGTACAATTATAATTTTATTACACAATTGCCTTGTTATTCAGAAACAAGACAGTCATAATAAGCCATTAAGTCCTACAATACAGGCATGAATTAACAAATGTAACTGAGAACCACTAAATCAATGAGTAACGACCGCTACAGACTTTGCTCAGTTGTTTTAAAAACAATTCAGCTGTATTTGTCAGATATAGGTCTATTACATGCAGCGAATGCCATGACAGCAGGACTGATAGGCATACACAGATACTTATTGGCAATTAATTTGTATTACGTCCATGGCAGACAGGAGAGAAACATGGTGGGACTGACGCTGCCATCCTCAGAAAAGCCTGTTTGTACGGTTGGCCTTTAGCCGGTGCCTGACAACTTGGATTTTGGGAGTGTTCCCACCATTCTCTAATTGCTAAGAGTGGCTCACCGTGTCTAAACTGTTTGTGCAAACCATATGGTTTATGCAGAACACCTGCTTTCCTTCTGGGAGTCTGAAATTTTGGTAATGCTAACCAAAGGATGCCCATGTGACAAACTCCTCATAAAAACTCTGCTTCTAATGGGCTTCCCTGCTGGACAACATTTCACACGTGCTGTCATAGCTCAACACTGGAGGAATTAAGCACATCCTGAGCGACTCTATTGGGGAGAGGACTCTTGGAAGCTTGAGCCTGGTTTCTTCCGAACTTCATCTCATGTGCCTTTTTCCTTTGCTGGTTTTGCTTGTGTCCTTTGCCTGTAATAAATCTTAGCCATGAGTATGAGTATGTGATGAGTCCTGTGAGTCCTCTTAGCAAATCGCCAAACCCAGCAGGGGTTGTGGAGAGCCCTGCCACAGTTGCAGGTGCAGAGTTCTTCTCTGTAGAGCTGTACCTTAATGCTCTGTATTTCTTAGAGTACATAGCATAATCTTATACATAACAGATATGAATCATGTTTGGAGATTTTATATACTACCCTCCTAGTCTATCCAAAATAGCTGCATTTCCACTTCAGCGTTCGTCAACATTGGTGAACTACTACTACTAAATGGCAAAAATATATGTGGCAATAATAGCACCATTCAAACAAAGGAAAAGTTTTTGGCAGGTTCGAGTAACACAGTTGGATAGATTGATTACTTTGACCAGTCTACAGCCCTCCAATTTGTTTTACGAATGTTTTGGTAGTTTTCTGCCTGTAGACATCCTAAAGAATATCCAAAGTATTCTTAATTTGATTTTATCGTCAGCTCACATTCTTTGGGATTCAGCAAAATGTGACATATTTAATTGCATGTGACTGACAGAAGTCAGGCAGTTTTTCAAGCTTCTGTGTTCACTACTGCTCTGCAATGATTCAAAGAAGTGAACAATCCATGCTTCCTTACGCTTTATATAATTTCTTTAGAAGTAACCCCACCTGGGGCACCTGGGTGGCTCAGAAGATTAAGTGTCCACCTCTTGATTCTGGCTCAGGTCAGAATCTCACCATTTGTGACTTTGAGCCCCACTCAGGGCTCTGCACTGACAGTGAAGAGCCTGCTTGGGATTCCTTCTCACTCCCTCTCTCTGCCCCTCCCTCCCTCTCTCTCTCAAGAATGAATCGATGGATGAATGAATGAACATTAAAAAAAAACAAAAAACATAAAAACAACAAAAACTAACTCAACCTCTTGGTCAGAAGATCAAAAAGACTGCAGCAGAAGACACTGATACAGAAGAAACATTAAAATAAGGTAAAAGAAGACCCAAAGGATGAAAGGAGTTAGTGGGCAGGAGGATACACCTAGGTTAAAGACCGATCCAGGCCACCCCAGTACATCCCTGTACAGGCCACCCCAGTACATCCCAAGAGTACTTTTTTGGTCTTGAAGTGTCATAGCAATAACAAAAAAAAAGTGTTATTATATTTAAAGCAAAATTCATTATCAAACATGGAAACTTTCTATCAAATGCCAACTATACAATTCAAAAAAAGCAACAAAACAATGAATTTTTACAAAACAGCAATTCAGGGACTCTACTTCTCATGGACTATCTCCAGAAGAGAAACTATAACATTAGAATGCATACTTTACTAATATATACATATGATCTATAGTATATATATGACAAACTATGTATTACATACAACATATATGACAAATAATATTACTAACATAGAAAATAGAAATCATTAAATTACTAACATAGAAAATATAAGTCATTAAATTAGCAAAGAGTCAAACACATGGAAAAAGTCACGGGGTGGAAGTAGCCTCCAGAGGTCATCAAAGCATCTTCTTTTTAAAACACCACATGTTGGTAACTCCCAGATCCAAGAAAAGCAATGATTCCGCCATCACACTTGATGGAAGAGAATTTCTGTTTTGGCTTTTGGGAAGTGGGGATACTGGGAGACAGGACATTCTAGAATTTTCCTTAAGTTCCATTCCCAACATAGTGATCATTGTGCTAACGTCTACAAATGCACTTTGGTAATTTACGTCAGCAGCTCTATTCACCGTCAATATCACTGGCAAAAGAAGAATATTACGAAGTTTCATTTTCTATCCAAATCAGTTGATCACTTGCTCTTCTGCTGATACATGTCCTACCAACAGTTTATGATCTTGTCAAAGTTTATGTAATAACAAGATCAGGATTTTCAATTCTACATCTAATCTCTAGGTCAAGCTACCTTTACTCATCAAATCAAAGTTAAATTCCAAAAGAAAACGTGAGGACTACTACTTTTCTTTTCAGAAAGAACACAAAAAAGCATATTTTATAAAGACAAAGATTGTCATGTTGACACCAGTTTAACACAAACACTGCTTAACTGTCACCCAAAACCTGAGATTTTTCTTGTTTCAGGTTATACTTTTCACTATTTTGAAATCGTAAAGTTACTGCGACTTTATAGAAATCCACTGTAGAATAAGGATTATGTAATTGTAAATAAAAGTTAAATTTCAGAAGTATTAAGGTATGTAACAATGAAACATTCGAAATGCGATCTGCTACTTAAGACAAACTTTAATTCTGTTTAAACATAAGATGAAATGTGCAACTCAGACTAAATCAGTGTATAGTAAAAACCAATAGTGTATATATAGATAATGAAGGTATCATGGAAATTGGTTAAAAATTCTAATGAAGAGAGAACTAGTAAGAATATAGCAACCTGGCTGAAATTGATATTCATTAGGGTACTCGTCACATCAATAGGGAGCATTTGGACTCTGTGGTCTTTATCAGTGTCCCAGCTGGTAATGGTTGAAGGTTAATGCCTTACCCCATTCTGTTCAATTTTCTATCCTAATTAGCCCTCCAAATCTATAGCTGTGAGCACCAAGTGTCTGTGCTCAAAAGAAACTAATTAATGCTAGCAAATTAGATCAAGTCCAAAGATCCAACAGCCAAACTCTTAGTTAAATGCTCCTTGTTAATAGGAAGTGTAGCTGTCAATAACTGCTGTTGGTGACTATAATGAGGCATCTTTCTTTCATTGAAAGTGATTTCATTTCTCTTTGTCCCTGGAAAAGCTGTTCCATTCCCTTCACAAACCTAAGTTGCTGGCAGTCTGACCCAATTCTTATGATCAGCTGGGTTGAAATGACATGCAAAAAAATCAAACAGAAAAGCTTTCCTACATAATCAGGTTTCAGGCACTTAGCAGAAAGTCAGATCACTTATTAAAATTCCTATATTTTTATCCAAGAACTATACAATTAGCACACATAATGCCTTTTATATAAAATCCTATAAGTATTTAATAAAGCAAAGGCCGTAAACAGTAAATAAACTACAAGGGAAGTGTCCTGATTCTAAATTACATCTTATTGTTCAGTTCAAATGCAGCTGTTCTGCTACTACTTAAGCATATGATACCACTGTATGTTCTTTACTAAATCACATGGTTAGGCAGGAAGAATACTAAAGATTATTGTTTATAAAATAATGAGTTTTAGATTCTCTAACTCTGTTTTGGACCACACGGCCTAAAAAAAAAAAAATCAATATACAATTATCTATAAAATATTCAAATATTCAAAAACCAATAGTTAAAACATGTTCTCATAGAGACAAATGCATTGAAGTAACCCAAGCAGATCTCAAATTTTAAGATGCTTTCAGTCTTCTGAAGATTTTAAGCATATTTAAAAAAAACAAAAGCTTAACCAAGGCAATGCCTGAAAAACTTAACTTTTGATAAAGAAGTGATGAATCACTAAATTCTACACCTGAAACCAATTTTACCATATCTGTAAACTAGAATCTAAATATTTAAAAAGTGAAGAGTAAAAATTTTTCTGTACCATTATGATAGTAGTTGTGCAACACAAACTAATAAATATTTTAAAGTTATACTCTCTTTCCTTCATTTCAAAAACCAAACACACAGTTACATTAACTAAGAGTAAGCAAAGGCAGTTCTGAAACCCAAACTCTAATTATTCTGCATTTTCATCTGAACCATGTGAGTAAAACCTCAATCTATAATTGAATTAGCTAGGTTTATTTCATTCTAGATATCAGAGTAATGTGTTAAAAACACCATAAATATAGCTCATATTCATCACTTTGGACCAATTATCAGTAATGAGTAAATTTTCCTAGTAGTGACAAGTTAACCCTGTAACTTCATTACACGTTGTCAATTTTTTTCCTCCCTCACCTGAGTCAGGATATTTAGTTAGTTATTTTTTAAGTTCTGAGGCAAGTGGAGGATTACCTCTTGAGATGATCAGCAGGACACCTGCCAATGCCAGCGTGGCACCAAACCCTGTCTGCAGGTGGCAATGGGTTAATTTCTCCTGACACCTGGGGGTGTGGGTGTGGAAGGGAGGTGCTCTGATTAAACAACTAATTCATGCTGAAAGCAAAGCTAGTATCGCAGAATGATACTATCAACTTATTGATAATATACTTATTTATGGACGGATTTAATTTAAATCTAATTTATGAATGGCTCTCAAACTGGAATCGGTCATGGGAAGTCATTTAAGAAACAGAAATGATCATCACACAAGGTCCGCTCTGAGAAATTACTCTTTCACTGCTCCCATCGATTCCAAAGGTCATTCTCAAAGAAGAGCATCAAAGGGACAGAAATGTTCCCAGCATCCAAACGTTGTTGACACAGTCCCGAAACACAGTTGACAGAGCCTGACTCTCCTGTCGAGAAACTTGCTATGGAACTGCAGCCCATCGTCCTCACAAAGAATCACTGAGGTCCCTCAAGGAGGAAGAGACTACAGGGAAAAGTGGCCCCGCAGCCAGAAAAACAGTCTGCATCAGCAGAACTTTGCTACTTCTTTTAGATGGCCATTCCATGAGGTAGAATTTCTTAAAAGGGCATTTCTGCAGTAATACTGCGTCTGCTTTTCTAATTACCCACCATTTGTGGTCTCATTTTTCACCTTCTGCTGCTCCGTTTACATTTTTTCACTAAATGTTATATATTAATCAACAATTAGCTCTAGATTTATAGAATACAGGAATAATTCACGTTAAGAAACATTTTCCAAACAAAATATGTGCGTGTGGGTGCCTTGTGCATGCATTTACAGAAATATCTTTCACTCAGAGATGTAAAATACAGAGAAGAAAAAATAAAAACAAAAACAAAAAAAACCCGGCCTCATTGTAAGTACTATTGGGATTCCATTAACAATTCAATAATAGACAATGACCTCAAAGAAAATCATCTTAGAATATATATGTCTGTGTGAATATGTTGATGAAGAAAAAACAGGTACATGTTACATTTGATGTTTCTTCTTTCCCTATCAAAATCGCCAGAATAACTTGTTTCTCTAAAATACTCATACCAAGTCTTTCTCTACATACAACTGTACTTCTGGGAAAAAATATTTTTTCTTAGTAATTTGGGAGAATATTTTTAAATTGTAAATGAATTGAACACCGTCTGGAAGTTCTGAAAGCTGAAATATTGGTATCTCAGTGAAAGGGTGAGAAACAATTCATACATATTAATTCATTGACTATTTGACTCTAAGGCTAAGGATTAAATTCAGATCATATTATAAAAAATGTATTTGATCTTTATATGAATATTTGAATCTTACCTTGAACTTGTTCAGAACATCTCTCTCGGGCTTTCTCTCTCATTATTTTAGGGATCAAAACGTCCTTTTCGACATGTCTGAGATGCTGCTCTGGAAAAAAAAAAAAAAAGATCTTTAATATAGTGAAGTTTCAATTAAATCACCAGTTTAGGGAAGAAATAAACACTCTGGTTTATTCAAAATAAAAGCCTATACAAACATACTAAAAACTGACTCTTAAAATCTCATAAAATTGTGGCTATTTTCGTCACTAAAAATCATTCTAAATATTTCTTATACACAACAGAAAAAAATGTGGGACATAGACAGTGTCTTTCTAAAAATTTCTGCAAGCTATATTGTAACACTTTAATTGATAACATATTCCACGCAATCTTGTCAAAATTAAAGTCATAAACTAAAACAGTATAATTTTGCTTTTTAATACAACCCACAAAAAGAGAATTTTTATCAATAGTGAGATCCAAGGATAGATGAAGAGATCCAAGATGAAGAGATTCTCAACCTGGTAATAAGAGTAGCCTAAGAAAGAAAGAACCGTCAGAAGAAGAAAAAGTAGAACTACATGTGCACATAAAAACAGCATGTGAGATTTCTGTGCATTTTAAACAAAACTACCACAATTAGACTAAAATGGTAGACAGAACACCTGCTCCAGGGTCCTACCAGTGTCTTAAATTCATAGAGAGTCCTGAAAAAAAAAAAGCTACTCCGATGTAGCTTGGGCCGGTGTCGTCAGAAAAATCAAAATGATCAGGAATCTCTTTGAAAGACAAAAGGCAGATGAGATCGGATTAAAGGAGGTAATCATATACCCACAGGTTTTTCCGAGGGAAAAAAACTGATGCCAAAAGTAGGTACTGCTCCATGCACCGAAGCAGCAAACATGGGCAGCAAGAGACTTCCCTGAAGAAAACCAAAGCATAATCGGTTGAAATACCTCAGTAGGAGCAAATGGATCACCTCTTCTGCTGCCTCCAGACCCATGGGTAAAAGAAGTAAATACATGTATCCATCCCCAAAGGGTCAGAAAATTTCCCAGTATCTAGCGACACCTAGGAAGACCAGGAACCCCTCCACTTTCCCTGGTACTATGCGATTCCCAACAATCTCTGGATGCAGGCAGCTACGAACTGATAGAGGATCTGCAGACAGTGTAAAAGGGCATGTCAAAAAGCAAACAAAACCAACAATAAAACAGCCGAGGATCACCTAAATTGGATGGACAACACAGTGAAAGGGAGAAACCAACTGTAATGAATCAATAAGAATCCAAATCTTGAGAAGAGAGTAAAAAAAGAAAAAAAAAGATTTTAGAGTAAGTAAATATACTGAGGTAAATAAACAGATGTGAGTCCTCAGACAGAAATGGATCAGAGATTACCTACGTGCACTTTGAAATGTCTGAAGCTCAAAAATCCTAAAAGCTTCAAGAGAGAGAAAACACTACCCTCACCGTGGAATGAGCATCAGATTTACATCATGTTTCACTGGCAAGCCATGGATGCATGAAGACAACGGAGAAGTAACCTCAAAGTTCTGGGAGTGCATTATTTTATAACCAAGAATCCCAAAACCAATTAAGAATGAAGTTCAGGTATGAAGGGACTGAAACATTTACCTCTCGCATACCCTACTGAAAAGAAGTGATCCCTATTGTTGTCTGATAAGCCACCAATCAAACATAGTGGTATAAAACAAACATTTTGTTATAGAGAGAGATCCTACAGGTTAGTAATTTGGAAAGGAAAAGCAGAACTGACTCCCCTCTGCCTCACAGTATCTGGGACCTCATCTAGGAAGAGTCAAATGACTGGTATTGACTTCAACGGCTGCAAAAGCTGAGTCTGGAAGACCTACTTCGAAGAGGACCTCTTTCTTCACTTGTGTATTTGACATCTGGGCTGAAGTGGCTGACGAACAGGCCCAGTGAGGACTGTAAACTAGAGCACCTACACAAGGCCTCTCCATTCGGTTTGGCTTGGCACAGTAACAGGTAGGTCAGGAGAGGTAGGAATGTGAAAAGGAATTGTCTAGAGAGTAAGTGTTTCAGGAAAACCAAGCGAAAGCTGTAGGTTTAACCTTTCTGACCCTGTCACAGAAGCCATGAAGCATCATTTCTACTGTAGGTACTACATTGATCAAGTCGCCAAGGACAGGCTATACCCAAGCACAGGGAAATTAGGTCGCCATTCTTTCTTGCAAGGCCACATTACAGAAGAGCATGAGGAATGCAAGATAATGTTGTGACCTTTTTTTTTTAATTGTGTTTTAAGTTTATTTTGAGAGAGAGAGAGAGAGAGAGAGGATAAGGAGCGCAAGCGAGCACAGGACGGGGGCAGAGAGAGAGAATTCCAAGCAGGTTCTGCATTGTCCGTGCAGAGCCTGATGCAGGGCACAAACCCACAAACCACGAGATTAGAGATTATGACCTGAAGTTGGACACTTAACCAACTGAGCCACCCAAGCGCCCAATGTTGTGACCTTGGTGAAACAAAATCTGCCACAAGAAGTAAGAGAGAATATCCTCAGGTAAAATAAAAATGAACTCATGATGCACAAATGTAATATAAAACATGAATTTAAATTTACATGTTAAAACTACAAAGTATCTGAACCATATCATCAATTAATTTGACCCATTTATAGAATATTCCACTTATAAGAGCTGAATATTAACCAAGATAAACCATAGTCTAGACCATGAAAAATATCTCAATAAATTAAAAGAATTCAAGTCCTACAAAGTATGTTCCCCGACACCAACGTAATTAAGTTAGAAATCAGTAACAGGAGGATGTCTTAATAATCTCCAAATATTTGGAAACCAAGTAACACACTTTAAAAAAATTTTTTAATGTTTATTTATTTTTGAGAGAGAGAGAGAGACAGAGCATGAGTGGGGGACGGAGAGAGAGAGAGAGAGAGAGAGAGAGGGAGGGAGACACAGAATCCAAAGCAGGTTCCAGGCTCTGAGCTGTCAGCACAGAGCCCTACACAGCACTCACACTCACTAACTACAAGGTCACAACCTGAGCCAAAGTCAGACGGTCAGCTGACTGAGCCACCCAGGTGCCGCCCCCCCCCCCCCGCCACAAATAACACACTTTTAAATAACCCATGCAGCTAAGAAGCAATCAAAAGGGAAATAAACTATTTTGAAATAAATGAAAGTGAAAACATATAATTTGTGTGAGACAGTTAAAACAGTACTGAGAGGAAAATCTGTAGCACTACAAGTCTACACTGGAAAAGAAGAATGGTCTTAAATCAACGACTTAAGCTTCCACCTTGAGAAACCAGAAAAAGAACAAACTAAACAAAGCAAACAAAAGAAAATAAATAATAAAGATCAAAGCCAAAACAAATAAAATAGAAAATAAACAAAACGATACAGAAGAGCAATGAAACCAAAGCTGGTGCTTTGAGAAGATTATTAAAATTGATAAACACTAGCCAAGAAAAGAGAGCTATCACAAACATTAAAAATGACACACATTTTGGGGGCGCTTTGGGTGGCTCAGTCGGTTGAGCATCTGACTCTCGATTTTGGCTCAGGTCATGATCTCATGGTCCGTGGGATCGAGCCCCATGTCAGGCTCTGCATTGACACTGTGGAGCCCGCTTGGGATTCTCTCTCTCCCCGTCTCTCGGCCCCTCCCCCACTTGCATGTGCACAGGAGCAGGCTCTCTCTCTTGAAATAAACTCTAAAACAATGATTTTTAAATGATAATGTGCTCAAATAATCTTTAAATGTAAGCCAATAAAATTAACAGCACAAACAACCAAAGCTAACTCAAGAAGACATAGATAGAGAACCACTCCAGCCCTGTATCTATTAAAAAAAATGAATCAGGCCGTCTGGGTGGCTCAGCTCCTTAAGCATCAGACTCTTGGTTTTAGCTCAGGTCATGATCTCACGGTTCATGGGTTCAAGCCCTGCGTTTGAATTTTATCCTGAGAACAATGGGAAGATGCTACAAATTTTTAGGCAAGGAAAACCTTCTTTCGTTTTCACTATGCTGACAGTGCAGAGCCCACTTGGATTTTTCTCTCCCACTCTCTCTCTCTGCCCCTCCCTGGCTTGCTCTTTCTCTCTCCCTCTCTCTTTCAATAAATAAACAAATAAACATTAAAAAAAAAAAAAAAAGGGAAATTGAATCTGTAGTTAAAAGCCTTCTCCCAAAAAATAATTCCAGACATAGATAGCTGCACATGAATATGACCAAACATTTAAAAAAGAAATAATACCAATTCCATACACTCTTAAAAAAAATTGCTGAGGCCAGCATTATCCGGATACCAAAACCAGGCAAAGACATTAAAGAAATCTATAATATCCCATCATAAGCATAGATGTAAAAATCTTAAAAAAAAAAAAAAAAAAAAAAAAAAAAGAGTGGCAATTTAAAATCCAATAGTATAAAGAAGGATAATACTTCATGACTAAATGAAGTCTATTCCAGGACTGCAAGACTGACTTAACATTCAAAAATTGATAAATCTAATTCATCAGATTAAAAAGCTAAAAAAGGAAAAACATACGGTTATCACAACAGACACATAACATACATCTGACAAAAATCTAACATCCATTCCTAATAAAATCTCAGTAAAGTAGCAACAGAAGGAAACTTCCTGAACATGATAAATAACATCTACAGAAAAAAACCCACTTGCTGATGTTTTCCCTCTAAGATATGGAACAAGGTAAAGAAGTCTGCTCTTGCCACTTCTCCTCAGCATTATACTTGACATTCTAGACAGTCTAATAGAGTAAGAAAAATAAAAGATCATCTATCTAGAAAATCCAAGAGTCTACAAAAAAGCTATAGAACTAATAAGGTTTCCAGATATTAGATTAATATACAAAATTCCAATGGAGATGACAAAATAAAATAAAGCTTTTTAAAAAATGAGCTAAATAAGGCTCAGGGACCCGCAGGACAAAGAATAAAAGAAATTAAAAAAAAAAAAAAAAGTCTATCACTTATTTTACCAGAGTCTGAGAAAAAAACAAAAAACAATGCAGAGCTAACAAAATACTTGAAAAAATAATGGCTGAAACCTTTCCAAATGAGGCAAAAGAGGGGTGCCTGATGGCAAGATTAAGCATCTGTCCTTGGCTTAAGTCATGATCTCAAGGTTTGTGAGTTCCGGCCCCACATCGGGCCCTGTGCTGACAGCACGCAGCCTGGTTCAGATTCTCTGCCTCCCTCTCTCTCTGCCCCTCCCTTGCTCATGCTCCATCTCTCTCTCTCTCTCTCTCTCTGTCTCTCTTAAAAATAAATATTAAAATTTTTTTAAATGAGGCAAAAGACCTATTAATTCAAGAAAAACAGTTAAAAACCTAAAGAAACACATCATAATAAAACTTCTGAAAATGAAAGGCAAAGAAAAATCTTCAAAGCATCGGAGAGACATATAGTAGAACAAAGATTCAAAGGACAAAGGATTTTTTTTTAGGATTGAAGATGAAATAAAGACAACTGAGATGACGAGAAGCTAAGGTAATTTCTTGCCAGCAGACCTATTCTCAAACAATGGCTAAAGGAAGTTATTCAGACAGGAAGGATATGGTAACAAAAGGAAACTCAGAACAACAGGAACAAAGAAAAGGCAACAGAAACTATTCTTTCCTTGAGTTTTAAATATTCTTTTTTAATGTTTATTTATTTTGAGAGAGAGAAGGAGAGAGTGCGAGTGGGGGAGGGGCAGAGACAGAGAGGAAGACAGAATCCCAGGCAGGCTTCCTACTGTCAGTGGGGAGCCCAACACAGGGCTTGATATCAGGAACCACGAGATCATGACCTGAGCCAAAATCAAGACTAGGATGCTCATGATCTCGCAGTTCATGGGTTCAAGCCCTGCATCAGGCTCTGTGCTGAGAGCATGGAGCCTGGAGCCTACTTCAGATTCCGTTTCCATCTTTATGCCCCTCCCCTGCTCACGCTCTGTCTCTCTCCCTCTCTCTCTCTCTCAAATATAAAATAAAACAAAAATTAAAAAAAAAATGACTATACCGTAAAGGGGAGAGGGTAAAGTAAACTTTGGGGGTAGCAAGATTACCTATATTCCACTTACATGATAAAATGTTCATGCTAACAGACTGTGATAAACTATACACATACACTATAATCTTTACAACCACTAAAAAAAAAAAAAATTAAAAACCATTATAGATAAATCAAGTGGAATATCAACAAATTGAAAGTATTTTCTCTGACCATAATGGAATCAACTAGATACCAAGAACAGAAAGTAGCAGGAAAAATTTCCTAACAGTTGGAAATTAAACACCACTCTTCTAAAGAATTCCTAGGTTGAAGAAGTATCAAGGAGAGTAGAATAATACAATGACCTGAAAGAAAATAAAAACAAAACTTACTAAAAGCTAAAGCAGTGCTTGTAGGCAATCTATAGCAATAAATGCTCATATTAAAAAAGAAAGTCTCTTGGGGCACCTGGGTGGCTCAGTCGGTGGCTCAGTCAGTTGAGCATCAGACCCTTGATTTCAGCTCAGGTCATGATCTCACAGTTCGGTTTGTGAGATGGAGCCCTGTTTTGGGCTCTGCTCTGACAGCAAGGACCCTGCTTTGAATTCTCTCTCTCTCCCTCTCTCTCTCTCTCTCTGCCCCTCCCCAGCTCATGTTCTCATTCTCAAAATAAATAAATAAACTTAAAAAAAAAAGTCTCAAACCAACACTCTACATTTCTATCTGACAAAACTAGAGAAAGATCAAAAAGAACCTAAAACAAGCAAATAAATAAAAATAGGAGCAGAAATCAGTAAAATTGACAACAGGCAAACAAATGATACCTTCATTACTGAAGAGTTTCAGGTTTTTGGTTTTTTTAGGGGAAAAAAGAAAAGAAAACTGGCCCAAATGTCCTCGTTGGCAAAGTCTACGAGATATTTAAAGAATAACACCATTTCTAGTCTCTTCCTAGCACATTTTATGAGACCAGCACTGTTCTGATATCAAAAGCAAAGGCAATATTAAAAACATAAAACACAGACCAATAGTCCTCATGAATACAGACTCAAAGTTCTCAACAAAATATTAGTAAATCAAATCCAGGAATATAGAAAAATAAAAATACATCATATCAAGTTGGGTTTATTCCAAAGATATGAAGCTGGTTCACTATCCGAAAATCAATCAATGTGATTAATAGTCGAAAAGAAGAAAAACGTATGAATCACGTCAACTGAAGCAGAAAAAACATTTAATAAATTCAATACCATTCATTAAAAACAAACAAAACTTTCAATAAACTAGGAACAGAAAGGAACCTAATAGAGTGCCTACAAAAACCCTATAACTAACATCACACTTAATAGTAAAACACTGAATGCTTTCTTTATAGGAACAGGAACATAGAATAAAATTGCATAGAACTATATACACACATTGCATATATAGATAAAAACTGGTGAAAATTGAAAAGGTATATAGTCCAGTTAATAGTATTGCACCGGCTTCAATTTCCTGCTTTTGATATTATACTACCATTATACAAGAGGCATTGTGGGAAGTAGCATGAAGGGCACATAGGACTCTATATAGTATTTTTTTTTGTAACTTCCTGTGAGTCTGTAATTGTTTCAAAATAAAAAGTTAAAGGAAAAAACTTCTATAAGAAACTACAGAAGAAAATCTTCATGACCCAGAGTTAATCAAAGAGTTATATATGACACAAACTCATGATTCAGAGAAGAGAAAAAGAATAAATTCTACTTCATCCAAATTAAAAACTTTCACTCCACAAACACTGCTTTTAGAAGGATAAAAACAAGCCACATATGGGAAAAATTATTTGCAAATCTCATATCTAAAAAAGGACTTGTATTCAAAATATACAAAGATTTCTGCAAACTCCAACAGTAAGAAAACAATCCATTTAGAAATGGGCAAAAGACTTGAACAACCACTAGATAGGAGATATAAGTATGGCAAATAAGCATATGAAGAGATGCTCAACATCATTAGTCATTATGGAAATCCAAATTAAGGTTACAAAAGTTATCACTAAAGACCTATTAAGATGGCTAAAATGATAATAATAATAATAATAATAATAATAATACCAAGTGCTAACAAGGATGCAGAGTAACCGGATCTCTCATACATTGCTGTGGGAACATTAAATTGCACAGCCATTCTGAAAGATAATCAGGTAGTTTCTTATAAAGTTAAACATGTATTTACCATATGACCCAGCACACCCCTTAGGATTTAGCCCAGAGAAATGAAAAGATGTTCACACAAAAACCTGTATACACATGTTCACTGAGGCTTTACTTGTAATAGCCAAAACTTGGAATTAACCCAAAAGTCCTTCAATGGATGAATGAATACCAGTTCATCAACATAATGGAATATTACTCAGCAATAAAACAAAGAACTACTAACATACAACAGCAGCAGCAATTTGAATGGATCTCAAGGGTATTATGTTGAATGAAAAAAAGACCACCTCAAAGAGCTACGTATTACATGATTCCACTTAAATTGACAAATTAGAGTGATGGAAAACAGATCATTGGTTGCCAGGAACGAGTGGAGGAGGCAGTGTGACTATTAGAAGGAAACATGAGGGGTTTCCTTTGTGGTGACAGAACAGTTCTGTATGCTGATTGCGATCATGGTTGCTTTCGTCTTCATATGTAATAAAATGTCATAGAACTACACACACACACATGTAAAATTTGGTATAGCTCAACTAAGACATGTACCTGAGTTAGCACACTAATGTCAATTCCTGGTTTTCTTAGGCACAATTAATTATAGCTGTGTGTCCCAACTTTTTCATTCTAAGAGCCCTTTTTAGACCTTCCTTATCACTAATGCTCCCCATGAAATGTTAATACCACAGGAACACTGCATGCATAACAGTACATTAAAACAAGATTATTTTCTCCCTCCAATACCAATTTTTGCTCTTCTGAAGGCAGTATCATACTCACTGAAGACCTGTACCATGGTTATGAGAGAAAATAGCATTAGGAAAAGCTGGAGAAAAACTACATGAAAAATGTCATGTTTCACAGCTTGATAAATTATTGCAAAATAAAATTATAATTTTATTTTTTTTAATTTTCTTTTTACATTTATTTTTGAGAGACAGAGTGAGACAGAGTGCAAGCAGGGGAGGGGCAGAGAGAGAAGGAGACACAGAATCCCAAGCAGGCTCCAGGCTCTGAGCTGTCAACACAGAGCCCGATGTGGGTCTCAAACCCACCAACAGTGAGATTATGCCCTGAGCCCAAGTTGGATGCTCAACTGACTGAAGCACCCAGGCACCCCTAAAGTTATAATTTTTAAAAAAGCTTAAAAATGTAGAAGACAAAAGGAGTGAGAATAACCAAAACAATATTAAAACAGAAGAACAAATTTGGATGACTTCCAGTCCCTGATTTCAAGTCTTACTACAAAGCTAGGGCAATCAAAGTGGTGTAGTACTGGAGAGAATTTGGATAAACAAATAGATTAATGTAATAGAGTCCAGAAATGCTTCCACATTTATACAGTCACTTTATTTTGACAAATTCACCAAGGCTACTTAATGAAAAAATAAAAGCATTTTCAACAAATGGTGATAAAGACACCTAGATAAACACTGAGGGGAGAGGATCAGTCTGAACCATCTGACCTCCTACTTCACAATACCCAAAAAAGTTAATTTGCCACAGATCACAAACCTAAATATAAAAACTAAAACTATTAAGCCAACCAACCAAACAAAAACTCAAAAACAAAAAACTTCAACTCCTCGGAGTAGACAAAAATATTTTAAAGACACAAAGGGAAAAAGGATAAATTTGATTTCATCAAATATAAAATCTGCTGTTCATCAAAAAAAACACCGTGAAGAAAATTAAAAGACAAGCCACAAACCAGAAGAAAATGTTCACAGTATATAGACAGACAGAGACACAGATCTATAGAGAGAGATTTGACAAGGACTTGAATTTAGCATATATAAATAACTCCTACATATCAATTACAAAAATACAAACCACCCAGTACAAAAGGGACAAAAGGTTTGAATGGACTCTTTGAAAACAATATAGACAAGCTGTAAATAAGTAAATGAACAGGTGTTTGTTTAAAATCATTAGTCATGGAGAAAATACAAATGAACCCCATGATACTATTTCATACCCACGAGGATGACTAAAATTAAAAACACAACACCAAATATTAGAATGTGGAGCAACTGGAACTTTCATATATTGCTGGTAAGAGTGTGAAAAGATAAATTCTTTGGAAAACTGCTTAAGTTATAGTGAAATATACACCTAACCTACTTTCCTACTTTCCACTCTTAGGTATTCATTCACCCAACCCAAATGACAACATGTTTCCAGAAAATGACTTGTGCAAGTCTGTTTATGGAAGCATTCCTAATAGCCCCAAATTGGAAACAACCTAAATGCCCAATTGAATATTATTTAGCAATGCAAAAGAATTAACTACTGATATACTCAATGTGGGTGAATCTCAAAAACTGTTGAGAACAAGAAGCCAGGTGCAAAAGTACCTACCACATGATTCAAGAACATGAAAAAAAATCTATGGTGATAAACAAAACACTGGTTATCTATGGGAGTTGAGAAGGATATTCTTTTGCGGATGTCCTGATTGGGTTGTATACATTTAACAAAACTCACAATCTATAAATTTTACTGTACATTTTACCTCAATTTAGAATAGATTAGCTGTAAAACATTTTTAAAAATCTGTTCTCATAATGATTTTAACACACAACTATCACAACTTTGTGTGATTTTAACACACAACTATCAGAAATTAAGTAGACAAAAAGTTTTATAATTCTCTCCTTAAAGACACTGTTGATCTTTTATTAGATTTACTTATACTGGTAAAGGTAACCTTTTCATAAGCAACATGTAATTATTTACTGCTATTATATAGGTTCACCTGAATTTTTTATATTGTTCTTACAACCCAACACAGTCTTACTTAACTCTCATTAGTTCTAATAAATTGTCAACTGTCTCTTCCAATTTCTATGTACACAATCACAGGGACAGCTCTGCAGCTCTTCTTTTCTGGCTCTGTCCTTTAGAAAAATGGTAAGCAGAAATTAACAGCACATCTGTCTTGGATGTTCAAATTTTATTTAGAATTTTTACAGTCATCTTCATGTTGAGATTTGCCTATGATTTTCCTCTGTATTGCTCTGGTATCTCAGTTACATTATTTAAACAATAAACTAGGGACCTTTCCTTTCCTTCATTTTCTCTGGAACACCGTATAAAATAAAGACTATTATCAATTCGTTCGTTCTTTCTTTCTTTTGAGAGCAAGCAAGCACAAGCAGGGGATGGCAGAGAGAAAGGGAGAGAGTTCCAAGCAGGCTCCCTGCTGTCAGAGCAGAGTCCCACACAACGTGGGGCTCAATCTCATGACCCATAAGATCATGACCTGAGCCAAAGAAATCAAGAGCCAGAGGCTTAACTGACTGAGCCACCCAGGCACCCCATTATCAGTTTCTTTAAAGTCTGATAGAAACCACCTGTGACAGTCAGTTTTATGATTCCACTTGGCAAGGCTACAGTCTCCAGTTATTCAAACTAATCCAGGTATTGCTGCGAAGGTACTTTGCAGATGTGATTAAAGTCTATAATCAGTTGACTTTAAGCAAAGGAGATTATCCTAGATAATGTGGGTGGGCCTGATACAATCAGTTGAAAAGCCTTAAGAACAGAATTCCATCTGGGAACTATAGCTTCAGCTCACAACCAAGAGTTCCAATGCTGTTCTGATAGCCTGGTCTGCCCTATGCGTTTCAGACTTGCCCAACTAGCCCCCCCCCCCCCCCCCCAGTTACATGAGCCAGTATCTGGCCATATACATATGTATGTGTGTATGTGTGTATGTGAACATACACGCAATAGCCCTATGGTCTCTGGTGGTACACCAGCTCTTAGGGCCTAGGTCTTGGAGTACGTGGGAGAGAGACAGACACAAAGAGAGCTTTAACTACTGATTCCATTTTCTAAGAGCTTTTTATTTATTTTTAAGTCAGTTGCAGTTTTAATAAATTTCTATTTCTCAAGGAAACTATCCATTTCATCTAAATACTCAAAATAATGATAGGAAGATATTCACATGATATTTTCCCTCTTTACCATACCTATACTTGTTTCTCAGTTTTTTTTTTTTAATTTTTTTTTTTTAACGTTTTATTTATTTTTGAGACAGAGAGAGACAGGGCATGAACGGGGGAGGGGCAAAGAGAGAGGGAGACACAGAATCGGAAGCAGGCTCCAGGCTCTGAGCCATCAGCCCAGAGCCCAACGCGGGGCTCGAACTCACGGACCGCGAGATCGTGACCTGAGCTGAAGTCGGACGCTTAACCGACTGAGCCACCCAGGCGCCCCTTGTTTCCCAGTTTCCACTGCTTACGCCAGAGCTCAACAAACTATTTCTAGTCAAGGACCAGACCGTGAATACTTCAAGCTTTGCAGGCTACAGACCATCTTTACCACCTATGTTCCTTTTTTTTTTTTTTTTTTTTTTTTTTAAACGACCCTTTGAAAATGTTACTAACCACTCACCGTTTACAGGCTTTACCAGATTTTGCCCAGATTATGCTTTGCTGAAATCTGGCCTAACTATTTAAGCCTTCTCTTTCTCCTTAGCTTTGCCAGAGCTACTGTTTAAGATGAGAAAAAGGCACTGTAAGTATGGATGGAGCGAAAAAGGACAGTTTCAAGGGAGATCCTACAAGATGCCCAGGGCTTATAGGGACTAAATAAAGAGGATTCAAAGAAGGTTCCCAGTTTTCTGGCTCCTGGTGAAATCGCTGTGACCACTCACTGACACAGGGAACACAAAAGGAAACACCAGGGGGGAGAGGAATTCAGCTGTGGACATGGTGAATTTCAGATGCCTGTGAGACATCCTGCGGAGTGGAAAGCTGATCTCGACTTGAAGGGAAATAATAAAACTGGGGGCTATCTCCACATACTTCTTTCCTCCTGGTCTGCAGCATACATCATATGAGGCATCAGTGATTAACACGATAATTACTGAATGGAGTAGAAGAAATATTGTGATATACTGACCTATTTTATAAAATCAATTTTGAAATGTTACCTCTTCCTTTCGCTTACATAGCTTTAATCTATACAACTTATTAATAATGTGTCCTAATGAATCCACCTTTCGCTCTATAAATTTTGCAGTGGTTTTAGATAACAAAAGTACCAATTTTTTAATCACTTCCTTAAATACAGACACAGCTGTATAATATTAAACCATTTTTCCATAAGAAATTATAATAGAAATTTACCTATATAATGAATTCTAGGTTATAATTCCTATTTAAACACGGTTGTTTTTTTTTTTTGTTTTTGTTTTTAATTTTTTTTTCAACGTTTTTTATTTATTTTTGGGACAGAGAGAGACAGAGCATGAACGGGGGAGGGGCAGAGAGAGAGGGAGACACAGAATCGGAAACAGGCTCCAGGCTCCGAGCCATCAGGCCAGAGCCTGACGCGGGGCTCGAACTCACGGACCGCGAGATCGTGACCTGGCTGAAGTCGGACGCTTACCGACTGCGCCACCCAGGCGCCCCTAAACACGGTTTTTAAATGGCTTGCAAAAACTTCTCCTGATTCCTCTCAAAAACTTCTCTCATTCCTCTAAAACCTCCTAGGGCAAAAAAACAATTCTAGAATCACATGAGAACTGATTTAGATTTTCCAAAGTCCTGGTGTTAAATCAGAAATAACAGGCTTAAAAATCTATAAATTCTGCTAAAGATTTTCCCACTTGGTAGCATATCAACCACTGAGTATATTAATTATGGTTTTATACGTATTACAAAGCTATCTTCAACACCACAAACACTGTAAAGATGGTACTTTTTATTCATAAAACTACAGAGCGATTCTCTCAAAGTCAATGTGATGCATATGTTATACATTTGTATAAGAGTCTGAAAAAAAAATCAAATTTTGAGAGTTTGCTACTATATATAGTCATATGAATTTATACTGAGATAAAGAATCAGGATAATACCACCAGGGAAAATTTCCAAAGCTCTAACTTCTCAACATTCTATCATCACCTGAAAGTCAATTTTCACCTTTTTCACTGGCTGAATTTGTTAGCTCAGATTTTGCTTTGGGGCTCACATGTTCTTGCAGTATGGCAGTAGTAGATTAGAAATCTACTGACAACAACACTTGCTATGAATCCACAAAGATAACAGTGAGGCAAATCAGAATATTACAGAATCTTTGACTGGAAAGAAGTGACACCTGAAGGGCAGGGTATGCCTTTTCAATAGTGAAAATGTTCTAATTTAACTAATTTGATTCTTGTTTAGATAATGCCACTTTTTTTTTTTTTTTTAACTTTCCAGTTCTATTTATTTGCTCCTGAAGACCTTTCCACACTACTGTTACTCTGGAGGAAAAACAAGAAAAATGCTTGCAGTAAATACGCAAGTGTTCTCTTTAGCAACAGTTTCTATCTTTAGATTCCTCTTCTTTACTAGCTACCAAGAGCTTCAAATCCAAGTGCCCCAGGGCAGATAGTAACATGAACACTACACAAAGACCAGAGTTCTCAACTGCTACATTTCCAAGAAGTGCTTCGCACCAGGAAGACCAGCGGACTCCAGTTCTCCTCGACAGCCCAAAAATAGGGATCGGATTTCCATGGTCTTGCCAGCTTGTTGGTACCTTCTTGCTATAATAAAATGAGGAAGGGGGGTGAGGGGCAGAGGTACTCAGGGAAAATTAAGACAGCCAAGATCAGTGTTCCTTTCACATTCTTTCCTCCAAGCCAAACGTGAACGGACAAAACGAAACCGGAAAAGGAAGTCAGCGATGGGAGAGATTTTCCTTCCCCACAATATTCCCGCCTGCCTCCGGCTACGAAACCTCCACGTGAGGGTGATCAATGCCCTGCAGCCTACTTAACAGCCCTCCCAGGTGAAGTGCTTTATTCAAGTTTGCAGATAAAGGAGTGGAGGCTCCCAGAGGTGAAACGGCCCAAGTGTGATAAACTGGCAATGCCAAGATCACGTAGCCCAGGTCCCGAATTCCCTTCCGCGACGCACCACACACATGGGGTGATGGCCTACTTAAGGGGATTCCAACAAACAAGGTTGTCTGAGTTTCTGAAGTTAAGGGTGAAACAACCCTTACGCAGTAAGGGCGTTTCAGGAACTTCAGAAGCACAAGCAAAAATAAAAAATTCACTCTTTAGATTTTCTTATCAAAAAGTAAAGGTAAACGGAATGGTGATCCTCTGATTCCTACCATGTAGAAAATTATTTAAAAGAGAAAACACACACACACACACACACACACACACACACACACACACACGGAGCCATTTGTCAGTTGGCTGGAAAAAAAAAATGTCTTCAAAGAAAGTAGACATCATGTATTAGCTCAATCGGTAACAATCTAATGTCCTATAAGCTCACCCTTAAACAAAACATGGAAAGCACATCAACGAGAGAGATGTGCCTGTTTCTGTCTGGCTTCTGGGTCAAATACCACCTATCCCTCACAATAGTATGCTTCATTTGAACTACTTTGTCCTATCAGCTTTCACTGCTAATAACCACCTAGTTCACACTAGATGTGCCCACTTCCCAAAAGCACCTATTTCTTGGACCTCAGATTCTGCAGATTGCTAGGTGTGAAAACTTCCTCTTCCACCCACATTACTTTAACCCATGACGAGGCCAAAAGGGGACAACCAATTAAAAGTCTACCAAAGCAGGAAATCAACTTGTGCAGGAAGACATGCCAATTTTAGCAGCATGCTGCAATGTCCACGGTGGCCATAATTTCGTGAATGAGAAGGTTTCACATTTACGGTAAAACTTCGGTAAAACTTCAAGACTATCTTTTCCTGATTTTCTAGTAGAAAATCAGCAGTGTTGTGGGAGACAGGAGTCGGTATTTGAGAAAGGAAGAAATGTCAGGATGCCTGTGCTTTCTCAGCAATTCACACCTAACTGATTTTTCTGATGTACATCTAGAACACGGTAGACTATCCTCAAATCTATGACTGCTCCTCAGTGCCTCTGGCCACTCGACTCCACCATTTCTTTTTCATCTTAGAATACTTCATAGCATTTCTACAAAAACAAAACGGAACAAAAACCCTGTGCCACTTTGTAACAGAGTGGGGGGATTAGTTTTACATCCACAGGTTATTCGCTTACTTCAAAGATTCAAATTTTGCTCACGCCACTCGTACTTCTTGGCGTGGCCTTCAGAGCCAGTGTGCGTTAACGGGAAAACGAGCCCCACAATACAACTTCTTTTGGGGAGGAGCATTTCCCAGGATGATTTCCTCTGGCCAACAACCTTGGCTGAAATACCAGGTCTCTTCTAAACAATAAATTTCCCCTAAATGAGGATGTTGAGATGAATGGACTGTACAGGCTGAAGGCAAACCCTAAAGGAGTCTCAAAAATATTCTGAAAAACGGCAATAATCCTAGGAAAAGGATGAACGCTTCCAAGGTAAGATCTGCTCCCACTCCTCTTGCGGCTATCCCACAAGGTTCTACCTTTAAAGATGCCGTTGTTCATGCCATGTTCCCAGTGCTTATTTCCACATCCAAATCTACTCTGCCCACCTTATCAAGCAGCTACCGGCAATCTCCAAGCCTTACCAGCCACCACAATTTCAACTTAAAATTTCAACAATTTAAATCTTCATTCTGCCATCCTGATGGTTACGTTATCCTCCTTGCTTAAAAAAAAAAGCAGCTTATGTGTATAGGGTGCCCAGAAGAGGCACAAGAAATATTTGCAGAAGGAAGGAAGGAAGGAGCGGTAGGAGTTGTTTTACAAACGTCACCACAGGCAGGAGAAGGTACTTCTGAGCAGAGGCTCAGAAAGCTCAAAGCCATCTTGCAACATTACGCAGCAAATCAAACTCCAGCTCAGTCTTCTGCCTTTATTTTCCATCTTCTACCTCTTATTTTCTTACCAAGGTCTTCCGATTTAAAACCAAACTCAATACTTATTCCCTCCCAAAGTTCTGCCTGACCCCAGCACCTGAAAGTGCTCTCTCCTTCCGTAAGCCCAAGATTTTGTATGCACCAATGCTCTGGCTCTCATCACATCCGGATCTAA
Source organism: Panthera tigris (assembly GCF_018350195.1). NCBI lineage: Eukaryota > Metazoa > Chordata > Mammalia > Carnivora > Felidae > Panthera > Panthera tigris. The sequence goes on along the minus strand of NC_056668.1, from coordinate 143,058,404 downwards.
CATACAACGTCACAGCATCTGTGCAACCTTCTTCTCCCGACAGATTGGTGGTCGCCATGGACTGAATTCTGTCCCACTTTCCCCACCCCAATCATACTGAAGCTCTAAACCCTAATGTGACTGTATTTCAAGAGGCAACTAAGTGTCAAAAGAGATCATATGCGCAAGGCCCTAATCCGACAGGTGGCCTTGTAGGAAGAAGAACCATCAAGCAAATCGGCCAGCACCTTGAGCTCGGACTTCCCAGCCTCCGGAACTGTGTTAAAATAAATTTCTGTTGTTTAAGTCGCTCAGTCTGTGCTATGTATGCTGTTATACTAGGCCAAACAGATTTAAGACAGATTTTAGTACCAGAAGTTCTCAATTTTAGCTGCATCTAACAAACCACCTGAGAGTGCTTTAAAAATTCTGATGCCTGGGTACCACCCAGACCAGTTAAATCAGAAATGCTGGGATAAACCCAGGCATTGGTATTTTTAAAAGCCCCACAAATGATTCCAATATGTAGCTAGAGCAAGAAAGCTGCATGAAACTTAAATTTGATGGGGTTCAAGCCCATGTCTAACTCATCTCTATAATTCCCTCTAATGGCTGGCACATGGTAAATATGTAAACTGTTTAAAAAATGACACATGATTATGAGAGTTTCAATATCTGATAATATTCATTCTGTTAACAAATATTTATTAGGCACCTATTAGGCGTCAGTCACCATGCTAGGGACTGTATACACAGAGATAAGTAAAACAGGCTAGGTTCCTCATGCTGCAGCCAACATAAACATTCGAAACTCTACATTTCAACATGCTTAATTAACATATCCTTTGATCCGTAAAAAAAATCTAAGTTTCTCAGCAAAAACACAATGCAGGATATTAAATACCATGTTCTTAAATTGTTTTTCCGTCAATCTCTACTTAAAAATATTAAAATAAGAACAGGTGAACATAAGGGAAGGGAAGGAAAAGTAAAATAAGATAAGTAGTGGGGGGCAAACCATAAGAGACTCTCAATTACAGAGAACAAACAGAGCTACTGGAGGGGAGGTGGGTGAGAGGTAGGCTAGATGGGGGCTGGGCATTAAGGAAGGCACTTGTGGTGAGCACTGGGTGTTGGATGTAAGTGATAAATCACTACATTCTACTCCTGAAACCAATACTATCCTATGTGTAGTATTGAATGTAAATAAAATCCTGGAAATATAAATAAAAATGCTAAAATATAATCAGGGCTGGTGGGGGGAGAAGGTTAATTTGGGAATCAATGTTCTTATTTGGCACGGATTGATCCACTTATATCAAGCAGAAGGTAATATTTCTTGCATTTTTTTGACGTCCATAAACTTAGAGGATTCTACAATAAGGATACTAATCCAGTCACTGGGAACATAAACTTGGAAGTTATTCTCCTGTGGTGAAAGAACCCCTTGAGACCAACTGCCAAGTATTTACAATCATACAGGTTTGAGGCTTAAGAAGCTTTAGCAGTTATCTGAGAAACTCTTCTCTCCTTACCCCAGCATCCTCAAACCTGAGATTATGCCACTTAGAATAGGGCCTGAGGTTAATGACAAAGTCTAAAACAAGAAGGCATCCTTACTCATTCCCAAATTCAACTGGGTGCTTCTCCCAGGATTGGTGGGCAATCTCTCGCTGTCTAGATGTAATTAACTAGTTTATCTTTCCTAATCATCTCGTCTCCAGTAAACGTAAAGACGTGAAATCACATGAAAAACATTTACTGTTTACTACAGTTAAATACTTTCATTCTCCACCTGACATTTTTCTTCATCTCTCAAATTATTTGATACATACAGACAAATCATACCTGTAGGTTTCACTTTACTTCTCAAGGAAAAATCTCGATCTAGAATGGAAACTCTATACCCAGATTATTTGATAGTTTGGTAGTTTTCAGAAATTTCAAATATTTTTAAAATTGTTTCTTGAAAGACGGTGGAATCATGCAAATGATTCTACAATAAGGTGTGGGGGCGCCTGGGTGGCTCAGTTGGTTAAGCGGCCAACTCCTGATTTGGGCTCAGGTCATGATCTCAGAGTTCCTAAGTTCCAGCCTCACATCGAGTTCCACACTGACTGTGCAGAGCCTGCCTGGGATTCTCCTCCTCCTCCTCTTTCTGTCACTCCCCCATTCCTGCGTGCTCATGCACTTTCTCTCCCTCTCAAAGTAAGTACAGCTTAAAAAAAATTTTGTTTAATAAATAAAGTGACGTGTGAAAAATGAACAAGAACTAGACAGATTTGGGGATGTAAGAGAGGGAAGATTCTAAAAAGAAGGAACAGCATGTCAAATGGCCTGGAGGGAAAAACACAAAGCACAGTTTGGTATATGTTAGGTATAGCTTAGGCCAATGTCATTACCACAACCCCATGATACTTCACACCTGGACTCAGAGCACACACGTGTGTATTTACATATGTGTGCAAGTACCCCTTCCTACCTGACCTACCACTATCTGAACTCTCACTACCTGAACAAAGGTTCCTAGTGGCTTCAGAGAAATGATTTTTAGGACAGAGAATGTTGAAGCCTTCACACCTGCAACCTTCGCAGGACGGCCCTCGGGCATGGCAGCTCTCCTTCCTGTGGCCCCTCTCCCAGTCTCCTGCCATGGGCAAGGACTGCCACATGGCACAAAAGCCCAGCACCCTGGCCTCCAAAGTGGGACAGGCCCTGCGCTTTGTGGTGCACCAGAACCCATCAGGTTGCAACAGGCCTTCCCTGAAACCACATCCTTGCTGAGCTTCCTCCCCTTCCCTGTCCTGTGTCCTTGTTCCCTTACAGGTTTTTTTCTAACAGCACTCCATTAACAAATCATTTGCATGTAAAACATCCAATGGTACCCAGACCTTGTTCTCTGATGTCAGGACCAAACAAAGGAAGCAGGGTTTGTCAAAGAAACGACTAATTCTATGGATGGGCCAGAATAGGTAAGAGATGAACCAGAAATACTTTGTGTGAGAAAAAGAGAAAATGCTCAAAAACAGGATGGGAACATATCACAAGGGCCCAGAAGCTAGTTTAAAGGAACTCTCTCACCGGCCAAATCTGGGAAAATGTAAGCACCACAATAATTACATACAGTAACAAATTACAAACCCCTGGAAAAATAGGAACTCATGAGTCCACACCTATAATGAATCTATAAATAAATGAACAAGAAACAAAGTGGTCTCTTGCTTACAGCAAAAGAGCAACAACCTACTGATCAAACAATGTGGAGAAAATGCTGGAGGCAGAAAATCACCATTCTGCAACCATTAAGGAAAGACTGAAACACGCAAAAATCATCAATGGATACTATATCAAAAGGGACACTTCCATGAGGAATGGATATCTGCATAGTCTTAAATTAGATTGTACTCTCCACAAATTACTTATTAATTACAAGAGAGGAAAAACAAAGGAAAGCAATGGGACAAGCCCCTGACTGATCAAACTTAGTATAATCCATGAGAGACAGAAAGATGTCATATACCTCCAGATGTGATACCACGAGAAAGACACGATACCACTTCTACAGTATTCTGCTGAGAACACATAACCTGGATCTAATGAAAAGTCAGGTAAACAAAAAATGAAAGCATGTTCTACTTGCCTAAAAATTTGGAGTATCTTCCCACGGTTCTCAGGATAAAATTCAAATTCCTTGAACTCGTTTACAAAACATTTCCTGATTCATGATGTACAACTCTCATCACAAGTATACTCTGAGTTTAGAAATATACAGAATTTACAAGTGAGGGGAGCCTGGGTGGCTCAGTCGGTTAAGCATCTGACTCTTGGTTTTGGCTCAGGTCATGAGCTTGCAGTTTGGTGGGTTTGAGCCTGTGCCAGGCTCTGCACTGGCAGCACTGACCCTGCTTGAGATTCTCTCTCCCTCGCTCTCTGCCCCTCCCCCACTCAGGCTGTCTCTGTCTCTCTCAAAGTAAATAAACTAAAAAAAAAAACCAAAAATACATAAAATTTATAAGTTAAACATACTTTTAGCTCTGAAATGCCAACGTAATTGATACTATCCAGATACAGAAGCCATAATCAAATCAAAACTTTTCTAATCAACTACATAACCTTTTACGTATGAATCACAGTGTTCTCAGAAAAGATTCTTTAAACCTGCTTAGGTGTCTCACTTAAAAAGTAAGAATTTCCTAAAGCTAATCTACCTACATCCCCATAGGAACCACTAAAAGAACCCCTGCAATCTAAATACTCTAAGAGCTGCCCTGACGACATCCTCCCAAGATATGCCTTCATATTCTACTCATGGAATATCATGAAATTCCTGACCCCACTTTCTACTCCCTGAGCCCTACAACTGTCCCATCTTCCTCCCCTTATTAGATTTCTGGAAAACACCAATAAAGTGGCACACACACACACCATTAAGCAAACTTCTCTCTGCTGCTATCGCTCCAACATGCACAAGTAGAGAATGAATCCACACTAACGGACAAGGGAAGGGAAACTCCCTACCCCCTAAAAGAGGGAACCATACAAGAAAAACAACAAAAAAAGAAAGGAAGCCCTTATAGTTATTAGAGAAAATAAGCAAAATTATTAGGCCCAGGTTTCTGGAGTTTGTGATCTGGGAATACAGTCATGTGGGAAAATGTATCTGGAATCTGGAATCTGGGAACAGCAAAGAAATAACTGGGTGTTCTTTAGTACAGCCCTAGGCTTGACTTTCCATTACCAGGCCCTTTTAAAACTTGTTATGAGAGGAGGTTAGTGTCTAGAATTTTGTTGAATAAAAACAGAAATAATTTCTGACCGGTGGAAAAGATAACCCCAAAGGTGACAGTGTATGGCCTGCCGTAAACTAACCACCATTACCAAGCCATCGAGGTACCATTCACGGCTAAAGAGGTAGGGATAATTTCGTCTGGAAATACGAAGATCAGACTGATAAGAAAACAAAGCTAAAGACTAAGTCAATAAAGTGGAAGAGTTCAGAACAGCGATTTCTCCTCTACTCTGTTTGCATATTAGAACTGCCTATGGACTATCTTAAAATGTCAGAGGCTTAGCAAATTAAATCTGAACATCTGGGAGCGCAACCCACACACTAGTAGTTTTTAAAAATTTAACCTCCTCAGCCACTTTTCTTGGGTGTTGTGGACCCCCTCCAGCTTTTTCTCTCTGCATTCAAATAGTAAGAGAAAATAATGAACCTAACAAAGTACGGCTAAGAGACTTACAAAGCGTGCCTTTATTACCTCTATGTTAACAATAAGGAAAATAATTTAAATAAAACTACATATAAGTATGTAGCCTGCATTTCACTGCTGGGTTCTGAGTTTCTAGAGAAAAGTGGACCCTACGTAGTTAAAGGCTGTTGCCAAATGAAGATCAAACCTGTGTGAAGATTTTGAAAAATCTAACATAAACCAGTGAAGGCAACCTACAGAATGGGAGAAGATATTTGCAAATGACATATTTGATAAGGAGTTAGTATTCAAAATATGTAAGGAACTGATACAACTCAACACCCAAAAAACAAATATTCCAATTTAAAAAAGGGACAAAGAACATTTTTCCAAAGAAGACATCCAGATGGCCAACAGACATATGAAAAGATGCCCAACGTCATTCATCATCAGGGAAATGCAAATCAAAACTACAATGAGATACCACCTCATGCTGTCAGAATGGCTAAAATCAAAAAAAAAAGAAACCACAAGTGTTGGTGAAGACGCGGACAAAAAGGAACGCCGGGGAATGCAAACTAGTGTGGCCACTGTGGGAAACAGTATGGAGTTTCCTCAAAAAGTTAAAAACAGAACTACCCTATGATCCAACAATCATATTGGGTAGTTAGTTAAAAAATTCAAAAACATTAATTCAAGGGATACATGCACCCCTGTGTTTACAGCAGCATTATTTACAACAGCCAAATTATGGAAGCAACCTAGTGTCCATCAATAGACGAGAGGATGAAGATGATGTGGGGTGTGTGTGTATAAACATACACACACACACACACACACATATAATATTCCCATGTGTGTGTATATATGATGTGTGAATCTTATTCAGCCATAAAAAAGAATGAAATCTTGCCCTCTGGAACAACAGGCATGGAGCCAGAAAGCATAATGCTAAGCGAAATATGTCCCGTCAGGGAAAGACAAATACCATATGTTTTCACTCATATGTGGAATGTAAGACTAAAAAAACAAACAAATGAAAAAATAAAAATAAAAGAGAGAGAGAGACAAACCAAGAAACAGACTCTTAACTACAGAGAAACTGGTGGCTACCACAGTGGAGGTGGGTGGGGGGTGGGTGAAATAGGTGAAGGGGATTACAAGTACACCTATCACGGTGAGCACTGAGTGGCGCATAGAATTGTTGAATCACTATATTGTGCACCTGAAACTAACATACCACTATGTCAGCTATACTGTAATTCAAATTTAAAACTTAAAAAAAGATTTTTAAAAATCTAACATAGGGGCACCTGAGTGGCTCAGTCGGTTAAGCGGCCAACTTCAGCTCAGGTCATGATCTCGTGGTCTGTGAGTTCGAGCCCCGCGTCGGGCTCTGTGCTGACAGCTCAGAGCCTGGAGCCTGCTTCAGATTCTGGGTCTCCCCCTCTCTCTGCCTCTCCCTCTCTCTCTCTCAAAAATAAACAAACATAAAAAATTTTAAAACCTAACATAAATCAGTGGAAAAACAGACTTGGCTATGTTCACCTCAATTGACCTATCTACTCATCTACTCAGAAACACATCTCCTCAGTGTGGGCACATACCACTGTATAAAAAGCAAGAGAAATAGCAAAATGTAAATCTATGCTTCAATCCAGGAACCAAACACAAATGAACTTAAACAAAAAGCTGGCTTCAATACATTTGTATTCTGGAATTTACACCGACAAGAATATCTCAAAACTTCCTACTTGCTGACTCCACTTTGTTTCCCATTCCAATCTTGCTTCCGTCTCTGCTTAACAAGTTTCCAATGATCATACTGTTAGCTTTGACCATAACCAGCCACCCAGTTGCTACAGTAAAAAACCTGCTAATTATCCCTAATGCCTCCCTTTGCCTCACCACCTTTCTTCAACGCAACAGCAGGTCCTGTCAATTAGTCCTCCAAAACATCTACTGAAGCTTTCTATCTCCTTCCAGCTTTTCTAATCCCACTCCAGGCCAAGACACTAACATACCTAGCCTGGACCACTGCCACCATCTCTTAACCTGTCTCCCTGCTTCCACTCAGGACTCCTCCACACTGCATGCTACCACTGCAGCCAGAGAAGTAAAGACATCATTTCTATTGTGCCACTGCCCTCATTTTTTTTTTTTTAATTTAAAGTAATCTCTACACCCAACATGGGGCTCAAACTCACAATCCTGAGATCAAGCGTTGCACACTCCACTGACGGAGCAGGGGGGCCAGCCCTGTCACTGTGCTCTATAAAAGCCTCCCGAGGCTTCTGAGGGGTGCCTGGGTGGCTCAGTCAGTTGAGCCCCACGATGGGCTCCATGTTCACAGAGTAGAGCCTGCTTGGGATTCTCTCTCTCCCTCTGTCTCTCTGCCCCTCCCCCACTCACGTGCACACTCTCTCTCAAAATAAACATTGAATGAATGAATGAATGAATGAATGCAAGCCTCCAAAGACTTTTGATAACATCAGGAAAAGTCCAAATGCTTTCTTATCAGGGCCTTCCAGGTCCTGCAGCATCTAGCTCCTGCCTACTTTCCCAACATCCTTCCTTATGAACCTCCTCCACACTCTGGCCCTCATTCCAAACATTTTAAGCATTTGCTGCTTCTGACTGCCCAGCATACGCTTTCCCTACCTCTTCACATAACTACCTCCTCTTGTCCTTCAGATTCCAATTCAAAGGACACTTCCTCATAGAGCTCTTCACTGCCTACTCTGAGGTCAGTCCTCTTTTCACCACCTACCACATGATACTGCTTATTTTCTTCATGTTGATCATAATCTGGCAAAGTATATATGGGGGTTCAGGGGTGGGCTGTCTTCTTTCTTCTACCATTGTATGCTTGTGACATATAATGGGCACTCCCGTTTTTGTTTTAATCAGAGGCATGGTCTATAGCATGGAACTGGAAATGAAATTACCAGGGCTCTATTCCAGCTTGGGCTCTACCAGCAATTAGCAGTGTGGACGTGGGCACACCACAAGATTGAGTGGGTTAAGAGTAACTGGACAGTAAGAAAGTGGAAACAGCAAGTGAGACTTTTTTCTAAATTTCATGTATCTAAACTCAGAATATAGACATATGAAAGCCTTTGACCTCTCCGAGTCTGTTTCCTCATTTGTAGATTACTTTGAATGTCACTTTCAGCTCAGATACACTAGAATTGTAATAGGCGTCAATCTACTTTCCAACCTAATTTTTCTTACCCCTCATTTACACTCTGCAACTAAATATCACACAGTGATATTTTATTTTACCACCTATACATTTGTTCATTCTGCCGCCTCCTCTCCAACTCCAACCACTGGAAATTATCCTTTAAAGGCTAGATCAATTATTAACGGCCTCATAAAGTCTGTTCCAATCACCTGGCCCAAAACTGGTGTGCTTGTGAAGTGTTCCAGAAATTCTTTTATGCTTTAAATTAGAATAGTCCCTAATCTCTCTCCGCCTCAGTTTTATAACCCATAAAATGGTCTACAATATCACATACTATTGCTGGATAATTGAGAATACTTAGCTTGATAATAAAGCGTTCAATAAATGTTATTATTTGTTGGCTACATATATTTTCCGCTCTTCTTGAGAGCCACCAAATGAGTTTTCCATTTCTGAATCTCCAAACGTTTGAAGCCATTACTCCTCCCAACGCCTTATGAACAGTTTTCCTATTCATAAACGAAGGGCGTGGACTAGACCAATCACCATCCCCTTCAAAAACGAAGTCCTCTATACTTACATGAATAGCCTACAAAGATACCGTACGTGAGCTTCTGTAACACAAACAGCTTAAAGCAAAGGCAGCGCAGGTGAGCTTCTTTAAGGACGGGAATTCGAGGGAAACTACTGCCTCATATAGAAGTGGGCTGGAAGCACTAACTGATCGAGACCCTGGGGATCCTTTCTAAAGAAACTGACCCCTGCCACAATGATGGGTCCTTTGGATTGTTGTTTTTAAGTTATCTTACAGATACTTAAAGGAGTCAGTACCCCCCCCCCGCCCCCCAGAGGGACGAAAAAGATGAGACCAGCCGCGTTAAGAAGGAAATGTTTGTAAGACACAAATGGACGACCGCTTGGACAACAAACCCAATGCCTTTCACCTAACCCTAACCCCAAGGAGCGAGCCGATGACCCAAGACTGCGGGGAAGACGCTGGGGCCGCCAGAAACCCTAAAGCGGCCAGCCGGGCGGGCGTGAGCAGCCGTCTGCGGAAGCGGTGCAACCTCAGCGCTCGGCACCTTTCCCAGACCGGCCCCCAGCCGCAGGACCACAGTTAGGGACCCGGGCCCGGACTCCTCAGCAACCCCCGCGTCCCGCCCCCGTACCTGCGGGGTCGAGCGCCATCTCGGCTGGAGGAGAGGAAAGCAGCCCGCGGCCGCTCCCGGGCAGGGGGAGGGAAGGGGAGGAGCCTGGGCAGGGAGGCACGTGCGGCCGCCCGGAGCTCCCCTGAGGTGGAGGAAGCCACGGAGGAGGAGCGCAGTGCCCTTTGCGGAGCCCGGCAGGCAGGCCCTTTCCTTCCTTCTAATTTCCCGAGTCGCTACTTCCGCTGCGCATTGCGCCTGCGCCCTTCTGGCCCCACCCCGAAGCCTGGAACGGACTTCGCCCAGGGAATGACCGGGAAGGGGGCGTGGCCTTGTGTGCCTTGGGGGCGGGCTGTCTCAGAGGCTCGGGGCCTCGCTTGGAGCCGAGCGCTAGCGCCCGCTTGCAGACCCGGATCTGCGGAGACCGGAGCCGAAGCTGCTGACCTTTGGGACTGCGCCTCCCGTGGCGACTAAGTTCACGGCCAAACCCTTCCCTCCGCTCCCGTCTTCGGAATGAATCACCCTGTTTATTTTATCTTCGTTAACGTTCGTTCATTCATAAATTTCTATTTCATGCCTGCCGGGTTCCAGCCACGGTTCTGAATACGAGGGGTAAATACCTAAATAAAAATAAGGGCCCTATTCTCGAGAAGAATCGTGTTGGCAGGGGAGTCAAATACAAGCAACACGCTGTTAAACGTCATAAACGCCACACGTGCAAGCTATGAACAGCTTGTTCTATAGAGGTGGTATAGTTCTACGGTATCATCTGTCCCACAAATCAGCAGCCTGTGGCTTCCCTGGAGGGGAAAATAAAAAACTGGGCGCTAGGACATATTGTCCTTAGGGCGTACAGCCTGATTTGGGTGATGTTACAAATCCCAATTCTGCCAGTTAAAGCCGTATGTTTTTCAGAAAAATGAAGGAAGGTGACAGCTATACTCCAGAAGAGCCCCAACTGCCCTCTTCTCGATAAAAGAAACTTTCTGGTGGCGGTTATGCTCATTTCCGCTCACCAACCGGCCTTCAGAAATGCTTCCTTGTCACATCCATGGTCAGCTAGTTCGAGCCTCCAAAGGGTGAGGTGCGGTCGGGGACAGATGGGACAGATGTTAGAAAAACAAGGAGCAGCTGCTTCTTCCCTGGGAGGGATTTAGAGCTTTCAAAATGATCCCCTCCCCACCTACCTGCAGTCCCTCCTCCCCTGCTGCTGCTTCAGCCTGGTCAGTTGGCAGAAAAAGCAGCCACAGTCGAGCCGGGTTGGGAAAGTGGGTCTCTGCCCAGCAGGTCTTCCGTTTAAGGGCCTATTTGGGCATAACGGCCCTTATTACAGCTGTAGGTTGAGGTGCCAAGGTGAAGAATTAATGTTTCACTCAGCCAGGCAGGAAAGCAGGTCTGTTTTCTTGTGTGTTTTATAAACGGGTTTTGAAACATACCAAATTCATTCTGATGCCCCTTTTCTTTTTCTGGAGATGGAAGATTTAGTTTAGAAAATAAATCTTTTTAAGGAGATGAGGTGGGGTATAAAGACACAAGCCAGACATTCACACTTGGGTAATTACACTAAATTTTCCCATATATGCAAAAGGATGTCAGGGAGAGCTTTAGTCAGAGACCTAAGTACCTCTACCGGAATCCTGCATCACCACCTAGTAGCTCTGTGACTTGAATGAATTCCAGCGTTTCTTTGGACTTTAGTTTCTAATTTGTAAAGACGTTGTGAGGAATAAATGTTATCATTTAACACTGTTTCAGTCATTGAAAACCCACTTGATGGCCTTTGCCATAACTGAGTATTGCTTGAAGCTTTATTCTTTAATATTTTATTTAAAGTAACTGAATAAACAAACGCAGATGGGCACTATCTACTTCAGCTTTATCCTATGCAATAATATCTGTAAAATCATGGGTTTTGTGTGTCCCATAAAATGGACTGTTAGACATCTCACACTATGAGAAGCACTAGCATCTCATAGCCTGGTACATAACAGCGGGCCCCTCTCCTGTCTCATAGATCTCTTTGATCTATGAAATTAGATCATCGGGGGGCAAAGTCTCTATAAAGTACCTGGGAAAGATAACTCATGTATTAAAAACTAAATCATAGAAATGTAATTGGTAATTCAAAACAAATTTCCTAAGATAGCACATTATTTAAAAAAAAATTTTTTTTGATGTTTCTTTCTTTCTGAGAGGGAGAGAGAGAGACCAAGTAGAAGTGAGGGAGGAGCAGAGAGAGAGAGGGAGACACAGAATCTGAAGCAGGCTCCAGACTCCGAGTTGTCAGCACAGAGCCCAACGTGGGGCTCAAACTCACAAACTGCCAGATCGTGACCTGAGCCGAAGTTGGACACTCAACTAACTGAGCCACCCAGGGACCCATAAGATATGGATAGTTCTTTGAACAATAGCTGAAGTAAGAACATAAAGGGGAGGAGAGCACACTGTCCTGGAAATAAGGAAATCTGTATCAGCCAAGCATGATCTCTAGGGCTCAGACGATATCTCGTACCTAATGGCCGCACAGTAGTTTTTCACAAAGGACTGAATGCCAGAGTGGCTAGGAAGGACTTGAAAGATGAAGTAGAAATTATGGTTGGCCTTGAAAGATGGGTAGCATGAGTCAGCAGAGAAGAATGTATGTCACACTAGGAGAAAAATAAGCAAAAATGTCTGAGATTTGAGGTGTTCTTGAGGGACAAATGAAGCATGGAAAAGACAGAAGGCAAGAAATAAAAACATACATGCAAAAGCAAAAGCATAGGGGTAGGAAGCCCAGGGCTGTGTGACAGTCATGTTGGAGGGCAATGTCTGATGCCATTCGTTGAGGATTTGGGAAGCTAGGATACTTACGAATGCGACTGAAAATGTTAGAAGAGCCAGATGCTCAAAGCCTTAAACATTAGGCTGAGGTGTGTTTGAAGCTGTAACCGGTCAGGGGCTGTTGAAGGTTAACAAGGAGAAAAATGGCCTTTTGTCAAAGTGATGTGTTTTAAAGACGATTTTGCATAGGATAGATACAAGTGGTGACTGAGAGACGCAGGGGGTAAGCAGAACGGTAAGGAGCTTTTGTAATAGTTCAGGCAGGATCTGAAAAGAGCGTGAACTAGTCTATGTGGCTATGTAAAAGACAGAATGGATGTGAATGAATGTAACTGGGAAGGAAAAATCCATTCTTCATAATCGACCTGGAAGAATAGAACAAGGAGTCAAGAAGGACTGCTAGGCGATTCCGTTCCTTGGAAAATGTACACAGACAAATGAGAAAATCATGGCCGTGCATCCATTCATGCCTCAAATGATCTGCTCTTGATCCTCATTCCTGGGGAGCCAATACTGAGACAGAGAGACCAGTTAGGAGGAAACTTCAATGACCCGAGGGAATATTTGATCCACGGCAGAGCATGTGAAAGCAGAGAAGTGAGGGGCTTAGTATGTAGAGTAGACATAAGCACACACACACACACACACACACACACACACACACACACACACATATCTCTTAGTCTAACATCTAAGGAATTCGCAGGTACAAACAAATATCTTAATTGTTTATTGCCTCAATTCTAACTAGATCTAGCATAATTTTTGGCTCTATGTGGATACCTAGTAGTTACAATAAAGGTTGAGATAACCCCTGCTTGCTTCCAACTCTGCCCCAAATCAGAATTAAAGATTTCACCTATTGCTTTGTTCTGCCCTGTCTTTGAGCCAATGAGAATTACATCTGGAGGAATATTAGAAGCCCCATCCCTACCAGTACCTGAAGTTTGAAATGGCTAGCCAACTTCTTGGCTAGAAGATCACTATCCGAGGGTTCCTGGTGGCCTTGTCTGCTTACTGAGCTGCATGATTTAGCTCCCAGCCCCCAGGGCCTGTGCCTTCTCCTTTTTGAATAGGCACAGGTCCACATTGATACTTCTATTAGTTTGTTAGGGCCGCCATTACAAAGTACCACAAAATGGTTGGCTTAAACCACTGATTTTCTCACAATTGGAGTCTGGAAGTCCAAGATCAAGGTATCTGTAGGTTTGGTTTCTTCTGGGGCTACTTTTCTTGGCTTACAGGTGGCCATTTTCTCTTTGTCACTTCACATAGTCTTCTGGATGTGCGTTTCTGTGTCCAAATTTCCTTTTTATAAAATAAGGAGACCAATCATATTGGATTAGGGCCTACCTTGATGACATCATTTTTAATTAATTTCCTTTATAAAGACCCTATCTCCAAATACAGTCACATTCTCAGGTACTTGGCTCAGGACTTCAGCATATAAATTTTGGGGGGACACAGTCTAGTTCTTTACAAGGACCAGAACATTTCCCGGAATCCCAAATCACTTGGCTAGAGCCCTGACAACTTGCCTAACTTTAGCCTCTCCCCAGAACAATATACTTTGTCCCTGACTTCCTGGTGGCTGAATAGGTTCTGCTTTGCTATGGCTCATTCCACTAACTCCACCTGGCTCTTTGACATATCTTTTTTTTTTTTTTTTAAATTTTTTTTTCAACGTTTTTTATTTATCTTTGGGACAGAGAGAGACAGAGCATGAACGGGGGAGGGGCAGAGAGAGAGGGAGACACAGAATCGGAAACAGGCTCCAGGCTCCGAGCCATCAGCCCAGAGCCTGACGCGGGGCTCGAACTCACGGACCGCGAGATCGTGACCTGGCTGAAGTCGGACGCTTAACCGACTGCGCCACCCAGGCGCCCCTAACATATCTTTATTTCATCTGCCAACAGTACTGTTGTAACTCTTAGTCCAAGATCTACCCGCTTTTGCAGGGATGTTTCCAACAGTCTCCTAACTTCTCTCTGGTCCTAGGCTGATTCTCCTGCTATCCATTCTTTCTAACTCATTTCACCCACAACAGCAAATATGATCATAAAATTTCTTATGTAAAATCCCTCAGTGGTTCCTCATATACATAAAATCCAAACCCTTTCCTTTAATAAAGTTCATGAAGCCTTTGACGGACTAGTCTCACCGTTTAATACATCATCTTTTCACAACCAAAAGGTTTCTGCTTGTATTGTGCATTTTCCACTGTATGAACCTATAGCAATAGTTTATAAAGTATCTGTGGAGAATTTTCAATGCACTATCCCAGTAAAACAGGTAAGATTCTGTATTGAACATAGAAACTTAAAACTGATTTCAGAAAGAATGTATAGTTGGGGCACCTGGGTGGCTCGGTCAAGTGTCTGACTGTTGATTTCTGCTCAAGTCATGATCTCACAGTTTGTGAATTGGAGCCCCACATAGGGCTCTGCACTCCCAGTGCAGAGCCTGCTTGGGATTTTCTCTCTCTGCTCATCCTCTTCTTGCTCTCTCTCTCTCTCTCTTTCCATAAATACATAAACTTAAAAAAAAAAAAAGAGTGTGTAGTGGAAAGAGGGGACTTTGGAACCAAACAGAGCTAAATTCTAATTCCTCTTGCCTTCTTTTACTTTTTAACTTTTTTATTGAAACAAATTATACTTTCAGGGATCGTTTCCATAGTTCATAACTTTTTGTTGAGATATAATTTATATACAGAAAAGGGAACAACTCTTTGTGCAGCTGAAAAAATTTTCATGTATGGATACACTTTTGTACCACACCTGTGTCAAGACCTAGAGCATTTCTAGTCATCCAGAAGGTTCCTTGATACCTCCTCCTAGTGAAGCCCTGCATAAAAATAACTATCTCCTGACTTCTATGAGAATTGATCAGTTTTGTCTGTTTTTGAACTTATATGAAAGTAACAGTGCAGTGTAGTCTACCATATCTGGTGTCTTTTGCTCAAGTCAATAGCTGTGAGACTCATTCACATGGTTGAATGTATCTACATATCTGCTTTCCCACTTCTAATTTAGATTTGGTAAATCGTTTCTCCCTCTGAGCCTCAGTGTCCTCAGTCACACCATCCCCGCCTAATTTATTTGAGCATTAAAGAAAACCTGTAACAAACAGTGATAGCGGTTTCTAGCACACGGCAGGCCATTGCTAAATTCTAGCTCTTGTCGCTGTGATGATTATCTTTTATTTTTAGAATTCAGTTCTTTTGAACTATTGCACTATATTCAGGGGTTTTTTGATGTAATACTTCAGAGCTACTCTGCCTTCAAGGCTGAAATCTGGGTAACAATATGTTTAAATCAGTATTATGTGAACACCCTTCAAATGAACAAAGGAGATTTAACAGTGTGCCCTATCACTTATCAGGTGAGAAAAAAAAAGTGTGAAAAAAAAATCACCTCTCACCTCTGTGGAAGGTTTTTTATGTTTTGTTTTTACTGTGAATTATTTTCTGGGTGGCCTCCTTTAAGCAGACCACAATTTTTTCTAGGGTCGCAGACTTCTATTCCTAAAAAATGCTAAAAAAAAAAAATGATAATAAAGATAATGATAAGACTATGACATGAGTTATATTAGATTTCTCTTACCTTGTCTTGTGCAGATGCCATGATCCTTTGTAGAATTTCTCACAGGAGCTGGCAAAGTTGACAAACAAAAACAGAAGGGCTTTTCATTGTACAGTGTGTCTGAAATGACAATGACATTCTGGTTAGATGGCCAGCTGCACTGAAAACGTCTCAAGGATCTTTTGCTTATTTAGAGAAAATAAAGTTAGTGAAAACTAACAACTCATTCCAGATGTTTCTGCACTATCGATCTGTCAGAGGACAAACTTCCTGAATTCATTACCCACTCCTCCCCCAAGACGGAGAACGTTCCATGCGCCAGGCACTGTGCTGAGTCCTGGAATAAATAAGTAAGATGAAGTCCTTGCCCTTAAAGAACTCAGAGTACAGGGGGTGTAAGACAAACGCATCAACAAATAATTACAGTCCAACATGTTAGAAGATGATGCGGGAACCCAGAGGGTGAAATTAATTTGACTTTCAGAAGACAAACATAAACATGAACATTAATGCTTATATTTGAAGTAACTTCTTAGAAATTATTCAATAAGAGAAAGACAAATGGAGTCTTAGTCGATAGCATTTTCTGTATAGAATAGGCATAGGTTAATCATCATGAACCACAAATATGGTTGAAATAGCTAGATTGGGGGCGCCTGGGTGGCTCAGTCGGTTAAGCATCCGACTTCAGCTCAGGTCACGATCTCACGGTCCGTGAGCTCGAGCCCCGCGTCGGGCTCTGGGCTGATGGCTCAGAGCCCGGAGCCTGCTTCAGATTCTGTGTCTCCCTCTCTCTCTGCCCCTCCCCCGTTCATGCTCTGTCTGTCTCTCTCTGTCTCAAAAATAAATAAACATTAAAAAAAAAAAAAGAAAAGAAATAGCTAGATTGGCCACTATTAGTTGGGACCACATAGACAACATCCAAGGACATAAAAATCAAGTGTTGAGAATTGCTATCAAGTTTTGATGCTTTCTCCCTAGCGATACGCTCAGACAAAACAATCCTATATCATTGATCCTGGTATGTTGATCAATAGGACATGAAGCAATAAGTCCAACTGAAGAGCTCCCAAAAGTTCAGGCCTTGACCTTCAGTAAAGAAGAGTGCTTATACAAATCTATTTCATTAACTAAGTTCTACGTCATGGAGCCAGGGATCCCAAGGTATGGATGAAAGGCTTCCTATAGAAATGAGATATTGCTGTTGCTAAGCCATGTGACTGCCCTTTGAGGGGAGGGACTGTATCTTCTGCATCACTGTAGCACCTCTCAGAGGACTTGGCATCTGGCAAGGTAGTAAGCTCCTGTTACTGGAGAATATAGGGGCACCATGTGAAACTAATATGGGTTACATGACCCACCGATTATTACTCCTTAACATCACTTCCATCTCTTCCCTGTCCCTAACCTCTACCTTAATTCAGCCTCCATTTTGCCATTTCTGATCTTTGGCTAAAGATAACTTTCAGGTTTACGTGCTTTAAGAAATATTTTCTGGTCAAGACACCCCCCTCACTTAGAACACAAGATGCAAATTTATGGCATTGCCGGCTTGGCATCCTGTTCTTCTTTTGGACACTGCTCCTCCCCTAATTCATTTTATTAGATTGGTTTCTGCCAATGTCTTCATGTTCTTACATGACATCTCTCTTTAACCGTATTCATTTGTCCAAGAATGAATACATGACCTAGAACAGACCAGTAGAGTTTTGCCTAGAAAATATTAGCTGTGGATCTAAGGATACCAGTTCGTCTCCTGAGGGTGGAATTTTAAAATGCAAAATGTAGAAGCCATTGAGAGACTAGTTTTCTGCCATGTAGAGAAAGTTATCGCTAAGGAAAAAGGAAAGGTGATGCCTAACAAAAAAGGTACAGAGATTCAAGATTGAGAACATCCATACAGGGTTTGAAACTCAGGTTGTAGCTGCTCTGAGATTCATTTCTGTGTCTGCCTTTCTGGGTCTTGGATCTTTGAGCTACCAAAGACTTATATGAGGACATGTCTTATACATGACTGCAAATCTTCTCAGCCCCAATTCTTGCATGTGGCCACTAGTTCTTTGTAAGCCTTCTAATACCTTAACATAAGCTGGTAGTACCTTGTACCTCTCACTTGCTTTTTTGACACTACTGCATGAAACACCCATGAGGATCCTCTGAGCCGTCACACGTCTACAACTCAGAAGTGTAGGGGAAGTTAATGCCTGTGCGGTCATCTTGATCGATAGTGAATGGAATCCAACGGATAAACGTGTCCCACTTTTTATTCCTGCTTCAGTTCTGAAGCACATTTAAAAACAATGTTTATTTATTTTTGAGAGAAAGTGAGCCAGAGTGCAAGCTGGGGAGGGGCAGAGACAGAAGGAGACCCAGAATCTGAAGCAGGCTCCAGGCCCTGAGCTGTCAGCACAGAGCTCGACGCGGGGCTCAAACTCACAGACTGTGAGATCATGACCTGAGCCGAAGTCGGACGCTCAACTGACTGAGCCACCCAGGTGCCCCCTGCAGCACATTTTATCAGACCCCTCCAACAGCCTCATGGGATCTAACCAGTCACCCGTGAAATGGGACACCCATTAAAACATGCACATATTACCTTTCCTTCCTCCCCTGCTTCACTCTTCCCTGACCCTCCCTCCTGTTCCTTGGGATAATATTCAAAGACCATCCACTTGCATGTTACCTAGGCGAAAAGAGCACTTATTCATTGCTTCTGACTTTTTGTTTAAACTGTTTCAAATTGGTTCCTGCTCTTTGCTACTCAAAGACATGGTCCAAATAATTCAAAGCCCTAATAATGGTTCCCTCATTGCCCATAGAATACAATCATACAAGCAACAGAACTGGATGGGAGCATATGGCAATCTGATCCAGAATTTACATCCCTAACATATCGGGTGCCTTGTAAATGCTTATCACCCTCTCGCAGTCGATAGCTAATCAATTTCTGCCTAAGTATGCCATGTGCCTTTGAGAATACACAAAAATCCAGGCACATACACACACAAAATCCTACTGTCTCCAGGATTACCCCAGCTCGCTATTTGTTCTTTTCCTATTGTCACCTGTGTCTAGCTACCACACTTTATTTCACTGTTTATCTATTGTTGAAGTTTTAGGCTGCTTCTAGTTTTTCTTTTAAGGTTAACACTGAAGTGAATATTCTAAAAATAAAGTTTTCATCTCTAGCTCTGTTTATTTCTGAAGGATAATTCCTAGAGGTGGAATTATTGTGCTAATTGCTGTGGACAGATCACCAAGTAAAGTCGCTTTATTTTTTTTTTTTCATTTTTATTTTATTTATTTATTTATTTATTTATTTATTTATTTTTTAATATATGAAATTTATTGTCAAATTGGTTTCCATACAACACCCAGTGCTCATCCCAAAAGGTGCCCTCCTCAATACCCATCACCCACCCTCCCCTCCCTCCCACCCGCCATCAACCCTCAGTTTGTTCTCAGTTTTTAACAGTCTCTTATGTTTTAGCTTTCTCCCACTCTAACCTTTTTTTTTTTTTTCTTCCCTTCCCCCATGGGTTTCTGTTAAGTTTCTTAGGATCCACATAAGAGTGAAACCATATGGTATCTGTAAAGTCACTTTAAAGATATTTGCTAAATTGATGCAAACAGGCATTTTGTTACAACTCACTAATTTTTATTAGTAGTGATAAATATTTTGCATGTATTTTTAATAGCCTTATTTTCCTTCTATGAATTGTTTATCCATATTCTTTCCCATTTTAAACTAAACCACTACCATTTTTCTTACTGATTTGTCTATTGCTTTTTTATATGAAGCCTTGTGGCACTTATTATTTATTTATTGTCATTGTTGTTTTCCTTTTATTTTTATGAATAATAATTTGACAGACTCACATACATACGCAGTATTTTTTTTTTTTTTGGTTATTTATCCCCTTATTTAATTCTTGGTGAGAGATAACCCATTCTATCTTCTATATTTTTTATTTTCTATTTCTTTAAATAAATAGATTGCTATTTTACAGCTATTTTCTTTTCTTCCTCTTTATTTCATTTTATTGTGATGAGACATAAATATCTCTCTTTTTCTCCAAATGACTAACCAATTCTTCGGACACTGTTTTCCGAGAAGTATTTACTGAATAACCTACCTTTTCCTTTTCAGTTTTTTTCTGATCTTGGATCTATTTCTAGGCTGTTTGTCCTGTCCATCTCCCTGCCTAATTCTGTGATTGTGGCATAGTCTTTTCATTTTCAACTGACTCTTAAACTGTGGATAAGTAACATGAAAGTACAGCTGATGTTTCATTTCTTCCTGTATGAGGCTATGTCTCAGCATACTCGAGCACTGACCTTACAGAAGGCTCAAGACAACGTCTCTGATTGGTGTGTGTCAGGACAATGAGCAGTGTCGCTTGCCCTGTCCATCCTGGTTCTGTGCCTGCTGGCTCCTAGTTCGGGAGCGGACAGATGAGGGATGGGCTATGGGGGCCCATATCCCATTCCCCAGGTTCAACTAAAGAATGATTCTTGACTTCCCATCCTTGGTTGCAGAGCATGTTTATATTATTCCATACTATCCTGCATCGTATGTTGGATCTGAGGGAAGCGGATGCTGAGGTGGACATTAGCACACAGAAGTTTGCTAGAAAGTGCTTTGGTGGTCAAGACTTTTGGGAGAGAAGAGAAGGAAACAGGATTAGGTAGAAGAAGGAGATGAGCTGTGGTGTAGTCCTAACAAGGACTTGGCCAAGTTCTGAAGCTGGATGACCTTTCTGAACTTGTCCTGAGTTGAGGCAAGGGGGCTAGGCTTCATAGCCCCGCATTGACCAAGCACTGGTAGATGGCCATCCTAGAAAGGGGCATGGCCTTGAGTGAGGCATGTCTCTTTAGCATGTAGCACTAATCATAATTATAATGGCCATAATTATAATTACAAATTAACATGAATTTGTGAGATGCATTCATTATTATATGTCCCTCTCTATATCATAAGCTCCGGGAAGTAAAGGACCGTGTCTGTTTTTTAATCACTATTGCAGCCTTAGAGCATAGCAATTTTTTGTTGAGTATATACTTAGAGTTAAGCACTCAATAAATAATTTCTGAAGAAATAAATGACTAGAGGAGGGGATATTATCTTCTTTGTCTATATTTTACAGTGAAGAACGTGAGGCACAAAATTTAGCTAATAAATGCTAGGGCTGGGATATAAGTCCACATCTGTTTGGTTCCAGAGGCCATACTCTTTCCACTATGAAAGTGTCTTAGCTCAAGCTGCCAAAACAAAATACCACAGCCTGGGTGGCTTAGACAAAAGAAATTTATATTCTCACAGTTCTGGAGACTGGAAGTCCAAGATCAAGGGGCTATTAGGATTGGTTACCGGTGAAATCTCTCTTCCTGGCTTGTAGGGACACCTTCTCACTGTGTCCTCACATGGCCTTTTCTCTGGGTTCACACATGCACACGCACGCACACACACACACACACACACGTCTCTGGTGTCTCTTCCACGTCTAAGGGCACCAGTCCTATCAGATTAAGGCCCACCTTTATGACCTCGTTTAACCTTTACTACCTCCAATCACAGTGGGGATTAGGGCTTAATATGAATTTGGGGGGAGACATGATTCAGTCCATAATGGAAAGATTTCCAGGGTTTATTATAAAGACACACAGGTTTAGGGGAGCCTACCCTAGGCAGTACTGTGGCTCTCTCCTTCTGCCTTCTCTGCTCCTGTTATGGAAATAATGCTGCCATTTGTGTCCAATTATGTAAGAAATAAGAAAAAACCTGAAAAATGTTGAATGAACGATATGAGAAACTTAAAAAATAGACACCAGTAGGGCTCCCGGGTGGCTCTGTTGGTTAAGTGTCAGACTTTGGCTCAGGTCATGAACTCATGGTTCACGAGTTTGAGCCTTGCATGGGGGTTCGCACAGATGGTGTGGAGCCTGCTTGGGATTCTCTCTCTCCCTTTCTCTGCCCCTCCCCCACTGTCTCTCTCTCAAAATAAACACACTTAAAAAAAAATAGACGTAGTACTTCAACATTAGGGTTATTGGGTCCTCCCCTAATAAGCCATTCCAAATTGCTGCCAGACCATGAAGAAACTTAACCACTGTATCAAATCTGCCCCATATTTTCTCATTAAAAATATTTGGCTTTCAGCTTCTCTTCCTTGTATTCTGCAATAGTTATGGTCTTCAGCCATTAATCTGGTTCGTCCTCCATATTTGGGCTAGTTTTCACCCTGAGAACAAAATAGGACCTTATCATTCCCTTGCTTACTCTCATTTCTTCCTGAGGCAGAAAGGTTCTAAAACTTCATTGTACATCAGAATCACCTGGAAAAGTCGTTAAAACCCAGATTTCTGTCCCTTCAAACCCTGCTTCCCCAGCTTCTGATGCTGTATGATTGGGGATAGACCTGAGAATCTTCACGTCTAACCTGTTCACAGGTGATGCCAATGAAACTGAATCCGGGACTACCTTTGGAGAACCTCTGCCCTACAGATAAGGCTAACCACAGCTTTTGCCTCTGTCTGGCCCCCGTTTGCTTATCCCTCTTCTTATCCTTCTGCATCCCCTCCTTCTGACTCCCATAGATCTTACATTCTACCCATACATTTTCACCATGTCTGGAACACCAGGCACTGTCATACTTCATGCCTTCGTGGCTGGCAAAGCCTATTTCTTACCCAGCTCACATGCTCCTTTTCTGGGCAGCCTTCCCTTACTCTCTCAGAGTATTTTAATGATGATTCCACACTGTGTTCATATCTCTGTTTCATATTACTGCTTTATTTTTATTGTCTTTCAAGACTTTCTCCTTCGCTATGCATTTGGGCGGTACAGGGGACATGTCTCACTTTTATATTCCTGATGATTCACACAGTGCCAAGAATAGCTGCTTGGTATATGTTGAGTTTGTGTTTAAGGTAATTCAGTTTAATTATTCATAAAAGGCTTAAGCCATTTATGAGATATACAGTAACTCTGACATCCTGTAAGTTCCCTTTCATTCTATTAGGATCCGAGACCCTACAGGGGAGCATTTCAACTTCTCTCAGCCACTGTGCATGGCTTTCCTTATTCATTAGATCTTACCTTCAATTTGTCTATGTAGCTGACCTCCAATCCAGGCTTTGCTGATCACATTCTTGTCTGGCACCCTCTAGCATTCTCTTGGGCTTACACATTTACTTCTTGAGGTTCAGACTGGGTTCTCTAGCTCTCTGCTCACTAGCCTCCCTGGCCTCTACCTCCTGCCAGGATAGCATATTTTGCTTGATGTGATTTGGCTGACTGGTTCCTGAATTTGAAACTGTCTGTAATCACTAGACTAATGGCCCATACACCTGCAGTCCCTAGGATCTGGAGAAAGGCACCTGGTTGAACCTCCCTCCTTGCCTTCCCTTTTCCCTAGTGCCCACCTGTCAACCCTTTTCCACTGCCCATGATTCATTATTCAACCATCCTTCAATTCATTCTTCTATTCATTCTTCGACTCAGGGCTCGCAGGTGACAAAGGGTATTGCATCATCTACTATATTTCTGCTTCAAACTACTTATGATTACACTCTGAAATCATAAAAGGGGGAAAATGCTGAACTGGAAAAGAAAGAAAAAAAATTCCTGGGTGGCTCAGTCGGGTGAGCATCCGACTTCAGCTCAGGTCACGATCTCGTGGTTCGTGATTTTGAGCCCAACATCAGGCTCACTGCTGTCAGCCTGCCAGTGCACAGCCTACTTCTCTCTGTCCCTTTCTCTCAGCCCCTCCCCACCTTGCACTCTCCCCAAAATAAATAAATAATAAAAAAATTTTTTCAATCACAACGCACCTGTGAAATATTGCTAATGACAGCCTCTTCAATTTATCATTAAGAGGGCAAAATAAGCTGGATTTTCAGAAGATACGAATAACCCAACTCTTCATTAATTATACTGGAAGTATATAGTATTCCAATTATACAAATTAACAGCCATGAAAAATTTCATACCCTGTTTACTTTTGGGGTGAAATACACCTTCTCAGATTTGTAGATTATTTTTACTTTATAGGTTGGGCTTAAGTATAAATGATAATACATTTCTCAGATAAGCTAATAGGTTAAAAACAAAAAAGAAGCCACTGTCAACTTCTGGTAAACCAGATGCAAGAGATAATAGCTAAGCTACTATGTCGAATTTCAAATTAATAGTTTTAATTGTACTTGAGCAAAATAAATTGACTTTGTAAAAAACTCTTTAGTCTTAGAAATTATGGCATTTCTCATTTATATAAGAAGTTTGATTTTATCTTTACTAGATGAAATTCCCAATAATAGGTAATTTCAAATAATTACTCATATCAAACAAGAAGAATAGGTGATATATAGCCTGATAAATATTATTCTCTAGGGTTAAAATGTTTCTAATTTTGATTCTTTGATCTCTTGTTTCCAAGAATGGATCCTTTTCTCAGTTTTAAAGGTATAGAGATATTTCTTTCTACTACAAGGGGAATAAAACAATCTTGGGATAATAGTAAAAAAAAACGAGGAACAATAATTCTTAATAATGTCCAACTTGCAGTATTATTGTCAATGTTAAATAAAGGAATAATTATGGAAATGCTAGCCAATACATGGCACACAGTTGGTGGTCAATAAATGTTAGATGTCCCATAATAGCACCACAATCTGTGATTCCCAGAAATAACTTAGGCATCCACGGGCTTACTTACAGGAAATACAAATGGTCATAAACAGTTATATTTTCTGGTCAAGTAGAGTTTATTGCTCCTTGGAATGTTCTTGAGAAGAATTGTTGGAGCACATGAAGTACCCAGTCAGACACATGTGGTATTCTAGAAAGTTATTGGAGGTGGAAAATCTCAGTGCCCTGGGGAATATGCATTTTCCACTATGCAAAACAGGATCACATTCACCAAGAGATTTATTGTCAAGAGTTGAGACAAATAGGAAATCATTAAAATTGCTGCTTCTGCAAATGGATTTGGAAGCTGGATGTATTGGGATCCAACCACAGCCCTCATTTTTCTGATTTTCTGTGACCTCCACCCCCAACCCCCACCTCCATCTGTCCTTTTCGAATGCCCTTTTCTCTGAACCAGATTGAAACTCTATTCACCTACTTCTCCCCATGCCTTCTGGCCTTTTTTGCTCTCTGATTAACCCTCTTCCATTTTTATTTATTTATTAAAAAATATTTTTTTAATGTTCATTTTTTTGAGAAAGAGAGAGAGACAGAGTGCAAGCTGGGGAGGGGCGGAGAGGGAAGGAGACACAGAATCCGTAGCAGGGTCCAGGCTCTGAGCTGTCAGCAAAGAGTCTGACGCGGGGCTCAAACTCATGAACCGTGAGATCATGACCTAAGCCGAAGTTGGACGCTGACCCGACTGAGCCACCCACGTGCCCCCAACCCTCTTCCGTTTTTAAACCCTTGCCTTTTCCATTATGCTTGATCTTGAGATCTATGGCCTTCTCTGTGGCCTTTCTCTTGAGAATTAATCCATTTTTGGAGAGGCAACTGTTGCAGTTTATATGGAAGGTTCCCAAATAGTACTTGCGTTGCAATTTCTCAGCTTTCAGGTTTGCATCTTCAGCTCTCTGCTGAATAATGCTGACATCATATCCATACCTCAAACTCAGCATATTAGACAAGACTTACTTTCTGTCATCCATATGTCTCGATATTCTCAGAACTCAGTCCATGCTTATCATTTCGATCATGTTTGAATCAGTTCTGCGTTTCACTCCCTAAACCTAAATCATGTTGTGTAACCTTCCGTAATACCATAGATCTTTCCTTCCTGACAGTAAATATCTTTCTTCAGACCCACATCCTTTCCCTCCTGGACTATTTTTGTAGGCCGCCAGCTACTTCAGACCTGCAGACTTTCTTCTCGACAATTCATTCTGCGCACTTCAGGTAGATTACGCCTTTTAACAGCCCTTACTAACTCATCATGGCATTGCTTACTGAAAATTCTTCAATGACACCAGATTTTTCACAGGCTAATTTCCAAACTTCCAGGCCTCCTGGGCCCACGTCTGGCCTACCCTGCCTTTATAATCCCACTCCTTCCCACTTATCACAACTGCTCTGGGGCCCCATTTCATTCCATTTATAGGAGATTTCAGATAGGTGTAACTCTTTAAAGGAAGGGTAAAAGGGACCTAAAACCTTCCTGAGATACTTTATTTTCTGTCCAGAACACCTCCTCATGATTACAGACCCCTACTTTAGAGACACAACTGATTCCACAGATATAAAGTGGCACTAGGATTCTAGAAGTTGCTTCTAAAAAGCATTTTTTGTCACCCTGCTATAATCTATACACTGAGAACTAGCAATTACCCAAGTGTTCTCTTAATTCATATAAAGATCATAAAAGGAAATAGATCCTTCAATGTTTGCATTTTTCATCACTTTAGAAATTAAAATTTTTTTATTATTAAGTATTTTAAATAGACAATATATTAGGTACCTTCTGTACTTATCATCAGATTTAATAGATGAGAAAGGTAAAAGAAAGGTCATATTTACTGAATGTCACTTTAAAAGATGTTCTTTATTTTAGTTCATTCTACTAATGAATGATTTGCTCACTGAGAACTATTAATAATTAGATACTATGATTTTAATCTATTGATTAAGAAACAAATAAACTTGCATTCATTTATTTGGCTGTCTAAGAGAATAACAGGATACAATGAATCCTATGACCCAAACTTCCTATTCACCTGAAGCTCTATATATTAATACTGTGCCAATGACTCAGAAAATATTTAAAAATATTGACAGTTGTGTAACATTTGTGTTTTATTTTGTCTGCTACTTGATGGGAATGGAAACAGTCTATCTAGGAAACATTCTTTTATTAGACCCAGAACTGAGTTAGCCAGTGAATTTCCCATCATATCTTAGCTGCCAAGAAACTTGCAGTATTTAATTGCTAAGCTTCATAAATTATCTCATCCCAGGTCTCTGTACATCTGTTATTCTCCTTCTTTTTAGCAGGTTTTGTACTTTTAATTCTTACCTGTCTTTCTTACATGTCTTAAAAGATGAATATAATCATTTATTGAACATGTGGGGGGTTTAAAAAACACAGAAACACACTAATGTGACATATTGATGAAAAGCATCAGATAATTCCAAGATCAGTTTTCCATGGCAAATTAGTCAAATTTCTTAAGATATGACATCACTAGTTACTTGTTTTAAATGGGAACAATTAAACCTAATTTTTTTATATGTATATGAAATCCACAGTAGTCTAAGGGGTGCCTGGGTGGCTCAGTTGGCTGAGTGTCAGACTGTTGATTTTGGCTCAAGTCATGATCCCAAGGTCATGGAATCAAGCCCCGCTGAGCCTCGAGCCTGCTTAAGATTCTCTCTCTCCTCTCTCTCCCACTCTCCTCCTCTGCCCTTTCCTCTGCTTGTGTGCATGCTTGCTCTCAAATTAAATAAATAAATAAATAAATAAATAAATAAATAAATAAATAAATGCTTCAATTTCATTTTAGTGTTTACCTTCTCTTTAACATCAGACTTCTTACCAGACCAGTTAGATAATAAACAAAGAGCTCATAAAGATTTGTCAACTTTTCTTATCATTTTGATAAGATTGTCAAGGATTCAAATTCAAATGATTGAAAAAAAAAGGAAAAGAAATAAGATACCTGATTAATTTACAAATGGAGAACTATGTTGCCCACTAAACTATCTCATTGTACAAGCGAGGCATCTCAGTCTCTGTTCATAGCCCATTCGTAAGTTTGGCCCCTGAATTCACTAAAGGAAAACAGTGGCAAGAAGTGACAGGACTTTGAAGTAGAAGAATAAGTAGATCTTCATTGACTTGCTCGATGGAAAATGAATCCATGCCTAAGTCCAACCTAGAGCCCAGATTTCTTGAGAGGCTTTTCCAGGAACATTACAGCCGAAATAGAGAAAGTTTTCATTGTTTTTGAGTAATAGCATAACTTGACAGTTGGCTAAAGTAACCACTTTGAAGGACAAGATTTATTTGAATTTGTGAATTCTCTCATGTCCGTTGAAAATCTATTCCCACTCTTGAATTACTACAGGCTAAGCATTTGACATAGACATAGGTGTTGATCATACGTTGGACCTCAAGATGCTATGTCTACAAAGTAGTTATTAATTATTATAATAACGTTGAGAAGTGGGATGAGCTTTATGGAGATTGGGCCATATGTGCATAAGAGGGATACCTAATCCAGCCATGGTTGGAGTGGAGCTGAAGGTCAGAAGTCCAGAAAGTCTTCTTAGGGGACCAACATTTAGAATGTGAGGTCAGGGGCACCTGGGTGGCTCAGTCGGTTAAGCGTCTGACTTCACCTCAGGTCATGATCTCGCAGTTCGTGAGTTCGAGCCCCGTGTTGGATTCTGTGCTGACACCTCTGAACCTGGAGTCTGCTTCGGATTCTGTGACTCTCTCTCTCCTTGCCCCTCCCCTGCTTACGCTCTGTCTCACTCTCTCTCTCAAAAGTAAATAAACATTAAAAAAAAAATTTAGAATGTGAGATCAATAGGAGTATTCAGACTAAAACACAGGAGTGGGAAGAGAACAATGTTCCAGATTGAGGAAAGCATATGCAAAAACTCTGAAGGAAAGAAATCTTGATAGGTTTTAAAAACCTAAGGAATTTCAGTCTGACTGAGGCCTAAGAAAAACTGTAAGACGTGAGGTTGTAGATACAGGCCCCTTCACCTTACAGGTAATGTTAACAGGGTTAGCATTGGTCAAGGAGCAAGGAGAGGACACGTAAAGGTTAAACAGTGAAGTGATACGAGATTACATTTTAGAACAAAAGACTTCAAACAGGGTAGGCTCATTCACTGCGGCTCAAGGGGTCACAGGCATGAACAGTTTTAAATAATCAATGTTCAGTTCCTCCACTTCCTTTTATACTCTTTCTGAAAGAGGATCTCCTTAAGAAAGCACACACTTGCAGTGAAGGCATCACACAGTGTTCTTTTCCTTCATGTATCTTACACCTGGCCTTCCTCTTTACAAAAAAAGAGACCTTCCCCTCACCCATTCTGAATCTTGCTCTGGTGGGTTATTCAGGAGCTCCAAAAATGTAGACAAATCCCAATACTGCTATTGGTGAAGTCTTCATTTCTCAAGACATAGTAAATCTGCTTGTAGATTTGAGATTTCCCCTTGTTTAAAAATAGTTTTAAGCGCAAAACATGAAACCAGAGACAGATTGTTAGAATGTTTTGAAGTTAGGCATATAGCAGAGTGGAGATGCAGGAGTAATGCTAGCTCTTACTTAATAATTTTGTCCCTTTTGGGGTGTCTGGGTGGCTCAGTTGGTTAAGCGCCAACTTCGGCTCAGGTCATGATCTCACAGTTCATGAGTTTGAGGCTCAAGTCGGGCTCTGTGCTGACAGCTCAGAGCCTGGAGCCAGGTTTGGATTCTGTGTCTCCCTCTCTCTCTGCCCCTCCCCTGTTCACACTCTGTCTTTCTGGCTCTCTCTCAAAAAGTAATAAACATTAAAAAATTAAAAAAAAATAAAGTGGTCTGGTTTCTTTCTTTTGTATGATGCTGTCCAGTTTTCTTAACACCATTTGTTGAAGGGACTGTCTTTTTCCCATTGGATATTCTTTCCTGCTTTGTTGAAGATTAACTGATCATATACATGTGGGTTCATTTCTGGGTTTTCTATTCTGTTCCATTGACCTATGTGTTTATTTTTGTGCCAGAACCATACTGTTTTGATTACTACAGGTCTTATGTTGAGTGCATAAATTATTACAGTTGTTATAGATTGCTGGATTATCTCCTTTATTATTATATAGTGTTCTTATTTGCCTCTTGTTACAGTCTTTGTTATAAAGTCTATTTAGTCTGATAGAAGTATTGTTACTCTGGCTTTCTTTTGACATCAATCTGCAGGTGTCTTTAGGTGTCAAATGGGTCTCCTGTAGTTAACATACAGATGGTTCCTATTTCTTTATCCATTTTGTCACCCTATGTCTTTTGATTAGTCCATCTACAAAGTAATTATTGACAGATATGCATGTATTGTCATTTTATTACTTGTTTTGTGGTTGTTTCTGAAGATTTTCTCTGATCCTTTCTTGTCTTTCTTTTGTGTTTTGCTAATTTTCTTATCTGATACATTTGGATTTCTTTCTCTTTATTCTTTGCATATTTATTAGTGGTTTTGAAATATGGTTACCATTAGGTCTGTATATAACATCTTCTGCATATAGCAGTCTATATTAAATTGATGGTCATTTCCTCAGCTGCAGCAATTTCTTACTTGACACATCTCCAAAGGCAAGGGAATTAAAAGCAAAGATGAACTATTGGGACCTCATGAAGATAAAAAGCTTCTGCACTGCAAAGGAAACAATCACAAAACTAAAAGGCAACCGACAGAATGGAAAAAGATATTTGCAAATGACATATCAGACAAAGGGCTAGTATCCAAAATCTATAAAGAACTCACCAAACTCCACACCCAAAAAACAAATAATCCAGTGAAGAAATGGGCAGAAGACATGAATAGACACTTCTTTAAAGAAGACACCCAGATGGCCAATAGGCACATGAAAAGATGCTCAACATCACTCCTTATCAGGGAAACACAAATCAAAACCACACTGAGATACCACCTCATGCCGGTCAGAGTGGCTAAAATGAACAAATCAGGAGACTATAGATGCTAGAGAGGATGTGGAGAAATAGGAACCCTCTTGCACTATTGGTGGGAATGCAAACTGGTGTAGCCGCTCTGGAAAACAGTGTGGAGGTTCCTCAAAAAATTAAAAATAGACCTACCCTATGACCCAGGAATAGCACTGCTAGGAGTTTACCCAAGGGATACAGCAGTGCTGATGCATAGGGGCACTTGCACCCCAATGTTTATAGCAGCGCTTTTGACAATTGCCAAAGTTATGGAAAGAGCCTAAATATCCATCAACTGATGAATGGGTAAAGAAGTTGTGGTTTATATATACAATGGAATACTACTCGGCAATGAGACAGAACGAAATATGGCCTTTTGTAGCAATGTGGATGGAACTGAAGAGTGTTATGTTAAATGAAATAAATCATACAGAAAAGAAACAGATACCATATGTTTTCACTCTTATGTGGATCCTGAGAAACTTAACAGAAGACCATGGGGGAGGGGAAGGGAAAAAAAAAGTTAGGGAGGGAGGCAAACCACAAGAGACTCTTAAAAACTGAGAATAAACTGAGGGTTGATGGAGGGTGGGGAGAGGGGAAAGTGGGTGACAGGCATTGAGGAGGGCACTTGTTGGGATGAGCACTTGTTGGGTGTTTTATGGAAATCAATTTGACAATAAATTTCATATGAAAAATTAAAATAAAAGAACATAAGTATTAATATTTTAAAAATAAAAATAAATTGATGGTCATTTAATTTGAACTCATTCTTTTCTCCTGTCCTTCCCACATTTTAGTTATATGTCATCATATTTTATATCCTGTTTTTGAGAAGTGCATGACTGATTTTTTTACAGAAATATTCATTCATACTGCTTTTGAGTGTCCTATTCTAAACTATTAATTTTTGTTCCTCCTTGCCCCTCAGAGTCCCTTTTAATATTTCTTGCAGAGATGGTTCAGTAGTCATGAACTCCACTAGAGTTGCCTGCAGATTTTTCTCATTCAGCACTTTGAATATATCATGAATATATCACGGCACTCCCTTCTGTCTTGGAAAGTTTCTGTTGAAAAATCTCCTATTAGCCTTGTGGGTTTTCCCTTGTAGGTTAATGATTTCTTTTCTCTTTCTGTTTTTAAATTTTTTTTCTGTGTCACTATATTTTGCAAGTTTAATTACATTATGTTTTAGTGTTGGTTCTCTTTTTTAAAAAATTGGTTTCAGGAGTAGAATTTAGTGATTCATCACTTACATGTAACACCCAGTGCTCATTGCAGCAAGTGCCCTCTTTAATGCCCATCCCCCCCACCTGCCTTCCCTCTAGCTACCTTCAGTTTGTGTTCTATAGTTAAGAGTCTCTTATGGTTTGCCTCCCTCTCTGTTTTTATCTTATTTTACTTTTCCCTCCCTTCCCCTATGATCATCTGTTTTGTTTCTTAAATTCCACATACAAACGAAATCATATGGTATTTTTCTTTCTCTGACTGTCTTATTTCGCTTAGCGTAATGTATTCTGGTTCCATCCATGTCTTGCAAATTACAAGATTTCATTGTTTTTTTATGGCTGAGTAATATTCCACTGTGTGTGTGTGTGTGTGTGTGTGTGTGTGTGCGTGCGTGCGCGCATCTGGGCTCTTTCCATAATTTGACTGTTATTGGTAGTGTTGCTATAAACATTGGGGTGCATGTGCCCCTTCAAATCTGTATTTTTATATCCTTTTGAATAAATTCCTAGTAGTGCAATTGCTGGGTCATAGGGTAGTTCTATTTGGTGTGCTTTTGTTCATTCTGCTTGGGATTCTCTGTGTCTCCTGGATCTGAATATCTGTTTCATTCCCTGGATTAGGGAAGTTTTTAGCTATCATTTCTTCAAATAAGTTTTCTGACCCCCCACTTCTCTCTCTTATTCTGGGACACTACAATATGAATGTTATTACATTTGATGGAGTCACTGACTTCCCTAAGTTTATTTTCATTCTGTATAATTTTTTTCTCTCTTTCTAATTCAGCTAGATTACTTTTCATTACTCTGTCTTTCAGGTCACTAATGTGTTCCTGTGCTTCTTCCATCCTGCTGCTCATTCCATCAAGTGTGTTTTTCATTTCATTTATTGTGCCCTTTATCTCTTCTATATTATTCTTTTTCTTTCTGTTAAGGGTGTCATCATGTCTTCCAATCTTTTCTCAAGTCCTGTGAATATCCTTATGATCATTGCTTTAAATGCTCTATTAAAATCTATTTTGCTTTCATCTCTGGCTGTGGCCTTGTCCTATTCTTTCATTTGGGATAAATTTCTGTCTCCTCATTTTGTCTGCTTCTCTGTGTCTGTTTCTGTGTGTTAATAAAGTCATCTGTGTCTTCTGCTCTTGAAAGTAGTGACTTTCTGAAGAGGATGTCATGGAGTGCCCTGCAGTACAGTATCCCCTGTTCCCCAGAACCTGGCACTTGAGGAGAGTACCCCATATGTGTTATTTATGTCTTGCTGTTGTGACTGAATCACCTTTCCTTTTGGTTCACTTATCTACACTGACTCTCTGCCTATTGTGGCCTTTACTTACTCTGTGGTGTTAGTGAGACCCAGTCAGGCCAGCTTTGAAGGGTCATGAGAACCTGGGAACAGGGTAGCGGTGTTAGCAAAATTTGCACTGGGCTATTAGTCTTATGCTTGATCTTCCAAAGTGGTTCAAGGTAGCTGGGGACACAAGGCTGAGCATAGCATGTGACAGTGGCTGGAAGTGACTGCCTGGGTGTGGTGTGGTGGCTTGGCCAGGCACATGGTGGCTACAGGGTACCTGGAAACTGGGTGCATCCTGCATGTATGCAGATTTGACAAAATTTTCCCTAAGCCCATGGCTGAGGCTGATGGGCTTAAAGTATGTGAGTCCTGAGGAGAACTCCTGATAAGTTTTGTTAAAGCTTTTTTGGTATACTTCTCAGACATTGGCCAAGAAAATATCTCTAACAACTGGTAAAACATCCTTTCACAAGTTAAGCAGTATCCAATTGTGTGATTTTTATAGGATAAAGAGGACCTAATTATGTTATCAACTGATAAATCAATGTAAAAAACTTTAATAATATATCATGTGTTTTTTGGCATATTACTTGGAAAGAATTTAAAGACATGACTGTCATTGCTATAACATTTCTCCCTGGCCCACATATGGAATCAAAGCTTATCAAAAATTATATCTATAAGGTGAAAAAATGGGCATAGAATTTATTCTGAATGCTTTATCATTCCAGAAATATGTAATGTTTATTCATATACACATAAACTAACAGAAAAAAGATGTATCTATCTCATTAAGAGATGGTTTTCTTATAAAATTTTACTTTCATATGTAATAAGTATTTTTCTAGACATGTAATATATTTCTGTTGTTTTCATCAGTTATTTTGTAACATAATTATAAAGGTAACTCAATCATCTGTAAGAACATAATAATACAGCCTTATGGTCACAGGAAATTTTTAAACATTTATGTATATGCATACTTTTTGCAGTGTGATAGGACAATCAACCAGGACTGAACAATATTCTTTAGGATGAAACCTGTGGGAAAAAATGTAATGGAAATACAAGTTTATGAGAAAAAAATAAACCCTTGACATTTCTAGTTGTTAGAGAAGTACCTGTTCATATATTTTTTAAAAGGACGATAGATATCAAATCTTATCATTTAGATTCATTTGGATCTATTCGAAAGAGAACACAGCTGTTTTACTTATTTATTTTTTGTATCAGTGTTACATCATACTGGATGTTCCATCCTTTGTCATCAGCTAAACTTATAGTAAAATAATTTTATGTGAACTTAAAAATGTGTAAGAAAGTACACATATTTTTCAAATTTTCCATAGGAGGTTTGTAAGCAAAACAGTTTAACAATCATTGTAGAAAATCTGTTTGAGTACATATGAAAAGGAACAGAAGTGGGCAAAACTGGAGATAAGAAGTCTAGCTAGTATGATGTTGCAGTACATAAGGCAGGATAATCGTTGCCCGGACTGGGTAGGGCAATGGTGATCAATAGAAGTAGATGAATCTGAGAAACATTTGGGAGGTAGAATGAGTAGGATATGCTGAGAGATTAGATGTGGCGGTATGAGAGGAAGGGGGAAGGATGACACCCAGGTTCCTACCTGGGTAACTGATGTTACTGAGAGAGGGAAGCATAGTAAAGGAGCACGTGTGGGACAGAAAGTGATGCCTTGTGTGTGTGTGTGTGTGTGTGTGTGTGTGTGTGCATGCACAGATGTGTGTGGTGTGTTTGTATGTGTACTTTCATACACTAATATGGAATTGAAGGTGAGAAGAGATACTTGGGCTACAATATACATAGTAACTGAATCTGCAAGAGTAAATGAGACCTCCTAAGAAAATATGTAGGAGGAAAATTGGGACCATGTGATGGCATGGAAAACAAGAGAAGGCAATGTTTCAGAAAGAAAGGATTATTCAGTGCTAGCAAATGTTACAGAAAGGTTAGGTAAAGGAAGATGGGAAAGACCTTTTCCAGAATGGTTTCAGTAAAGAAATGGAGACAGAAGCCAGTTTGGAGGGGGAGAATAGATGTATGCATACACCTATACCCACACCCACATTCAACGTGGGGCAATACAACTACAAGGTTGAACAGCTGACAGTGTATTCATTTGGTGCTGATAAGTAAAATTGCTAGTTAATAGAAAACATTTTTTATATGTAACGAAAAAATGTGTGGCCAATTTATGAATTGAAAAATCATGTTCTTTATGCTTTAAATAATTAAGTTTTTCCCAGAAAATGCAACTTTATAACAACTTTTGCCTCATCCTTTACTATTTAGCCTTGATTCAATAGACAGGGATGTCTACTCAGTATAAAGCACTGGCCTAATCTGGGGTGGGATAATGAATCAAGCATATAGCCAGATCTCACAAGATGCCAGAGGAGTTAACATGTCTTGAAAAACACCACACTATAAAGCAGTAAGTGATATGTGTCACAAATATACAGTTTGACTTTGAAAATATAAATATGGGTAAATATTTTTAAACATATTGTTTAAAATTTATTTTTATTTATTCTGAGAGAGATAGGGAGCAAGCAGGGGAGGGGCAGAGAAAGAGGGAGACAGAATCCCCAGCAATACTCATGCTGTCAGCGCGAAGCCTGATGTGGGGCTCGAAGTAATGAACTGTGAGATTATGACCTAAGCCAAAATCAAGAGTTGGACACTTAGCCAACTGAGCCACCCATGTGCCCCAATACGGGTAAATATTTTTATCTAAAGGCTTTAAATACAATGTACACAGAATACTGGTTTTAAAGTTCTAGTAATTAGATCTGCATTCTTCAATAGTGTCTCTGCCTTTTCCCAATTGTCATTTCTTAAAGAGAACACACAAGTAAGCTCAGAAAATTAACAAAATAATGAAGATGGGGCCTACCTCCCACTTTGGGTTTTTATGTATCAGACTACCAAAAGAGAATGTGCTGTGATAGACCAGCTATTTAATTATTTATTCAGATTAGTCTGCATTTTAAATGGAAATCACAATATCCAGAGTAAAAAAATAACTATTCACTCAAATGTGATTCTCCTTTCTTGGCTCTTCTTTGCGGACGGTCTTGAGGTATATCTCTCTTTTCCTTCTTAACTTCTTATATTAAAAATTGCTTAATTAGGGGAAAATATGAAATTTTCTTCTTTCTTTTTTGAGGACTCATGCAATTAAAAAGTTGAGAATCTGCTTGGATGTTTGAGGAGCACAGATTACACTGAACAATCCACCCTTAAAAATTAAATAGAATGTTATAATCATAAATAGCTCTGCCTTGCAGTCATTTCTGTAATTCTGTCTAACATTCATATTGTCATTTGATTAGTTAATCATCCATTTTCAAAGGTGTGAATGTGTTTTCACACTTCTGCTAAGACAGTGTTAACTATGAAACTATAGATAGCAATAGAGATTAATTATCTATTGCACAAGTTCCCACACCTTGTGCTTACCAGATAGAGGAAGAGAGTGTATGTCTTAACACAGGTGTGATTTCAGAAATGGGGAAAAAAAAAATACTTGGTCAAATGAGTTCAAGGAGTACTTTCAATTGACATACCTTTAAAATGTTCACTGTCTTTACACTTTTAATTTTATTTCATAAAACAATTGATCTCCCGTGTATAACCAGATTTATTTCCTGAGTGGATTAGTGCCTGTCTTCAGTTATAAATGAATGAGTGAAGGCATTTTACAAATGAATCAGTCTCTCATGAAATTAGAGAGGGAACAGAACTCTATCAGATTTTAACAGCTGTCATTCCATTAGGACAAAGACAGACATTTTAGACTTGGTCTTCTGAAAGGTTAAGTAAATACATTGAGCCTTCTGAGCGCTCTAGTAAGCCCAAATAATAATGGTGATAATAATAGTAGCTATTATTATAGTTATAATAGC
The DNA here is from genome assembly GCF_018350195.1 of Panthera tigris. NCBI lineage: Eukaryota > Metazoa > Chordata > Mammalia > Carnivora > Felidae > Panthera > Panthera tigris. The sequence continues at coordinate 143,021,374 of NC_056668.1, read as the reverse complement.
AATAAAGTCTCCATCTGGCTTTTGGTTTTGCTGCTCCCTGAGCCTAATGAAGTCTGTTCATCTTGAACCTGGTTTACCACTTCTTTGGAGACCGATTTTTCTCTCGCAGTGAGTTGAGCTTTGATGGGTAGGGTATTGTGACTGAAAAGAGAGAATAAGGGATAGAAGTTTATCTGTAACTGCATTCTGTTTTGAGGTAAAGATATGCTCAAATTTTGATCCATCATGAAAGGTAATAATTCCTCAGTCCTAGATCTGTATTAGCTTTGATCTTATGCTAATATGATGCAATTGATCATTAATATCCTAAAAATCTTCTTTATGATGTAAACCCAGGACTGAAAAGGAACAAAAATGTTCCAACTCATAAGCTTTCTGCTTTCTTCTTTCTTCAGATACATGGGTGAAGGTATTCTCCCAGGTGTGGCTCCGTATGGACTCAGACAAACTTGCAGACCTCTGAGCCACAACCTTGTTTTTAAAGTGCCTCCTATTATAAATATATGGCCCCAAATTGCTTCTTCTTTCTTGGTCTGGGTATGACACCAGAGAGGCAAAGGCCAAGGGTTTTGGTAGCAAGAAAATGAGATAAAAACCAAATGCCATTGGCTTGTTAGACAAACTGGCATAACATTCCAATATTTCTTACCAGTCCTGTCAATTCATATTTAGTTACTCTTCTGTAATCTACATTCCCAACCCCATGCTAATATACTCTCCGTTTAATGAATGAGAATGGGCATCACTTATCACCATAGTCCCACTTAGATTGAGGACACTTTAGTTCTCAAGCTTATGTTTTATTTTCCTCGAAGGCCTGGGTTAACCACAAACTTCCTGAGAAAACTTAGGCTTAGCAGCTTCACTGGTGACTTTTCAATCTTGGAACAGCAACAGTTAAGAGAAAAGGAGTTGAAAAGAAGATGGTGAAATGTGATCAGGACAGAGGCTTGTTCTTACAAAAGATTCCAGAAAAGTAAACTTCACCTTCATTGGGCATGCCTCCTGAAGAAGAATGCCATGTCCTCATGTGTATATTTTAACCCTTCAGCTTTGCCCAACTGCTGACCTAAAAGAGAACAAACACAAATGGATTGAAAGAGAAGGGGAGTAGAGGCGCCTGGGTGGCTCAGTCGGCTGAGCGTCCGACTTAGGCTCAGGTCATGATCTCGCAGTTCGTTGGTTCAAGCCCCATGTTGGGCTCTGTGCTGACAGCTCAGAGCCCGGAGCCTGCTTTGAATTCTGTGTCTCCCTCTCTCTGCACCTTCCCCGCTCATGCTCTATCTCTCTCTGTCTCTCAAAGATGAATAAATGTTAAAAAAAATTTTTTTTTAAAAGAAAGAGGAGGGGAGCTTGGAGTCTGAGAAACTAAGACATCTTTCCCTGGAAACCTCAAATCTGAAGTTTAAGATTTTGAATGCTTTGACCAGCTTCAAAAAGAGAGCATGTTTCCATAAGAGCACCACACACATTTTAAAATGTGCTCCTTGGAACCATACAGTGGCTGGCCTCATTATCTATAGGCCATTTGATTTGGGGCAAAAATACAATAACTGTGAAGTTCCTCTTAAATTAACAGCTGGTTCTGAAACAACGTTTCTCTGGGGCATGAAATAGATGACTTCTCCCATTCTTTGGAGTAGTCTAAGCCACAGAAGGCCCTGTGGATGACGTACATCCCCTCTTCATCCCTGTCTTTGAGTATGTTCTCTGGATAATTTTGACACATCCCAGAGCCGTCTAGAGATCTGAACCATGTACAGGCCATCCAGTTAAGCCCAGATTTCCAGCCATCCACACCAAAGTTCTTCAGACACGTGGGGAGGCTGTCTTGGATTCTCCACACCAACTCTTTTGCCACAGCTGAAAACCACTGCGTGGCCTCAGTCAATGTCACACGGAGTAGAAAAATCACTCCATTGAGCCTTGCCCAAATTCCAGACCCACAAAATAACGAAGTATAATTAAATTGCTATTGTAAGGGGGCACCTGGGTGACTCAGTCGGTTGAGCATCCGACTTTGACTCAGGTCACGATCTCACATTTCATGAGTTCGAGCCCTGCATCGGCCTCTGTGCTGACAGCTAGGAGCCTGGAGCCTGCTTCGGATCCTGTGTGTCTCTCCTTCTCTCTCTCTGCCTCTCCCCTACTCGCACTGTCTCTCTGTCTCAAAAATAAAGAAACATTAAAAAAAACAACAACCTTAAAAAGAGTCATTATTGTTTGAAGCCATTACATTTTGGTGCGATTTCTTGTGCAGCAAATGGTACTTGGAAAGGAGGTGCTTCACCACAAAAATCTTAAGTATGTGACATTGGCCTTGGGACTGGGTGGATGCTGGCAGGACCTCAATAATACTGTAAATATAATCTCGAAGAGTTTCAAGAGGCCGCTGCTGAGGGCTCCTATGACATTGAGGAAAGTGTTATTTGGAGATGAGGAAGAAATGGAGCTTGCCATGTAGTGGCACAGTTTGCCAAAACTGCTGTCTCTAGAGACGTGGAAAATCAAAAAGGGTACTACTTAAGGAATTCATGGGCTTGGCTGTGGAGATTTCCAGGCAGAGTGCAGAAAGTGCCAGCTGACTTCTATCTACTGTTTATGATAACTTAGAAGAAGAAAGAGAGAGGAAATGAAGAAGAAACTATCAGGTTTTGAGGCAAATACAGAGGAATTATAATACACCCAGAACTTGCTGGGCTTGAAAATAAAACTGTTTTCTATCCCCAGTCCAGTGTGTCCCAGTAAAAGATTTTCAAAGTAATAAATGGCAAGATCAAGTCCAGAGTCATTAGTAGAGCATATCCTCTCATATATATAGCTTTAAGACCCTTTATTAGGATTTCAGAACATTTAAGGGTAGACTCTTATAGATTGTCTCAGTTAAATGATAAAGCTTTCAAGAATTTTGAGGGTGTTATTCTACAGCAGCCTTAAACATGGCTCATGCATAGAAGAACTTATCTCAGAAAGAAATGTGAGGAGCGTCTGGGTGGCTCAGTCAGTTAAATGTCGACTTTGGCTTGGGTCTTGAGTTCGAGCCCCGCATCGGGCTCTCTGCAGATAGCTCAGAGCTTGGAGCCTGCCTCAGATTCTATGTCTCCCCCTCTCTCTGCCCCTCCCCCACTCGTGCTCACTCGCTCTCTCTCTCTCTCCCTCAAAAATAAAAAAAAAGAAAGAAGGAAACGTGGGTGCAGGTTTGTTTATTGGAGTTTATTATAAATTGATATAAGAAACTCAGAAAGCTGTTGAAGGAATCAAAACAGCTTGCAACGCAAGACACAGCGATAGTACAAAATTAACTTGAGCAGGAAGCAGGCTATGAAAGCTATCTTGCTGCAAACACAGGCACTTTTTCTATAGATGAGAAGTGATGGTTTGGAGGAAGGAGTCAAGAACCCACAGGTCCAAGCCAGGAGCCAAGAATAATCCATTCACAGGGAGAACTGGACCCTAATCAATGGATTAAAGTGGTGCCATATGCCTGAGTGGATTTCAGAATTGCTATGGGCCTATGATTGCTATGTAGTTCCTGTTCCTTGCCTTTTTGGATGGGACTGTCTATTATGGCCATCCAATCTCTGTTTTACTGTTACAGGCTGAGAAACCTTTCTCTTTAATTCACAGGTCCTATAATCAATGGGAACTGTACTCGACCACCTATGGTGTGCCATAAGACTTTTAAAGAATGATCACAGTAGCTGCATTCATTACAATCTCAAAATGGGAACAATGCGATGTCATTTTATATTAAGTTCAAGAACATGCCAACTAAGCTACAATCATAAGGGTTACAGGAGCCGTTGGCTACCTCTAAAGAGAAGAGGAATTGACTGGAAAAAGGCTTGAGAAAATCTAAGGTAATAGAATATTTTTTATCTTGGTCTGGGTGATGGTATATAGATACATACATATGTAAAAACTAATTGTGCTATGCACTTAAGGTTTGTGCATTTTTATGGTGTCACTTCGATCACAATTACAACTAAATCAATAGGCACTGTATTGGAAACTCCACGTGTGGCTGTCCGCCCACTGTTTAGGTAGATACACACTTGCACTGAATTCTCTTTCACCATTCCTCGGGTCAATCATTAAGGGGCTTAACGGTGATTTCCTCTCTTCCTTCTCCGTGTATTAGCTAAGAGGGAACTTCGTTTTTGTGTCAAGGAATCCTCATAACAATGATATGATTTAATCAGCACTCTGTATTCCTTGTTTTATATTAGAAGAGTCTCTCAGTTTGCATCATCCCCTTTGCAGATTCTCACATTAACTTTGCTCTTGATGTTTCACTTTTGATTCATCCCGATTTTGGAACCTAACACTTTTCATCATCAATTTTATTTCAAAATCTTTCAACGTCAACATTTCCCACGTCAAGCTTCAAATCACAGTCGAACAATTCATAAACAATTAGAGCCATATTTATTTATGGCACTGATTGGCATTATGCAAATTAACTCCATTTATAGCACGGTGGCTTTTGTAACTAGAAAAAGTAACATTACTTTATATGTTAAATATATTTTGTTTTCAGATGGGTTATCTGAAGTTTTGTTTCTTCTCTTTTTTTTCTTCCTTTGCTTGAGAAAAATTCACTGCATATTGCATGTTCCAAATTTAAACCTGACACCTAGATAGAAAACTGACAAACAGGAAACGACTAAAAGGAAGAGGTTCTTCCTACCATGTTTGATACCATCAAAACAGACGCTTTTTGTAAAACCTTTCTCTTTTTTTCTTTTTTTTGGGGGGCACAAAGGGGTGGGACAGTAACAGTGTCAGTTTATACATTTATCCCTTTGTGCCTATGTTAATAAAAAACTGATTGAATGGTTCGTGCGTCTCTTCTGGTATATGCTTTATAATTTGGTTGGGATTAGAGTATTCAGCTTTCACACCCTTTGCCTAGAGAGTTACAAACCAATAATGAGAATCAAGTGCAAAGTGTCCCTCTTATAGCATTTTCCCCGATCCTTAGAGATGAATCATGACATATGCCTATTTCCTACATTCCTAACGAAGAAGGCCAATCAGTGCGCATGTAACCCGTGGAGGCAGTTATCTATTGACTGAACCCATGAACTTCAAGTCAGTGCCTTAGATACAAACGCTTCCATCTTTTAAACAAAATGAGGCCTGGAAATAATCTATTGTTTAGGTGTGAAATTCTGGATGTTTTATAACTAGCCATGTTGGTCACCCCTGAATTAACTGTTTTAATTAGAGTTTTTAAACAAAAGAGTAGTACGTGCCCATTATAAAAATTAAAACCAGACAGAAGCATATTTTTTTTATATACATTTATTTATTTTTGAGAGACAGAGAGAGACGCAGCCCAAGTGGGGGAGGGGCAGAGAGAGAAGGAGACCCGGAATCTGAAGCAGGCTCCAGGCTCTGAGCTGTCAGCACAGAGCCCGATACGGGGCTCAACTCACAAACCATGAGATCATGACCTGAGCTGAAGTCCGACACTTAACCGACTGAGCCACCCAGGCGCCCCACACAGAAGCATATAAAAAGTGAGTTTCCCCCCTGCCTCCTCTGCCTCTCCCCTTAACTCCCTTCCTACACAGTTACCTTCTTAACAGTTGGTGGGAATCTTTCTATTTCATCTATTTGCCACTTAAATGCAACATATATCTAGATAACGATCTTTCTCTTTTTACGCAAATGAAGTTATACTACAAGTAATGGTCTAAAGTTTATTTTGTCCCCTGAAACACATACCTCGTCTTGTTACTGGTAGTAATCTACCAGCTTCAAAATTTTGAAACAAAAAATTTTGTGACTGATTGTAACAATTATTTATGTTTTTACAAATAATATATTGTATTCATAGAGATTAAAATATTACAGAGAGGCTAAAATCCCTTTGATCTTTGCTTTGATTTCTGTCCCCACACTTAATACCTCTCCCAGCCACCACCACTGTTAGCAGCTTTGCAAATGTCCTTCCAGACCTTATTCTGTGCACTTATATATCATTATTTACAGAATCATAACAATGAACGGTATTGTTTTTGTGTGTATTTGTTTAACTTAAGTAGTTTTCTATTGTATGTAAGGTTCCACCGTGTTCTTCTTGACTCAACAATTTGTCCCGGTGATCATTCCATGTTAATACATGCAAATCTATCCCACTCTTTTAACTAAGCCTCTTGTACATTTTGTTGAGCACCTCCACTACTGGAGGCCATTTAGGTTGTTTCTGGTTTTTTTCATGCTTAAACATAATGCTACCTAATCTTTGTAACTTTAAATGTGGTTCCTTATGTAATTGTACAAAACATGTCAATTTATAAGTACATTAAAAATGATACCTGCCTGGGGCCCCTGAGTGGCTCAGTTGGTTGAGCGTTCATCTTGGGCTCAGGTTATGATCTCACAGCGGTCGAGTTCAAGCTCTACATCGGGTTCCCTGTTGTCAACACAGAGCCTGCTTTGGATCCTCTGACCGTCTCTCTGCCTCTCCCCTGCTCATGCACTCTCTCCCCACGTGAAAAAAAAAATGATACCTGTGTGCCAAAATTTGTAAGTCATGGGTAGTAACCTGAGCATTGTATTTAACTGATAATAAAAATATAGTAAAATGTGTGACTTTATCAATAATTCTGACAATATCAAAGTGTTTCATTTTGTTCAGAACAAGGGAAGTTAGTGAGAAGTGAAATTACTGGGTCACAGACGGTATGTAGATTTTTGTTTAATAAATAATAAACATTAATTTTTGTTAAATAAATATTTAATAAATAATAAATGCCACTGAATTGGCCTGCAAACTGTACCAACTTCAGTTATACCAGCAATGCTTATTCCTTCACCTTATTGCTAATAACATTGTCCAGTTTTGAAATTTTTTATCAATCTGACAGGTGAAGAATGCTATAGAATTTATTATAATTTGCAAGCCTTCAAACCATGCCATCGGCATTCCTGGGTGTCTACTTAAAGATGGCAGACAGTGGGACTTCTCAGCCTCCATAATTTCATGAGCCAATATCTTATAATAAATGTCTTCATATACACATATATTTATTTATATACATATATATGAGATATATAAGATAGCCCTAAGATAGATCTTATGACTAGTATATTAGTCAAAGTTCTCCAGAGAAACATAACCAATAGGACATATGTATATGTATATGTATATTTTATATGTGTATGTATGTATATATATCTATATATCTTATACATATATATGCACACATATATAATATATATCTTACATGTATATATATAATATAGTCTTATATATATATCTTTATACATATATGCACATATATATATCTCACAGTTATACACATACATATACATATATATCTTACATCTGTACACATATACACACATCCTATTAGTCCTGTTTCTCTGGAGAACCTTGACTAATATTCTAACCATAACCTATGCAATTTTGTAGACAGTGAACATTTTTATTTTTATTTTATCTTATTTTTTTAATTTAAATTATTTTATTTTATTTTATTTTTGAGAGAGAGAGAGCATGAATAGGGGTGAGAGGCAGAGAGAGAGAGAGAGAGAGAGAGAGAGAGAATCTAAAGCAGTCTCCACACTCAGCACAGAGCCCAATGCGGGCTCCATCCCACAACCCTGGGATCATGACCTGAGCCGAAATCAAGAGTTGGACACTCAACTGACTGAGCCATCCAGGCACTCAGAGAACATTTTTAATTGTCCTGTTACAATTAACATATTTTTGTACAGCTATTAGATATCAAGACTGTGCTATACATTGCAAGGTTTATCTAGAGAAGCAAGGCATAGCATAGTGGTAGTCGATCTCTCTGCTGTTAGTCGTGGCAGTTGTGTATTTAGGGAAGAAGAAGATTACAGAGGGTCTTCAAGAAGTTCTGATGGCATTTAAGACATGTCTTGATTTTATAGATTAAAAGTGGCTACAAATTATTTGACCCTGTTCCTACTGAATCTGGACAGGTCTGTGACTGCTTTGATGAGTAGAGTATGCCACCAGTGATAACCAGGGAAGTTTTGACCTAGAGTTTTAGAGGACTGGCAGTTTCAGCTTTGGTTTCTGTGAACCCTGAGTCACCACGTGGCAGTCTGACTATCTTGCTAGAGTAAGAGGGGAGCCAAAGTGAGCCTAGCCCTCCAGCTATTCCTGTGAAGGCACCAGTCTAGTAAATAAAGATTCCTTGGATTTTCCAGATGAGCCTAGCTGCCAGCTGAATACTTTCTGGCAACCCTAGTGGATCCCATGTGTATCTGAATTCCTGACCCAGAAAATTGTGAAATGTAGTAAAGTAGTTTATGTTTTAAGTCATGAGTTTAACAGTGATTTGTGTAGCAATAGATAATTGGAATAGAAGCCGATATAAAAGTGTGATCTAAAAGGAAAGAAAATGCTTCAGTTGTAGTAGATTAGTCCTCAGGGAGGACAGAGCTTAAAATGTGAATCCCTTGCGATGCAAATCTTTTGCTTAATTTACAGAAACAGAGAGCCATTCTTTCCTACATATTTTTGTGCTATACCCACACACTTGTTACAGAGCAAACACAAACCCTAACAGAATCATCTAGGAACAAATGACAATATTCGGCCCCTGAAACAATGAGGTGTTTTTAGGTAGCTTCAATCTTAATGCAGAGTATGATGATTACAGCTTAACTCAGCCTGGGACTTGCATCCTAAATATTAGGACAAGACAGGAGATCAGCTGGTACAATTTCCTTACTTTATATTTAAAAAACTGTGTCTGAGAGAGATTGAGCATTTTGGCTAAGGACTCATGAATGATTGTGTCAGAATCTGGAATAGACCTTTGGCTTCCTACCCCTTCTTCTGGAGCCTATTACTACACTACATTGCAAACCATCAGCCCATGCAAATGTGGGTGCGCACAGACACATAGGCACAAAAACATAATTGGGCTTTAAAATTTGAGAACTCAATCATTTTAGTACTATGCAACAATCCGATTTCTAGGACCAAATAATTGTTAAATGTTTTTTTAATGTTTATTTATTTACTTTTGAGAGACAGAGAGAGAGCACAAGCAGGGGAGGGACAGAAAGAGAGAGACACACAAAATCGGAAGCAGGCTCCAGGCTAGGAGCTGTCAGCATAGAGCCCTATGCGGGGCTCAAACCCACAGACCATGAGATCATGACCCAGGCTAAAGTTGAATGCTTAACCGACTGAGCCAGCCAGGCACCCCTAGAACCAAATAATCATTTTAACTACCAGCATATACAGTGGTGTACTTGTAAATGTTTAACAACCGGCTCTTTGAAAAATGAAGGAAAGTCCTAATTTGTAGTATTTGCTGATTCTGTAGTGTAGATAATCCCACTGTGGCCAAATTCAAGCTACCTAACATGAACTTGGGAATTAGAAAAGATCTGCCAAATCAGCTTTCTGAGCCAGTATGAGCCAGCTGTAGCACATTAATGATTATACCACTTTAAGGAAAGCCAACATAAAAAGAGACCTATTTGAAGTGATTAATCACAAAAGATTCTTTACAAAATACATCACTACACCACTTCTTTAAAGGGCTGGAACTTTTAAGTGCATTAAAATATTATTTGGGAAGAAATATTTCAATTTACTTATAACTTATAAGCAATGAAACATTGCCCCAAACAACATTTATAGCCATTATGGACAATACTTTGAAGAGCTGGAACTTTTAAATGCATTAAAATATTATTTGGGAAGCAACATTTCATTTTATTTATATAACTAATAAGCAGTGAAACATCGCCCCAAACAACATTTATAGCCATTGTGGACAATACACCAAATATTGCCCATGCCCCTTACATTTTCAAGACATTCTTGTAGTTGTGTTGGACCCAGGCAACAAGTTTAGGTCAATGGCTCATGAGTGGAAATGATACCAAGGACACAGGTAGTTAAAGACTATGAGTTCTTCATGCTTTGTCATGACACAAAAGCCTTGGAAGCTACAGGTTGAAATGGTGACATCACGAGAGGAAGGGAGCCTGAATTCTTGAATTGCCAGATGGAAGTCGACTCTGTCGACCCTCTGCAGACTTTGCAAGAACAAGAAGTCATTAAAAAAAATTTTTTTTAACGTTTATTTATTATTGAGAGACAGAGAGAGACAGAGCATGAGCACGAGAGAGGCAGAGAGAGAGGGAGACACCAAATCTGAAGCAGGCTCCAGGCTCCGAGCTGTCAGCACAGAGCCCAACGCAGGGCTTGAACTCACAAACCAAGATCATGACCTGAGCTGAAGTCGGACACTTAACCAACTGAGCCACCCAGGTGCCCCTGGAATAAGAAGTCAGTTTATCTGTGTATGAAACCATTGAGATTTGGAGGTTTGTCACCACACCACAGCAAGAATTATCTTGACTAATAGAGTTATAAAAGCAATTTCATATATTTGAACTGATGGAAACAAGAAGAGCTATAACTTAGAGGAGAATGGAAATAGGACAGAAAGTAGGAGAGAGTTTCCACCCTCTCATTAAGCAGCAACTGTTTCTGATTATAAACTTCTGATGCCCTTTTAATATAGGAGTAATGCTCCCTAGACTATTAGGATACCTCTAATAGAGAGCATTGATTTTCATTGATTTTCATTTCAGTTGAAATTATAACAACAATATTTCTATGTCCCTTTTAGAGCTATCAAATCATTTTCATACCCTATATTAATTACTTCATTTATTTATTTGTTCATTAGGCAACCATTTATTGAGTGCTTGTGATATTACAGTATGAGACGCTAGAAATATAATGGTGAGAAAAGACAGCACAGGCCCTGCCCTCATGGAAGTTCTAATGCTGGGGTTTACACAGTTATTAATCAAATTATCTAACAATGTTAAGGGTCTCAGAGTAGAAGTATAGCATGCTGTAAAAATGTGACAGGGGCATTTTATTTGGATGTGTTTGCAGTCAAAGTGGAAGGGAAGTGATATTCTTTCCCCTGACGAAGTGATATTTGAATCAAAATCTGAAGGATAAATGAGTTAAAATGAAGAGGGAAGTTTCTTCTTGCTGCTTTAACACATTACCACGAACAATTGCAGGAATAAATAAACATAATTTATTATCTCATAATTCTGGAGTCTAGAAGTCTAGGATGGGTCAGCACGGCTTCATTCCTTCTGAATGAATTCCTTCGTTCTCTAGGACAAAAGCTGCTTAAGGAAAAGATTGCCTTTTGTTGATTCTAGAGACTGCCACATGCCTTGACTCATGGCCCTCTTTTAGTGATGGCATCTCTCTAAGCTCTGTTTCTGTGGTCATATCTCCTTCCCTCTGATTCCAAATTTCTTCCCTCCCATTTGATTACATCGACTCACATGGATAATCCAAGATAATCTTCCCTTCTCAAGATCCTTAACTTAATCACATTTGCTATGTGCCCTTGTCATGTAGAGTAGCCTACTCACAGGTTTGGGGCATTAGGACATGGACATCTTTGGGGGCCGTTATTTTGTCTACCATGTAGTACAAGACATTGGAAACAGGATTTATTAAAGTGCTGAAATAGAGGGACAAGTTGCATTGGAAATACAGGATGAAGCTTCTGTGACTAGTGTCAGAGTAAAGGGAGCACAATAATGTGACATTGGCCTAAAGAGAGAGGCCAGGGCTGGGCCCTGCAGAAACCTGTTGTCTTAGTCGGCCCAGGCTATCCTAACAAAAACCATTGACTGGGTGCCTTAAATAACACGTTTATTTCTCATAGCACTGGAGACTGGGGAGCCGAGATCAAGGTGCTGGCCAATTTGGCTCCTGGTGAGAATGGCCTCCCTGGTTTGCAGACAGCCATCTTCTTGCTGTGTTCTCACATGCAGAGAGACGGCAAGAACAAGCTATCTGGTATCTTCTTATAAGGGAACTAACCCCATCATGAGAGCTCTACCCTCATGATGTCACCTAAACCTAAATAATTCCCAATCTCCTAACATTGGGGATTAGCACTTCAACATATGAATTTGGGGAGGACATAATTCAGTGCATAGAACCTGTAGACTATTTCAAAGGTTTGGGTATATAATTATCATGGGAGTACTGGCAACCATCTTCATTTATCAGGAAAAAAATCTATCTATCAAGAAAAGATCACCTATGGGGACTTTCATCGTTGTTTCTAACCCTGAGGTGCTGTGGAATTCAAAATGTGCCAATAAAAATTCACAAGAACTTAATCTCATAAAATGGAGATAATAATCGTACCTGCTACACAGAGTTGGTATAAAAAAATTCATGGAATCACTTACAATAGTCTCTCGGAAACATATAAAGCACTACATAAATATTAGCTACTATACCTAACTGTGCAAAATCAAATCTTCTGGTATTAAGAGAAAGAGCAATGTTATGGTTTCCCAACCCCATGAGGTTTCAAATGAAAGATGAGTGAGATGAGGTGAATGGGGGATGAGGAAGCTACACAACAATTAAGATTAAAAATGAAATGGCAGGCTAGAGAGTACAAAAAGAAAAAACAAACAAAGTGGCTATCTAGTTGTATTCCCTGGTGAATCTAGTTCAAATGGACAAGGCAGATTGAGTGCATAAAAGAACAAATGAAGCACAGTTTGAAAATCTCTGGGAATTCTGAGATGTCTTAGGCTTCCCCTGATGGAGCTGAAAATCATAGCAAGCAGAATGCCGGAAGTGTGGTGTATTATCAAAGGACAGAGAGCCACTTATTCAAGCTAAACACTTAGTGCTGTCATGCTGATGTGACCAAGAATGACACTCGGGCACAGATATGGGGCCATTTTTGTCAGGATAAATACTCCACTCAGTAATTTAATATAATGGGCTGAGTCTGCTAAGGCATATAGACATTGTTTGAAGTTGGTCTGTAATGACAACTTTTCTATGCAACCTGTAAGGAGTGTTGTATTCTAGTAACTAGGAGGTACAGCTTACTCAAAGTTATTTGAATTTACACCATCTTGAGTTGGGTTTCCCCAGAGTGGACACTGAGATAAGGATTTGAGTATAATAGCTTATTTAGGATGTGACCCCAGGAGGCACGAGCACTGTAGGAGTGTGGACAAGTGAGACAGAGAAAGGAAAGCAGACAGTATGGGGTGAGCTAAGAAGCAGGTTAAGGCCAAGGGCAACTGGGATCCAGTTCTCCTAGAGACCTGGAGGAGATGGCACAGCAACGTACTTAGAGCTGCCTGCTCACCAAGGGTGAAGACCCTGAGGTACTTATACTCCAACTCGCGTCTGTCATTGGCTAACGACTGCTTGGGGGAGGAAGGGTCAGTATCTGAGAACCAAATCTGCTCTTCCAGTCAGAGAAAGCCCTCATGGTGTGCTCTCAGTGGAAACTGTAGGCAAGCACAGGACAGAACGTGTCAAGAGGATATGGGTATCTACTGTGTGTATCTCAAACTTAGCAAAATCTTGGCATCAATGAAATGCATTGAAATGTACATATCATGACTCAAATGTTGTGATCAGTTCCCTTTTGCTTACCCAAGGATACCACTCTAAGGTTTTTTTCCGCTGTCTTATGCATCATCAAAGTTTCCCTCTGAACTGGATTTATTTTTGCATCATTATAAAAACATCCTCTGCCTTCCTCCCCACTGTGTCCACTTCTCCTTCTACTTGATTCCTGATGTCTCTCTTTCCCTTTATAGCAAGCTCATTGAAAAATATCATTTTGTACTCAATGCTTATAATTCTTTTTCTTCCATTATTTCTGGAATCAATTAGAAATGTATTTTTGCCCTAGTCTTTACACAAAATAGATAATGACAAAGCCGTCAATAACTTCCATGATAATAAACTCAATTATCAATTCTCAGCCCTTATTTTATTTATCAACAGTATCTGACACAGTTGTATACTCCCTCCTTTTATGATAAACTTTTTTCCCCATTGGAACATCACATTCTCTTAGTTTTCTGCCCATCTAATTGATGTTCCTTATGTGTTTCTTTTGCTGAACCTTTTCCAGTTCCTCCTTATCTCCTTGACTTCCATATTTTGAAACCCCTCACCCCAATCTCAGCCCTTGGACCTCTTCTCTTTTCCATCTGCCCTTTGATGATATCAACTGGTCGAATGACCTCAATCTGGGTACTCATGATTCCCAATTTATATTTTCAGCCCAGACTTTTCCATTCTAGTGGTTCTTACCCCAGGACAATCATGGCCCCTACTCCGACCCTAAGGGATATTTAGCAATGACTAGCTATATTTTGATTGTCACAACTGGGGGAATGGGTGCTACTTGCATCTAATGTGTAGCGATCAGGGATGCTACTAAACATCTAACAATGCACAGAACATCTCCCCACAACAAAGAATTATCCAGTCCCAAATGTCAATGGTGCTGATATGGAGAAACCCTACTCCATTTTCATATAAACAACTGCACATTTAACATATCTGCATGAATGTCTAATGGACATCTCAAACTTAACGTCTTCAGAAGTCAGTTCTGACCAACACCCCTAAACCTGTCCTATTTGCATCCTTTTACGGTTTAATTAATGGCACCTCTGCCCTTATGGTTGCTTAAGTCAACAGTGTTGGAATCATCCTTGACAACTTTCTCCACCTCTGACATCCAGTCCATCAGCAAACTGTGCTCTATTTTGAAATCTCCTCACCTTAGCATTATTATCCAGGTTCTAACCAGTAACATCTGTTATATTATGTTATCAATCTACTGAATTATTGCTTTCATTTCCAATGTGTTCCCCTGTTTCCAAGTCTCCTATAGTCTATCCACAACCCAGAAGCCAATGATCCACTTAAAATACATGTCATGTCACACTCTGCTCAAAACTATCCAAGGACTTTCTGTATCACATAGAATAAAAGTCAATGTCCTTTAAATGACCTAAATGTCTTACTTGATTCATCTTTCTTTTACTGATTTTAACCCCATTACTCTTGCCCTCACTCAGCCACACATACTTCCCACTTTGCTCTTCCGTGAGCATAACAGATGTTCTCCCACTTCTGGGCTGTTGCACTTGCTGTTTTCCCAGACTATTCATTGCTCCTCCTTTACCTCCTTGTAGGCTCTACACAGATGTCCTCTTCTCAGGAAGGACTTCTTCCAACATCCAATTTAAAATTGTACCCCCTTTTCACTCCAACATACCCTGTCTTCCCTCATTGTGTTGTTTTTTTCCATCAGTATATTGATCAGTTTCCAGCATGTTACATATTTTACTTATTTTTCTCATTTATTGTCTGTCTCCTTCTTATATGATATCAGTTCCATGAGGTCAGGAAATTTGTTTTGTATACTGATGTATCCACGGTGCCTAGAATAGTGTCTAATATGAAGCAGGTTTTCAGTATTTGTTGAATAAGTGAATTAGTGAACAAAAACATACAGCTGTCTTTGTTTACTATAACTGATGTAATTTACTTTTTGCTCCTATTCTGAGTCATGGCAGGGAAAATAAAGAATAATGTAAATATGTTAAGTCAGTCTTATTGGCAAGACATAGAATAACAAGAAGTCTTATACATTCCTTATGAGAGCACAATTTGGCAAAAATATTTTAGGAAAGAACTAGGTATTATCTGATAAAAGGCAAAGATTAACATATCCTACAATCGAGCAATTCCACTTCTAGGTATATACTCTAGAGTTGAGAAATTCTTGTCCCTGTGTGAAGCAAATTTTTTCATAACAAACCCCAAAGATAATCTAAATAGACACAGACAGGAGAGTGGATAACTAACTTCAGGTGTAATAAAACATGAATGAATTATAGCTACATAGAGCAATGTGAATGAATCTCAAAATAATATTGAGAAACAACAGTAAATCGTTCATACTGATTTCAGAGTTGGGAGGACTTCTCTGAAAATGAGGGAGCTGGCAGGTGCCATTTTACTCCCCTATCCTCAAGCATAAGCACAGAGACACCTGCAGGAGGTAGGGCTGCACGGACACTTGCTAATCCGCTAGCAATGCACCATGCCCGCGAGCTCTCCTAAGGACTCACCCACTCCAAGCCTGCTAGCCTCAGGCCTGGGCTCGGGGCAATTTTGTTAAAGTCCTGAGGGGAGGGTGCACAGCTTCCACCACATGCTGATTCGTTGCACTGCGCACAGCTGCACGCCCATGGCCACCCTGGCGTGCATCCTCCAGCTACCGCAGTGCTTCAGGGGATCACACATAGGACTAAAGGCCCAGTTCAAATTTGGCTATCATTGTCACCCTGTTCCCAATGTCCCCAGTGGGCATACCCCCCCAGGGCTGCCCTGATTGTGTGCCGATAACACCACAGAGAGCAAGCAAAAACCACAACAGGCAGAGAGTCAGTGCAGATGACTGAACTGAAAGGAAAAGTGACTGAGACACAACAGCAAGGCATAAACAACACAATAGGATACTCTCCTGAAGTGCCAGGTTCTGGTGAACAGGAGACCCTGAACTGCAGGGCACTCCACGACCTCTTCTGCACAAAGTCAGTACTTTCAAGAGCAGAAGACACAGATGACTTTCTTAAGACACAGAACAGGTACAGAGAGGCAGAGAAAAAAGGAGATAAGTTTATCTCAAATGAAAGAGCAGGACAAGGCCACAGTCAGAGATCAAATCAAAATAGATGTAAGTAACATGCCTGATAGAGAATTTAAAGCAATGATCTTAAGGATACTCACTGGACTTGAGAAAAACTGGGAGACATGATGACATCCTTATCATAGAGATAAGGAATAGCCTGGCAGAGATAAAGGGCACAATAAATGAAATGAGATACACACCTGATGGAGTAAACAGTGGGATGGAAGAAGCACAGGAACAAATTAGTGACCTGAAAAGTATCAAGCTGAATAAAAAGAAAGAAAAAAAATTATGCAAAATAAGAATAAACTTAGGAAACTCAGTGACTCCATCTAATGTAATAACATTCATATTGGAGGAGTCCCAGAAGAAGAAGAGAGAGAAACGGGGTAGAAAATGCATTTGAAGAAATAATAGCTGAAAACTCCCCAAATCTGAGGAAGGAAACAGATATCCAGCTCCAGGGGGCACAGAAAAGTCTGAACAGAATCAACAAAAGCAGACCAACAGCAAGACATATTGTAATTAAATTTGCAAAATATACTGAGATGGGAAAAAAATTTTTTTAAAGCAGCAAGACAAAAGAAGTCATTAACTTCCAAAGGAAAACCCATAAGGCTAGCAGGAGATTTTTCAACAGAAACTTTACAAGCCAGAAGAGAGTTGCATGATATATTCAAAGTGCTGAATGAGAAAAATCTGTAGACAAGAATACTCTATATGGCAAGGCTGTCACTCAGAACAGAAGAGGTATAGAGTTTCTTAGGCAAACAAAAGCTAAAAGAATTTGTGACCACTAAACCAACTCTACAGGAAATATTAAAGGGGACATTTGCAGAGAAAAGGAGAGACAAAAGTGACAGTACGGAGGTAGGAAACACAAAAAACAGTATAAATGAATGTTTCTGCAAAAAAATCTGTCAAGCAACTTACAAAAACAAGATATAAATTATAATAACATATACCTAAAATGTGGCAAGGACAGGAGAAAACAAAGGGTTTGAACTTGAATGACCATCAACTTCATATAGACTGCTATGCAGAAAAGCTTATATACAAAGCTAATGGTAACCATATATCAAAATCCACCAACAAATATGCAAAGAATAAAGAGAAAGAAATCCAAATATATCACTAAAGAAAATCAGCAAAACATGAAAGACAAGAAAAGATCAGAGAAAATCTTCAGAAACAACCACAACACAAGTAATAAAATGACAATACATACATATCTATCAATAATTATTTTGAATGTAAATGGACTCAGCAAAACACATAGGGTGACAGAATAGATAAGGAAATAAGACCCATCTATGTGTTGCTTACAAGAGTCCCATTTTAGACCTAAAGACACCTGCTGGTTGAAAGTGAGAGGATGGAGAAACATCTATCATGCAACTGGATGTCAAAAAAAAAAAAAAAAAAAAAAAAAAAAAAGCTGAAACAGCAATACTTTTATCAGACAAAATAGACTTTAAAATAAAGACTGTAACAAGAGACAAAGATAGACACTATGTAATAATAAGGGGGATAATCCAACAAGAAGACATAACAGTTGTAAATATTTATACAACCAACACAGGAACACCCAAATACATAAAACAGTTCATAATAAACACAAAGGAACTAATTGATAATAATACAATAATAGTAGGGGACATTAACATCCCACTTACATCAATGAACAGGCCATCTAAACAGAAAATCAACAAGGAAACAATGGCTTTGTATGACACCCTGTACCAGATGGATTTAACACATACATTCAGAGCATTTCATCCTAAAATAGCAGAATACACATTCTTTTCAAGTGCACACAGGGCATTCTCCAGAACAGATTACTTTTAGCCCACAAAACAAGTCTCAACAAATTCAAGAAATTCAGAATCAAACCATGCATCTTTTCTGAGTGCAATGCTATGAAATTAGAAGTCAACCAAACAAACAATATGGAAAGACCACAAATACATGGATGTTAAATAACATGCTACTAGACAATTAATGTGTCAACCAGGAAATAAAAAAAGAAATTAAAAAGTACACGGAAGCAAATGAAAATGAAAACACAACTCTCCAAACATCTGGGGTACAGTAAAAGTGGTTCTAAGAGGGAATTTTAGAGCAATACAGGTCTACCTCAAGAAGCAAGAGAAATCCCAAACAATCTAACCTTACACCTAAAGGAGCTAGAAAAAGAACAGTAAACAAAACCTAAAACCAGGAGAAGGAAGAAAATAATAAAGATTAGAGCAGGAAAAAATGATATAGAAACTAAAAAAGCCAAAAAAACAAAAAACAAAAACCAATAGGCCCGAGCCCAAATCAAGAGTTGGATACTTAACTGACTGAGCCACCCAGGTCCCCTAAGAATTCCAAAATTTATATGGAACCACCACAGACCCGAATAGCCAAAGCAATCTTGATAAAGGAAAGAAAAGCTGGAGGTATTACAATTCTGGGCTTCAAGTGGTAGTAATCAAAACAATATGGTATTGGCACAAAAAATAGACACAGATCAATAGAACAGAATAGAGAGCCCAGAAATAAACCTACAACTGTATGGTGAATTAATCTTTGACAGAGCAAGAAAGAATATCCAATGGGAAAAAGACAGTGTCTTAAAAAAATGGTGTTGGGAAAACTGGACAGTATGCAAAAGAATGAAACTGACCACTTTCTACTACCATACACAAAAATAAACTCAAAATGGATTAAAGACCTAAATGTGAGACATAAAACTATAAAAATCCTGGAAGAGAACATAGGCAGTAACCTCTCTGATGCTCGCCATTGCAAGAGTTTTCCAGATATATCTCCAGAAGCAAGGGAAACAAAAGCAAAAATAAACTGTTGGGAGTACATCAAAATAAAAAGCTTATGCACAGAAATGGAAATAATTAACAAAGCTTAACGACAACCTGTGAAACGGGAGAAGATATTTGTAAATGACATATGTGATAAAGGGCTAGTATCCAAAACATATAAAGAACTGATACAACCCAACACCCAAAACACAAATAATCCAATTAAAAAATGCCAGAAGACACGAACAGATATTTCTCCAAAGAAGATATCCAGATGGCTGACATATACATGAAGAGATGCTCATCGTCAGTTATCATCAGGGAAATGCAAATCAAAACTACAACGAGATATCACCTTACACCTGTCAGAATGGCTAAAATCAACAACACAAGAAACAGTAGGTGTTGGTGAGGATGTTGAGAAAAAGGAACATTTGTGCACTCTTGGTAGGAATGCAAACTGGTGCAGCCACTGTGGAAAGCAGGATGGAGGTTCCCCAAAAAGTTAAAAATAGAACTATCTTATGATCCAATAGTGGCACTACTGGGGATTTATACAAAAATTCAAGATATATAATAAATAAATAAATAAATAAATAAATAAATAAATAAATAAATAAATAAAATTCAAGATATATAAAAAATTCAAAGGGATACATGCATCCCAGTGTTTATAGCAGCATTATTCACAACAGACAAGACATGGAAGCAACCCAAGTGTCCATGGACTGATGAATGGATAAAGAATGAAATCTTGCCATTTGCAATGACATGAATGGAGCTAGAGAGTATAATGCTAGGCAAAATAAGTCAGTCAGGGAAAGACAAATGCCATAATATTTTACTCATATGTAAAGAAACTTATGTTAAGAAACAAAACAAACAAAGAAAAAAATAGAGAGAGACCAATAAACAGACTCTTCAGCTATAGAGAACAATCTGACGGGTACCTGTAGGGAGGTGGTGGCGGGATGGGTGAACTAGGTGATGGGGATTAAGGAGTGGACTTGTCACGATGAGCAATGGGTGATGTATGGAAGTGTTGAATCACTATATTGTACACCTGAAATTAATATAACACTAATATAACAGTGTTATATTAGAATTAAACTAACTATATTAGTCTATACTATATTAGAATTAAATCTAACTAGAATTAAAATAAAAACTAAAAAAAAAGAAGCCATCAAACTGGTTGATGTATCCAAAAAAGATGGCTTTCTGTAGCTCAGAGCAGGGCAGATGATGTTAGAATGGATGTTGAGGGGCGAGCAGAGAGTATCAAACAGAGATGATCATTGTGCTTGCTGTATTGGGTTTAATCCACTATCTTCAAAATTCCTAAGGAAATATAATACTAAATAATTTTACAATTTGTCTTCTCCTATCTATGGAATGCATAGGAAGAGTGACCAAATGACTTGTCAGACCTTGCTTTTGGTACTTCAGTCTTGCCATTAACATTTAATTAAAGATTAATCAAGGATTAGTAGTTTAGTTAAAGATTCATAGTTTGCATAGAGAAAGGTGGTAATTTTCAAGTTCAGAAAAGCAAGAGGTAACTCTGTCAGTTTTTATCCAGTAGACTGTAGGAGCACAAAAGTTTCCAGTCAGTGGCACTCCAGTGAATTCTGTCATGAATCTGAACCACTTGGTTCAGATAGATCAGCCCTTGACAGACCTGTCTCCATTTATTGTTGAGGCCCATAAGTGCCCCAGATAAAGGTCTCTGACTATAACTCCACATCCCAAGACTCTCTCTGGACTTCACCTCCTTTCTGCTCGAAACTTAACTTCCCCCTTTGCTTCAGCCATGATTTTCCTTTGGACTCTTGGGATCTTGAATAACTCACATCCTTGTCTCTCTACTTGCTTTATACAATAGACTCTGGGTCAGCTCTGCTACATTCCAGTGCTCATTCCTGATTCTCAGAGCTTACGTTCTGGAAATGATGCCGTGTTCAGAGCCCCACAGCCCACCTGCCTGGCATGAGCATTTAGAAGACATAGAAGAGAGTAAGTCCACTACTTCATGGATAAAAGACCATTTAAGGCTCTTCAACTCTTGTTATTCTTTTTACAAACTTTTAAAATGTTTATTTATTTTTGAGAGAGAGAGAGAGAGACAGAGTGCAAATGGGGAAGGGACAGAGAGAGGAGACGCAGAATCCGAAGCAGGCTCCAGGCTCTGAGCTGTCAGCACAGAGCCCGATGTGGGGCTCAAACTCAGGAACTATGAGATCATGACCTGAGCTGAAGTTGGACGCTTAACTGACTGAGTCACCCAGGCACCCCAACTTTTGTTATTCTACGTCTATGATCTCCAAGAAAATTCCAGATGAGTTTTATAAGTCCCTTGTGCTTGGGAAAGCTGACATAAGGATTTTGATCACAAACAACTAACTGGCCCACTCATATATATTTCCATCTGTTTGGATATAGTTAATTTATTCAGTTTCTAGGGACTGATTAATTCTGAGAAAAATGATAAAGCTACATTTCTGAATGTATACCACTGATCAGAGTTTGCTCTTTAGATTCCAGTGCTTTCTGAGCATTAGCCTGCCAGCCGTCTTACCTCTCCCATCAAGATTTCTGCATGTATGGGGGCTTCTCTTAGTTTGTAACTTGCCGTCCTCCAGTCTGCCTTCTTCCAACTTGTTGACTTTGATGATGTGTTCTTTGCAGCTTAGAAGATAGGGATGTTTAGGTAGCATAAATGACTATTATGTCATGATCGAAGAGGATGCTCTACAGGTTGGTACGGCAGGATAAATCATATTGCACCACTTACGATACAGTATTGGAATTCTGCCTTCATAGTTAGACATCAACTGACACTTGGGAGGAAAAAAACATAAGGAGTGATTATAGAGGGATTGGTTTTCTGTGAGGAAGTGATGAAGTCTCAGGTAGTCGAAAATAGTGCTCTGTTGGTGCTACCAGATGCACCTTTCAGGTGCCAGTTGGGACCAAAGAATGAGACTCATAGTTTTCGATATGGTTTTCTGTCAATTAAATTTGCTCATACCAACCAAACACTGACTAAAGTATGCTTTCCTTTTTTTTTTGAAAGCTTCTGTGCCTATTGGACTCTCAGCTTTTCCCATGGTCTTCAGAGTGTCTCCCGATCATTTTTTTAAATCTTGTATCTTCAGTTCTGTGAATTTTAGTATCTGAATCTGGCCTTGCTCTGACTCTGCTTTTCTCACATCTTACCAAAGCTCTCCTGTTTTTTGACTTCTTCCTGTTTGCCATCTGATAGTTATTTATTATTTAGACTTTGATACTAATAATTCATGGATAACTAGTTCTAAGGCAACGGTGGAAACAGTTTCTACAAACGGACTTACAATGACAAATCTAACTTCTAGTCCAGTATTCTAGCATCAAGCATGCAATTGGGGTCTATGAATATTAGTTGAATGAATAAATAAATAAATGAATCAAAGGTAGTCTTTATGCTTCCATAAAATGCACAAAAACCACACATTTTTAGCAACAATCATATATTTTTATAACATAATTACCAGCCATTGTACCTTGAAAAGAGAGAACAAATGTGCATGTGTGGATATTTTTGGTATGTTTGAAAACAAAGCGTAGCACATACAAAGCAGAACAATAGGTAACACAGTCATCTGCAAGACAGTGCAAAAAAAAAAAGGTGTTATCAGATTTAATGTACAAATGGTAAACATTCAGTAAAACATTTTAGTAAATCTCAGAGACTCATAAATAAGAAAGCATAATCTACATTCAAATTGTGTAAATAATGCTGCACTTCACATTTAAGATTTTGAGGTCAGTTTATAACTCTACGCTAAGGAATGGGTACCTGCCATCTTCAAGATTCAGGTTTTTTTATAAAGTTTTTTTTTTGAGAGAGAGAGTGGGGGAGGGACAGAGAGGTAGAGGGAGGGAGAGAATCCTAAGCAGGCTCCATGCTGTCAGTGCAGAGCCCAATGCGAGGCTGAAACCCACAAGTCCTGAGATCATGACCTGAGACGAAACCAAGAGTCAGGTGCTTAACCAGCTGAGCGATCTAGGCGCCCCCAAGATTCACATTTTTTATGGCATAAATTCCAAGAAGAGAAATAAGAACAGTTTTAATTTTTGGCCCTGTTTTTCTTTTAGTTCTAGAATAATTTATCCCATGGGGATAAAAAGGAGTTAAGACTTCCCTTCTTCCATGTTTTCCTGCAATTAGGCTATCGCAAATGTGTGTCTGAGTGGCTATCATCCTTTTTGTGCCCATGAAGATATCACAGCATTTCTCCCTGCTGAGCAAGGACCAATCAACACAGATTTCCAGGTAGCTTTTTGGTTGATCTTACCTGGTGTCCCCAAACTTAGGCCATTCCTTAGGTGAGGAAAAAAATCATTTGCCAAGTACCAGTCTCCATCTCATGGCATATTTATGATAAAGGGGACTTTTATCTCCCAGAGGGCCATTTTAACAATATTTCCCAGTTTACAGGACTTCCATTGGGGCCGATGAAGAGTTTCCTTTGTTTGGGGGTGCCTTAGTCACTGATAATGTCTCAAGTCTGAAGTCGTTCTTGGCTCCTTTGAGGCCTGGAGTGGAAATAGCTACATATGGTGGGAAAGCAGCATATGGAGCATCCAGCTGCCTTGACAGAGTTTTACCTGGGCCCACACATGTGCCCGCTTTCCTTCCTCTTTCTCCAAAATGTATTCCTATCCTCTAACTTGCCAGTGATTCTCTAGGATGCAAGCTTCCCAAGGGCTATGGCCACGTCCACCCTGTTCACCACTAAGTGCTCAATTCCTAGAAGTGTCTGGAATAGAGTATGTGCTCAATGATGACAATGGAAGGAAAGAAGGAAGGAAGGAAGGAGGGAAGAAGGGAAGGAGGGAAAGAATGAGGGAAGGAAGGAGGGAAGGAAGGAAGGAAGGAGGGAAGGAGGGAAGGAGGGAAAGAATGAGGGAAGGAAGGAGGGAAGGAAGGAAAGAAGGAGGGAAGGAGGGAAGGAGGGAAAGAATGAGGGAAGGAAGGAGGGAAGGAAGGAAGGAAGGAAGGAAGGAAGGGAGGAAAGAAGGAGACAGCTTGGACGATTATCCACTCTTGGTGCCCTACTTATCTGGTTTGTACATTCTAGCTTTGTGTGCCATCATTGCTTGGTGAATATGATTCCACATCCCCTTTCCCTGACCCTGAATTGTTTCTGCTGATGTCTGTTTGACTCCTTTTGGTACTTGATTCCTGTTTCAGTGGCCATATGTATTCTCTCAGCATTCTAGGGACTATGTTTTGTTTTTTCTGCTGTCAAGAAAATTTATTAATTAGATGATTTCTACCTATAGTAACAAAAATCCTGACTCAACTGCTTTAAACAAAAGGAATTATTTCACATAGCATGAATTCCAAAGACAAAGCAACTCCAGATAGAATATAATTAGGACTCTGACTCTGCTTCTTGGGAGTTCTTGTGGCTCTGCCCTCTTTGTGTTGACTCTTCCTTCCAATATTTCCTCTCATTGTTGTAAGATGACTATACCAGTTCCAGCATCTCACCTAGACATGAAAAAATTCAGGGGCTGAAAATAAGCTGGCTTTTCCTTTGTCTCTAAAGTCCTCTAGCTGACTCTCTATCATGTCTTATTGGTCATATCTGAGCTAACTGCTCACGCTAGAACAAGAATGCCATAATTGATCTAGACTAGTTAGGATCCCTTCCTTGGGGTGATATGAGCCAGCCCATGATGCCAGGGAGGGGGGGTGGGAACTTCAGGAAAACTGAAGTCATGTTAACAAGGAAGAAGGCAATAGCTATTGAGAAGATAATGGTCTTAGTTTGGGTTACCCTAGAAGCAGATCCTAAAACAATGTGTAAGTTGTGTGTTTAGGAGACGAAACTAGGAAACATAAGGAAAGTAGGAAAGTGAGAGAAGGAAGGAAGCTAGCTAATAAAGGGTACACTATAAATCAAGTTACAAGAATGGGCAACTGAAGATTAATTCAGCAGGGGAATCCTGGGAGTCAGTGTAGACACTTCTCAGAGTTATCCCAACCAAGTTGTCCCATTTGTCTGACAACTGCCATCTGCCATTGGCTTAGGGTTCCTCCCAGTTGTATTAACCCCCGCAGCACTTCCAGCCTGCTACCCAACTCTGCTCTGGCACAGAGTCACAGGTGCTTTTGGTAAGACAAATCCTACAGGATATGGGCGGAGCACTGACAGCATCTGCTACAGCAAACAGCAGGCTTTGCTACTAACATGAACTATTTAAATTTGTGAGTCCACCTTCAGACTTTTAGAACAACAATGCCATCCCCAGACTAATTTAAAATAAATGTAATCTTCATCATACCATGTGCCTTATAAACACAGTTGTTCCAACCGAGCAGAAGAGATTTTCAGAATGAATTCCATGCTCTTGATTACCCTTGAGACTCAAATGTCAACTTCGAAACCAGCAGTGGCAGGGGTAGGCCTGTGGGGAAGTCTGCTTCAGATTTTTTTTTTTCTATGTTAAGTTACTTTTTATAATGCCGTATATTTTTTTTAACAAGGCATAATATTTTCAGAAGAAATATCTTTTTAAATAGGAATGAATTATGTAGCTCTAAGATCTTTTAAAAAGTCACTTAAAAAAACAACCCACCTTCTTTTAGAGCAGCTTATGTTTTCAAAAACATTTAGGGGAAGATACAGAGATTTCCCAGATACACCAGACCCATGTATGCATAGACTCTCCTGGGATCAGAATCCCTCTCAGAGTGGTAAATTTGTTACAATTGATGACCCACATTGATACGTCATAACCACCCAAGTTCCATAATATACATTATGGTTCACATTATGGTTCATTATTTCTGTTGTACATTCTATGGGTTTGGACAAATATATAATAACATGTATCCATTATTATAGTAACAGAGTACTTTCACTTGCCAAAAAAAAATCCTCTATTCATCTCCTACCCCCAACTCAGCCCTTGGCAATCTGATATTTTTACTGTCTCCATAATTTTGTCTTTTCCAGAATGTCATATAGTTGGAATCACACTATACCTTTGTCATATTTTTTCACATAGTAATAAACATTTATGGTTTTTCCATATCTTTTCATAATCTGATAGATCATTTTTTTAAATTGCTGAATAATATTCCAATATCTAGATGTATCACAGTTCATTTATTAAAAGACATTTTGGTTGCTTCCACATTTTGGTGATTATGAATTATGCTGCTATAAATATCCATTCACAGGTTTTTGTGTGTATCTAAGTTTTCAACTATTTTGGGTAACTACCAAGGAGTATGACTACTTGATTGTATGGTAAGAGCACGCTTGGTTTTGTAAGAAACTCACCAAAATGTCTTCCAAAGTGGCTATATACCATTTTGCATTTCTACCAGCAATGAATGGGAGTTCCTGTTGCTTCACATCCTCACCAGCATTTGGTGTTGCCAGTGTTCTGGATTTTTCCCAGTCTAATATGTGTGTGGTAGTATCTCATTATATTCATTTGCATCTAGCTGATGACATATAACATCTTTTCATATACTTATTTGTTATCTCTATATCTTCTTTGGTGAGGTATCTGTTAAGGTCTTTGTGCCATTAAAAAAATTTTGTTGTTGTTGTTGTTGTTGTTGTTGTTGTTTTACTGTTGAGTTTTAACAGTTCTTTGTATTTTGGATAAGATATGTCTTTTGCAAATATTTTCTTCCAGTCTGTCTTCTTGTCTTCTCATTCTATTGCCAGTATCTTTTACCAAGTAGCAAGTTTTAATTTTAATGAAGCCCACCTTACCAATTTTTTTAAATTTTGTCTTTGGTGTTGTATCTCAAAAGTCATTGTGATACACAAGGTCATCTAGGTTTTCCCTTATGTTATCTTTCAGGAGTTTTATACTTTTGCATTTTACTTTATTTTGAGTTAATTTTTGTGACAAGTGTAAGGTCTCTATCTAGATTCTCTTCCTCCCTCCCTCCTTTGCTTCTTTCCCCTCTCTCTCTCTTCCCTTTCTTTCTTTCTTTCTTTCTTTCTTCTTTCTTTCTTTCTTTCTTTCTTTCTTTCTTTCTTTCTTTCTTTCTTTCTCTTTTTGCATGTGGATGTCCAGTTGTCCCAAAACCATTTGGTGAAAAGACTTATCTTTGCCCCATGATATTGTCTTTGTTCCTTTGTCAAAGATCAATTGACTATATTTATATAGGTCTATTTCTGGGCTCTCTATTCTGTTCCATTGTTCTATTTGTTTACTCTTCTATCAATACCACACTGTCTTGGTTACTACAGATTTACAGTAGGTCTTGAAGTTGAGTAGGGTTCGTCCTCCAACTTTTTCCCCTTTAATATCATGTCGGCTCTGTTGGATTTTTTGCCTCTCCATGTAAACTTTAAAATCCATCTGTTGATATCCACAAAATAAATGGCTGGGATTTTGGCTGGTATTGCATTGAGTCTGTAGATCAATTTGGTTAGCAACTGATATCTTAAAATATTTAGTTTTCCTATTCATGAACATGAAATATTCCTCCATTTATTTTTCTTTAGATTCATTCATCAGAGTTTTATCATTTTCTTCATATAGGTCTTCTATGTATTTTGTTAAAATTATACCTGAGTATTTCATTTTGAGGAGTGCTAATGTAAATGGTATTGTGTTTTTAATTTCAAATCCCACTTGTTCATTGCTGGTATATAGGAAAGTGTTTCACTTTTGCATATTAACTTTGTATCCTGCAATCTCGCTGTATTCACTTATTAGTTCCAAGAGTTTCTCAGTTCCTTTGGATTTTCTATATAGACAATCATGTCATGTGCAAACAAAGATGTTATATTTCTTCCTTCCCAATCTGTATGTCTCTCATTTTCTTTTATTGTCTTATTGCATTGGCTAGAACTTCTAGTACAGTGTTGAAAAGGAGTGGTGAGAGGGGAGGTCCTTGTTTTGTAGCTGATCTTAGTGAGAAAACTTCAAGTTTTTTACCACTAGGTATGATGTTAGCAATAGATTCTTTTGTAGATACTCTTTAGCTAAGGAAATTCCCTTTTCACCTTTTTTTTAATTAAAAAGTTCAAATAAAATATTTTTTGGGTGGATTATAAATAATTGTAAAATAAAGAGGATACATTTCTGTGTCGTGATGGGTTGAATTTTGTGTCCCCAAAATTTATATATTTAAGTCCTAATCCCCAGTACCTCAAAATGTAAACTTACTTGGAAATAGGGTCGTTTTTGATGATTTCTTAAACTAAGGTGATGTCATACTAGAGTAGGGTGAACCTCTGCTGTAGTAGGACTGGTATGCTTGCAAAAAGAATATCTTGTGAAGGGACAGATATGCACACCATGAGAATGCCACATAAACATGAAGACAAAGATCAGGGAGATACATCCATAAGCCAAAGAATGCCAGGAAACTGCCAGGAGGTAGGTGAGATGCATGGAACAAATTCTCTGTCACAGCCTTCAGAAGGAAACAACGCTGCCCACACCTTGATCTTGGACTTATAGTTTCCAGAACTGTGAGACAATAACTTTCTGTTCTTTAAGCCACTAGTTTGTGGCACTTTGTTATGTCAGCTCTAGAAAACTAACATCATGTTGTGATATTTTTATGAAGACTTCCTTTTAGTATAATTACTAGTCAAGATTTCTGAGAAAGGTTGTCCCTTTAGATGTGGATGAGTGTTTGTGGTTCTGGTCTCTTAGCACCAGTAGTAAATCACAAAGATTTGGGTCATCTTATCCTGGTTGCGGGAGTGGAGGAGACAATGTGAATATATATTTCAGGAACAGTTAGACCTGCCCAGATTTATCAGGACAAAAATCACTATAGGAAAAACATTGCTGCCATGATTACTGGAGACTTTTCAATAATTTTTTTCTTTCTTTATTATGAAAGTGTATACTACTTGCCTCTTGTATGTCTGATAGTCACTTATAACCTATACATTTGCTTAGTGGTCAGTTAGACTAGAGGTAGAGAAGGGATGTGAGAAGCAGAGAAAGATTCAAGTTACCTTGCCAAGAAAGTTGGGATACCGAGGGTGAGGTTTAGATGGAATTATAGTTCTAAAATTGCCAGCTCAGTTTATTTTATAAGGAGTCCTTCAACAGTTTTGCAAAAATTGTTTTAGAGCGCCCATCCAGTAAGTGTTTGCAAAATGTCATGTGTGCATTACCCTGGGGAGAGAATGTGTTGTTCCACTTTCAACGTGAACTGGAAAAAGTGATGTCAACAATAATTTGAAAATCACTTTGTCAGGCAGGATTGGCATTTTTGAAATGACATTAAAGAAGCTTTATTGCATACTTTCTTTTTATAATATTGAAATACTCTGTGTCAGTCAGTGCTTACATATCTTATTTTCAATTCTTAAAGGCAGCCAGGTGGTCATTTTTTTTTATGTTATGTTATATTGTGCTATGTTATATTATGTTATGTTATGTTATTTATTTTGAGAGAGAGACAGCATGAGTTGAGGAAGGGAAGAGAGACAGAGGAAGAGAAAGAGAATCCCAAGCAGGCTCTGCAGTCAGCAGGGAGCCCCATGTGGAGCGCCATGGAGATCATGACCTGAGCTGAAATTAAAAGTTGGAGGCTCAACCAGTTGAGCCACCCAGGTGCCCTGGTCATTATTATTTCTATTTTGCAAATGGCAAATGAAAGGCTCAGAGAAGTTAAGTAATTTGCCAAAGGTCACAAAGCTCATAAAAAGTGAGGACTCCTAGGGGCACCTAGGAGGCTCAGTCAGTTAAGCGTTGGATTTCAGCTCAGGTCTTGATCTCATCACTTGAGTTCAAACCCCACGTCGGGCTCTGTGCTGACAGCTTGGAGCCTGGAGCTTGCTTCTGATTCTGTGTCTCCCTCTCTCTCTGACCCTCTCCTTTTCAGGCTCTGTCTCTTTCTCTCAAAAATAAATAAATTAAGGTGTGCCTGGGTGGCTCAGTTGGTTAAGCGTCCGACTTTGGCTCAGGTCATGATCTCACCGTTCGTGAGTTCGAGCCTTGCCTCGGGCTCTGTGCTGACAGCTCAGAGCCTGGAGCCTGCTTCAGATTCTGTGCCTCCCTCTCTCTCTGACCCTCCCTCATTCATGCTCAGTGTCTCTCTGTCTCAAAAAAATAAATAAACATAAAATTAAATAAATAAATAAATTAATTAATTAATTAATTAATTAAAAAAAAAAAAAAAAGAGTGAGGACTCCTATATGATTCTGTCTTGCTCCAAAGACTATTTTTATTCTAAGTCCTTTGCCTCTTTGTTCAATGGTAGTCTTCTCTTTAAAACCCTTCTTTTTAAAACTTTAGAAGTTTTGTTAAAGCCAGTTGTAAGCATCTACTATTGTAAGATTGCATTGTTACATAGTATCAGACCTATAGACAAAGTAAACTCTAAGATTCTTACCAAATTCCACGATTCCGGAGAACTGTGAGAAACCCCAGTTTTTTGCCTATCAGGGCCTTAAACAGAATGAATGGAAATGTGAGGTCTCCTGACCGGGCTCTCACCCTTATTTGTTCCCCCTTACAGAATTTGTTTAAATTGCAGCCAAGCAACTTTGAAAAGTCATGAATAAGGTCATGTCATTCCCAGGGCGCCTCAGTGGCTCAGTCGGTTAGGTGACCGACCGACTCTTGGTTTCGGCTCAGGTAATGATCTCGCAGTTGCAGGATCAAGCCCACATTGGGCTCGTGCTGACAGAACAGAGTCTGCTTGGGATTCTCTCTTGTCCTCTCTCTCTGCCCCTCCAATGCTTGCTCTCTCTCTCTCTCTCTAAATAAATAAATAAAGTAAAAAAAAAAAAAGATCATGTCATTCCCTTGCTTGAAAGTTCCCGGTGGCTTTCACCTGAACCAAATCTGAGCAATTTGCCATACCCGATAAGCTTTAGAGGGTAAAAGAGAGAATCATTAGTTAATTATTGATAATTGGGTTAAAGGGCGTAACTGGGGTTATCTAGGGTCAAACTCTTCCTTCAAGGTTCTACCTGATCTGTCCTCTGTTTATCTCTCTGACACAGTATATTTTAAACCTCCCTTCACTTCCTCTCTTTAGCCACACTGGCCTAGTTTCTGAGCCTTGAACACATACCTGCTCGTTTCTGCCTGTAGGTGTTTGCTGTCCTTCTGACCGAAATGCTTTCCCCAGACCTTCACATGCCTCTTCCTTTCTCATGGTTCAAACCTCAATTCAAATATTTCCCCTTTTCAAAAGTGGTCATTCTTGTCCACTAGGATTGGAGTGTCCCCTGCCTCTTCACTCATTCCCTCCCATAGCACCCTATTTTATCTTCTTCCTAGCATTTGGTGGATATTTATTTCTCTTTATTCTTTTATGGGTTTAGTGTCTGAATCTCTCTGCTATTAGATAAGCTCTTTGAGGACAAGGACTTTATCTTGTTCACTGTGTGGTACACAGCAGTTTCTCAAAATATACATTTTGGTTAGCTGGCTCTTTTTAAAAAATATGGCTATTAGAATAACTTTCATGTCTGTAAGAATAGCCACACTGTAAGAATAGGGACACATGTGTCCCCTCTCTACCTCTCCACGCTCACTAGTCACCCCCAGCTCCCACCATCTCTGACCTTCTGTGCTCAGGTCTCAACTTATGGGACTCTCCTCCCTGTGCATTATTCCTTCTCCTTGTCCCAGACCTGCACGTCCACTGGAATTTCTTCACTTGCCTAGAATGTGGTCCTCATCGTATCATGGATCTCTAGTATTCTGACACCGTTCACGCTTTATAACCTTTATCTGGTTAGTTATTTTCCTTCTGTTAGATCATCACCT
This sequence comes from Panthera tigris, assembly GCF_018350195.1. Classification (NCBI taxonomy): domain Eukaryota; kingdom Metazoa; phylum Chordata; class Mammalia; order Carnivora; family Felidae; genus Panthera; species Panthera tigris. The sequence continues at coordinate 142,989,257 of NC_056668.1, read as the reverse complement.
CCATCAGGAAGATGCCATGTCTCTCTTGTTGATTTCTGTCTTCTGAAACCTAAGACACTACCCACCATGTTGTCATACTTGGCCCATGAATGAATGAACGCACAAACGTGCAGATCTCTCAATATATTTGCTTCACTCTGGCACTCTCTTCGATTTTTACATCCTTGCCTTTATCCTAAAAATATAACAGTTCCACACACCAGGCATCAGCACAGGATTTATCACCACCTCCTGATTCATTCTCAATTTCTAGATGTTAGGATATCCTGCTGTCCACAGCATCAGTGCTAAGCTAAAAATCTTCGGTCTCTTATTAGCTTTCAACATCTAATGAGTCACCACATGTGGTACTTGTTTAAAATTGTCTTGCCTTTTTCCAGTGCTTGGTGCCAGATATCTGCTCTCTTGTCCCTTTAACAGAAAGTCTCCTTATTGCCATCATTATGGTCAAACTTGCTGAATACACCTGCTGTCAGATTTTAGTGGATCTCATGGTGTGCAATCAGCTGTTGTTTGAGCTCTCTAATTTCAGCATTAGAGTACTGGGAGATCAGATTCTGCCTGCCACAGAGAATTCTTATGGCACAGAGAGACTGATGTGTGGTGCTAGAAGTAAGCTACGTGCCCCAACTACCTCTGAATTAGTGTGATGCCAAAATCAAGATCACTGGCATAAATGTACACTTGACCTCAGCACTCTGTACCCCAAATGATAATGGGGAATAGGTTTTAAATGGTGAAAACTTTTAGTTATTGCTTTTACTTATTTGTATTAGGGATAGAGCTGCTAATTCTTTGAGGATGTTTGTGCATACACAGAGACCATCTATCATCATTCCCATGGAGGAGCAGTATACTAAAAGCTCTGGATCAGGACTCCCTGAGATTAAATCTCAGCCTCTCCTTGTTATATGACCTAGACTAAGTGTCAGTTTGCTTGATTGCAAAATGCAGATTACAGTAGTAGACAATTTATAGACTTGTGTAGGTGATGTACTTAATACAAATAACAGGGTTTGACATGTATTATGCGCTGTTATTATGATCATCAGTTATCGTTATCCCGTTCTGCTAACTATTCAGTCAATAGAAACGGAGAAATTAAAAATCCATTAGCTGGTGGGGGGCGCACCTGGGTGGTTTAGTCGGTTAAGCATCTAACTTCAGCTCAGGTCATGATCTCATGGTTTGTGTGTTTGAGCCCTGCACCCGGCTCTGCACTGACAGTGTGGAGCTTGCTTGGGATTCTCTCTCTCTCCCTCTCTCTCAGTCCCTCCCTCACTTGCTCACGAGTGCGTGCCCTCTCTCTCTCTCTCTCTCTCTCTCTCTCTCAAAAAAGAAATCCATTAATGGGGCATGTGGGTGGCTCATTCAGTTAAGCGTCAGACTCTTGATTTCAGCTCAGAACAGGATCTCATCATCCCACATCAGGCTCCATGCTGGGTGTGGGGCCAGTTTAGGATTCTCTCTCTTCCTCTCTTACTCCCACTCCCCGCCTCACTCCCTCATGCACACACATGTGTGCACTCTCTCTCTCAAAAAAATAAAAAAATAAAAACCCATTAGGTAGATTTTTTTTTGGCAAAACATATTAAATTTTATTTTATTTTATTTATTTTGATTTAATTTAATTTAATTTTATATTTTTAAGTTTTATTTATTTATTTTGAGAGAGAAAGAGAGCATGTGAGCAGGAAAGGGGCAGAGAGAGGGAGAGAGAGAATCCCAAGCACGCTCCACGACATCAGCACAGAGTCTGATGCGGGGCTCAAACTCACGAACCGTGAGATCATGACCTGAGCCGAAATCAAGAGTCGGACACCTAACCAACTGAACCACTCAGGTGCCCCCAAACATATTAAATTTTAATTACTACCCAAATCGCACTTGCATTTTGCCTAGGACAAGTCACATTTAGAGAAGGAAGGAATTATGAAAGCAATTCTTCATGCTTTAAAGCTGTTTAAAAAGTTATTATAAGTTGTCCTGCCATAATTCATGTCCTTGTACTATTTTTCTTACCTGTCACCCTTCCTTAGCACACTGCTTTTAGCAGGCTACAAGTGGTTTAGTTTAACTACTTCTAGGTCTGCACAGTGAACTAAAGGACATTTCTGGATATTTTTCGATTTGAAAATCTATAGAAGTAACACATATTAGTTGTAAAACATTTAAAGAATATAAAAGAGAAAATAAAAATTATAGTCCAAACCAAACAATAATTAAAAAAAAACTCCAAAACTTTTCCATTCTAATCCTAATTCCCAGTAATCGCCATTGATAATAGCTTAGAGTGTATATGAGTATATCCCTTCAAATGTGTCTTCTCTCTACTTATCTATCAGTGTGTGTGTGTGTGTGTGTGTGTGTGTACATATATATACATACATAAATACATATATGTCTGCACACATATATATCACATGAAAGAAAACAATACTGTTCTATAACTCACTCTTTTCTCTTAAAATACAACCTTGACATTTTTCTGTCCACCCAGAAATGTAAAAATGACTCATTCCTTTTTTAAAATGGCTGTGTTATTTTCTATTGCATGTTTTGGAGACTGATGCATTGGTGGTACCTAAAGGAGCCCATTTTCTGGTGCCCACGACTTTGTGCAGTTCCCTCCCACACTGACACTGAGCTTGGCTGTATGACTTGATTTGAACAAATGGATAGCAAAAGCTTGATAGGCGCTACCACAAGGGGGCTTGTCCTCTTGGGATGCTGTCTCCTGAAAACCATCTGCCATGTAGGAAGTCTGACTACCATGACAGCACCATCCTGCGTGGAGAACCAAACTAGCCATGTGAAGAGAGAGAGGCCATGTGAGGCGCACCGAGGCACTTGACATGAGTGATGCCTTTTGGAACTTCCAACCTAGACAAGTCACCAGCTGTTGTGGCACATGATTGACCACTAGTCAATGCCATACCTGTATTCCCACCCCACAGAATCATGAGAAATAATAAGTTATGTTTCTGTTAAACTATAAGTTTTGGAGTGGTTTGTTATACAGTATTAGACAACTGAAATACTATAATTTATTTTTCTAGTATTCTTTAAATAACTGTATGGATTAGTATAAACTTTTTGCTTTTTAAAAATTTTTTTTCTTTTCCTAATGTTTATTTACTTTTGAGAGAGAGAGTGAGAGAGCGAGAGAGTGAGAGAGGGAAGGGGGAGAGAGAGAGAGATGGAGGCAGAATTGAAGCAGGCTCCAGGCTCTGAGGTGTCAGCACAGAGCCTGACACAGGGCTCGAACTCACAAACCGTGAAATCATGACCTGAGCCAAAGTCAGACACTTAACTGACCGAGTCACCCAGGTGCCCCAAACTTTTTGCTATTTAAAAAATTTTTTTAATTTAAAAATATTTTTATTTATTTTTGAGAGAGAAACAGAGAGAGAAAGAGAGAACGAGCAGGGGAGGGACAGAGAGAGAGAGAGAGAGAGAGAGCGTTTTGAAGCAGGCTCCAGGCTCTGAGCTGTCAGCCCAGAGACCGATGCAGGCCTCAAACTCACAAACCACATGAGTTGAATGAACCCAAGTTGAATGCTTAACCGACTGAGCCACCCAGGTGCCCCTAAACTTTTTTTTTTAATTAACCAATTTATTTATTTTGAGAGAAAGTGAGAGTGAGCAGGGGAGGGGCCAAGAGAGAGAACCCCAAGCAGGCTCTGCACTGTCAGCACGGAGCCCAATGCAAGATTCGAATGCAGCAACCACAAGATCATGACCTGAGCCCAAGTCTGATGCTTAACCAACTGAGCCACCCAGATGCCCCTGACTTTTTGCTATTTTAAACAAAGTTTAATAATCATTCTTTTATAGATACATGTGTACACTCATGTCAGTATTTCTACAGGATAGGCTTTCCCTTGATAAGATTGTTGGGTCATAGAATACAAGGATTTAGCATATTGATACTGTTGTAATAGCCTTTCATAAAGGCTATATCAGTTTACATTTTCACCAACATGAATTACATTGCCTATTTCTTTACATTCTTGTTAACACTTTGCAATCAATCTTCTAATTTGCCACTATATTTCATTGTTATTTACTGAGCATTTCTTTATTAGTGTCTGACTATGATTTTAACATCTACTTTTACCTCTTCTGGGACAATTTTTAAGTGGATTGTTTGCTTTTCTCATTCTTGATTTGTAAGAACCATTTAGGTATTAAACATGTTAGCCCTTCATCTGAGCTAAGTGTTCAGAATATTTTCTTCTAATCTATTTATCCAAACTACATACCTTTGTTTATGATAATTTTCAGTTTACAAAGGTAATGAAATTGTATGTTGTCTGGTCTTACAAATTTTTCTTCATGTTTTCTATATTTCTTGGCAAACTTTATAATTATCTTCCTTACAGTGAGATTACAAAACTATTTACTTCCTTGTCTTCTATAACAAACACAGATAAAATAGATTTAAATTGATAAATAGATTAATTTACCTAGAATTTTTTCTTGTGGGTGGTGTGAAATGACATAATATTTTTTCCAGGTAGATAGCCAATTGTCTTAAAACTAGTTATTGAATAGTTTTCCCTTTCCCTGCTGATTTTAAATGCCATTAAGGTTACGGGAAGAAGGTGGAGCAGGATGATCCTAGGCTTACCTCTTCCCACAGATACACATAGATAACACCTGCATCAGTGTAAACAACCCAGAAAATGACAAGAATACTGTCAGAATAGTCTCTCCACAGCCGAATGTAGAGAAGAGGCCACAATAAAGAGGGAAGGAAGACCAGAGACACGGTCAGGAGCCAAACTGACCATGAGACTGTCTGTGGGAAGAAGGAGAAGCAGGGAGTACAGAGGGGAAGAGGAACAGGTCCCACACCAGGTGCCCCAGGCAAGGGGATCTGCACTGGGAAGATAAATTCCCATAACATTTGGTTTTGAAAACCAGAGGGGTCAAATTTCTCGAGTTCTTATAATCAGAGGAGCTTAATACCTGGAAATTTAAAAATTAGCAGGCTTAGCTCTGGGAGAGCCAGAGGGCAATAGGAAACTGAGTCTCTGCTTTTAAAGAGACAGCATAACAAACAACCCCACTGAGATATAGCATAGAAACACAATTTGAAAAATGGGGTATATGGGAGGGAGATTTGTTTACTAATCTCAGAGCATGTGCTGGAGGGGCGGGGATATTTGGGAGACTTCTCCAAAAACAAAAGAGCTGGTTGGCACCATTTCCTTCCCATGATCCCAAGTCAAGATACACAGACATCTGCCAGTAACAGTGGAGACTAATGCTGCCCACCTGGCTTGCTAATAGCATGCCCTGACCCTGTGCCTTTCTGCAGACTTGCCCCTCACAGCCTGGACTGGGCAGGAATTTTCTCAGGCAGCTGCAGGTCCCATCCCACAGCAGACTCGCGAGGACCTTGCTAGCACCATGTGTCCTGCCCCCATATTTTCCGCAGACCTTCCCCCTCCAACAAGCCCTTGCCAGGAGTACATCCAAAGTGGTGTCACAAATATGGCGGTGTGCAAGCAGCCCCAACAGGCACCAGTATCACTCCAATTAACTCTTGCCCTGATAAGAAGGGAAGATAACCTCCCACACCAATTTGACTGTGGTCCCAGCAGTGGGCAGGGGTCTGATATCTGGTCTGGTCTGACTGCATCCTGCCCACCAACAAAAGCTTTTTAGGCTACAACACAGGGAAATCACCCTGCAGTCCAATGCTACTGCAAGTACCTGGTCTGACTCAACTCAAGCCCAAGGGGCCCCAGACTGGCCCACTAACAACACAGGGACCAAACCCTGCCCACAATAGGCAGAGAGAGCCAATGCAGATGACTAGACTGAAAGCAAACATGGATTGGTCACAACACTAGGACACTTAGTAAACATAGGAGACACCCCTGAAGCACCAGGTTCTGGTGAACAGGGAACAGTGAACTGCAGGGCACTACAGAACCTCTTCTTCATAAGGCCACCCCTTCAAGAACAGATGTAGCTGACTTTCCTAACACACAGAAACAGAGAGTTAGACAAAACGAGGAGATAAAGGAAAATGTGTCAAATGAAAGAAGAGGACAATATCATAAAAAGAGAGCTAATCAGATGGAGATAAGTAATATGCCTGATAGAGAATTGAAAGTAATTGCCATAAGGATATTCAGTACACCTGAGAGAAGAATGGAAGATCTCAGTGACACTCTCAATAAAGAGAAAATATAAAAAAGAGCCAATCAGAGATGATGAATTCAATAACTGAAATTAAAAATACACCAGAGGGAATAAATAGTAGATTAGAGGAAACAGAAGAATGGATCAGCAACCTCGAGGACAGAGTAATGGGAAGCAATTCTAAAAAGAAGAGAGAAAGAAATAATAAAAAATAAAAATGGGATAAGGGAACTCTGTGACTCCATCAAGCATAATAATATTTGCATTATAGATATCCCAGAGGAGAAGAGGAAAAAAAGGGGGGGGGGTAGAAAATGCATTTGAAGAAATAATAGCTGAAAACTTGTCAAATCTGGGGAAGGAAACAGAAATCCAGATCCAGGAGGCACAGAGAGCCCCCAACAAAATCAACCCAAGGAGGTCCACACCAAGACACATAGTAACTAAAATGGCAAAAAGTAATAAAGAGAATGTTAAAAGCAGCAAGAAAAAATAGTTACATACAAGGGAAACCCCATAAGTCTAGCAACTTATTTTCAGCAGAAACATTGCAGGCCAGAAAGGAGTGGCAGGATATATTCAAAGCACTGAAAAAAAACAAAACAAAACACAACAACACCCTGCAAGCATACTATATTCAGAAAGGCTATCATTCATGACTGCTAAATCAGCTCTATAAGGAATGTTAAAGGGGACTCTGAATGGAAAGTGAGGACCATAAGCATGACCATATTTTATGTTTTTATAAATCTGTTTATATACATATATATATATATATACACACACACACACACACACACACATATATATATACAGTAACAGTGGAGTATATATATATACATATATACATATATATATGTGTATATATATATCAGATTGCATATCAGGCCACAGAACAAGTCTCAACAAATTTAAAATGGTTGAAGTCATACCATGCATTATATATATATTAGTCAAGAGATTCACAAAATAAAAGGATGTAAAGTATGACACCATACACTTAAAACATGGGAGGGGAGAGAGAAGTAAAAATTTAGTGCTTTTAGAATAGGTTCAAATTTAAGAGACAATCACCTTAATATGTACTGCTATGTGCATAAGATGTTATTTATAAACCTAATGGTAACCACAAATCAAAACCCAGTATTAGATATGCAAACAATATAAAGAAAGGAATCCAAGTATATCACTATAGAAATGAGACAAGAGAGCAGGAGAAGAAAGGAAAGAGAAGAACTGCAAAAACAACTATAAAACAAGTAACAAAATGGCAATAAGTACATACTTATAATTACTTTGAATGTAAATGTACTAAATGCTCAATCAAAACATAGGGTGATGGGATGGATAAAAAAAGGCAATCTATATGCTGCCTTCAAGTTTCATTTTAGACTTAGACATATACAGATTGAAAATTAAGCGATGGAAAAGCATTTATCATGCAAATGGAAGTGAAAAGAAAGCCAGGGTAGCAATATTTCTATGGGACAAAATAGACTTTAAAACCAAGACTGTAAGAAGAGATAAATAAGGACACTATATAATCATAAAAGGGACAATCCAACAAGAAGATAGCAACTGTAAATATTTCTGCACTCAACATGGGAGTATCCGAATACAGAAGGCAGCTAATAGCAAACATAAAGGAAGTAATTGATAATAATACAATAACAGTAGGGGATTTTAATGTCCCCCTTGTATTGATGGATAGATTATTTAAACAGAACATCAACACGGAAACAATAGCTTTGAATGACACATTGGAACAGATGGATTTAACAGATATATTCAGAATTTTCTATCCTCAAACAGTAGAATACACATTCTTGTCAAGTGCATATGGAATGTTCTCCAGAAAAGATTATATATTAGGCCATAAAACAAGTCTCAACAAATTTAAAATTATTTAAGTCATACCACACATCTTTTCCAACAACAATGCTATGAAGCTAGAAATCAACTACAAGAAAATATACGGAAAGACCACAAATACATAGAGGTTAAATAAAATGCTATGAAATAATGAATGGGTCTACCAATGAATCAAAGAGGAAATAAAAAAATACATTGAGACAAATGAAAATGAAAAACAGCCTCCAAAATCGTTGAGATGCAACAAAAGCTGTTCTAGGAGGCAAGTTTATAGCAATATAGTCTTACCTAAAGAAGAAAAAATGCAAAACAAACACAAGAACCTACCCCAAAACCAATAAACAAAAAAAAAAAAACAAAAACCCACACCAAAAAACAAAACAAAACAAAACAAAAAACTAACCTTACATGTAAAGGAGCTAGAAAACAAAAAAAAACCTAAAACAAGGAAAGGAAGGAAACAATAAAGATTAGAGCAGTAATAAATGAAATCAAAACTAAAAAGAGCAATAAAAAAGATCAATGAAATGAGGAATGGTTTCTTTTTTTTTCTTAATTCCAGTATAGTTAACATACAGTGCTGTATTAATTTCATGTGTACAATATAGTGTTCAACAATTGTATACATCACTTGGTGTTCATTGTAGTAAGTATACTCTTAATACCCTTCACCTGTTTCAACCATCCCCAACCCACCTTGCCCCTAGTAAACACCATTTGCTCTCTATAGTTTTGCAGACTTTTTTTTGTCTTTTTTTCTTTATTCATTCGTTTTGTATCTTAAGTTCCACGTGTAAGTGAAAACATGGTATTTGTTTTTCTCTGAATGACTTATTTCACTTAGCATTATACACTTGAAATCCATCCATGTTGTTGAAAAGATCAACAAAATTGAAAAACTTTTAGCCAGAGTCATTAAAAAAAAAACAAGGGAAAGGACTCAAACAAACCAAAGACACCACTAACAAAGAGAAATACAAGCCATTATATCTGATGACTGTAGGTGCCAAAGTGCTCAGCAAAATATTAGCAAACCAAATCCAACAATACATTAAAAAAAAATCATTCACCAGGATCAAGTGAGATTTATTCCTGGGATGCAGGAGTGGTTCAGTATTTGCAAATCAATCAATAGGATACATCACATCAACAAGAGAAATCATAAAAACCATATGATCATTTCAATAGATGCAATAAAGGCATTTCACAAAGTACAACATCCATTGTGATAACAACTCCCAACAAAGTAGGCTTAGAGGGAACACACCTCAACATAATAAAGGCCATATATGCAAAACCGATGGTGAACCTCATATGCAATGGGGACAAACTGAACTTTTCCCCTAAGATGAGGAACAAGATAAGGATGTCTACTGTTACCACTTTTATTTAACATAGTACTGGAAGTTCCAGCTGCAGCAAATCAACAAGAAAAAAGAATGACAGGCATCCAAATCAGTAAGGAAGAAGTAAAACTTTCAGTATTTGTAGATGACATGTTACTATATACAGAAAACCCTAAATACTACACACACACACACACACACACACACACACACACAAACACACATAACTACAAGAACCAATAAATGAATTCAGTAAGGTTGCAGGATACAAAATCAATATACAGGAATTTGTTGCATTTCTATACACTAACAATGAAGTAGCAGAAAGAATTAAGAAAACAGTCCCATTTATAATTGCACCAAAATAATAAAATTCCTAGGGATAATCTTAATCAAGTAGGTAAAAGACTTATACTTTGAAAACTACAAACATTGATGAATCAAATTGGAGATGACACAAACAAACAGAAAGATATTCCATGTTAATGGATTAGAAGAACAAATATTGCTAAAATGTCTATACTACCAAAAGCAATCTACAGATTTAATGAAATTTCTATCATAATACCAATAGCATTTTTCACAGAACAGATCAAACAATACTAACATTGGTATGGAACCACAAAAGATCCTGAATAGACATAGAAATCCTGAAAAATAAAAAGAAAACTGGAAGTATCACAATCCCAGATTTCAAGATATGCTACAAAGCTATAGTGCCCAAAACAGTATGGTACTGGCATAAAATACACATTGAGCAATAGAACAGAACACAGAGTGCATAAATGAACCCACAGTTATATGGTCAGTTGATCTTTGGTAAAAGAGCACAAATAGGCAATGTGAAAAAAGAGAGTCTCTTCAACAAATGGTGTTAGGAAAACTGGACAGCAACATGTAAAAGAATGAAACTGGAACCACTTCCTTACACCACACACAAATAGAGACTCCAAATGGATTAAAGAACTAAATGTGAGACCTGAAACCATAAAAGTTCTAGAAGAAAGCACAGGTAATAATTTCTCTGACATTAGCCAGAGCAAAATTTTACTAGATATGCCTCCTGAGGCAAGGAAACAAACAAAATTAAACTATTGGGACTAGAGTCCTGTCAGGAAGATGGCGGCTTAGGAGGACGCTGGGCTCACCGCGCATCCTGCTGATCACTTAGATTCCACCTACAGCTGCCTAAATAACCCAGAAAACTGCCAGAGGATTAGCAGAATGGAGTCTCCGGAGCCAAGCGCAGACGAGAGGCCCACGGAAGAGGGTAGGAAGGGCGGAGAGGCAGTGCGCGCTCCACAGACTGGCGGGAGGGAGCCGGGGCAGAGGGGCGCCCGCCGGCCAAGCAGAGCCACCGAGTCTGGCTGGCAAAAGCGGAGGGGCCGGACGAAGTGTGTTCAGACAGCAAGAGGGACTTGACATCTGGAAGGTTATAAGCTAACAGCTCTGCTCGGAGAATGGGAGGGCTGGAGGATGACAGGAGGGAGAGTTGCTGAGCCCCAGACGACAGAGCTCAGTTTGGCGGGGAACAAAGGCGCTCGCCAGCGCCATCTCCCTTGCCCATCCCCCAGCCAAAATCCCAAAGGGAACCGGTTCCCGCCAGGGAACTTGCTTGCACTGCGCAAACACCCAACTCTGTGCTTCTGCGGATCCATCCCTCCGGCGGGTCTGACTCCCTCCTGGTGCTGCAGGGCCCCTTCCGAAGCGGACCTCCGAAGGAAAAGTGAGCTGAGCCTGCCCCTCCCGCCCCTGTGCACCTTGCCGATCCACCCCAGCTAATACACCAGATCCCCAGCACCACAAGCCTAGAAGTGTGCAAGTAGCCCAGACGGGCCACGCCACCCCACAGTGAATCCCGCCCCTAGGAGAGGAGAAGAGAAGGGACACACCAGTCTGACTGTGGCCCAAGCGGTGGGATGGGGGCAGACATCAGGTCTGACTGCGGCCGCCCACCAACGCAAGTTATTCAAGACAGCACAGGGGAAGTGCCCCGCAGTCCCGCACCACTCCAGGGACTATCCAAAATGATGAAACAGAAGAATTCCCCTCAGAAAAACGTCCAGGAAATAACAACAGCTAACGAACTGATCAAAAATGATTTAAACAACATAACAGAAAGTGAATTTAGAATAATAGTCATAAAATTAATTGCTGGGCTTGAAAACAGTATAAAGGACAGCAGAGAATCTATTGCTACAGAGATCAAGGGACTAAGGAACAGCCAGGAGGAGCTAAAACATGGTATTAATGAGCTGCAAAATAAAATGGAGACAACCACGGCTCGGACTGAAAAGACAGAGGAGAGAATAGGTGAACTAGAAAATAAAATTATGGAAAAAGAAGAAGCTGAGAAAAAAGATAAAAAAATCCAGGAGTATGAGGGGAAAATTAGAGAACTAAGTGATGCACTAAAGAGAAATAATATACGCATAATTGGTATTCCAGATGAGGAAGAGAGAGGGAAAGGGGCTGAAGGTGTACTTGAAGAAATAATAGCTGAGAACTTCCCAGATCTGGGGAAGGAAAAAGGCATTGAAATCCAAGAGGCACAGAGAACTCCCTTTAGACGTAACTTGAATCGATCTTCTGCATGACATATCATAGTGAAACTGGCAAAATACAAGGATAAAGAGAAAATTCTGAAAGCAGCTAGAGATAAACGTGCTCTAACATATAAAGGGAGACTTATAAGACTCGTGACCGATCTCTACTGAAACTTGGCAGACCAGAAAGGAATGGCAGGAGATCTTCCATGTGATGAACAGAAAAAAATATGCAGCCGAGAATCCTTTATCCAGCAAGTCTGTCATTTAGAATAGAAGGAGAGGTAAAGATCTTCCCAAACAAACAAAAACTGAAGGAATTCGTCACCACTAAACCAGCCCTACAAGAGATCCTAAGGGGGATCCTGTGAGACAAAGTACCAGAGACATCACTACAAGCATGAAACCTACAGACATCACAATGACTCTAAACCCATATCTTTCTACAACACTGAATGTAAATGGACTAAATGTGCCAACCAAAAGACATAGGGTTTCAGAATGGATAAAAAAACAAGACCCATCTATTTGCTGTCTACAAGAGACTCATTTTAGACCTGAGGACACCTTCAGATTGAGAGTGAGGGGATGGAGAACTATTTATCATGCCACTGGAAGTCAAAAGAAAGCTGGGGTAGCCATACTTATATCAGACAAAATAGACTTTAAATTAAAGGCTGTAACAAGAGATGAAGAAGGGCATTATATAATAATCACAGGGTCTACCCATCAGGAGGAGCTAACAATTATAAATGTCTATGCGCCGAATACAGGAGCCCCCAAATATATAAAACAATTACTCACAAACATAGGCAACCTTATTGATAAGAATGTGGTAATTGCAGGGGACTTTAACACTCCACTTACAGAAATGGATAGATCATCTAGACACACGGTCAATAAAGAAACAAGGGCCCTGAATGATACATTGGATCAGATGGACTTGACAGATATATTTAGAACTCTGCATCCCAAAGCAACAGAATATACTTTCTTCTCGAGTGCACATGGAACATTCTCCAAGATAGATCATATACTGGGTCACAAAACAGCCCTTCATAACTTTACAAGAATTGAAATCATACCATGCATACTTTCAGACCACAATGCTATGAAGCTTGAAATCAACCACAGGAAAAAGTCTGGAAAACCTCCAAAAGCATGGAGGTGAAAGAACACCCACTAAAGAATGAGTGGGTCAACCAGGCAATTAGAGAAGAAATTAAAAAATATATGGAAACAAACAAAAAAGAAAATACAACAATCCAAATGCTTTGGGATGCAGCGAAGGCAGTCCTGAGAGGAAAATACATTGCAATCCAGGCCTATCTCAAGAAACAAGAAAAATCCCAAATACAAAATCTAACAGCACACCTAAAGGAAATAGGAGCAGAACAGCAAAGGCAGCCTAAACCCAGCAGAAGAAGAGAAATAATAAAGATCAGAGCAGAAATAAACAATAATAGAATCTAAAAAAACTGTAGAGCAGATCAACGAAACCAAGAGTTGGTTTTTTGAAAAAATAAACAAAATTGATAAACCTCTAGCCAGGCTTCTCAAAAAGAAAAGGGAGATGACCCAAATAGGTAAAATCATGAATGAAAATGAAATTATTACAACCAATCCCTCAGAGATACAAGCAATTATCAGGGAATACTATGAACAATTTTATGCCAACAAACTGGACAACCTGGAAGAAATGGACAAATTCCTAAACACCCACACCTTCCAAAACTCAATCAGGAGGAAATAGAAAGCTTGAACAGACCCATAACCAGTGAAGAAATTGAATCAGTCATCAAAAATCTCCCAACAAATAAGAGTCCAGGACTAGATGGCTTCCCAGGGGAGTTCTACCAGATGTTTAAAGCAGAGATAATACCTATCCTTCTCAAGCTATTCCAAAAAATAGAAAGGGAAGGAAAACTTCCAGACTCATTCTATGAAGCCAGTATTACTTTGATTCCTAAACCAGACAGAGACCCAGTAAAAAAAGAGAACTACAGGCCAATATCCCTGCTGAATATGGATGCAAAAATTCTCAATAAGACACTAGCAAATCGAATTCAACGGCATATAAAAAGAATTATTCACCATGATCAAGTGGGATTCATTCCTGGGATGCAGAGCTGGTTCAACATTTGCAAATCAATCAACGTGATACATCACATTAATAAAAGAAAAGATAAGAACCATATGATCCTGTCAATCGATGCGGAAAAGGCCTTTGACAAAATTCAGCAACGTTTCTTAATAAAAACCTCGAGAAAGTCGGGATAGAAGGAACATACTTAAAGATCATAAAAGCCACTTATGAGAAGCCCATAGCTAACATATCCTCAGTGGGGAAAAACTGAGCGCTTTTTCCCTGAGATCAGGAACACGACAGGGATGTCCACTCTCACCGCTGTTGTTTAACATAGTGTTGGAAGTTCTAGCATCAGCAATCATACAACACAAGGAAATCAAAGGCATTAAAATTGGCAAAGATGAAGTTAAGCTTTCACTTTTTGCAGATGACATGATATTATACATGGAAAATCCGATAGACTCCACCAAAAGTCTGCTAGAACTGATACATGAATTCAGCAAAGTTGCAGGATACAAAATCAATGTACAGAAATCAGTTACATTCTTATACACTGATAACGAAGCAACAGAAAGACAAATAAAGAAACTGATCCCATTCACAATTGCACCAAGAAGCATAAAATACCTAGGAATAAATCTAACCAAAGATGTAAAAGATCTGTATTCTGAAAACTATAGAAAGCTTATGAAGGAAATTGAAGAAGATATAAAGAAATGGAAAAACATTCCGTGCTCATGGATTGGAAGAATAAATATTGTCAAAATGTCAATACTACCCAAAGCTATCTACACATTCAATGCAATCTCAATCAAAATTGCACCAGCATTCTTCTCGAAACTAGAACAAGCAATCCTAAAATTCATATGGAACCACAAAAGGCCCCGAATAGCCAAAGTAATTTTGAAGAAGAAGACCAAAGCAGGAGGCATCACAATCCCAGACTTTAGCCTCTACTACAAAGCTGTAATCATCAAGACAGCATGGTATTGGCACAAAACCAGACACATAGACCAATGGAATAAAATAGAAACCCCAGAACTAGACCCACAAACGTATGGCCAACTCATCTTTGACAAAGCAGGAAAGAACATCCAATGGAAAAAAGACAGTCTCTTTAACAAATGGTGCTGGGAGAACTGGACAGCAACATGCAGAAGATTGAAACTAGACCACTTTCTCACACCATTCACAAAAATAAACTCAAAATGGATAAAGGACCTGAACGTGAGACAGGAAACCATCAAAACCCTAGAAAAGAAAGCAGGAAAAGACCTCTCTGACCTCAGCTGTAGCAATTTCTTACTTGACACATCCCCAAAGGCAAGGGAATTAAAAGCAAAAATGAACTACTGGGACCTTATGAAGATAAAAAGCTTCTGCACAGCAAAGGAAACAACCAACAAAACTAAAAGGCAACCAATGGAATGGGAAAAGATATTTGCAAATGACATATCAGACAAAGGGCTAGTATCCAAAATCTATAAAGAGCTCACCAAACTCCACACCCGAAAAACAAATAACCCAGTGAAGAAATGGGCAGAAAACATGAATAGACACTTCTCTAAAGAAGACATCCGGATGGCCAACAGGCACATGAAAAGATGTTCAATGTCGCTCCTCATCAGGGAAATACAAATCAAAACCACACTCAGATATCACCTCAAGCCAGTCAGAGTGGCCAAAATGAACAAATCAGGAGACTATAGATGCTGGAGAGGATGTGGAGAAACGGGAACCCTCTTGCACTGTTGGTGGGAATGCAAATTGGTGCAGCCATTCTGGAAAACAGTGTGGAGGTTCCTCAAAAGATTAAAAATAGACCTACCCTATGACCCAGCAATAGCACTGCTAGGAATTTACCCAAGGGATACAGGAGTACTGATGCATAGGGGCACTTTTACCCCAATGTTTATAGCAGCACTCTCAACAATAGCCAAATGATGGAAAGAGCCTAAATGTCCATCAACTGATGAATGGATAAAGAAATTGTGGTTTATATACACAATGGAGTACTACGTGGCAATGAGAAAGAATGAAATATGGCCCTTTGTAGCAACGTGGATGGAACTGGAGAGTGTGATGCTAAGTGAAATAAGCCATACAGAGAAAGACAGATACCATGTTTTCACTCTTATGCAGATCCTGAGAAACTTAACAGAAACCCATGGGGGAGGGGAAGGAAAAAAAAAAGAGAGGTGAGAGTGGGAGAGAGCCAAAGCATAAGAGACTGTTAAAAACTGAGAACAAACTGAGGGTTGATGGGGGGTGGGAGGGTGGGAAGGGTGGGTGATGGGTATCAAGGAGGGCACCTTTTGGGATGAGCACTGGGTGTTGTATGGAAACCAATTTGACAATAAACTTCATATATTGAAAAAAAAAACAAAACTATTGGGACTACATCAAAATAAAAAGCTTCTGGACAACAAAGGAAACAACCAACAAAACTAAAAGATATTTGCAAATGACATATCCAATAAAGAATTCGTATCCAAAATATATAAAGAAGTTAATACAACCCAACACCAAAATATCAAAATCCAATTAAAAATGGGCACTAGACATGAACAGATATTTCTTCAAATCAGACACAGGTGGCCAATAGATATGAAAAGATGCTCAGCATCACTTATAAACAGGGAAATACAAATCAAAAGCACACCTGTCAGAATGGCTAAAATAAAAAAGACAAGAAACAACAAGCGTTGGTGCAGATGTGGAAAAAAAGGAACCCTCGTGCACCGTTGGTGGGAATGGAAACTGGTGCAGCCACTTTGAAAAACAGTATGAAAGTTCCTCAAAAAGTTAAAAATCGAACTACCATATGATCCAGTAATTCTACCACTGAGTATTTACACAAAGAATATGAAAACACTAATATGAAAGGATATATTCACCCCATATGTTTATTGCAGCATTATTTACAATAGCCCAAATATGGAAGCAACCCAAGTGCCCAAGGATAGATGAATGGATAAAGAAGTGGTGTGTGTGTGTGTGTGTGTGTGTGTGTGTGTGTGTATAATTATATATATATATATATATATATATATATAATCTATTATTAACATATTAACATATATATAATGGAATATTACTCAACCATCGAAAAGAATACAATCTTGCCATTTCCAACAACATGGATGGATCTCAAGGGCATAATGCTAAGTGAAATGCTAAGTCAGTCAGAGAAAGACAAATACCATATGATATCACTCATCTGTGGAATTTAAGATACAAAATCAATGAACGAAGAAAAAAACTGACAAACCAAAAAACAGCCTCTTAACTATACAGAACACATTTTGGTTACCGGACGGGAGGTGGGTCAGTAGGTGGTTAAAATAGGTGAAGGAAACTAAGAGTACACTTATCACGATGAGCACTGAGTAATGTATAGAATTGTTGAATTGCTATATTGTACATCTGAAACTAATATAACATTGTATGTTAGTTATATTGGAATTAAAATTTTACAAATGTGAAAATAGATGTGGAAAAATAAAAATAAAAAATAAAACGACGCAGCATCTGGGTGGCTCAGTTGGTTGAGTATCTGACTTGTGATCTCAGCTCAGGTCTTGATCTCAGGGTTGTGAGTTTGAGCCCCATGTTGGGCTCCACACTGGGCGTGGAGCCCACTTAAAAATAAATAAATTAATTAATTACATTAAAAAACAAAAATAAAAAAAAATATTATTAATTTCCTGTATGTAACCTGGGTTTGTTTCTGGACAAACCCTTTTTTTCCCTCTTTAGTTTTTTACTTATACAGTATCACGTTTCTTAACGTCATGAGTTTTTCTTAACAGTATACTGAAGTTAAGAAACTGTTTAGCTCACACCAAAATTTTGAAATGAGAAATTCTATTCGTTAAAGAGTTGGTTTATATACACCTAAGTTAGTAGTGCATACTTAGAATTTTGTAAAGAGGACATCACGCACCATATACTTCATTTAGATTCATGGATAATTAAAATCTGAAGTTAACAGTAAATATGAAAGTTAACCTGAGAGAGCATTTGTGTGATGTCACATAAAATTGTCTTAAATTTTATATGATGACAATCCCAGTTCCTTATCTGCCTTCTTTCCCATACTTCCCAGCCATGTAAAAACTAATGAATACTACGTAGGACAAGAGGGGGAAAAATCCGCTGAGAAGATTAAAGCTGGTTGGGGAGGAAGGATGCCAAGATCGGTAATTGAAATTCTGATTTTAATCCATTTGGGATAATGATAAAATAATGATATCTAATGCATTCGAGAGAGAGTGGAGACCTTTTCTATATTTTTCAGGAGCAACAGAAGAGACTTCTCCTGAGTCTAAACTGGGTGTAGTCTTTATAATATGTTAATTATTTTCTTAAAATTTTTGATTTTACTTTGTTAGATTGCTTTTTGCTTTTTTTTTTTTTTTTTTTTTTTGAGGGTATAGAAACTTTTTTATTGTAGGGCATCCAAGCAGGGGATGGGTAGACTCATCTCATGGAACATGTCATTAGACAGGCTCAAGTATTACCCAACTCACAATACAAACTACACACAAATCATGCACAGTAGGACCATGTATCAATCAATGGTTGATGGGGAATGAAAAATAACAGGTCTTGGCTCACAGACAGTAGAGATGCACTGCTTCATAGAAACCATCACCAATAACCCGATTTTAATTGGCCTGCCTCTCCACAGAGTGTGTTTCATGACAGCGGCAGCTGTTTTGCTCACCACTGACCCCACGACCTACCGATATCCAGCACAGAAAAGGGGGGTGATAAACAGTGGACATATAAACGAATGGGTTGAATTAGGACTGCAGGGGAATTGCGATAGGCAGGGGTGTGGAGAATGTTCTATGGGGACAGCGCGCTTGAGGCCAACATTTGAAAGGTGAGAAAATACTAGCAAACACAAGCCTGCCTGCATTATTTTTAAAACCTGGTGACTTCACATTAGGGAATTACTCAAATTTTAATATGGGGCCCAGCCGGACAGATGGAGAATTCCAGAGGAGTGGATAGATTCCAGAGGATGGAGACTAGCATGTTCACAGTTAGCAGTGTTCAGGCTTTTTTTTTTTTTTTTTTAATTTGAGAGACGGGGCAGGGGGGAAGGGGGAGGTGAGCAGAGGGGGAAAGAGAGAACTGGGGCGGGGGGGAGAGAGAGAGAGAGAGAGAGAGAGAGAGAGAGAGAGAATCTCAAACAGACTCCATGTTCAGCACAGGGACTGACATGGGGTTTGATCCCACAACCCCAGGATCATGACCTGAGCCAAAATCAAAAGTCGGTTGCTCAACCAACTGAGCCGCCCAGGCGCCCCAGCAGTGTTCAGTTTTAAACAAGTAAAATCTTGTCCCTCGTTTAAAGGAAATGCTCTAACTCTCTTAAGGTTTTGATGCAGCTCTACCACTTAAATAATCTGCTTGAATTTTCAAGGTTTTGATGGTTTGATTAGGTTCATGTATTTATCTTGGTTAAGTTTTTTACTCTCTTTCATAAAATGATATACTAAAATCCGGTTTCCTAGAGTGACAGAAAAGTGTTATAACAAGTTCTTTGACACAGATATTGATCTTGGCCAACCTGTAAAAACAGTAAGTGGTTTGAAGTCTAGAGTTGTAATGTCCTCAGCTAATTCTACCCTTGAATTTGTGGGCATGCTTTTAAGAACAGCTGACCAATAAATGCATCTTTAACCTTAGAACAATTCAAAACTAAATGGACTTGAGTATTAACGTTTAATTTTTTTTAAATGTTTATTTATTTTTGAGAGAGAGAGAGAGAGAGCATGAGCAGGGGAGGGGCAGAGAGAGAGGGAGACACAGAATCTGAAGCAGGCTCCAGGTTCTGAGCTGTCAGAACAGAGCCCAAGGCGGGGCTCAAACTCAGGAGCCATGAGATCATGACCTGAGTGGAAGGTGGATGCTTAACCGACTGAGCCATCCAAGTGCCCCTGAGTATTAACATTTTAAAAACTTGACATTAACTGTGACTGCCCTCTCCCTTTTTAATAGATTTGACATTTTCTCTTCATTGTTTCAAAATTGCATTTTTTCCTTAGTACCAAAATACAACTTGAAAAATAGAAATGTGAAAAAACAAAAACAAATGATTCATAGTCCTACTATCAAAAGTTAAGAGGTATTAAATAATTTTCTCTATGTTCTTGGAGTCACATACATTTTTCAAAAATGTGTGCTCACTAGGAATAAATTGTAACATGGTTTTCATTTTATTATTCGCCTCTCTTTGTGAAATGCAAAAACACAAATACCACATCTGCCTCCTCTATGCCCGCAGCCCCCAAAGATCAGTACATTCACATTTTACCTACGATTTAAGGCCCAGTTCAAATGGCATCTTAATTTCATTGATTATTCAATGAAACCTAGCCTCTGCAAGCTCTTTATCTTTTTAAATAAGTAAACCTAGCCTCTGCAAGCTCTTTATCTTTTTAAATGCCTTTTGTAACTTAGTGTTTTGTGTTTTAATTGTGTACCTATCTCCCCTATTACATGTAACCTTCTTGAGGATACTGCATTAGTCGAGATTCATCTCCTTGTAAGAGATAAAGTCACAATGTAAGCAAAATCAGATAATTTATTGTCTCTGAACCCTGACAAATCTGATAGGCGTCAGGCACGGCTGGATCCAGAGGCTCCGTTCCTTTCCCTCCTCAGCTTTGCTTATTTCACTCTGGCCTCATCCTTCTCACAGACATATTTTACATCTATTTACTGAGCAATTCATTTTGAAAGAGCAATTCTTTCTTAATACATATGGCAAAAAAAGTCCCACATATCTATCTTAGAGAATTTATCCGTCCTTAACCTATCACACTAGCCAGAAGAAAGGAACATGTTGATTGGCAGGCCTGGGCCATATGCTCCATCTTGTGGCTGAGTATGCACAATAGAAGAAATCAGAAAGGGAAGCAAGGAATCCAGAGATATGTGCTAATGATGGGATCCTTATTTGATTTACCTTTGGGCACTCCATGCTTCTTAGACGGTGCCTTAGCATGTACTTGGTAAGTATTCAATAAATATTTTTTGAATGAAATGACCGTATCATTAATTTCTATTCGGTAGTGGGTAAATAGGGGGGCATCAACATGTTTTAAAGATATTTTCAGCTCCTTGAGATCTGCTAACATAATTAAGAAGACTAACTTTGCTGTTTAGAATTCTTTCCTAAAGGAACTCCATTAAACTGATTTTACATAAAAGGAAAAGAAAACTTAAGGGGAACAGATGCTTGTATCTACAGTAAAAAGTGGGGAGAGAAAGAGGTACTTACTTGGGACTTAAACAGATAGCTTCTATTTGCCCCTGCTGATTCCCCGTTCACCTGTCCTGTGTCTGGGGAGGCTGATCTGTAGGATGGCATCACCAGCTTCCCTTGCCCTTTGCTGGGTTTAGCTAATGGGAAGCATCTGCAGAAAATCAGAGGGCAGGAAGTGAGAAGGGTTGAGTATTTGTTCCTCTAACTTCTGCACTGCCAGGTCATTGTGGGTTGGCTACAAGTCTCTTCAAAAAGCCATAGTTCATTTTGTATAGCCTCCTCTGTAGAGTTTGATAATGATTCCTTCTTTTTGCCCCTTGAGGCTGAGGGGTGGTAATGGCTACCAATATTGCACCTTGCTGGTTTTTCTAACCCCCTTTCACACCTTTATAAATACACTATTTACTGAACTCTCCTTAAATTAGCCGGTTAGAGTATGCTCTATGTTTCCTGTTGGACCATTGATACCTGCCTAATGGAAACAATACAAACAAACAAAACACAAACAACAAACAGAGCCTACCTACAATCTGCTAACCTTAAAATGTTTACTCTATGGGGTAGAGGGGAGGAAGACAGGTTGGTTCTTGACAACCACATCTTTGGAACCCTCAGTCTTCATACTTTGTAACACATGTCCCATTCAGCCTGACCTTGGTGGTCATTCTCATGGAATTTTATTGCTACGAACACCCTTTCTGTTGGTTGGTTGGTTGGGTGGTTGCTGAGGAGTCGTTTTGGTTTGTTTGTGTTTGAGGATTAAGGGGTCCAATGAATTTTAGTCTTCGGAAAGATAGAATTTGACTTCTAGAGACACGGCTAACATAAATCCATTGGCCCTTTATTTAGACATAAGTTTTTAACGAATTATTTAAGAAAACAGAAGGCAGAAAAAAAAATATTTCATTAATCATTACTGCATCAAAACCAAAGGAAGTAGCTGAGCAATTCCACTTGCCTGTGACTCAAATGACAAAGCACACTTAGAGTTTGCAAAAAAGAAGTGTTCCTCTCATCCCAATTAAAGCAAATTAATATTAAGATATTTCAAATGAGTGTCCGTCAGCACTGCTATCAGGTAAGAAGCTTCATCGTGTTGTTTGGTTTTAAAGCGAATTACTTTTGCAACAAAGGTAAAATGTATTATTCTCCTTCCTCTGTGACATTTACTCCCAGCCTGTTTATACCAATGCAGCTGCTGTGTAAGTCACTGCTTTTTCTTCTTCTTTCTTTCTTCTTTCTCTTTTCATTTTAAAGGCATATATACGAGTCATCTGACCCAGGTTGTACATGAGCTATACAGCATATGGTTGGGGTAAAGCACGTCGTATCTTTTGTTCAACAGTTTTTGTATTTCTTTCCAGTCTTTTGCTTCCCTGGTCCTCAAATAAGGCTAATTACAAAGAAAAAAAAAAGGTGGGACTGGTGGAGAGGGAGGCTTTAAAACCATTCCTTTTGCAGCATGGAACAAAAGAGAGTAGCAAGGCCATGGCTAGGCCTCCACAAAAAAGAAAAGAGAAAAATCACCTAATGAGGATGTCGAGATAAGTGCTTGTGAAGAAAACTGGCAAAAAAGAGCTTTTAGTCTAAAATCCATAAATAAGTGTGCATCAGATGGGTACTAGAACATTTTTAACAAGATAGGCCATGAAAACTATATCCTTCTATGCAAGAGCCTCAAAAAAAAACACCTCCTTTCTTTACAGGATATTTTTCTTTCAAAAATTAATTTAAAAAGAAATACTTGAGAATTAAGATGTTTTATTCATGTCTCTGAATCCATTATAGAGTGGATACCATATAAAGAGTTGTTTTTGAGACATAATTACCAATGCTGCTGGCTTCTTAGGGGTCAAAGGTCTTGCATGAGGATATGAAGAAGTCGTTCACGGAGAAGAGCTGAATACAGGAGATTTTGACCTTGGAGACTTCTGTTGCATTTTTATTTTTACAATAGGAAGGAGAATAAGCAGACATGTTTGAAGTTTGTTAATTCTATGTAGCTCTTCTTTCTGTCTTCCCCGATACATCTGAGCCTTACCCTGGGCACTGACGCAATAGAGGTCAGAGGCTTCAGCCTAAATTAATTACAAAAATACCAAAGAGTCATAGATTTTTAGAGTTAGAAGGACCTTAGATTATCTACCTCTATAAAATATAAGGGTGAAAAAAAAGTCCAAGCTGGAAGGAACTCTTATGACCTTAAAAAGGATTTCATTTTTTTGTGTATTTGACCTGAATGTATCTATCTTCAGTTTATGTAAAGAAGAATATAGGAATGTATGTCATGGTAACCTTGATATTATGCTGCCACGTAAATATAGTGCTGTATTATATATGGAGGACTTAATTGGTTGCTCTAAAGATTTTCTCCCCCCCCCCCCCTTTTTTTTGCCACTTGGTCAGGTAAATACACACATTCTCTATATTTGAAAGTTTACTTTCTTCTTTTTTGCTCACCAATCATCTCTCACTGTAATATGGTGATGAAAATTATAATCACTTTGGCTTTATCTTTTCCATGTCCCATGAGTTTAATACAAAAATGATGCTTTTTATCTTTTATTTTATACCTTGCTGTAAGTAAAGACTTTATATTCTTCCATGGAGTTTATTAAATTCAAAGTCTTCCACTCTTCTCCTGCTGTTGAATGTGAGAGGCTGTCTATTTTCTCAATATTATCACTATTACTACTCCTTTGCTCAGGACTCTACCATGGCTTCATGTTGCACTTGACAGAAACACAACATGATTCCTGCCTGTTCTAGTACCCTAAATGCTGATCCTCGTTGCCCTCCTCTGCATTTTTTTTTTCTGTAACACCTATAACATTCTAACATACTATAAATTGTTGAATGAAATTGTTTGAAATTGTTGAAATTGTTATTTATTGTCTGGTTTCCCCTGGTAGGCATAGATAGATCCTTATCTTTTCACTCCCCTATGTACCCTGGGCACCTACAACACTGTCTCCCACAGCAGGCTCTCTGTTAGCATCTGCTAAACTGAATTGAGCTCTAGACCAGAAAAGCTCTAAACCTTTTTCTTTGTTGTATTGTTTTTTCAGGGTAAATCCTTTGGTACTCTAAAGAGCCTAGCCTAAGACGAGTTTTGGTTCCAGAGTATGAACATTTTCATGATTTTTAATAAAAGTTGCCTGATTATCCTATAAAATAATCACCTTTGTTTATACTGTAACCGGAAATATATCAATGTACGTTTTTCCACATTCTAATTAAAATATAAATGTTTTAGCTACTCTACTGGGAGCAAACATATGGCAAATTACTGGTTTTAATATGATTTTTCCAATAAATTTTGTTTAATATCTTTACTTTTAAGAATTTTTTTAATGATTTTTTATTCTTGAGAGAGAGAGAGAATGTGTGTGTGTGAGCGGGGGAGGAGCAGAGAGAGAGACACACACACACAAAATTAAAGCAGGATCCAGGCTCCAAGCTGTCAGCACAGAGCCCAGCATGGGACCCGAACTCACAAACCCTAACTGAGGTCATGACCTGAGACGAAGTTGGACGCCTAACCGACTCAGCCACCCAGGCACCCCTAACATCTTTATATATAATCAGTTGATATAATTTATAATGTCAATATATATGCTATTATATTATCTAAGTTTAATATTAGATCACTTATATTTTTCTTTGTAAAATATCTACTCATTTCTGGGGTTTATTATATTTTGGAGTTTTGGTGATTTTCCTAGTTGTCATTACCAGTTCTATGTTATATTCACTAACCTGTTTATTGTTCTAGTATTGTCTTATATTTTCCTTTTACATCATAGTAATGCAGATTTTCTGTACTATGGAAAAGTTGAAGATGTTACCTATTTTTTGCTATTTTCATTTTTCTACTATTCCAATTGTACAGAAATTAACAATTTTCTATACTTATAATGTATTGATATTTGAAACTTATTTTCAGGTCTTTATTTCATAAAAAGTGGTCTATAGACCAATCGCGACCTATTGAATAGGAATCTGCTTTTTCATAAGATCCTTAGATGAGTGTGCACATTAAAGTTTGGGAAGCACTGTTTTAGGTACTCTCTCTCATATCCTGACATTAACAGACTAGTTTTGCTATATTGGAAACAATGATAGATCAGACACACAGCAATTATCTACTTTTGGTTGTTCCTCCCCAGACAAGGCAGCAATCTTCTCTAGATTGTTGGGCAAACTAGAGTTTTCTAGAATTATCTAGAATAATCTAGAATTTTCTAGATTAACTGGGCAATCAAGCACCCTGGCTTTGACGTCAGACAGACTTGAGTTCAAATGATGCTCTATTATTTTTTTCCCATTTTTTACAAGTTTATTGAGAGAGAGAGAGCGAGCAGGGGAGGGGCAGGGAGAGAAGGGGACAGAGGATCCAAAGTGGGCTCCATGCCAACAGCAGAGAGCCTGATGTGGGACTCAAACTCACGAACTGTGAGATCATGATCTGAACCAAAGTCCAACGCTTAATTGACTGAGCCACCCAGGTGCCCCAGATGCTCTATTATTTACTAAATGTATTGGCCAAATCACTTAACCTCTCCATGGTCAATTGTCTCACTTGCAAAATAGAGACAAAAATAGCACCTAAGAGGTTGATCATGAGTGATTATACACTGTCTGGTGTATGGTAAGCATCAAACAATGATAGCCATCATTGTAATTATGATCTCATTGCAATCCGGAAAAAAACCTTATCTGCCCCAAACAGTGCTTCTCAATCCTCTTAATCTCAATGTTGCAAAGATTTTGTGAGTATTCTGATATTCATAGATTTAAAGAAATCCCTACCTAGAAATAAAAGAG
Source organism: Panthera tigris (assembly GCF_018350195.1). Classification (NCBI taxonomy): domain Eukaryota; kingdom Metazoa; phylum Chordata; class Mammalia; order Carnivora; family Felidae; genus Panthera; species Panthera tigris. The sequence continues at coordinate 142,963,133 of NC_056668.1, read as the reverse complement.
AGAGAAAAGGAAAGTAGTTTATAATGAAACAATTATGAAAGTTCAGACATAACTATACAAGAAAACATAAAAAGTAGTCACATGATTACTTTAATAGAGTCCACACAAATGGGAGAGACAAAATGCTGACTGTCTAAAAACTGGTGTTTCAAATATCATAACCAGGACTGTAATTAGGAACACGATTTTTAAAAAATGGTTAATATCTTTTTGTCAAATTGTGAAAAAAACAAAGGACAAACTTCCATTGATTTACATGGTAGTTACATTTCTAGACCTGTCCGTGAACCTAAAAATTGTGCAAAGTATAATATATGTTAATACATAAAAGAGAGCTGGGTTCTGGGCTCGGGTAATGAGGATATATCATCTTCATGAATATCTGGCACGATGCTAACCTGTGCTGACTGCTGGACATTTCTTCATCACACGGGACTTTTCTGCATATCATGGGTTGTTCTAGCATCCTTCTGGCTATTGCCAACCAAGTGCCAGTGGTAATGCCTTCCAACAATTGGGACGACCGAACATGCCCCATAAATTTGCAAAAGACCCTTAAGGAAAACTGACTGTGGCTCCTGCTGAGACACATTGCCCTCATTAAATGCAGGGTTCTCTTCTAAATATGATGTCTTTTTGTTGTTCATCATTGTAGCTGAGAAGTAACATAACCTATGTAATATGATGTAAGAGGGACCATCCAAGAAATAATTACCACACTTGTAATTTTAGGTAAAAACAGACAGAACCATTACACAATATAGTTATGCCTAAACCTAAAAGTAAATGCCTTTCAGACTGAGGGACCCACCGTGGAGGAATTAAAACTTTCTCTCTCTCCTTAAATCTGGAGATACTTTAAGATACAATTTAGGACACTTGAAGTGAAACTGTGATACACTACCAATTGTAACTGACTTTCAGAGAACAGACTTCAGCTTTTCAATGCCCGGAGGTATGTGATCTTACATTAATACACACTTTGTCGAATCTGATTGCTTAATTAGGACCCAGAGTTCCTGTGATAGTTGGAAACTTCTGGGGTATTTTCCCTGGCAAAAACTTCATGATCCACACAATCGCATGATGAACAGTTCAAGACTGCAAATGTTATTAATGCATTTTTTAATGGTTGCTGTTAACATATAATTAAACACCATGACAGATGTTCACCAAGCAAGTCTCCAACAGAGATTGTTTATTTATTTATTTATTCATCCTTTAAGATTATAGTAGCAAATTTAAGAAGGAAAAGTTTGAGAAAACGACTAAGTGATCTAATAAAGGGGGTAAAATAGTTATGCTGAAAAGCCAAACAAACAAAAAACTGTGCCATATTAATCTTTCTTTTGCGCATACCTGCCCTTTTCTACTTTTGGTGTGAAAGCATCTATGGGTTATGTTCAGAGGGTTCAACGCAGCTTAATAAAATTTCCCAGTGAGCTCTTACATGACAGAAAATGTAAACTTTACATGTCCCCTTGGACGAAATGCTTTTGCAGAACTCAGATCTCACCCAACTATTTATGCACATAATTGTTCCTGGTGTCTCACCTTTACAAGGAAGTGTGGTAGGATGGCCAGCCTTCTGGCTAAATTGTATGCTTTAATAGCACAGAATTGTCATTACGAAGAGGTTTCTAGTCAGTCACCATTGCTCAGCATCCCTGCATCCAGGCGAGGTCACGTGACAGAGTACTAGCCAATGGAATGTGGATGGAAGGGAGGTCTACCTCTTCCTGCCCTGGCCCATCAAGTCCCTGGACCATCGTCTATGCCCTCTTACGCCTCATCTGCTAACTCCGTACTTTTATGGGAGCCGTGTCTAAACGACGGCAGATTCTCCACCACGCGGTTCCTGAATCACTAGGTGGAGCAAGCGTCTCCTCCTTCTTCCCACATATTGGATTTTACACAAGCCAGAAATACACATTCATAACTTTAAACCGATGGAATTTGGAGTTTTATTCATTACGGCATCTAATATTACCTTAAGAAGTACTACCATTCACTACTGTGCACACAAATCCTGGAAGAACATCTGGCACATAGTAGGCCCTCAACGAGCAAATGAAAGCACGCTCCCTATAGACAGGCAAAGAAAAATGCCATATAAGCACAATTCCTTGGTCTTCTAGGGAAGACCTTGGTCAAACAGACCACATCGTAAACTATCTTAAAGGAAGAGTAGGAAAGACAGTGGAGCAGGTAATGCTACCTGCTGTCTAATTCCACGGGACAGTATTTTCTTATGGGACTTTGGGGATCAGGAGAGAATCTGATAGTAATTCCAGGTCATTGAGGAGCCATACAAATGATAGTTGCATCAGAGACACTAGTGCAGCTTCACAGAAAAGCTACCATGGAAATTAGTACTAAAAAACAAAAAAACACAAAAAAACGTGGTGTCATCTCTGTGACATAACTCTGGGTAACCACCGCCACGTGTAAGAAAAAATGCAATACTTTTGCCCCTACGGCTAGTTGAGGAAAAGCAACCCCATATGACCATTTAAATGTGCTTTTTAAAAACAATTTTTTTAAATGTTTATTTATTTTTGAGAGAGAGAGAGAGAGAGAGAGGCAGCACAAGTGGGGGAGGGGCAGAGAGGGAGGGAGACACAGAATCCGAAACAGGCTCCGGGCTCCGAGCTGTCAGCACAGAGCCCAGTGCGGAACTCGAACTCATGAGCCATGAGATGGTGACCTGAGCCGAAGTTGGATGCTTAACCCACCGAGCCACCCAGGCTCCCCTCAATGTGCTTTTACTGTAAGAATAATCACCATTATTTGTGGAGAGCGCACTCCGCCAATATCCACGATTGTCACAAAACCCTTCACGGTAGATTCTATAGTATTCCATTCAGCCTGATCAGAGATGGGTTTCGTTGATTATGCCAAACACTTGCACACACATTTTCTTATTGAAGCCTTCATACATTATCATCCCCCACCTCCCATGAGGGGGAAGGGAATGGAGGCCCAAAGTTGTTGGTGATGTAATTTGCCCAAAGGCACCCAGCTGTGTGCCCCGCCAGACATCTCATTCTCTACTCACCACTTCCTAATATCCCCGGGTCTCACACTTCCATTGTGGCTCCAAGCATCCACCACCGTATCACCACAAAACCGCTAGTTTAACATCAAAGACAAACTCAGACAATTAATTCAGGTACAGCACACGGGGGTTTGGAATAATTTCCTTTGGATACTGGCTTCACAAGTTCACTCAAACTGCAAACAGAGCATCTCTGTTGTGGTTGCTGTGTTCTAGCAATCAACTGTTTTCCTCTAGGCGCGCAAGCTTCACCTTGTGCCATGGCACCTTCAGCTTGGGGGTTTTTCCCTCCTTCTTACCTGGAGGCGCACTACATGTTGCCAAGTGTTCCCTGTATAGCTCAAGCTGTGTTTCCTAGAGATGTCTGTCTTCCCGGTGGGGTCCCATTACAATCCCTCAGCGCTCTATCCTCCAAAAAAACAATCTTTCATAACAGGGCTCATCAAACTCACTTCCATAAAGGGACAGGTAGTAAACATTTTAGGCTGAGTGGGCCCCACAGTGTGTCACAGCTACTTAACTGTCTCCTTGTGGTGCAAAAGCAGCCACAAACAATTTGTAAGTGAATGGGTGTGGCTGCATTCCAAAAAACTTTACAAAAATAGTCTGTAGGTTAGACTTGGACTGTGGGCGGCGGTTTGCCAATACCTACGTGATACACATATCATTTCTAGGATCAAATTTCATGTTTCCCCCAACATTTCTCTGTTTTACAATTTTCCTATCTTGGAGCCTTGATGTGACTGTCTAAACAAAAGCTGATACATACCCCCTCGGGTTCTTTTAGGATTGTTAGAGTTCATGCATACTGTGTTTGAAAAAAAAAATTGTGTAAGGGAACTTTGGACTTAAGAAATATTTTCTAATGAGAAAAGGAAAGAAAGAAATGATTTCTGGCCAAGAGCAGAGGGTGCATTAATATGAGAGAACACAAGATTAATGTTGGATACCTAATATTGGGTAATTACTACTACATACAGTGAAGGTAGGAGAGATTTGCTTTATTTATTTATTCACTAGAAATGTTTGCTTTGTCTCTTTGCTCCAGGCCCTGGAATTACAATGTGAAAAAGACAAATGTGGTCCCTGTCATACAGAGTTCATAGTTTAATTGGGGGGAGACATGCATTTGACAAATAATTATCACAAAAGGTAAAGAATGTATGGATCTGGCAAGTACAGATGAGACTGTCGCTTGGCTAGAAAAAAAGGAATTAGCAGGGGAAGAAGACAGGAAGAAACTGATATCAGTGGAAAGAGACGGACAAATGGTGTTGGAATTTGACGGGAGTTGAATATGTATCTACAAGACTTTGAAAGGCCAATGACAGACATCGAAATAGGGAGCGACAGTCAAAGGATTGGGAGATTTTTGTTTTTTTTGTTTTTAAATGTATTTCTAATGACCTTTCAGATTAACTGGAGGCAGAGGTGGGGGGAAGCAAATGGAAAGCAGCAGCTACATAACTAGATGGCAACTCTCAATGAGGGGTTTGGTTGTGTTAAGGAAACAGTAAGTAACTCATTTGCCTAGGGCTCTGAATGAAGGAAAGAAAGTAGCTGGAGTTAGGGTGGGAAACAAAGGTTGGAGCCAGACGGTGGGAGGCTTTGAACGCCAGGATAAAGAATTAGATCCACTCGAACAGACTGTGCCAGACCTGAGTAGCCAAGAACGGGGTCTGCGCCAGGCAAGTTTTGGGAAGATAAGAATTAGAGAGGGACGATCTGGAGGTAAGGAAAACAGGTAAGAGACTCTATGAATAGTCCAGGTAATAAAGGGCTGGGAGACGAACAGAGTTACTCGGTCTTGTAAAATTGCTTCCTTCCTGTAAAAACTCCTTTGACTTAAACACCGCATCTGTGCAGCTGCCTGTGGCACAGTTTTTTCTGGAGGAAGAGCAGCACCGTATTCAGTGGCTGCTGACAGTGTCTCTCCTTGTGCTCTGCTATGTTTTAATTACGTTTGATATTCATCCCGTACTATCATCCAGTGGAAGCAAAGTGAAGACATACAGCTTCATTTGAAGTCAAACAAAAGCGAGGACACGTGTAATTCTATAGTAATATATTATTCCTCGGAAGCCAGGAGAGTTTTAGGTTTAATGTACCTGTGGCTTCCCAACTACCACCCCACTCCCATATCTCACTTTGATTCACCTGTAAGAAGCCTCAGCCCACAATTTAATTACAAATATCCTGAACAAAGAATCCAAAAATGACATCAGGAATCAGGAGAAGGAGGTACTTTTCATTACAGATATTTCAGACACCTACGAAAATAGAGACCAGTATAATAATCTCCCTGAACACATCATTCAGTTTCTACAATCATCATCACATGGCCTAACTGGTTTCATTTTTAACCCCACCTACTTTTTACCCTTTGCCCACAAATTGGATTATTTTGAACCAAATTTCCAGCGTCCTTTAATTTCACCTATACCTACTTCAAACTGTACCTTTGAAAGAGAACTTTTGGGTCACCCGGGTAGCTCAGTCGGTTAAACATCTAACTCTCGATTTTGGCTCAGGTCATGATCTCACAGTCGTGAGATTGAGCCCCACGTCAGGCTCCATGTTAGGTGTGGAGCCTGCTTAAGATTGTCTCTGTCCCTCTCCCTCTGCTCCCCCCTAATTGCACAGGTGCTCTCTCTTCCCAAATAAATAAATTGATAAAAACTTTCTAAAAGCACAGGCTTAATTACTATTATAATGCCTAAAATAACAATGACTTTTCAATATCATTAAATATCTAGTGATGCTTTAAATATCTCCAGTTATCTTATCATCTTTATTTGATAGTGGTTTTCCTTTGTTGTTCAAACGAAGGAGGAACCAGAGCCACACATGGAGTAGGTTGATATATCTCTTAAGTTTCATTTATTTATAGATTCTTTCACCTTTTTTTTTTTTTTGGTTGCTATTTATTTATTAAAGAAACTGGGTCATTTGTCATGTAGAATTTCCCACTTCTTGGATTTATTGATTAGTCATGAGTAACATGTTATTCTAGACCATGGCTTTTCAATAAACTGATAATTAGACCTAGAGGCTTGATAAGATTTGGTTTTATCATTTTTGCAAGAATATTATGGGTGGTCTTGAGTTCGACTGTACTAAATTAGGAGGCATTGAATGTTTGGTTGTCTCTCTTTTGGTGGTGTTAAGAGAGATGAATGGGTTCATGTGTTGTCAACCTAGTCCAATTGTTTTAAAGTTCTCCATTACTTATTTTAGAGCAAAAGTTTATGAAAGAGAAATAGAATAAATGGTTGATTTTTAAAAATATCTTGTCTATTTATTAGGAAATTTGTGGATTTTTGAAAATACACTTTTTGAAAAAATGTATTGTGTTTCTTCAATACACTAATATAATATTTTTTGAATACACAAATTATTTTATCTTTGCCCAAAGGAGAACACTTCAAGTTGGCTCCTCCTTACTTTTGGCTTTTCTTTGATATCTTTGGTAGCTTCCTTGCTTTCTGGTACGACAAAAGGCTCATTTTGCACTTTCTGGAATCAGCCACTTTTCCAACAAACCCTGTTTCCCTTTTTTTTTTTTTTTGAATGTTTATGAATTTATTTTTTGAGAGAGAGACAGCGTGAGTTGGGTGGGGCAGAGAGAGAGAGAGAGAGAGAGAGAGACAGAGAGAGAGAATCCCAAGCAGGCTCCACACTGTCAGTGTGGAGCCCAGTGTGGGACTTGAACTCATGAACCATGAGATCATGACCTGAGCCTAAATCAACAGTTGGACGCTTAACCAACTGAGCCACCATGGTATACCAAGCCCTGTTTCCTTTTAGTGAGATGGTATTTAGAAACCACAACCTGGGCAATAAGGGTGTTTATTGATGCAGGGCTGGTTATTGTTTCTAGGCCTTTTCAAAAGACAGAACTAAGAAATTTATTTTCAAGAAAAATATAAATCATGAGTTCATACTAATATTTCCAACATAAATGTATAATTTTTATTTACTTGATTTTATAGGGATAACTCCTTTCTCATGTGCTGCAAATCTGTTTCTAATGAAATATAATTCTTTGATTCTTATAACATATAATTTCAAAGTAACCATACCACTATTATTACTATCAATATGATTATTAAACATAGCTTAAAAAAAAACCAAAAAAACCAAATAGCTTCATTTCCTTGTAGGTTTATTATTTTTTTTTTTTTGTCTTTAGGGTATATCACACTAAGCCGTATAATTAAATATACAACATATAATTGATACATTAATAAAGTCATATGTATAAAATTAAAGTCATCAAAATGATTTTTATCTGGGTGGATAAGCCCACAACTATGTTCATTTCTTTCATTTTGTTTTTATTTTTTAGGGATTTTTAAAATTTTGGTAAATTAATCAAGGTGCTCCAGAGAAGCAGAACCATTCAGATATAGAGATGTGTATATAAAAGGAGATTTTTTTTTATTATTTATTAAAAAAATTTTTAACATTTATTTATTTTTGAGAGAGAGAGAGAGAGACAGAGTGTGAGCAGGGGAGGGGCAGAGAGAGAGAGGGCGACACAGAATTGGAAGCAGGCTCCAGGCTCTGAGCTGTCAGCACAGAGCCCGACGCAGGGCTCGAACCCACGAACTGTGAGATCATGACCTGAGCCAAAGTTGGAGACTTAACCGATGAGCCACCCAGGTGCCCCAGGGGATTTATCTGTTTTAAGTTTATCTATCTATCTATCTATCTATTTATTTATTTATTGATTTATTTATTTATTTTTTAATGTTTATTTATTTTTGAGACAGAGAGAGACAGAGCATGAACGGGGGAGGATCAGAGAGAGGGAGACACAGAATCCGAAACAGGCTCCAGGCTCTGAGCTGTCAGCACAGAGCCTGACGCGGGGCTTGAACTCATGGACTGCGAGATCATGACCTGAGCCTAAGTCGGCGGCTTAACCGACTGAGCCACCCAGGCGCCCCAAAGTTTATCTATTTATTTTGAGAGAGAGAGAGAGAGCAAGCATACTCACGAGCCTGCAAGCTAGGGCGGTGCAGAGAGAGAGGGAGAGGGAGAAGCCCAAGAAGTCTCCACCCAATGCAGGGCTCGATCCCATGAACCATGAGTTTATGACCTGAGCTGGAACTAAGGGTCCTATGCCCAACCGACTGAGCCACCCTGGCATCCCATGAAAGATTTATTATAGGAATTGGCTTGCACCGTTATAGAGGCTGAGAAGCTCCACAGTCTGCCATCGCTAAGAGAACTAGGAAAGCCAGTGGTATGATCCAGTCTGAATCCACAGGCCCGGGAACTAAGAGCTGCTCCCGAGAATCCTGATGTGAGGGCACACACCTGTGAACCGGGAGTGCCGCATTCTGAGGGCAGGAGGGGATGGATGCCTTAGCAGATGCTGGGAGAGTGAGCAAATGCACCTTTCTCCAAATTTGCTGCTCTATGCAAGCCTTCAATGGATTGGATGCTGCCCGCCCACACTGGGGACGGCCATCTGCTTTACTGGGTTCACTAATTCAAATGCTAATCTCTTCAGAAAAATATCCTCACAGATACACCCAGAAATGTTTACCAGCTATCTGGGCATCCCTTAACGCAGATAGTTAGTTAAAATTAACTGTCACATTTGGGTTAATTTGGTTTTCTGTTACATAAAACATTTACATGGGCCCAAAGGTAAAACTATATAACTAATTGATCCAGAAAAGTGTAGCTTCCATTTCTTTCCTCTTCACCTTGTTCCCTCCTGATCATCATAGATAACCATTTATATTTATTTTTGGCTTGTTCTTCTGCTAAAAGTGCAACTGTTTAATCCCTTCTTTTATGTACTTTTATACTCCTTCTTTCTAAAAAAAGATGTACCTTTATATTCCTTTTTTCTTAAAAAAAAGCACATGCTTTCATATTCATTCTTTCTTAAAAATAGACAGTATGTTATACATACTGTTCTCAAGAGGACAGTGTTTAGAAGCTATGGAATAAAGTTCTACAAATCTGAAGTTACTACTCTTATAGAAGTAATTGGTTATCTGTATCATTAAAATTCAGATCTATTTAGTATAAAATCACTATGTTAACATAAATCTAGTAGAAAAAGTTACGTCAAAATGAATTTTGTTTGTCTACACCTTTGTAATATATGAACCAAAACACTTTGCTCATCTCATGATTATATATTCAGCATTTACTCTATGCCAGGTACTGTTTTAAGCACTTTCCAAATATTAGCTTATTTAATCCTCATAACAACCCCATGAGGTAAATATTATTATTAACCTCAATTTAGAAATAGGAAAACTAAGCAAGAGAGATTTAGACAGTTGCTAGAAATTTCCATCTAGTAAGCCACAGAGTTAGGATTTGAACCCAACATCCTGGCGTCAGAGTTCAGACACTTAACTGGATCACCAGGCTGCCATCCCCCAAGGTCAAACATTTACCTTGTATCCTTTTGTTTGCTATAATAAACTGCATGAATTGCAGTGAACAGTGGGCATCCTTGAAGACAAATTTTAGTTCTCATCAATTAGTACTTCTCCACACTGATGACTTATGTAAGTGGGATTTCTGAGTTGAAAGACAAACATATTTTAAAGTAAGTATTTTGGAATTTTTTAACTTTAGCTCAAAGAAGTGAGAAGAAATCTTTCTGAGTGTGTGGACAATCTCTCTGTGTACATTTTTTTTCTTCGATTCAACTCCATGAGGTATAATTTGCATATGATAGATGCATTCAATTTAATTTGTATGACTTGATGTCTTCACAAATGTATACAGCCACGTAATCCCCGCTGCAAGCAAGAAATAGAACATTTCCAACACCCCCAAAAGTTCCCTTGTGTCCATTTGCTCTTGCCATAAGTTTTGAGGATGGATTCCTTTTACTTGGGGTCTGTTTAGAGGGATAAACAGACTTTTTTAGATATAGGCCATCTCATTCCCAAATGAACCATCTCCAGGCAGAAATAACTTTTCACACTCGTCTGTTTTCCTTTCTGCTAGAATCCACGTCAGAAAGCATTGACTTGAAGCTATCAATATTAACTGCTGCTTCCACTATGTGAGCTGAGAGCTGACATCCACTGTGCTGTTCATGACAAGACAGCAACTCTCACATCTCCTGGGTTACTCCCACCAGCCAGCCCTGCTTTTGTTGGACGTGTATATTTGACTTTTATTTAGAGAGAGGAAAACACCCAAATAGCTATCACAGCCTGTTTCCCCAAGGGAGTGTTATACATCTGTCCAAAAGATGGGAAAGTTCAGTTTTTGGATGATTAGGAAATTTCACTTTGAATCAAGAATACGCAAGTGAGTTCTACAGACATGACCAACTATATTAGCATGCAATCATGGAATATTATAATTTTAACTTTGGCATCTATTTATAAGAAAAGCAAAGACCAAAAAGCTTAAATGGGTTGCACAAGGTCACATCATTTAAGATACAACTGAGATTAAAATCCTCAGTCAATGGATCTAGTACATCTCCCCAATTCTCAGCCTGCTGTCTTAATTTCATGTTCTTTTCATGGTATCATGCTGTCATTTCATATATTTTTAAAAATTTTTAAACATGTTTTATTTTATTTTTTGAGAGACAGAGTGCAAGCAGGGGAGGGGCAGAGAGAGAGGGAGACACAGAATCCAAAGCAGGCTCCAGGCTCTGAGCTGTCAACACAGAATCCGATGTGGGGCTCGAACCTACAAACATGAAATCATGACCTGAACCGAAGTCGGACGTTCAACCAACTGAGCCACCCAGGTGCCCCAAACATATTACTCTTCCTTAGGCATGACTTTTCCCAGACAAAATTTATAGATACTGTATTCATCATGCTAAGAGAAAATTCTCATGGCCTACACTTTTGGTATCATGTAGATGTTAGTTGCAAGTCACAATTATTATACTCGGGCTCATATTTACTTGGTATAACATATGCCTTCTCAAACAGCATGTTGTGCCAGAGTGGGGGAAAACACATGCACAACATATCTGTAAAATCTAACTCTTGCAGTCAATTACTATAATACAGAGCCACACTGTCTCCAATTGGAAAGGGAGCTGCTGTATGCTTTATAGAATGTTTCCTGTGATAGTGTGGGAAGTCCCACAGGATAGTTTGAAATATGTGACCTTCCAAACCAGTGGTTTTTTAATGTAAAAGTAAAGTATTTTTCCCATTTGGAAAAAATAAATAATAACAATAATAAAACAATAAATGAATAAAATAAAATTATCCCCAATATTTAAAAATTGATTTCTACTGTTAATATTTTGGTGTATACATTCCTCAACTTATAAAAATATTCCAAATTTTTATACTTTCAGTTTTAATAACACAATCAATACATGAGTAACGTGTCCTTCTTATTAGACATAAGAGAGTATGTTGATTAAAAAGACAAACCCTAGATTACTTGGTTAGCATCTGGATTCTGCTCATTGTTAGTCAGGTGACCTTGAGTAAGTTAATTTGCCCATGCCTCAGTTTTCTCATCTATAAAATAGTTTTAGTGGTTACTTCCTAGGGTTGTTGCTAGAATTAAATGAATATGTGTGAAGTACTTAGAAAAGAATCTAACAGATTATTATTATAGTATCATCACTACAAAGCAACTTAATCAGCATGAATGTCCCCTTGGCCTATTGTCTCTCTCCCCCATTCCAATTCCCTCTACAGAAATCACCCAATTATACACATGACAACCCAAACATTCCAAAGTTGTGATCTCCAAGGATAAATTTATGATAGTGTTCTGGTTTATGCTAGATTTAAAAGGATTAAGGACATACTTCAGGCGTCCTGAATAAAGCTTTCTGAATGGAGTGAAATTTGGGGAGGGGCAGAAATTGTCAGAAATAAGCTAAATGGTTTCCTTTATTGTAGAAAAAGTGCCTAACTTGCTACAAGGATAAAACAGCCCGGCTTCTTTTACAGGTGTGGAAAGGGGGAACAAATGATCTAGGTCCTGCTCTGGCCAGTCTTGACTGTAGCTGCCAACGTTGGATACTACAGTTTTTACCGTGGCCTTTAAAAGTCTACACCGTTACCTGCATAAGTAGGGAGAGACAGAAGTAGTTATGTCCGAGTTCCATCTGTCTTTCATTTCAGAGATTTTTCTCCTCTGAAACCCAACTACAACTATCTCCTGTCTTTGCTCCCCACTTCATGTTGGTGTTTTTGTCATTCTTTCTAACTGTAGACTATTTTTCTCCTCTTAGCTGGAGACATCACTACTGACAGCTCTCCGATTTTCATCTTGTTTCTCACCACCATTGGAGAAGGAATGCCTCTTTTGACTTAGCTCAAATTCTGGGCAGAATGGGTCTAGACTAGGTCAAGTGCTGACCTCCTGAGATAATCAACTACAGTGAGGGAGACTGGGAACCTGTAAAAACATGACAGCCCCTGCCAGAAGCACATGCTGGGAGTGGTGGGAGAGCGTTTTCCATAAGGAGGAGGCAGGAGTGGGTGGGGCATGCTGCTCTTGTAATGATGGTGGGAGCTAAGCAGTCCATAGCACCACCATGACCCTTTCTTAATTTCCTTCTGCTCTCTGCCTGTGCGTCACCTCACTTTCATTACTCAGCAGCATGCTGTGGGTGTGACTTTTGCTCTTGTATGCCATTGGTGCCATCTGCTCCTGCCTTGTCTCCTTTGATGTCATTACATACAGATGGCAAGGGCACAATGGGAAGTGGCACTTAGTTCAATATGGTAGCTCTGGATGCATCAAGCCTGACCTTGTATCAATGCTGCTGATAAGTAATCCTGCTCATGTGTAAGTCTAATAATGGAATCACTACTAGATTTTGGTTTAGCTTCTGAAATCCCATTATAAATTATTGGAACCATATTCATCCATTCTAAAATACGTACCTTCTACAGCTAATATATATGATTGTTTTAAAGGTAATCTAGTAGATTTCTATCAAAAATGATGACAATTTGCTACTAACAACCTACCAAAGTTCAGAAATATTGTTGATATTAGAAACAATGGAAAATGTCTTTCAAATGTGCTTGTTAATTTGACCATGTAGGTGTCAGAGCTAATCAGTCAACAGCTACAGCTAATGCAGGAAAGAAAAAAAATTAATATTCATTAGACTCTTGTTTACACTTCTGTTGTCAAGGTTAATCAGTTTGCTTTAAGCACAATGTTTCACTCTTATTAAAGTCATTAGTATCCTTCAGTACACGGAGAACACTTGGGTTTCACAAGTGTGTTTGATTTATACATCACATACACTGCACAGGGACCCAGGCTTAGGGCATATTTTGCTGGGATTTAGACATAAACCTTTATTTAGACCAACCAATTATGATTCTTCACAATTGAATAGTTAAAATTTTCAGGTATTCAGTAATATTCCCAATTGTAGAAACTCACAAAAACTCAGCCTCTCATCTTTGACACAAACATTACATAGGCTCATATCGAAACACTACTGGTACTGATGGTGGAAGAGGGTTCTAGGTGTTTTTGTTTACCTTTATATCAAAACAATCATTGTAAATAACTCAACTGTGACTAGAAATTTTTACCGAGGAACAATATATTCCATGGATACAATCTCGTCAGAGGGTCAGTTTTTCCTATAAATAAAAAAGTAATTGTTCATGCTCTTCCAAGGGTGGGACTATCAATCTGATAGAAATCCCAGATTCACATTATTCTAGTTTACTCGTCCACAAACTGCAAGCCTGGGTTTCCCAGGGGAAGCAGGCTTTTCTGGGTTAGCTCTCTCACCACTGGTCACCCTTTGTTATCCCATGGAGAAATCTGATAGAAATAATAGAATCTGGTTTTCAATTTGTACTTCTGTTTCCTTGGAGTTTAGTTCCAGACACAGGAACTACCATGGGTTACTCAGCAGACTGGATATGGACTCTAATGGCTTATGATTTTCTGAAACTAACTCACTACTCACTGACTTGAGAATTAGAACCCACAGAAATAGTCTGTTCATTTGGGCTTACTATGGAGCTGTGTTGTTTTTTTCTTTTTCAAATTTTATATTCTGATAACTAGGATGCTCTAGGTATATGCCTCTTGGCTAAAACATATATGACAAACAATATTCCTTCTGTATATAAATTAGATATGCTTATGATATTGAATGTAGAGGAACCTCTGAGGACAAAGGATTCTTGAATAATTGCTGTAAAAGGACTTAATATTAACTATTCTCAAACTACTAATTTTTTTGGCAAATCTTCACTTAAAATTAATTAACACATAGCCAATACATTCATAGAGTAGGAGAGTTCATTCATACTTTAGTGGGGTGGGGACCATTTGTGGTCAATCATTTCTGGTAGTTTTTCTCCTGAAATCTCTTAAAAATAATTGAATATTCACTGGAGCACTCTTGACATTTTCTGTAGATATGATAGGTGGCACATATAACTTCCGGCACAAAATAATTTCCACAATACTATAGAAGTATAGACTATAGTACTTTGGGAATTGCATTAATTATTTATGAGTGAGAAAAGACTAAATCTGTAGCCAGATTGGAAATGGCCATCTATCTGGTTTGGAGCCTTTGTTTGGCTTCTCAACTTATTTACTATCTACAAATGCACTGTCCAATATAGTAACCACTAGCCACAGTTAGGTGTTAAAGGTTGAAATTAATTAAAACTAAATAAAATAAAAAATTCAGTTCCTTAGCCACATTTCAGTATTTAATATCCACCTGTGGCTAGTAGTCACCATATCAAACAATGCCAGAATAAAATATTCTCATCATCTCAACGTTTTTATTGGACAGTGCTGATCTAAAACTTATGCGTCCTTAATATCACAAAAATGATCACTGCCCAGGAGATTTTTACCTCAAGGCTGCCTAACAAAGGTATATTTTGACCTTGTGTCTTCAAAGATCATCCTCAAACAATAACAGGAACAAGAAACAAAAGGCAAATTCCATTACTAATGAAACTAGGAGATGTTTAATTCAAATGGAATATGAAGATAGAAAAACACAGAGAAATCATAGATGAAATAGCAGGTGAGAGGAAGGTCAAGTGACTGTGTTCACATGTGAACAGTGCTAACCATAAGCAAGCAGATGAGCTTTGCAGAACCTGAGAGAGGCTTAGAAATCAGAGGTAGTTTCTAAAAAGTTTCACTTCTATCCTATAGGGCCAGAGTACTTCCCTTATTCTATTGAAGTGGGAAGCTGGATGTTTATTTTCCAGATTAACCAAACCAGAGATTCTGGACTGGGGACCCCAAGCATAGAGGGCAGACAGTGGAAGAAGGCGGCATACTGAAAACAGTGTCACCAAGAGAATAGGAACATCCTAAATGATGAGCAGCAGGTTATTTATCCTCCCCTGTCATCACCTCATCTCTAAAACAGGAGACTAGAACCTCCTTCCTTGGAGAAAAGAAACAAGTCCAGAGGAAAGACATGCTGATATGGACATGGGGGGTCTACAAATAAAAAGTCAGTGGGTGTCTCCATTTCTCTGCATTACAGCCACTAGCACACAACCTCATCCTTGCACAGACAGATGCAAGGTGATTTCTTAGTGCCTCATTCTTAAACACAGAAGAATAGCCAGTGATAATTGGGGATTTGAGGACAAACTTCAACATAAAAGAAAGAGAATGAAATAAGCAACAAGGGGAAAACATAGGCAGGAAAAAAAGGAAAATACAAAACACAAAATCTCAAAGAAAACAGGAGAGAGATAAGAGAAATATTGCACAAATAAAACAAGAACAGCATACCACTAAAAGAAATGGAAAGGGACATTTAAAATATGAGAGTAAATATGATAAACTCAGTGGAAGCACTGGGAAGATAGAGATGAGGAAATCTCCCCCAAAACTGAGCAAAAATGAAGAGATGACATCAGGAAGAAAAAAAAAATAGAGGGACAATATGTCATGAATAGGAATTCTGGGGGGGGGGGGCAGGGGAAAGAATAGAGAAAATGGTGAGAGAGAAATACAAGAATATTTTCCCCCAAACCGGAGGAAATGAGTCCAGAACGATGCATGAGGAGAACCTATGTGATTGTGAAATGTCAAAACATTAGGGACAGAAAAAGATCTTGGAGATACGTCACATTGCAAGGAACAGAAATTAGAAGGACATTGATCTTGTCAACGGAGACTCTGGTTGCCACACAGAATCAAGAGAAAAAGGCTGTATACATTATTTTAAAATATTGATATAAATTCCAGAGGAGACAAAGACAACAAGCTGAAAATGATTTACTCTGGGCACAGGAGTGAGGAACTGGGGAGAGGGGCATTAAGAAGAGACTGCCGTATTTTTGTTGGAAGCCTTTCAGCACTCCTTGATATCTAAGTTATTTGTCTGGCCTATATGAAACAAAACCCATTCCAAGAAAATGATCTTGAGTTATTTAACATCCAATTCTTATCAAATTCCCAGTTTAGAAAATAAGCAAGCAAACAGATAACTGAAACTTTAGTACTCAAATCTCAGAAATACCACAGTATAAAACGTATGGCTATAGGTTATGCTACAAAATGAATGAAGGAAAATAATGATTAAGTATTTGGGTCTTTTTATCGTGTGGTGATTAGAAGATATCATAAAATATGTAGTTTTCATTGATATAATACAACTGTGCCTTTTAAAAAGCAACCCTAAGTAAAAAGGCAACCATAACCATGTCTTTAATCTTACCCTCAGAATTCACAATAAAGACTCCTGAAATTATTCAGCAAGCAGAGAAAATAATCTAAATGTCTGACAAAGCATACTTTTTTCATGTTCAGTTTCAAAAATGCATTAATACTAGTCAAGCCTAACATCTTGACCATGACATTTTAGTATGTCAATGATTATGTAAAAATTCTAAAAGCACTCTTTTTCAGGATGATTTTTCTGGAAACTGACATTTATTAAGAAGAATAACAAAAATCCAAATATGTTATCACAGAAATCTTGAACACCTGTATTTCCTACCAGGTCTTTCATTGGAGAATTGGTAATGTCTCAAGACTTGAATATTATAAAAGATGTCAAGTTATTAATGAGGGCAAATTTAAAAAGAAAGACTGAGAGTGTGATTTTAAGGTATTTTTCCTCCTCCAAATAAAAGTAAAATTGAAATCTTTCAATTACCTGTGTAAGACTGGAAGCCTAGTGGCTTCCTTTTGTCTAGCATATAAAATGTGAATTTCTTAATATTTTATTCAACAGCCTACGTCGATTTTCTCTTTTCTCCTTACTCTTCTTCATTAGCTCAAGTCGGATGAATCTATTTGCTTTTTTCAAGTCTGTGTTTGTTTCAGTTCTGCCTTTATGTTTTCATCTATATTTCTGTTTGTCTTGAATGTCTTCATTTCCCCCTTTACCAAACTTTTTCTCAAGGCCCTTCAGGATTGATTCTAACTTTACGTGTTTGTTGTTACGGTAAGCCCTTCTGAGAACTAGTAGTAACTTTACTAATATTTTAGTTTTCATCATGAACTTACAGCAAATTACTGACCAACTTGTTTCCCTTGATAGTGGCCATGCCTTCGCTACCTACTGGGATTTCAACTCTATAGTAGCCTATATAAAATTAATAAAACCTTCCTTTATCTCTTTATGGATATTATGCTTTCTTTAAATTATAGATCCATTGATCACATGAATTTGCTTCATATGCTCAGTGTATCTATGTCCTATAGTGATTGTGTTCCTCAAGAGCCTAGATATTTTGGCTTGTGAGGGTTTGTTCCCCTGAGGGTTTTGGCAACATCTACTAGCATCATGTGGGGGTGTAGGCCAGGTCATGGTTGGTGCCCCTACTGGTGAGAGTAGGCAGAGGGGAGAAATGGGGCCCAGGGCACAGCGCTCCAGGCATCACAGAATGACAATTGACCAATGGGGGCCTAGGATTATAATCCACTGACTCTGGTGGTTTAGAGGAGGAGAAGAAGTGGATACCCTAGCTCTGAATCTGTCCATACTCCAGCAAGTTTTGATGCCTCGATATGCCCAAACCAGACACTTGGGCTTCTTTTGTGGATGTTGATCTCCAAATGCCCACCAGGCTTGTGGTGACTCTTCTTGTGCAATACGGGGGGGAAGCAAGACCAGAAGGTAAAATAGCTCGCCCATGGCTGCATGGCTGGCCACCCTCTACCCTGCTCCCTATCCTTTGTTCTTTAGGTTCCAAGCTTTCCTCTAGCTATTCAGCTTCTCCAGGGTTTTCTGGGGAGGAGGGGCGAAGCTTAGTTACCCCCCTTTCAGCAAATGTGGTATCTGTTCAGGGATTCTTCATCTTTTTTGTTCCGCTGGCCCTTTTGGAACTCTACACATGCCTATGGACCTCTCTCAGAATAATACTTCTAAATGAATACAACGAAAGGTATAGCATTACAAAGGAAATAATTATATTAAAATATAGTTAACAAAGCCAATTTACG
Source organism: Panthera tigris (assembly GCF_018350195.1). Taxonomy (NCBI): domain Eukaryota; kingdom Metazoa; phylum Chordata; class Mammalia; order Carnivora; family Felidae; genus Panthera; species Panthera tigris. The sequence goes on along the minus strand of NC_056668.1, from coordinate 142,944,670 downwards.
ATAGTTATATGTATGCTTATTTATTCATGAATAAATAACAAGATCTAGTATCTCATTTAATAACTATGATTTCTGATGATGCTGAGCTTCATAATTCCCAGATAGCTGAGACAACTGTAATATGAAATACATGATTTTCATTGATACAAGTCATAGATATGGTGAATATGGCAATTTAAAATTTTTTTAAATTAGTTCTAAAAATTAGCAATACATAGATGTGTTACAATTCTAAACTCTTGTGTAGTGAAATACAGTTCTTCTTTCCTCCTCTGTTCCCTGGTCCTTTAGTTATCCTTTCTAGAAGCAGCTGCAGTTACTTGTTTGTATGTCTCCTTCCAGGGAAATTCAGTACATATAAAAGAGAGGGGGGGGGGGAAGTTATGTATTTTACTTAATTCACTTAATACATTTTAAAGAGTGTTTTATTTCTACTAAGACTTTTTAAAAAATATGTAGCATTCTACTGTGTGAATGTATCATAATTTATTTAACTCACCCTTTTTTGATAGGCATTTATGGTGTTTTCAACCTTTAGTTTTTATAAATTAGGCATATGCAATTGTAGAAACATGTGGATCACGTATGTTTCACAGACCACTAAAAATGAAATTGCTCAGTCAAAAGGAATATACATTTTTAATTGAGGAGAATTTGGCTGAACTGTCCTCCAAAGAAGGTACATCAATTTCTACTCCCACCAAGAATATTTGAGAACTGTATTTGAGAAATGGACATGTTGTCCCTGGAACTTGGCACTATTTAAGATACTGGGAATAAATTCACAGTATAGCTGACGCTTGAATAATGTGGGGATTACAGGTTCTGACCCCCCGACACAGACAAAAATAGGTGTATAACTTTTGACTCTTCAACAACTTAACTATTAGAAGGTTACTGTTGACCTGAAGCATTATTGATAATATACAGTTGATTAGCATATTTTGTATGTTATATGTATTATATACATAAAAATAAAGTTAGATCAAAGAAATATTATTAAGAAAATCATGAGAAAATATGTGTTAACACATATTTTGTATGTTATATGTATTATATACTCAAAAATTAAGTTAGATCAAAGAAACTATTATTAAGAAAATCATGAGGAAGAGGAAATACATTTAAAATACTGTATATTTGTTGAAAAGAATCTACATATAAGTGGATCCATGCTGGTCAGACTCCACGTTGTTCAACTGTACCATTACCAATTCATTCCTCACGTTTCACTTGTCTCTAATGTCTCATGCTCAAGCTTAATAGAATATGGTCGTTTTCCTACCTCACTGGCAATTAATTTCACTCCTGTGGCAATGCCTGATTTTGGTTTTTATCTTTGGGAGTGACATAGGATCTTCTATTAGCCTAGGTACTTCTGGCAGCCTAGGTAGAATGTTAGAAATCGTTCTAATAAATAATGTTCGGCAGATACTTCATTAGATGTATTGCCTGTCAGGGAGTGGTGGATTTGACGACAAACCTCTTCACCTATGTCACACTGGAAGTTTAACACCAACTTCAAAGCATGCAATAGTTGTCTTCTTTTTAGATGTTTAATTCCTAAAATGTATTAAAGATAAATAATGCCAGTAATAGTCTAACAATGATGCGGTATCATTCCGTTTCCATAGTTAACCTGTATTTTTATTAGCTTAAGACTTCAGTTATGTAGCTTCAAACTCTGGGTAATTCTAGTAGGTTAGTAGAACACATTCTTCCTTCCACTGGGGAGGCAAACCAGGTTGTAAATGTCATTCATGAAGATAACTCCCAAATGCTACAATGTTCTATTACATTAAATTCAGAGCAATAAAATATATCTAAGTGTGTTCTCAGAGATACTCATAGCTCTTGTTTGACATCATCTTTACCAGTGAAGAGAACATAATTCAAATACTACTAACACTCTTTATAAATTCATTATTTCCTGGATCTCCTCCTGGTTTTAGTTTTGACAAGTTCTTTTGCTAACTCTATGATTTGTAGACATGCTAATTTTAGCCTTCTTTAGACGTTTAGGCTAAAGGATTTCTAATCATTGCAGTCAGTGAGCCCCAAACTAGGTAGGCTCCCCATGAGAGAAGAAGGAGGATTATTAAACAAAAGTGGTGAGAGTTCATTAAAATAATAACGAGTAAGTGGATTCACATTCACCGACTGTTCTGAAATCTGATATCAAGAATTGATCCTCGGTTAATCTCAGGCCAGTTAGGTACTCATGGAGACATACTGAAATTCTTTAAGATTAGATAAGGAAGAGTGGTCATATGTGTTGGTACAGGAAACAAAAGAAAATCTAGACCTTAGAGATTAATTTTAATACCTTTGAAAACAGTGGGAATTGATATGAGAACATGTAAAAGAGAAATGAGTATTGGGAAAACATCAAAAGTTTGGTTAGAAACAATCCTCCTATCCTCTCCTGTGAAAGGAGATAAGACTGAGTGATCAAGGAGAAATTGTAACTGCAATAAAAGTTGATTTAATTCATTCGTTCATTTATTCATTCAGGCTGGTCCCCGGCTCTCAACATAACTCTCAATTCTATCCTCCATATGACAACCAACCATGTACTCTGGGCAGATCATCAGTTAGAGAGTCCAAAATAAGTGGTTGGACCGAGTGTCATGGTAAATAGTGTCATTAATTGTGTACAGACTAATATTAAACCTTATTCAGGTAATTGATTAAAGAGAGAGTTAATTAAATGTATAGACAGACACATCCTTCAACCAGGGATTTGCAAGGCATCTGTACCTTAGGCCATTACTTTTGGGGTCTCCACTGTGCAATGAACATGGGAAAATAACACTAAGAACTTAAACTAAATAGAAGGAAGAATTTCTTAATACTCATTCACATTCAACCGATACTTGCTGAGTACCTAGTATGTGCCAGGAACTATACTAAGATGCATTGGAACAAAAAGTCTCTGCTCTTGTGCAACTTACAGTTTATTGGTACAGTTAATGATAATCATAATGATCTGAAACACTTGAACAGTAAAGTGAGATTTAGGAATCCTTATATCTGAATGTCTTCAAGTATATGAGAGATTCTAATTTACATGGGGAAATGAATGGATAATGGAAATGTGATATATATATATATCCATTTTATATATGTATATTAAATATATATATAAATATCCACTGTGTATGTCCATTACATATAAAATATATATGAATATTATATATATATACATATGCAAGATGTATTATTGTCACCACAATAAAGAAGCGGTAATTATGTGACATGATGGCGGTGTTAACTAATCTTATTATGGCAATCATTCTGCAATACATACACGTATCAAATCATCACCTTAAACTTTTACATCGAATGTCAATTATATCTCAGTAAAGCTGGGGATAAAAGCATTATGCATCATCCCATAGGTATGTATGAAGGCAACCGTCTAAAGTACATGCTTCTCCAGCAACTCTTTTCAATATTCTAGTTCTTAAAGTTAGAGGGAAATTAGGGAAATAATAAATCTTACCATGAGTCAACATGAGGCTCATAAGACTGGTAAAAAGCTCCTGGAACTTCTGCCTGTGTTCACATGTGTGCACAGAATGAGATAGTTAATGTTCTTTCACCCTCTGCTTTAGTCAGAGTTTGAAGTGACAGCACTTGGCTGTGAGGGTCTCATAGGAGAAACAATGAAAAAACAAGTTATGACAACATGTGACTAGTCAGCATAACAAAGAATCTGAAAAACCACGTTTCATAACATGAAACCCAATTCAGGAAACTGGTGGGCATTTCATTTTTGTTCTGGGGTTTACAAGTTTGAGTCCCAGTTCTGCCCTTTGTCCTCTGTGCAACCTTGGGTTATTATTTTACTTTTTCTACGTCTGTTCCTCCTATGTGAGAGGAGAATAATAACATTGCCCACTCCATCAGGATGATGGGAGCTTCTGGTGACTGAAAAGCCAGCTAATCCTGGCTCAGTCCGTAAAGACATCACTTATTTACTTATTGAGATGTCTAGAGGTGGGTGGTTCTAGGGTTAGTTTAATGGCTCTGTGGGGGGAGGGTTCCAGGTTCTCTGTGATTTTCTTGACCTTCCCTCTATTGTTGAAAAATGGCAGCAGTGGTTCCAGACACGTTACCCTCACAATTTCAAGTTCAAAATCTGGCAGCAGTGAGAGTGAGCAGGGAAATGGGAGAAAGCAAAACCGTCCAAACATGCCCCTCCCTTTGAAAGGGAGGAAAAGTTTTTCCCAGAAACCCCCTAGCAGATTTTCCTCCATGTCTCCTTGGCCAAAACTGAATTCTACGGCAACTCTTGGCTGCAAGAGAGATGAAGACAGAAAGCATTTCCTTTGCCATCATCTATGGCAGGAGACCACGCAAGAGAGATGGTGCTCATAGAGTTGGCCGTGACCACCTCAGAGCATAAATGTAAATATACCATGAGATGAAACACATAAAAATAATTTTCACAGACACATATTGTAAATATTCAAAAATGGTAACAACTATTTGTTACTATTATTTGCCTTGAAAAGAAAACATTTTTTGTTTTAAATAGCTCCACCCTCAGCAAAGAGCCCAACTTGGGCTTGATCTCATGACCCTGAGATCATGACCCGAGCTGAGATCAAGGGTCAGTGGCTTAACTCACTGAGCCACCCACATGCCCCCAAGTCATAGTAACTTCCTATTAGATCTGCTTCAAAATGGCACTGGCTCTGTGCGTAGTGAATGCACCATTAATAAAAGCAGAATTTGTACGATCCCTGTTTTTTAGGTAGGAACTTACATCAGATAAACCTAGGATTACTCTTCATTGAAGCTTCTATGATTCTATAGTACAACAATTAGAAGCTCAAGATACAAGGTCCTTCTCTTGGTTTAAAATGGATTTAATTTTTGATTGAGCTAAATTGCAATGTTCTGGTTATATTCAGAATTTCTAAAATGAGGATATTAAAAGTCTAACCATTCCAACTCTGATTGTAATGAGATGCAATCCATTATTATCAAAGAAGAAACTAGTTGCTTAGATACTGAAGGGTACAAAATAATAGCACTTTTTTCTTGTTCAGAGGTACAAAATTCATCTTATTTTTAGATCTTAAAATTCTAAATATTGATATCTCTTCAAGTGAAAAATGAACGTTGGGTCAGCAGCTCTCTCACAACTTCCTTATTAAATTATGTATTCTTAAAATGACTGTACGTTTCTCATTTTATGAACTTCTCTATTGAGTGTGCATACTCTCTCTCCCCTCGTTAGGATTTGGTAAGCGTGTTCTGAATGTGTTAGAATGGTGTAAATGATATTTGCCATGTAGGATTTGTTTCCTCTCCCCAAGCCTGGCAGGGGAGGGAGGTGTTAGATCTCAAGAGACTCTTTTACCAAGTCCAAGTTTTAAATAAATGAAACTTGTACTGACTCCAACACACCATCTTGAGATAACCTCAGGCCCTGAAGCACACTGACAAGCAGAATGATCACAGCCAAGTCGTGAAACTGTCTTTTGAAAAGAATAGCTGGATGAAAAACATTAACAGTGACTGCACCAACCAAGGGAAAGGCTGACTTCTTCAAATTGAAAGGGATTCTAAAGGTAAGATAAACAGTGAAACTGTTACCCCAAATTTGTATTTTCAGGATGCTTTAAGCTATCCAAGGAACTCAAAGCTGAGATGCAAAGCTTCTTATTGAGAGGCTCACACATGCCATCAATATTTTTCCCCCTCACATGTGTTCTTCAATTTCTCTCCATTTGGCTTCCATTCCACCATTCACTAAAACTGTTCTGTTTCAGGTCACCAATGACCTGAGGGTTGCACAACCTGATGGCTGATTTTCTAATCTCACCTTATTTGTCTTTTCAGTATCATTCAACAAGATTGACAGTTCCTTCCTTGATGGCTTTGGTGATATCACATCCTTGTGTTCATACTTCCTTTCGAGCTGCTCCTTCTCAGTACTTTTTTTTGCTAGCTCTTTCTGCTATATTCCAGCTTCTATTCTTGGAGTATCACTGATCTTGGATTGGATTCCTCCTTTTCTTCTCTATCCATACTCTCAAAGGCTTGAATCTTTAGCCAATGCTAATCTATGTGTCCAGCCTAGAACTTCTCTGAATCCTATTTCAGATTTCAAACTGCATGTGCCCAGAATGAGTCATGGCTCTTCCTTCTCCCATTCAATGCCACATGACCTCATTCTTCCCACAGTAAATGGTACTATCATCCACCAGTTAATAATACCTGAAACCCAAGAGTCATCCATGAGTTCTCCTTTTATAGAACCTTCACACCCAGTTAATCAGCAATTCCTGTCAATGTATCCTCCAAAACTTACGTCAGGTGCATCCACTTTTTCCACCTCCACCACTGACCTGGTTTAAGCCACCATCATCTCTCACCTTGTAATGCTGCAGTAGCTTCCAGGTAGTTCTCCCATCTTCCTTTATTAGCTCTCCTATTATTCATTCTTTGCAGAGTAGGTCAAACTGGAATCATACACATCACTCCCCTACTCAAAATGCTTCAAGAGTTCCTACTGCAAGTTAAATAAAATCCAGACTCCTTACTACAGTCTTTGGGTACTTCATGTTCCAAACCCTGGCAAAGTTTTCAATGTCATAACAGTTCTTGCTCTTTCTTATAAGCCTCAGTCATATTGGCCTAACACACCAAATGTTTTCCTGCCTCAGGCTCTTTGCACTTGTTACTTAGAATATTCTTTGTGTGGCTCTTTGTATAGCTTGCTCCTCCTTATCTGTCAAGTCTCAGCTTAAATGCCACCTAATCAGGGATGTCATTCTCAATATTTTACCTAAGGTTTGTTTGTTTGTTTGTTTATTGTCTATTTAGACTGGTAGGAAGATAGTTCTTTTCTCCTTGGGATTTGAGGCACTTTTAGAATCAAACCTGGAAATGATACAAAAAGCTGAAACAAAACTAGTATTTGGAAGACAAAATAGATTATGATGAGAAGGACCCCATTTGACCACTTCTCCTGGACGTTTTAACTTTTAACAAGACTTATAAATTCTAAAGCTATGAGGGGTCTTTCAGGTGGCTGAAATGAATGTGATGGGTTATGTTTAGGACAGCAGGGAGTAGTGAACTAGTCAGCACATGTCCATGTAAAGGTATTCGAGACAGAAATTTTAAAATGCTGTCCATGAGCAGGTAAGCCTGTGGCAGAGGGTCAAATTTGGCCCTTTTTCTTTTATTTAATAAATCAGAGAATTCCTAGGTATATAAATATCATTTTTTATGCTTCCATATGTGGAGACTAAAAAATACTAAATAATCACAGTCAGTAGTCTAGAGCTATTTACTCTTTCTTAGCTCTTTAGATATTTTACTTTTTCTACGAATGTTTTTTGGAGCATTCTAATGGAGCCATTTGGAGCAAAATTCCAAATTAATTTGGAGCCATTTAATTAAATTTTAGTATTACATAGGCATATTTACCTAACCTGGTTTCCAGAAAAATCTTTGTGTGCTGGCCAAATCTCTTAGAGGTGACCCTAAAGGGGATTGTGGAAAGATCTGAAGCATGCGAATGACTGTCTTTGTATTTTAGATCATCATCTTTGGAAAAAATCAGTCCACAGCAGTGTGAAATAAGAATGAAAATGAGAGGCAGGTGGCAGAGTGGTTAGTAACTACTGTAATTGAGAGAACTGGTGAAGACAAAGACAGTGAGCTTGCAGAGATGGAAGAAGACATAATCAATCTAGAAAATCCAGGTTAAGAAAAGCTACAAAACACGTATACGAAAGTTTTAAATTTCATGACAGTTGTGGAAAAATGGGAAATAAAAAATGCTATTCAATAATAATTACTGTATACCAGTCAGTACCAAACTATGTCTTGAACTCCAAGAGGAACACATATGGAATACTGACCTTCAAAGGACACCATGTATGCATTTGGCCTTATGTCAGCCTTTGATGAAGGGCAAGGGAAAAATAGTTCACAATTTATTGAATCAGGTCTATAAGGAGCTAAAACAACATGTTATTTTCTTATGATTTAACTGTTATGGAAAGACACCTTTTGAAATCTAGGAGATAATTTAACTGCATGTCTCTTAAAGCCATGGTTTTCAAATCACAGATGATGAGCTGTTAAGAGTTGTGAAATCAATATTGTAGGTCATGATCAGCTCTTAATAAAAACAAAACAATAGCTTTGAATAGAAAATAGACTGTAGGAACAAGACAAGGATGTCCACTCTCACAACTCTTATTCATGATAGTACTGGGGGAGCCAGCCCACAGCAATCAGACAACATAAAGAAATAAAAGGCATACAAATTGGTAAGGAAGAGGTAAAACTCTATTTGCAGATGACATGATACTCTATATGGAAAACCCTAAAGACTCCACCAAAAAACTACTAAAACTGATAAATGAATTCACTAAAGTTGTAGGACACAGAAATCAATGTATAGAAATTGGTTGCATTTCCATACACCAAAAATGAAGCAGCAGAAAGAAAAATTAGGAAAACAATCCCATTTACAATTGTACCCCAAATAATAAAATACTTAGGAATAAACCTACCCAAAGAGGTGAAAGACCTGTACTCTTTTTTTTTTTTTTAATTTAACGTTTATTTATTTTTGAGACAGAGAGAGACAGAGCATGAACGGGGGAGGGGCAGAGAGAGAGAGGGAGACACAGAATTGGAAGCAGGCTCCAGGCTCTGAGCCATCAGCACAGAGCCCGACCCGGGGCTCGAACTCACGGAACGTGAGATCGTGACCTGAGCTGAAGTCGGACGCTCAACCGACTGCGCCACCCAGGCGCCCCAAAAGACCTGTACTCTAAAACTATAAAACACTGATGTAAGAAATTCAAGACGACACAAAGCAATGGACAGACATTCCATGCTCATGGATTAGAAGAACAAATATTATTAAAATGTCTATACTACCCAAAGCATTATTAAAATGTCTATACTACCCAAAATGTCTACACATTTAACTCAATCTCTACCAAAATACCGACAACATTTTTCACAGAACAAGAACGAACAATCTTAAAATTTGTATGGAACCACAGAAGACCCTGAATAGCCAAAACAATCTTGAGAAAGAAAACAAAAAACAAAAAACAAAAAACTGAAGGTATCACATTTCTGCACTTCAAGTTATATTACAAAGCAACAGTAATTAAAACAGTATGGTACTGACATAAAAATAGACACATAGATCAATGGAATGGAATAGAAAACCCAGAAAGAAACCCTTAATTACATGGTCAATTAATCTTCAACAAAACAGGAATGAATATCCAATGGGAAAAAGTCTCTACAACAAATGGTGTTGGAAAAACTGGACAGCTGCATGCAAAAGAACGAAACTGGACCACTTTCTTACATCATACACAAAAATAAATGGATTAAAGACTTAAATGTGAGATATGAAACCATAAAAATCCATGAAGAGAGCACAGGCAGTAATTTCTCTGATATTAGCTGTGGCAATACTTTTCTAGATATTTCTCCAGAGGCAAGGGAAATAAAAGCAAAAATTAACTACTGGGACTACATCAAAACAAAAAGTTTCTGCACAGTGAAGGAGACAATCAACAAAACTTTAAGACAACCCAAGGAATGGGAGAAGATAATTGCAAATAATATATTTGATAAAGGGTTAGTATCCAAAATATATAAAGAACTGATGCAACTCAACACCAAAAAAACCAAGTAATCAAATTTAAAAATAGGCAGAAGACATGAACAGATATTTCTCCAAAGAAGATATATGGATAGATAACAGGCACATGAAAAGATACTCATCATCACTTTTCACCAGGGAAATGCAAATCAAAACTACAATGAGATATCATCTGACACCTGTCAGAATAGCTAAAATCAACAATACAAGAAACAGCAAGTGTTGGTGTAGATATGGAAAAAAAAAAAAAAACCTTCTTGCACTGCTGGTGAGAATGCAAACTGGTGCAGCTATTGTGGAAAACAGTACGGAGGTTCCCCAAAAAATTAAAAATAGAGCAACTCCAAAAATATAAAAACACTAATTCAAAGGGATACATACACTCCTATGTTTATTGCACATTATTTACAAGAGCCAAACTGTGGAAACAGCCCAAGCATCTACCAATAGATGAATGGATAAAGAAGATGTGGTATATGTGTGTATATATATTATTTATATATATATATATACACACACACATATATATGTGTGTGTATATATATATTGTGTGTGTGTTTATATATATATATATATATGTATATATATATATATATATATACACACACAATAGAATATTACTCAGCCATGAAAATGAATGAAATCTTGCCATGTGCAACAACATGAGTAGAGCTAGAGAGTATTATACAACAACATGGATACAGCTAGAGAGTATTATGTTGAGCAAAACAAGCCAGCCAAAGACAAATTCCATATGATCTCATTCATATGTAAAATTTAAGAAACAGGAGAGGTTCAACATGGCGGAGAAGTTGGGGGACCCAAAGTTCTCTCATCCCTCAAACACAGCAGTGTTGAGGCCAAAAAACTTTGAATTCCAAGGGTCTGGGCTGTAGAGTGACAGAGACTCTCCAGGGGCCCACGGGGACAACCTGGCTAGCCATAGGTGCATGATTGAGAACTGGGAGAGATAAAACAGGCAGCATAGGCATAGAGGGGAAGAATTCTCTTCTGTGGAGAGATAAAGGGAAAAGAAAAAGAGACTGTGGAAGTGTAAGACTGTATCTGGACAAGACAAAAACCATGGACCAGGACAGAGAAAGATCCAATCTCTAACTGCAAGGCTTTCTCTGGACTTGGGCCAGCTACCCTGTTCGCACACCTGGGGAGGAGGGGAGCCAGCCCCGGGTTTGATAACTAGTTCAGAGGGGCAGTCTGCGTGAGAGAAAGCAATCCCCTCCCTGGAGTGCTATGGCAAGAAGGTATATAACCGTTCGAAGGACAAAGACTGCCTGCGCTTCTCAGCCAGAGGCCATATACCGGTGGCGTGGAGTGGCACTTCCCCGGAACTGGGGCACACAGAGCAGGACCCTTTAAGAAATCAGGGTTTAAATCCCAGCCGAGCACCAGGGAGGCGCAGGAGTCGGCAGAGCGGGACAAACTGCCACGTTCATGCCCACAGCACTGTGAGGATGAACTGAATGGAGTGGTTTGGGATACCTGGTCCATGGAGGAGACACTGGGGTGTCGCCTTTATTTTCCACATCACCAACAAGGTGGGACTTCAGGGAATGGACAGCAGGCCCACAGCGGAGGCAAGACCTGCCTACACCAAACCACGCCCCTCCGTGCCTGGTAACTGCATATCTATTGGAGCAGGATTGATGCCCTCCAACCAGACAGCCCCTCCTCCAGACCAGCACTGTCACCATTTCCAAGGCACCCAGCGTTTTTGCATTTCCTGATTTAATTTTTGGACGATTCTTATTATATGTATGTGTGTATATACATATATATTTTTTCTTTTTTCCTTCCTTTTCTCCTTCTTCTTTCTTCCCTCCTTCTAGTCTGGTTATTCTGGTTGTTCGTTTGTTTAAGCAGACACATTTGATCTATTCTCTTTATGCCTGTTTTATATCCCCTTCTTTATTTTCCTCTCTCTGGATTAAACTGTATAGTTTCTCTGCCTGGTCAATTTTCTTTTCTTTTCTTTCTCCTGCCCCTGTCATTTCTCTCTTTCTATGGGATAAAACCCCTTTTCCATCAACACTGCTCCCACCCCATTGTTTTCTTGGTGCTGGTGTTTTTGTTTTTTGTTGTTTGTTATTTGTTTGTTTTCTTTCCCAGGGCTACTTCAATGAACGAATCAAAGCACAACTGGTATAAGGTCCAAAACATCACTATGAATAGGGATAAAGCAACCAGAGTCATAATAACAGAGAGCAAGTAACACCTCCTGAAGGTCCAGGCCCTGGATGGTGTATGACCCCTCTTTAATAGTGCTCACAGGTACAGGACACATAACAAGCTTTTAAAACCCATAAGGGACAGAAAGCTAGCCAAAATGCTGAAACAGAAGAATTCTCCTCAAAAGAAATTCCAGGAAGAAATGACAGCTAAAGAATTGATCAAAACAGATATAAACAATATAACTAAACAAGAATTTAGAATAGTCATAAGATTAATCGCTGGGCTTGAAAAAAGCATAGATGACAGCAGAGAATCTATTGCTGCAGAGATCGAGGAACTACAAAATAGTCATGATGAATTAAAAAATGTTGTAAATGAGGTGCAAAATAAACTAGAGGTGGTGACAGCAAGGATTGAAGAGGCAGAGGGGAGAATAAGTGAAATAGAAGATAAAATTTTGGGAAAAGATATAGCTGAGAAAAAGAGAGATAAAAAAAATTCTAGACCACAAGGGGAGAATTAGAGAATAAAGTGATTCAATGCAACATAATAATATCCATATCGTTCCATATCTTCAGGAGTTCCAGAAGAAGAAGAAGAGAGAGAGAAAGGGGTGGAAGGTGTATTTGAACAAATCATAGCTGAGAACTTCCACAATCTGGGGAAGGAAACAGACATTGAAATCCAGGAGGCACAACGAACTCCCTTAAGACGTAACAGGAATTGATTTTTTGCACAACATATAGTGAAACTGGCAAAATACAAAAATAGAGAATTCTGAAAGCAGCTAGGGACAAATGGGCCTTAATCTACAAGAGTAGATACATAAGGGTAGTAGCAGACCCATTTACTGAAACTTGGCAGGCCAGATGGGAGTGGCAGGAAATATTCAATGTGCTCAATAGAAAAAAATATGCAGCCAAGAACCCTTTATCCAACTAGGCTGTCATTCAGAATAGAGGAAGAGATAAAGTTTTTCCTAAACAAAAACTGAAGGAGTTCACCACCACTAAATAAACCCTACAAGAAATCCTAAGGGGGACTCCGTGAATGGAATGTTGCAAAGACCACAAAGTACCAGAGACACCACTACAAGCATGAAACCTACAGATAACACAATAACTCTAAATCCATATCTTTCAATAACACTGAATGTAAATGGACTAAATGCTCCAATCAAAAGACATAGGGTATCGGAATGGATAAAAGAAACAAGACCCATCTATTTGCTGTCTACAAGAGACCCATTTTATTTTATTTTATTTATTTTTTTTATTAAAAAAAAATTTTTTTTTAACGTTTATTTATTTTTGGGACAGAGAAAGACAGAGCATGAACAGGGGAGGGGCAGAGAGAGAGGGAGACACAGAATCGGAAGCAGGCTCCAGGCTCTGAGCCATCAGCCCAGAGCCCGACGCAGGGCTCGAACTCACAGACCGCGAGATCGTGACCTGAGCTGAAGTTGGATGCTTAACCGACTGAGCCACCCAGGCGCCCCTACAAGAGACCCATTTTAGACGTGAGGACACCTTCAGATAAATTGAGGGGATGAAGAACCATCTATCATGTTACTGGAAGTCAAAAGAAAGCTGGGGTAGCCATACTTATTTCAGACAAACTAGATTTTAAACTAAAGTCTGTAACTAGAGATGAAGAAGGGCATTATATCATAATTACGGGGTCTATCCATGAAGAAGAGTTAACAATTATAAATGTTTATGCACCCAATTTGAAAGAACCTGAATATATAAAACAATTAATCACAAACTTAAGCAATCATATTGACAATATGGTAATTGCAGGGGACTTTAATACTCCACTTACAACAATGGACAGATCACCCAGGCAGAAAATCAATAAAGAAACAATGGCCCTGAATGATACACTGGACCAGATGGACTTGACAGACATATTCAGAACTTTTCATCCTAAAGCAGCAGAATACACATTCTTCTCAAGTGCACATGGAACATTCTCCAAGATAGATCACATACTGGGTCAGAAAATAGCCCTCAATAAATGTAAAAAAATTGATTTCATACCATGCACATTTTCAGATCACAATGCTATGAAACTAGAAATCAACCACAGGAAAAAGTTTGGAAAACCTCCAAATGCATGGAGGTTAAAGAACATCCTACTAAAGAATGAATAGGTCAACCAGGCGATTAAAGAAGAAATTAAAAAATTTATGAAAACAAATGAAAATGAAAACATGAGAGTCCAAACCCTTTGGGTTGCAGCAAAGGCAGTCCTAAGAGGAAAGTACATTGCAATCCAGGCCTATCTCAATAGACAAGAAAAATCCCCAATACAAAATCCAGCAGCACACCTAAAGGAACTAGAAACAGAACAGCAAAGAAATCCCAAGGCCAGCAGAAGAAGACAAATAAGATGAGAGCAGAAATAAACAATATAGAATCCAAACAACAACAACATCAACAACAACAAACAGTAGAACAGATCAATGAAACTAAGAGCTTTTTTTTTTGAAAAAATAAACAAAATTGATATCTCCCTAGCCAGACTTCTCAAAAAAGAAAAGAGAGAGGACTGAAATAGATAAAATCACAAATGAAAATGGCCTTATCACAACCAATCCCTCAGAATTATAGAAAATTATCAGAGAATACTATGAAAAATTATATGCCAAAAATCTGGACAACCTGGAAGAAATGGACAAATTCCTGGACACCTACACACTACCAAAACTCAAATGGGAAGAAATAGAAAATTTGACCAGACCCGTAACTAGTGAAGAAATTGAATCAGTTATCAAAAATCTCCCAACAAATAAGAGTCTTGGGTCAGATGGCTTCCCAGGGGAATTCTATCAGACATTTAAAACAGAGTTAATACCTATCCTTTGTAACCTGTTCCAAGAAATATAAAGGGAAGGAAAGCTTCCAGACCCATTCAATGAAGCCAGCATTACCTTGAGTCCCACACCAGACAGAGACCCCACTAAAAAGGAGAATTATAGGCCAATATCCCTGATGAACATGGATATAAAAATTCTCAACAAGGTACTAGCAAATCGAATTCCACAGTATACTAAAAGAACTATTCATCATGATCAAGTGGCATTGATTCCTGGGCTGCAGGGCTGGTTCAATATTCGCAAATCAATCAATGTGATACATCACATTAATAGAAAAAAGGATAAGAACCATATGATACTGTCAATAGATGTAGAGAAAGCATTTGACAAAATACAGCATCCTCTCTTAATAAGAACCTCAATAAAGTCAGGACAGAAGGAACATACCTAAACATCAGAAAAGACATATATGAAAAGCCCACAGCTAATATCATCCTCCATGGGGAAAAACTGAGAGCTTTCCCCCCTGAGATAAGGAACACGACAGTGATGTCCACTCTCACCACTGGTGTTTAACATAGTGTTGGAAGTCCTAGTATCAGCAATCAGACGACAGAATGAAATAAACGCATCCAAGTTGACAAAGAAGAAGTCAAACTTTCACTTTTTGCAGACGACATGATACTCTACATGGAAAACAAAAGATTCCACCAAAAGGCTGCTAGAACTGATACATGAATTCAGCAAAGTCACAGGGTACAAAATCAATGTACAGAAATCAGTTGCATTTCTATACACCAATAATGAAGCAACAGAATGAGATATCAAGGAATTGATCCCATTTACAATTGCACCAAGAACCATAAAATACCTAGGAATAAACTTAACCAAAGATGTAAAAGATCATGCTAAAAACTATTAAAAAAAACTCATGAAGGAAATTGAAGAAGACACAAAGAAATGGAAAAATATTCCATGCTCAGGGATTGGAAGAATAAATATTGTTAAAATGTCAATACTACGCAAAACAATCTACACTTTCAATGGCATCCCAATCAAAATTGCACCGGCATTCTTCTCAGAGCTAGAACAAACAATTCTAAAATTTGTATGGAGCCAGATAAGACCCCAAGTAGCCAAAGTAATATTGAAAAAGAAAAACAAAGTGGGAGGCATCACAATCCCAAACTTTAGCCTCTACTACAAAGCTGTAACCATCAAGACAGTATCGGATTGGCACAAAAACAGACACGTAGACAATTGGAATAGAATAGATAACCCAGAATTGGACCCACAAATATATGGCCAACTAATCTGTGACAAAGCAGGAAAGAGAATCTAATGGAAAAAAGAGAGTCTCTTTAGCAAATGGTGCTGGGAGAACTGGACAGCAACATGCAGAAGGATGAAACCAGACCACTTTCTTATACCAGTCACAAAAATAGACTCAAAATGGATCAAGGACCTGAATGTGAGACAGGAAACCATCAAAACCCTAGAGGAGAAAGGAGGCAACAACCTCTTTGACCTCAGTCGCAGCAATTTCTTGCTTGACACATCTCCAAAGGCTAGGGAATTAAAAGCAAAAATGAACTATGGGACCTCATGAAGCTAGAAATCTTCTGCACTGCAAAGGAAACAATCAACAAAACTAAAAGGCAACCAACGGAATGGGAGAAGATATTTGCAAATGACATATCAGATAAAGGGTTAGTATCAAAAATCTATAAAGAACTCACCAAACTCAACACCCAAAAAACAAATAATCCAGTGAAGAAATGGTGAGAAGACATGAATAGACACTTTTCCAAAGAAGATATCCAGATGGCCAACAGACACATGACAAGATGTTCATCACTCATCATCAGGTAAATACAAATCAAAACCACACTGAGATACCACCTCACACCAGTCAGAGTGGCTGAAATTAACAACTCAGGAAACGACAGATGCTGGCAAGGATGTGGAAAAATGGGAACCCTTTTGCACTGTTGGTGGGAATGCAAACTGGTGCAGCCACTCTGGAAAACAGTGTGGAGTTTCCTCAAAAAATTAAAAATAGAACTACCCTATGACCCAGCAATAGCACTACTAAGAATTTATCCAAAGGATACAGGCATGCTGATGCATAGGGGCACATATACCGCAATGTTTATAGCAGCACTTTCAACAATAGCCAAATGATGGAAAGAGCCTAAATCAACTGATGAATGGATAAAGACGATGTGGTTTATATAGACAATGGAATACTTGGCAATGAGAAAGAATGAAATCATGCCATTTGCAGCAACGTGGATGGAACTGGAAGGTATTACGCTAAGTGAAACAAGTCAGTCAGAGAAAGACAGATACCTATGTTTTCACTCATATGTGGATCTTGAGAAACTTAACAGAAGACCATGGGGGGAAGGGAAGGGGAAAAAAATAGTTACGAACAGAGACGGTGGGAGGCAAACCATAAAAGAGTCTTAAATACAGAGAACAAACTGAGGGTTGATGGAAGGTGGGGAGAGGGGACAGTGGGTGATGGGCATTGAGGAGGGTACTTGTTGGGATGAGCACTGGGTGTTATATGTAAGCAATGAACCATGAGAATCTACCCCAAAACCAAGAGCACACTTTACACACTGTGTGTTAGCCAATTAGACAATAAGTTATATTAAAAAAAAAAAAGCAACAAAACAAATGAGCAAAGGACAAAATAAAAAGGGAAAGCGCGAGAGAGATAAACAAGGGAACAGACTCTGAACTATAGAGAACAAACTGATGGCTACCAGAGGGGAGGAGGGTGCAGGGATGGGTAAAGTAGGTGATGGGGATTAAAGAATACACTTATCATGACTAAAAAAAATAATAAAATGAAATAAAAAAATAGGATATCTGTATTTAGTTAAGGGCAAGTGATGTAACATAAAACTTGGGTGTGAGTTTGTGTGTACATGTGGCCCAGTACATTTCTTACTGCGGGTCATGGTCAAAGCAAGTTTGAAAAGCTCTTCTGTAGACAACCCTCCTGTATTCCTCATCTCAGCTATGACTCTGACCAAGGGTGCCGCAGAGGAAGGGAGTATCTCTGGGATGCTGTTTAAATGCCGATTTGCAGTCATTCATCCGTAGGTATGTGATAAGACAAGTGACCTCCTCTTGGTTCCACGTGAGGTTACACCCAGATAGACCCAGCTCCTCCTCACAAATTGTTACAAAGGATGTAAGCCTGGCCCAATCGTCCACCTGCTGAAACGAACCCCAGCTTGGAACTACAGACTTCGGTCCCTTAAAAGTCAAGGCTGCTAACTCAGGAAGCTTCCTTTTGAGTAGGAGCACATCTTGGGCAACCTGCCAGAATGTAACATTTATGAGATTTCTGTTGTTTGGTGTTGTAAGAAAAAATTCGCTGCTCCTCCCACCTCTGTACTCTCAGAACAGTCGCAGAATACTTCACTTCCGGTCAAGAAGTGTATGGGCTTTCTTCCCACACCAAGCAATTCTTAGATGCCAGCTGGGTGTCTTACAGTTTAACTCCGATCATGACACTAGGTACCTGCACCCCACGGGTTAAGTGCTCAGACCCTCAAGCCGGCTCGGACTTCAGTTGCCAATCACAAGTCCACGTGGCTACCTGTGCTTTTGACCGATTGGCTATAAATCATTGGTTCCCACAACCCTGTCCTCGGGTTCAATCATTTGCAAGAGTGGCTCCCAGAACTCAGGAAAACAGTTTATCTACTACTACCAGTTTGTTACAAAATGACACAATTTAGGAACAGCCAGACGGAAGATATGCACAGGGCCAGCCATGGGAGAAGCAGCCCAGAGCTTCCATGCCCTCCTTGAGTCACCACTCTCCCAGCACCCCCACATGTCCGACCACCTAGAAACTCTCCACACACTGTCCTTTTGGGCTGTAATGGAGGCTTCATTACATAGGTTTGACTGATTAAATCATTGGCCATTGGTGATTAACTGAACCCCCACCCCCTCCGCCCTTCCAGGACCAGGGCGGGTTGGGGAAGGTAGGACTAATCAGCTTCTAAAAGCAGGTTGGTTTCCCTGACAACCAGCACCCCTGCAAACCCCCCCCTCGGCCCCCCCCTCCACGCCATCATCTGAGGGCTTTCAGAATATCACCCCATTAACATAAACTCAGGTGTAGTTGAAGGGGGGAGGGTTATTCGAATAAAAAAGACCTCCATTTCACCTTTATCACCCTGGACCTATTTCAGAAATGGGGAACAAAGACTAAATATTACAACAAAAGATGCCCTCACTTGGGAAATGATGAGGATTATAGGAACTACATGCCAGGAATCTTGACAAAGACCAAAATATATATTTCTTATTATAGCACAATATCACAGGTGTTAAACATGTACATCAGAGATCACCACCCAAACTGCCCTTGGGTGTGAGGCAAGTAAAATAAATGTGTGACTACATACAGGTGGATAAAAGAAAAAATAGAGAGTCGTGGGGACATGGTGAGTTGGAAAATGTGTAATGGTCTAAAGGAGGCAGCCAGTCCTTAGCTGCAGTAATTATTGTCTAGGGGAATGTGACCCCAGGGGCTCCTGGGTGGCTCAGTCGGTACAGCCTCCAACTCTTAATTTCAGCTCAGGTCGTGGTCTCACAGTTCGTGAGATCGAGCCTGGTGTTGTGCTCTGCACTGACAGTGTGGAACCTGCTTGGAATTCTCTTTCTCACTTTCTCTGCCCCTCCCTGCTTGTGCTTGGGTGCACACACTCTCTCTCAAAATAAGTAAATAAACTTAAAAAAATAAAATAAAAAGAAATGTGACCCCAGTGTTTTCAGTCCTCCCCAGTTGTCAAGGGACCCAGAAATCTGGATTTTATGTAAAATGACATATTTTTAAATATAGGCAACATTCTTTAAAAAATTGAAGGATGTATTATAGCCTCCAAATTCTATAGGTTAGATCTCCAATGGTTCCTGGTTTGCTTCTTTTCTTTTAGATCAGACTTTTAACACTTTATTTTATTTTATTTTATCAAATCCTTTTCTTTAAATGAAATTTATATGGAAGTCCAATAAATGAAACCACCACCACCACCAATGGTTGGGGGTGGGGCGAAGCTGGCCTCCACTGCCTTAGTCTTTCTAGCCCCGTTCTATGTATGACCTGCCAGTTCTAGAAAATACAGATAACACAGAGCTAAATAAGAAACCTATGGCTCTTTGAGCTAGAATTCTTTTTTTTCTTTTTATTCACATTGGCAATTTGCCAGCCATTTTTATTGCTTCTTGAAGCCATCCTTATAATGTAATAGTAAGATTATATCATCAACCAGGGTGGGGGTGGGGTGCAGGTCATTTAAAATTTTTATATATGTTGGGGCTGGAGGAAACAATATAGATTGTTTCTGTGAGCAGAATTCAATTACTTAGGTACAAGTTATAAATGAAGATATCTAGACACAATCCTGTTGTAAGCCATTTAAAAAATTTTTTTTTAATGTTTACTTATTTTTGAGAGAGAAAGAGCATGAGTGGGGGAGGCACAGAGAGAGAGGGAGACACAGAATTCAAACAGACTCCAGGCTTTGAGCTGTCTGCACAGAGCCCAACGTGGGGCTCGAACTCACAAACCGTGAGATGATGACCTGAGCTGAAGTCGGACACTCAATCAACTGAGCCACCCAGGTGCCCAATTGTAAGCTATTTTAAATTAGAATCAACACTATGAAAATCCATTCTGATACCACCATGTAGATTCAGAAAAACATTTAAAATTTGATATCTAAGTCAAAATCATATAAGCTAGCCCATAGGACAACCTAGAATTCCTTCTGGGTTTAAGCAGAGTATAGATAACAGGTCTACATCTATGGAATCCAAAGCTGTTATTAGATCACTTAGGACTGGAAAAATAGGACTTTTCATAACTGAATTCCTATTAAAATGAAGGAGACAGAACTTTAAGCCCATGATTAAAAGACACGTTTTAAATCTCATTGTTAACTAGCTATGAGGTGGGGCCTACAATCCAGCTTTTTCTATTCTGAGGTTCCTCTATCGTGGGTTTTCTACACAGCCTCCATCCAAATAACACAAGATTTTAAAATCTCCATAAAAAAAATTTTAAGGCATCTGATTCAAAATAGCTTTGACAAAAGCTGTAACGAGACTAGATATTTTGCTTCTAAACAGATTTTTTAAAGTTTATTCCTTTATTTTGAGAGAGAGAGTGAGGAGGAGGGGCAAAGAGAGGGAGAGCAAGAATCCTAAGTAGGCTCTGTGCTGTCAGCCTGACTCAGGGCTCGATCCCATGAACTGTGAGATCGTGACCTGAGCTGATGCTTAATCGACTGAGCCACCCAGGCACCCCTAAGCAGATTTTGTTTTAAACAGATTTCCTGCATAACTTTTGTATAAAAGCAGTTGACAGCCTTTGGGAGAGGCAGTCCAGACTACTAAATCCTACAAGTGTGGTGAAAAACGCATCGTAAAATGTGGGTTATTTGCTTAATACATTTCAAACGCTTCCCACAAATCTCATCACCCCTCTGGCCTTCCTAACTTCTCCCCCATCCACTCAATAGGGCAGTAAGAGTAAAAAGTGACCCACATAGAAATACTATTTATATCTACCCTTCTACTAGATATCCCACAGTATTTATCACAGAACTTTCATTCTTCCCTGAGCACAGATTCCCTCAAAAAAAAAAATAAATAAAACAAAACAAAACAAACCCAAAAATAATCCGTCGATATTTTCTCTTCCATTTCTTGCCTCCTGCCCACAATTCTCTTTCTGTTAAGTTCTGTTGAACTCTCGACCTTGGGCAAAGATGCAGCTTGGCATGAATATTTGAAAGTGACTTTTGGTGATTTAGCTGCTAAATGTGTATGATAGAAACCCAGCTTACCTTGGAGGCTCTCAGGGTTTTTCACTCACCGTGCCAGAAAGCAGACCAGTCTGGGGAAAGCCAGCTAATGTCTCCCAGCTGTGCGGAGGAGGTGTGAACAGCTCTGTCAGAAGCTTTGCCTCTTTCTCGTGTTTTCCAGACAGTACCTTATACTCAAACCATCACTTCTCATTTGCCGTTTGGACAACGGTGATGAAACCTCTGCCTTATTGCCCACGGAGAAGCCAAGTGGGGAGTCTGGAGCTGATCTTGTGGTTCCTCTGGACAAAAGAAGTTTTGAGCTCAGGCCTGGTGCCCGAAGTACACACAAAGAAGGCTGACAGAAAATATATATTCACGGTTTTGACCTAAAGGTTGCTGGTCGACCAATAGGTAATAAGAGGAGAAATGGTCTTTTCTCAAGTTGCAGATCTTTCCGGGTGAGAAAATTAAATGCCATCACTTAGCCCTGGGAGCAATCCAGCATTTCTTGGTAAATATCCAGAGCGTGTTTGTTAGAACGTTGGGGCTGTCGTATGTTCAAAGCTGTTAGAAGAAGTGACAGAAACATAGGGAACAATACCTCGGAAATAAATATTAAATTTTAGCTATGGGGCAATCACTCTCAACCTTAATGCTTTATCAAAAAGGAGATATCGAATGACTGCATTTGCTCAGAACTGTTTGTGGCAGAACCCTTCGCTTCCTCCCCGGAGCCATCCCCCCCACCTCTTCTTTCCTATAGCAACACCCTCCTGTCATGGTAGAGGCTGAAGTTTTGGGAACTTGCCTTCCTAGCCTCCCTTGTAAGCAGTTAGTGCCATATTGTGACCCATTAGTTATAGGAAATCTTGTGACTTTCAAGAAAGATTTTTTCCATGATTAAAAATGATAAGGATATGGCTACCTGGGTGGCTCAGTCGTTAAGCATCCAACCCTTGATTTCAGAATAGGTCATGATCTCACGGTTTGTGGGTTCCAGCCCTGCATTAGGCTCTGTGCTGACAGTGTGGAGCTTGTTTGGGATTCTCTCTCTCCCTCTCTTTCTGCCCGCCCCTCCCTCCCTCATGCACATGCTCACTCTCTCTCTTTCTCTCAAAAATAAATGTTAAAAAATTGTTTAAAAATGATAAGGATAAAAAAGCCCTTTTCTTTTTTAATCTTTTGACATTAGAATGAAGCTTCATGAGAATAAGGACTTCGTCTATTTTGTTTATGGCTATGTTCCTATGCTCACAACAATGCCTGGTCCTTAGTCCCTCACCATATTTACTTCCTGACTGAATGAGGGAATAAATGCAAATATTTGTTAGAGAATGTGATGTTAAGAACTACAGCAACCATTTTGTAACCTTGAAGCAACAACCTTTATGAAAATAGCCGACACCCTAAGGATCTCTCCATGGAAGTACCTTGGTATCACTGAGCTACAAAGACAGTCTTGTGGCAAGTTACCTCTGAATTTCTTTTAATATTCAACAAAATCCTCTATTTTTAAAACTACTTTTCATTGGTTAATTCATTCAATAAATATTTCCTGAGTGCCCAATCTGTGCTAGACTTCATTCTAAGCTCTGGGGAGACAGCAGTGGATAAAACAAAGCCTTTATCTTCATTTTAGTGGAGCGAGTCAGCCAATGAACAAATTCACAAGTAAATGTATTTCGTATGGTAATTAGCAGTGTGGAGAAAAATAAAGCCACATTAGGAGGGATGGGAAATGCTGAGCTGGGAGGAATTTTTACTGCTCCTTTACCTAGGATGGTCAGGGAAGACCTTACTGGAAAAGTGACATTTAAGCAGGAATGGACGAAATGAGGAAGGGAGTTCTGCCATTATCTGGAGTTGGAGGACCATTCTGTTCAGAGGACAGAGAAATGCAGAGGCCTGGAGGTGAGATCATGCTTGTGTTTTAAGAACAGCAAGTAGATCTGTGTGATTAGACCAGAATGACAGAGGAGATTAGTAGGAAGGAAGCTCAGAGAAGTAGTGGGCTGCCTGGTTAGAAGAGCCTGATAGGTGATAGCAAGGACTTTGGCTCCACCCTGCATAAGATGGGAAGCCATTGGGGTGAAGGGAGGTTTAAGCAGAAGAGTGACTTAATGGGACATATTTTAAAAGGATCACTGTTTGGGGTAGGGATGGAAACAGGGAACCATTTAAGAGGACCTTGGAGTAATCCAGGCAGGATAATCCACCGGATTTAAAAAAAACAACAAAAAAAAGGGGGGAGCCTGGGTGACTCAGTCCGTTGAGCTTCCGATTTCGGCTCAGGTCATGATCTCACACTCAGTGAGTTCGAGCCCCGCATCGGGCTTTGTGCTGACCGCTCAGAGCCTGGAGACTGTTTCAGATTCTGTGTCTCCCTCTCTCTCTGAGCCTCCCCCATTCATGCTCTGTCTCTCTCTGTCTCAAAACTAAATAAACGTTAAAAAAAATTTTTTTTAAATACCAGATCACATTAGTTTGAGTACCAGTTTGCTTGATCTCAGGAAATGCAGATGCTGATCGTATTTCCTTCCCCCAAGGAATACCTGAGAAATGTCCATATATTCCAAATGGTGGTCATTTGTCATTTCAATTAACTGGCTTGCTCTGGACCACAAGCCAAGGTCCACCCTATCGTTGTTCTCTTCTTGCCAATTTTAGGCCAGCTTCTTGCAGGCATCTGTGCTCCCCCGGACCACTGCATTTTTATTTAATTCATTTTTTTTAAATGGTTATTTCTGAGACAGTAGAGACAGAGCATGAGCAGGGGAGGGGCAGAGAAAGAGGGAGACACACAGAGAGAGAGGGAGACACAGAATCAGAAGCAGGCTCCAGGTTCTGAGTTGTTAATACAGAGCCTGACACAGGGCTTGAATTCACAAGCTGGGAGATCATGACCCGAGCTGAAGTCGGACGCTTAACCAACTGAGCCACCCAGGCGCCCCAGGACCACTGTATTTTTAGCAAAGACATCGCCATCACTTTTAATGAGAATTTTCTGAGGTCTTGAGGATAATGTGAGAATCCAGTGAAGAATGGCTATTTGATTCTATCAGTCTTCAGAGTCTTCAGGTCCAAACTTTCCTACTTTGTTTCTCTATTAGGTTCCTCTTTTTTTTTTAAACATTTATTTATTATAGAGAGAAAGAGAGCATGATCATAGGAGGGGCAGAGAGAGGGGGAGACACAGAATCTGAAGCAGGCTCCAGGCTCTGAGCAGGCTGTCAGCACAGAGCCCAACACGGGGCTTGAACTCACAAACTGTAAGATCATGACCTGAGCCGAAGTCAGACCAACCAACCGAACCACCCAGGTGCCCCAATTAGGTTCCTCTTTGTTTACGTCTTTGCTTTGCTTGAATCCAGTAGTCATGGTCACATGACTGTGTTAAAGGGACAAGTTTAGTTATCCCAAAGTGAGGATCTGGAACACATTTACCATACCCAGTATGATAGTTATATTTGTTTCCCGTGGCTGCTGTAACAAATTACTACAAACTTGGTAATTTAAAACAACAGAAATGTATTCTCTTACAGTTCTGGAGTCCAGAAGTCCAAAATCAGTATCACTGAGCAGAAATCAAGGTGTCAGCAGGGCATCACTCCCTCCGGAGGCTCTGGGAAAGGTTGTTTCTTGCCTTTTCAGCTTCTGGTTGCTTCCTGCATTCCTGGACTTGAGATTGTACTACTCTGATCTCTGCCTCCATGGTCACATTAAGACCTCCTGACCTCTATCAGGTATCTCCCAGCCTCGATGATTTTGAGCCCAGTTTTGATGTATGTATTCCTTTTCCATGCCGCCAAACAATTCTCTGATACTAGAGTGCTGTCCAGTTCAACTCAACTCTGATACTGTCTACCTGGAGGGAGCATCAGATCCCACAGGTTAAGGACTCGGTCCTACAAAACTTCCATCCCTGCCCCCGCCTCCCACTTCAGATGCTGATTTTAAGTCCGGTTGTCACCTGTGCTTCTGACTGACTCAAATTGATTAATTTGCTAGAGCAGCTCACCGAACGCAGAGAAATATTTTACTCACCAGATCACCTGTGTATTATAAAAGGCTAGAACACAGGAACAGTCAGACGCAAGAGACACCTAGGGCAAGGCATGTGCGAAGAGGCATGTGACTTCCATGTTCTCTCTGAGCACATTCCCAGAGTCTCCGAGTGTTCACCAACCCAGAAGCTCTTCAAACAGAGTCCTTTTAGGTTATTAGGGAAGCTTCATTACAAACACATGATCGGTATAACTCATTAGCTTCTTTTGATCGAAGTAAATCTCCAGCTCCTCTGCCCTCCCTGGAAATTGGGAACTTTCAATCCCATCCCTTGGATCACCAGCCCCCAATCCTCAGGTTACCTAAGGGCCTTCCGGAAGTCAACTCGTTAACATAACAAAAGACACCTTTATTGCCCTCTTCACGGGGAATTACTAGGGTTTTGGAACTCCGTGTCAGGAATGAGATGAAAACCAGATATAAATATCTTATAAATCACAATGTCACAGCCTCTCCTATACAGACACACATTGTGCCATTTAGGGTCCACCTGGAAAATACAGGATAATGTCCACATCTCAAGAGCCTTAGCTTAATTACATCTGCAAAGGCCCTTTTCTTTCTTTTAAAAAAAAGTTTTTTTTTTTAACAATTATTCATTGAGAGACAGAGAGAGAGAGAGACAGAGCACGAGAGGGGAAGGGGCAGAGAGAGAGGGAGACACAGAATCCGAAGCAGGCTCCAGCCTCTGAGCTGTCAGCCCAGAGCCGGACGCGGGGCTCAAACCCACCAACCGCGAGATCATGACCTGAGCCGAAGTTGGATGCTCAACCCACTGAGCCACCCAGGCGCCGCCCCCCCTCCATCTTTTTATTATTAACAGCTTTATTGAGATATAACTGGATATACTTCATACACCATAAAATTCACTAATTTAACATATATTTTACTGTTTTCTAGTATATTCAGAGTTTGGCAATTATTGCCACTAATTTTAGAACGTTTTGCCACACCTAAAAGAAATCCTGTACCCATTAGCAGATACTCCCTATTTCTTTCCTTCTACTTCAGCGTCTGGCAATAACTAATCTACTTTCTATATCTATGGATTTGCCTGCTCTGCACATTTCATATAAATGAGATCACACGCTATGTGGTGTTTTGTGCCTGGACTCTTTAGCATAATGTCTTTAAGGCTCATCTGTGTTGTAGCAAAAGCATGTGTACTTCATTCCTTTTGTGGATGAAGAATATCCTACTGTACCCATATACCATGTACACTTTATCTGTTCATCAGTTAGCGGACATTTGTTAATAGACATTTTTGATTATTATGAATAAATGCCGCTGTGAACCTTGTGTACAAAATTTTGTGTAGACATAGGTTTTCAATTCCGAGTCATTCAGTCTTAGAACTACATGTGGACCATGAATAGTCGAGCCTAGTCCCTTTCCAAAATCTTTCCTCAAGTTTGGGGCGATGAGGTTACACACCTGTAATAGTTTTTCATAATTGTTGTAGCAAATAACCACACTGGGCTCAAAACAACACAAATTATCATCTTAAAGTTCTGGAGGTTAGAAATCTAAAACAGATCTCCTTGGGCTAAAGTCAAGGTGTTCTAGGTTCTAGAGGGGATGATCAGTTTCATCTTCAAAGCCATCTGTCTTTGTCACAATGCATCACTCATTGTAGCTCTTTCTTCTGCCTCCTTCCCCCATGTTTAAAGGATGCCCCTGGTTACACCAGGCCCACCTGGATAATTCAGGTAATCTCCTTATTTTAAGGTCAGCTGATTAGCGACCTTAATTCCAAATGTAACCTTGATTCCTCCTTACCAGGTAACATAGCGTATGCACAGATATTGACACATCTTGCCACTTTCCAGGGGCATTATTCTGCCTACCACAGTATCTTTTGAGCTATCGTGAGGTCTCTGCTAGCAGTCCTTTGGAAACAACTATTTTATTTATTTAAAAACAATTTTTTTTTACATTTATTTATTTTTTTGAGAGACAGAGTGCAAGTGGGGGAGGGGCAGAAGGAGTCACAGAACCCAAAGCAGGCTCCAGGCTCTGAGCTGTCAGTACAGAACCTGAGGTGGGGTTGGAACTCACAAACTGTGAGATCATGACCTGAGCCAAAGTCAGACACTTAACTGACTGAGCCACCCAGGTGCCCCAGGAAACAACTATTTTAACACACACACACACACACACACACACACACAGAGCAATAAAGTATAGATACAAGGAAGTCTAAATCAATACCTAAAAAAAAAAAACAAAAAAACCCAACCTATTTGGTGAGGTTGCAAAATGTATAACTACCTTGGAAGATAGTGTGGCAGCTTCTTAAAAAATTAAGTATGCTCTTACCAGATGCTCCAGCAATCGCGGCTCCTTAGTACTTACCCAAATGAACTGAAAACTTACAACAACACACATAAATTCTTCATAATTGCCACAACATGAAAGCAATGAGAAGAGGGTAAACAAACTGTGGTACATCTAGACAATGGAGTATTATTATTCAGTGATAAAAGAAATGAGCTAACAAAAAATTAAAATGATAAATTAGAAGCCAATCTGAAAAGGTTACATATTTTTGAATGATACTGACTGGATGACATTCTTTAAAAGGCAAAGATATGGAGATGGTAAGAAGATGGGTGGTTACCAAGAGTTTGGAGGGAGAGAGTGAGAGATGACCTGAACAGGTGAGGCACAGGGAATGTGGGGGACAGTAAAACTCTTCCCTATGATACAATGATGGTAGAAACACGTCACTTTACATTTGTCAAAATCCATAGAATGTACAATGGAAAGAGTGAACCTAATGTGAACCAACTTTAGTTAATAATAATGTATTAATGTTGGCTCATCAATTGTGACAAAGGTACCACAATGCAAGATGTTAAAACAGGGTGAACTGCAGGGAGGAGTGAGTGGGGTATATGGAAACTGCCCTTTATACTTAATTTGTCTACAAATCTAAAACTTCTCTAAAATGATTTTTATTAATAATAACTAATATATTTATTAATAAAATGGATTTATTATTTAAAATTCCATCTACAGAGATGCATTCTGACCACCGTAAGGGTAGGGTTTCACATTATTTCCTAGAGAAGTGTAGCTCCTTGTTATCTGCCCTTCCTTAATGCCTGGATTTCAGAAATCTTTCTCTCATGTGTACAACTAAAAGTTCATTGGAACAGTCTTAAAAAAAGAGGTCAATTAGCTTCAAAAGTCAATTTTCGTCTCTACGTCATAAATGACAGAACTTTTAAATGACAGATTTTGCAGAATCAACTCATTAGAATTTCAAACTTTTGTGGGGTCCGGTCCCCACTGCCGTCACTCTGTGACACCTACAATATGGGTGAGAAATCCAACAGGTTTCTATGTTTAGTAGCTACTTACATTAGCTGAAATTCAGAGGAATTTCATTTCAGATAGCAGCTATTGTACACTTAATCTCAAAGTAAGCTATTTTTGCACTTTTTAAGTCATCTTCAGACCCCTCAGGGGTTTGTTCTTTTAGAAAAGAAAAGAAGTCTCCACCAGCGAACACTGAAATAGACATCTGAGCATTGCCATCATTTCCTGTTTTTCAGTGAGGATTTCTGGCAGGTCAAACTTGTTCATCATTAACACTTCTGTTCAAGAATTATGAAAATTCAAGTCAATCACCAAGAAAGTGAGTTTCTTTAAGTCTTGGGCAAGATACTTGGCTGGGAATGGGGATATGATCTTTGAGAAGGTAAAAAAAAAAAAAGAATTTACAATTAGTGAAATTCAAAAACTGCTCAATTTGCTCATCTTTTAAAAATTTTTTTTAATGTTTATTTATTTTTGAGACAGAGAGAGACAGAGCATGAATGGGGGAGGGGCAGAGAGAGAGGGAGACACAGAATCCGAAGCAGGCTGCAGGCTCTGAGCCATCAGCCCAGAGCCTGACGCGGGGCTCGAACTCACGAGCCGTGAGATCGTGACCTGAGCTGAAGTCGGACGCTCAACCGACTGAGCCACCCAGGCGCCCCTGCTCATCTTTTTAAAATTAAGCAGACAACAACTAGGTAGCTAGTAAATTTCTGTCAAGAACTGTGAAGTGTCTGTGATTTTATCCTATTCAAGCTAATGAGCCTGTCACAATTTCATGCACGCTGAGAGACAATATAAGACTTCTGGGTCAGAGACAAAGGACTTGTCTCAGATTTGACTAACTGGTTGTTTTGTTTGTTTCTTTGTTTGTTTTTGGCTTTTGGTTTTTGATTTCTTCCAATTCTTTGACCTCAATGCATTGCTAGTTTACAGGTGACAGATTCAAACAGCATTAACAAGGCTGAAGCATTCCATTTTATCATGCAGCACGACAGAACGTTTGTGAGCCCACCATTGTAGCTGCCATCATGCTTCTACATCACTGGTGTTCTTGACATACAGGAAGAGTGAATTCTCGAGGCGAGTCCAATCCTTCTAAAGGCACATATTTGCCTTGGAATATAATGATGAAGAACATTATTACACGGCGGCATTCGTCACTACAGCTGGTTAATTTACATCAGCCCTTGAACGGAATGATCCTCTGAAGTTTGACAAGTCTGACTCCACAAGGATAGGAGGCACTATAGTGTCCAGTGGGCAGGGCACTGAGCCACAACATTGCCTTCCCAGTCCCTGTGGACTGGTGGGAATAAGCTCTACCCAGCCCTAACACTCCCTTCTACCTCCAATACAAGGATTACACTAAATGAGGAGTCAGTGAAGAGAGGCCTTTCGTTGGGAACAGCCTAGGCAAAGAAAGGATGCAGTTTGTTTCCCATTCACAGGAAACTCATCTTCAGGCTGGAGTGCCTTGCGATACCTGGTTCATACAGCATATTGGGAGGCCCATTATTACCAGCCAAGTTCACACTTGATGAACATCAAGTTCGTCCAGTCAAAATTATTCCAAACTTAAGTAGGTCAAACAGAGCTGAGTCTGGAAGTTCCTGTAGATCTTTACTGGTGAAACGTACCCCCAAGGTAAGTGTTGTTCCACAGGAGCAGTATCTGAATTTAAAGAAGTCACATTACGATACAGTTATGACATTGCAGAGATGATGATGATGATGATGGCCATTGGAGGAAAACTCTGGTGATTTAAGTTTATATAGCTCATGTGTCTTGATATTATGGGTATTAAACAGTATAAATTCTTGGGTTTTATTTTAAGACCATCAATGTGCCATAGGTTTTTCAATCCATCAATCAACATTTTTGTTAAGTCATGGGTAAACTCATAAAATATTGTGTTTGTAATCTCTAGTGAAATTGAAGTATTTTTCTCCAAAAAATTTATAAATTTCTTCACTGTCCATATACTTAACTTTGGAATCATGATCTAGGCCTATAATAGATTCTTGAAACTTTTCTGCAGATACTTTGTGGTTCTTTGTTTTGTCTTATGCTTTTTGTTTTGAGGCCGTTATAGAGTCACAGGAAGTTGCAAAAATAGCACAGAGAGTCCTGGGTAGTCTTTACCCAGCTTCTCCCAATGGCAATATCTTACATAACAATATACTATAAAACCAAGAAATGGCACTGGTACATTACAATACAAAACTGAGTAAGTCCTCAGATTTTGCCGGTTTTTACATGCATTCATTAGCATGTTTCTGTATGTGTTTGTATTTGTGTATGTGTGTGTTATTGTAAAATGTTACCTTATGTATTGACTCATAAATTCACGGCCACAATCAAGACACAGAACTCTTTCATCAGCATGAAGGAACTCCTTTGTGCTACCCCTCACCCTGCCTCTATCCCTCTATCCCCAGTAAGATCTTACAGTGTTATTTACTGTTCCCACTGTCTTAGACTGATCTAAATATAGGTCTTCTTCCAGAAAAATTCAAACTATAAATATGGTTTGAAGGCTCCCACTTAGTGGGGGTAGGGTAATCTTTGACTTACATTAACCAGCTACTTTCTATCCAGGTTAATACTTTTCTTTTCTTTCTTTATTTAACTTTAATTTATGGAGAGAGAGACAGACAGAACACAAGAGGGGGAGAGGCAGAGCGAGAGGGACACACAGAATCCAAAGCAGGCTCCAGGCTCTGAGCTGTCAGCACAGAGCCTGATGCAGGGCTCGAACCCGTGAACTGTGAGATCATGACCTGAGCTGAAATTGGGTGCTTAACCCACTGAGCCACCCAGGTGCCCTTATCTAGGATAATACTTAACTCAAAATTTTGATTTTGCATTGCTTTTAATTAATGATGCAAGAGGTGGAGAAATTCTTACCTTTTAAATAGTACATACTAAGTAATTTCCTCAAAAGAAGAGAACTATCTTTGGAAAAATACATCAAGAAGTGCCAAGGGCAGAAGGTGAGCCTTTGGAGAGTATGTGTGTTGAGGCCAGAACTCCTGAGGAAGGGAAGAATTCATCTATGAGACAAGGGCAGGAGTTTGTTGTTTTGTTTTGCATCTCAAAGGGAACGCAAAGTGAGTGAATAGGACATTCTTGAGAGTGTGGATACTTAGAATTCCTTTTAAGATGATTTATACCGGGGGGCGCCTGGGTGGCACTGTCGGTTAAGCCTCCAACTTGTCTCAGGTCATGATCTCACGGTCCATGAGTTCGAGCCCCGCATCAGGCTCTGTGCTGACAGCTCAGAGCCTGGAGCCTGTTTCAGATTCTGTGTCTCCCTCTCTCTCTGCCCCTCCCTGCTTTCACTCTGTCTCTGTCTCCCTCAAAAATAAATAAAGATTAAAAAAAAATCTAATAAAAAAAGATGATTTATACCATTGGGGCGCGTGGGTGGTTCAGTCAGTTGAGCATCCAACTCTTGATTTTAGCTCAGGTCATGATCTCATGGTTCATGAAATTGAGCCCCACTTTGGGGGTGCTGTTAGCGCAATGCCTGCTTGGGTTTCTCTCTTCTCTCTCTGCCCCTCCTCCTACTCATGCGTGCGCTCTCTCTCAAAATAAATAAACTTCAAAAAAGAAGATAATTTATACTGTTGTACTGTGAGCCTTTCTTTCGTCTTAGCCCAGAATGCTTCAGAAAAATCTGTTAGACTCATGTTCTTTCATTTTTTCGTGTATTCGCTTATTCATCCATTCACTCATCAAATTGTAACTGAGCACCTTTTATATTCATGGCATATCCAAGGCTTTGAAGTTACATCAGCAAACATGCCCAAGTCCATTATCTCACCTAGCTTACATTCTAGTTGGAGAGAGAGACAATAATAAGATTAATACATTTGCAACATGTCAGCTACTATGGAATATCATGAGGAACAAGAAAGCAGGGCATTGGGGCAGAAAGAGAGAGGGGTGTGAGTTAGTTTAGACAGGGTAGTCAAAGGTGGTGATGTTTTAGCAGTGACCCAAATGAAGTGAGGGTGTAATGTGTACAAGTATCTGGGAGAACAGTGTTCCAGGCAGAGGGAACAGCAAATGAGATAGAAGTTGGCTTGGTGTGTTTAAGAAACAGAAAATATGGGGCAACTGGGTGGCTCTGTTGGTTAAACGTCTGACTGTGGCTCAGGTCATGATCTCCTGGTTCATGAGTTCAAACCCCACATCAGGCTCTCTGCTATCGGCATGGAGCCTGCTTTGGGTCCTCTGTCCCCCTCTTTCTCTGTCCCTCCCCTGCTAGTGTGCTCTCTCTCTCTCTAAAAAATGAATAAACATTAAAAAAAAGAAATAGAAAATAGACCCGTGTGCCTTGAGATTAGTGAAAAACAGGGAGTTTCAGGAAATGATGTGTATGATTGCTGTGGAAAGTAAGAAAGGACAGTTCCACATAGCAAAATGAATATTCCTTTAAAAAAATTTTTTTAAATTTTTATTTATTTTGGGGAGACAGAGAGAGACAGAGTGCAAGCAGGGGAGTTGCAGACAGAGAGGGAGACACAGAATCCGAAGCAGGCTCCAGGCTCTGAGCTGTCAGCACAGAGCCCAACGCGGAGCTCGAACCTACAAAGCACGGGATCATGACCCGGGCTGAAGTCAGATGCTTAACCGACTGAGCCACCCAGGTGCCCCGCCACGTAGCAAAATGAATAGAACAGAAGAAACTTCTAGAACCCAGACGCCTGACAATTGTGCCACCTCTGAGAATACAAGCCATCACCTCCTTATCCCAGAAAACTTAGGTACTACTTTGGACTTAGGAAAACAAGGGAATTGGTAGGAGTCGAAGACATCGTCTCATTTTGGAAGGGCAAGGAGTCACTGACATAGAGTTTCCTCTGGCAGAACTCTTTAAAAGTACTTGAACTTTCATCAGAATTTTCATTTTTGGTCATCATAGCTTTTCAAGAAGCTGTTGCCTCACTACAGTGTTCCATTCATTCTTTAGTAAAACTCACTAAATTCTGATAATAAAATCACGGAGATGTAAACTGCATGAGAGTATCACCTTGGTCTGTCTTGCTCTACACTTTTCAATCTCTGCGAAAGTGCCCGGTACATAATAGTGCACATATGTATCCGTAAAGAAGTTAACAGTACACATATGTCCCCTTAAATAAGTTAATTAATTAATTTATTTAAAATGTTGATGCTGATGACTTTTCTCCAGGCAGAAGGTAAACAGTACACAGCCCATTCTATCATCTTGGCTTCCCAGGTAGAACATTTTTATGAAAAAATATGACTGGATCACAGAACATCTGTAATAGCCTCCAATATTTGCAAGTAATAAGAGTTTAATTTAGATAGCCAGTGTTCTCATCCAGATTTTGTGACATATTTTATTACTGTGAAGTATCAGTCTGAATAGTGTCAATCTAAACTGAAAATATGACAGGTTTATTAGCACCAGCATTAACAGAATTTTTAATTAAGTTGCTGAGTCTGTCAATAATATAGTTCACTGTCGTTTCTGGAAAGAGTTGTGTAATTATTTCTTCTTTATAGAACTTTTATCCTATATGGGTGCGAAGTAGGGCAAAGTTTCAGCAAATGTGCAAGAATCTAAGCACAATTTCACGACGTGTTGTTTTAATGCTGTAAAAATAAAAATGTTTGAATTTGTTCCTCAAAACATAAGTCTTGCTTGTCAGGCTTATGCTTAATGTACTATTGCTTAAATGTACTATTGAATCAGTCAAATTTTCTTTTTTTTAAATAGATACACAGGTTGATCCTCTGGAATCCTGGTTCCCAGATAGGCAACTGGTGACATCTGGTAGTGCAAATTACATTTCTTATGCTTTTTTATACTTGTAAAGACTTCTACCTCTACTCTCTCATTATATTAGAAAGGTTCTCTGTCTTTGTGCCAAGCATACAATACAAAAGAGGACTTATATTCATAAAAACTGAACAACTGAATAAGATGTGATATTCTAGACTTATTGCAGAATCTAGATACCCTATCCAAAAGCAGAATCTTCATTTTCCACCCGGAAAGAGATAGTACTTAAAAGATTCCTATTACTTACATGTTGGGGCCGGATAGTCCGAATGACAATATTGCCCTAACATGTGCTGCCATTCACATTCATTCATTCGTCTGTAAATATTTTGTTCTGTGCCAAACCGAAACAGGTTGGGTGTTAGAAACGTTGTCGTCCACGCGGAATGACTTGTTTCAAATTTTCAAGTCTAAAGTTACATTTGTTCTGGGACACCTGGGTGGCTCAGTCTGTTAATCACCTGATTCTTGATCTCGCCTCAGGTCACCGTCTTGCAGTTTGTGGGATCGAACTCTCCATCAGGCTGTGCGCTGACAGAGTGAAGTGTGGTTGGGATTCTCTCTGTCCCCCTCTCTCTGCCACATTCTCCCTCTCTTTCTGAAAAGAAAGAAACTCAAAAAAAGTAAAGTTAGATTTGTTCTAGCTCATGTAGCCTCAGCAGTTGTTTTTATATATCCTTCATCGATGATTATTTCATACATCAACTTCATCTTTTGTATCCAACCCTTGTTTGAAGGTCTGGATTCCTTTAAAGAGAAAAACCACACGCGGCTTTTGAAAGGACTATGTCTCTTCTAAGAAGACACACCTCCATTTTAGTTTCTAATCCATCCGCATTTTAGCTTCTGCCAAGGAGTCAATTTAGCCCTTGGGGTAGGTTGATTGTGAAAATGTTTCCATTGTATTTAAACCTGCTCTTTGCTCTGTGACTTTGCACTTCCTTTCATTTAAAGGGTGGATTCTATTTCCCCACCCCTTGAAGCTGGGATGAACTTGTTTTGGCCAACAGAACCCTGCGAAACCAAGCCTTGGACTTACGGACTTCTGCTCTATCGTGGACCCCTCACCATGCGAATAGCCTACACTGGTCTGCTGGTCAGTGATCAGATTCCTCCCACTCAAGGACAGCCTGGAACTGCCCACCAGCCAGCTAACTGCAGATACATAAGCAAGCACCTCTGTGATCAGCTGAACCCTGAGCAGAGTACCAGAAGCATTCGGCCAGCCCATGGATTTGTGAATAGAGTAAGTGTTTATTCTTACATGCCACTGAGGGTGGCGGTTACTCGTTACTCAGTATTATAATGGCAGCAGATAACTAACATAGCTCTTAATGTTATCTTTGTTCAGATGGCTGCAAAGATTCCTGGAAGGCAATGCTCATCAAGCAACTTGTATTGAGTTCTATGTGCCTAACATCATTTCTAGCCCATAGTAGGGGCTCTGGAAATCGTTGTTTACTGAGTTTACTCAGTTGTTTACTCAGTAAAAAAAGTTTACAGTTGTAAACTCAGTAAACAACGATTTCCATATATATATATACACACACACGCACACACACACACACACATATATATATGTATATATACATATATTCTTTCTTTAAAAGATTTTATTTTTAAGTAATCTCTACACCCAACGTGGGGCTCAAACTCACAACCCTGAGATCAAGAGTTACACTCTCCACTGACTGAACCAGCCAGATGCCCCACAAATAAGTATATTTTCATACTGAACACACTATACCTGGTGCTACGTGAGAGACATTTCTTTGGCTTAAGAAGTTTGCATTTCTGTAAATATTAAAACTTGGGAAAAATTCTCCCTACAAATTCTACAGGAAGGTTTCGTGTCAAGATTTCCTGAAGGGCCAACATGGAGGCAGCTGCCACGACTCGTGTCCTCAGAGCCTCAGACGGGGCCGGTTTTGGTGCCGCCAGACTTGCGGCTGCTCTGTTTTGTCCTGTTCTTCGGTCCTTGTGGTTCCCACGAGTGTGGTGGGTGCAGGCTCCTTCCAGCCTTATGACCGTCTGACGTGTCTTGCCTATGCACGTCTTCGTCGACTTCAGTCCAGGAGAATTAGAACACGTCTGACCCCACAGCCTGTGACCTAGATCCTTGTGCTTTGAACTACATTCTGCTGCTCCCTTCCTTGTTACCAACATGCAGTGCAACTCTGAGCAAACTACGTAACTGCTCTGACTCTCGGTTTCCTCATTTTTAATAATGAGAGCATTGGTTTAGGATGGTCCATAATGGCCCGTCTAATTTCCACTCTGGTTTCTTCTTTGAGTCATGACTTACTTAGAACGTATTATTCATTTTGCAAATACGTTGACTTCTTAGATTAAAAAAAAATGACTTCTCACTTTTTACCTCTTTAGCATTGTGGTTGGAGAACATGACTTGTATGGGACCTGGTGTCAGAAAATGTTGAGACTTACTTTATAGACACGCATGTGATAAATTTTCATGAATTTTCTATCTGTGATGTGTGTTTTTTCCACCAAGGTATAATTGGCACACATTATATTAGTTTCAGCTGTAAAACATAACGATTCAATATTTGTATATATTGCTAAATAATCACCACAATAAATCTTGCGAACATCTGTCACCACACAAAGTTACAGAATGTTTTTCTTATGATGAAAAGTTTTAAGATTGACTCTCTTAGCAACTTTTAACTATGCAGTACAGTGTTATTACCTATAGTCTCCACACTGTACATTATATCCCAGGACTTATGTGGTTTTTTTGTTTGTTTGTTTGTTTGTTTGTTTTAAATTTTTTTTTAACATTTATTTATTTTTGAGACAGAGAGAGACAGAGCATGAACGGGGGAGGGGCAGAGAGAGAGGGAGACACAGAATCCGAAACAGGCTCCAGGCTCTGAGCCATCAGCCCAGAGCCCGACGCGGGACTCGAACTCACAGACCGTGAGATCATGACCTGAGCCGAAGTCGGATGCTTAACCAACCAAGCCACCCAGGCGCCCCAGGACTTATTTGTTTTATAGCTGGCAACGTATACCTTTTGACTTCCTTTACCCATTTTACTTACCCCTCCCACCCCAGCACCCCCTGCTTCTGGCAACCAACATTCTCTTCTCTGTATCTATGAGCTCATTTTTGTTTTTCATTTTTGGTTTTTTTAGATTTTACACACAGGTAAGAAAATATGGTATTTATCTATATACATATATATATATATATATATATATATATACATATATATACACATAAATATTACGTATACATAAATATATATACACATAAACATTATATATACATAAGTATGGTATTTATACACACACGCCACATTTTCTTTATCTGGTCATTTATTAATGGACACTTAGGTTTTTTCCATATGTTGGCTGCTATCAACAATTCTACAATGAACATTAAGGGTACATATATCTTTTTGAGTCAGTGTTTTTATTTTCTTCAGACAAATACCCAGAAGTCGACTTGCTGGATCATATGGTAGTTTTCTGTTCTGTTTTGTTTTGTTTTTATGGTAGTTCTATTTTACATTTTTTTGAAGGAACGCCGTACTGTTTTCCGTAGTGGTAGTGTACGAGGAGGGGTTCCCTGTTCTCCACATCCACACCAGCATTTCTGTCTTGTCTTTTTGAGAACGGCCATTCTAACAGGGATAAGGTGATGTCTCATTATGGTTTTGATTGGCCATTCCCTGACAGTTAGTGACGTTGAACATCTCTTTATGTACCTGCATATCTTCTTTGGGAAAATATCTATTCCGATCCTCTGCCCATTTTTAAATTGGATTGTTTGGGAGATTTTTTTTGCCATCCGAATATATGTGTTCTTTATATTATCTGAGTATTAATTGCTTATCACATCCAGGGTTTGTAATTCTTTTCTCCCATTTAGTTGATTGCCTTGTTTTGTTGATAGTTTGCTTTGCTGTGCAGAAGGTTTTTAGTTTGATGTAGTCTCATTGGTTTATTTTTGCCTTTGTTCTTTTAGATTTGGTGTCAAATCCAAAAACTCGTTGCCAAACTGATGTCAAGAAGCTTACCTCCTACGTTTTCTTCTAGGAATTTTATGGTTTCAGGTCTTACATTCAAGTCTTTAATCCATTTTGAGTTAATTTTTGTGTATGGTGTATAAGATAGTTGCTCAGTTTTATTCTTTTGCGTGTGGCTGTCCAGTTGTCCGGTAATTGAAGAGACTGTCCTTTCCCCACCATATATCCCTGGCTCGTTTGTTGTAAATAAATTAATCATATATGTGAGTTTACTTCTGGGCTCTCTATTCTGTTGCTTTGATCTACGTGTGTGTTTTTAATGCCAATACCATACTGTTTTGATTACCAAAGCTTTATGACGTAGTTTGAAATCAGAAAACAAGGTGCTTCCAGCTTTGTTCTTTCTCAAGATTGCTTTCACTATTTGGGCTCTTTTGTGATTCCATACAACTGTTTTATTTCTGTGAAAAAAAGCCATTGGAATTTTGATAAGGTTTGCATTGAATCTGTGCCTTGCTTTGGGTACTGTGGAATTTTAACAATATTATTTCTTTCAATCCATGAGCATAGACTATCTATTTGTCTTATCTTCAATTTCTTTTATCATTGTCTCATAATTTTCAGTGTATAGATCTTTCACATCCTTGGTTAAATTTATTCCTGGGTGTTTTCTTCCTTTTGATGCAATTGTAAATGGGTGAATTTTCTTAATTTCTCTTTCTCATGGTTTGTTATTACTTTATAGAAATGCAGAGAATTTCTGTATGTTGATTGTGTATCCTGCAACTTTAGTAAATTCATTTATTAGTTCTAACAGGTTCTGGTTCTAACAGTTTTATGTCTGTGATGTGTACTTTTTAATCACTGGGTTTAGGATTCTAAAGATGCTTTTTGGGACCATCAAGCTTAGCACTAACTATAGCCATCATGCTAGACGT
Organism: Panthera tigris; assembly: GCF_018350195.1. Classification (NCBI taxonomy): domain Eukaryota; kingdom Metazoa; phylum Chordata; class Mammalia; order Carnivora; family Felidae; genus Panthera; species Panthera tigris. The sequence goes on along the minus strand of NC_056668.1, from coordinate 142,905,005 downwards.
GGTACTCTCTTTGCTACAGCAGATTTAATAGGGTCTCGGAAACATGATATGTGACCATTAATTTGGGCTGTCTGGTCTCTCCCAATAAAGAAAGGAGATAGTCACAGTTACATGGAACGACTGCCACTATGTATTTACAATTTTGTCTCCAGCTGGTGGCTCACGGAAGGTAGGCGTCAGCTGTAGAGTGCTGTCCTGCGTGAGCTCACACCCTTTTTGGGGCATTCTGCATTCTGTGGCTGAGAAAGGCAAGGCAACACAGGCCCAACCGTTGCAGCCCAACACGAGATGACACGGCCAGCCAGAGCGCCTTGCTAGTCATGTACTGGTTGTAACAAATAAACATCCTGTACCCCACGCTCTTGTCTTAGCATCTGCTTTCCAGAGAATCCAAGCTGTGACAACACACAAATGCTATGCAGTAGAACAAATTCAGATGTGATGCAATTGGCAAGTGGTTCCCAAACCCCCAGAGCTTTTAACGGGTTAGCTGCTCAGGCTCTCCCTAGTCCTATCAGCAACATTCCATCCGGTAATGCAACCTTATATTTTATGCCATTCAATACTTTGGACTGCATAATGTCATGATGGGGTTTTTTTGTTGTTGTTTTTTTGTTTTGTTTTGTTTTTTACATTGTGCTGTACTTTATTTTACAGTCCTCATCAGTACTTTGATCGTCTTTTCTATTTTCACCAAAAACGAGTTCTTCTTGCTTCCTCAACCTCTCCATCAATACCTAGAACCAGTTGCAGATAGGACAGCTGCCTTTAGGGAAGAGAGAATATCGTTTCTCTGTTTCCTTTCTCCCCTTCTCAACTGGCTAACTGGAGTTTCACACCTCCTCCAGGGTCAAAGCATGGAAAGGACCATTTCAAAGCAAACATTTTCGCTCTAACATATTTTGGAGCAAACGCCTTTGTTCCCAATCGTCAGAGAGAGTGCAGTCGCCTTCTAGATGCTCACTAGGGTATTGATATGTATCCTATCTGGATACTCTGATTGAATTTTTAGTTTAACATCCTGTCTCATATCTATTTCAGCTCTCCTGTGCTTAGTATCTGTCCAGTGTATCTTTTTCCATTCTTTCATTTTCAGTTTTTCTGTCTTTATCCCCTAGGGATGTCTCTTGTGAAAAGCATAGAAGTGGATATTTTAAAATTTAGTCTGTCAGGTTAGGTGACAAAATTTTCTAGCTTTCCAGATGATTCTTATGGCTAGCATATGTGAGTAGGAGCAGGATGCAAGAACTTTCTAGAACAGGTTGCCGGGGGTGGGGGTGGGGGGGCAGCGTCAGCCCCATCTTTCTCTTCTCCTTCATAAATCTTTGCCAGGCCAACTAATAAGCCTATATCCTTAGCCTCTTTATTGCCTTTTCTCAAAATCCAGGGAATGGTCTGGTGAGTTCATCCATGTAGAGGCATCGTATCAGTGTTCACCTTCTCATGGGTAAATTGCATTCTAGTGAACAAGAAAACCTCTGTTTGATTTAAAGCTAGGAGAGAAAACACCCAAGTATTGACTAGGGAAAGCTTTGTGAAGATCTGCCAGAGGCCTATAGAGAGATATTAGTCGAAAAACCTGCTCAGGCAAGAAAAGCTAACCATTGATATGTTTCTTCTAGTAGGGATTTCTATGAGGAATACACAGATTTTTTTTTTAAATTTTTTATGTACTGTGAACACAAAGATGTAGCATGAGTAGAATATTAAAGTGGGAGGAATGAAAGACACTATGGGATTGGAGGACTTCATTTTCTATGTTGGAAAGCAACATCTATCTTAATTGGAATGCTGTTAGCTATGAGTAAAAGATTCCCAAACTAACAATGATTTAAATACTATGACATTTAATTGTTCCACATAACAAGGAACCTAGAGGTTCCAGTTTTAGGGAAGCAGTTTAAAAACGTCTTCAAAGTACCAAGTTCTTTTCCATCCTTCTGTTTTACCATCCTTAGAATTTTGAGGGGGGGGGTGGGGGGATCTTGGTGCTCATACCTCATGATCACAAGATAGCTGCTGTGGCTCCAATCATCATTGCTACATTCAAAGTTTAGAAATAGTAAGCTGGTCAGAGAGGCAAAAAAAAAAAAAAAAAAAAAAAAAAGAAAAAAGAAAAAACCTCCTTGCAGGGGTTTTTCTCCTTTTATTAGTAAAGAAATAAGATTTCAAGAACATGTTCCCTCCCTAGCAGACTTCCCTTTAGATCTCATTAAGGAAAAAGGAATTCACTTTTTCAAGGACCAAAATTCTATTTCTCTAACAGCTTTTTATAGGGAGACACTTTGCAGTCATTCATGTTCACAGCTAGGATGTGCATGGCTCCTGGGGCTCGCTTGCCTCAAGAAACTTGCTACTGAGCAGAGCGCTCTGGCAAACCCTGTATATGACATGAATATGCGTAGACAAGAATGTCAATTACAGGACCAATGGCTTGATCACAATCAGCTGTGGACTCAAGAAGCCACTCAGGGATAGACGAAACAAAATGTTTGCCAGCTTTTAACGAGTTTGAAACTAAGTAGAGTTAGCTAATTTTCCTCTTCAAAGTTCATTCTTCACTTGTATATCATCCCAAGAGGTTTTGCCAGCTTACTTCCAAGCAACTACAAAATTCTGACATAATCTTAATATTAACTTCCCGAGCCTCAGAACAGGGATAGCATTTGGAGCCCTCGACCAAGATCGCTTTTGCTGCTCGATTACTTGGCCACGGCCTCAGAATCTTTCTCAACACAGTGATTTAGGCAGCAATTACCAATAGATCAGAGTTGGCACTCAGGATAAAAGGACACCTGGCTTTTTGTACTAATGGTGATTTTATAGCTTTTGGGGGAAAAAAAACCCCACATAGAATTAGTTGTGATAAACAATGCACTCTTTTCTTCATTCTTTCGACTCTCCAACACCAGTCAACCTCTTACCAGTGTTAGGTACTTTGTTAAGGCCTAGCTTATTAAATATGTTAATCATACAAGAACTGCACAGAAAATTCAAATTTTAACATTTATTTATTTTTGACAGAGACAGAGTGTGAGCTGGGGAGGGGCAGAGAGAAAGGGAGACACAGAATTTGAAGCAGGCTCCAGGCTCTGAGCTGTCATATCAGCAAAGAGTCCAAAGCCGGGATCGAATTCACCAACTGTGAGATGATGGTCTGAGCCGAAGTCAGCCGCTTAACTGACTTAGCCACCCAGACGCCCTCAGAAAGTTTAAATTCTAGACTCAACACCACTGCAAGACTTACTTAGTGTGAAGTACCTAATAATTCTTAGACGTGAAGTTTCATTTGATAGTATCTTGGTTCAGAACGCGTGAAGAGACAGACTGGAGTCCTGCTGTCTGTAGTCCTTGTCTGATGAAGCTCTTTTGCAAAGAACCTGGAGAAGAACAAGAAACCCTGAAGCTTTCAAGGATCACCTCTGTCCCTTTCAAAACAAAGCAACACCAAACTCAGCGCCATCTGCCAGAACCCCATCCTGTAGAAGACAGGATTGTCTAAGAGTGTCCATAGCGTCCCCAAACAACGGGCCTGATGGTTCCCGGTTGAGCCTAACTGCGTCTGCCGATGAAACAGTTGGGATGTGACAATTTTAACATGCCCAGCGGTTTGGGGCAGCAGCAGAAATGCAGGGATGGTGCACGTTGGAGGGGCCGTTTGCTTGTTAACTTTACGGCACGCTACTGCCATTGCGATTTTTTGTTGTTGTCGTTGTTTTGACGGTCCCAGGGAAAATGCAAGCAGCACTGACCTCTCCTCAGCAGCTCTGTAACCGTGGGGCTTGTGCAGGCAGATTGGCATCTGCAGGCACATCTTTAGCAAGTTGGCAGCCTCCGTGCCCTTTGCAGGTTGCAATCAAACCTGCCTTCTACAGCAGCCTCTTTCTGGTTGATTAACTTTAATGTAATTTTAATTAAAAACCACAGTGTCAAAGGGTTTAGCTACTCGAGAAATGAGCACAGACTGCGGCCCAGTGGCAGCAGTCACTTGGAAAATGGAAATGTGTCTTGACAATGTTGTGCAGGGGCCAGATAAACAGGGTCGCCGTGGCGCCTCGCTCACATGCAGGAAAACGGGCAAGGGAACATCAGAACCAAGAGGCCGGCTTCTACATCAAGGGGTTCTAATGTATGATTTTCAGGTGCCATCAACATTTTTTAGAACTTGTTCAGTCCTGGCACAAAATACTCTCTACAAGGGCTGGCTGTGACCATTCTGTTCTCCTCTTGGCATTTTAGGCTCTAAATCAACACACAGATCTGGGTTAAATATGAATCAAATTTCAGACAGCAAATGATAGCCAAGCCTTAGTGTTCTTCAACTGTAGAACTTCTCTCTTTCCCACTGTATATATTTTATAGAAGGCCGGGGACTTTAAATATTAGAAATAGACTTTTCTTTCAAGGAAATACTTCCTCTGGGATATGATTCCTTGACTTCTTTACAAGTAGTGCCAAGGAACTAAAACTGAATGTCTTCTTCCAAAAAAAAAAAAAATTCTGCATTACTTGAATCGCATGAAAGAGAGGCAATAATCTCGCAAATATGTTTGGTCATGTTAGGGTCAGAAAACAGATTTTATCCTCTTTATCTTTGTATGCATTAAAATGTAAATATTTTAAACTTTCTAGTTAGCCTGCAGATACTGTCTTTTCCAATTCCCATTTTCCTTTAATTTTCTGGTTGATGTTAAATAATGTTTGAAACGGAAGACAAATGTGGTTCTGTGCGGGAGAAGGATTTTATTGATGCCAATGGAATGAATGCCTCTATTCCATGCTGAAATGCCCTTTATTCTTCCTCAGCGTAGCTAATTTTTCAGGGCACAACTCTCAGGAGAACACCTAGTGACGTCAATTCTTCAGAGGAGAATTTCCTCCACCAGGTTTGTGGGATGCTGGGGCTGCTTTGCTGACAGATGGGGCCGGTACAGGTGGGCCCAGAGCCATCTGAACAGAAGGGGCCCCTGGACCCTGACAGAGAGGATAGACAGAACGGTGGGGGAGAGTTTAGGGCAGTGGACAGGGAGGGGAGAGAGGAGGCAGAGAGGATTTCTACACCGAATCCAGCAGAGAGGAAGAAAAGCAAAAACAAGCAGATGGGTGGACAGGGAGAGGTGATTTGAATTGTATAACTTGCTTAAGAGACTAATAAAAAACAATCTCTGGGGATGGGACTTCTCTGCAGGCAATCTTGGAAAATTAGAAATGCGTCTAGGATTGCCAAAGCAGAGAAAAACACAAGGAAAATCAATATGAAACGAAGGTATAAAAATGAACTGTGCGTAATATGCTTGCAGGATGAATCCTCATCAGGCCTTGATATGGACCAAGGTAGAGCCATTGTGGGTCAAGAGCCCCTGTTACTGCTCTCATCTCAATTGTTTTCTCTATTAAAAAACAAAATAGAATTTTGCTTGTCAGTTTAGCAGGTTACCTAACTGGTCAAAATGGACTCAGAACAACTCAATACATTTATAAATTTTCTATGTTGACAGTTAAAAAATGAAACACCTAGCAGAGCAGGTGTTAAATAAGTTAAACCAGAATTTTCAAAACTATCTTTCCTAGAGTAAAATTTTTTCCAGATATTTGTATGTATGTTTTGGAAAAAAAGGTTCTATGGTGAAATTAATGTGGGGAGGCCTGGATTACACATCAAACAGATTTTTTTTAAGTTTATTTATTTATTTAAGAGAGAGAGAGAGAGAGAGCACGTGTGAACTGGGGAGGGGCAGAGAGAGAATCCTAAGCAGGCTCCACACTCAGCACAGAGCCCCACATGGGGCTCGATCTCCCAAAATGTGAGATCTTGTCTTGAGCTGAAATCAAGAGAGACACTCAACCAACTGAGCCACGCAGGAGCCCCATCAAGCAGATTTCTTTTTTTTTTTTTTTTTAATTTTTTAACGTTTATTTATTTTTGAGACAGAAAGAGACAGTATGAACGGGGGAAGGGCAGAGAGAGAGGGACACAGAATCGGAAGCAGGCTCTGGGCTCTGAGCCATCAGCCCAGAGCCCGATGCGGGGCGTGAACTCACAGACCGCGAGATCGTGACCTGAGCTGAAGTCGGACGCTTAACTGACCGAGCCACCCAGGCGCCCCATGCAGATTTCTTTTTAATCACAAGACTTCTCAGGGACTTCACGTGCTGTCTTACATATGAAGCTTTTCTTTAATTTTGGTCGAGGACTCCTTTTTGAAAAGCATTTCTTGGAGCTAGATTAAAGTACACACTTCAGGAAGCAGACTCTCTCGAATGCGGCAGAAGTGCCTGGAACCTTAGTCTTGCCAAGGGGGTTATCAGCGTGGGCACAGCTTCAGCGGACATGGCTCTGCCTTTCCATCACACCCTGTGTCCAGCAATGGGCTCCCACTGACCACCCAGTTCAGAAGTCATCTTATATCCAATAATAGTAATCAAACACGAAAAACACTCTATTTGCAGGTCACCCACGCCAGTGGTGTTATTTATCTATTTTGCAGTAGATAGTTTGAGTTAAAGAGTTTCGATTTGGTAAGAAGTGATTTCTAAAAGTCACGACCTAAGCATTGACTGGAACGAATTCTGGCCAGATACGCAGCTGTACCTCAGTGTTCCCACTGAATGCCAGGCCTGCTCCTGTTTTGTTTTGTTTTGTTTTTTTGTCTTCATTTACAATTTACTGTGTCCTCATTTACCATGATCAACAAATAGACCTTGAGCTCTACAAGATCAGAGACACGTATGTCTTTTCTCACCCTTGTGTCTCCCAACACTTACATAGTCTGAGCTCAACAAATGTTATTAGAACTAATGAATTGTCCCTCTGGCTAATGTTTGATGATGTTTCATATGGCACGCGCATGAAGCAGGGCCTACATTGGATTCCTCAAGCACCTTTCTATACTAAGTAAGCAGTAATAGTATTTGTTTCCATTATTGAATATCCTGCTTTGTGACAGGCACTGCTAGGTATGCTGTGTTTGTTATTTACTTGTCTGACCACTAACTACAAACCTCGTGGTGGGAGACAGTATATGTTCTTCATCTCTGAATCTTAGAAAAATTTGAGACGTCATTTGAAGTAAAAGTTGCGGTCTACCTTTCATGCTGTAGTCCACTTCTCACATATCTTAGAAGCTTTGTTCAGGACTTGAAGATACCACCGCATAAACATGAGCTTGATCTCTGTTCTTGAAAAAAAAAAAATTGGTTTCATAAGCAGTCAGTTCTGTACTTCCGAAATAGCTTGATGCTAAGTCTCTGTTGGATTATTGGCTTCATGAGGATCCAGCAGTGTTTGTCTTTTCTATCCCTGTATCTCCAGCACCTTTCTTCCCTGGAATATAGTAGGACTCAATTATTGTTCAGTGAATGATGAGTATTGTATTTTTTCCTTTTAGGGGGAGATCTGATTTTGGTAAGTGCTTGAAGGTAGGACATGGCAGTGACTACTAATAGTGAGGTTTTGTTTTCCCAGATAAATTTGACTGCCAATATATGTGCAAATGTTGAACAAAATTCATCTGGAACTTCCCAATGAGTCTGGGAAGCATAAATGGTGAGTTTAATTCTAATTGGTAGTGTTCACCGGCCAATAAAGCAGATGGATGGAAACTAGATTTGGGAAGAGAATGGTTATTTCTGTAAAGTTTGGGGGTTCAGCATTCTGAAATCCTATTACATATCCATAAACCTTCTATGTACCGAGGAGGTTTAGACAGAAAGGGTTACGGGAAAACTGTTACTCCTTTGAGCCAAGGAGTTTATGCTAGAAACTTTTACTTCCATAATTTAATTTTACCAGCATAATTCATCAAAATAGGTATTATTATTATTTCCATCTTATAGATGGGGAAATTAACTCCCAGAGAGGCAACTACTTAGCCTTTGTGCTAGTAACAACCTAGTCAGTAATAAAATATGCTCAGCGATTCCCTCACTGATAAATTTAACTTTCTTTTCTCTCTATAGTTCTGTACTTTATATATCATTGTAATATTGCATATATTATACTATATTTTAATAATTTATGTGCATGCTTATCTTCCCTAATAGACCATGTCTCTTTCTAGAGGACAAATTGAGTCACACTCAATATTGCATTCCCTAGCTTCTAGCATGATTCTTTTCTCCTAGATTAGAGCAGTGGTTCTCCATCTTTAGTGTGCATTAGAATCACTAGAAGAGGATGTTAAAATTCAGATTTTAATAATGATGATTTCTTCTTAATTAAAAAAAATTTTTTTTATGAGAGAGAGAGAAAGACAGAGCATGGGAAGGGGCAGAGAGGCAGACACAGAATCCGAAGCAGATTCCAGGCTCTGAGCTGTCAGCACAGAGCCTGACACCGGGGCTCAAAATCACGAACCATGAGATCATGACATGAGCCAAAGTCAGAGGCTCAGACGACTGAGCCACCCAGGTGCCCCAATAATGATGATTCCTGCTTCATTAGGTCTAGGATGAGACCTACAAATTGGATTTCTAACAAGCTTCCAAGTAATGCTTCTACTGGTAGTCTAGGGACCACACTGGTTTAAAGGGCTTAGCAGATATTTATTCATTTAAGTTGATTTGAGTTTACCATACAGATTGGGAGAGTATAGGCCTCAAACATTTATTAGTTCCTTAAAGGCATTAACAATCTCCTTGGTTATGGCATCCTATCAACCATAGCTAGTGAAAATGGCATCTATGAAATTTAAAGACCTCAAGTTAAAATGTAAAGTAGCATGATAGGAAGGAATGTTACATTGCCTTTCCCCTCTACCCATTCTTGAAGCTGTCAAGAAGACTGTATTGCAAACAGAAGTCTTTGTTTCACTGACTGGGATGTTGTATCTGTCACGGAGACATGTGTACACATATAATACAAGGATGATGAGAGAACCCAAAGAGATGATTGCATGGGGTAAGGTGTGAAGGCAGTAGTAATGGGAGGAGGCCGTGAAAATGAAAGGGAAATAGCAAAGCAGGGTATAGTGAAAGACAGGAGCCAAAGAAAGAAGAGAAAAGAGAATTATGGTAGATGACTCCAGGAATAGAGAAATCATGAAAACAAGAAAAAATTTTGAAGAGGTTTTTAAGAAAATTCTGTTGTGTGTATCAGACATAGCTTCTTCCTCTTTCCACAAAACTGTAGATACAAATTCCCATTGTGAGTTCTACTTCTGGAATTGCGATGTGAGGACCTCTGTGGGCCCACTCCTAAGAGAAACAAAAGCACCTGATGAAAATTGCATTAAAAAAACCCCAATTTACTATGGAAATTGAGGTGAGGTCATACAGCAAGTGAAGAAACATTTAATCAAGAAAAACTACAAAACTAAGAAAAGCAAGAGTCTAATGACCCTTGAGTCATGACCCACTCTTTTCCTACCTCTCCTACCACCCAGCTCAGTTTTAAGAAAGCTCCACTTTAGGTGTGATAAAGACAGAGTAGCCTCTGCCCTGAGCTGTCTATTAAGGGCTGCAGCATCTCACCAGGAGGGGAAGGCTACCAGCATCTCTCATCTCTTTCAACTCTAAATTTCAGAGGCTACATTCTAAGTATCACCATGAGGTCCGGGTCTCCCTTCTTCCACCCAGCTCCCAGTTATGGGATGGAGATTCTACCCCAGGTGTGGTAGGCCAAGAATTCTGGGGCCCTAGTTGCCTTCGCATTCTAAGCCAGGAAGGCTGTGGCTGTGGCTCCTGCTCAGTGCCTAGAGCAATGGCTCAGAGTTTTTTCCTTAGAATAGAGAGTTCTTAAGATAAAACAGGGAGGGAGGCATCATAAGAGTCTCTTAAATACAGAGAACAGACTGAGGGATGCTGGAGGGGAGATGGGTGGGGAAATGGGTTAAATGGGTGAGGAGCATTAAGGGGGGGCACTTTTCAGGATAAGCACTGCATGTCATATGTTAAGAGATGAATCACTGAATTCTATTCATAAAGCCAAGACTACACTGTATGTTAACTAACTTGAATTTAAATTTTAAAAAAGTAAAAACAAAATAAAGTAATTCAATAAATATGTATATAATTCAACTGTTGTGCTTATAACATATTGAAATGTATTATATTTGACAATAACATTACAAAGGAGGTAGGTGGTAGGAAAGCCGTATTGGGAAAATGAACAACAACAACAACAACAAAAAGGACACCAGGTGGTAAATTTGAATCCACAGGAACATAAAATATTTAAAGAACATAAAATATTTAAAAAGAAAGTATAACATGCTCTATAAATACATACTTTCTCTGTTTTCTTAGCTTCTTTAGTGGATACAAAAATATATAAATGATTATAACAGTGTATTTTTGAGTTGTAACATATATAGAGGTAATATATATAATGATAATAGTACAAAAGAGGAGGAAATGGAATAGAAGTATATAGGGGTAAGGGTTCTATGTCTCACTGGAATCAAAATTATTTGCATCTGAAGTAGATTATAATAAAATATATATGCTAAGCCCTAGATCAATTAATGAAGGCAATAATAAAGAAAATAGCTAGAAAAGATATAATAAATCATTGAAGAAATTAAAATGTTCTAATAGAAAATATTCATTCAATGCAAATGAGTAACAGAGGAACAAGAAAGACATGAGACATATAGAAAACAAAAAAGCAAAATGGCACATGTAAATCCAGCTATATCAATAAAAACAACAAATGTGGGTGGATTTAACAATCCAATCAAAAGGCAGAGATACCCTGGACATAAAAATATGACCCAACCCTAATGTTGTCAACAAGAGACAAAATTTAGATTCAAGACACAAACTGTCGAAAGTGAAAGGATGGAAAAAAAATTTCATGCTAATATCAATCATAAGCTGAGTGGCTGTATGAATATAAGAGAGACTTTAAAACAACAACAACAAAAATGTCATTACAGATAAAGAGGGACATTTTATAATGATAAAAGAGTCAATCCATTAGGAAGGAAGATATGACAATGATAAACATATATAGACTTAATAATAGAGCACCAAAATATGTGAAAGCAACCATTGACAGAATTAAAAGGAGAAACAGAAAATTCAACAATAATTGTTGGAGACTTCAATACATCACTTCAGGAATGGGTAGGAGAAGTAGGCAGGAGATCAATAAGAAAATAGAAGGTTTGAAAACCCCTAAAAATAAACTGTAAGTTCTATCTATACAACACCCTACCCAATGAGAGTAGAACACACATTCTTCTCAAGTGTGCATGGAATATTCTCCAGGATAGCTCATCTGCTAGACTACAGTACAAACCTTAATATTTTTGAAGGAATTTAAATCACACAAAATATGTTCTGTGATGAAAACGGAATGCAATTAGAAATCAATGACAGAAGGAAATTTGGGAAGTTCACAAATATGTGAACATTAAATAAGACTATTAAATAAAATGGCTCTAAAAAGAAATCACCAGGGAAATTAAACAATTATTTTAGATGAATGAGAATAACTATAGACATACCAAAACTTGTGGGATGTAGCTAAAGCTGTGCTGAGAGGGAATTTTATTACACTACATGGTCACATTAGAAATGAGAAAGATCTCAAATCAGTAACTAAAATTCTACCTCCAGGAGCTAAAAAAAAAAAAAAAAAAAAAAAAGAGAGAGAGAGAGAGAGAACAAACTATACCCAAAGCTAGAATAAAGAAGGCAATAATAAAGATTAGAGTGGAAATTAGTAAAAATGAAGACTAGAAAAGCAATAGAGAATAATTAGTAAAAGTAAAATAGGGTTTGTTTTTTAAAGATCAATAAAATAGACAACAGACAAACCAGGGGATTGGAGGGAGAGAATACTCAAATAACTGAAATTAAAAGTGAAAAGGGGCTACTGGGTGGCTCAGTCAGTTAAGCATTGAACTTCTGATTTTGGGTCAGGTCATGCTCTCACAGTCATGAGACACGGTCCCCTATCTGGCTCTGTGCTGGGCATGGAACCTGTTTAGGATTCTCTCTCTCCCTCTCCCTTTGCCACTCCCCTGCTCATGTGCTCTCTCTTTCTCAAAAATTAAAAAAATAAGGGCAAAAGTAGACATTACAACCAACCTTACAGTAATAAAAAAGGATTTTATGGGATATCATAAATAACTGTATACTAATAAATTAGATAGTTTAGATAAAATTGATGATTTCCTAGAAAGACAAGAATGACTTAACTTAGAAGAATAAATAGAAGATATGAGAATATCTATGAAAAGCAAAGAGATAGAATCAGTAATCAAAACACTTCCCGCAAAGAAAACCTTAGTCCCTAATGGCTTCATTGGTGAATTCTATTAAATGTTAAAGATACATTAACAACAATCTTTCAAAAACTCTCAAAAAGAGAGAAGAGGTAACATTTCACAATAAATTCTGAAGCCAGGGTTACCCTGATACTAAAAACAGACAAAGACATCACAAGAAAAGAAAATTATAGATCAATATTACATATGAATATAGATACAAAATCCCTCAACAGAAGACTGGCAAACCTGTTCCAGCAACGTATCTGATGGACCATGCACGGTGACTAAAAGGGATGTTTCCCAAGAATGTACGTTTGTTTTAACACCTGAAAATCGATTAATGTAACACATCATATTAATAGAATAAAGTACCAAAAAACATTCGACAAAATCTATCATTACTTCATAATAAAAATACTCAACAGAGGGAGGAGTTAAGATAGCAGAGAAGTGGGGGGGACTGAGATTTTCCTCATCCCTCAAACACATCTGTATTGAGGTCAGAACCCTTGGAACACCCAGGAAATCATTCTGTGGAGTGACAGAAAAATCTCCACAGGTGGCAGGAGATAGCTTGGTGGAACAGAGGGAACAGGCCAGCAGCCCAGTGGAGGTGGGACCGCTTACACCAAGCCCCGCCCCTTGGTGCCTGGTAACTTATCTACTGGAGCAGGACTGACACTGACGGAACCAGACTGCCTCTCCTCTAGACCAGCACAGCCACGGGTCCCAGGCACCAACAGACAACTGTTCTGTAGTTTTGTATGTTAGTCTGTTTCTCCTTTTTTTTTTTCTTCTTTCTTTTCATTTCTTTTCTTTGCTTTTCTTTGCTTTCCTTTTGTTTTTTTTTTCTCCTCTCTTTTTCTTTCTACCCTTTTTTTTGGGGGGGATCAGGCTTATAGTTTCTGATTTGATTTTTTGGTCAATTCTTAAGTATATACATATACTTACATATACTTAAGTACATACATATGTGTGTATTTATAAATATATATTTTTTCTTTCTTTCTCTTGTTTGTTTAATCAGGCATTTTACTCTATTCTTATTACACTTTTTCTATATCTCCTTTATTTTCCTTTCTCTCTCTGGATTAAGCCTCATAGTTTCTTTGATTCTCTGCTTGATCTTTTTTTTTTTTCACCCCTTCCATTTTTAACTTTGTATGAGATCAAGTTCCCAGCCCGTTCCTTTTTTCCAAGGTTACTTCAATGAATAAATCAAAGCACACCTGGTGAAAGGTCCAAACAATCCACTACCAAGAGCAAGGAGAAGCTTTGTAGAGGGCTGACCAATGGGATAGAGCAGCCAAATATGCAACAGCAGAGGGCACACAACACACTCCAGAAACACTTCCTGAAGTGCCACACCCTGGACAGGGTATGACCCCTTCTTAATATAGTAGTACTAGCAGGTGCAGGACACATAAACTATTAAAACATGTAAAAGACAGAAACCTAGCCAAAATGATGAAATGGAAGAATTCTCAAAAGAGATTCCAGGAAGAAATGACAGTCAGAGAATTGCTCACAACAGATATAAACAATATATCTGGATAAGAATTTAGAACAACAGCCATAAAGCTAACAGCTGGGCTTGATAAAAGCATAGAAGACAGCAGAGTCTATTGCTGCAGAGATCAAAGACCTAAGAAATAGTCATGATGAGTTAAAAAATGCTATACATGAGGTGCAAAATAAACTAGAGACAGTGACAGCAAGGATGGAAGAAGCAGTGGAGAGAATAGGTAAAATAGAAGATAAAATTATAGAATATGATGAAGCTGAAAAAAAAAAGAGGGAAAGGAAATTACTAGACCATGAGGGGAGAATTAGAGACCTAAGTGATTCAATGAAATGGAATAATATCCATATCATAGGTGTTCTAGAAGAAGAAGAGAGAGAAAGGGACAGAAGTTTTATTTGAACAAATTATAGCTGAGAGCTTCCCTTTTCCCAAATCTTTCCTAATCTGGGGAAGGAAACAGGGATTCAAGTCTGAGAGGCACAGAGAACTCCCTTCAAAATCAAAATCCACAACGTATCATAGTGAAACTGGCAAAATATAAAGAGAGAAATCTGAAAGCAGCTAGGGACAAATGGGCCTTAATCTACAAGGATAGACACATAAGGGTAGTAGCAGACCTGTCCACTGAAACTTGGCAGGCCAGAAGGGAGTGGCAGGAAATATTCAATATGCTGAATAGGACAAATATACAGCCAAGAATCCTTTATCCAGCAAGGCTGTCATTCAGAATAGAGGGAGAAATAAAGGCTCTCCCAGACAAAAAAAAAAAAAAACTAAAGGAGTCATGATCACTGAGCCAGCCCTGCAGGAGATCCTAAAGGGGGCTCTGTGAGTGGAAAGCAACAAAGACTACAAAGGACCAGAGACATCACCACGAGCACAAAACCTACAGATAACACAATGACATTAAATCCATATCCTGTGTGTGTGTGCGTGTGTGTGAGATGGCTTGGGATTTAATTTATTAAAGTCAAATTGGAGTTTATAAACTAGACAACTGGTTATGCTTTGAAAGGTGAGTGGACAGCAAGGCTATGGGAATGAGTGGGGTGGGAGGGTCAGAGACAGGGGCCTAGACAGTGAGGTGCAGTAGGTGACCCACATGTTGGGTCTGCTAAGAAGTTCCTGAGGGGAAGAAGGGACACACAGAGGATGGGAGAATGGATCTTTGAATGGTGATATTGTAGCAAAAGAAGTCAATCACACACACACACACACACACACACACACACACAATCAATCAATTAGTACAAGCAACTTCATTCCCCTTTCTTTAGGCTGCTGTTTCCTTGATAGAACAGACTCCTAGGGGTGAACTCTGGCTCTAAACTGTCTAGATTTGAGTCTCGGCTCCTGTAATTACCTGTGTGACCCTGGCCAAGTTATGTTTCCTCAGAATGCCTCAGTTTTTTCATCTGTAAAATGGGAACCATGATAGTAGCTATGGCTTGGTTGTGGCTGAGAAGCAAATGCGTTGAGCACTCACAGTTCTGACATATGGTCAGTGCTGAATAAGTGTAATTTGCCTCAGAAGAGACAGATTGGGAGGGGGGAATTCTTATAAGAGTTTCACCATAATGAAAAGTCTTTCATTCCTACGTGTGGGCAAGGTTCAGGGAGCTAGGGATACTAGCAAAATCTACACCCTTGGTCCCTGTTCTCTGGGACCTTGCACAGGATTTGAACTGGGTAAGCTGCTGCAGGGTGAGAGCCCTGGACCAAGGACAGAAAGCCTAAGTGTGCCATAGACACACCAAGTGACCGTGGGACAGACCACTTCTCCTTTCTGGAACTCCACTTCCTCATCTCTAAAATGAGGAGTGGCCTAGATAACCATTCAGGTCACCTCCAGCCTCACCATTCTGACCTATATCATGGGGGGCAGGGGGGAGTACGGCACATGCTTTTGGGTAGGCAGCACGAGACTGTCGATACTCCCCTGTACCTGTCCATACTGGTCACAGAATATGGGATATTGAGAAAGAGTGGCAGAGTATGGATACTTAGCTAATTTGTATACAGTGATATGCTCAACTCTAGGTCCTGAAAACTCAAAGAGATTTATCTGGCTATTTCCTCTGATCTAAGAAGTGCAACTCTTAGTGGTCCACACAGGAGCGACTTGCTTACCAGGATGCCAAGTCGGCCAGAACACTGATCTTGAAATTTTACAAGAAATTGTTGTCAGTGGGAGGGCAAGCGCTCAGATTCCCACTGCACCTGCAGATTGAGTGGATGCTAACTGCAAGTTGTACTCAGCTTCTCGTGTGGAGCTGCCCGGAGCTCAATGGAATCACCTATTTTATGGTAAAGAACCTGATCACATTTCAAAAATACAGGTGTTTTTACATGAACACAAAGAAATACAAAACATTACTTGCTAACTTTATCCATTTTACACTTTCAGAAGAGAGCCACAGCTCTTGATGAGTATGAATTATGCTTTAAGTTTTTGTGGCAGCTTTTAAAGAACAAAGCTGAGGATGTGTCTGAATTATCCGTCCAAAATGGTAGCTTGTTTTCAAGAGAAGCAGATTGAGATGGAAGTAAACTATGCTAGACAGCAAGACACAGTCTCAAATTTTGGGGACATGTGTGTGGATCCCAGAGCTATCCTGAAATTTTGCTCTGTAAAAATTGTTTTGAGTCTACATAGCTCTGTGAATGAACTTTTTCTTCATGCAATTGCTAAATTGAAGCCATGAGCCATCTTCAGTGGTGTAAATTTGAATTAAAGTAAGATTGGCATTTTGTGAAGTATTACTAAAACTATGTGGTTTTGAAGGAGTGAAGTTGCTAAAATATATTTTTGTTACTTCTGGATTGTATTTTAAAAGTTGTATTAGGGGCGCCTGGGTGGCTCAGTCAGTTGAGCATCCAACTTCGGCTCAGGTCACGATCTCGCGGTCCGTGAGTTCGAGCCCCGCGTCGGGCTCTGGGCTGATGGCTCAGAGCCTGGAGCCTGCTTCCGATTCTGTGTCTCCCTCTCTCTCTGCCCCTCCCCCATTCATGCTCTGTCTCTCTCTGTCTCAAAAATAAATACATGTTAAAAAAAAATTTTTTTTTAAAAGTCGTCTTATAAAGTAGGGACGATATAATTCACTGTTGTTAGTAACAGACTTGATGCACAAATTTCTGATTTTACTATGAATTTTATTTTTAATAGTATCTTTTAGTTTATTTATATTGAACGTTTAATGTGTTTCCCGATTATATGAATTATATAGGCTTATTTTTAAGTTAGAAAATACAGAAAAATGTAACAAAATAAATATAAACCTCAATGAACTTTACTAAGATACATTATGTAACAAATATGTCTTGAACCCTTAGTGTTTCAGCCACTAGACCAAGTGGTGGAGTATCAAGGTGAAGAACACATTCAATCCCTGCCCTCCCTTACTGGAAGACTTCTTGGGAAAAGAAGCATCTTCACTGAGACCAGAAGAATGAGTAGGCATCAGTCAAATACATGCAAGAGAGGCGGAAGGGGAAGATGGTACCAGGCAGAGGAAACAGCACGTACGAGGCAGGAAAAGGAAGAGGTAGCTAGGTGGGGTAGAGAAAGTAACTCGGGGATGGAGAACAGAAATAGAAGACTAGGACTCAAGACACCGTTGAAGTATATAGGTCTCAGATGCTGAAGCATCTAGAAAGCCTCAATATGGTTTGGGGGGGTTGTCCTGAGGTCACAGAATACGTTTTAGCGTTTAAAGCAGAGTGGTGGTTTGATTGGGTCTCTATGGGGAATGGCTTAGAGGGAAGCAAGAGTGCTCACAATGGAACCGGTTAGTGTACCCATCCGGGCTAGGCGTTGTTACCAGATTGGAGAGGAAGTGGTGAAGGACGGGTGGGGGGTGCCGAATTCGTGTGTGTCTAAGGACGGAGAATTCACAGGACTTGGAGGAGGGTCAGATGTGATGCACGGGAGAGGAATCAGGGATGACTACTGGGTTTCTGACTTGGAGTGGATGGATAACATGGTTGCTCACTGAGCCTGGGAACAGGAGAGGTGTGGAGGGAAGAGAAGACAGCTCAGGAATACTGGTACTTAAGAAATGAGAATAAGTGAATGACGGATAGGGGTAGGACCCCAATTTGGGCCTAGCAGGGCTTCTAGCCACGGGCACCCAGCCTCACGTGCCACCACCGCTGCCTCCTCCTACTTCTCCCTGCGCTCATGGGCAGCTCCTAAATCCATATCTTTTAATAATCACTCTGAATGTAAATGGAGTAAGTGTCTCAATCAAAAGACATAGGGTATCAGAATGGATAAAAAACCAAGATCCGTATATATGCTGCCTGCAAGAGACGCATTTTACACCTGAGGACACCTGCAGATTGAAAGTGAGGAGATGGAGAACCATCTATCATGCTACTGGAAGTCGAAGGAAAGCCAGAGTAACCATACTTATCTCAGACAAACTGGATTTTAGAGCAAAGACTGTAACAAGAGACGAAGAAGGGCATTATATCATAATTAAGGGGTCTATCCATCAAGAAGAGCTAACAATTGTAAATGTTTATGCCCCAACATGAATATTCCAAATATATAAATCAATGAGTCATCAACATAAATAAATGTATAGATAAAAAGACCATGATTTTAGGGGAGTTTAATACTCCACTTATAATAATGACAGATCATCTAGACATAAAATCAGTAAGGAAACAACAGCTCTAATGACACATTGGACCAGATGGACTTAACAGATATACTCAGAACTTTTCATCCACAAGAAGCAGAATACACATTCTTCTCAAGTGCACATGGAAATTCCTCCAAAATAGATCACATATTGGGTCACAAAACATCCCTCAACAAATATAAGAGGATTGAGATCATACCATGATCACAATGCTATGAAACTTGAAATCAACCACAAGAAAAAATTGGGAAAGCTCCCAAACCTATGGAGGTTGATGGACATCCTACTGAAGAATGAATGGGTCAACGAGGCAATTAAAGAAGAACTTTAAAAATATATGGAAGCAAATGAAAATGAAAACACAACAGTCCAAACTCTTTGGGATGCAGCAAAGGCAGTCCTAAGAGGAAGATACATTGCAAGACAGACCTATCTCAAGAAGCAAGAAAGGTCCCAAATACATAACATAACCTCACACCTAAAGGAACTAGAAAGGCAGTATCAAAGAGAGCCCAAAGGCAGCAGCAGAAGGGAAATAATAAAGATAGAAATAAACTGTATACAATCCAAAAAAAACACACAGTAGAACAGATCAATGAATCTAAGAGCTAGTTTTTTGAAAGAATAAACAAAATTGATAACCCCCAGCCAGACTTCTCCCAAAAGAAAAGAGAGAGGACCCAAATAGATAAAATCATGAATGAAACGGGAAAGATCACAACCAACACCACAGAAATACTAACAATTATTAGAGAATACTATGAAAAATTATATGCCAAAAAACTGGACAATCTGGAAGAAATGGACAAATTCCTAGACACCCACACACTACCAAAACTCAAATGGGAAGAAATAGAAAATTTGACCAGACCCATAACCAGCAAAGAAATTGAATCAGTTATCAAAAATCACCCAACAAATAAGAGTTCTGGGCCAGATGGCTTCCCAGGGGAATTTTACCAGATATTTAAAGCAGAGTCAATACCTATTCTTCTCAAGCTTTTCCAAAAAATAGAAACAGAAGGAAAGCTTCCAGACTCATTCTATGAAGCCAGCATTACCTTGATTCACATACCAGACAGAGACCCCACTAAAAAGGAGAACTACAGGCCAATATCCCTGATGAACATGGATACAAAAATTCTCAACAAGATACTAGCAAATCGAATTCCACAGTATACTAAAAGAACTATTCACCATGATCAAGTAGATTCATTCCTGGGCTGCAGGGCTGGTTCAATATTCACAAATCAATCAATGTGATACATCACATTAATAGAAAAAAGGATAAGAACCATATGATCATGTCAATAGATGCAGAGAAAGCATTTAACAACATACAACATCCTCTCTTACTAAAAACGCTCAAGAAAGCTGGGATAGAAGGAACATACCTTAACATCATAAAAACTGTATATGAAATGCCCACAGCTAATAGCATTCTCAATGGGGAAAAACTGAAAGCTTTCCCCCCTGAGATAAGGAACATGACAGGGATGTCCACTCTCAACACTGTTGTTTAACATAGTGTTGGAAGTCTTAGCCTCAACAAAATGAAATAAAAAGCACCCAAATTGGCAAAGAAGACAAACTTTCACTTTTCACAGGTGACAGGGTACTTTACATGGAAAACCCAAAAGATCCACCAAAAAATTGCTAGAATGGATACATGAATTCAGCAAAGTCACAGGATATAAAATCAATGTACAGAAATCAGTTGCATTTCTATACACCAATAATGAAGCAACAGAAAGAGATATCAAGGAATTGATCCCATTTACCATTGCATCAGGAACCATAAAATACCTAGGAAGAAACCTAACCAAAGACATAAAAGATCTGTACACTGAAAACTATAGAAAGTTCATGAAAGAAATTGAAGAAGACACAAAAATGGAAAAACATTCCATGCTCATGGATTGGAAGAATAAATATTGTTAAAATGTGAATACCACCCAAAGCAATGTACACATTCAATGCAATGTCAATCAAAATAGCACCAACATTCTCCACAGAGCTAGAACAAACAATTCAAAAATTGTATGAAACCACAAAAGACCCCAAATAGCCAAAGTAATGTTGAAAAAGAAAACCAAAGCTGGAGGTGTCACAATCCCAGGCTTTAGCCTCTACAAAGCTGTAATCATCAAGACAGTATGGTACTGGTACAAAAACAGACACATAGACCAACAGAATACAAAAGATAACCCAAAAATTGACCCACAAATGTATGGCCAACTAATATTTGACAAAGCAGGAGAGAGTATCCAATGGAAAAAAGACAGTTTCTTTAACAAATGGTGCTGGACAGCAACATGTAGAAGAATGAAACTGGACCATTTTCTTACACCGCACACAAAAATAAATTCAAAATGGATGAAATATCAAAACGTGAGACAGGAAACCATCAAAATCCTGCAGGAGAAAACAGGCAGCAACTTCTTTGACCTCGGCGACATCAACTTCTTACAGGACATGTCTCTAAAGGCAAGGGAAATAAAAGTGAAAATGAATTATTGATACCTCATCAAGATAAAAACTTCTGCAAAGCAAAGGAAACCATCAACAAAACCGAAAGGCAACTGACAAAATGGAAGAAGATATTCACAAATGATATATTGGATAAAGGGTTAGTATCAAAAATCTATAAAGAACTTGCCAAACTCAACACCAGAAAAACAAATAATCCAGTGAAGAAATGGTGAGAAGACATGAATAGACACTTTTCAAAAGCAGACATCAGATGGCTAACAGACACACGAAAAGATGCTCAATATCACTCATCATCAGGGAAATAAAAATCAAAACCACAATGAGATACCCTCTCACACCAGTCAGAGTGGCTAAAATTAACAAATCAGGAAACAACACATGTTGGCAAGGATGTGGAGAAACAGGAACCCTCTTGCACTGTTGGTGGGAAACAAAAACAGTGTGGAGGTTTCTCAAAAAATTAAAAATAGAATTACCCTACAGCCCAGCAATAGCACTACTAGGAATTTATCCAAAGGATATAGGAATGCTGATTCAAAGGGACACATGCACCCCTATGTTTATAGCAGCACTTTCAACAATAGCCAAACTATAGAAAGAGCCCAAATGTCCATAAACTGATGAATGGATAAAGAAGATATGGTATATAAACACAATGGAATACTACTGGGAGATGAAAAAGAATGAAATCTTGCCATTTGCAACAATGGGGATGGAACTGGAGGGTATTATGCTAAGCAAAATAAGTCAGAGAAAGACAAATATCATATAATTTCACTTATATGTGGAATTTAAGAAACTTAACAGATGACTATAAAGGAAGGGAAAGAAAAATAAGATACAGAGAGGGAGGCAAACCATAAGAGGTTCTTGAATACAGAGAACAAACTGAGGGTTGATGGGGGTGGGGGTTTGGGGAGTGGGGAAAATTGGTGATGGGTAGTAAGGAGGACACTTGTTGGTACGAGTACTGGGTGTTGTATGTAAGTGATGAATCATGGGAATCTACTCTTGAAGCCAAGACTACACTGTATGTTAGCTAACTTGAAAAAAAAAAAACTTAACAAATTAGGAATAGAAGGGAACTTTCTCAACCTGATAACAGCATCTATAAAAACTCACAACTAACAACTGTAATCAATCTAAAACTGTTCCAAACAAAATGCCTGTTAATGAAAAAATGGATCAATGACCTAAATTTAAGGGCTAAAATACAAAATGCTTAGAAGAAAATACAAACATAAATCTTCATAATTGAATTAGGCAGCTTTTTAAAAAAGATAAGATACCAAAAGCACAAAGTATAAAATTAAAAATGGTAACTAGAGCATCATCAAATTTTCCTACCCCATTTACCCTACTTCCAAGTTTCTCCCAGGGTTGCTTTTGCAACAAATCACTTAGGGGAGTCTGGGTCGCTCAGTCAGTTAAGCGTCTAACTCTTTATCTGGGCACAAGTCACAATCTCATTGTTTGTAAGATCAAGCCCCACATCAGGCTCTGCACTGAAAGCACAGAGATTACTTGGAATTCTCTCTCTCCCTCTCTCTCTGACTCTCCCCCCCCCCTTACTGTCTCTGTCTCAAAATAAATAAACATTTAAAAATTCAAACAAACAAACAAACAAACCCAAATCACTTAGACATCAATTCTTGCCTCAGGATCTGCTTCTGGAAAACATAACCTAAGATGGACCACAACACCTCTTGCTCCTGTTTCACACCCAACCCATCCAGCCCAATTCCCTTAGCCCTGAAGGATCTTAAACGGTTAAAGGATCACCTTGACCACCAAGAGATTGGTTGATTATCTTTAGTGTTGAATTTTTAACTTGCTATGAATTTTTCTAATTGTAGAAGTAATACATGTTTCCTAAGAAGAAATCAGGAGGGGTCATGATGGTGGAACAGCATGGACGTTTTTTTTGTGTCTCTCGTCCATGAAATAGAGCCAGATCAAAACCAGACCATCCTGCACACCTAGAAAACTGATTTGAGGATTAACACAACAATCTGCACAAGCAGAACCACAGAGTTCAGCAGGTATGCAGCGTGGAGAAGTGAACTGGGGGACAGAAGGCACAGGGGGCAGGGAGCTGTTTTTGCTTGCCGAGAGAGGACAGAGATTGGGCGGGGTGGATACGGGAAAAGCACCCCCCCCACCCCTGCAAAAGCAGCTGGAGAGAAAGTGGAAAAGTGGAAACAGCTGCAGGGACTGAACAAAAAAGGGAGAAAGGAGACTGTTTAAATTCCATTAAGACTCTATAAACAGGGGGAATGCAGAGTCTGAAATGCCACAGCTCAATACCTGGTGCCAGATGTGTTTTGTGATTTACCATAGTCTCTGAAATGCTGCTGCTACACGATCGTGTGAACTTTTTCTGGGGCAGGCTGGTACCCGCCGCAGTCTCTGGGCTTTGGCAGCAGCACGGTTCGGTTACATCCCTGGGTGGGCCAGCACCTGGCCGTTGCTTGGTGAGACCCTCCTGCAGAGGGGCAGAACGGGTCAGAGCCGCAGGCCCTCAGAAGTGAGGGATCGGGAAACACAGCCACATCTGAGATAAAACTCAGAATGGAGGTGCTGCCTGGGGCTTGGTCACAGACAGTGTAAAAGCGGGGAGTGGACAGAGCCAAAGACAGAGGACGGGTGCTGATCCGGGAGAACAGAGTTTCCATACTAGAGACTGGGTGATGCCATTTTCACCGCTCCTGAGCATGCACACACCTACAAACGCCACAATAATCCACCCCAGTAAGCTAGGCAGCGCCATCTAGTGGAGAACGGAGCCGTTACACTAAGCCCCGCCCAACTGGGCCAACCTCTCTCTTTAGGAACATGAGTCTCTCCGCCTGCTTAGTTTATGGGCTACAGTGCTTCATAGTTTGACTTCTAGGGGAAACCGATGTAATTTCAATAGTATTTCAGTCTGTTCGCTGGCCCATCTATTCAGTGTTTTTTTTTCTTATTCTTGAATACAGAAAGAGAAAAAATTTATTTTTGTTTTCAATTTTTATTAAAAATATTTTTCTTTAAATTTTTCTACTATATTTTTTACTTTTTCGTAAATTTAAAAATTCTATTTTACTTCCATCATTTCATTTTATTCTAGTCATTGTATTCATTTTTTTAAATTTTCAAACATTTTCTTTTTTCTTCTTTTCTCTCTTTTTTCTTATTTTTCCCTTTTCTCTCTAATCTATCAAGCTCCTTTCAACAGCTAGACCAAAACACACCTAGGATCTAGCATCATTTATTTGATTTTTGTGTGTGTTGTTTTTAATTTTTTAATTTTAATTTTTTACCTTATTAATTCCCTTTCTTCCTTCCAAATGATAAAAAGAAGGAATTCACCCCAAAATAAAGAGCAGGAAGAAATGACAGCCAGGGACTTAATCATCACAGATAAGAAAGATGTCTGAACCAGAATTTAGATCACGATAATAAGAATACTAGCTGAGGTTGAAAATAGATTAGAATACATTTCTTCAGAGACAAAAGAAGTAAAAGCTAGTCAAGATGAGATAAAAAATGCTATGACTGAGCTGCAATCTTGAATGGATGCCATGGTGGCAAGGATGAATGACGCAGAGAAGTGAATCAGTGATATAGAGGACAAACTTATGGAGAATAAGGAAGCAGAAAAAAAGAGGGAAACTAAGGCAAAAGAGCACAATTTAAGAATTAGAGAAATCAGTGACTCATTAAAAAGGAACAACATCAGAATCATAGGGGTCCTGGAAGAGGAAGAGAGAGAAATAGGGGTAGAAGGGTTATGTGAGCAAATCATGGTGGAAAACTTTCCTAACCTAGGCAAAGACAGAGACATCAAAATCCAGGAAGCACAGAGGACTCCCATCAGATTAAAAAAACCTGACCATCAACAAGGCATGTCATAGTTAAATTCACAAAATACTCAGGCAAAGAAAGAATCATGAAAGAAGCAAGGGGGAACAAAGTCCTTAACCTACAAGGGAAGACAGATCAGGTTTGCAACAGCCCTATCCACAGAAACTTGGCAGGCCAGAAAGGAGTGGCAGGATAAATTCAGTGTGCTGAATCCCAGAAAAATATGCAGGCAAGAATTCTTTATCCAGCAAGGCTGTCATTCAAAATAGAAGGAGAGATTAAAAGTTTCCCAGACAAACAAAAATTAAAGGAAGTTGTGACCACTAAACAAGCCCTGCAAGAAATTTTAAGGGGGACTCTCTGAGGGGAGAAAAGATGAAAATATAAATAAATAAATAAATAAATAAGTACCAAAAGCAACAAAGACTAGAAAGGACCAGAGAACACCACCAGAAACTCCAATTCTACAGGCAACCTAATGGCAATAAATTAATATTTTTCAGTACTCACTGTAACTGTCAATGGACTAAATGCTCCAATCAAAAGACATAGGGTAACATAATGGGTAAGAAAACAAGATCCATCTATATGCTGTTTACAAGAGACCCACTTTAGACCTAAAGACAGCTTCAGATTGAAGGTAAGGGGATGGAGAACCATCTATTATGCTAATGGTCAACAAAAGAAAGCCATACTTTATATCAGACAAGCTAGACTTTAAAATAAAGACTGTAACAAGAGTGAAGAAGGGCATTATATCATAATTAAGGGGTCTATCCACCAAGAAGACCTAACAATTGTAAACATTTATGCTCCAAATGTGAGAGCACTCAAATATATAAATCAATTAATCACAAACATAAACTCATTGATAGTAATACCAAAATAGTAGGGGACTTCAACACCCCACTCACAGCAATGGACAGATCATCTAATCACAAAATCACCAAGGAAACAATGGCTTTGAATGATACACTGAACCAGATGGACTTAACAGATATATTCAGAACATTTCATCCTAAAGCAGCAGAATACATATTTTTCTCCAGTGCACATGGAACATTACCCAGAATATACCACGTACTGGGACACAAATCAGCCCTCAACAAGTACAAAAGATCAAGATCATACTGTACATATTTTCAGACCGCAACACTATGAAACTCGAAATCAACCACAAGAAAAAATTTGGAAAGATAACAAATACTTGGAGACTAAAGACCATCCTACTAAAGAATGAATAGGCTAACCAAGGAGTTAAAGAGGAAATTAAAAAGTACATGGAAGACAATGAAATTGATAACACCACAGCCCCAAACCTCTGGGACACAGCATAAGAGTAAAGTATATAGCAATCCAGGCCTTCCTAAAAAGGAAGAAAGGTCACAGATACACACCCTAACCTTAAATCTTAAAGAGCTGGAAAAAGAACAGCAAGTAAAACCCAAAACCAGCAGAAGACAGGAAATAATAAAGATTAGAGTAGAAATCAATGCTATTGAAATAATAATAATAACAATAATAATAATAAAACAGTAGAACAGATCACTAAAACCAGAAGCTGGTTCTTTGAAAGAATTAACAAAATTGATAAACCCCTAGCTAGTTTGATCAAAAAGAAAAAGGAAATGACCCAAATAAATAAAATCAAAAATGAAAGAGGAGAGATCACAACCAACACAGCAGAAATACAAGCAATAATAAATGAATATTATGAACAATTATAGGCCAATAAAATGGGCAATCTGGAAGAAATGGAAAAATTCCTAGAAACATATACACTACCAAAACTGGAACAGGAAGAAATAAAAAATTTGAAAAGACCCATAACCAGTAAAGAAATCAAATTAATAATCAAAAATCTCCAAAAAAAAAACAAGAGTCCAGGGCCAGATGGCTTTCCAGGAAAATTCTACCAAACATTTAAAGAAGAGTTAATACCTATTCTCTTGAAGCTGTTCCAAAAACTAGAAATGGGAGGAAAACTTCCAAACTCTTTCTGAAGCCAGCATTACCTTGATTCCAAAGCCAGACAAAGACTCCACTAAAAAGGAGAACTATAGACGAATTTCCCTGATGGACATGGATGCAAAAATTCTCAACAAGGTATTAGCCAAGTAGATCCAACAATACATTAAAAAATTATTCACCACGATCAAGTGGGATTTATACCTGGGATGCAGGGCTGGTTCAATATTCACAAAACAATCAATGTGATATATCACATCAATAAAAGAAAGGAAAAGAACCACATGATCTTCTGAATAGATGCAGAGAAAGCATTCGACAAAATACAGCATCCTTCATAAAGACCCTCAAGAAAGTAGGGATAGAAGGATCATACCTCGAGATCATAAAACCACGTATGAAAGTCCTAATGCTAATATCATCCTCAATGGGGAAAAACTGAGAGCTTTCCCCCTAAGGTCAGGAACAAGACAGGGATGTCCACTCTCGCCACTGTTATTCAAGATAGTATTGGAAGTTCTAGCCTCAGCAATCAGACAACACAAAGAAATAAAAGGCATCCAAATCGGCCAGGAGGAGGTCAAACTTTCACTCTTCGCAGATGACATTATACTCTATATGGAAAACCCAAAGGATTCCACCAAAAAACTGCTAAAACTGATCCATGAATTCAGCAAAGTCATAGGATATAAAATCAATGTACAGAAATTGGTTGCATTCCTATACATAAATAATGAAGCAACAGAAAGAGAAATCAAGGAATTGATCCCATTTACAATTCCACCAAAACCCATAAAATACCTAGGAATAAATCTAACCAAAGAGGTGAAAAATCTATACCCTGAAAACAATAGAAAGCTTATGAAAGAAATTTTTCACCTTATGAAGAAGGTGCAAAAAAATGGAAAAAGATTCCATGCTACTGGATAGTAAGAACAAATATAATTAAAATGTCAATACTACCCAAAGCAATCTACATATTCAATGCAATCCCTATCAAAATAACACCAGCATTCTTCACAGAGCTAGAACAAACAATCCTAAAATTTGTATGGAACCAGAAAAGACCCCGAATAGCCAAAGCAATCTTGAAAAAGAAAACCAAAGCTGGATGCATCACAATCCCAGACTTCAAACTGTATTACAAAGCTGTAATCATCAATACAATATGGTACTGGCACAAAAACAGACACTCAGATCAATGGAACAGAATAGAAAACCCAGAAATGGACCCACAAACATATGGCCAACTAATCTTTGATGAAGCAGGAAAGAAAATCCAGTGGAATAAAGAGTCTCTTCAGCAAGTGGTGCTGGGAAAACTGGACAGCGACATGCAGAAGAATGAACCTGGACCACTTTCTTACACCATCCACAAAAATAAACTCAAAATGGATGAAAGACCTAAACATAAGACAGGAGACCATCAAAATCTTCAAAGAGAAAGCAGGCAAAAAGTTGACCTTTGCCACAGCAACTTACTCAACACGTCTCCAGAGACAAGGGAAACAAAAGCAAAAATGAAATATTGGGACTTCATCAAAACTAAAAGCTTCTGCACAGCGAAGGAAACTATCAGCAAAAGTAAAAGACAACCGATGGAATGGGAGAAGATATTTGCAAACAACATATCAGACACAGGGTTAGTATCCAAAATCTATAAAGAACTTATCAAACTCAACACCCAAAAAACAAATAATCCAGTGAAGAAATGGGCAAAAGACATGAATAGACACTTCTCCAAGGAAGACATCCAGATAGCCAACCGACACATGAAAAAATGCTCAACATCACTCATCATCAGGGAAATGCAAATCAAAACCACAATGAGATACCACCTGACACCTGTCAGAATGGCTAACATTAACAACTCAGACAACAACAGATGTTGGCGAGGATGCAGGCAAGGAGGATCTCTTGCACTGCTGGTAGGAATGCAAACTGGTGCAGCCACTCTGGAAAATAGTCTGGAAGTTCTTCAAAAAATTGAAAATAGAAGTACCCTACAGCCCAGCAATTACACTGCTTGGCATTTATCCACAAGATACAGGTGTGCTGTTTCAAAGGGGCAAATGCACCCCAATGTTTACAGCAGCACTATCAACAATAGCCAAAGTATGGAAAGAGAGCCCAAATGTCCATTGATGGATGAATGGATAAAGAAGATGTGGTATATGTGTGTGTGTGTGTGTGTGTGTGTGTGTGTGTGTATACACACACACACACACACACACACACACATATATATATATATACATATATACACATACAATGGAGTATTACTCGGCAATCAAAAAGAATGAAATCTTGCCATTTGCAACTGTGTGGTTGGAACTGGAGGGTATTATGCTAAGCGAAATTAGTCAGAAAAAGACAAATATATGACTTCACTCATATGAGGACTTTAAGAGACAAAACAGATGAACATAAGGGAAGGGAAGCAAAAATAATAAAAAAAAACAGGGAGGGGACAAAAGATGAGAGACTCTTAAATATGGAGAACAAACAGAGCGTTACTGGAGGGTTTGTGGGAGGGGGGATGGGCCAAATGGGTAAGGGGCATTAAGGAATCTACTCCTGAAATCTCTGTTGCACTATATGCTAACTAACTTGGATGTAAGTTGAAACATGAATACATTTTAAAAAATCAGACATGTAGAAGTAATCCATGCTTATTTGAAAAAAAAAAACAACAAAATACAAAAGTCAAAAACACTGTATTTTGACTCCATGTGTCTGACTTTCTGAGACTTGTTTTTGACATTCACCCTGACACTGCTTCTGTTCTCCCAGAGTTGAGGGCAACCCCTATCCCTACCTCCACTAGAGTTCCCTGGTGTTTACTGGATTCTCAGAGAGCAAATTGTTGTATAATTTGTAAGGGAAACAGTACTCCTTATATCTCCCCTCAAGGTGAGTTTCCTTCTGACAAGTACACTTCTTCCAGAGGTTGGACTAAACTTTATTCTTTGTTGTAGTCCCTTGAAGTGCCACTATTCACGAATCATAATTCTGGCACAGTGAGAAACAGCTATCTGTCTCAAAATCTTTGTCATTTCTCCCAGGAAGTACAGCTGGACTTTGGGTATCCTATCATGGAGGTTCAGAGTCTTTTTTTTTTCAATATATGAAATTTATTGTCAAATTGGTTTCCATACAACACCTAGTGCTCATCCCAAAAGGTGCCCTCCTCAATACCTGTCACCCACCCTCCCCTCCCTCCCACCCCCCATCAACCCTCAGTTTGTTCTCAGTTTTTAAGAGTCGCTTATGCTTTGGCTCTCTCCCACTCTAACCTCTTTTTTTTTTCCTTCCTCTCCCTCATGGGTTTCTGTTAAGTTTCTCAGGATCCACATAAGAGTGAAACCATATGGTATCTGTCTTTCTCTGTATGGCTTATTTCACTTAGCATCACACTCTCCAGTTCCATTCACGTTGCTACAAAGGGCCATATTTCGTTCTTTCTCATTGCCACGTAGTACTCCATTGTGTATATAAACCACAATTTCTTTATCCATTCATCAGTTGATGGACATTTAGGCTCTTTCCAAAATGTGGTTATTGATGAGAGTGCTGCTATAAACATAGGTTCAGAGTCTTTAAATGAGCACAATTTCAAGCTTGCAAGTGACATCGAAAGCTGCTAAACTTACATGGGTCCACACTCGAGTAGTTTTCCGTCTAGGTGGAAAAAAAATAGCTATGTTTGCAACACTACTTGAAGAGAAGGCATTTCTTATTAGGAATTATGCTGTTCATCTCAAACATGGCTGAATGGCTTTAGGCTTTGGAAAACTATAGAATATACTACTCATTTCAAGTTCTAGAGTGCTCTCTCCCTATCTCTTACCTCCTTGACTTCCCCAGACAGAGGTGGTCTTCCCAGAACTCTGAATTTCTAGAGAATGCTATTCATTTACTGTAGTTTTTGCCACATTGTATTACCTTTTATCTGTTTATATGTGTTTCTTTTTTCCTCTCTCTCTCTCTCTGACTACACAAATCTTGTGGGCAGAGACTGTTTCTCATTCATCTTTCTATGATCAGCATTTTAGCACAGTACCTAGCATATAGATCATGAGTAGACCTACAAAATGAATATAAACAGCAGGAAAATAACGGGAAGAGAGTTGGTAGCAGAAAATTCAAGTGCTCCTAATAACCTCACATTTTCCATTCTTTTCCAGAAGGCATCAAAGGTGAACAGAGGAGCAAGGTGGGCTGAAGTATCACATACGTTTCAGAAGTCACCAAGCACCTGTCCTGTCCGTAAACACAACATCCATTATTTCCACATAGAACATGTCATATGATGCTTTGGTCACTGCTGCCTCCATGTATTCCCATCTAGTGATTTCCTTTAGAACTTCAGCCTTCTAAAACTAAAACCATACACATTTTGTAAGAGTAGTGAAGGTAAAGGCGTGAGCCTAACTTTGCAAATGCTTCTACTATTATCTATAGGATTGCAATGGGTATTGAATAAATGAATTATGGACACAAAACTATTGTACCCCCTTTATCCCTGACACAAGAGACCTGCCTTTTTATATTATAACTCTTCATTTCATACTTTAATGATTTAATTACTAACACAGTTAATAATACCAGATTATGCTGACAAGTATTACAATCTCTGAACAAGGGATACATTATTTGGGCAGGTGTACAACGACTTAGATCTCGATAGTGTGTAGATAAAAATATATATTTGCAGCCTAAGATAGTTTTACCTCCTCAAATGTACGATGTGTTACATACTCTCCTAAATGAATTTTTTACTTTATATCAGTCATTTTTTTGCTAAAATGGAAGAGATAATTGGAAATGAGGAGTGGGTTATAATCAGGTGGATGTCCATCCCATTTTCCCCAGAACAACCCCTGATTATGTTTCCAAACTCTATTTAATTATAATAGAACTTCCTTTCATTCTCTGAAATGTCCTGGTTTTGATTAAAAATTATGTAGAAGCCCTAATGATAATCAGGTAGCCCTAATGATAACTAGACAAATTATTCCTGTTGCATAGTGCCAGCATGGGCAATTGCTTTCAAACTTCTTGACCAAAACTCATAGGAAGAAATACATTTTTCACCATCACATAGTACAGTCCTACACACACACACACACACACACACACACCATAAAGCAAAAGCTTAAGGAAACAATACTTGGATATTTTCAAATTTAATCTAGTTTATTTTTAATTTTAAAAACTCCAGCCATAACACTTGAATTGATTTCCTATTCACAGCTTGAAAAACACCAATGTCGAGGCGTGGAGGTGGCTCAGTTGGTTAAGCGTCCAACTCTTGGTTTCAGCTCTGGCCGTGATCTCACAGTTTGTGAGTTCAAGCCCCACATAGGGCTCTGTGCTAACAGCGTGGACCCTGCTTGGGATTTCTCTCTCTCTCTCTCTCTGTCCCTTCCCAGCTTGCTCTGTCTCTCAAAAATTTTTTTTATAAAAAAAATTTATTAAAAAGAAGGGAATGAAAAACACCAATGTCTTAGATGTCTCTTGACATTGTAGAACATTCCTTCTAGTGATTCTCCAGGTGATCTTGTGCAAGTTGCCAGACTTCCCTAAACGACACTTTTATGGTCTGTAAAATAACGTTAATAACTATGGTAGAAAGAGTTAACTGAAATGATGTGGTCAACGAGCCCAGTATCTGGTAGACAGATATTTAATAAATGTTAGTTTCTTTTTCTTTCTTAAGCTTCTAAACCAACAGGACCTAGCTAAATTTCACAGGTTTTTAGCAGTGAAAAAACATTTCTCTTGGCCCCTTGACCTCTGAAGTTTGGTCAGAGTTTTGCTTAACCACTGATAATAACATTATTTCTTCTGTGTGAGATGAATAGGTTCACTTACTTTTTGAACTACTTCTGGTCAACCCATCAGAATAGCACCTGCAGCTTCTCAGAAAAGAGAAAGAAGAAAGAAGAAAATGCAAAAGAAGAAAATGAAAATCATGAGTTTTTAAAAAGTTTATTTATTTTGAGAGAAAGAGAATACTTGTGCATGTACTCGTGGGGGAGAAGCAGAGATAGAGGGAGAGAGAGAATTCCAAGCAGGTTCTGTGCTGTTAGCACACAGCTGGACACAGGGCTCAATTGACCCCTGAACCATGAGATCATGATCTGAGCCAAAATCAATAGTCAGGTGCTTAACCGACTGAGCCACCCAGGCGCCCCAAAGAAAATCATGATTAAACAACACTTTTTATTGAGGGGTAGGGGATTGTGAAGACACTGATTATAGTAATGAATATGACAGAAACAGCTTGCATTTCTGCTTCCACTCTTAAATTAACAGTTCTCACACATAACTCTTCCCATTTGCAGACGGACTTTCTGGAAAATTAAACTTGAGAATAAAACAATGGACAGAAACATAGTTTTGCAAGCAGTGATATATTTGTTTTCTGGTTTTTAAAAAAAAATTTTTAATCTTTACTTATTTTTGAGAGAGAGACAGAGACAGAGAGTGAGCAGGTGAGGAACAGAGAGAGAAGGAGACACAAAATCCGAAGCAGGCTCCAGGCTCCGAGGTGTCAGCACAGAGCCTGATGTGGGGCTTGAACCCACCAACTGTGAGATCATGACCTGAGCTGAAGTCGGATGCTTAGCTGACTGAGCCACCCAGATGCCCCTATTTGTTTTCTGTTTTAAATGTGAAAGGATAAGATAAATGAGTATTCCATCATATATCTGAAATATGTATCATGAGCAGTAACAGAAGACAGAGTCCAAGCAGGAGTTCTATGATGTCCCATAATCCAGAGAGACCAGAGCAGTGATGAAAGGAAGCATTCTACCTTCAGGCTGCAGAATCCAGGCCTGTGTCCAGGGTTCTCTAGTTTTCATTGTGTTAAGACGTGGCAGGCCCCTGTTCATAGCCCCTCTGCCTTGGTTGGCACCTGCTGAACCCAAGGAGATAGTCGTGGATGAAAGCCACTGCCAATCATTCCACAGTTTGAGCCCCTGGGCCCCAGACTTGGAGGAGAACCC
The DNA here is from genome assembly GCF_018350195.1 of Panthera tigris. Lineage (NCBI taxonomy): Eukaryota > Metazoa > Chordata > Mammalia > Carnivora > Felidae > Panthera > Panthera tigris. Next base: position 142,871,290 of record NC_056668.1, on the reverse strand, counting down.
CTCCATGGAATACACAGTAGGCATCTTATCACTATGTAAGGACTCAAAGGTCATCTTGCCTCTCATCCTCACATCGAGTCTTTCAACTTCGTCTTGTTTAATATTGTTTCACCTTAGTGAGCTTTTACTCTTCAAGGGGCACTCTTGCAATAAATAGTCTTGTAGGCAGGGGCTCATTTTCTTTTTCTGGGGACTCTTGGCTGCCCACACAGTGCTCCCTGTGCAGAGTGTACTCAATAAATGCTGCTGATAAATAAGTTATTCACTCAACATGTATATTGAGTGTCTGGCCAAACAAAGATGAAGTTACCATTGACTTTCAAGTCGCCAAATCTATGGATGGTTCCTCACTGCTTGTCTTCCTTTTGATGCTAGCCTCCTGTGGCCTACCTCTGCTTCTCAGACCCACTTCCCGACCCTTCCTGACAAGCTTTCCCTTTTTCCTTTATCATTATTCAGCAATTGTAAGGAATTGAATCTGTCCCCAGTGGTACATGGATAGTTTGAATTAGAGCCAGGACTAGAACCCAGGCCTATATATAATCAAAGATCAAGAAACAGCCAACTCTTGGTGTTTCTATTCATGGGGACGAAACCCAGATGGACCTACTCACAATACATGCTTCCAAATCTAAGATTATTCCCCCCTAGGACATTGTTAGGACACTGTCTAGCTAAAAGATATTCAGAGAAAATTCACCCCTCTACCTGCCCCAGGGAAATGGGGAAAATTCAATGCCTGAGTCATTTACCCAAGAGAGTAATCCATGCTGGAAATTTTGCTTAAAGTATTCTTTTAAAAGGCCCTTCTGTCCTTATTATGACTATAAGGCTGCTGAGTCTGCCCAAGCATATGAGGTTGCAAAGAATATTTCTTTTTATTCAGACCTTGCATTCTCTATAAAATGAAAGGATTCTTGGCACATAGTTGGCAATTACTATCTAGGTTTTCTGCATAACGTAGGTTTTTTTAACTAAGCTTTAACTCAATAGACATCAGGCTCCAGTGAAAATACATGTGGACTAACACGAGCAGAAATAAACACAATTCTAATCAATTTAGCTGTTGACAAAAGCATGTGGTTTCATTGCTTGGGGCCAAAGTTTTAAGAGTGGGCTCTGATTTCTCCCCGGCACACCCTTCATTTATGTGTGCAAATAGGGTAATTAAGTGTCCAATTATCAGATTTGCATTGGCAAATGGGGGCTTTGTGTGGGTAAAATTCTCCATAGTTTGGGACCAGCTGAAACTTAGGTCTTTTATTTTTGAATCAATCCTCCAACAATAACGCAGGCATGATGAAGTTCTCAACTTGCCTCAATCTGAAGCCATGGTTGAAGATTTCCCTTTATTTTGGTGATTCAGTGAAGCGGAGAGCCAAAGTTAGGATCTTGGGATTTTTTTCTTCCATACTCTCTACTCTGAAAAATAATTAAGCATTTCAAGCGCTTTCAGATTGACTTCCCCCTCCCCCCACCCCTGCCAGCTCTATGGAATTGATTACTGAAGGTGAAATACCTATAAATATTCTTTATGAAGATTTAACCATGTGACTAGTAGATTGAAAGACCATTCATAAAGCAACTTGATTCTTTTCTCTCCTAGTTCTTGGGTGAAATCGAAGACAGGTCCCATAACTTTCTCAAAATACAGGTAGGAAGGTTTCTGGACACTTTCAGTCACAAAGCTGGTCTCCTTAACGGTAATTAAGATGGTCTTTTTGGGTCCAGTTCTAGTCAAGATGGAGTAAATATACTACTTTCTGTCTCTCAGTGAATGCAGTTAAAAATTCTGGGTGGAATACATGCAGCAGCTCTCTGAGGAGTTTGAAAAGTTAACAGCAGCAAGCAAATTAGGGAAGGAAACCAGAACTCAAACTATTCCTGAGTCAGTGGTGAGGTGACTGTTTCCCACACTGGTATCTTCTGTTCTAGAATCCAGGGACAGTCAGAAACCTGAAAGCATGTACCAGGTACAGACAGAGCTCCAAAGAGGCCCTTGAATTTTGGGCCAGAAGAGAGAGAAAGGGGGCTTCTTTGGTCAGAGAGAAAGGACAAAATGCCTTGTTTTATTGTTCCTTGACATTTCCTACTGCTCCAGCTCCCAGGCAATCCTGTAGTGATGGTGATGGCAATGGCAGTGTGGCTCATCAGGCACTAAACAGAAGAGCCCTTAACTCTGACCAGAAAACTGTGATTTCTCTCTTTCTTCCCCTCACTTGCCACTTGGCCCTGGAGTGGAAATGTCCCTTCTTCTTTTCACCTTACTTGGCAGAGGGCTTGCATGCGTTTTATTACATTCTTTCTGGAATATTCCTCTTCTGTGCACACCACCCAATAAACTTTTGTCTATTTCATGTCTAGGGTAAAGCTACATCCTTGATAAATCTGCCCCTTTCCAGAAATAGCTTTACCGACCTCTGTTATGAGACTTTGGTATAATATCTCATAATTAACCTAGTGTGTAGGTTGCCATCTTCATCTGTGGATTCATTCGCACTCTCCAGGGCTTGGTTTAGTGCTTTCCATAAGTATTTAAGTAAATGATCACATTGTTGTCTTCTAAATGAAATAGTACAAGAAATATTAAAAGGGATGCCTTAGGCTGATAATTAAGCATTAAAAGTGCCTAAACAGAAATGAATTTATATCAATGTTTTATTATAGACAGGGATGCCATACAATTTATTGCCCAGACTGGGGACTATTTTAAAATGAAAGGGGGAAGAGTTGTTAAAATGATGAAAATATGGTATTTGATCTATAACTGATGTAACCTGGAACACATTATAACCCTCACTATAGATTTACTGACAAATGCCACCCCATCTCTCATCAGTTTCTTCATGATTTCTTCTCCACCCATAGCTCTGGACGTGGGCATGTGTATACAAACCCCTCTGGAAATGTACATTTCGACCTCATGTCATATGCTAGACTAAGCCAACCAAGAAAGAGAGGGCGTGGAAACTAGCGTTGCATATAAAATTATTATCTTTATGCAGCGTCCACCTTTCTTTTCATCTATCTTTGACTCTCCCCTTCTCCCAAACACAGTTTCCAAGCACAAGAGGATGATTCCTTGGAAGCTTGTTCTAACTACAAGTTTCAATGAGATGCAACATTGTGGTTAAGCGTTCTGAGTTTTAGAATCTTTCTCATGGGATAAGATCTAAGTTTTGCTGTTTACTATTCATGTAACTTCAGTTCTTTTATACTCAGTTTCTTCATGTATAAGTTGAAAACAATGGTGATGGAATCTCTGAAGGACGTTGTGAGCATTTAATGAAATAATTTGCATAGCAGTGCTTAGCAGAGTGCTTAAAGTAAGTGGTCAGTAGATGTCAGCTCTCATTACAGTGACCATACAGTTCATTGTCCAATCTGGACACTATTTTTTCTTTTCTTGTTTAAAATTTACTTCCAAGTTATTTAGCATATAGTGCAATAATGATTTCAGGAGTAGAATCCAGTGATTCATCCCCCACATATAACACCCAGTGTTCATCCCAACAGTGTCCTCCCTAATGCCCCTTGTCCACTTAGCCCATCCCCCCACAACCCCTCCAGCAACCCTTAGTTTGTTCTCTATATTTGAGAGTCTCTTATGTTCCCCTCCCTGCTTTCATATTATTTTTGCTTCCTTCCCTTATGTTCATCTGTTTTGTATCTTAAATTTCACATATGAGTGGACACTATTTTTTTTCAACTGGGACATTTAAGAAAAAAATTTTTTAAATGTTTATTCAGTTTTGAGAGAGACAGAGAGAGAGAGACAGAGAGTGAGTGGGGGAGGGGCAGAGAGAGATGGAATCACAGTATCCAAAGCAGGCTCCAGGCTCTGAGCTGTCAGCACAAAGCCCAATGCAGGGCTCGAACCCACGAACCATGAGATCATGACCTGAGCTGAAGTGGACGCTTAACAACTGAGCCACCCTGGTGCTCAACTGGGACATTTTTGAGATGGAAACGAGACCCTACTAATAATTTTCTGGGACAGCAGGGGAAAAGTGAGATCACCCCAGTCACATCAGAACATGTGTTTACCCCACCTTCAGTTTGTAAATGACTCCCTACAGTAAAACTCTGATAGCCAACTCCCACAGAATGCCACAGAAAAGGGAACTGTTACATACTCCGCACAAGCCCTAAGTTCTAAGGCAGGTTTAAATCTGAGAGACTTCCTTAGAGATACTTGATCCCTAAAGCGAAGTCCAATTCTTGCCAAAAGATGTAAAATCTGTCCAGTGTGCCCAATACCGAATTCAGAGATGCTTCTTTCCAGTTAGTTTGCAAGTTTATTGTGTTAAACCCCTACTGCTTTGGAGGAGGAGTACTTCTAGGATGGAGGAAAAGAAAGAAACTGGTAAGAGGTTAATCAATGAGTCTTAAACCAAGCCCCCAAAGAAAGCCACTCTCACCACCACCACCACCACCACAAAAAGAAACCATGACACTAGCTTGCTGAATCCCTGAGTGAAACTAAATTTCTTATTCAAATCCAGAATATTTGACCCGGAGTACACTCTAATACTCAATTCCAGCTAAGCCCAAATCTATGTCTTCTAAAATTACCAACCAAGATCAAACTTGGAGGCCATATGCTTTAGATCAAGCAAATATTTAAACGTGTTTTATTTGCTAGAGAAATGGATTCTCCTGTGGGCACATTTGGTCTTACCAGTGATGAAGGCTAATGCATTAGACGTTGTCAAGGGGCCCACAACAGCATCTCGGGCTTGGCTGAGTTTCCTTTTGGATTAATAGTTACGACTGCCATTCTTTTGAGGGGAGGGAATGAAATTACTAAGAACCTGAAACTCTTTACCTGTCCACTTAGGACCCAACAGCCTCAACACTGAAATGGTCTTTCATCACACAGCTCCAACCAAAAGGCTAAGAGTCCTTACAGTGGAATGGATATCATTTTGACTGCCCATGTTTCCATCAGCTCCTGGCTGGCTTTCCCATTGCCCTACTTCCTCTGGAAAACTAAAGTGGGTTATGGTTCCAGTTCACCTGCTCAAGCCATTACATGACACTTCCCATAATTGAAAAAAAAATCACCCGAGGTGCCTTTGAAAGGTAATTGAGAATAACCTAATTATTTGAGGAATATCATGGCCTGGTTAATTACATAATCTTTTAATTTACAAGTTAACAGAGCATCTTGTCGCTGCCACCCCTTACCAACATTGGCTCTAAAAATTGTTCACTTTTCTGTGTGAAAATAGTATCTAAGTATGAGTATGTACAGTTGTATATATCCTGGTTTTCCCCCAAACTAACTTATTTTGCCTTTTTAAGTATAGTTTATTCCATTTTGCTTTTAAATGATAAAGTTCTTATAGCCTGCTATTGCAGGGGTTGGAAAACTACAGCTTGTAGGCCAAATCCACCTATTTTTATAATGTTTTATTAGAAGTCAGGGACAACACTTTGCTTATTGTCTATGACTGTTTTTATACTACAACATCAGTTAAGTAGTTTCTATAGAGACTGAATGGCTTATAAAACCAAAAATTTTACTATCTGGTCCTTTACAGAAAATATTTGCCAACACTTTGCCTAGTATAATCATTCTAAACACTGATAGTCATTGCACAAATTATGGAAAGTAAAGTGTGGTATACTCTATTGAATATCTTCTAAATGTAGGACATTATCTTAGAGATAGTCAAGATTTAAAAAAAAATGTTTATTCATTTTTGAAAGAGAGAGAGAGAGAGAGAGAGAGAGAGAGAGAGAATAAGCAGGGGAGGGGCAGAAAGAGAGGGAGACATAGGATCCAAAGCAGGCTCTGTGCTTACAGCAGAGAGCCTGATGCGGGGCTCAAACTTGGGAACCATGAGATCATGACCTGAACCAAAGTCGAATGCCCAACTGACTGAGCCACCCAGGTGCCCCATGTTTAAGAAAGTTTATTCCTGACATCAGCTTTTATTTTTCCTTGCTTGCTGAGTTCCCATTAATCAGGATTTCTTATGTAAAACACAATAAATTACCAGTAAAGCACACTTCATGATTACATAGATTCAAATGTTCCTCATGTAAAACCATAACTCTTAGTTGCATAAAAATTTGAGGCTATTCAGTAAAATTTACAAGTATGAAATATATATCCTGTGTTCATTAATATATATTTTGATGGCAAGGAGCGTAGAAAGCATTAAATGTGTCCTTGCATTTAAGAAGATTATAGTCTCAATGGGAAGACATAACCATAATAATGCCTTCAAAAATTCAGATGTACCAAAAAAGTGAATAGCACAGAGAAGCCAGAATTTTAGTTTTTATTTATTATTATTAATTTACAAACATTAGTTGAACACCTAACCTGATCCCAACCCCTTAGCCCAAAGTCTAAGGTAAGACAAAGATGTAAGTCATGGTACCTGGTCTCAGGAAGCATATGGCTAGTGAGATAATTAATTACCAGATCAGGGGCACCTGAGAGGCTCAGTTGGTTAAGCGTATGACTCTTGGTTCCTGCTCAGGTCATGATCTCGCAGCGTCGTGGGTTTGAGCCCCACATTGGGCTCTGTGCCGGCAGTATGGAGCCTGCTTGGGATTCACTCTCTCCCTCTCTCTCTGCCCCTCTCCCACTTGTGCTGTCTCTGTCTCTCTCAAAATAAATAAATAAACTTAAAAAAAATTACCAGAATAGAATAAGATTAGCCTTTAAAAGAGTTATAGGGGTGCCTGGGTGGCTCACTTGGTTAAGTGTCTGACGTTTGATTTCAGCTCAGGTCATGATCTCACAGTCATGAGGTTGAACCCTCTGTCGGGCTCCACGCTGGGTATGAAGGCTGCTTAAGATTCTCGCTCCCTCTCCCTCTGCCCCTCCCTTGCTCATGCTCTCTCTCTCAAAATGAATGAATGAATGAATAAAAATAAAATAAGAGATATAAATCAGGTCTTCCGAGAGCAGCCTTGAAGTGTTTCTCTTATGCATCAACTATTCTGCTTTCAAACTGGTCGAAGGACTCAATCTGAGGGGAAAAGGGAAGGTTCTCAAAACTGGCTGCACACTGAAATACCTGAGTGGTTCCAGTGTGAAGCCAACATTGTGAGCCACTGGTTTAGAGCAATTCTTCTCAAACATTAATGTGCAAACACATCACCTGGGATATTTGTTGAAAATGTAGATTTTTAAAACAATTTTATGAAAACAATTCCAGTTAGTATGATAGTAGGTTCAGGTGTAAATTTTTGGTGATTCAACACTTACTTACAACATCCAGTGCTCGTCACAAGTGCACGCCTTAATCCCTATCACCTATTTAACCCATCCACCCACCTCCCTTCAGTTAACCATCAGTATGTTCTGTATAGTTAAGAGTCTGTTTCTTTGCCTCTCTTTCCCTTTTTTCCCGCCATGATCATTTGTTTTGATTCTTAAATGCCACATATGAGTGAAATCATATGGTATTTGTCTTTCTGACTTGTTTTGCTTGGCATAATAGTTTCTAGCTCCATCCACATCGTAGCAAATGGCAAGATTCCATTCTTTTTTAAGGCTAATAGTCCATTGGTTGTGTGTGTGTATATATACATATACCACATCTTGATCCATTCATCAGTCGATGGACATTTGCACGGTTTCCACAATTTGGCCATTATAGATAGTGCTGCTATAAACATCGGGGTGCGTATATCCTTTAGAATTAGTATTTTTGTATTCTTTGGGTAAATACCTAGGAGCGCAATTTCTGGATCGCAGGGTAGTTCTGCCACTCTGGAAAACAGTATGGAGTGTCCTCAAAAAGTTAAACAACAACAACAAAATAACATGTAGATTCTTAATAGTAGGTGGGGGGGGGGGGGGCGCAGATGTTACTGATGTTAGTCCGTGGAACACATTTTGAGTAACCAAAGTTGTGATTTGAAATGTGTGCGTGTGTATGTGGGTGTATATTTCCATGCATTTATTCCTAACATGGCTGTTCTTGTTCTTTCTAAAAACCAAACTTGTCTTCTCTTTGAGTATGCCTGGCACACTCAGCCAGGGGAGATTTTCCCTCTTGTTTGTGGAGGATTTCTAATGAACTGCGTGCACAAGGACCCTCCCCTGCTGACTCATGCACACTGTACCCTACTTAAGCTGTCAAGACAGTTCTCTACGCTGTTAGTTAGCTCAGGTTTCTGCTCAGATGTGCTTGTGCTGCTAGCTCCAGAGGGGCCTCACTGATAATGGCATCTGAGGGCATTCAATTAGCACATTTCAGGTTTCTCTGGTCATAGACACCTCATAATTTCTTCACTTATGGATCTTTTCCTTTTTCCAAATCATTAGGCATCTCTTCCATGTTACTTTTCACTTTCCCGCCTGCAGTGGATAAGGATTCTATTTTAATGCCACCTCAACCCATCTGTGTGAGGGTAATTTAGGGGGGAACCAGGTGCTAACTTATTTTTGAAAGAAAAGTTTCGTTTTTCTGAATCCCACTAAGACATTGATCCTGCCTCCTGTCTTTACTTGAATCCGGTGAAATCTTAGCATTAATAAATAGGTGTGATGCAGGCTGTATCTGGAGATGGAAACTGAGTCTGGGAAGACAGGGAGGAGAAAAAAATGGGAACAAAGACAGAAGGCTCTTCAGGTTCACGCTTGTAAAGTAGAGGGTAAAAAACCGCTCCCTTTGGGGCAAGGGCAGGGAGAGTGAGCTCCTCATTCTGTCCGACATCCCAGCATCTTAGGAAGGAAAAGCTCAAGTGGGACAAAGGTGAGATCTGGTGATGATTTCTCTGATGTAAGTTGGGAGGGAGGAGTCCCTGTTTCAGGGCTTTTCAAACTTTAACATGCATGGGAATTCTCTGGAGATAGTAGTAAAAATGCAGATTTTCGTTAGTTAAGTCAGGGTGGGGTCTGGCTTTGCACATCGCTGACCAGCTCCCTGGTGACGCCCATGTTGCTGATCTGGGGCCCACACTTTGAGATGCAAGGTTCTACTGGCATGTATCTAGGGCTGTGGTTCTCAACCTTGGCTTCTCATTAGAAACACCTGGAAAGCTTAAGAAAAAAATCTCAATGCTCAGGCCTCACCAGAGACCTATTATTAATTCTGAAACCATGGTATGGGACCCAGACATCAGTAATTTTGAAAGCTTCTCGAGTGATTCCGGTATTCAGTTGCCTGGGATGAAGAAGAATTGGAGGAAGAGGTAGATCAGTTCTCAAAGTGTGGTCCCAGGACCAGTAGCCTCGGCATCACCCCAGAAATGGTTATAAATGCAAATTCTTAGACCCTCCCCAAGACCTATTTAATCAGAAAGTAGAACTGGGACCTAGCCATCTGTTCTGGTAAGTTTTTCCAGATGATTCGAATGCACACGAAGATTTGAGAACCACTGCTTTATATATTCAGCCTCTCAGACTAGTGTGATGGCGGGAATAAATACATTATAAATGTTAACATGGTTTCAAGCAGCCTCTGTTGAGAACCCACTTGCCAGCCATTGAGTGCTTCCTATTTGCTAGGTAAAATGTCAACCAATTGATTTGCAATATCTCACTTGTTGGGGTAACATCCTTAACAGGCGAATATTAATGTTCCCATAACACAAATGAGGGAACAGAAGATTGCAGAGGTTAGGCAATTTGCCAAAAGTCACAGAGCTGGTAAGTTAGGATCTCATCCTAGCTCTTTCTGATTCCACCCAATATCTCCTAACCTGGGCTAGCCTTCGGGGGGGATGAGCAGAAGTGTAATTCACTCATTTTGCAAAATTCACATTGTGAGCATGTGAGTCATACTAACTGTCAAGCTACAGCTGTCTAGAAGTTGTCCTTGTCTTCATGAGCTCATGAGCTATTGGGTTTCAGAGAAGAAAACTGGCTGATATTGCATAGACAGACACAATTTATAAAAATTCAGTAGCTTGAGCTATGGATAAAAGTACCTTCTTGTGAATTGGAAGGTGGAGTGCCAGGATGTTTCAGGAAGAAGCCCAGAGAAAAAAAGAGAGTGTGGCACCCTAGCATGGTTGGGACAGTATTTTGATTTATGACAAATCAAGTTATTTTTAAATTCCTTTTGTAACTGCTTCAGTTTGATTAAAAGTTTCATTTATATTTCTCTTTAAAAGCTATTCCTTTTCTTAAAAACAATCTTTTTAATGTTTACTTATTTTTGAGAAAGGGAGAGACACACACAGAGTGTGAGCAGGAGAGGAGCAGAGAGAGAGGGAGACACAGAATCCGAAGCAGGCTCCAGGCTCTGAGCTGTCAGCACAGAGCCCGATGTGGGGCTCGAACTCACAAACTGTGAGATCATGACCTGAGCCCAAGCTGGACGCCCAATCCACTGAGCCACCCAGGTGCCCCAAAAGCTATTCCTTTTCTACCAAACAATGAATTTCTTGTGATATTGACAACCAACCAAGTTATTTTCCATTCTCACACATGGCTTCCACTGAACTGGAATGAACATCTTAACAGTTACCGTTTGCTTGTTTGTTTTTCAGATCAAGAGAGGAGAGAAGAAAGTTCACTGAGTCAATGAAATAATTTTTAGGAAAATTACAGTTCTGCAAAATGACAGGATTTAACTGTTAATGTCATTTGGAGTTAGATAATCCATTGCTAGGACCCTATGGCTTTGTTGAAGCAACAGCAAGTAAGTGATGTCCCATAACTAGAACCAGTTGGGTAAAAAAGAAATGCTTGTCTTTGGAATAAATACAGAACAAATATCTTAATTGTTTAACATCTTGGCAGGACAAGTTGAGGCAGAAATTTAATAACCATGTTTTCATCAGTCTTTGGAATTAAAAAAAAAATACTCTTACCCCACTCCTGGCTCATTCTCACTGAAGTGTGGTACATTCACGAAGCTGGGGATTTGATTGCTGTCCCTGGTTCCTACCCCCCTTTCTCCTCGTCTCCTCCTTTTCCCCTCCTACCTTTTCTACCTTGGAGGATTCTTTCCAGGTATATTATCCAATTGTCTGAGTTATCAACAAGTGGCCTTGCAGACTTGTATTAGTTTTTTGGGACCACACAGACCTGGATTCAATTCACAGATTTCCATACCCACCAACAGTTTCGTCATTTAAACTCTCTGTGCCGTGGACTCCTTGTCTGTAAAATGAAGGCAATAATGTCTACCTAGCAGGATTTGAATTGGTAGTACATGTAATAATTTGAAACTATTAAATCGATGAATGATTATCACCCCTTTAAAACTGCTCTTTTGTGATCTTTCATTGTCAAGGCTATATTGCAAGGCTCAGAGACCTCGGAGGAGAAAACGAGTAATGACTGGGCAACAAGTAAATAAATAAAACAGGTAAATAGTTTATTTGACTTTCCTTTTTTGTGTCCAGTTCTATGAATTTTTTCCGTAGATTTTTTTTAACAGTTTTAGATTCACAGCAAAATTAAAGGGAAACTATAGAGATTTCCCATATGTCTCTTGTCCCCACACAACCTAGCCTTCCCACTATCACCGCCAGTGATATATTTGTTGTAATTCATAAAGCAACATAAACACATCATTATCATCCAAAGTCCATGGTTTATATGAGGGTTCACTCTTGGCATTGCACATTCTCTGGGATTTGACTAATATGTCAAAGACATGCATACACATTATAATGACATGATAGTATCATACAGACTAGTGTCCCTGTCCTAAAAAATCTCTCTCTGCTTTTTTCTCTCTCCCCTCCCCAAACCCCTGACCCCTGGCAACCACTGTTCTTTGTTCTATCTCTGAGGCTGTCTTTTTGCAGAATGTCATATGGTTGGAATCTTTTTCCTTGTAACCTTTTCACTTAGTAATATGCCTTTAAGTTTCCTCCATGTCTGTTCATGGCTTGATAGCTCATTCCTTCTTATTGCCGAGTAATATTCCATTGTCTGAATGTACCACAGTGTGTTTAACCCTTCACCTGCTGAAGGACACCTTCGTCGCTCCCAAGTTTGGGCGATTATGGATAAAACTGCTATAAACATCCGTGTGCAGGTTTTGTACACCTGCGGACGTAAGTTTTCAAATCATTTAGGTAAATGCCGAGGCGTGCTATTGCTGGATTGTTTGGTAAGTGTATGTTTGGTGTAGTAAGGAGCTGCCGAACTGTCGTCCAAAGTAGCTGCATCATTTTATATTCTCACCAGCAATGGGGACGTGCTGGTCGACGTCCTTGCCACCATTTGGTGGTGTCGGTGTTTTGGACTTTTGTTCTCGTAAGTGTGTAGTGCTATTTGTTGTTCTAATTCACCTTTTCCCTGACAGCCTATGATCACGAGCATCTTTTCCTAAGCTTATTTGCCATCCGCATATCTTCATTCTATGAATTTTAACACACATATAGGAATAGTTCCATCATCCCAAATGAAGCGGTCTTCAATCCACGAGTGACAGGAATTGGGGTACAAGTGCTGCAGCTGCCTTAACCCTTGCTTGGGTAAGTCTGAACACGTGCTCTGTACTGGCACCCAGAGTTTCCCCATGGGATCAAGGGCCAATGGCTCACAGGAGTGACTGGTGTATAATGCATTTTCTCACTGCCTTCCCTTCCCTCTCTCTTCTCCCCAGTCCTCTTTTGATGTTCTCTGCCTCTCCCAAATAAGCTAGATCCATTTGAATCCTTGCCTGCTTTCAAGGAACCTAAATTAGTTGAGCCATAAGTGTGATAAGAACTCAGCATAGTTCGGGCACCTGGGTGGCTCAGTCTGTTGGGCGGCCGACTTCAGCTCAGGTCATGATCTCGCGGTCCGTGAGTTCTAGCCCCGTGTCGGGCTCTGTGCTGACAGCTCGGAGCCTGGAGCCTGCTTCATATTCTGTCTCCCTCTCTCTGACCCTCCCCTGTTCATGCTCTGTCTCTCCCTGTCTCAAAAATAAATAAACGTTAAAAAAAAAATTTAGAACTCAGCATAGCAAGTAAGGGAGTCTGGCTAGGCAGGGAGAGGAAGGGGCAAGCCCTGTTTCTGGGCCTAGGGCAGTGTTGAACAGAAGAAAGATGAGAAAGATAAAGAGAGGAGGTCAGATGTCAAGATTCCCATTTCCCTCACTCTTGGCCCTGCACTTAAAGTAGGAGAATAATTGAAATGGTCAGATGGGTCTAGGAAGTTCATGGGCTACTTCCCTCGATATTGCTAAGATCCCAGGAAGATCTCCATATTGATGTCTGCACCATATCCTCCTGGAGTGGGAATGCAAATACACTGTTGGCTGATGGACAAACTGGTGAGATGAGCCTGAGGACATGGGCTTGCCCTGCCTGGACTGCACCCGATCTTCCTACCAGTCCTGACACGGGGACACAAAGGTTCAGAGACAGACAGTGGACTGGAACACACCTTGGGATGGTCAGAGTCTGCATGTGTGAGCACTTCATGAACATAGTCAATACGCCAGGACCAGTTTCCAGTAGTTCGTCAGCAGGAAGTTCCAAATGGCTGGTGTAGACACAATCGTGCTTCAGTCCATGCAGCCGACCAATGCGCCATCCCAAGGCAGAGGCCTGCAGGGATCTGAGCGTTACCACACGAGTCTGGGGGCCCCGTTCTCTGTTGGCACCTGGCATATGAGCTCCAGACACTGTCTTCAAAAGGAGCAAGGGGACAGAGAGGAAATCTAAAAGACAGCATATATCGGACAGACAACCACACACCCAAAAAGTCTGTTAAAACCGTACGAGAATAAAAAATAGAATCTGTCCGGTCTGACATTTAATATAGTTTCTCCATTGGAGGACTACGAAGAAGATTTGATCGGCTATGAATAAAGAAGCTGAAATTTCTTTGTACAGAGATGCCATGAAGCATTGTGAGAAAATTTACAAATCACTACATAAAGATTAGAGATAAGGGACAGAAGGCACCCAACCAAGCACGTGGCCCATGGTAAGAGCTCAGTTATTGGTGGCTCTGTCATTGACACCATACCTGATGACCTGAGTGAATTTGCAGTGCTAGGAGAAATGACAAATCTTAGTTCTATTGTTGTTCTTTCAAAAAACCCAAGTCCTACAGCAGCTTAAAGTTCAGGATTCAACATAATGGTCTTTTAGTTACATGGAGCCCTGGACTGGTTCTGGAGCACCGGTTGATTGAAAGCGTGAGGCAGGTCTGCTCCAAGTCTAAGTTTGATTTGACGAACCGGTATTGATTAGTTTGTTAGAACTCATTTATGTGAAGAGTTGATATTCAAATTAACTCAGCCAGCCCACGCCTCAACCAGGACTGATCTCAGAGACCATTTGCTTGCTCTTTCTCCCATTAGTTTCAAATTGAACACCACAGAGGCATAAAACAACAACAAAGACCATAATGTGCAGCTGAAAGGTTTGGGTCCATTTTCTTGCCTTCTTCTTGCCACCAAAGGCAGATTAAAAAGGCATCATTTTCTTAGACATATGTAGTATGCAGTCACCCTGCCTATTAGATTCAAACAGGGCAAAAGAATAGCGAGGGAGGGATGGGCTTAGGGGGAAATTTGCATATACATTTCCATTAGGGTTAAAGACATTTAAATCCACATTACCCTGGACCGTAGAATAATGAATGCACCATTATGGACAAGGCTTAGCGTGTGTTGCTGCTGCATTTGGCAGGTTCAAGTCTTGCTCTGGGTGTAATATTTTGTGACTCATTTTTCCTCAAGCATAGAGTAATAGGCTTTAACTTTGCTAAGCTTTTCTGCCAGCCCTTCGCCCCCTGCTGTTCCATTATATTGAACTTGTAAGCAGGACGCTCTGTCCGGCTCACCCAGATTACCACGGCAATACGGCCCCGCTGAGGGGCTGGTGTCAGGATAAGTGTTAGGGAGGGAGCTCCCCATCTTGGCATGCTGTTCTCATCTTATTAAATTCAGCTTTGTGGAAGCAGGGAGCCTGCCTCTCAGTCACACTGGCTCAAGCCTGATCCAACTGCTACTGTCAGACAATATGAAAATAGGAACCACCACAGCTAATGGCAGGTGCTGCTTCACAGCTGAAAAAAAAAAAAAAAAAGAAAAAAGAAAAAAGAAAAAAAAGAAGCCTGAGCGGTTTTATTTATATTATGATTTCACGAGCCTATGAGACTGTGTGTTATTTTACTCTTTTAGACACTTCACTGGATTGAAGGCCTGATTCACAAAGCCTCATGCTTTTGAGAAATGAAACAAGTTTCCATGCTTTCAGTGGTGGAGGGTGTACGTGTTGGGGAGTTGAAGAGGGAAGGCTGCTTTTATCAGCATTCTTTGCTATAGGTTCCAAGGAAGCTCATGTTTAAATTGGAGGGGGGGGCAGGGGGCAGGAAGCACTTTTCAATCCCTGGGAGTCAATATCAATGAAATGATTTAAGATTTGTGTGTTAGTGTAACAAGGTGGCAGAGGGTCTGGTTAGCGATAGGAAGCTATTGAACAAAACAGAAAATCCGTCCCTAGAAATAAGTCATTATGTGGTTTTGAGAGCCCCCATCTTCACCCCAAATCTCTCCCTTAACATATGTTTTGGTTGTATATTGTTGCCAGAACTCCAATATTTCGTGGCTTAAAATGACAGCCGTTGTATTGTTCTTTACATTCCGTGGGCTGGCAGTCTGAAGGGTGGATATTTGAATGAACGAAGCCAGCTTAAGCCTCAGCAAGGACTGAACTCCAAGATCACTTGCACGTTATTTCCCCCGTTCATTTTACATAGGGTCTGTGAGATGATTCTTCTGCGGGTCTCACACAGTGTCTCCCTGGAGCTGGAATCGGGCTGTCGATAGGGCCTGAGTAGTCTCTGTCACTCACAGGTCTGACTGGCCTCTAGGCAAGGACATCGAAGCTGGAGCGGCCTCGGCTGGTGGGGGCAAGTGGAGCATAATTAGTTCTCTCTTTCCCTCCTTCAGTTGGTCTTTACGTCTGATGTCTCCACACGGTCTCTCTAGCAAAGTAGCTGGACATCGTACTCTGTGGCTCAAGGATGCTAGGCCTTCTTATAGGCTGAGGCCTTGGAACAATTTTGGTATCACTGCCCCTGCATTCTGTCAGCTGAAGGAAGTCACAGTTTTAGCCCAGATTCAATCTCCGAGTGAATGACACAAGGGCAGGAAAATTGGGTGGTGTGCGTGGTTCATTTGGGGCCATTTTGGACACCAGCTAACATAATGTGTTATGTATTTGGTTCTTCAGTCTCCAACAATAATGCATGATATACCTTCTTGCATGGATAATTCAATCATTTATTCTAGAATTCTTTCAATCGAATGCATGTTTTAACCCTTTGGCTTCGGTATCCATGAATGGAATTCCCATTGAGGTATAAAGCTCATTTTGAGATAATTGAGACTCCATTTAACTAAGGTGTGTGTGTAGTTGGATAGAGAAGGAGAGTAGAGGAATGTGGAAGCTAAGTCACTAAGTACTTGAGCCAGGATGAAGCCATAGATAGAGCTTTCAACAGCATCCTTAAAAAGTAACATCGAATTTATTAGGCCTAATAAGCTAGAGATCTGAAACAGAGGGATTCTAGGAACAAGTGACCAAATGCAACTCTTCAGTATTACCACCAATTCCAATCTGTTTGATCCTGCTTGACCCAGATAGCTGGGTGGGGGAAGAGACCCTGTGGGGAAAACTTCCTTGTTGACTCTTCCTTGTTGTCTGGGTGAGCTCCTTTGTGGCTCCTGGGTGAGAATTTGCCTTGTGGAGGTTAACAAACTCCTGGGAGACGGTCATCATTGATGTTTCATGAGCGTGCTAGGTATCCCTAGTCCGTAAGAAGACAAGAAGTAACTGAACAGGAGAACAGGAGGACTGAGTATTAAAAAGGAAACAAGGAGGAGCGCCTGGGTGACTTAGTTGGTTAAGCGTCTGACTTTGGCTCAGGTCATGATCTCATGGCTCATGAGTTCAAGCTGCTGACAGCTCAGAGCCTGGAGCCTGCTTCCTATTGTGTCTCCGTCTCTCTCTGCCCCATTCACTCCTCATACTCTGTCTCTCTCTGTCTCTCAAAAATAAATAAACATTAAAAAAACTAATTTTAAAAACAGGAAAGGAAACAAGAAGAGTGGAAAGCAGGAACATTCCTCAGTCTAGGTGTCTCAGCAGGAGGCTAGCTGCTGAGTTGAGGAGTCATGAGGCAGGTGCACTTCACTTCCCCTTGGTCAAACAGATCTGAGTCCCAAGAAACATACAAAGAAAAGTAACAAAACTTTATTTTTAAAATTGATGGAATTAATAAGAAATTTGGTAAGGTTGCTATATATATGAAACATATTTTCAGTATGCTACAGCTCTCATAGATTCCAGCTGTGTGTGAGGGATGAGACAAGCCTAGGGTCCTCCTGTTATGCCGCCATCGTAGCTCCCTCCTCACTCTCACACATTCTGGGCTTAAGTGCCTGAAATTGGGAATGGAAAATGTTTCACTCATAATAACAACAAAAATGAGAAAACACTTAAGAGTTTCCTGCAAACTTATTGTTTACATTTTAGGCAATTCTAGTTAAAAATCAGACTTCTTCCTTCAACTTGGATAAAATTATGTTAAAATTTTTGAGAAAGAATAACCAAGATAATTATGCAAAAAGAAGGTGTTGCCTTATCAGACGTCAATACCTACTATAAACTAGGGCTGGATAATATCCCATTATGGACTAAGTATAATTCATTCAATTATTCTCCTGATGATGGTTAATAATGGCTAAAATCAGTAAACATTCTTGTACATGTGTCCCAGGTATAGATGCATATATACCTGTGGGACAGACACCCAGGATCAGTTTTTGCTAATTGCCATTCATCGCTGAACTTAGCTGGGATAAGGAAAGTCTTTATTGTTGCATTGTTGACTGATGCAGAATGTGTGTCATTGTATTTCTTCAATATCTTGCGCAGTTTCTTTTTTTTTTTTAATGTAAAGTATTCAAGGAATTTTCACTGGATGAATGTGAATAGGTATCCCCAGCTTTAAAGGACTGTTCCTTTAAAATTTACAAAAATTCCAAATTTAGGAAAGTTTTAAGAACACAAATATGTGCAAGAATTGAGTCTAAACTCTTCTTGCTGTGTTTGTGGATTTTTAGCAAAGGCTTCAAAACAGAAAAATTGTGAACAGCCTTTAAAACATGGACTATCAACACGTTTGTTTAGCTCCCTCCCAAAAGCTCTTGTACTCTTGTACATAGTCTTTTAAAAATACTATTCTGAGGGGTGCCTGGGTGGCTCAGTCGGTTAAGCATCAGACTCTAGATTTCAGCTCGAGTCATGATCTCGCAGTTCCTGGGTTCGAGCCACACATAGGGCCCTGTGCTGACAGTGTGGAGCCTGCTTGGGATCTTCCCTCTCCCTGTCTCTCTCCTCTCTCTCTCAAAAATAAATAAACTTAAAAAAATATTATTCTGAAATATTTCAGTCTCACATAAAAGAATAACAGATAAAATAACTATTATCCATGTACTGACTACCCAGCCTTGTCAAATCTTAGCGTTTTGCCAAATTTGCTTTAGAATTGTAAAGCCAAACATTTTAAATACAATTTAAGTACCCCTGAGTACTGCTCTCCCCTCTGTTTCTCTCTCTCCTTTCCTTTCTTACTGAGAAGCCATCACTACTTGGAATTTGGAGTTTATAATTTCCATGCAATTTATGTGGAATGAAGTCAACAGCATTTAGAACTCCCCTTCATGTTTTCTTACTTTATAAAAATGGTCTCATACTGTGTATTATTCTTATATGTGCCACTTTAGACAACATCATGTTTTTGAAATTCTTCAGGCTGATACTTGTAACTCTATAT
Organism: Panthera tigris; assembly: GCF_018350195.1. NCBI lineage: Eukaryota > Metazoa > Chordata > Mammalia > Carnivora > Felidae > Panthera > Panthera tigris. Next base: position 142,852,572 of record NC_056668.1, on the reverse strand, counting down.
TTAGTTGAACAGCTATTTAGTATTGTGCATGTGAAATGTATCCATCCCTCTGTTAAATGCACACTTTGTTGTTTCCAACTTTTTCCTATTATAAGCAATAGTGCAATAAGCATTCTTGTGCATGTCAAACATTCTTAAACCTGTGGGTAGGTGGGAAAGTTTCCTAGGGTAGTAGTTTGCAAAGAATGGCTCAGAAATGCGGAGAGTTTTTGGAAACCTGCTCAGGAGGATCTGTGGGACTAAAATCATTTTCGTAACAATACCATGACATTATTTGACTTTTTCAGGCTCATTCTCTCATAAACGTACAGCGGCATTTTTCAGAGACTACGTGCTATGTAATATCACAATGGATTGAATGTGGAAGCAGATATGAGAATCCAGCTGTCTTCTATCAAACCAGACATTAAAGCAATTTGAAAAATGTAAATCAAAGTGCCACTTCTACATTGATTTTTTTTTAATTTTGGAGAATATAGACATTTTTTCGTAAAAACATGTTACTTAGGTTAAGTAATGAGGTTATTAATGTTATTTTTGAATGAATGAATGAATGAATTTCTTACATTTCTTGTTTTTGATTTCTAATTTAGTAAATATTAATAAATAAAACTCACAGAAACTAAAGGATTTGGAGTTCTCAGTGATTATAAAGAATTGAAAGGAGTTCCAAGAACAAAATGTTTGGGAATGTTTGTACATTTTGTACTGTTTTTTTGGTGTGTATGTGAACATATGTTTTCATTTTTCTTGGGTGAATACCCGCAAGTGGAATTTCTAGGTCAGGGATAGATGTATGTTAACCTTTTTAAAAAACTGTCCCACTGCTTTTCAAAGGGGTTATATGATTTTACAGTCCCTCCAGCTATTTATGAGCGTTCCTGTTGCTCCACATTCTTGTCGAATTTGCTTTTTAAATTTGTCTTTTTAATTTTAGTCATTCCATCGGCTCTGAAATGATAACTTCTGGTGGTTTTAATTTGAGAGATATCATTTTGGAGATACTTCCTCTGGGTTAAACTTGGCATAGCTTTTTAAAAATGCAAAGACCCCAGGGAAAGGGTTATAGCTTGATCAACCCTAGTTTTTCTTCCTTGCTGAGAATTATTTATCAGGTTATTGTCCTAAATGACAAATATCAACCTGAAAAGTACCTAGTCTTCTCTTTATGACAAAAAATGAAAATAAAGGCAATAGGGTGATTGCCAAGGTGGGTGATATTGACCATTGGATTAAAGATGCACCAGAAAATACAGTACCCTCATATCATATCAACAGAGAGCATAGCTTTGGTTGAGGCCAAGTTTTGATGAGTGGATCTTTTATGTATTTATTTATGTATGTATGTATTTATTTATTTATTTATTTTTAAGTTTATGTATTTATTTTTGAGAAGGGGTAGGGGCAGAGAGAGAGGGAGAGAGAATACCAAGTAGGCTCCACACTGCCAGTGTGGAGCCCATCACGGAGCTTGAATCCACACACTGGGAGATCATTATCTGAGCGGAAATCAAGAGTAGAACAAATAACCGATGGAGCCACCCAGGTGCCCTTGATAAGGGGATCTTTTCCACACGAATGTGGATCTGTTAGGATGGCAAATGGCAGACCGTGGGGCACAGAAGACTCAAGATTGGAGACCAGCAGTGTAGTGAAGTATGCCAGACACAGGATTCAGTGGGCGTGAAATGGAACCCCAGTCATTCTGGAAGGATTTTAACCTCTCTGAATCTGCTTGTCACTGGCAATATGTTGACCACAGAACCTATATTTCAGAGTGGTTGTGAGGACTGAATCAGCTTTAGATAAACACTTACTTATTTTAGTAAGATTAAAATAATGGCGTAGCGTGGTTTCTCATTAATTTCCTATTCTAATCCAGATATCAGTTCCTAGCCCGGCCTCCAATGATCCCGGGAGGCTACAAGATTTCAGACCTTTGTGTGGCATGAAGCGTGAAAGAAATGTTAATCCTTGCAAGCATGATGGCATTGAGTGCTCCCAGGCTGGAATGTGGGAGAAAGTAAGTTTTCTGAAGGTAGTTGTGGCCAACACTGGCTAGCTCTTTCCCAAATCCATTTCTTTCTTATCCTGGCAAGAGTTAGACCACATTTCTCACATTTCTTTACAATCACCTGTGGACAAATGACTGAGCACTGACCAGTGAAATGGGAGCACACGTGATATATGCCCCTGCCATGCTTGCTTCATGGTGACATTCTCACATAATCCTTGACTTTCTTTCCCCTCATCTTCTGGTCTGATGAAGAGAGCACAATAGAAACCCCTGAGATATGAAACAATATGAGAGATGACAGAGGTACAAGAGGGAAGGGACCTGGGAACCAACTTCAACACTCCAAAGTTATGCGAGCAAGAAAGAAACTTTTATTATGTTAATTCAATGAGACATTGGCATTGTTCATTACATCTCTCCCACCCTCACTAATACAGCAGGCACCACTTATACCTTTCTGTGGAACTTGCAGAGATTTATTTTAAAAAAATTTTTAATATTTACTTATTTTTGAGAGTGAGAAGGAGAGAGCATGACCTGGCAGGGGTGGGGGGGGGGAAGGGGCGGGCAGAGAGAGAGGAGACAAAGAATCTGAGGCAGGCTCCAAGCTGTCAGCACAGAACCCGATGCGGGGCTTGAACCTAGAACTGTGAGATCATGACCTGAGCTGAAGTCAGATGCTTAACCAACTGAGCCACCCAGGTGCCCCTCAAACTTGCAGAGATTTAAACTGGTGTCTCTTAGGTGCTCAGTAAATAACTTGTTGAATCGGTCATCAAGGAATAAACAATTAAAAAAAACAGTATGGGATGGAGAGTGGACCTACGAAGGAAACGTGCGGCTTTCTTTATTAGATTGGTCAGGTCTGGCCCATGGTAGAAGTAATTTTAATTTCCTTTCCCACTGGGTTTTAAATTTTTCTGCTCTCTCATGGGCCTATTAAGAGCTGGGAAAGCCAGAGAAGGTGACATCCAAAGGTTATTTATTAGCAGTCTGTTATTTCTCTCCCCAAGTCCAATTCCTCTCCTCTCCTTTAGAAGATTTTATTGCTATAAGGAATGGCATCTGGTACCACAAGAAAAAATAAAAAATTTAAAAATTAAAAAAAAAGATAGAAAAAGAAAAAATAAAATCAAAACCAAACAAAGCAAAATAATAATTAGATTTAAAAAAAGGCATTTCCTGGGATTGAGCTGAATCTGGGAAGGAATATCTCTAGCAGCCTAAATGTCAAAGACGGAATGAATTTTGCAAAATGCTGCGCAGCCTACCCCTACTTATTTACTGGTTCTCACCTCCTTAATAATCCACAAACTGAATACTTCTCACAGAAAACCCAGCAGTGGCACCTTGCTTCTCCACCAAGATTTCATAGCCAAGAGCTGTAATGAGGTCTTCTGCAAGGGCAAGCCCCATTATGTTTACCAAATATGTTATGGTATCTTTACTACAAGATTCTTGTCAACAGTGTATGTCTCTCTGGGCACAGTTTACAGGGTGAGTGAGTAAACTTACATCACTTTTTTTTTCAATTAATCCTCCCTCCCAAGAAATGTGCTAATCTGTATTGGACCTCCTTGTCGCTGGTGTGAATTATCTGATTTTTACTGTGTCCAAAAGCATTTTGCATATTCATAAAATGTTATCATTCAAATGTACAATATTAACCCAGCGTGGGTTTCAAGCCAAAAGTCATTAATTCTGTTTCAGATAAATCAATTAGAATTGGAGTAGAGACTATATGCTGTTTTTGTCTTATTGCTTCTGGAGAAGCATAGCCAGTAGACTGATAATTATGGACTGATAATTATGTCTGATCCTTTACAAAGTCATACACTTTCTGATTCACCTGAATAACAGTAAGTTAGTTCTAGTACATAGAGATAAAGGCATGTTTAGCATTGAGAAAATTCAATATGAAAAGTCAAGTTTATGAAGGATTTCGATTATGGGGCAGTTATTTACATGAACTTATTGGACTATAACTTAAGATAGTTAAGAAAGATAGGTCTATTTACCAGATACCCATGGCTATTTGTTAGTAATTTGACCAAAGAGGTTAAAAAGCTAACTTCAAGTACGAGTCAGAAACTTTTTCTTCAAAAAAAAAAAAAATGAGGTGGCTCAAAGTGTATGTGTCAAATTTGTACAACAGGTAATATGGATTGGTGCATACATTTTTGGGCAACAGTTGAGTGTAGGGGTCAGGACATGTTCTACTAAATTGGACTGGGGAAAATCAAATGATGATGTGGCCTGACATCCACAACGTCTGTATCTACATTTTCAGCTTAAAAAAGAAATCTTTTTAATGTTTGTTTATTTTTGAGAGAGACAGAGGGAGACAAAGAATCCAAAGCAGGCTGTCAGCGCAAAGCCCAACGTGGGGCCTGAACCCCAGCTGTGAGACCATGACCTGAGCCGAAGTCAGTCACCCAACTGACTGAGCCACCCAGGGTGCCCCTACATTTTCAACTTTTTACAAATAGGTATTACTATAATTATGATACATAAACTATTTGTGTATGCTCTAAAAACATCCTTTTAACTTATTTGTTTTTCCTGTTCTATTGTCATTAAGCTCACTTGACTTCTCTGGGAACACAATCTATTTCTTTTAAAAGATTTTAATCTTGAATGTCATCTAGTGCACCAAACATAGTCAACATTATATTTGACACAATTTTTATTTTTTTGTATTTTTAGGAGAGAAATAACTTCATTTTCTTAACTTTTAGCACACAGTAATTACTCAAAAATGTTTCCTGAATGCATAATTAAAAGATTACATGGGTTGCTTATGAGCAGAAAATAATCCTTTAGCTGAAGCTTAAACTTCCACTTAATAAACTCAGAAAAGCATGTGTGTTGAAACGAAACCTCTAAAGGCTCCTATTTAATTCTCTTATCCCATGTAGTTTTTTTTTTAAATAGTTCCCAAAGGGAGGTACTGATGCTGTCTTCAATAATTTTTAAGAGTAAAGATGCCATAGTCTTCCGATGTCAATCAGCTTTCACTACATAGCAGATCACCACAAATCTGGCAGCTTGAAACAACAATATTGATTTAGTTCATATTTCTACGAGTTAGCCATTTGGCCTGGGCTCAGTTGGGTGATTCTTCTGGATGCAGGTGGGCTTGCTCATGTATCTGCAGTCAGGCACCAGGGGCTAGATTGTTGCCTCCTGAACTTGCTGGCTGTCCCCTGGGCACTCCCTCCCCCTCCCCCCCCCCCTCCCCCCCCCCCCCCCCCGCCACCCCGGCATGCCAGCTTAGGTTCACTGGGCAGCTTTGCAAGAGCTCAAGGAGAAGTTGTAAAGTGGAAAGGTCTGGGCCCAGGACTGGCATCACTTCTACTACATTCTGTCTGCCAAAGCAAGCCACAGGACTGGGCCAGAATCGCCAGGTGGGAAGGTAGGCTCCACCTCTTGATGGCAGGAGTTGCGAAGCTATCTCACAGGGGCCACTGGTACAAGGAGAGGTGCTGGACTGTGGTCATTTCTGCAATCTGCCACACTCCCCAAGAACACCTTTTCTCTACCATCAGGGCTGTTCCTCTATATCAGATCAAAATCGTGTTTCAGCTCTTTACCAGCTTGTTCTGTCCTTCTCTGATGATAATAAAGAACCAGATTCACTATCTTCCTTACAGTAGTTTTTCCTCAAGGTAGCAGCATTGATTTGCCCTTCAGCTCTCTTTTACCATCAAAAGTATGTTTGATACTTTTGGGTTGAGAAATAGATCCTTGAGAAAGAAAGATAGGTCTATTTACCAGATACCTTCAAATCCTTTGAATGCTCACCACACTTGAGAATAAATCCTAGCTTTGTAGCTTACTTATGCTAAATGATAAGGATGACAATTATAATAGCAATGACAACTGCTAATGCTTGGATAGCACATATGTGTAGCAGGCAGCACTGTAAGTGCTTTGCCTCGAAGCCTCACGATAACCCCCTGAAGCAGGTCCTGTGATCATCCTTCCCATTTTGTAAATGAGGAAACTGAAGCACCGGAGTGTGAAGTCAAGTTCACATGGTCGGACAGTAGCAGAGCAGAAATTTGCCTGCAGGCAGCCCGGCCTCAGAGCCCATGTTCTGAACCACTACAAAGTATTGTCTCCTGTGTGGCTCTGTTCAAGCCACCCAACCTCTCTGAACCCACATTTCCACATCAGCAGAGCGGTGATGGTAATGCCTGCCCACAGATGTGTGGTGAGACTCAAGTGAGCCGGTATACCTGAAATATCTTGGGGACCTGCAAATCGCTGTATTAATGTAAGACATTATTATTTTTATCATTAACCTGACACGGTCATGTGCTTCACTAAGAACTCGAGAAGTCCAAAGAATGCACAAATTGTTATATGGTTCATATGTGCTATTTAAATAAAGAAACGGATGGTGTCTGTTTAAATGCAAATCAGTCTGCAGTGTTAACGAAGTCGACATCAGTGTGATTTTGGGTTAACTATTCTGGTGTGAGGTCTTGTTTTCCTACCAAATGCCCTCCCCATCGTCTTTTTCCGAAAATGAAGACAACTCCACTTGTGAAATCTGAGGGAGGAATAGAGAACTGTGGCTCCCCTTGAAGGCTGTGCACCAGCTTCCTTGTTTGGCTGGAAATTGTAGGGCCAAACTTATGCGCATTTCCTCCAACAAATATTTTCTAATTGATATGTCTTCATCATCGTGAACCCAATTTACAGCACCAGGCATGCAATGTGTTATTTTTGGAGCAGTGCTGTATACACTGGAAAAAATTTGCACATGCGGGCAAAATAGAACAGACAATTGCTTTTGGGGACTGCACAGATTAGTACATCATTGCATACTAACAAAGTGCTAATTGCTCCTTTTGACCACGGGCCCAGTTTACAAAGCTTTTGCACAAATGTGCTCTGTGCACTAAATTACAAAACTAACACTGCATTATTTCTCAGTACAGCTTGCAAATTCTTGTAGGACGGTATGCATTAGCATTAATTAAATGAGAGAGAGAGCGAGAGAGAGAGCACAAGAGAGAGCGGAGCATGCCGATCCCTAGTGAGAGAGAGGGAGATACGCACATTTTGGAAAGAACAGACTGGATGCTAATTACTCAAGTTACAAATGTTGCACTTGTTCTGGGATGATATTAATAAAAGCAAACCGTACCTATTCTCAAGCCTTGCATTTGGGAAACACAGTTTCAGGTCTGCAGTAAAGATGAAAATAGGCGGTTAATAGCTAAAATAATAAAAGTAGGAGTAGTAATAGCCGACATTTGTTACTTACATTTAGTGAGTAGGGAGCTCTTGCTCTGTGGTGGGCCCTATTCAAATAGTTGTACATATACCAACACACTTATTCCTTACAATGACTCTAAAAGGTATAAGAATAAAAAATAGTTGATCATTTCATAAACTGACTACTGTTTAACCCCCATTTCATCTCACCCCTGTGACTCACATTTAGGCAGTTGAGTCTAACAAGGATGACTCAAGCTTTGAAATCTCTGTGAAAATACGAGACACTTCTTCCTACTCCCAGTGATCTTTGCTTTCATCCAGATGCCAAGAACTTTAACAAATTACACTATTGCAAAATACGTACAGAATCTTTTGACTTAATCAAAGTAAATATTTCTGTAAATCTGATCCATCCATTTCTATTGGAAAAAAAACACAACAACCTTGAAGCAAATTCCAATTAGCAATTAAAAGAGGAGTACGTCACTCTATGTCCCTGTTTCCAGAAATCAAACGTTAGGATATGATCAGGCAGATCTATGGGTATGAAGAAAACCTGTTTTCTTTTAAATCAGGCTTTCATTGATGAACAAGAATACTGGCTACAGCTTGAAAGAAAAGTATATGCATACCTGTTTCCGTCTTATTATTAAATATCCAGGATCTTGGGGCGCCTGGGTGGCTCAGTCGGTTGGACATCCGACTTCAGCTCAGGTCATGATCTCACAGTTCCTGAGTTCGAGCCTCGCCTCGGGCTCTGTGCTGACAGCTCAGAGCCTGGAGCCTGCTTCGGATTCTGTGTCTCCTGCTCTCTCTGCCCCTCCCCAGCTCGCACTCTGTCTCTATCTCTCAAAAAGAAATAAACATTAAAAAATAATTCAGGATCTTTCACGAAGTATGTGTTATGGCTACTCTCTACAGCGCAGATTTCAACAAACAAACAAACAAACAAACAAGAGATTATAGTTTGTTCAGGTAGAGCAGAAAGAAGAAAACTATCTGTGGGAAGATCACACAATACGTCCCCGGGCTACGAATTAGCTTGGGGGAATGTGAGAGCACACTCTTTCTGGTGTTACCATACGTGTGAAGTAATCATAAACTAAAACTGTAGTGAATCCAATCCTGAAAGTCCACTCTTTCGCAAAGAGAGGCATCTTTTTTAGCGCCTGGGAAAATGCAGCCGATGGTGAATTCAGGCAGGAGGGGTTGGATTCAGGCTGTCAATCATACTTGTTCAGCGAATGAGCTCAGGGTCGGAGGTAGAATTCTCACCGGAAAATGAAAGACGGTGTTGGGTTTATAGAACAGGAAGGAGTCCCCTCCCGTTATTTGGATGGGAAATTAAGTTATGAGGTTGACAGAAATACCCAGACGGTTTTATACGGAACAACAGGTGTTGTGAGTGGGAGAACTAAAGGGGCCCATCTGACAGATAAGTTTGGGAAACAATGCATGTGGTATTTGCTTGTGGAAATTTGCAAGGCACACAAACATACTAGAGGTTCTGAGGGGCCCTGCTGCTTATTTAAGTTTGCTTAAAAACGATTCTCACAGACTAGTTTTCTGTGGCACTCAGTTCAGGAAAGGGGAGAGGATTTTTGAAGAAGTGTTTGTGGAAAGAAATGTGCTCACTTGACCAGTAGGTTGAGGTGCTCACACAAAGGAAGCAAAGAAGCATGCTTCATTAAAAAGCACAGCCATAATACTTGGCCAAGTAACGTACTTCAGGCAGACCCAAAGAGACAGACTGCATTGAAGAACTATGGGCAAGTTAAGAGTCCTACCCAAGAAGAAAGCCAATTAATTGCTGGACTTTAAGAAAATAAAATCCATTGCTTGACTTAAGAATTAAGTGATCTGTGTTAAACAAGATCATTTTTTTTTCTATGCTTTTGTCTGAAAATGTGTGGGGAGTTGGTGGTGGTGAGGTGTAGGGCTCTCCCTTCAGTTTCCTTGCAAATGAAGGGTTCATCCATATTTTGCGAAATTCTAAAAATTCCATTCTTACCTAGGTCTTGGATATGGAAGAATTATATTTTTGTACAGAAAGTGACAAAATCTGGCTACTGGAAATCGAAAGTGCCCAGCTTGAATTCTTGATCAGCATGGCGAAGGACACGAGGGTACCCTGGAGGTCATTGCTGTACCCTACACAAAGCCACAGCCAAAAGTCAGAGAGAAATAGGCTAAGATTAATAGAAAGAAGTGAAAACATATCTAAGAGAGCAGGCAGTTGGAACTGTCCTCTTCCCACCTGGGCTTCCCTTCATGATCTCTTTTTGCTTGAATTGCTGATGCCTTCACTGATGCTTTGGAAATTCTCAGCTACCGTGGAGGGGAATAGGGGATTTCTGCCTCCTTTTTTCTTCTTGTCTTTTGTTCAGTTTGTGGCCCTAGTGCCATGCTGATGCTGAGCTGTCACTTCGGGCTTGTTAGTCAAATTATGGTGATTAATGCAAACAGCCAACATGAACTTTGGGCTGCTCAGATGTTAGGTAACTCATGAGCTGGCAGGGAGCCATCTTTCTACATATCCTAAGTGACTCAGACATCTTTCAACACCAGAGAAAGTCTTCCTTAAGCACAGAACTCCGTGATTCGTAAGTGACTCAGACACCTTTCAAAACCAAAAGACAGCCTTCTGGTATTTGATATAAATATGATGGTCAAGTTCTTTTCAAAAGATAAAATTAATGAGACTGTTGAAAAACAAATGGCTTCTGGTGAAAAAGTTGTATTCTATTGACTTCTATGACATTCACAATGCTGATCCTTTCTAGAAGTTTTTCAACGCATTCCAAGCCTCCATCATTTTCTTCCAAATGTGGTCATTTTCTCTAAATGAGTTTGAGAAACAGTTAAGAACCCAGTTCTGTCCATGGTTTAGCTTGTACATGTGGTAAAGGATGATGTAAACATTGTTTTCTGAATTTGAAGCAGATGTTTTGGAGACTAGTAAGAAAAATAAAATGAATATAAGATACTTAGAACTTTGAAAGAAATTTCCTTTAGAAATTTGAGGTGCTATGGTTTATTACATGATACAGAAGCCTCAATTCTGAAAGTCTTCAGAGAATAGGTCACCAAACTTTCTTACCTAAGATGAAATTAGAATTCTTGTCACAAGGGATTTCCTGCCTAGATTGATGTAAAGAAGCCAGCTCTGAGAAAAATGTTCCATCAACATAAATTGAAGTTTTATTTCTGGGGGATACCCTATGAAATCAGCCGCTTCCCTTAAGACACCATTTTATGATTCTATATGTTCACAAGTGCCAAATTGGAAACAATTTTGAGGCAGTTGGTTTTGTCTCTTTCTTTCTCGGGGCCCATCATCCAAGACTAGACTTACAGACCCTTCTCTTAACTATAAAAGACCTCTAATGTTAATTGTAAAGGATCTTGAGTCCAAAACTATTTCCTGCTCTTCCCCAGGGATAGAGGGATTTCTGGAGTGCCTGGGTGGCTCAGTTGGTTAAGTGTCCAATTTCCTCTCAGGTCATAATCTCGCAGAATGTGAGTTCGAGCCCCACATTGGTCTCTGTGCTGACAGCTCAGAGACTGGAGTCTGCTTCGGATTCTGTGTCTCCCTCTCTCTCTGCCCCTCCCCCCCCCTCAGAAATAAACATTAAAAAAATTTTTAAAAAAGGATAGAAGGATTCTTCTTCTTTTTTTCCTTCTCTAGATGCAGTGCATTTTCACCTGTGCCATTGGAGTGACAAAGTGTGTTGTTTCCCCTCTAGCATCTTAAGACTTACGTTCTGTAGGCTAGAAAGGTGCAGATGGGGTTCCATCTTTTTCTTCAGCAGCAACTGCTCCCATTCTCTGGGCTGTTTCTTTGAGTACTTGGTGGAGTAGCCGTGGAAAAATCCATGAGTGAGGGTTTCTCATTTCTCAAATGTCTGAGTATCCCATGCACGCTATCTCATGATGGCCCTCACTTAATCTTCTGCAATTTGTTAAAAATATTAGCTGAATTCTTTATACCTGCTTGTATGGTACCCAATGTCTTCATTTCATCTCTTCCACAAGTCAGCCAAAGCTCTTATTCCATCTTTCCTTGGAGGAGCCTTTCTTTCCTTAGATTCAGGCTCCTTGTTTGCCCTACAATCTCAGTAATCTGAAGAGTTCAAGAAAAGTGATGATGTTGTAATTTATTCAGATTATTCTTGTTGTTAGATTAGCAGGGATATTTTGTCTAGTTTTCCACATCTTAGAGTTCCATAGTGGAACTCTGAACCATGATATTTTTTTTAAGAGTAGGGAAGGGTCAGGAAGGGGATGAGAAGTCTTCATTCGAAGACATGTTTCCAGAAGAACTTGCAGACCGTGTAATTTGGGGCTATGAATCTGAACTTGAATTGGCCTGTTAGAAAGGAAAGGGTTATTCTCTTACTTCTAGATTAGTTTGAAAAAGCCTTGGGAAGCCAGATTGATTCGATCTGCTTCGATCTAATTCCCAGCGATGTCCCCTCAGCTGACCCAACAGCTGGTGGTAGGTACTAAGCTTGTCCTCTGGTTCCTGATTACTATGGTGTATTTTGAAACTATTTTACCCACAGTAGCCCAGCTTCTCCTGGTGTGCGTCTGTAAATGCAACCTAGGCCATCTGGTCTTTTCCTCCTGGGTGACCAAATGTTATCTTGCCTACTGCTTTCATTTGTTAACATTGTGTGCTCATGAAATGATGACTCTGCCTGAATGGAAGTGAAAGGGTAATAGAGTATGAATGAGACAATAACAAAAACCAGTGCTGCTGTTTATCGAGCACTGCCACATACCAGGGCTATGTGAAATGCTTTACTACATCGTCTCATTTGCTTCTTGTAGCAAACCTGTGGGTAAGTGCTATTATTATATCATTGCAAATAGAAAGAATCAACAAATGAATTAACTAAATGGTGTTGGGAAAAATGGACAGCCACATGCAAAAGAATGAAACTAGACTACCATCATACACTATACACAAAGATTAACTCAAAATGGATTAAAAACTTGACCTAAAACCATAAAACTTGTAGAAAAAAAAGGCATAGGCAAGCTCCTTGACATGGGTCTTAGTGATGCTTTTTTGTATCAGACTCTAAAAGCAAAGGGGACAAACAGAAAAATAAACAAGTGGGACTACATTGAACTAAAAAGCTTCTGCATAGCAAAGGAAACAATCAACACAAAGAAAAGGCAACCTACTGAATGGGAGAAAACATTTGCAAACCCTGTATCTGAAAGGAGTTAATATCCAAAATATATAAAGAATTCATACAACTCAATAGCAAAAGCCCTAAATAATCCAATTAAAAATGGGCAGAGCATATGAGTAGACATTTCCCCAAAGAAGACATATGAAGAGCCAACAGGTACTTTGTTGAAAGATGCTCAACATTATTATTATAAAGGAAATGCAAATGAAAACCACAATGAGATATCACTTCACCTCTGAATAGAATAGCCATTATTAAAAAGACAAGAAACAAAAAGTGTTGGTGAGGATGCGGAGAAAATGGAATCTTTAAGCACTGTTGGTGGGATGTAAATTGGTACAACCACCATAGAAAACAGGTTTTGAAGTCCTTCAAAAAATGAAATATGATCCAGCAATTACAATTTTGAGTATTTATCCAAAGAAAATGAAAACACTAACTCAAAAAGATATGTCCACCCTTATATTTATCGCAACCTTATTTACAATAACCCAAGATACAGAAGCAAACCAAGTGTCCGTTGATAGATAAATGAATAAAGAAGATGTACACACACGCACACACATACACACACACACACACACACACACACACACACACACAATGGAATACCAATCAGTCATAAAAAACTATGAAATCCATGTGGCAACATGGATGGACTTTGATCAAACTGGCTAGTGGTTTATCAATTTTGTTAATTCTTTCAAAGAACCACCTTCTGGTTTCATTGATCTGTTCTACTGTTTTTGTTTTGTTTTGGTTTGGTTTTGATAGCATTAATTTCTGCTCTAATCTTTATTATTTCCTGTCTTCTTTTGGTTTTGGGTTTTATTTGCTGTTCTTTTTCCAGCTCCTTAAGGAATAAGGTTAGATTGTGTATCTGAGATCTTTCTTGCTTCTTTAGGAAGGCCCGGATTGCTATATACTTTCCTCTTATGACCACCTTTCCTTCGTCCCAAAGGTTTTGGGTTGTGGTGTTATCATTTTCATTGGCTTCCATATACTTTTTAATTTCCTCTTTAACTTCTTGGTTAGCCAGTTCATTCTTCAGGAGGATGTTCTTCAGTCTCCAAGTATTTGTTACCTTTCCAAATTTTCTCTTGTGGTTGATTTTGAGTTTCATAGTGTTGTGGTCTGAAAATATGCATGGTATGATCTCGATCTTTTTGTACTTATTTAGGGCTGATTTGTGTCCCAGTCTATGGTTGATTCTGAAGAACGTTCCATGTTCACTGTAGAAGAATGTATATTCTGCTGCTTTAGGATGAAATGTTCTGAATATATCTGTTAAGTCCATCTGGTCCAGTGTGTCATTCAAAGCCATTGTTTCCTTGTTGATACTTTGATTAGATGATCTGCCCATTGCTGTGAGTGGGGTGTTGAAGTCTCCTACTATTATGGTATTACTATCAATGAGTTTATGTTTGTGATTCATTGATTTATATATTTGGGTGCTCCACATTTGGCGCATAAATGTTTACAATTGTTAGGTCTTCTTGGTGGATAGGCCCCTTGATTTTGATATAATGCCCTTCTGCATCTCTTGATACAGTCTTTTAACGTCTAGATTGTCTGATATAAGTATGGTTACTCTGGCTTTCTTTTGTTGACCATTAGCATGATAGATGGTTCTCCATCCCCTTACCTTCAATCTGAAGGTGACTTTAGGTCTGAAGTGGGTCTCTTGTAAATAGCATATAGATGGATCTTGTTTTCTTATCCATTATGTTACCCTATGTCTTTTGATTGGAGCATTGAGTCCATTTACATTTATAGTGAGTACTGAAAGATATGAATTTATTGCCATTATGATGCTTGTAGAGTTGGAGTTTCTGGTGGTGTTCTCTGGTCCTTTCTAGTCTTTGTTGCTTTTGGTATTTATTTATTTATTTATTTATTTATTTAATTTTCATCTTTTCTCCCCTCAGAGAGTCCCCCTTAAAATTTCTTGCAAGGCTGGTTTAGTGGTCACAAACTCCTTTAATTTTTGTTTGTCTGGGAAACTTTTAATCTCTCCTTCTATTTTGAATGGCAGCCTTGCTGGATAAAGAATTCTTGCCTGCATATTTTTCTGGGACTCAGCACATTGAATTTATCCTGCCACTCCTTTCTGGCCTGCCAAGTTTCTGTGGATAGGTCTGCTGCCAACCTGATCTGTCTTCCCTTGTAGGTTAAAGACTTTTTTTTCCCTTGCTGCTTTCATGATTCTTTCTTTGCCTGAGTATTTTGTGAATTTGACTATGACAAGCCTTGTTGATGGTCAGTTTTTTTTTTTTTTAATCTGATGGGAGTCCTCTGTGCTTCCTGGATTTTGATGTCTGTGTCTTTCCCCAGGTTAGGAAAGTTTTCACTATGATTTGTTCACATAACCCTTCTACCCCTTTTTCTCTCTCTTCATCTTCTGGGACTGCTATGATTCTGATGTTGTTCCTTTTTAATGAGTCACTGATTTCTCTAGTTCTTAAATTGTGCTCTTTTGCCTTAGTCTCCCTCTTTTTTTCTGCTTCAATAATGAAGCATAAGTTTCTCCATAAGTTTGTCCTCTGTATTGTTGATTCACTTCTCTGCCTCATTCATCTTTGCCACCGTGGCATCCATTCAAATTGCACCTCAGTCATAGCATTTTTTATTTCATTCTGACTAGTTTTTACTTTGTTTACCTCTGCAGAAAGGGATTCTAATCTATTTTCGGCTCCAGCTAGTATTCTTATTATCGTGATTCTAAATTCTAGTTCAGACATCTTGCTTGTATCTGTGTTAGTTAAGTCCCTTGCTGTGGTTTCTTCCTGCTGTTTCTTTTGGGGTGAATTCCTTTGTTTCGTCATTTTGAAGGGGGAAAAGGAATTAAAGAGGTTAAAAAAATTTTTTTAATTACAATTAAAAAATTAAAAACAACAAACACAAAAAAAGTCAAATAAATGATGCTAGATCCTAGGTGTGTTTTGTTCTGGGTGTTGAAAGAGGCTTGATGGATTAGAGAAAAGAAGGGGAAAGGGGAAAGGAAAAAAGAAAGGAATCATTTGAAAATTTGAAAAAATGAGTACACTGAAATAGAATTAAATAAAATGATGGAAGTAAAATAGAATTTGAAAACATTTACACAAAAGTAAAAAATATAGTAGAAAAAATTAAGGAAAAATATTTTTAATAAAAATTGAAAATAAAAATAAATTTCTTTCTGTTTTCAAGAAAAAGAAAAGAAATGAAAGCGAGGAAAAAAGAAAAAAAAAAGAAAATTGAATAGATGTAGCAGTGAGCAGACTGAAATACGATTGAAATTACTTCTATTTCTCCTGGAAGTCAAACTATGAAGTGCTTTATAGTCCATAAAGTAAGCAGGTGGAGAGACTTGTGTTCCTGCAGAGCAAGGTTGGCCCCGTTGGGCGGGGCTTAGTGTAATGGCTCCGTTCTCCACTAGATGGCGCTGCCTAGCTTACTGGGGTGGATTGTTGTGGAGCTTGTAGGCTCCACACTGTGCGCATGTGCGGGAGTGGTGCGCATGCGCGGGAGTGGTGCGCATGCGTGGGATCGGTGCGCATGCGCGGGATCGGGGAAAATGGCGTCACCCAACTCCCCATCCTCAAGTATCGCATCTCTGTTCTCCCCGATCAGCAATCGTGCACCCCTCCTTTGTCTTTGGCTTCCGACCACTCCCTGCTTTTACACTGTCAGTGACCAAGCCCCAGGCAGCACCTCCCTCCTGAGTTTTATCTCAGATGCAGCTGTGTTTCCCGACCCCTCACTTCTGAGGGACTGCGGCTTTGACCTGCTCCGCCCCTCTGGGGGAGGGTCTCACAGAGCAATGGCCGGGTGCTGGCCACACCCAGGAAGGTTCGCAGAGCGGTGCTGCTGCCGAAGCCCAGAGACTTCGGCCGGTGCCAGCCCGCCCCAGAAAAAGTTCACGCGATCGTGTAGCAGCAGCGTTTCAGGGATTATGGCAAATCACAACATATATCTGGCACCAGGCTTCACCCCCAGCGACCTTGTTCCAGCACCAGCAAATGTGGCTGTTCTCCCGGGTCCACTGGGGCCTTTGCCTGTAGGGAGTCCTTCCAGCAGGGGAACCGCCCCTCCCCGTGTGGCCCGAAGACCCCAGACTTGACACGGCTCCGGAGGATTCGCCTTTCTCACCAGAGCTCCACCAGGTAACGAGCTGCAGAGTTTCAGACTCTGGTCCCCCTGTTTATAGAGTCTTACTGGAATTTAAATCCTCTCCTTTCCCCTTTCTCATTTTTAGTTCAGTCTCTGCAGCTGTTTCCAGTTTTCTACTTTCTCTCCAGCTGCTTTGGGGAGAGTGCTTTTCCCATATCCTCCCCCCACCATCTCCATCCTCTCTTCACAAGCAAAAACAGCTCCCTGCCCTCAGCAGCTTCTCTCTCCCCCAGTTCACCTCTCTGCGCCGCGTACCTGCTGAGTTCTGTGGTTCAGGTGGTGCAGATTGTTGTGTTAATCCTCAATCGGTTTTCTGGATGTGCAGGATGGTTTACTGTTGATCTGTCTGTATTTCATGGACACGAGACACAAAAAAAGGTTCCATGCTGTTCAGCCATCTTGGCTCCTCCCTTGAACCTTGAAAGCGTTATCTAAGTAAGTCAGACCAAAAATCCAAATACCCTATGATCTCATTTATATCTAAAATAATAACAACAACAAAAACAGCAATAATCACCTACCTCATAGATAAAGAAGACAGACTGGTGGTTGCCAGAGGCAACTCATGGGCATGGAATGCACATGGGTGTGTAATGTAATGTGTGACCATAGTTAATAATACTATATTGCATGCTTGAAAGTTGCTAAGAGGGAAAAATAAAAAAGAATCTGAGGCACACGTAATCTGAAGCAATTTACATAAGATTGCAGATCTACTAAGAAGTAGATTCAGAACTCCAACCTAGTATCTTAATGGCTCCTGAAGTATATTGATATCTGTCCAATACTGTATTATTGTTGTTGCTGTTTGTTGTTGTTGTTTAACTTATAGAGTAACAACTCTCAAATAGAATGCCTTAGGTTAATGGAAATTTTCAGTGAAAGAGCTGACTTCTGAAGATGATACCAAGGGTCTTAGAGTAAAAGACAGTTTCATTCCCTCTGAGAAATCCTGTCATTCCTAGACTGTGGAAATCTTAGCTCTCTCTCTCCAGAGTCTGAAGCCTGCTCAGATGTCACCCTTGACAACAACAGTGGCTGTGACAGTAAAAGGCAGACAATGGAAGGGGTAACCAAAATCCTGAGTCCCTGCTTCCCACTTCAGGGTTGACAAGCCACACTGAGTCCTGTGGCCTGGGTTTGGGACACAGCTGCTAAAAGCACTTTCTTTTGGTTTCTCCTAAGTGGGATCTCCAAGAAGCCCAGTGATTGTGAATGCTTCAGACAGGCACAGCTGTAGGGGAGCTGGGGAACATCTTGTTGCATTTCTATAAAGAAAACAAGCTGACCATATATTCGGATCTATCCAAGGTTACTGCATGTACTTCCTTTAAAGTTTCGGTTTTTGTTTGTTTTGTTTCGTTTATAAATTTTGAGGCAGAATAAAAACATTCAGGTGGTGGCAGCCAGATTTTGTCCAATTTTACACACTTTCATTTTTCCTGTGCTTCTTGTGGACACATGTCAATAAATTTTATTCTTGTTATAAAAACAATAATGCCATACAGGGTATAGCTTTTAGTATTCTGCAAGGCCTTTTACATATACTATTTCATTTCATGTTATGAAGTCAGTAAGGCAGATGGAGAAATTGACACACACTTGAGCAAAGAGAGTTCTACTAGAGAAAAAAAATTAATGAAGCATCAGATCCGGGTCTGGATTTCCACCCTTTATGATGACATGACCTGTCAACACAACCTGTGGTCCAGTCCCCCAGTCTTCGTCTTGGAGGTGAGTCAGTGGGACCGGACCATTCTTGTTCTTTCTCCCTATTGCCCTCTACAGCTTGGACAATCCTGAGCTATCCATTGGTAAACATTTTGCCTATCTCATTACAGGTGGAAAATGGCATCCCGCGGTCATTTAAATTCATCTTCTTATTCTTACTGGAGTTTGGTTATCTTCTCATAGATTTATAGACCATTCATATCTCTTCCTTTTGAATTGCCTCTTCATCTTCTGCTTGATATATGTTTATAAATCTCGATATCTTCGATCCTTTCAAGACAGCTTAAAAGTATTTTCCTTGTAAACCGCATATATGGAAATTTTTCTTTAAAAACCTAATCTGAAAGTGTTTGTCTTTGATGATGAAGTCCAAGTCCTTTACTTCTGACGTGATTACATGTATTTGATCTTATTCCTGCTGTCTTATTTCCTCTTCTGTTTTGCTGTGATCTTCTCATTCTTGTCACTGGATTGACTGAATTTCCTTTGTTCTTTTCCTGAGTTTGTGTTGCATTTTGCTTTGTTTAAAACTAGTAGTTTTGAAAGCTCTCCATCTTATTTCCAGTTATCTCATGTTTAGCCATATATTTTTAATGTATTTATACATATTTTCCTATTGTCCAAAATAAGTCAATATTTATAGCCCACACAAACAGGTGTTTGGCTTATTTTTATTTCTTCCTTTCTCCCTAGAATATTTCAGTTCCAGATTTTAATTTTTTTTTAAATTTATGATTTATGTCTCTCAAATGTTTAGTGATTCATGCTTGTTTATTTAATTTTGTAAACTGACAGCTGCAGTAATTAATATAGGCAGCTGACCTGGGGTTTTCTCATATATGAAGTATTATGTCTGTAGTGGAACTCTGCTCTCACTGGAAGGTTTCTCTTCAGTGGATGAAGAATGGTAGAATTTAGGCTTCTCTGAGAATGTGAGCCAAGAGCATGGTACCTTCTTTTGTGCTTGCTGAATATATGAGGCAATGTGCTTTAATACCTTGCATTTCAAAAAGGAGCTGCCTTTCTATTGTATATCCAAATTCAGAGTTGCAGCCAGCTTTTCTTATCCCAGTGCTCACTGTTCATTCTCAAGACAGAATCCTCGATCTATTTAGAGACCATTCTTGTAGTTTTAATCTGTATACCAAACCATGGCTGACTGCTGAATACGGGGAGATGGATGGGAATGGAGATCAACCGGCAAAACTACTCAGCTGTTCTCTGATAAGTTATCTCAGGGATCCTCACTTGACCCCAGCCCGCTGCATTTCCATTGAGAAGGGTTGGGCTGCTTTAGTACCCTTTGCTTGTGGCACAATTTGGGATTGCCAGTCCATGCTGTGATTTTTCTACCAACAAATCATTTCTGCTTCTCTCTTCCAACCATCTCCCAAATTTCTGATCCAGAAATGACACCTTTTCTTATTTACCACCTTTAACCAGAATGACTAACATTGCACAGACAAGGAAGCTAAGGCTTTGAGAAAGCAACTCTGAGAAGTAGGAGGTACCCTCCAAGGATAATAAGAGGCTCAAAGTATTGATAAGATAGTGAAGGGGAAAACCATTCTTGGGAGCCCGCTTTACTCCTCCCTTCACTGCACATACGAGTGCTTCATACGTTTTAAGCACTAGATGATCTCTTCTCAGTCCCATTCTTTAAGAAGATGCTATTTACCTGGTGTGATCCAGTGATGTCAGATATGGCATGAGCCAAGAATACATTGGTAGCTGAAGCATATGGAAATGTATGAGGAACCCCTCCTCCCCTCTATACTCCTATCACCCTTTTGTTGATTTATTTAACCAAAATGTGTCAAGTGCCTACAAATTACCATATACTCTGTTAATCCTTGGTTCACTGTGGTAAGTACAACGGGCAAGCCTTTTGTCCTCGCAGAACCTATAGTCACACTGTGGCATCACACTGGCCAACACCTTCTCCTTTTGCTTCTTCTATCTCTATTCTCAGTAAGAGAACCTACTAATCAATCCAATTAAGTGGCTGCATTGCCTAGAACTTTGAAGCTATCTCTAGTACTGTATAATGAAAGAAAAGTATCATTTTACCAACATTTAGGTTTGGCCAACAGGGTCTCACACATTTTTTAATGACTTTTGGAGGGGGGATCCCTTTAGAAAGACATTGGAATAAAGAATCCTAGTTCAGTGAAAGCTTCTGAACCACCTTTCTCATGTTGAATGTGTATTGCCATCTTGAGCAAATGGGGCTATATAAAATATGTTGTAAAGGTAAGGAATGAAGTGAAATTCAGAGTGGGATCAAACCTTGAGATAACATGTAGTTTGGGAGGTATTGAGAGCCTTGTTCTCCATGTCCAAAGAATAAAAAGGTGGCACTAAATGATGTCTAAGGTCTTCTAGCAGTAATGTTTACTGGGCCTACGTTAATTAAAAATATAATACAATAAGCTCTGTTTTCATCTTTTTGATTTCCAACCACATAGGACATTTCTTGAGCTTAGTGGAATTTCTATGGGGAAAACAAAGAAGCTAAAAGGCAACTGAACGTACAAAGTAATAGTCTTGCAAATCCACAAACTTGCAGTTGGATGGTGTATCTTAAACTCCCTAATAAGGTGTCAAGGTGTTATTAAGGTGTCTTTCCTAAAGGAAAGACAAAAATATCTTTCTTTTTTTTAACATTTATTTATTTTTGAGAAAGAGCACATGCACACAGGAGGGGTGGAAAGAGAGGGGGACAGAGGATCCAAAGTGGGCTCTGCACTGAACCGGGGCTAAACTCAGGAACCATGAGATTGTGACCTGAGCTGAAGTCCAGCACTTAATTAAGCCATCCATGAGCTACTTTCTGAAGAAGGCCTCTTGTCTTAATAACTCTCCTGCGTTGTCTATGAAGTCCCAATGACAGTAGAGAGGAAAATCAAAGCAGGATAGTTAAGTTTCTTTTTACAAAATAGCGTGAGATGGAAAGATTCTTTCTGGGTTTTGTAGTGTTCTCACCCTTCTCTTCCTCCCTCTTTCTCATCATCCCACTGGCCACTCCTGCCCCCTCTCAGAATAAAGCTGGAGAAAGCAAGCTTTGGGACCCAACAAGGCTAGGACATACTTTTTAGTGTAATTCACACCTTTCCCAAGTAAATTCCTTAGGAACCTCAGTAATTGGTAACTGATGTTTATTGAATTGGTCTCCTCAAATTGTCACTGGGACGGAGTGAGAAATTGTTATACATCCTGCCAGCAGCCTGCTGTTGATGTTTGGTTTTTAAAGTCCCTTTAGATTATCCATAGTAGGTGTGTCCATGAAGAATTGTTCCAAGACTCTTAATATGTCACTCTTCTCTTCATTCCACTCTTCTGTCACCTCTAGTGTCTCTCCTCTAAAACCCACTGATACACACATTGGAGACACACACACACACACACACACACACACACACACACCCTTATGTAAGTATTTGTATGGAGCCTGTGGAATATACCTAAGAGCATAAGCTCAGATTGCCTGGTTTTTTCCATTTAGCGGCTGAGTGATATTGGGCAACTCACTTAACCTCTCTGTGGCTCAGTTTCTTCTATATCACAGCACTCTTGTGAGGATTAAATGGCCTCATCCTCGTTCAGTATTTAGCCCAGGGCCTGGCACATTGTAAGTGCTCTATAAATGTGAGGTATTATGCTCATGATGAGCCTTCATTGTGCTTACATTCTTTTGGAGTCCTGGAGAAAGGACACCTTTAGCAGTGAGATGTTCGAGTAAGGTGCCCTCAAAAGACCAGTCCAGATTGAGCTAGGTCTCCACGTGTGGGAGTGGGGTAGGTAAAGTACTGTGTGGCTTGCCCTTTGTTCTTACATGAGTTCAAGTCCTGAAAGCAGCTTGGGGACTGGGTGGCAATGGTCTCCAAGTGCCCTTTCGAGGAGGCAAAGCTAAATGTCACTTGCTAGGTGCTGAAACTTAACTCTAAAGAGAGTAAGTTAAAGGAACTAGTTGTATTAAGCAGAGCCAGGTAAATTATCTGCTGCGGTCAAAACCATTCTGGCAAAGCTCCATAGTGCTCACTTAGGTACCCGTTCCTATTGCTTCTGTACATACTGCCCTCAGCATCACTTTGGGAAGGAGAGAGGAGGGTAGGTGGGTGGGGACTTCTGATGTGGTGCTGACAAATACAAGCACTGGGAAACTTGACATTTTCTGTCCACATGAGCTCCCTCTGTTTCCTTTTTTCTTTTTTTCTCAGTTGTGATGGGCTTTGGTTTCGTTGAAGTTTAGTTTTGAGTTTTGACCTTAAGTAAACTCTGGTTGCAGGGTCAGTGTGATTGCCTTGTACAGGAGCTGTGGTTACATGCACAGGGCTGTGAGGGACACCAGCCTGGCTGGAAAGGATCTGCCCTCTATCTCCAAAAACTTGGCTTCCACCAGGTGAAATGAAATCCTACTCCTTTTAAGCTCCCTCTTCTAGGTTAAAACATTGTCCACAAAGATGGCAAATAAGAGACTCTTATGTACCACAGATCTTGCTTTCGTGGGCAGTATGTCACAAATTTTCTATGTGGCTGAGAAGGAGAGAGACATATTCATGTAGAAAACTGTGTGTCTTGTACAGATAGGGAATAGTAGGAACAAAAATATCTTGTTTCTCTTTCTATTTAGTGTAACAAACAGTCTAATGCACAGAATTTACCACACAGACTTCCTGTAGCATAAACATACAGGTCCTGAAAATGGACAAATTTCATAAGAAATTTTTATTTTTGTTTATTTATTTTTTTAACGTTTATTTATTTTTGAGACAGAGAGAGAGCATGAACGGGGGAGGGTCACAGAGAGAGGGAGACACAGAATCCGAAACAGGCTCCAGGCTCTGAGCTGTCAGCACAGAGCCCAACACGGGGCTCGAACCCACGGACCGTGAGATCATGACCTGAGGCGAAGTTGGACGCTTAACCAACCGAGCCACCCAGGCGCCCCAAGAAATTTTTAAAGAAAATAGGGAAAATGCTCTACCGTGTAGAACACAAAGCTTTGTGTAAATGCCACGGAAGCTACCAAACACTGGCTGTTGGAAGCTATTGTGAATTCATCAGGGTGTTCTATACTGTTTAAGGTGGTGAATCCCAACCTTTCATAAATAAAAGCTCTTTTTCATTTTTGCAAGGCCTGATGCCTGGAAGGGGACAATGATGGATCAATAATCTCACCAGGGTAACATCTGGAGAAACTATTGAATACAGGTGTGAGAATGGTGTTTTGTGCCTGTATTGTGGGTTTCTGCTAGCCAACATTCATTCATTCATTCATTCAGTCAGTCAGTCAGTCACTCACTCACCCATTCATACTTCTAGCTAATAGTATCAGCTACAAGTTACAGCCAAAGCTGCTCACTACCAAAAAAAGGGGGGGGAACTGTGATAACGTCTCACAGACCAACTATAACTTCCTCTGGGAGAAGGAACCTACAGATCTAGAGATCTCTAAATTCTGTCCTCTGGGAAAAATGGAATTTAGGCAACATTTAGACTGTGCATTCAGGGTCCTCAATCTATAGGCATGAAGCTTTGCTTATGACACTTATAAATGCCTGCAAGCCATGAAGGTTAGTCAAGATTGGGCTGCTGCTGCTGCTGCTGAAAGAGGGGAAAGGCAATGAGACTCTGGAAGCTACATGGCAAATGAACCACTTGTATCTTTTAAAATCTACTGGAAAATCCAAGAGTCCCTGTCAAGGGGGCCACTCCAAGACATCCCTGACGAGGCAGCTTTTCTCCATGAGCCCTGCACTGTGACAGGATGTAAGTCCCATTTGGAAGAAATCTTACACCCAGAAACACACCCTCCCGTTGATCTTTGTCTTTGAAGTGTGGGTTCACCCACAACATGTGACTCAAAGACACATAAAAGAAGCGGCAACCCCCATGGCCACGGATAAGGTCATTAACTCGTGAGAGAAGTTAGTTTGGAGATTAGTCACACCTCATGCAGGATAACCTTTGCCATTCTGTGCCCACCTTCATTACAGCTAATTTCAAAACAAATCCTTTTCTTTTTCAAGATGTTTAAAAAAAACAAAGCAACAAAAAAATCTCTGGTCAATTTACATATGTGATTGTATCGGCCTTCACAAGAGTTCAGACTCATAGCTGGAAATTTGTTTTAATTTGTTGGTTTACCCTGTGATCCTTGCTTACTCCTGATTATATCTCTAAAGCAAAGAGAACTTGGGACCTTCAGTTTTTAACTTTATTATATTTTGGCTTCCAAAAATAAGATGGCTGTGGATTTGTGTATCTCCTCTGAAAGCGTTAGTGTTTGCACTTATACCCCAATGTTTATAGCAGCGCTTTCAACAATAGCCAAATTATGGAAAGAGCCTAAATGTCCATCAACTGATGAATGTATAAAGAAGATGTGGCTTATATATACAATGGAATACTACTTGGCAATGAGAAAGAATGACATCTGGCCATTTGTAGCAACGTGGATGGAACTGGAGAGTATTATGCTCAGTGAAATAAGTCAGGCAGAGAAAGACAGATATCATATTGTTTTACTCATATGTGGATCTTGAGAAACTTAACAGAAGACCATGGGGGAGGGGAAGGGGGGTGAAAAGTTACAGAGAGGGAAGGAGGCAAACCATAAGAGACTCTTAAATACTAAGAAGAAACTGAGAGTTGATGGGGGGTGGGGGGAGAGGGGAAAGTGGGTGATGGGCATTCAGGAGGGCACCTGTTGGGATGAGCACTGGATATTGTATGGAAACCAATTTGACAATAAATTACAAAAAATAAAAAAAATAATAAAGTGTTGGTGTTTGAACGGGAAAAAAAAGCCTAAAAAAACTCAGCTCTATTTTCTAAAATGTGTAATTAAATTCCATGGAGTCAACCTGGATAATAGGCAACAAATATGAAAAACACTCTTTCTATTGGACTATATGTCCAACTGTACTCCCAAGAAGACTGAGAGTTGTTAGCTATGTCTATGGGCCATCATCATCACAATTTAATATTACTAGTTCAACTTGGGAAGAACAGAAATAAAGTAAAACTAATATGTCAGTGCATGTCTTTTAAAATACACACTTGCTGTCTTTTGAAAACCATACTATTACACTACTCAGAATCATTGTGAAATTTCAGATGAGAAAAATGTGGGTTTTTTTTTCTCCCTCTGCCTCTTGGTAATACCCCTTCAGATACTTTTTCTCTTTTTACACAAGGGATTCCTTCTGGATAAGTGTTTTTGTCAGTCAGTCAATAAACAAGCAATTACAAATAGTCACTGGGAACCATATCAATACAAAGTATAGCTCGTTTTTCTAAGCCATATCAGATCCTCTCAGCCCACCGGATAGGGTGCTGCCCCATCTACAAAAGCATCTAAGTACCATTGCAGATAATCTTTCATTCTCTGAGTTTCTATAGCCCTTGGTATATACCTTAGAACATTGCTTTATACTAAGTTGTGTTCATAGGTGATTTTTTTGGTGCATCCACCATCATATACAGATTTTTATATCATCTTACCTCACATCCTGGCCTTCTGGCTGACTCACAAATGTTTAAGTTGGCTAATAGATGAGTGTATTTCCAACTTCATCAAAGGATCTTGCCACCCGAATTTCAGATTTAAAAAATGAGATTTTCATCAGTAATATTATCTGGTGTATTAGTCTGCTAGTGCTGCCATAAAAAATGCCACAGACTGGGTGCCTTAAACAACAGAAACTAATTTTTCACAGTTCTGGAGCTTAGAAGTTCAAGACCAAGATGTCAGCGGGTTTGGTTTCTCCAGAGATCTGTCTGAGATGGACACCTCTTTGTGCCCTCACATCACCTTTCCTCTGTGAGCACACACTCCTGGTGTCTCTTCCTCTTCATAGAAGGACATTGGTCCTATTGGATTGGGACCCCACCATTATAAACATCATTGAACCTTAATTGCTTCCTTAACAACCTCGTCTCCAAATATAGTCACATGGGGGATTAGGGCTTCGACATATGGATTTGAGGGGGAACACACACAGACAATAACACCTGGCATGGTAGGTAGGCTTCCAAGATGTCACCTAGATTTCCCTCCCCCTGGTGCACATGCCCCAGGACTATGAAGATGGTGGATTTTACCCCGTGATTAGGCTACGTTAGATTGCAGATTTGACCTTCAGATGTGAGATTATCCTAACTGAATCACATGAGCCCTTTAAAAGCAGAGGGTTTTTTTTGTTTGTTTTTTGCTTTTTGTGTTGTTGTTGTTGTTTTTGTTTTTTTCTGTCTGTCCCGCAGAAGGGACAAATCAAAGAGATTTTAGTTGAAAGAAATTTGATGTAAGGGAGGTTCTCTGTTGCTGAGACGGGGGAGTCACGTGCCAAGGTGTGCTCCACACTGGCATGGAGGAGCTGAGGGTGCTCCCTGACCGACAGCTGCAAGATGGCAGGGAGCTCAGCCCTCCAACTACAAGGAATTAACTCTACCGACAACCTGAGCGATCGTGGAAGTGGATTACTCCCCAGAGCCTCCAGCTGAGAACTCAGCTTGGCCAGCGTCTCCATTTCAGCTTTGTAATGCCCTGAGTGGAGAACCCAGCCATGTCCTGTGGGACTTTTGACCTCCCGAACTGTGAGATAATAAGTAGGTGTTATTTTAAGCTGCTAAGCTTATGGTAATTTGTTACATGGCAATAGAATATTGATACAGATAAGTATTAATAGGTCATCTGGATTAGCCACAGACCCATGGAAACAGAACCAACTGGAGATAATTCTTCTGGCACAGCCACGTCTTTTATACCAAGTTCCCTGGTGTTTCTCACACCTTTATATAACATGCACGTCTCCTGGGGTTCTGATTCAGGCATTCTATGGTGAGTCCCGGGGTACAGCATTTCTAACAAATTCCCATAGGAGGTTGGTGCCACAGTCTGAGGGTCACACTTCGAGTAAAAATTGTATACTTAGGAAATTGGTTTTATCCTCAGAGCTGTGGGAAGCTCGGTCTATCTTCCCTCTGCTTTTTAGTCGTTGATTGGTCACATTTCTCAAAGGAGTTGGTCTAGAATCTCTGACATTCATGTTAATGGCGTCAGAAATTTGAGATTTGTAATAATAAGAGTTAATATTCCTTGGAGATATCCTATGTGCCGTGCACTTGTAAGTATTTACATGAGTTGCTTCATTTAAATCCTATGACTTCTAATCAGTACATGCTGTTGTCACCCTTTGTTTGGAACCCCAACCTTAAGCAGCACAAACAATGTGGCCCAGATCACATTGCTTACAGGTTGGAGTTACGGTTCAAATCTAGAATTTGCTGATACTCTTAATCATTATTTTATTCAGCCCTTCTTTCTTGCCATAACTGAGAATATAACAAAAGAAAACATATATGTCCTCCTCCCTTGCTTAGTTAGAGAGGAAATGTATTTTTTGTTTATTCCTCTCTCAAAGACTAGTTTGAAAGGGTTTCCTGCCTACAATTGTGATCCAGAATATGTTCAAGAAAATACTGTAGTTTACAAGTTTCTGGCAGATTTTTTTTTTTGGTAAAGCTAAAATCAGAGTCTTTTGGTTAAGGAAAGGCCTTTCTGTGGTTGTTTAAATGCAAAAATAAAAAAAAAAACTCAGAAATAGATAAAAAGTTTGGGTGGAGAGAGCAAAGCTTAATAAGTGAAGAAGATTGGGGGGGTGGAGGGATGGGGATCGGCAGGTGCAAATGGAGGGCAAGATGAGTCTGAGTAACATGGCAGGTGTCGGGGCTTTAGGAGAAAAGACAAACCATGTCTAGCCATGCTAGACAAAGTCCTAGAAGAGAAACGTCTTTGAAAAACAATTCAATTAAAGGACAACTGAATGTCAGCATATTAAACTGTTCCCTTTACTGAGCTCTGTTGTTCTCTCCTTCCTTGATCTTAATACTTTCAGTCAAAGGCCTTTGTGTGTTGGGGGACAAAGGGACAGTCCAGTAAAGAGGAATATAATGTTTCCCCCATGACACTCTGCTGATACCAGCATGGTGGCAGCAGCATCACACAGAGAAAGGGCGAAATCCCAGAGCTACAGGCTGTTTCACTACAGCAGAGGCGTGGGTCCACGCTGAGCACTGGAGATGGGACCGTGGGCTGGCTGAGTAAGCAGCAGTGTGTAGCATGCAGTGCCCCGTGGAAGCTCAAGTCCCTACCCTGAGGTTTCTCGGCACTGGCGCTGATGATGTCTGGGGCCTGATCATTCTTCTTAAAAAAAATTTTTTTTAATGTTTATTTATTTTTGAGACAGAGAGAGGCAGAGCATGAACAGGGGAGGGTCAGAAAGAGAGGGACACACAGAATCTGAAACAGGCTCCAGGCTCTGAGCTGTCAGCACAGAGCCCGACGCGGGGCTCGAACTCACGGAGCGTGAGATTATCACCTGAGCCGAAGTTGGATGCTTAACTGACTGAGCCACCCAGGCGCCCTGAGGGGCCTGATCATTCTTGGTTGTGGGCTGCGGTCCAGTGCCTATCAGGATATTTAGGGGCACTCTGGCTTCTACCGCACTAAATGCCAATAGCAACCTTCTTGCCCCAGTTGTGACACCAAAAATGTTTCTAGACATTTCTAGATATCCTCTACGGGCAAAATCTCCCTGGCTAGGAACAGGTACCCTACACCAAACCTTCCAGACATATTGGGAAGGTCTCAGATACCTGCAAAGCATGGGATGTTGACTTAAGCCATAGGACTAAAGAAATCCAGGCTACAGATCTAGGTTCCAGTAACGTAAAGCAGAAATGCAGACTCAGACAGGGTTTGGGATGCAGTGGGAGCTAGGGGTAATCATATCTGTGTTTTTTAGGTGTTTATGCTTAAAAGGAACATTGGGGAAATAAATTTTTTTTTTAATTTCAAAAAAGGAACATCAGTCTCTAGAGCACTTCTCCAGAAAATAAAAGGGCTGAGGATCTCTCACCATTGGGGTGTTTGCCCAATTCAAATATAGTTTTCCTTAAAAAAAATCATAAATATTTCATTGCAATTGTCAAAATGAAGACCCAAAACGAGACTTTTCAATTTTGGTTACTAACAGGCAAAGGCTGTGATTTGGTTCAAGCCACTTGTGAGCCGTCTGCCTTCCACGGGTGCTGCCTTTATAGCACCCTTGATTAGATGTGACATTTTCTCACCCTGAGTATTTTGCCCATATTTGAAGAGACCTACACAGGGGACCTTATTAAAATCTGCAGAAGCCTGTGAATAAGTGAGGATGCACTTATGTGAACGGAAGGGAGAGAATGGATTTTTTTATCTTCTGGGAATCTGGTGGTTTTATTTTAGAGGAGCTTGCAAACAGGAGAAGAAGATGCTGATCTCATTTGATAACGGACCGCAATGCCTCCTTTGCTCGGAAGTCCAAGAGCCCAGGGTAAAGCAGAGTTTAAATTATTTTTTATGGCCCACTAAAATGGGAATTGCTTCTTCTGTTAAACTCCAGTTTCCTTTGCTAGTTATAGTGAAGAGATGTGGATGGCACAGAGCAACAGATCACCATGACCCCATGTTTGTAAAGCTTGGCTCACTCGAGTCTGTGTCTGGGCTCACAAGAGATGTGAGCTCCACTCTGCTCCCAGTCTGATTTGTCCTTGATTTGCTTTTCTAGTAGATGACCTGGGTCCCAGTATGAGAAAATGGAGGCAAGCCTCTAAAAGAAGGCTGACCCTGTTGAAAATGGTGAAATGAGAAAATTTGTCCCCAGTGTTCCTTCCTGTCCCCTTTCTATCCTGATAGGGCCTTTCTTCACACACTTTTATAGGCCCTCAATATGCTAATGGTTTTCTAGATACATCATTTTAAGTGAAGCAGCCTCATTCCCAGGCTCCGATGCAAGCCACATGACCGTGGTTCTACCACCCCCCACCCACCCACACCACATAGGATCGGGGGGTCAGGGGTGGGATGTTGAATCAAGACAGCCACCTATGACAGGGGAAAAAGGACGAGATCCGTCAGCCCATATGTTACCTTTGGAATTTACATTAGGGGCGCCTGGGTGGCTCAGTCAGTTAAGCATCCAACTCTTGATTTCGGCTCAGGTCTTGATCTCACGGTTCGTGAGTTTGAGCCCCGTCTCCAGCTCCCTGCTGACAGTGCAGAGCCTGCCTAGGATTCTCTCTCCCTCTCTCTCTGCCCCTCCCCTGCATGTAAACAAACTTAAAAAAAAAAGGAATTTATACTGAAAAGTGACAAAAGGAAGTAGGTATGAACTGGGATAGCTGGCACCAAGACTAGGAGGCTGAGTGGGCTGAGGGAGAGGAGGTAAAAGAGATGGGATAAGGAGCCATGGAAAGCAGAAAGCTATTGATCCCTTAGCAAATATTTACTGAGTATTTACTGTGTGCTGCACAGTTCTAGGTGGGGATACGGCCCCAGCTTCCGGGAGGCACTCAGGCGATGAAGAGGTAAACGTAATACAAAAGATATTAGACACTAATGAGGGCTATAAAGAAAACAAAATGGAGACAGGCGACAGAGTGACCTGTTGGGGGCGGTGGAGTGGGGGGAAGGGGCGAGGGGGATGGTGTGGTCGGGAAGGTCTCCCTAAGGAGACGAGATCCAAGCTGGGTCCCCAGTGACTCGCACAGATGAGTCTCCGGAGACTCAGGAAAAACATCCCAGGCAGAAGACCTGGCGAATACAAAGGCCCTGAGGCAGGGGTGAGTGTGGCCTATTCAAAGAAAGAAAGAAGGGCTGTGTGGCTGGAATGCAGAGGCAGGAGAGAGCGGCACAGGATGAAATAAGAAAGTAAGGGGCAGGTCATCCAGGCCGACGTGACAGTGGGGAAAACAGGGTTTATCCTGAGTGTAGGGAAGCCTTCACATGTGTATGAGCACCTCGAAAGTGAATAGAAACAAAACCAACAATGTGAAGTTCCTGAGTAAATGTTCAAAGGAAAAAAAAAAAAAGAAACACAGCTCGTACATGTGCAAAAGATGCCCAATTTCAATTTCTGTTGGCGAAGCCGAAGAGAAGCCTCCGGGTGCTCTCGTACAGGGCTGAGGCATGTGCAAAATGGGGCAGCCCCTGCTGAAAATGGCATTTGCTAATGGATTCGATCCAGGAACAAGTCAAATGTAAGAATCAAAGATGATGTCTAAACATTCAGCTTGAGCAATAGGGAGGGCTGTGATGTGATTTACTGAGTAAGGAAGGCTGCGGGAAGAACGTGTAAGGGAGTGGATGGGTGCAGGAGACCATTTCCAACATAATCAATCCAAATCCAGCTTGGGGTGTGTTATATATGAGATCCCTGTTGCTCAGTCAAGTGACGACACCAGCAGGCAATTGGATGTGCAGGATGGGAGCTCAAGACTGGAGAAGTGTATTTGGAACTTGACAGGCTCTCTGTGGTATTAGCAGTCATGGCCTGAATTGGCTCCTAGGGGCTTGCTGCCCCCATCGCCGTGTGCAGCTGAGGTAGAGCATAGTGGGGCTCAACTTCAAGGTCCATAAGAATCAAAACTACGGAGTTTTGAAAAAAATCTCCATTCCTAGGCCTCAGCTCTAGAGATTCCAATTATGCATGCAAGCACTGGGTTGGACCCAGGAATCTTCATTTTAAATACACACTTCAGAAAATTCTGGGGTGCCTGGGTGGCTCAGTCGGTTGAGTGTCCAACTTTGGCTCAGATCATGATCTCACACTCTGTGAGTTCAAGCCTTGTGTTGGGCTCTGTGCTGACAGCTCAGAGCCTGGAGCCTGCTTCAGATTCTGTGTCTCCCTCTCTCTCTGCCCCTCCCCTGCTCATGCTGTGTCTCTCTCTGTCTCAAAAATAAATAAAAACACTAAAAAAAATTTTAAAAAGAAAACTCTGATGTTGGTGGTCTGAAAGGCCACACTATAAGACATGGTCCCAGAATGCTGCAGAGCCCGATTCAAAAACCATGAAAGTACCTTCTTAAACTACACAAACCGCTAAACACAAACGTTTATATCTACACGGATCTGGAACACTAGCTACTTATTTTATGTCCATTCATTCATTTAATTCTTTGTTTTTCATAAATTTAAATTTTTGAAAAGGTAACAAGGTCACACGCTTAAAAGTAAAAATGGTATAAAAAGGGAGATGTCAAAAAAGTATTGCTTCCACTGTCATTCCCATTCGTTTTACGTCTCGCTCCCTGTCCCATAAGGACTTCTATTTCTATTAGTTTCTTTTGGGTACTAAAAATAATTCTTTTTGAAATTTAAAACAAATATAAGTGCTTGTTCTCCCTCAGTGCCTCACCTTTCTTAGACAAATAGAGCCCCCTGTAGACAGTATCTGTTCCTGAAAGGATTCACTAATAAATGCTGGAGATCTTTCCATATCCGTGCATAAAGGGCACCTCATTCTTTGTTTTACAGCTGCATAATATTCCATGGTATACATGCACCATAGTTGATTTCCCGGTTGGTGGGCAGTTGGACTGTTTCTTATCTTTTGCCGTTAATTAATGCTGTACCGCATATTAATGTATATTCGCTGTTTCGTATCTACGAGGTGTACCTGTAGGATAAATTCCCAGAAGTGGGATTGCTGGGTCAAAGGGTAAATGCATTTGTAATTTTGATAGCGCTTGCCAAATTGCCCTCTGCAGGGGTTGTACCATTTTGCACTCCCACCAGCAATGCATGAGAGTGCCCGTTTCCCTACCACCTTGCCAACAGAGTGTGTTGTTAAACTTTTGGGTTTTTGCCAATCCGATAGGTGAGAAATGTTATTTTAGTGTACGTTCACTGTTTTGTCTCTTATTAGGAGTGTAACTGAGCTCTTTTCATATTATACATATAAACGTGGCATGCACTTTTTTTTCTTCCCTTAAACAGTCTGTTCGTGAAACTTTTGACCATTTTCTTCTCGATTTCTAGGAGCTCTTTATATATTAAAGAGATGAGTTCTTTGTAATATAAGACCAAGGCAATGTTTCCAGTTTTTCTTTTGTGATTTGATTTGCTCATTTTTAAAATGTATTTGAGTGTATCCAGTTTTCTTTATGGCCTCTGGATTTTGGGTACTTGTTAAAAGGCCTTACCACCTGCTCCCCCCCCCCACCCCCAAAGTTCCAAAAGCATTCACTCATTATTTTCATTGTTTCAACCATCCTTTAGCAGATATCATTAGCCTTATTTTATGGCTAAGGAAACTGAAACCCACGAATTCAGACCTAAGCCTCCCTTACTCTTAAATTTTCTCAGATCATGATTCAAAGAGTAAGAAAAAGAATTCCTCTTCATAACGTCACTTTTTAAACTTTCGCTAGGAGATTTGTGAAGGTTATTCTTTGCACTTGGCTCCGAATCTCAAATTTTAATGCTAGAACACCTGTGGCCGCTGCGGGAAAACATGTTAAAGAAAGAGGCCTTGTTATTTCTGAGGGTTTAAATAAGCGCAAAATCGCCCAGTTTCCTGTAAACATTAACGTTTGCGTTTAAACAAACACAAAAACAATCCCCAAATCTTATAAGCATCAATGCTGGAAGCCAACATGTCGAAACTGCCAGGGCCATGCGCACCACCTACGGACGTCAGCAAATGTCCCTTTTAATTGAACGCTCAAAAGGATATCTGCAGGCAAGCAGAGAGGCCCTGCGGTGGCCACGTTGGACTGCATTAAGGGACACCTGGAATCCATGGCAGCTCCTCGTCCCTGTCTCTCCCTTTCTCTCTGCCAGAGCCAGCAGGTAGGGAGAGTGCTGACGTGTCTATCGAGGGCTAGGAAAAATACTCCGTTTGAGAGCCAGTCCTCAGATGGAAGATGACCCAGATGAAGCCTTGCGCCTGAAGTCTCCTCTCCCCACTAAACTCCGGAACCCTGAGGGGCCACTCTCTGCAGAAGCAGGGTAATGAGACATCCGCCTCACCAGTTTGGCAGGGGAATGGCTCTCGCCAGGTCACATGTCAGACCTGCGGTTGTGATAGGTTTTTCTCTGGGATTAACTGATCAGCTGGGAAGTGCTGGATGAGATGGAGTCCAAGGCCACATCTAGACACCAAGCTATAAAGCACTGAGATTCATTAGTGATGTCTGTCACTGACGTAGCAGGGGGGAATGGTCACGCCCGAGTCGAGCGTCTGCTGACCCCCGTTTGAAGGCTTGTAGTTACTTTACAGAACAAAGACCCAGTGAAAATGACTGGGATGAGCTTACCCACTCCAAATGCCAAAGTTCGGGGATGCTTCATTCTAGTGAAGTCCTCTGGGTCATTTTCCACAGGGCGGTATCAATGATATAAAAGGCAACCCTTTTGCTTGGTTGTCCATATCCTGCCATGGGCTTACTCCTTCATTTCCACCTCTAAAATCCAGTGCTTCAGGTTCTAACACAGTGCTTTCCAACAGTATATGCCCCATGAACACTGAATCGAATTATATCACATTTAGCAGACTGAGTTTTAAAAAGCACTTGGCACACATTCATATAGTCATTCAACAAATACTTATTTAGCATCTACTTATTTGTATGGTACTAGTTAGATGTTGGGATTACAAGACTGAATGGCTAAATATGGTCTCTAAAAGTGTAGGTTTTTCCCAAATGCATGCATTAAAAGTTTTAAATTCTGATGACTCATATTCAAGGCAACTATTTCCACATTTTTTCTTCTCCCTTCCTCTTGATGAAACTTACTCGATTGATGCATTCAACTTATTGAGCACTGATCATGTACCAAGCACTGGTCTAGTGCTAGGGACACCGCAGGGAACCAAAGCTCTTGCTCTCATGAGGTTGCCAAAGAGGAACAGGAGACAGACAATATTAGCACTATATTTAAACAAGTGAGTGGCCTCAGGACTTCGGAAGAAAGAGGCTGCCTGCCGTTCCCCTTGAGAGTTGTTTATCATGATCCTTCCACCTCAGCTCAAAATTGTTCAGGAGAGTCTTCTAAACTTACAGATCCCTCCACCAGCTTCCTCCTTGCCTCCCTTCCTCTTTTCCATGCCTGTGGGCTTAGGGAGCATCCTATGCATCAGGCACTCTTCTCATCGAACTCCCTGGTCTCCTAGGAATCACATTCTGGGGAGACACACAATAAGCTAGGAAATTAATATCCATCTAATGCCAGCTCTGGATCAGTGCTATGGAGAGTAATAACACAGGCTTCCAGGTAAGGAGAGTAGCAGGTCCAGAGGCACTGTTCTATATAGGGAGAGCCTGGAAGGCCTCTGGACTGAGATGACATTTGAGCTGAGACTTGAATGAGGAGAAGGCAGAGCCATGTGGATGTCGAGGAGACAGTGATCCAGGTAGAGGGAATGCTAAGTCAAGGCCTGTGGCTGAAAGGTACCTGGTACATTCCAAGGACAGCAGTGTGGCCAGAGGGGCTGGAAGCAGAGCGAGGACGGGGGGGTACAGTAAGAGGGGACATCAGAGAGGTGGATGGGCTTCACAGGCTATGCTTAGGATTTGAATGAGATGGGAACCTGCTGGAAAATTTTGGTGGAGTGACAGGATCTGATATATGCTTTAAAAGGATGGTGCTAGCTGCCCCCTCCAAAGAGTATTTCCACCCTCTGGCTCCCACTTACCCTCCACTCCAGACTTCAGACAGCAGCCCCCCCTGTGAGCAATATTTGGGGGCCAGTTAAAGTCCCAGTTGTGTGACCAATGAGCTCCCCAGACAATGCTGGTGGTTACATGGTAGGAAGAATCACCCTGCTGCATATAACACCTTATAAGAAAGGATTTGGTTCAGCTTGAATTATGGGAAATAAAAATGGGTCTGGCCATCAGAAAACCTACCCTCTTTTCTCTGTCAACAGCTAACCCTGTGCCCCTGAGCCGTATTTCTCTGACCCGGGTCTCAGTCTCCTCATCTCTGAAATGTGGGAGGTTGAACCTAAAGACCTCTGAGGTACTTTCCAGCTCAAAATTGCTGTGGTCTCCTGACAGTTGATGCACAGCTGTGTATCAGGACAGCCGCCTCTGGATAGTAGGGGTGTGGGGAGAACTCAGGGGCCAGCTTAATTGTAGCAAATAGTTCACATTGATGAGAACTTACTATGTGTCAGATACGGTGCTAAACACTCTATGTGTGATATTTCCTTTCCACTTACAGATGGAAAAACACAGGCTTAAAGAGATGAATTTACTCAAGCTCACAGGTCTAGTAAAGGCTAATTCTAGTGTCCCCTCGCTTGGTCCGTCTACGATTCTGCCGTTCATAGATGCAGTTAGATGGGAGTAAGATTTGATCTTGTGAGAAAGAGCATTTGACAAGAGGCTTACTGCCACTGTGGTTGACTCTGAGAGACTACAGCTGGATTTAAACTAAAGAGATATCTTTGATCTCTGCCAAGATTATTCTCAATATGTATTTTTTTGTTCTGGGTTTTTAAAAAGTCTGGTTAAATTGTGTTCTATTCCGCGGAGCAAATATCTATGTAACATAGTGCCAAAATGTATTGGTACAGGTTGGAACTGTAAAAAAAGACGACCAAACCCCAGCATTCAAGATACATTTAAAGACAATAGTTTTAGATAAATTAAAATGAAACACAGAGAAAAGTTGCAGTCGCGGAGTGCTTATCAAACAGGATCGAGTTAATTATGATTATGAGCCTTAAAATAAATCTAAAATGTTTTCCAGGAGGTGTGGGAAGGAGCATGAAAGAGAAAGTTCCTTTCCTCTCTTCTCTCTCTTCAGGTGTTCTTTTCTTCAAAAATTTCTATTATAGCAATATACATGAAAAATGCTTTTCAGCTAAAATATCTTGTTATTTGCCCAAAGCCTGAAGAGGAATCTCTATTTCCAAGG
The DNA here is from genome assembly GCF_018350195.1 of Panthera tigris. Taxonomy (NCBI): domain Eukaryota; kingdom Metazoa; phylum Chordata; class Mammalia; order Carnivora; family Felidae; genus Panthera; species Panthera tigris. Next base: position 142,815,484 of record NC_056668.1, on the reverse strand, counting down.
TTAGTAAAATCTGCAAACTTAAAAAATCCTGACCCACCTCTCAAAAATGGTATTTTTAAATGATATTTTCTCTTTCTTTAAGGATATGAAAAGGTGAAAGCAAATTGATACATATTTCCAAAGTGACTATGTAATTATATAAATCAACTGAAGGCTCTTTTGAGCAAATCTCAATTCATCAGTTCATTTGGTTATACAATGTGAAATAAGTACAGTTATCTACTCAGCACCAGAAATAATGGGGCAGTGAATATAAACATCTTTTAGGGACATAAAGGACAAAATACCTGAAATGAAAATCATGCCACAAAGTCCAGGATGTATGCTCTCTAAAAAGGTAAGCTACAGTTTTTATTGTTGTTTTTAAATTGTATTTTTATAGCATTGCTGGTATTGCATCTTTAAGGTGCAGTGGATTTCTTCTGGGACAAGTCATTATTGCTATTTAGATATCACTAGAAATGGTGGGGGAAAGGAAATAGGACTTAGACTAATGAGAGAGAGAAATCTTGAGGAAAGAACTTAGATCGGTAGACAAATAGATCATCTGTCCCTCAGACCCAGCAAATTTGCCTGGTTTGCTCGCAAAGCCTCGACTTCATCAAAGTTAGGGGGTGTCTGCTGTAGATATGGTTTGCCTTGTCTTTAAAAATAAACAGTAGCCATAAATTTTTGAAACAAAATAAAGGAAAATATAGCCATAGCATTAGGTAAACCATTCAGTTCTGTAAATAAACACACTGCGGTACAACTGATCATGTCAAGCTCCTGCTCAAAATCCTCACCAAGCTTCCCCTTATGCTTAAAATAAAATAAAGTCCTATGATGGCCTACAAAGTCCTACATGACCTGGCCCCTGGTTCCATCTCCAACTTCATTTCCTATCATGATTCCCCAAACCAATTGACCTTCATGTTCTAGCTTTTTATCATCCTTCATTTTCTTTTTTCTGGTTAAATGTTAGGGTTGTGGTTGATTTTCTGTCTTCTCCACCAGACAAGGAGCTTCTTGATGCAGAGTTGTTTTTTGTTTTTTTTTTTTTAAATTTCATTGCTATATTCTGGTGTCGGGTTAAGGTAGATGTTCAAAAAATATTTTTGAATGAATGAACAATCAAACCAACAGAACACTAGACTGGTATTTGTTGACTTGAAAGTCAATTTCTTTAGTAGGTGACCTTGGGGAGATTGTTCAGCCTCTCTGTGTCTCAGGTCCCTCATCTCAAAACTCAAGAGTTTAATGAAGATTTTGAAGTCTTTGTGTTCACAAAAACATTATTTTTCAAAAAGAACGCAACTCGGTTTTCAAGAATTGTGACTGCCTGGCATTAACTACAAATACTTTTTAAAGGCCTTGGTGCATGAGGACCTGCAAGGATCCACTTTCTCTGTTTTTATTTTGAATTTGTTTTGAAATAGTTGATAAGTGCATATGTGTCCATCATTCCATGTGTTTGTATGGTTGAGGTATATTTCATTTTCTGCCCCTGGATGTTGAGATGGAAACCCAACTTTATAATTTTTGCCATCTATATTTTATGACTCTCATGTAGTGACAGGAACTGGTGGAGAGATGTGGGCTTCAAAGCAAGACTGAAATGCAGTGAAATGATTAAAACTAGATTTTTAAACAGCCCCTATTAAAGTTGTTGGGAAAATCCACACCTCTTAAGTGTTTTATGATTTTCAGTTTGACTGGTTTTCTTTGTTTTTTACAATTAACTCAGCTTGGAGGTGTTGCTTCAAAGAATATGAAAACTCGATTGGCATTTAAACCCCAGTGATCAAAAAGCATACTAATATTTGATGGATAGATGAAATATAATTAAGGATTCTGTTTCCCTTTAAGCCTGTGTCTCTTTTTTTTTTTCCAATATATGAAATTTATTGTCAAATTGGTTTCCATACAACACCCAGTGCTCATCCCAAAAGGTGCCCTCCTCAATACCCATCCCCCACCCTCCCCTCCCTCCCACCCCCCATCAACCCTCAGTTTGTTCTCAGTTTTTAACAGTCTCTTATTAAGCCTGTATCTCTATGGACTATAGCCTTAGGTAGGATCCAAAAGCTGGAACATTTTGAGCTAACCAAATATCCTCTCTCCTTTATGTCTCGTACTCTGTTGCGTTTATATACTTTTCTTAAGCTATGTTTCAGAACCATCCTCCTATGATTTAACCATCAGAATAAACCAAAACTGAGAATGTACAAATAAAAAATGTGTTTTATAAAGTAACGTAATGAATGAATCAGTATGAACACTGGCCTCCAGCACCTCTGGGGTCTACAGGGTCCCAGTGAAACCAAGCACACTGTGTAGATGGTTAGAGCATAAAATTTATGCATTAGCTAAGTGGTGGACATCTTGAACAAATGCCACTTTGAAATAAACAAAGTAGGGCTTGGTTAATATCCAAGTTGGATACTCTTCAGGCTAAGACGTTGAGAGATACAACTATTATTGGTTTTTTCAGACCAACAGGATTAAATGAAAAAACCAAACACAGTAAAGCCTTGGTTTGTGAGCATAATTTTTCGAGAAACATGTTTGTAATCCAAAGCCTTCATATATCCAAGCAGATTTCAAGAACCATCGGCTCCGTTGTGATCATGTGACATTCGGCGTCATGTTACTACTTGACATCACTCATTTATCAAGTTAAAATTTATTGGAAAATAAATTTTTATCAAGACCACTCATTTATCAAGTGATGATCATCACTCATTTTATCAAGACATCACTCATTTATCAAGTTAAAATTTATTGGAAAGGGTTGCTCATCTTGCGGAACACTCTCAGGACAAGTTACTTGCAATCCAAGGTTTTACGTATATCACTAGCTCTCGATAAATACTTTTCCCTTCTTCCTTACGCCAGTGCAACCCACTGTATCGGTCAATCTCCCAATCCTAACCCACGATTTGACTGTTGTGCTACTTCCTGCCACCTCCCAGGAGAGCAAAATGACCCTGATGTTCTACAATTACGGACTATGTGTGTGGTAGTAAAAAGAACAAAGTTTGAAGTCATACTGTGCCAAGTTCGTTGTTATTTGGTATTTTAACTCCATATCTCTAAGCGATATGCTTACGTTGCTGTATCATTGTGGTTCAGTTTTAAGCATTATCTATCGACTTTCCCTATGGAGGAAAAAGATATAACTCTCTTTCACTCCCCTCCACCCCCCACCCACTCATGAACTTGTCTCATCTCCTTAAACTGTCACATACTGCTGTTGGTTATGCTAGTGTTCACGTGACTGTAAATTCTTTTAAATGTGCCCGGTTGGGAATCACCCTGTGTCAGGAAAGACACTGCTGAGGGGTTTCTGTGATGTCTGTAAGCAGCCTGAAGTCAGGAAAGACAGTCTGCAGCGATTTAAAAAAAAAAAAATCAAATTCTAAATTAAATTTTATTGAGATTTTATTTAGGATGGCATTATCTCTTTACATTATTTTGAGGAAAAAGGACGATTTTTTTTACAATATTCAGCCTATTTACATAGAAACACAGTATATCTTTCTGCTCATGTCTTTTTACGTTTTTCTTTTTTATTCACTTTGTAGCTTTTTTCATTGGAGCCCCACATATTTCCTGCTGAGAGATTACACTTAATTTAAGTATTATACAATTTATGTAAGTGGAATGTTTTTAATGTCATTAAATGACCCGTGAGTGTGGGCATTGAACTTATGCAAAGAAGACTGACTTCAGAGCTTTAGGATTGCTGGATATATAGATAAAGAATTGGTGACCAGACTTTTAATGTTTTCATAATTCACTCTCTTGTATTTTCTAGGGAAAAAAATCACTTTTTCCCTTTTCAGGGAATATGCCTAAATTCTCTTTCATTTCTTTTTTTTTTTTCTTCTAAATTTTAATTTAAATTCTGGTTAGTTAACATACAGTGCAATATTGGTTTCAGAAGTAGAATTCAGTGATTTATCACTTACATACAACACCCAGTGCTCATCATAACAAGTGCCCTCCTTAGTACCCATCATCCATCTAGACCATCCCCAACCCACCTCCCTCCAGCAGCCCTCAGTTTGTTCTCTCATTAAGAGTCTCTTATGGTTTGCTTCCCTTTCTCTCTTTTTTTCCCCTTCCCATATGTTCATCTGTTTTGTTTCCTAAGTTCTGCGTATGAGTGAAATCATAAGGTATTTGTACTGACTTACTTATTTCTCTGACTTATTTCACTTAGCATAATACACTCTAGCTCCAACCACATCTTTGCAAATGCAACATTTTATTCTTTCTGGTGGCTGAGTAATATTCCATTGTGTATATATATACCACTTCTTCTTTATCCACTCATCAGTCGTAGGACATTTGGGCTCTCTCCATAGTTCGGCTATTGGCTATGCTGCTGTAAACACTGGGGTGCATGTACCCCTCTGAATTTGTATTTTTTTTCCCAAATTTTTATTTAAATTCTAGTTAGTTAACATATCGTGTTTCTTATTGGATTTACTAAAACTTCCAAAACGATGTCTAACAATCATAACACTTGTGTGTGGCTACTTAAAGTAGGTTGTTAGTCTTTGTCATGCTAAAAAAACAGTGTTCCTTATTATGTTTAAAAAAAACCCAATATTATATTCAGTATTTCATATTGAATATGAAATATTATTATCTTTTCTCCTTTGTATTAACTTCTGGTTGCTGATGTAACATATTGCCACAAATTTGGTGGCTTAAGATGATACAAATCTACTTTCTAACTGGAGATCAGAGTCCAAAATCAGTGTTGCTGAGCTGAAGTGAAGGGATTGCCAGGAGTGGTTTCTTCTGGGCTCTCTGAGGGAAGAGTGCACTTCCTTGTCTTTCCCACCTTCTAGAGGCTGCCTGCTTTCCTCAGTTGTCAGTTCTCTTCCTCCTCTTCAAAGGACATCACTCCACTCTCTGCTTCATGGTTGCCTGGTTTTCTCTGTCTCTAACTCCCTTACATAAGGATACTTGTGTTTCCACTGAGCCTGCCTGGTAACTCAGGGTAACCTCCTCATCTCAAGATTTTCAACTTGATCACATCTGCAAAGTGTCCTTTACCATATAAAATACAAATTCATAGTTTCTGGAGATTAGGACATGGACATTTGGGGGAGGGGGGGTCATTATTTGGCCTACTATATGATCACATATATTTCCTTTTTGAATATAATGTGATTCTGTAGGTTATGTTGACAATTTTTTCTAATATTAAGCCATAACTAAATAGGTACATTAGTTCACATACAGTTTTAATGCTTTTTTGTGATAATTTTTATGTGGTTGATTCTATATTCATCCTTAATATTAGCCTATATGTGTGTGTGTGTGTGTGTGTGTGTGTGTGTGTGTGTGTGTGTGTGTTCTTTACTTAGGTTTGGCAACTGAGTTAACCTGATATTGTGTATAAGTCAAGTAATAAATACTCAACTTACACGAACTTAGGTGGAAGGGGGGTTTTCTTTCCTTGTATAATGAGAAAGGATACTGGAATATCTCAGGGGACTGAAGAAAAACTGAAGGAACCAAGCCTCAGGGACTCCTAGTAGTAAACTTTTGACCCCAGAACTTTTTCTCAGTCCCTCTCTTTCTCTCCTCTCTTTCTCTCTCTTGGAGTAATTTAAATTTTGTATCAGGATAGACAGGCTTTCTCCATGTGCCATGAAACATGGGCCCTCTCTATATGCCATTAGACCACGCACGACAAATGAAGAGGAAAGAAGGAGCTTTTCTTTCCTGGCATTGGTTGTGAGAGATGCTTTATCTAAGTCATATCCCTTCTCAAGGTGGTCAACATCCAAAGACTGATTAATGTGGGAGTAAAAAGGCTGGACATCTTATGCAGACTTAGGGCTGTCCTAGCTTAAGAGCTTCCTTGAGGCCCTACTGAGGAGGTACTGGGGTCTGCATCACAAGCCAACTTCTTCCTCCGTCCAGTTGTGTTCCTTTTTTCTCCCTACCACAGATGTTGGTCCCTAGGACCACCCTGTCTGCTAAACACAGTGTTTCAGTCCGCTTCCTAGGGAACCCAATGTGGCCTACTTGGGATGAAATAGTTTGCTGGGGAGATAGATTAAAAATGAAAACCATTCCAATTATTTCTATTTTGTATCTATTTGATACTATTATATTTAGTATTTTTTCTACTTATTCATAATTGAGATTTATCTATAGTATTCTTGGTGGGAGTGGGAGTTGGGGATGGTTCGTACCCAGTTTTGCATTAGCATTGGTGTCTTTATAAGATACAATGGAATGAGGTTCATTTTTTTCTTTTTCAACCATGCTGTGGCATGGATTGTTATACATGGAAATTTTCTGTATTTTAAACCTTAGGGGGGAAGTTTTCCTGTAAAACTAGCTGGGCCCAGAATCTTTTTTAAGAGCAACTTTTTTTGATAAAGAAAATAAATGTCATGTTATTGGTGAAGGAGTAAAAGCTATGACTCAGGTTTAATTCAGGGCTGTATTTGCACCTTGAGCTCAATGAAGTCAGCAGACTATTTCACTCCCCCCATCTCTGCTCTTTTTACTGTTCCAGCCCTTACATGCTAGTTTGCTTTTGCTTCAGAGGGCGAAATCTGAGTATTGCAGGACTATGTTTCTCTGAGCAACTGCATCAAAGCTACAGTTAATAGAAATTATTCTTTCGCTATGGCTTATAGCCTTGTCTTTTTTTGCCCTTTAAGAACTCTTTTACTCTCTTTCTCTCTCTCTTTCCTTGCATTTTCACTTACATTTTCACTGAACATTGAGGGAGGGGTTGTCAGGAACTGTTAACATCCTACCAAACTGACAGAGAACTCCTAATGTCTTTCTTCAAAAGGAGAAAAGCCCACACTAGCCTTTGCTATAACCTTTCCTGCTCTTTTTACCCAAAGAGCAGCTCTTGCACACATACCCACAAACACACACACATACACACCCGAATACTGAAGGTGTTCCCTTGATTGCATTAACTGTGGATAACAATGCATAACATTAGCACGTCTCTAGTGTTTGATAAATGTGATCAGTTTTGACTTGGGGCAACACGATACTGGGGAATTCTTAAGGCAGAACTTCCCTCTTGGATTCCACAGTTGTCTTCAAGTCTGGCGAAATGACAAGGTGCTTCTCCAAGGAAACTCCCTGACAAATCTTGTTTTCTAAAGAAAAGTGGAGGAGAGGTGAGGGGAAGGAAGAAGAGGAGAGAACAAATTTAAATTCATAGTATTCTATTTCCGTTCAGGTGGTCATGTTCATTGTTTGGCTATGAGACTCCCCCATGTACCTTATTTTTTACTACAACTGGTGTAAACAATGCCTGACATAATTATAGACCAAAATAAGCCCCGATTTTACTAAAGAAAATTTTTATTTTTATTTAAAAAAAAATTTTTTTTTAACGTTTATTTATTTTTGAGACAGAGAGAGACAGAGCATGAACGGGGGAGGGGCAGAGAGAGAGGGAGACACAGAATCAGAAGCAGGCTCCAGGCTCTGAGCCATCAGCCCAGAGCCCGACGTGGGGCTCGAACTCACGGACCGCGAGATCGTGACCTGAGCTGAAGTCGGACGCTTAACTGACTGAGCCACCCAGGTGCCCCGAAAATTTTTATTTTTTATATCTGGTGGAGAAATGGGTTTAAAATGTAGGATACTTGATTCTAGTGGCTGAAATTTTAGAGTAGTTCAAAAAGTCTTAGAGCAGCCTTGAAAGTTGCCGTGCTAAACTGGGATAATAACATTTAGACAGAGTTGGGAGGAAAAAGTTATTGTAGTCATTCATTTGACTTCATTGAATCAGCATGTAGCCAAAGACTTCTCATGTGAGCTGGTAGAAGGGGCTCAACATTAGTTCGACCTTTAATAGTAACTATTGGTCCTAAACTAGTAAGAATGGATGCTAATGATGTCATTCCTTGTTTGTTTTGTCCTAGACTACCTTTACAACAGATATGGGTTGATGAAAATATATGTGTCTACAAGTCTTGATTAAAATAAACCTTTTGATCCCTGAAAGTTTTCAAGGTGTTACTTTTTTCTAGTGGGAGGTCTGTGAGCAGCGCTTCTCAAACTTTAATGGGTGCACGATTCAGCTGGGGATCTTGTCAAAATGCAGATTCTGACTCCGTTGGTCTGGGATGGGGCCATAAAATCCCAGGTGATCCTGATCCATGAACTACCTTTTCACTAGATCAGCATAACTCAGACTTTCTCATCTAGGTCTGTCAGTAAGGAGTTGCATGTGATCTTGGATATATTACCGATCGTCGTGAGAACCCGGATTTCCTCTTTTTCAGTATATTTGCCTACTCACATGTATGGCCCTTCTTAAACACACACACACACACACACACACACACACACACACACACACACAACCTGACGTGAGGGGATTTCAAGGTATCAAAGGATGAACCCCAGATAGTTATCCTCATTTTTAAAAGACTTAAGTGGTGGCTTAGAATTCACAAGGGGAATGCTTAAGGGTGTTTTTTGCAAATCACTCCATTTAATCAAACAGATCTTTATTGATCCCCTTTTAGGTGAAGGCTTTTTGCAAGATACCTTCAGGCAAACCAAAGAAAATGATGACCCTATTCCAGCCTTATTGAAGTTTGTAAATTGAAGGTCATTAGTTGTGCCGAGTAAACTTTATTATCTAAGATCTCAGGAAGGATCTCATGTAAGGATGGAATTTACCTTAAAGAGGTGACAGTCTAGTGGGTATCTATGGAAAACTTTAGAAGCATATTTTCTTTTGCCCAGTCCATAGACTAAAGAGAAGTTCAAGAGACAGGATCATGTGAATTATGCTGGAAACTTTGGGGCTAACCTTGGGAATGCTTATGAGTGTTTTTCTTACGGCATTGTCTATTCATGTCAACAATTATGGACAGGAAAACAAGCAGTCTTCCGCACATCTCTGGAAGCTAACCATTACACACAAGCCCCAGATAGGTCTTCTCTTGCTTTCCCACTAAAGGAGGGTCTATAGGGGTGGGGACTGTAACTACATGGTTGGGGGGGGGTGGGATTGGAGGAGGGACAGCAAAACAGCTTTGTGATTCAGCACTCCTAGGAAAAGTACCACTAATCACTTATCCCTCATCTGCTTTTACTTTTCAAAATTTTAGCAGAGGTTGTAAAGCCTTGCCATTTGACCTGTTGGCATGGGGAAATTCTTTTTTTTCCTAAAATGAGGATATCATTTTACCCAATATACTCAGAATCCATTCAGCCTCAGAAGCCCCACGGAGCATTGCTTTATCTTTTTGCTAAGCGTCAAGTGTGGGCAACAGATCCCAGCATCTGACAAAGCTTCTTGTCTTTGTGCCCCACTTCTTAGCCCTTTTTGACACTGTATCTATTGATACCCTCCTTCCCAAATCCTCATTCCATTTTCTCTTATGACATACAAACCAATGATGGACAGTGTTCAGCTGAATGCACTTGTGGTCCTCCCCCTCTTCCAGGTTCCCCTTGTCCCTACTTCCCCTGCTGGCACAGAGCAGTCTCAGCGCCAAGAGTCTGCTCCCGCTGCCACATGCTTTCTGAATGGTCATGGTGGCACTGTTTTCCTAGGACACCCGGCAGCTCAACACTCTCTCATCTTACTTATTTCTGCTACTGCCAGGATCTTATTTATTTTTGTAAAACTGCAAAATGTGCCATCTTGGGCACTTGTAAACGTGGGCCTATCCTCGGTGGCTCATTAACATCATTTCTCAGCTCAGCTTCATCCACTAGTCTCTGCAGTGGTTTGACATTAGTCTCGTTTCTGCCTTAAGTCTGACCCAGTAAAAGACATCTTCCCCAGCTTATCTTTTTCTTCTCTCAAGTGTGAATATAAGATTTATCAGTTATTAAGCTGTTTATTTTTTTAAAGGTATCTAGCTTTGCGGCACTGTTGATTTCACTATTTGCAAACTGGCTTTGTCATTTTATTGATAGCACTTGAGTGAAGAGCTCCCTGTTAATATATGCAAACTCACAGCTCCCAACGAGCTTTCCAGCCCTGTTAATGAGAGGATTAGCAAGAGCACTGCAATGTATTTAACCTGCGGCACTAGCTCTGTTTCAATAAGACTTCAACAGCCTATTAAATGGAGTGGGGGCTCAATTAACCCACACAAAGGCCACTCTACTGAACGTGGCAGGGAGGACCACATTTAGCATCTGCCTAAGCAGCTTGTTGGAAGCTGGAAATAAAGAGGGTGACATGTTCTTGCCTGGAGCTATGATATAACTGAAATGGTGATTCTAGTTCATCTGGACTGACTGAATAGGTGACAGCATTGAAACCTACCACTATCTCGCCATATGACAGTTTTTTAAAAAATCAGAATATGCTCAACGGTCACTCCGCTCCCCTCATGCCTTTTTCCGAGGGAGCACCCCCATTGTTCCTGGGTCAGTAGGAGTCATGGATTATGGATTTGAGGATGGAGCGTGTCAGGGTGTGACAGTTTGTTGGTTGGGGAGGAGGGATGATGGGGTACACAAAGATGTCCCAGGAAATGCGTTACATTCAAACAGCATTTCCTCTCATAATTAGAAGCTAGAATTCGGTCTTCATCTCTCATAAGCATGCATCACCAAACAGCCGGCCAAGAACCAGCCATTTTCTTCTGGAAATCAATGTACAAGTAATAGCAAATATTGAACTGTATTCTTCTAAACCTTCACTTGAATCGTGTTTGAATTGTTGGCTTATGTGGCCTATACAGTCAACTATCTGTCAGGATATCCAAGGTGTCTCGATTGTTTCAACATTTCAAGTCAAAATAAAAGTTGGCTAATTAAGTAGATTGGTGTTTGTTTACGTAAGGTGACTTGAATCCAACTGTAGTGATAAACCTAAATCTCCTTTTAATTTTCCACATGTGAATTCTCCCTGTGATACAATCAGAGACCTATTTGACAGAAAAAAAGAAGAAATTCTGAAGGATGTTCTCTTTCCAATTCTCCAATGGGCATTTCTTTTTTTAATTCCATTTTTTCTTGAAATTCAACCATACACAAATATTGTTACAGATTGGCTATGTAAGTTTGTCCATATGTTTTGATCTTTTCCCCCAATGTATATCCTATAGCCAAGGATAAAAGTGTGAAATATGTGCCATATCTAAATATGAATGAATCCCCCTTACCCTGTGCTGCCCTCCCGCCCCATTGCTTGTGACCTTCTAACATACTCTATTCTATATTTATCATGTTCATTGTTTATTGTCCTTATCCCCTCGAATGTAAGCTTAACAAAGGCCAGGACTGTGTTTTGTTTGCAGATGTAGCTCAGACATCTAGCATGTTGTAGATGTTCAATAAATATTTGTGGAATAATCGAGTCTAAAAAAGAAACATAAGTTTGTTCTGGTTATGGAATCATAGCCAAATGGTTCATTAGACAAGATTCCTACCTACGAAAATAGTCTACTCTTACAAAAAGAAGTGTCTAGGGGCGCCTGGGTGGCGCAGTCGGTTAAGCGTCCGACTTCAGCCAGGTCACGATCTCGCGGTCCGTGAGTTCGAGCCCCGCGTCAGGCTCTGGGCTGATGGCTCGGAGCCTGGAGCCTGTTTCCGATTCTGTGTCTCCCTCTCTCTCTGCCCCTCCCCCGTTCATGCTCTGTCTCTCTCTGTCCCAAAAATAAATAAAAAAAGTTGGAAAAAAAGAAAAAAAAAAAGAAGTGTCTAAATTCTAGATTGATAGGCTAAATCTATCAGAGTGGTTTCAATAGGGCGATGCACTATCTCTTACACCAGAGGGGTGAGAGATTCGGCGGAACGTGGTTTCCCAAACTGGGTTGGACCACACTGTCCTGTGAAGTGGACTGCATGCTCACTAAATATGAACTCCTTTAATCTTATTCTAGGATATGCTAGAGCACAGGTTTATTCAGTGAAAATTAGAGACACACATTACTAAGATATTGCATCATAGATGCACACGTCAGGACTGATAGAAATGTCACATTAATGTACCATGTTCATTGCAATTTTCCACAAAGCATTGTGCTTTGGATTGCTAAAAAGAAAACAACAAGTGAAGATATCCTGTAATGCTATGATTATATAGTTTACTGTGATGTGATGCTAAAAAAACATTTATTATGTAAAAATTCATTCACTTATGTTTCCAGGCTTAAGGCTACCATGAAACTAGAGAGTGTTTACACTTTTGATCCTGAACTCTTTGTATTAACACTCTGGTAGCTGTAACGTTCATTTATCTATCTGAGTAGCCACAGAGCTGAGACAGATTCTAAAAATCTCCCTTTGGCTCTCTCCATAAACAGGTTGGTACCTGTGGATATTTCATGGGGACAGTTCTCACTCCCAATCTTGAATACACTTTGGGCCTCTTAATGTGTGCTGGGTGAGGAAGAGAATTTCTGTGGGTGTATCCTATAGAGGAAAGAGCCATCTTCTGTTTGAAAAAAAAAAAAAAAGAGCCTTATTCAATGTAGAGCCCAGAACTACTATTGCCTGAAGTGAGGAACACATGTTTGGAAAAGGATATCTCCTGAGACAGCATTTTCTCACTTGTTAGTCGAGGAGCCCGTACTCATGTAATGAGATCAGTTGTACTTGGTTGGGGTTTTTAACTATATTCAAGTTCGTGCTTCCTCTTGTTGGTGAGGAAAGATCAGAAAGAATTATGAAAAAAAGTGTTAATTGTGCCCCGTTCTTACTTCAAAGTTCTGGGCACTAAGACACCTGAACGCGTGCCTCATTCTCAACGCTTCACTGTATCTCTTTGGTTGATGGAGAAGATTGTTTGATATTTTATGTTTAAGATTTTGGTTGTAAACAGGGACTTAATGCCAAGCCAGTTTATGTTTTAATGATACTGCTTTCCAGAGCGAAGGGTTTGTCAATCGGTATCAAGATGTAACTGAAAAGATAATTTAGAGTTAATTATTTTTTCCATAGGATGGATTCTTATGAATTTGACTCTTGACTGAAAACTTCGACTATCTCAAAGTAGCCACTTCATTCTATGACTAGTTGAGTCGCAAAGAGAGACGATAGTCTTGGCCAGCAGCCTACGGTACATTCCATCACTTATTTGTCAACAAGCTTTCTTCTGTATATAAACACAACCTCCCGTGCTATAAAATAAACCTACTGCTACTAATCATTTAACTTGTGGAAATGGACCTCATGTAAGGTTGATAATCTCTTTATTTATTTAAAAAAACAAAAGCAGTGGTTTGTAGGTGGCTGAGTCGGTTGAGCGTTTCTTGATTTCAGCTCCAGTCATGATCTCAGGGTTGTGGGATTGAGGCCTGCGTTGAGCTCCATGGTGAGCATGCAGCCTGGTTGAGATTCTCTCTCTCTCTTCCTCTGCCCCTCTCCCCCACTTGTGCTCTCTCTTTACAATTAAATAATAATGATAATAAAATAAAAAATAAAATAAAAGCAAAAAACACGCATAAATACCTTTAAATGACCCTTAGGTTTTTTTTTTTATTCAAATTGCAGCTTGTTTTATTTTTGCTTGCTCTATAACTTCATAGCTGTGGGAAAACTACTTATTAAGAAGAAATGAGGCAATTTGGAGTCGAGATGGTGCCAGAGTGAATAAATTAAACATATCCCCCTGAAACAACATGTAAACAAAAAGGAATTCCCTACAAAAAGCCACCTAGGTCTTTGGCAAAGAGTTTAAAATTCATTATCATTGGGTTCAGTTATTGGCTTTGTGAGTCCTAGTTTCAGCCTGACTAAATGATATAAGAATGTGGAGGTTTGCTGCTCAGTGTAGATTGATTGAAATGGGGGAGGTGTGCTCTATTAGATTTTGTTAAGCCAAGAGTTGAAAATCTTGAGATGTCCTGTAATAGCCTCCATTGTTACTGATGTGTCAGGCACCATACAAGATGCTGCAGATACAAAGATGACTTTGTATAGCTAACGCCATGAAAGTTTAAAGATGTAGGCAGGAGGTAACCAGACAATTTCAGTAAAACATGGTAAATGCTAAGATAAAGGAGTAAGTTCAACCAATATCTCTGTTATATGAACATGGACCACTCATCATTGAAACTAACAGTGTTTCTCAAATGGATTCTGGGATTGAGGGCTCACTGTGTGTTCTTCATTATCTGTGTCGTATTTGCCATTTTATGTGATGATAGGGGCCACCAGATGAAAACTGGATTCAAATTACGGTTTGATTCTTCTGTTAAGTTGGTTGAGTCTTGGCTATTGCATCTACACAATGGAGGTGCAAATAACTACCTCATTGGCTTATTATGAGGATCAAATAAGACTAAAGTAGAGCTCCTACCCCAGTGCCTGGCGCATAGTAAGCCCTCAGTAAATAACAGCTAGTGTTGATGTTGCTCTTGCTCTTGCTATTGTCATTAGATTCTGAGAAACTCCAGTAAATATTTTTCTCTTACCATAGTGTTAGATTGTGGCAAACCCGTGACTCACTGTGGTTCACCTACTTACTGTTGTTAATTCCTCTCTTCCTCTTCTTTTCTCATGCCCCGAGTGCCTTTCCATTTCACCGATGGCTCATGGGCATTTCCCTTCACAGACTGTCTTCCTGCAGAAATCATCCTCTTTTCTGGGGAAAGAGTACGATTTATGGGAAACCATGAAGTTTGGGAGTCTTCAGGGGAAAGGAGATGAGCATGAAGTAGATGAGGAGTTTTGGCTGATTCCGACACTCAGAGACCTCACTGATAAATTTTAAGGGCACGTAGAAGCTTGTGGGGAATCAACTGAGTTGATTTGAGGACAAAGGGAGAAAATTTTCCTGTGCTTATCAGGAGGCTTAAAAGAAGGTATTGACATCAAGAGTCTGGAAGCAGAAAGCCTAGGATGAGGAGAGAGGAGAGAAGAGCCATGGCAGGAGAAGAATGAAGAACCAAGAGAAAAGAATGATTACAACGTTGACAACCAGAGACCATTCCAGAGTCAGCTTGGTTTGTAGAAATGAAAGAAGATGAGTTTGTAACCAAAAATTCCATTGATCAGATTTTAACCCTGGTTTTAGTTCTACAGATATTAATAACTAATCTGAATAAACTAAGAAAATCCTGTGGCTTTAGGGATTGTGGAAGTTTAGAGAGATTAAGAGTATATACCCAACCCTGTAGAAAGCTTTGATATCTATTTCCCATATGTGGTCAAAATCTATCTGTACTGTTTAATACATAATGCATTTTTCTGTGATTCCTTTTTTAGGAAAAACCTTTTTATTTTTTTGATGTTCACTTATTTTGAGAGAGAGAGAGCAGGAAAGGGGCAGAGAGAAAGAGAGAGAATCCCAAGCAGGCTGTCACCACAGAGCCCCACATGGGGCTTGAACACATGAAGCATGAGGTGATGACCTGAGCCAAAACCAAGAGTCAGACGCTTAATCAACTAAGTCATTCAAGTGTCCCTAAGAAAAATCTTTTTATTGAAGCATAATGTACCTATTGCAAAGTACACATATTATAAATGCTCAGCATCCATATAATCAGCATTCAGGTCACAAACAGAACATTACTATAACCTCCCCAATACCCCTTTTACCCCCATTTAGTTATTAGCACAAACTCCCTGCCTTGCCAGGGTCATGAGAAACCATCCTGATATCTAGCAGCTTAGCATAGTTGCCCTGTTTTTGTACTTTATTTAATTGAAACCATACAGTATGTGCTCTTTTAGCATCTGATTTCTTTTGCTCTGCCTTTTCATCTACCTAAAGCTTATAATATTAAACATTTTATATAACTCTTTAAGCAAGAGTTTAAATACTTGGAATCACTCTCCATCATACACTATGTGTGTATCTAGATAAGATAAATTAGTCAACCTTTTATAAACTGGCTCATTCATTTATTCAGTTGGCATTTATTCCATGAGGGATATAAAGAAATGAGAGATATAGTTCCTGCTTTCAAAATCTTAACATCCCTAGGAAAGGTCAAACTGTCCTGTGGCTCAGTGGAGGGACGTCTGTGAAGGGTGGAGTGTGTGGGAACAAAACTGAAGCCCGTGTGCCAGATGTGATAGGGAAGTGAAGTCAGTGGGATATCAAGGGCAGGGCATTACACTTGTCCTTCCCAGACACAGAGTAAAAGGATACACTGTAAAGAATTTAAAAATCATAAATCATTAGTGAAAATGCTTTTTATTGTCACCAAGTACCAACAATTCTTAACTTATCAGTGGCACAGTATCTCCCCTCCCAACAAAATTTGTAGGTCTAGGTTCTAGACAATTAGTATATGAGTAATCTTCAAATTAGTGCATGCATTTTTCTTACTGACCCTTTACTACATAGGTAGTCTACATGGAAGTTAATTTGGAGAATACCCCGTTTCATAGTTGACCTCTGATACCTGTGGACTCAGCGGCACGTGTTTGTTGCCAGAGTGAGTTCTTGATGCTTCTAAATCATTCAGGTTCCCTTCAGGCACAGTTTGAGTCTTCACCTGCTGGGTGGGTTCTTTATAAACAACAATCAAGACGAAGAAAACAGAACTTGAGTTACTTCATTTTTTTGTCTTTCTTTGTGACCATGTGGAGTTTTTGTGTGTGAGTGTTTAAAATTTAAAACAGTGAGCCAGGATGGGGACCACAGGGTGCAATATTTTGTTTGGTAAGTGCAAATTTTAGTTCATATGTGAAATATTTTAAATAATTCGAGTAACTTTAAAATTGACAGTGATTCCTTTATGTTTGTTAGTTAAGAAGTGAATGATCAAGAAATTACAATGTTAAATGAGCGGTATGACTTCATAGTTACATCAGTTGGACTTTTTGCATTTAATTGGAAAGTATTAATTCATTCCTTTCTCCTTTTTTAAAACATTGACATTTTATTTTGTTATTATTTTTCACTAACGTGATTATAAATCCAAAGTTCAAGGAAAGAAAAGCTTTTATCATTTGCATTGATTTTCTGGCCATTATTCATTTAATTGCATGATTACTGCTGGAAATAAGTTTGTGGATCAGAAGAAGATGGGTTAAAAACGAGCCACTCAGGGCATCAGATAAACCAGGTATATACTGAGGGGAGAAATGTACAAGGTATTTCAGGTATCCAAGGTGCTAGTGGATATTAAAAAAATAGTTATTTACCTAAATTTTGGGGAGGACTGGTTCACATCTTTCTCCAAATGAAAGTGAAAATGGGGCTTGCCTGAAACTGGAAACGCTTAGTGAGCGTTAGATTTTGGAATCAAGATGAAAGCATGGGGCTAACACAGCATTTTGATAGGTCCAGTGCAGCCTGTTCAGTTTGGGATGGAACTGACCATCTGCTTAGAGCTTTTTAAATGTGTTTAAGTCTGAGATGGCCTTTGTTGCTTTGGGCCTTTGTGTTGGGGTGTATTATTATTCCAAATTGTTGGAAGCCAGTCTTGCAGGAGGTAAGGTTTTGAATTCCTGATGGTGTGTGAATTTTTATCCCCAAGGTTTCTCTCTGGGATGAATTGATTTGCTGGCCAGAAATGAGACTGAATTCCTACATCAGGTTAAAGGCACAAGGGTGTTTGGTTTAGCAGCCTGCCCCAAGCGCCTCATCTGCATACTGATAAAGCCCTCTCCCCTCCCAGCCCAAACTTGGCAGTGGCCAGTTACTAATGCAAGCTGCTTGGGGAACAAAGCAGAAATCAATCTAGCTTTCACCTGAATGTAAGTAGGGCCAAAAGGAAAGGTCCCTCATCCTCATTAAGGTCTACTTGTTTTGTTTTGTTTTGTTTTGTTTTTTTAAGCAGGCAACTATCTCTAGTCACATTTCACAGACTCCTACCACCTCAGCAACTCAAAGACCCACCGTTTTTCTCTACCTTCCCCTCTGCCTTAATCAGGTGTCTCTTCTCTAGATTTTCTAAGACAGTGTATTAGTTTGCTTCGGCTGCTATAACAAAATGCCAAAGACTGGATGGCTTAAATAACAGAAGTTTATTCTCTCTTAGTTCTGGAAGGTAGGAGTCCAAGATCAAGGTGTTGATAGGATTGGTTTCTTCTAAGACCCTCTCCTTGGCTTGCAGGTGACCATCTTCTTTGTGTCTTCACATGCTCTTCGTGTGTGTGTGTGTGTGTGTGTGTGTGTGTGTGTCCTAATCTCTTCTTACAAAGATACCAGTCATAATGGGTCCATCCCTATGTCTTCTTTGACCTTAATTACCTCTTTAAGAGCCCATATCCAAATACAGTCACATTCTGAGGCACTGGACTTCAACATATGAATTTCAGGAGAGACACAATTTGGGGCAGCGGGGTGTGCAATAACAAACAGGACATTCCAAGTGCTACTTGAACCTGTGAATGATGTCTCTGGCCCTAAATGATGGATTAGCCATTTTTTTCCTTGCTTTGGAAAATATTCAGGGTTAAAAGTACTGCCTCAAGACAGGGGAGTTCTACACACATCCTGGCAAGTCAGCTTTCAGTGGTAGAGATGGGCATTTTCTCCTGGTCCTGTACTTGAGTGAGTCTACCAATCCAGGGCGTTGAAAGATACTTGACTAAATTAAAACAGAATCCAATATCAGGGGAGCCTAATGCACTGGGGGGAGGATAGGAGAGGTATTATTGAGATTATGATTATTATTATTTGAAAATATGTCTTAATGAAGCAAATGAGTAAAGTATGGTAAACATCAAGCAAGCTGGTCCAGAATTCATGGAGGATAGGATTTAATTGACATTTTCTGTGTAAATGGGTCTAGGCACATTGTATTAGCCATTATCTTGAAGGATGAAGGTTATATAATCCCAAGGTCAGACAGAAGACATAATAAGATTTGAGAAAAGAAATCCACTAGGACTATTTTTTTTTTTTGTGTGTGATTCTAGAATGTTCTCCATATAACATTCTGGGGAAATGGGGGTAGGGGGTGGGACTTGGTTTACTTCCAGGCTTGGGTATAGCTAGGAGAGAATGTCAACTAGCACTTGAACTTACACTAAAAGACAGATATTTTTGCCCAGAACTTCCTAGATTAGAAAAAAAGAGAAGATGCACATCTCTTTAAAGAGAAGTAATCTAATCTGACCTGAGAAAGTAGTAAGGAATAACTTGATTTTAAAACATATTAGAGCCACTGTTATTGTGTGGTCAGGAGAAAGAAATGACCAGTATGACACAGAGACACAGGTGGTGTTTTCTGATTTTATTTCAATACAGGCAACTTTAATACATTTACTCTGTTCCTACTGCTTTTACTCTTTTCTTTGACTATGCATTGTTACCAAGGCTCAAGGGGAGTGCAAAGATGACAACAGTTACAAGGCACTGAGGATAGGTGCATCGTTCCTCACGTGGCAAGGTGGAATGTCATTATCATAGTGAAAACCTTAATCTGAGCCTTGAACTTATTAATGAATTTATTCAGTCAACAAAATCTCCAGGTACTAATTCATGTTGCTAAGATGTTGCTACAAACGGCCAGAAAGTCCTTGTCTTCAAAAAGCTGAACACCATTCTTTTTTGTTGTTGTTGTTTATTTATTTTTGAGAAAGAGAGAGAGAGAGAGACAGAGTATGAGCCAGGGAGGAGCAGAGAGAGAGAGGGAGACACAGAATCCGAAGCAGGCTCCAGGCTCTGAGCTGTCAGCACAGAGCCTGATGCAGGGCTGGAACCCACAAACCCTGAGATCATGACCCGAGCAGAAGTCGGATGCTTAACCAACTGAGCCACCCAGGCACCCCTTTGATATTCTTAATGGATATACTACACCAAATAACATGGACAGGGAAATCGCTGAAATAAATAATGATTTTTCTAAAGGCAAAGTTTGGGTACAGCTTATAAAAACTGAAAAAATAAAACATAACAGACACTTTCAGTTTCTACTTGGACTTTGAAAGGCTGATTCTGCTCCAACATACCAGATTTGGTAGATAGACCTGGAAGATAAAAGCATTTACCCCACAATAGGATTAAAGGAACTTGTCTATGGGGGTGAAAATCAAAGAAAAGCTTTCATCTAGTACATCTGAAATTACTCATAACTCTTCCTATGATTAACTATCACAAACACCCAAGAAACTTCACTCAGAGCCCAAGGTACTTCTGCAGTAGTGTGTGTCCCAGTGTTTTATGAATCTGACCTTGTTCCTTAAAAAGTAATATGCTTTCTACCCTTCATCTTTGCTGTGTTTGATTTAAATCAGATGTTAACTGCCTTACATTGTGGAGAACTATCCATCCATTGATATAACCGTCATAAATTCATCCATCCATTTGTCTATCCAATGCCTTGTCCAGTGCCTGGCCTATTATAGACCTTTAGCAAATATCTGATGAATGAGTAAAAAAAATCCACTAAACCTTGATTGTCTACTATGTGCCACTTATAATCTACACACCATGTCCAATTCTACCCGGATATCACCTGGAACCAGGTTCACTCAGGGGTTTTCAGGAGTGTGTAGTGACTCTTATATTAGTGACAGGAAAAGTATGAGTATAATTTTTACAACAAATAGCTTTCCTAACACACACACAAAATTCTAATAATGTGCAACATTTAGATAGACATAGAAAGAGTTGTTAAGAAAGGTAAGCATCCGGTTAACTTAGAAAAAGCTTGTAAGCAAAATAAAGTGTGATACTCCTGAGTTCTGAGAACATGGTAGGTTAGTGTTTGGACTGAGAGTTGCCACTTTCTCTGAAGGGACAACACATTGAATAGGGTTCACTTGAAAACCTCCAGGGACTTGCTGAAACTCTTCTTAATGTCCTTTTAGGGGCATAGATCCACAATATCAACCAGCCTGAAGAGAATCTCAGGGAAGAGCAGTCCTTCATGGAACGAGAGGCTGGGAGGCAGAGAGACTAACCATGGCGAGACAGGCTTATGCTAAGAATGTAGAAGAAGAAAACTATATTTGTTTTATTCTACGTGTGTCTGATGCCTGGCTCTTGGTCATAGGAGGAAACTTGGCAGACACCAGATGCATCGTTTCAACTAACAGTGTATGGCATTTTATGGTTTGCCAGTCATTTTCTCATGGTGCTTCTCAAACAGTTCCTCCCAACTACCTCTAATGGCAGAGTGGAGTGAATGGAACTCTCTAGGGCCTAAGGAGTAGCACTAAGCATTCTGAAGCAGACGGGGGATTTGTTCTGAAATTTCCTAACTGTTGATAATTCTCTCATATTTGCTTTCTATTCTAATATAGTTCTGTGTTTGCTTTCATGCATTCATCATCCTAGAGTAAAATGTATCCTCAAGATAACGACCTCTGTACACCATCGCCCCCCAGCAGGACTCTGCACCCTCGGTTGCATGCACATACTCATTCCCCACCATATCCCCGTGGGGATGAATATTATTCTGCGATCTTCCTTTTTAACAGGAGGAAATCAGGGATCAGAGAGGTTAATCGAAGTTGATAATTACCTCTCTTTAATAGTACTCACCAAAGTACCAGCCCTTGTCCTATGGTTTCATGCACATTTAATTCTCACAGCACCTCATCATTACTGTTTTATAGAAAAGGAAACCAAGAATTGTAAAGGTTAAATAACTTGCCTTTGGCCACAGGGTTATAAGGAATGAGCCTGAATTTGAAACCAAATGTCTGACTCCAAAGAAACCACTCTCTGTTATACCATCACTGTCACTTTTTTTTTTTTTTTTTTTTTTGAGAGAGAGAGAGAGAGAGAGAGCGCGCAAAAACAGAGGAGAGGGGCAGAGGGAGAGAAAGAGAGAATCTCAAGTAGGCTCCACATTCAGCATGGACCCCATGTGGGGCTTGATCTCACAATGGTAAGATCATGACCTAAGCCAAAATTATGAGTCAGATGCTTAACTGACTGAGCCACCCAGGCGCCCCAACCATCACTGTCACTCTTAATGTTTCTTTTTATTTTTCAATATATGAAATTTATTGTCAAATTGGTTTCCATACAACACCTAGTGCTCATCCCAAAAGGTGCCCTCCTCAATACCCATCACCCACCCTCCCCTCCCTCCCACCCCCCCATCAACCCTCAGTTTGTTCTCAGTTTTTAAGAGTCTCTTATGCTTTGGCTCTCTCCCACTCTAACCTCTTTTTTTTTCCTTCCCCTCCCCCATGGGTTTCTGTTAAGTTTCTCAGGATCCACCTAAGAGTGAACACATATAGTATCTGTCTTTCTCTGTATGGCTTTTTCACTTAGCATCACACTCTCCAGTTCCATCCACGTTGCTACAAAGGGCCATATTTCGTTCTTTCTCATTGCCACGTAGTACTCCATTGTGTATATAAACCACAATTTCTTTATCCATTCATCAGTTGATGGACATTTAGGCTCTTTCCATAATTTAGCTATTGTTGAAAGTGCTGCTATAAACATTGGGGTACAAGTGCCCCTCTGTGTCAGTACTCCTGTATCCCTTGGGTAAATTCCTAGCAGTGCTACTGCTGGGTCATAAGGTAGGTCTATTTTTAATTTTTTGAGGAACCTCCACACAGTTTTCCAGAGAGGCTGCACCAATTTGCATTCCCACCAACAGTGCAAGAGGGTTCCTGTTTCTCCACATCCTCTCCAGCATCTATAGTCTCCTGATTTGTTCATTTTGGTCACTCTGACTGGCGGGAGGTGATATCTGAGTGTGGTTTTGATTCACTCTTAATGTTTCAAATAAAATTTTCATCTTGAGCAATCTAACTAAAATAATACTTTTAAAGCAATGGCCCTGTTATCCATTAATTTTTTAAAGGGGATCAGAAG
Source organism: Panthera tigris (assembly GCF_018350195.1). Taxonomy (NCBI): domain Eukaryota; kingdom Metazoa; phylum Chordata; class Mammalia; order Carnivora; family Felidae; genus Panthera; species Panthera tigris. The sequence continues at coordinate 142,792,827 of NC_056668.1, read as the reverse complement.
GGAATCTTTGAAAAGTCGAGTGATTTAGCTCCTTGAACTCTGAAGAACCTAGTGGACAGTTATATAGACACACAGGTTCCTTCCTCCCAACTCCTGAGGTGGTAAAACAAAGGTCTTTCCATCAGTCAGTCTTCAGTGGTCAATATGCTCTCCATACTTAGCCAGGTGCCCTTGAGAAATATAAATGCAATCTTGGCTTTGCATTTGAAGAACTTGTAATGCTTATAAACATACTTAGACGAAAAGTGAAATACATTATTAAGCAATGAGTGGTTGAGTACTGGTGAGTAGGGTAGATCTCATTACTCCAGAAATTTGAGGTTCATGGAGGTGCTGCATGGTTGAAGAATGGCAAGGTAGGATTTATTTGGGAGAGGATGGCAAGTTCTCCGTTCCATTTTTACCCGAAGCATTCTTGTTTTTCTTCTACGATGCTCTGCCGGCCAGTTAGTTCTCCGACACACCTAGGTAATTTCTCCCAGACTTTCTGATCCTCGAAAGTCATGGAAGTGGAAGTGGAAGTGGTGAGAGTGGCCTGTTTGCTTCCTGTAAACCTGTTCTCCTCCTACCAAGCTGTGTGTGTATCATCCCTTGCCTCATTTCCTAGATATGTGTGTACACCTATATATTCATTTAACAACACTCATCTGTTCATGAAATACTTGGTAAGCACTTACAAGGTGCTGTAAATGTTAGAGAACAATATAGAAATGACTTCCGCATTCATAGAGAGATGAGACATAAGGTAGAGAGGAGGGACTAGAAGAGAAAAGGTAAAAATAAATGCAAATATTTTCTAGAGTCCACATTTCTCTTTTCCTGTTCACCTTTTAAAATAACTGAGCCTCCACATAGTGAAAGCACTATCGAAAGCACTACAGCAGAGAGAGGACAGTGAGGTCACAAATCTGTGTTCCAACACGTGTGCTTCCTGAAGTAGTCTTTCCAGACACTACCCTGAACAACATGATTTGAAATACCCTTACGTTGTGCGATGGTTCTTTCTGAACCAAACATTCCACTTTTGGCAAATCTTACTAACAGCCGAGAAGCAGTTGTTATTGCTTGTTAGCTCTAGCAATTAAATAACCATCACTTAAAAAATAGTATATGGATCGGTTGGAAACGGTAAGATGCTACATGTTGGGTATAAAGTTGCCTGGACTTGCTGTGTCTGGTGTTGATAAGGTAGCAGATGGTCTAATAGACTCCATCCTTGAGCAGCTAAATTGGTAGGGTCTTGGTTTAATAATCTTGTGTTCTAATGATTTAGGCGAGTGATGAAAAGCAGTGCAATTACTCACTTGTAATAATGCCCAGTTGGCCTGGATGGAAGGGGCACTCGCTCATACATGGTGTGATGTAATTAACTCCTGTTCCCCAGAAACATGGCTGTTTGTAGGCAGACTACCTTGATCAGACACATCTCACCTTTATGATAAAACTTAAAAATCATTCTCCAAGTGGAAAATGTCTCTTAATGATTTAAATCACTGGAGGAAAGAATGCTTTCAAAGCTTATGTTAGTGTAGTATTTCCGTGTTTCCAAAGCCTGTCCACAAGTGTGATTTCTTTGGATTCTAAAATATGTTTCTGGGGCAGAAAGGACTTATGCGAACCATTGATGGAGGAGGAAATCATTCAGAGACTTGCTTGAGCCACAGAGAAAATCAGGAGTGCCAAACAGCTCAGGTATTTCAAACACAAGGCCTGGGTGCCGTGCACCCTGATATACTGTTCAGACTCCTTTCATCCAACAGTTTTTTCCCTTTGCCAAACTTCTCATCAGTTCTTCAAGTATGCTGTATAATCTGTGGATTCATGTTATTTTTTCTCATGGTTTTCACTTTGAACCTCTGCTGGGGTAAATTGAATGGAATGAACACCATCAAAATATAGGTGGTAATTAACTACACTTTAATATCCCCCATGATGTGATGTTATTTCCACAGGATAGAATACTAACAAATATTGTGAAATAAAATTGCTTTCTTAAAATGTCAGTTTATAAGATCAACATGCAAAAATTGATTTCATTTTTATGTACTCACAGCAAACATGTGGAAAGCAAAACTAAAAACACAATACCACTTCTAACAACCTCAAAAGAAATTAAATACTTAGAAACTTAACAAAACATGTATAGGATCTATATGTTGAAAACTATACAATTCTGATGAAGGAAATTTTCTAAGAACCTAAATAAATGGAGAATGTATTCTATTCATTGATTGAAAAAGTAACATAATAAGGATGTCAATTCTCCCCAAACTGATATGCAGATTTAATGTAATTCCTATTAATATTTTTGCAGGATTTTTTGTACATATAGAAAAGCTTATTCTAAAATTTATATGGGAAAGCACATACCGTATAATAGCTAAACAATCTTGACATAGAGAAATAAAGTGGGTTGAAGCAATCTATCCGTTATTAAGACTTGTTATAGCTACAGTGATTGAGACTGTGCAATATTGACAGACGTAAATGGACATGAACCAATGAAACAGTGTAGAGAATTCAGAAAGAGAATACAACCCACACAAATACGCCAAACTGGGTTTTTTCCAAAGGTGCACTGCAATTTAATGAAGGAAGCTTAGCCTTCTCAGCAAGTAGCACTGAGGCAATCCATAGTTAAAAAAAATAATAATAAAAAGACCCCGGGGTGCCTGGGTGGCTGTCAGTCAAGCACCCCACTCTTGATATCAGCTCAGGTCATGATGTCACGGTTTGTGGGATCGAGCTCCGCATGGGGCTCTGTGCTGACAGCATGGAGCCTCCTTGGGATTCTCTCTCTCTGCCCCTCCCCCACTTGTGCACGCACTCTCTCTCTTTCTCTCTCTCTCTCCCTCCTTCTCAAAATAAATAAATAAACGTTAACAAATGGGGTGTAAAAAAGAGACAAAAAGACCCAAACATTTACTTAAACTTCACACCTTATAAAAAGTATCTCAAAATTCACTGTGGGCTTTAAAGTGAAACTATAAAATTTTAAGGAACAAACAAGAGAGAAACTCTGGGAGCTGGGACCAGGCAGAGTTCTTTGACTTGACACCAGAAGCATCATCCACAAAGGGAAAAATTTATAAATTTTACCCCATCAAAATTAAAAACTTTGCCCAGCAAAAGATTCTGCTAAGAAAATGCAAATGCAAACGATGGTGTGGGAGAATATATTTGCAAACCACGTATCTGACAAAGGCTAGCATCTGGAATATATAAATTGCTTTCAAAACTCGAACTCCACAGTAAAAAAGTAAACAATCCAATTAGAACATTGGGAAAGGATATGAAGAGACATTTCACCAAAGATATACAGATGGCAAATAAGCACATGAAAAGGTGCTCCACATTATTAGCCATTAGGGAGTGCAAATTAAAACCGCAATGAAATATCGCTACACGCTTATCAGAATGGTTAAAATAAAAAATAGTGACAATGCCAAATGCTGGCAGGATGTGGAGAAACTGGATGACTCATACATTGCTGATGGGGATGTAAAATTGTTCGGGCGCTCTGGAAAACAGTTTGGTGGTCTTTAACAAAATTAAACATGTAACCACCATATAAGCCAGCAATTGCACGCCTGAACACTCATCTAGAGAAATGAAGACTTGTGTTTACGTAAATCTGTACGAGAATATTTATAGCAGTTTTATTCATCGTATCTCCAAACTAGAAACAACTCAGATGTCCTTCAACTGGTGAATGGGTAAACAATCTGTGGTACATCTGTACCATGGAAGGCTAGTTGGCAATAAATACCAATGAACTATCGATTTACCCAACAACTTGGTTGCAAACCCAAAGAACTGGGCTGAGTAAATAAGCCAATCACAAGAGGTTACCTCATTTCCATTGTATGTTCCCATATGTATAACATTTTGAAATAATAAAATTACAGAAATCGGATCAGGGGCTAAGGAGAGAATGGGGACAGAAGGCAGGAGGGTGACTCTAAAAAGATAACCCCAGGCATCCTTGTGGTAATGGAACTGTTCTGTATCTTGACTACATGAATGTCAATATCCTGGTTGTAATGTTATACTATAGCTTTGCAAGTTGTTACCATTGAGAGAAACCGGATAAAGGCTACGTGAGCTCTCTCTGTACTATTTCTGACAACTGCATATGAATCTATAATTTTTTTAATGTTTATTTATGAGAGAGAGACAGAGTGTGAGCAGGGGAGGGGCAGAGAGAGTCACAGAATCTGAAGCAGGCTTCAGGCTCTGAGCTGTTAGCATGGAGCCCAATGCGGGGCTTGAACACATGAACTGCGAGATCAAAGTCAGATGCTTAACCAACTGAGCCACCCAGGTACCCCTGAATCTATAATTCTTAAAACTGAATGAGTCTACAATTATGTCAGATAAAAATTTTTTAATGTTTATTTATTGTTGAGAGAGAGAGTGAGATAGCACAAGCAGGGGAGAGGCAGAGAGAGAGGGAGACAGAACCTGAAGCAGGTTCCAGGCTCAAGCTGTCAGCAAAGAGCCCAATGTGGGGCTCGAACTCAGGAGCAGTGAGATCATGACCTGACCCAAAGTTGGAAGCCAACTGAGCCATCCAGCGGCCCCCAAAATAAAAATTTTTAACTTAAAATAATATTTCCTGACTCATGTATTATTATAGGCACCATAATATTTTATACTTTAGCAACATTTAGATCAAGTCAGAACTCCCAAATCAGCCTTTGTATGGCAAGTACAATCCTCGATTACTGCTGGTTTTTACTGGATTTTTCTTCCAATATCATTAGCAAATGTTCACTGATTTCTTGCTTCATAACTCTGTTTGCTGCAAATAATGTCATTGGCCTAGAAGGTTTGAGAAGAGGGATTGACACTGTCTCATCATTTCTCACAGTCAACGATTCTCCATTATTGTTTCACTCAAGCGAACATCTCACCACTCTGGCTACCTACCAACCTGTCAACTCTCCAGTTGCTTTTAGTTAGTGACCTATTTTGCTCTTTAATTTTAAGTATTTGCTTGCAGTATAACCACAGAGGGCTAAGTAGAACTTACTGAATTCTTACTACATGTCTATGTGCTGCCATGGGCGATGGTGGCTACCAAACTGGTAGCCAAAAGAATAAGAGAAAAAATAGAGCTGTGTCGTGTTAGTCTGATAAGATACTGTCTCCACCCATGAAAGTCGGGCTTGTGGTAGGACTTTCAAGAGGAATAGATCTGGTGTAACTTGGTGATGTTTTAGCAGCTGGACTAAACCAAATATGAGAAGGTAGGCCCTAAGTAAGGTGTTTCATATACATATGCTCACAAGCCCTCTGAGTAAGTCCTACTCTCATTGCCATTTGACAGATAGGGCAATCAAGGCTTCCTGATATATTGTACAAGGTCTACTAAGGCAGGAACCAGTATTAAGACCCATATCTGTCTGATTTGTAAACCTGTATTCACTTCTTCGTATACAACAATGACAGGGCACTCTAACAGAAGTAGTATTTTCGGTACATAGTCTTCTTAGTCACTGTCTTATGAAGAGATGGAGACCGTGATTGGTGATACTTGTTTCTAAGACAGCTCAGTGCCTTTAGTTCTTAAGAGGAAGGGAGAGTAAAATTCTATTCCTGTATTACTCTTCCATGAAAACATTCCCTTAAAGACCTCATCCTCCCTTTTTCCCCTTTTTCCCCTTGGCATCTCACCTTCCTCCTCTCTGCTCTGTCAATGAACTGGTTTCACCATAGCTTTGTGGTTGTTTGTTATGCAGTAGCATGGTGGCAGCAGCCAGCTGATGAAGCATGCCCCTGGCTGTCTCCACCACCCCACAAACAGAAGCCCAGTTGTCCTTCTCCATCAGCAGAGAGAGCCCAGCCCCATCTACCTGCCACCACTGAGCAGCTAAAAATTAGGAGTCCCAGTTAGTGAGCCGAAAGTGTTAAGTTTGCGCTAGGGACACACTCTTCCCTACGGAAATGTACTCACTCTGGGAGACAGCTTCTTTTACTCTCAACATAGCTGGGAAAAGAGATAAATGCTCATTGATGTGACAAATGTTAAGTACATGCCTATGTGTTCCAGGTACTGTTTGCATCTATTAAGCTCTAAGTAGTTTTATGTGTATTATTTCATTTCATCTTCAGAAGTTTTATTACCATATCCTGATTATGCATATCTTTTCAAGTTTGCCCCATAACATCTTTCATTACTTGATATAAATTCTATGTGAGACCCTTACCCATAGAGAACAAACTGATGGTTACCACAGGGGACATGGGTGCGGATGGATGAAATAGGTGATGAGGATTAAGAGTACACTTACCATAATGAGCAGTGAGTAATGCATAGAATTGTTGAATCACTATATTGTATACCTGAAACTAATAAAACACTGTACATTAACTATGCTGGAATTAAAGTTAAAAACTTACTTAAGAAAAAGAAAGAAATACGGGTGCCTGGATGGCTCAGTCGGTCGAGTGTCTGACTTGATTTCCACTCAGGTCGTGATGTCATGGTAATGAGATTGAGCCCCAAGTTGGACTCTGTGCTGGGTGTGAAGCCTGCTTAAAATTTTCTCTCTCTCCCCCTCTGCCCCTCCCCTGATAACACACGCACATACTCCCTCTATCTCTCTCTCTGTCTCTAAAAAGAAAGAAGGAAAGAAAGAAACAAAGAAAGAAAAAGAAAATTAAAAAAGAAGTTCTATCTGAGTTGGAGTAAGGCAGGTTCTGGAATCCTCAGGTACACAGAGAACCAAAGAGGCTTGACTTTTTTCCAGTGTTATTCTTACCCTTCCACATTTCTTACCTGTATAAAGGTTGTGTGGCGTAGAGGAAAATATATATTGTCCCAGTCATGAGATCTAGTTCTCAGTCATTAGATCTACTCAGCTCTAGTCTGAGTTCTACTACTACCTAGAAGTTGGATTTTGGCTGAATTAATTAGGCTTCTTTTGTCTCAGTTCCCTCATTTAAAACATGATGTCATAGACTAAAGTTTTTTTAAGAATGCTTTATGCCTTAAAATTGTGTATATCACCATCTGATGGTCTACTCTAGTTCGTCAGGAGATTTGAGAGCAGAGTTCATAACTTAAAGTTCCCTTTTTTTAACGTTTATTATTTATTTTGAGAGAGAGGGAGTGCTAGCAGGGGAGAGGGGCAGAGAGAGAGAGAGAGAGAGAGAGAGAGAGAGAATCTTAAGCAGGCTCCATGCTCAGTGTGGAGCCTGACGTGGGGCTCGATCCCCATAACCGTGAGATAATGATCTGAGCCAAAATCAAGAGTCGGACACTTACCTGACTGAGCCACCCAAGTGCCCCCACAGTCTGTAACTTAAAGCCAAATTTCTGACAATCCAAGGAGTCATTGGGTACAAGTGTAATGCTGTCTCTTCCTGGGTCCAGCTTTCCAATCAGACCTATCAAAGCATAGATCGCATAATATGACCCTAGACAGCGATAACAGATGTGGGCCTAATTTTTTCTACCAAGCATGAACATATACCCAAGCAGATGTTAGGGCTGAGCATTTTTTTGTTTTGTTTTTGGTTTGTTTGTTTTTAGCCTCTTGGCTTCCAGTTCTTGTGACGAATTTGTTTGGAGGCACACTGCATTATTTTTCAAAGTGGGAAAAACCCTCCTGGCAACAACTATTTTTTAAGTGTAAGAACATCTTCTAGCTTCCTTTAACCCAACTGAAAAATATTTAAAGGAAAGAAACAACTGGTGTCAAGTAAGAGAAAAAAATAGTTGAGAATCTCCTAGGAGCTCCACAGATGATTTTATTCTATCTCTACTGTACCTAGCAAGACGATAAATGTTAGACATCTGTCAGTCTATAATACTTCAGGACTGTTGGTGAGAAACCAAAAACTATTGGGTGGGGCCAGGGTTTGGGGGGGTGTCTGTCTTTTTGATTGCTAAGGAAATTATGTAGACTTAGTTTCAATTGCTTCTTGAAAATTTCCACATCAGAGAATTTTGGTTTGCCCTAGCATGGCAGCTGGTATATAGGGTCTAACATTGTTTACTTTCTGTCTTTATTTGTCAAGGAATGGTGTGATTTTATTGGTGGTAATACACTGAACTGGCATCCAGGTAAAAAAGTTTCTTAAGCATGAGGAAATATTGAATCATGGGACTGAGGTTAGAAAGAGTTCAGGGAAGAGTTAGACAGGAAAGAAGTTCATCAAAATACTGTAATACTGGCAGAGGTAAGCATTCCTGAGGATCTATGCAGAAAATCTTCCACTGAATGTGTATAGAATACATTTACACTCATCCTCAGGAACTTGCCCTTTATCCCTACCTCTTTTCTTGGGTCTCTAATAAGCATGCCCTGTACCTAGAGACTGCCATGTAGTAAAGCACCATGGTAAGCATGCTTGTTGAATGACAGCAAGAAATGAATAGATGAATAAGTAAACAAAGGAATTAGAGACTATACTTCCTACTCACTGCCTATTACTAAAATGAAAAAGTTATAATCAATATGTGCTTAATGGGTTCTGTAGGAAAGACATGAATTTTAAGCCTTGCTTTATTATTTACTGTGTGTTTTGGCAACTTACTGAGCTCCCCTAAGACATAGTTACTTAGTCTAAAAATGAGAAGAATGATACCACAAACTTCATAAGAATGTTGTAAGCACTGACATTTTCATACAAATTTCACAATGTCCGGCACATAATAAGCAATAAAACAGATGAGGCATTATTGTGGTCACCATTATTGACAAAGAAAATTTGATTTGTAGTTAACAAACTTCCTACAAAGAAAACTCAGGTCAAATGATTTCATTAGTGAATTCTATCAAATATTTAAGGAAGAAATAACATCGATTCTACACAAAGTCTTTGCAGAAGTTATAAGAGAAGAAAACATTCTAAGAAGCCAGCATTACTCTAATACTAAATCAAAGATGTAAGAAAACTACACACCAACATCCCACATGAACACATTAGGAAACTGAACAAAAAAATTAGCAAATTAAATTCAACAATATAGAAAAGGATAACCCATTAAGGGCATTCTTGGGCCATGTTGGCTTAACATCTAAGAATCGGTAACCCCATATTAACAGATACAAAAATAAACATTGTATGATCACCTCAAAATAGGTACAGAAAAAGTTTTGATAAAATCTAACATACAATTATGGTAAAAAAAAAAAAAAACTCTCCACAAACTAGGAATAGAAGGAAGAAAATATAAAATAAACCAAAAGGAAATAGAAGGAAAGAATTCATTTAAAGCTAAAATTAAAAAGAAATATAAAAATATAAAAATATTTTTAAAAATTAAAAAATAAAATTTATACATGAAACTAAGATAAGTTTCTTCAAATAACTGAATTTAATGGATAAATACTTAATATACTAAGGAAAACTATAAAAGAAGGGGGAAAAAGACAATATTAGGAATGAAATAGGAAAGAACTACAACAGTTATTAAATAAGTTCCAAAATTTTAAGTAATTATTTTGTGTTCCTTTCACCAAAAATTTGAAGGTCAAGACTGAATGAAAATAGTCAAAATAAAATGGGGAAAACACTCAGGAAAAGATATATAAGCTAAATTGTCTAAAATCCAAACAGGAAACTGAGGTTTGTCAAAGATCTACTCTTTGAAAGTGTGCCAGGATCAGAGTAAACCTAACCCTCCAGAAACAGGTAATTTCCACGTTATTCAGACGAGAAAGTCAACAGAAACATCAAAGCCAAAAATATTAACACTGGAAGAAATAGGCTGGTAGGTTAGCACTTATATATATACAAAAATTTCTAAACAAAACATCAGTAAATCAAATGCAGAAAATAATTAAAACAATAAGACACTATTTTTAAGGATGACTCACACACTTAAAAAAAAAAATCTATTAACACAGTGTTAGTTCCTTAGTATAAAGTGGTGCCCAAAAGGACAATAAAAATACCAAAATTGTTCTGAAGACATGAAATAATTAATGTTTGAATAAATAGAGAGATATGTCATATGCTCAAATGGAAACACTAAATATATAAATTTAAGATGATTCTGTACCAATCCCAATTATTTCATATATGTGTTTAATTTTTAACTTGACAAACTGACTGTGGAATCCCTTGAATAAGTGAGTGAGAATAGCCAATATAGTTTAGAAAATGAATTATAATGAAAGGTTAGCACTATCAGATAAAGCAATTACAGGAGCAGAATCTGGAGAAACTCAAAAACAATTGGAAATTTAACATGTACTAACAATAGTAGTTTATATCCTGGGGGAAAATGGATTGATGCAACTTGTGTTAAAGCAACTGGATATCTGTATTTAAGGAAACAGATGATAGCTTGAATTGTAAAAAAATAAATAAATAAATTTCATCTGGATTAGAGATCTAAATATAAAAAAATGATAGAAGTATTAGAAGAAAATGTACAGGAAATAATTTTTTTAAGTTTGGTATTGGGAAAACTTAAAATCCAAAATCTCTCAGCAAAAACTTAATAATAAATATAATTATATGAGTGTTAAAAACATTATTAAAGCAAAGAATACATAAACAAAAATGAAAATGGCAGACTAGGAGAAAACAATAGTAATATATGACACATAAAGGATTACAAATACAAAATGCATTTATATAAACATAGGATATACAAGTACATATAAATATAGATCTGGATACAGATATAAACATGGAAAAGCCAATCTAATAGGAAATTGAGCAATAGATATGAACAAGAAGTTTACACAAAAATAAACACAAATGACAACAAACATAGAAAAAGATGGTAAACATTAGCTGTAACTAAGGAAACACAAATTTAATTTAATTTAATTTTAATTTAATTTTACGTTTAGGAAACACAAATTTTAAAACAGAAGTCATTTTGCTTCTCTGTGGCTAAAATTTAAAAGATTATTAAGAGCCAATGTGGGCAAAGTTCTGGAAAAGAAGCATTTGCAGGTTGCTAAGGACTTACTGGGTATAATGTTTGATGAAAAAGTTGTCAGTGACAAAGCTACCTTTAGGATTTCATCGTGTCTCAAGTGTCACAAGCCTAAAAAGATATGTGTACAAACATGCTCACTGGATCAGAGGTTGTAACAGAAACTGTGAAAATGCCCATCAGTAACAGAATGTCTAAGTAAATTATGGTACACTCATGAGAGTGCAACCCCAATAGGAAATCACGAGGTAGATCCACATTTACGGATCTGAAAACATGGCCAGGATGCTATTAAGTTAACAAAAGAAAAGTTATAAAACAATGTCTATCATATGATTCCATTGTTCTATAAAAGTTACCATAGATGGAGAGGTAGGTGATCTTTATGTTCCTTTTGTTATCTTTGAGCCTTCATCTTGGCATTGAACTGAGTCTTTAAGCTCTTGTGCTTGTGAGCACAGGTGAAATTCAGGAGTCCCATCAACCATCGTCACCTGGAACCACGTAGGCAGAACCACAGAAGGGTGCCTAGGATACTCAATTCAAGAAGGGAGCACTTGGGTCCTTTAAGGAACTTTATAAAATAGGGGTGCCTAGGTGGCTCCGTCGGTTAAGCATCTGACTCTTGATTTCGGGTTAGGTCGTGATCTCATGGTTCATGAGATCAGTCCCATCAGGCTCTGTGCGGCCAGCTCAGAGCCTGCTTGGGATTCTCTCTCTCTCTGCACCTACCCCACTCGCACATGCAAGTGCTCACACATACTCTGTCTCTCAAAATAAATAAATAAAGTTTATAAAAAAGAGAAACTTTATAAAATATGCAAAAGAGTGTGTATGCGTGTGTGTGCACGTGTGTAAACAGTAACTCAAAGTAACAGTGGTTTGGAGCAGAGAGGATACATGATTACAACCTTCGTGAATGTATCCATTCAACAATCAGTCAGTAAATACTCATTGAGTGTTTTCTGTGTGCCTTGCTAGTCTAAGTGCTGGAAATACAGTAGTAAAGCAAAGTGCGTACTTTCATGGAGCTTATATTTTAATTCCGTCACTACTGAGAATGCAGATGAACATGAATTGCCTCCCCTCTGAAAGTTACTTCCTCTGATTTTGGCCTGAGATTATTCTAGTTCTTGCTCTGAGGCCACATTTTCCTGACCCCTTAAAAGAATTCTAATTGATTCTGAATTGATGAAAGTTAAAGTTTAGGATTAATTTTAATGCTGGCTTTGAGCGGCGATTGGATTTCCTATTCCAACTTGAAATTACTCTTCTCACCTTTCTGCGTGCATCATCACCACCACAAACTACTTAGTAACTACGACACTAACAGGTTTGCCAAGACCCCCTGCCCAGGAGCCACAGAAAACTTCTTCACTCTTCTTAATCTCATTCCATTTCTCTTTAATTCAGTTCTCAGCAGCTCTCTTATTGAATGGATATAGCCATCTCCTTCCAAAGGTGATCCTTCATTTTCCACCTTGAAAATATCTCTGAGCCCTTAACATTCTCTCTGGCCTCAAAGGGGCAGATCTTCTTTGTAAACTCCTTCTGCATTTATCTCTTTCCTTCCCCACAGCATCAATCTTTCTTGTACTGATTTCTTTGCCTTTACCTTCAAACATAAAGATCTCTTTTAAAGGCACAGAATAAAACTGCTTTCGGATCCTGCTGCCTCTCAAGCTAGGGGCTCCCTGCCACCAAACTCTTCGAGTTGGGCTCACCTCGGGCTGCCTCTCTCCCTGTCGCTGACTTCCTTACTCCCAGTGGCCTTTCCTCACCTCAGAAGCTGCACTCACAAAGCTCCCGAGGCAACCCATCACCCAATCCAGTCCTCTTTTTCTCATTTTCCTTTTGCTTTTGATTTTGGTGTTTGTTTTTTTCCTAAAGTTGTTTTATTTTGTTTTGAACACAATTGTCTACCTTCTAACCCTTGAACCACTCTCTGTTGGCCTCCTTAAGCTTCTAGTTTCCAATCTGCTTGTTCATTGGTCCCAGTCTGATGCTTTCAGAATCCTCTCCTACGGACTACCAATTGCCGCTGTCTACAGCTGCCTAACCCATTATTAACATACCCTTCGGGGTCTGCCCCACCTAATTTTCCAATTCTGACTTCTTTTCCAAGGGTCACCTCTGCATCTCCAGTCATCTACCAGACAGCTGCATTTGGGTAGTAGTCTGACAGACTAAATTAAGTATGTCTGAAGCCAGACCCTTCACCTTCCCTGAGAAACTAAGCCTGATGTTTGGCTCTCACCTCTCTCAATAGTCTGTTTGGCCACACTTACTCTGTGTTTCCCAAGACCAGATTCTTTGTAGCTTTTCTTATTCCCATTGTTTTCTTTCTTTCTTTCTTTCTTTCTTTCTTTCTTTCTCTCTTTCTTTTTATTTATTTTAATTTTTAATGTTTTATTTATTTTTGAGAGAGACAGAGCATGAGTGCGGGAGGAGCAGAGAGAGAAGGAGAAACAGAATGCGAAGCAGGCTCCAGGCTCTGAGCTGTCAGCACAGAGCCCGATGCGGGCTCAAATCCATGAATGCAAGATCATGACCTGAGCCAAATTTGGGTGCTCAACTAACTGAGCCACCCAGGTGCCCCTATACTTTCTCTTCTTAAATGAATATATGCTTCTGAAGGAAAATGGCCATTGCATCCGTTAGGAATTCTGCTTGTTTGCTAGTTACAGAGACCTGAAATAACAGTGAATTAAACATGGTGGAATTTATAAAGAAATAATATGACAAGAAGCCTAGGACTGGTGTTCATCAGAGAGACTCAGACTCTATCCTTATGCTTTGTCTTCCTTAAACTGTGGCTATCAACATTAGAGTGTCTTCATTAACATGGTATAGCTGTTGGAGTTTCAGCCATCAAGTCTACATTCAGGCAGGAATGAAGAGGAAATAGGGAACAACAAAATAATGTTTCCCAGATGAGTCATTCCCTTTCATTGGGCTCTCCAAAAGCTCCTTACCCACCCAATGACTTAGGCTTAAATCCAGTCAAGACAGGCTATGAAAATGCAGTGTTTTAGTTTACATTACCATTTTGAATAAACTTCATGTTTTGTTAGTAAGAAAGGAGAAAATTGGTTCCACAAATATGTATTGATCATATTTTATGTGCCAGACCCTGTTCTAGTTCCTAGGAATAAAACAATGAACAAAATGCATAAAGATTCTACCCTCATGGACCTCACATTAATAGTGCATGGACAGGGGCGCCTGGATGGCTCTCTCGATTGAGTGTCCAACCTTGGCTCAGGTCACTATCGCATGGTTCGTGAATTCGATCCCCGTGTCGGGCTCTGTGCAGATGGCTCAGAGCCTGGAGCCTGCTTCGGATTCTGTGTCTCCCTCTCTCTCTGTTCCTCCCCTGCTCACACTGCATCTCTCTCTCTCAAAAATAAATGAAGATTAAAAAAATTTAAAAACAATAGTTCATGGACAAAGTAAGTAGGCAAATAATCCAGTAATCTTGTAGTCAGGAAAGTCTTCACTTATAAGATAATTTTTTTGTGGAGACCTGAAAGAAGTGTGAAAGCAAGATATGCAGATATCTGAGGGAAGAACACTTTAGGCAAGAGAAGAGGGAGTGCAAAGGCCCTGATGAAGGAAGGTGTTTGACATGTTTGAGTAAAGAGAGGACTGATGGGATGGAATGGAGGAGAAAGACAGGAGCAGTAGGAGATGAAGTCATAGTAGCAGGGAGAGGCCAGGGAGTAGGAACTCTAGAACCATGTTTTTCCAGTGAGTCAGATGCAAAGCGATTGGTGAGATTTCAAAGAATCACTCTAGTTCTTCATAGAGAATAGACAGTGGGAAGATCCAGGAGAAACTGAGAGGTCAGTTAGGAAGCTATTGGAATAATCTAGTTAAAAGATAATGATGACTGGAGGATCAGACTTTGAATCTCTTTTGAAGATAGGGATGGCATAACTTGCTAATGGTTGGGGCATGACGAAAATGATTAAAGGGATATTGAATAGAAAACTAGAAGACTCTACCACTGCTTTGTACATATTTTTTTCATATTTCTCCAAAGTGCCTATTACAGTGCTATGCACATAATAAATCTTCAATAAGTATTCACCAAATAAGTAGATTTTAATCTTTTCAGAGGACTACTGAAAGAATTTTTTCCCCAAGACACCCACCATTAATGATTTAAAAACGTACAGAAAAACCTAAATCCTAAAAGCAGACACTGCGACTATATTTTCCTTTGGCTTCTTGTTAGTGACAACTACCTCTAAAAGCTTAAGGAAGAGAAAATACTGGGAAAAAAATTAGTTTGGGTCATTATTAATAGAACATTCAAGAAGAAATAAGGTACCAAATCTCCCATCCAACCATGATGGAATTTACCTGCTGTGTAAATGCCTATTTAGACCAAGTCATTTTCACACTTGTGTGTGGGGTATCACATGATGGCATATTTGGTGAGAAAAAACAATTGACGTGGTAGCTGTGTAGGAGATGGAAAAAAGAAGAGAAGAGAGATTTTTAAAAAATATCCCCAAACTAACAAATTGACTGAAATATATGAAAGGAGAACATCACCATCAACGTGGAGTCTCATGTGAAATTCTCAATGTCATCTGCGGGTATGCAAAGCTCTGAGTTGGGGAGAACTGTTTTCAGTCATCTTGTCTCATGTAATAACCCTGTAGCTCCATTCTTTGAGGATCCTTGGCCTCCTGGATTGGTGTGACATAGAATAAAAAAGTGAGAAAGGAATTCAAAGATATTCTTGGGTATTTTCCAGTTGTTACGTGATTTTATGTTAAATGAAAGCACTTAGCTAGCAACAAGATGGCTCTAAAACAGAGTCCTCCTAACACCAAGGATGGGGCCTTTTATTCATCACTTTTCCGCAACCACTAATGCTTATTTCTCTACTACCACCGCCCACCCACAGGAATAAAATTAATGATATCTCTACCATAAGACATATTCTTCTCGCCCACCCAAGTCGCAGCTTGGAACTCTTTTTTGGTGTGCCCCTGAATCTGAAAGTTAAACGCAAATGAGATTCTCAGAAAATTATTATTGGGCTCAATTCAATGCCCTTGGGCCTCAGAGAGCTTAATATGTCCAACTACTCTGAGCCTTCAATGGGATGGGAATGCAAAAGGGTTCCATTCAAGTAAATGGTCATCCTTTCCTTCCAAAGGTTGAATGAGAAAGGGTGCTTAGGTCAGAATAGCCTGCTGTGAGCTACCATTTCCAATTCATCTTCTTCCTGTAGCTGTGGGGAGGGGAACATTTCATTAACAAAATCCCAGCCAGATCACACTCTGTCATCACTATTGATTCACCTCTCAGAAAGCCCACTGTGTCCCCAGCACTGCCCTCGGTTTCAGTCAATACTATCTCTCTCTCTTCCGAGAAATTTAGAGAAAAAGAAAAAGAATCACCAAGATGAGGAAAAGCTAAAAACAAGAATGACAACAACAATGGCAATGAAAGATAAAAATGGAAGACTAGGGAAAGAGAGAGGAAAAGGACTTGTGATTTATTGTTCTTGTTGTTATAATGATTATTTTAAAAATCCAGCTCCTTCTTAGAAATTTGGAAAAAAGCACCAACCTTTCAATTCACAGGGACATAGATTACTCTATCTTGGTCAGATCTTATTGAAATCTTTAGTCATACTATTTGTATTAACTCTAGAACTTCTGGGCTTTATTTTGGACAGTGGGATCTGATGGGATTTTCTAGCATCCATATCTAGATTTCTCCATGTTTAGAATGTTGGACAGAAGGAGAGGTGACTATACTCTGGTCACAGGATTTTACTTTGCAGACGGCATGCCTGGCTAAGTAATTGGTTCTCAGGGACATGCAACAGTGAAAAAAAAAGACTGACAGGCTGGCATTTTTCTTAGAGAATAGGCTTGGTTTCCTCGTGAGGTCTTCATTCTGTGCCACCTGTCTCTGGGATTTTCTACCCCTGAGACTGGCTATCTGTTAGCAGCCCATGCTACAATCCCCTCTTTCCTGCCTACAGGGACGGGGATATAACTAGTATTTCAAAGCTCAGTTGAACCCCTACCTAGCTTTGGTTAAAAATGAATTTGGATCCTAGGCTGCGTTTTGTGTTGGCACCTATCTAAACACTAGTACTTTATTTTAAAAAATAAAATTTAAAGCCACCTAGGAAGGAGAGAAAGGTTGCCCCGGAAGAGAGTTGGTAACATTAGGACTAAAAGAAATGTATTAACAGGAGAGCCTCACCCAGATAGTTATGGAGCTAGTGAAAGTCTTCATCCATTGACAACCTCTAATTGTTTGAGGACATCGAACAAGTGCTATGGAGCACGATGGCAGAAATGCCAACCGGCATGAACATAGACCAGGCATCACTTTTCTCCAAAGTTTTTCTGTTTGGTTTTCTTTTTTTTAATGTTTTCTTTCTTTTTGTAAGAATGCAGGCATGTACCTGCATGCAAGCGGGAGAGGGGCAGGGAGAGAGGGACACAGAGGATCCGAAGCGCAGGGCTCTGCACTGACAGCAGTGAGCCCCATGCGGGGCTTGAACTCAAGGAACTCATGTACCATGAGATCATAACAGGAGCTGGAGTCGGAGGCTCAACTAACTGTGCCACTCAAGGCACCCCGTCTTTTTTTTTTTTCTAGATAAAGTAGAAGGTAGAGATGCTGCTCTGGGCAGCAGATTCTACAGACTCCTGGGCTCCCAATCCTATTCTCTGCAGAGAATCAGGTGGGGGTCTGTACATCAGAAAGAATTATGCCTAGTGTGTACAGTTACTTTGGACTCAGGAATATATATGCTAAATGGAGCATTGAAGGAGGCAGGTGAAGAACCCTATAAATTCTTTTGTTCAAATGCAGTATTGAGAAACATTTAGCTGTAAAACCCTGTTTCCTTAGTTTCAGTATTTGCTAGGCTAGTGAGTTATAAAGAACCGCAGATGGAAAAAAAATCTCAACAATTTGTTTTTCTCTTAGGAATTCACAGGAGTGTTGTTTCTCAGCCTCTGGGGTGTGATCCTGTCTGCATTTGTAAATCTTTTAGTGAACGGAAAAATAATAACCCTTCTCATTCTGTCTGTGGTCTCTGAGTGGAACGGGCTGTGCAAAGGAGTCAAATGAAAACAGATCCTAGGCCAGCCCAGGTAAGATGGCCAGAGACCTCCTGAGGCTTTTGATTCCACCTATATAAAAGTTCTCGGAGCGGCTATTTAATGCATGAATGTAAAAAGGTGTGCACGCTAGGGGCAGTCTAGGAGGGCTCTGTATCCACAAACAGAAAGATGAGAAATGACATACCACAGAAGGCGGGAGGATTACTAATAAGCAAATCTTGTTTATCGTTAGATGTCGAGCCTGGATCTCCAAACAAGGGGTGGGTCTGGAGAAAGGATCTACATTAGAAATGTCAGTCATGGAGTCTACTCCATTTACATCCCCTTTATATGAAACAGCACATCAGTAGCCCCGATGAGGACACAGGAAACCTACTGCCCTCCCGGTCATGGGGCAAGGGAGGAGCGCCTGCCCTAAGGGCAGCCATGTTGTGCCGCCAGTGAGTCATAATATGGTCACGCTGGCTCCATCAGAGACCGTCTCTCTGAAAATGGACTGAGGCAGTAGTGGAAGAGCCCATGCTTGGCCGTGGAGTCGTTACTGTCGTTACTGTCACCACTCTGGTTTGACTTATCAAAGCCTCATGCCTTTGTTTCTCCTCTACCCCCAGGGCCTAGACAGCCTATGTGTAACTTGTACCACTGTCACCTCTCTACTTGTTTATTACTTATTTATAAGTATATAATTATATATACTTAATCAATTGCATGATTATTATATATACTGCAATTGATGCAATTGATGATTTAAGAAAATATCCTAAGCTTGTGAGTGTGCTTTACCATGACAAGTAAATATGGAAAATGTTACCATCAACAGGGTAATGTATTCTCTATTTGTCACCTTCAGTTAGAAACTACACACCTTGGGCTCAAACAGTCCACTTCAAGGTGTGAATCTAGTTCTCAATAAAGACAGAACGATTTTCCTAATTCAGTCAAACAGACTGATATCACTGACCCTGTTCATGCAGTTTAAGCTTCGTAAAATATCCCCTTAAAATACAGACTAACAAAACCAAGAAGGACTGGTCTATATCCATTGGCAAGAAACACTGTCGACCAAGTACCACAGACTGGGCAGCTTACACAACAGAGGTTTGTTTTCACACAGCTCTAGAGTGTAGAGTTATGAGTTCGAGAGTAAGCAGAGTTCATTTCTTCCAAGGCCACTTTTCTTAGCTTAGAGATGGCCATCTTTTAACATGTTCTCTTTTATAGTTAAAACATTTTTTTTTAATTGTGGTAGGTACACTTCACCTGAGATCTACCCTTCTGCAAAAATTTTAAGTGCACAATTCAGTGTTGTTAACTATAGGTACAATGTGATACAACAGCTCACTAGAACTTACTCATCTTGTGTAACTGAAACTATGTACCCATTGTACAGCAGCTCCCCTCTTTTCCTTCCCCTCAGCCCTTGCCAACCGCCATTCTACTTTGTTTTTATGAATTTGACAATTTTAGAGGCTTCATATAGGTGGACTCATACAGCATTAGTCCTTCTGTGACTGGCTTATTTTACTTAGCATAACGTCCTCCAGATTCAGCATGTTGTTGTATATGGCAAGATTTCCTTCTCTCTCTCTATTTTTTTAGTTTGTTTATTTATTTTGGGAGAGAAAGCGCATGAGCAGGGGAAGGGCAGAGAGAAAGGGAGAGAGAATTCCAAGCAGGCTCTGAACTGTCAGGTCAGCGTGGAGCCCCACTTGGGGCTCAAATCCATGAAATGTGAGATTATGACCTGAGCCAAAACCAAGAGTCAGATGCTTAACCAACTGAGCCACCCAGGCACCCCGACATTCTTTTGTTTTAAGGCTAAGGAATATTAATTCCATTGTATGTGTATACCACATTTTCTTTATCCATTCATCTGTTGCTGAATATTTAGGTTGTTTCCATCTCTTGACTATTGTAAATAATACTTCAGTGAACATGGGAGTGAAAATATCTGAGATCCTGATTTCAATTCTTTGGGAGATATACCCAGAAATGGCATTGCTGGATCATATGATAATTCTATTTTTAATTATTTGAGGCACTTCCATACTATTTGCAGTGATAACTTCACCATTTTACATCGCCACCAACAGTGTACAAGGATTTCTATCTCTCCACATCCTTGCCAACACTTATCTTTTGTGTTTTGGATAGTAACTATCCTAACAGGTATGAGGTGATATTTCATAGGTTTTTTATTTGCATTTCCCTAATGATTAGCAATGTTGAGTATCTTTTCATAACTTGTTGAGTATTTTTTACCTTTTTTGGAGAGATGTCTATTCAAGTCTTTTGTCCATTTTTAAAAACAGGTTATTTGGACTTCTTGCTATCGAGTTGTAAGAGTTTCTTATGTATTTTGGATATTAACCCCTTATCCGTTAGATGGTTTGCAAATATTTTCTTCACTCTGTTGATTGTTTCCTTTGCTGTGTAAAAGCTTTTTAATTTGTTATAGTTCCACTTATCTATTTTTGCTTTTGTTGCTTGTGCTTTTGATGTCATAGGCAAGAAATCATTGTCAAGATCAATATTATGAAGATTTTCCCATTTTCTTCTAGAACTTTTATAGTTTCAGGCCTTATATTTAAGTTTTTAACCTAATTGGAGTTGATTTTTATGTGTGTGGTGGAAGATAAGGGTCCAATTTCATTCTTTTGCATGTTGATTAGATGGCCTTCTTCTTCCTATATTCACATGATCCCCCCACTGAACTTTTTTGTTTCCAAATTTCCTATTTTTACAAGGACACTGGTCCTATTGGATTAGAGCCTACCTAAATGACCCCATTTATACCTAATTATGTCTTTAAAGATCCTATGGCTTTATACAGTCACATTCTGAGATGCTGAAGGTTAAGACTAAAACATAGGAATTTTGGAGGGACACATTTCAATCTATAACACTAACCAAATAAAATGCTGTAATTTCAAGAGTAAGGATGTAGTGACTCCTTCCTTTTGTGGTTTAAATAAATAGAAATACTATTACAGTATGTACAAATGAAAAGTGACCTGTTGGCATGGATTTAGGTAAATTACCTTAATTCTCCATATTTCAATTTTTCTGTGTATAAATCAGAAAACAAATGTATTCCCTATCCTCTCTGAACTTTTCTAACTGGTCAAAAATTTCAATCTTTAAAAATGATTTTGTCAGGGCACCTGGGTGGCTCAGTCTATCGAGTGTCTGACTCCTGATTTCAGCTCAGGTCATGATCCCAGGATCGTGGGATTGAGCCCGGCTTCAGGCTCTGCACTGAGTATGGATCCTGCTTAAGATTTTCTCTCTCTCTCTCTCTCTCTTTCTCTCTCTCTCTCTCCTCTGTCCCTCTCCCCTGCTCATGTGCTCACTCTCTCTCTAAAAAAAAAAAAAAATGATTTTGTCATCTTCAAAATCTTGTATGTATTCATTGCCCTGTGGTTTTTATTACAGTGTGGCCATTTCCAGGTTGCTGTCCCCTGACTCAACATTCATAATAGCTCCGGGATGCCCCTTGGAGAGCAAATACTCTCTTGCCACTTTGCAGATGAGGACATCAGTATACAAGGAGATTAAGGGATTAAGGAAGCTAATAACATTTCCAAAATCATATATATTAAGTTGTGACCTTAAAAATAGAACCAAAATTACTTGACCCGTTATCCAATAGCATTTCAACTACTCTCTTAATATATCACAATTTTGAATAGCAGCTTTTGATGAGAAATAGAAGAATAAGAGAACAGTGTCCTGAGACTAAAGAGTTAAAGTACTAAGAATCTTAGTTCTTTTTTCTGGAGCTGGCTTCCTTTTCCATAGGATTAACTAGAGTAACATGGCTCCAATGAGGGTTGAAATTTTTGGCATCGTCAACATTTTATGTATCTCTAGTGTCTTTCCAGGCACAATGTTTATAAAATGATGGTGATGGCCTCCCACAAATGAGTCATGTTCTATGGTTTAGATAAGTTTCCTCAGCTGATAATCATGAACTGATTATCATTATGGCTTTTTCCTGGACTTGTTTCAGTGCTGAATTTCATCCAAAGCCTGTGTTCACACATTTATTTTCTTGTAATATCCATTGGCAATTTCATTTCCAGTGGATTGTTGGACTTCTTACTTATTAATTTCCCCAAGCTCATTAGTTAGTATTGACGTTTACCCCTTGTCTTATGTTGATTGCAAATATTTTTTGACAGATTTTCAGCTATCTTTTTATGGTGTATTTGCCATATCCAAGTGAAGATTGTATTTTGTTTTTCATAGTAAAATCTATCAAATATTGCCTTTACTGTTTCTGAATTCTGTGACTTGCTTGCCAAGATTATGTAATAATTATTTAAATTTTGGCCTTGTTTTTAAATGTTTTTTTAATTTTTTTAACATTTATTTATTTTTGAGAGAGCATAGCGGGGGAGGGGCAGAGAGAGAAGGAGACACAGAATCAGAAGCAGGATCTGGATTCTGAGCTGTCAGCACACAGCCCGACACCGGACTTGAACCCATGAACTGTGAGATCTTGACCTGAGCTGAAGTCTTAGTCTCAACAGACTGAGCCACCCAGGTTTTGAAAAACATATTTCACTTTCAAATTCACCAGGAATTTTTGTGTTTGTGATGAAAGAAGGAATATAACTTTATTTTATTTTTTGACTGTATAATCCAATTTCAGCAAAAATTTTATTAAATCATCTATCTTTTCTATACCTTAATCATACTCAATTCCCACTGTATATGAACCAGGTTCTCTATTCTATTTTTCACCATTAATTCTTTTTTTCCTGTTCTTATACCATTGTCACACTACTTAATTTCTGCAAATTCTTATTATGTTTTGATATTTAATGAGGCAAGTTCTGTGTCTTTCTGAAATTATCTTGAACTTTCTAGCACATTTACTCTTCCAGAATAATATTTCAGTTATTCAAATGGTATATATTTTGTAAGTTTATTTATTTATAGAGAGAGAGAGACACAACAATGAGTGGGAGGAAGGGCAGAGAGAAAGAAGAGAGAGAGAATCCCAAGCAGTCTCCGCAAGAACCCCACACAGGGATCGATCTCACGAACCATGAGATCATGACCTGAGCAGAAATCAAGAGTCGGACGATTAACCAACTGACCCACCCAGGCATCCCTCAAATGGTTTTTTAAAAATGCCATTGAGTTTTCTAGTTTACTTCAGTTCAGTTTTTATTTTAAAAATGATTAAACCACTAGACTAAAATATAAATAGTTCATATGTAATTCTGGATTGACTAAGAAAGTGGATTTTACTACTTGAAAAAAACCAACAAAAAATTAACTTCCATATGGCAAATATATCATAAACAGAGTTAGAAGACAGTTGACAGTCTGTCATAAAAAATATTTGCAAAGTAGTTGAGCAACTTTATATGTCAGGCATAAGGTGCTGGGCATTTCTCAATGAATAACTCAGGTGATAATTCCTGTGTGGAATTAACACTCTAACAGGGTAAAGCCAACAATAAACAAGGAACACAATAAATAATTATCGGCTAATTAGTACGTACATATGCTATGAAAAAAAAGATACAAAGTAGAGGAGTCTGGTAAAAAAGTCAGAATTCCCTGGATGGAAAAAGTGTTGAAGTTTTGAATAGGGTGATAGGGAAAGGTTTCAATGAGGAAGGGATATTTGGGCAAAAATTGAAGAAGGTGAAGGAGTTAACCATGTGGATAATGAGAATTATTGATTGGGATTGGTGTTTATAAAATCATTTGGGGAGAGTTGATATATTATGGATTCTTCTTATCCAAGAATCAAGTGTGTCTTTCCATTTATTTAGGATTTCCTTTAATTCCTCCAGAAAATAATTGATATCTTTGTATATCTTGGGTATTGATGGGGTCTTCCACATTTTCAGTTAGGTATATTTCTAAATAATGTATGATTTTTACTCTTGCTATTTGTGGAAATGGAACTTTTATATTTTATAATTTTTTATTTCTAGTGCATAGAAGTATTGATTTGTGCTTCTACATCTCCTATCCTCCATGTATTGGACTCAACTCTTTTATTGGTTGCAGTTTTTCAATTTGTAAACAAATTATAAACAAATTATATGGTTGTCTGTAGACAACCACTATAACTAAAAATGTAAGTGGTTCTATTATTTTCATGTCTGTCTCTTTTATTTACTTATCTCAAGTATCACCTAAAACTTCAAAAATACCATTGAATACATGTATTAACTGGCATCTATGCTTTTTTCCTGATATAAATGGGATGTTTCAAACTATTTTACCTTTAATTATGATGTTTGTTCAAGGTTTTCAATAGATTACTTTTATCAATTTAATGAAATTTGAGTCAGAACCAGATGTTAAAATGATAAGCTTTTAACAATCATCTGTTGCCATAATTATGCTATTTTGCTCTTTTATATGGTCTATAATTTTCTTTTTTTGGATAATAATAGGAATTCTCTCTCTTGGACCTTAAATGAACAGCCTTGAAAATTGTCTGGACTTTGTACATATCGTATTGTTAACCGTGCAGTTTCTTCTGTGGTTACAGATCTACTCATGTGTCTGTCCTTGATTTTGCTGAAAGATCATCTATTTCTTCTGGACTTGTACATACTTTTTTTGGTATCAAGATGTATAAGTCATCCTTCTACCACTTTCTTCTTGTTTTCATTTCCCATTTTTGTGGTTATGACTTTTTTCTTATCACTAATATTGCTTAGTGACTTATTTTCTCCTTTTCTTGAATAGATGTGCCCAAAGTTTTACTATTGCATTGGACTTTTAGGAGAACAAGTTTTAATTTTATTAAGACTGCTTTTATTATTTTATTTTATTTTATCTTATTTTTGTCACAGTTTTATCATTACTAATTCCATCCACTTTCTTTAGTTTTACCAGTCTTCTTTTTAGTTTTCTAAATTTAGTGCTTATACACTTATTTTCCTTTTGAAAATGAATGCAAAATCTTAACAAAGTAAATGTAAGCACAAAGATTATAAAATCAATTACTACTACAAAGTGGATAACCATCAACCCCCCGGAAAAGCAACTGTCCCCTGCACCACTCCTTTATATATTCCAGTTCTGTTTCTTAGAGGAAACCACAGATAAATCTTTTACTATTGTATTTGGTCCTTACTTACTATCCTACCATTAAAAATTACTTCTTTTGTTATTTATTGATTTGTCAGTTTTAGATATTATCCATAACTTATTATCTATATACTTCTGTTATGCTTTGCTTTGTTACAGAAATTCCATATAACCCAACATCCTCTTATACTACAATTTGGCTTAAGTTATAGTCAGTATTTACAATATTATGATTGTGTAAAAATATAGTTTGCTATCGAGCCATATAGTCTTTTCTTTCTTGTGTACTTTTTCTTTTTCTCTGGAGTTAATATTTATCCTACCTTTTCTTTTGTTTAGTAGTCTATGTATGTAAGGCAATGACTTTCCAAATGTTCCAAGAGAAACCTATCACTTTTTCCCCAAACAGTAAAGCACAGAAAATAATCTTTTCAGCACATTTCTGTCCTGGTTACTTGCTCACCCCAGCTCCCCAGCCTCCAACTCCATCTGGACTGGCTGGCCTCTAGAAGAGTTGTAGAGATGCTGCCCAGACACTTCCTTCCGTTCTTCTCTGATCTAAAATCCTGTATTTCCTGGATCTCATGTTTTTGCTTCTTTCTTTCTTTCTTTCTTTCTTTCTTTCTTTCTTTCTTTCTTTCTTTCTTTCTTTCTTTCTTTCTTTCTTTCTTTCCTGTTCTTTCTTTCCTGTTCTTTCTTTCTTTCTCTCTCTCTCTCTCTCTCTCTCTCTCTCTTTCTTTCTTTCTATCTGAGAGAGAGTGAGATAGAGAGCTCACATGTGCATGAGTGGGGGAGGGGTAGAGGGCGAGAGAGAGAGAGAGAGAGAGAGAGAGAGAGAGAGAGAGAGAGAGAATCTCAAGCAAGCACCATGCTTAGTGCAGGCCCCGACGTGGGCTTGATTCCACGACCGTGAGATCATGACCTGAGACGAAATCAAGAGTCCCACGCTCAACCCACTGGGCCACCCAGGCGCCCCTCAGTTTTCATTTTATTCTCATTTTACTGAAGTACATCCTCCAAGATTTTCCATAAGAACGATGAATGGGAGATGCTTGTAAGTCTGATTTACCTCAATTTTAGGCTCATGTTTAATTGATGGTTTGGCTAGATATGCAACTCTGGTTTAAAAATCATTTTCTCTTGGTTCTGAAGGCATTGTTCCACTACCTTTCAGCATCTAGTATTCAAGATTAAGAAATGTAGTGATTCTCATTCCCATGTCCTTGTTTATGACCTATTTTTACATCTTCTTTCCACCTACAGGGTTTTGAAATTTTTATACTGATGCATGCTGGTAGGTGTGTTTTTCACTCCATTTGATGGGCCCTCTCAATCTATAGATGTACCCTTTGGGTTTGCAAGTTTTCTTGTAAGTTTTCTCGGTAATTTTCTCCTTTCTATATCCCCAGTTTTCTCTGTGTAGCTACTGACAGTGGGATGCCACATTCTTGGCTTGATCCTCCAATGTCCTCATGTGTTCTTTCCCATATTCCACTTATTTGCTTCTTTATTAATTCTTTGATTTATTTTAGCTTCTGTGAAGTTTCCTTAACTTTATCTTTGACTTCTTCTACAGAATTTAAAATTTCTAACAGCACATTCTCTATTGCCAAGAGATCTTTCTTATCTGCCAAGTATGCCTTTTTATCATTTGTCAGCGTGTTGTTTTCTCTTCTCTCTCAGGTCATAGTAGTTATTTTGAAACTTCCTTCTGCTATCCCCAGCCCCAAATTATTTTGGGATTCCTTTTCCCTGTTTTTTGGTGGATTTCCTTTTCATTTAGGTAGATTTCTCAAAATGTTTAAAGATTGTTGACTGTCCCATCATATTTAAGATTAGGCACCAAAATGCTGATAGGTAAGTTAGTTGCAGAGCGGAGGGACTCCAAAACGCCATGTTTGTTGAAGTATCCTCAAATGTTAGCGTTTCTAGTTCACTCACTTCAGACGGGGGTCAGCCACCCTTCTGACTGCTGGCATTCTGATGAGCAGTGTCAGGAAATTTATCTTCCTGTTCCCAGCCCTACTTCTTTCTCCTGCTCCCTTGTTTCATACTACTCCTGAGGTCCTCAAGGTTTAGGCCTCAACGTCTCAAGTCCTTTAGAACATGCACCTTCAGTGCCACATGGGCAGTGTGGGGACGTGGCCAGGTGCTTGGCTGCGTAGCGGAGAAGGACCTAAGTGTCTGGCTGCTCTGTGGAGGGAACTCCGAATGGCCTCTCATGTCAGCCCCATGACCCCGTTGCACCTTCCATGCTCCCTGGTATCATTTGGAGCCAAGCTTGACAGAGGTACTGAGACGAATTGCATGCCATTTGTTGATATCATTGTCTGCAGAAATTTGGATAACAATTTTAACTATTCAGTTAAATCAAGTGCTTTTGAACTTGCCAAATAATTGAAACTCCTCAGCTAAAGTTTTCTCCTCTCCCTCTTTGTCAATCGAGAGCATGTTAATATCTTTACTGGCATTCTAATATGGTTTGGGGAAAGAGAAAGTATAAATACCTGTGATCAAATGCCATGTAGTCACTTTTCTGGTTTTCTAATAAATGCAACCGAAGGCTAAAATTGTGCTATGAGTAACATAGGGCACAAAACCCAGCTTTTTCCATGAGGTTTTCTCATTATTATTTCTAAAAACTCA
The DNA here is from genome assembly GCF_018350195.1 of Panthera tigris. Lineage (NCBI taxonomy): Eukaryota > Metazoa > Chordata > Mammalia > Carnivora > Felidae > Panthera > Panthera tigris. The sequence goes on along the minus strand of NC_056668.1, from coordinate 142,765,089 downwards.
CTTATATGAACAGTTACTAAACTATTCTGTGATTATTTTCAATTTTAAAATGAATCGATTTGTTTGGCTTTCATTTTCTTGCTAATTTTTAGTTTTATTAAAATATAGTCAGAGAATATGGTCTATATATTTCTGCTTTAAGGATTGATTTATTGTGATTTTTCTTTGTTGTTTGTGCATTGCCAAATTTTCCATTGTTTCATGAATATTTGAAATTGCTACGAATTTACCGTATATCCATATTTTATCTAAAGTTAATTGCATATTATGTTAATTATGCTATTCATACTCATTATACCCTTACGTCTCACCTACTTCATCTGTCACATTTTGACAGGGGTAATTTATTAGCCTTCCCTTATGCATATTGGTTTATTAATTTGTCCCTAAAATTCTTTTTTTTTCTTGATGTGCCAGTAGGAGTTAAAAAGTTTCTTTACCCCTTTACCAATATAAAAACCCCTTTTTTGTTAAATTCTGTGACTTAGATTCTATTCAGTCTGTTTTTAATGTTGCATAACTATGTCTCTTATTAGTATTTCAGAATATGTTTCTGTTCCATTTATTCTGAGCCTTTTTGTATCACTTCATTTCTGGAGCATCTCTTGTGAGTAACATATAACTGGTTGAATTTGTCACCACTCCATAAGTGAGGAGTTGTCTGTGCTACAGGCAATCGGACTGAGAGGGATTTTAAGCAGATGAATAGTATTATTGGATTTACATATAAAAAATTGCATACCCTTTCTAGAGATAGAGAAGAAAGTGGAAAGGAATGCGATTGAAGGCAGGTGGAATTTGGACTTAGGTTTCTAACTTAAAATTTTAGTGCTCTGGCCCCATTTTAGTATTTATCTAAAAATGAAATGATAGGGGTGCCTGGCATGCTCAGTCAATGGAGCATGCAACTCTTGACCTTGGAGTTGTGGGTTCAAGCCCCGTGTTGGGTATAGAGATTACTTAAACATAAAAATCTCTTTAAAAAAATTTTTTTTTTAAGTGAAATGATATAATTTAGATGTCCACAGCCTCTGGAAGAAAAATGGTGAGAAAGGAGGGTCTTACACCATAGTTCAAGAGACTGTCTACCAGGCATGAGTAAACTGTTCCTTTTCAATGCTGTTTTAAGTTTTCAAAGATTACTTTCAAGAAGTAATGACCACATATTAGATTGCAGACTTTGTAAAGAATCTGTCTTGTTCATCCTTATATCTACAGTACTTTATGCATGGTACATGTATGATTCATATTTCCTGCATATAACTGAACTTAATTCAGAAGAAAGTGACTCGTGTTTCAGAATTATTTTTATGCCATTCATTCCACATTTCCTAAGACTCTCATGGTAGGTCCTTAAAGCTTAAATGGACTCCCATAATCAATATATAAATTAAATTGACCTTCTTATAACAGCTTTGAAGCTCAGCCAGTTGCTCTGAAAATCTAGCTCAAGGAAAAGGTAGATGAAAACTGGGTTTATGTGTTCATTGGAAAGCCCCTTAGTCATGCTTCCTACCCCCACTTGAGAGCAATTCTATAGCTGTTAAAACAACCACAGTCACCTCACTCTCAACACTCCCTGTATATACACTGAAACCTCTTGGCCACTCTCTCTGTCTATATCCCTTGAAATTGCTCTCTAGTATCTCTAGCTCAGCAGGCGTTTTTCTTTCATGCATTCATTGAACAACCATTCATTTTACCCTTGTCATATTCCAGGCACTGTTCTTGGTGCTGACGGTCTAGCAATTGATAATGCCTGTTCCTCTGGCTGTGCTACTGGTGAGATCTGAAGCTGAGTCGGAAAAGGGTAGGCAGTATATGATATATGGTACAACATAGATGCCTTAAAAACATTGTGTTGAGTGAAAGAAGGCATTCACAAGAGGCCATATAGTTTATGATGCCATTTATATGAAATGCCCAGAATTGGCAAATCCATGGAGGCAGAAAGTAGATGAGTGGTTGCTAATTAGGGGCTGAGGGGAGCAAGTAATGGCTATGGGTATTGTATTAGTCACAGTTCTCCAACGAAACAGAACCAATAAGGATGGGTATATGTATTTATTATAAGAGATTTAGTATGAGGATTTATAAGAGATTTAGCATGAGATTTAGTTCACATAATTATGGAGCTTGGAAAGTCCCAAGGTTTTTAGGTTGAGTTCTTAGCTGGACCCCCCAGGAGAGCTGATGGTGTAGCTCTAGTCTGAAAGCTATTGGGATCAAGATCCATGAAGACCTGATGATCAGTTTGACTTCTTCAACTGATTGGACGTGGCTCACTCACATTAGAGAGAACAATCTACTTTACTCAGTCTCCTAATTTAAATGTTTATCACATCCAAAATCACCTTCACAGAAACACCTAGAATAATTTTTGACCAATAATTTTGATGAAAAGTGGGCCCAATTGGGGAACCTCGCCGGTTCAGTTGGTAGAGCATCTGACTCTTGATCTCAGGGTCATGAGTAATAGCCACATGTTGGGTGTAGAGATTATTTAAAAAAAATTAGGGGCACCTGTGTGGCTCAGTCAATTGAGTGTCAGACTCCTGATTTTGGTTCAGGTCATGATCCCAGAGTCTTGGAATCCAGCCCTAGGTCAGGCTCTGTGCTGAGCATTGAGCCTGCTTAAGATTCTCCCTCTCTCTCATTCTCCCTCTATCTGCCACCCCTCTCATGCATGTGTGCTTTCTCTCCCTAAACAAAAAACAAACAAAAATTGGCCCAGTCAAGTTAACGCATATAATTAACCATCACAAGTTTGTTTTTTGGTGTGATAAAAACGTTCTAAAATTAGATAGTGGTGATAGTTATACAACTCTAAATATACTAAACCTGCTAAATATGTATGAAATATACTATACTAAATATATACACTAATATTATAAAACCCACTGAATTGTGCACTTTGAAAGAGTAAATTGAATAATATGTAAATTAAATCTCATTAAAGTGATTTAAAAATAAACAAATACAATACATAAAAAATTGTAAATTTTTCAAAAATTAAAAATAAAAATAAATACAAGAAAGGGCAGTATCCCAAGAATGATATGGGTGCTATGAGACATTCATCTAGAAAGTGCATCTAGTACCTTGCTTCTCCAAGTATGGTCCAGCAGCTTGGGCATGACCTGGGAACTTGTTAGAAAGGCAGAATCTCAGGCCCCACCTGCTGACTCAGCATCTGCATTTTAACAGTGTCAAGTGATTCAAATACCCAGTGAAATAAGAAGCTCTGATTTAGTGGTCTTACATTTTACTTATCATTTTATTTTGATCAATGAAATAATTTCTTAATCAACATCTTATATTGAAGCTTGATATATGAACAAATGAAAATTGAGCCTCTCTGGTTGAAGAGAGTCTAGGAACCCTCAGCCCACCTGCTTGCCCCCACCTGATAGGAAACCCCCAACCCCTCTGCCCTAGGAATCCAACACAAGTGGGTCAGATCTCTCTCTCTCTCTCAATCTCTCTCTCTCTCAAGTAAAGTTTATAATAACAACTTATAGGCAAACTGACAAGACAATTAGTCCTCTCTTGTAGGAGAAAGAGAAGGAAGAGAAGAAGAGAAGGAAGGAAGGAAGGAAGGAAGGAAGGAAGGAAGGAAGGAAGGAAGAAATAAAGGAGAGATGAAAAAAAAAAATAAAGAGGTCCCAACATAGACATACTCCTCTGCTCCCCAGAGCCCATTGCCTGCCCCAGATTTGCTGTCTTTTCCCATTGTGACCCAGGCTGTCTATGCTACACTTCATCTGACAGCGTGGAGTTGGCCTGTCCCAGTGCACAATGCAAGAAAGAGACATTTCCTGGCACCTGTGTGTCATTGGGTGCCTCCAGCCAAACCCCACAGTTGAACCATCGGAAATGCACTGACCTTCCCTTAGGAGCCGACACCCTTCACTCATAGCATTCGTTGGGCAATCAGATGGCATCCCAGTGACATTCTTCACAGCTGCTGGCAACAGCCTTTAATTCATCTGGTATTTAACCAGGGTGATGCATCCTCTGGCTATAACATGTTCGTTGGTGTGAGCTGAGTCTGGCTCATCTTCCGCTCCCTCTAGTTCAGGGTTTCACACCAACTTGTAGTCTGCAGGCAGTGCAGCAACTACACAAAGTGCTCTCCTTCCGTCTTCTGTTTGTGCCTTGCATTTTTATTCTCCTTTTGTCAGCTCTCGGTCAAAGGAGAATTACAGAGCTGAAACACAATATCTCACAGAGAAGTAAAATAAAACCTAGAAGCTCATGCAACTTGGAAATATCAGTAAGGATGTCATCAGAAACCAGGCTTTCTGGTTCCAGATGCATTTCTCCTGGACAAACATTGCCCCAGCGCTAGAGTCCTCAGCTTATAACAGGCCAAAGTGTTAGCCAGCTGATAGCTAGATCCAAGAATCACAGAAAGTTCTCTAGCATCTTTAAAAAAAAACATGGACTTTAAAAAAGACCCCAAAAGATGTTTTTAACCCTTTCCAAAACCTCTTTGGTGTGAGATATCATGGAAGAAAATGATGATAAATATCTTCACATGCAGATTTTGGAATCAAAGCAAGACCATTCAGGAGAAATCATGGGTGTCTGCATAAGAACTGTAATTTCTTCAGTGTCCACATATTTCTGGGTTCAGCCTTTTGAATCACTCAGTGTTTGTCATTGGGAGGAAAGACACTTATCTAGGACCAGGGACAAAATGCAACTTTTGATGGAGTAAGTAGGAAGTCTGTGAGTTGGCCAGTCATGCTTTAAGTCTCAGATTCTACAGTTAGATTTTCTACCCTTCCATCACGCAAGGTTTTGACTTTGGATGTGTGATGATAGTAATAAAAGGGTGCTCTGCCTGAAGAGAGGATAAAAGCATAACAAACACTCGAAAGACACTTCTTCAACCACAAATGAATAAGTGATTATCTTGGGCTAATCTTCTATTCTAAATGACCTCATGAAGGATCCATCAACCCTGGTGTACACTCTTTGGGAAACCTGCTGTATCTCATAATTATTTGATCAGTATCTCTCTCCTTACTCTACTATGTGCTATATGAAGACAAAGGCTTAGTCTTATCCAAAGCCCTATTCCTCAATTCCTGTGCGCAAGATACCCAATACTTACTAGTTGAATGAATGATCTTTCATGTATTTTCTGATAGTGTGACCATATTTATTAGAATTATTGTTATTGCTATTTGCAAGTAGCCAACCCACATTAGCTTAAACAAAACCAGATATTTCTTCCCAGGCCTCGGGAACAAACTAAAACCAGAGGACCTTTCTCTCTCCACCTCTTTCTGACCTCAGTTTCCTTCAGATCCTTCTTGTTCCTTGCTTATTTTTCTTTCCCACTACAAAGCAACTTTCTGTGTCTGAGTCTACGGACAAGCTATACATGTCTTCACTCCACCCACCAGGAAAACACAGAGACTCCATTTCCAAAGTCAAGTTTAGTAAGAAGGGATTTATAGGGGAACCACCCACTTGTGGTAAGACAGTGGGATCCATTTTGGGCATGGCTGCTTTGCCACCGCCGTTAGGGTGAGTCTGCCACAAGGCAGTTCCTGAAAAGAGATTCACTTCACACGCTTTCTGCTGATTTGCATTTCCTCTTGTGCGAACTGGTTCATCTTCTTAATTTTTTCCATTTTTCCATTTTGGCATCTTTTCTTTTTCCTACCAGGTCGATAAAAATATTGACCTTTCTGTTTAGCTTTCTGAAAACATTTTTCCAGTTTATATCAGTCACAATTCAATGCAGAAAACAGAAATCATTCTAGATATTGTAAACAGAATGGGATCGAACACAGAAAATTAGATGCTTGTAAAATCCCTGGAAGTTCTGTAGGGACAGCCTCTCGGCCAGGCTTCTGTGAATGACTCTTGCAACATCACAGAACTGGTCCTTAAAGGTTTTGGCCACATCTGCCACCATCAGGAAGAACACTCCACTGCAGCTGGGGTGCAAGGGTCAGGGAGCCACCACCATTGCAACGCAAATGTCTCCTGACAACCACAAAGGTAAGGATTAGACACTGGAATGCTGTTCCAGAAGCCCTCACACCTCCACAGCCAGACCTAAAAACAAAAACAAATAGCCAAATGCAGGCTCTGCCTCACTTCTGCCTCCAAATTATCGCAGGAATGTATTAATGAGTAAATCTAATTTGAATCCACCATCCCAGGTGCAAAGGAGCCTGGGAAATGTCATTTTTACCTTCCAACCTCTGAAGTACAGGAAGGCACATGAAAAAGGGGCGGACAAGATCCTAAATGCCACTTGACTTTGTCTACTGCAGACATATAAACACACAGTACTTTCTGAGAGATTTAAATTTTATATAATTAAATCGGTCAGTCTTTTTCTTTGTAATGTATTCTATTGCTTCCAAACTTATAAAATCATCCCACTCCAGAGACATTTAGTAACTATTAAATTCTGGTTGCTTCTTGTCTTCTTATTGATTCTGTTGTTGGAAAAGAAGATGAATGTGGAAGCACTGGGGGACTTGCTGGGGACTAGTAAAAAATTTGCTCAAAACTGTATTCAACTCCATTGTTTTTACCATAAAAAAAAAAAAAAGACAGTGATTAGAAGGGTGCCTGGGTGGCTCAGTCAGTTAAGCATCCGACTCTTGATTTTGGCTCAGGTCACGATCTCATGGTTTGTGGGATTGAGCCCCACGTCGGGCTCTGTGCTGGCAGCGCTAAGCCTGTTTGGGAATCCCTCTCCCTCTGCCTCTCTCTGGCTCGCTCTCTCTCTCTCTCTGTCAAAATAAATAAAGTTAAAAGAAAAAAAACAGTGATCAGAAAGTAACAATATACAGCCTGGTTGAAATTTTACTTCAAGTGGCACTTATGGCCTTTGCGACAGGCTATGGGCAAATCATGTCATAGCATGGGCATCAGTTAACTCTGACGTGTAATTTTTATATACATAGGTGAGAAGTTATTCTCAACTTTGTGCTGTTCACACAAGTACAGCTTCGGTCTGTTCTCAAAAGACAGCGAATGATGCAGAATGCCACACGATCAGGAAAAACAAGGCATGTCGGGTACCCGAATCATTAAGTGATCTTTGTTTCGTTTGAAGCTTGGTTCAGAAATGATTCTTCTTTTCTCATAAGATTTTGTCTTGAGGTTTTCCAAAATCTTTCATTCTTTTTAAACCAAAGCCTCCATAAACCTCTCAAAAAATGTTTATTTTGTTTGGTGGTTAAAAGAACACTCTGCAGAGATTTGTTTTCATCACACCTAATTGGCCATGTGCTGCCTCCTCCTTGAGGTGAGCCAGGGCGACTGGATGCCAACCTATGGAAAATGGTTTTCCAGAGCAGCATCTGTCTCTCCACACAAGTCCTGGGGCTGTAGCTGGCGCTGTGGTCCTTGGAGTCCCCTTGCCCTACAATTGGATGGTTTAGTCAAACCAGGGCTCTCCCCAGCTGTTACATCCTTGAGGAAACACTTCTCTGAGATGCCTTTTAGTAAGACTTTGTTGAGCCACTGTCTCCACTTTTATTGTGGACAATTATGTAAACTTAACCCTTTTGTGTGGTCAGCTGAAAGTCATTGATAATATATTCTAAATCAGCGTTTCCCAATCTTCACTATACATCAAAGTAGCCTTCAGAGACTTATTTCAAAAAATAATATAGGTATACCGAGAGATTCATATTCAATGGTCTGGCATGGTGCCTAGGCATCAGCATTTTTAAGCTCTCCAGGTGATTCTGTGCTGCAGCCAGGGTTGAGAACCACTGCAAAAAAAAATGATGGGCCAGCTCCAGCGAGCAATTTGTGTTCATTTGCCTGAGACTTTCCTGGTTTTAATACTGTAAGTCTCATGTCCCAGGAAGCCCTCAGTCCCAGGTAAACCAGGACAGTCGATCACTTTATTATTTTTTTTTTTTTTTAATTTTTTTTTTTTCAATGTTTATTTTATTTTTGGGACAGAGAGAGACAGAGCATGAACGGGGGAGGGGCAGAGAGAGAGGGAGACACAGAATCGGAAACAGGCTCCAGGCTCCGAGCCGTCAGCCCAGAGCCCGACGCGGGGCTCGAACTCACGGACCGCGAGGTCGTGACCTGGCTGAAGTCGGACGCTTAACCGACTGCGCCACCCAGGCGCCCCAATCACTTTAGACCTATAAGTCTTTCCTCTCAACCTCCCAAGAAAGCCTGAGTCACATATGCACCCTCTGTAATTACGCATTGGACACAACACTGGGTTTACACACCCAAAGCCCAGGTTGGATACAGCCCTTCTTCTGCCATTCGCTAGCTGTGACCCTGGGGGGAGTCACTGAACTCTTTAACGATAAGAGTTTCCTCCTCGCTGCCATGTTGTGGGCATCTCACAACAGTGCATGTGACAGAAGAGGAAACTGAGGCTCAAGGAGGCTAAATGACAGTGCTTTAGTCATTGAACTGAAGTGTGCCTTGCCTCTCAGGCCTAAATGTCTTCCACTGCCGCTGTCCTGGAGGGCCTCCAGGAGGTATTCTCCAGCCAGGAATGAATCACCACCTCAGGCTAAGAGCAAAGCAGTGAGCCACCCACCTTCCACACACTCCCTCCAGTATATGGCTTGTATGGATATTTCTCTTTTATGCTTATTTGGAACTAAGGTCATCTTTGTAAAATGTGTTTGGTGGAGATAGCTTAATTTGTCCCAAGTTCTAGCTCCTGGAGGTGGGTTTAGATTATGCCTGAGTAGCCTCTTGAAGGGAAGGTTCCAGTTCCCTCCCCACTCCTTTCAGGCCACCCATTGAAAAATGCTGTATTAGAGCTTTATTGTTGACATTTTTCATGTTTTATGTTTCTGAAACAAAGATGGGTATTATGATCAATGGGTGCATCATATGTGATGCTATTTTCCTTTCCTCCCCAAACTGTCCCTGAATTAATGGTATGTCAATACACTTAATGGAGTTATTAGTATGCAGAAAACAAAACTATGTCTTTTAATTCAACCAGCAGCCCTGGAGGTAGCTTTTGGAGAACGTAGAGTTGCATTAAAGCCATCGTGCAACCCCCCCATCCCCCACCCTGGGCTGGAGCCCATGTCAGCTTCCTAAAGGCAACAGAGAGCGCACACAGCCCTTCTTCAGTTTGGCAACTTAACACGCATGGATCCCACATTCTTGGAGAACGTGAGACTGCAGCTCAAACAGTATTTTTGGAAGTCATTGGTTAGCTCAACTGTCAAGCTTGTCCATCTCAAAATGTAGCCAGGTGCCCCTCAAAGTCATAATGAGCTTAAAACGTATTGTGTTCACATCAGTCGTAATTATCAGCTTTCTGCCCTTTGCCATCCCAGCGACGAAAACTTGATACCAACAGTTATGTGAATCAGGAGAACTGGGGCCCGAGAGGTCTAAGAGGGATTCTGAGAGGAGTCCAGCAGTTGCCTATTTTACATTCAGAGCTGTTTGCCTCCTACTCTTTTGACCATCCACTCTCACAATGTAACCTTTGAATACACTTACTTTAAAAAATAAATGAATAAGGGTAACGGGCACCTTGTTTAAGTGACGTTCTCATCACAGTCGGACTGAGCAACTTGGTAGGACCAGCTTGCCTATCTGGAGTTGAAGGAAGAGAAATGAACAGATTTTTAAAATAATTATTCATAAGATGTCAACTCTCATAACATTGTTTCTTGATTATCTGCCGACCTGAGGGGTTCTTGCTCTGCTCTCAGAATAATGCGTGACACGCTGACATCCGGCTGGTCAATGGTAATGAGATATTTAGTGGGTGAGGGAGAAGGGCCTGATAAGTAAGTCCAATTCCCTTTGTCTGCGATCTGTTGGGATAATTCGCACAATGTTTCAAGGAGTGCGTGGGGAAATGAACTGAAAGCGAAGAGACTACCATCCTTAAGTACTTATGTTCTAGGTGATAGGGGCAAAAGATAATATTGATCTAAGAAAAGTGTAGGTTCTCTTGATGGAAATATTTAAGCATCAGGGAGGAAATGAGGAATAAGAGACAATAGCAGCCAGGCAATTTTCAAATTCCCTTCTTGCCAGTGTTGAGCTGTGTGACTGTGGACAAGTCACTTAAACTCTCTGGGCCAGTTTTCCATTCTTAAAAATGAGGTGACAGGCCTTAGAGGACAGTGGTGATGATGAAATGGAATAATCTACACAAAATATAATGTGCATAAAAACATATTCAAAGTAGTGAGATTTAAATATTACATGTTATTTGTTCTAAACATTCTTTTTCCATTTTGAACTCCTGGATTCCCAAATATATTTTGTTAAATATCACATTTTGTGTGGCATGTGTGCTGTTTTAAAGGTGTATAAGAATACAATATGAGTATAAATTCTGATTTAGAGAAAGATTATAGAGAGATTTTTGTGATTCTTAAAAGGCAACTACTTTATTTAATGTTTGACTTGGAATTGTGTTCTGGGCTAGTTTCAGAAGGGTTCAGGTCTTCTGTCATGTGATAGTGATGTGGCCCTTAGAAAGGCAACCCACGGGGCGCCTGGGTGGCTCAGTCAGTTGAGCGTCCGACTTCGGCTCAGGTCATGATCTCACAGTCTGTGGGTTCGAGCCCCGCGTCAGGCTCTGTGCTGACAGCTCGGAGCCTGGAGCCTGCTTCCAATCCTGTGTCTCCCTCCCTCTCTGCCCCTCCCCCACTCTCACTTTGTCTCACTCTGTCTCTCAAAAATAAATATAAAAAAAATTTATTAAAAAAAAAAAAAAAAGAAAGGCAACCCAGGTGAGACTGAGTGTTTATCCTATCTATAAAATGGGATAAATCTCCCCTTCCCACCTCACCAGGATGCAGAAAGGATCAAGAGAAGATACATACAAAGGGGTGAAGCACTCTAGTAATGAGAAAGATCATTATTCTGAAGAGTATGGTGAACACCTGACATGTTTACACCTGTGGGCTTAGGGATCAAGGTTTTCATTGAATACACAAGCTCTAGAACCCCAGAAAGAGCTCCTGGAGATGCCGGGGTGGAACCAAGGCTGCTGTTTAGAGTTGAGCTTTCTTCTTCCATATTTTATGGGGGAATTACTCTGTCTTGGTCAGTATGTTGGACTGAGCCTCAAGTAGAGACATTGTTCCTCCTTCCCTGCATCCTAACACTACCACCACAGGTCAAAATATAACCCCACCCAGAGAAGAAGTTCAGTTAGACTTGGGAATTTTCATAACACAATGTCGTCCTTACCCCATAACACAGGGATCCCCTTTGGGCAAAAGTTCAGAACCCCTAAATTCCAGGGCCACCAGAGAAGATACCATTGAACCCACTACTCCCTCTCTCTCACCTTTCAAAAATCACGTTGAGAAAATGCATTCTTGGGGTGCCTGACTGGCTCAGTCAGTAGAGTATGCAACTCTTGATCTCAGGGTCATGAGTTTGAGCCCCATGTTGGGGGGAGAGTTACTTAAAAAAAAATTAATTAGTTAAAAAAAAAAAAAAAGAAAATGGATTCTTAAGGAGGATATTCAAAGGTCCATGCTATCTATTTGACTGTCTAAATCATGGCTCTTAATCTTTTAGTGTGTGAGGATTCCTTGCTAACCAAAACATTTTATCAAGGCCTTTCTATATGACAACAGTTTTATTTAGTGACCACTGATTGAGAAAATACACAGTGATCATCAAAAATACTAACCACCACCATGAATTCAAAAGTACTATCATTGAAAACATTTATACCTATAAAAAACCAGCTATGCAGATAAGTGTGAGATGTATGTATTCAGTCTGTAGGCAGTGCATGTGAAGAAACTCTCACGAGAGCTGATGTGTTCCCCATGGGGGCTTTGGACCCTGGCTGAGAATCCCTGCTCCTAGTTTAAGAACGTCAAGTTTCCATGACCTCCTTAGCTTTGCCTCACTAGAAACACTTTCACTCTGCTATTGTTGAAGATGTCACCCTCAGACTGAAGATTGACAATTATGTTATCTAGTGCCACTTATGAACAGACCACTAATTTCTTTTAGAATTTAATGCCAGTAAATGCTTATGTTTCCTGAAGAACTAGCAAATGGGTTTTTTGTTGTTTTTTTGAGGTTTTTTGGTCAGTGGTGTTCTAGTTGTTGTGTCCGTGTGGTTAGGGGCATTATTTTGAAAGTTTAAAAAAGTGGGACTGGGTGTTGAAGTTGGTGAGGACCCAAAGCCACAGTGCGTAAGGATCTGTCTTTACGAAGTTGTACATGCAGAAAGGGGACGTGAAAACAGGCATTTTCTCATTTTTATGGGCTCATGTTGGAATATCCTTTATTTTTTTAGCGATGCCCCTTCTGGTATTCTTTCATGGTGAAAAGAAATAAAAATGCTCTATTTCTCAAGATAGACTATCTGGGATTTGCGTAGGGTTTTGATTGCATAATGAGGGTGGTTAGAGCAAGTGGTAAATATATAATAGGAATCTGGTTGCCTGCCCAGAGAGAGACTTTTGGGGTGGCAGTTCTAGAGTCTGATCTTTTTTTTTTTTATTGAGGTATAATTGACATAAGACGTTTTATTAGTTTCAAGTATACAACGTAATGATTCAATATTCGTGTATTCTGGGAAATGATCACTACGATAAGCTCAGTAACAGTGATTGCTGCCCAAGTTAACAGTACTTTTGAAACTGACTCACAATAACCAAACTTAAGAGACTGATGTATAAACCAGAATGCTGGCATATGACTTCACAACAGGGGAGATAACTGTCCAGCGGAGAACATCAATGTCTATCATCCAACACACTACCTTTCTAGTATTTGTATTCGGGGGTCAAATTATTCATCAAAGTTTGGCTAGTAAATACTGAGTTTAATAAACAGAATCAGTAAAGTTTCTGGTAAGCTTATTGCTCCTTTTGCACACACTTTTCCTAGAACATTTTCAGGGCACTCTTCAAGACAAACTCTGTGCTTATTTTTGTCCTTAATTGGTTTCTACCAAATGCCCATCTCACACAAAATGCTTGTACCTCTTTGGTTGAGTTCACCCAGAAGCAGACCCTGAGAAAAGGAATTAGTTCAAACCATTTATTTCAGAAGGAGATTGCAGAAACCACCGGGAAGAGCTGGGAAGTGAGACAGGAAGGGAAGGAACCATTACAGAGTGTGTTAAGGTGTAGGCTATCATTTGGAGCACCGGGGTCTCTGTCCCACTGGACATTTGTGGGAAGTGATACAAAACACTCCCTAGAATGGCTGCACTTGAGGACAGAAGAACCTGGGGCCCTTATCTTCCCATTCCATTGACCATTGCCTAAGGGACATTCCCAGAGGTGTTAATTCCCTAGAAGGATTTGACCTGCCCCACCCATGAGCTGAGCATACAACAGAGCATTAGCTACTTGGGTCACAGAGGCTGGCAGCAGGAAGTCCTGGGGTGAATAGGCATCAAGAGTGGGGAGGGATATGTGCCGGCCATTGATGGCCTCTGCTAATATCCTACTGGGCAGAATTTGTATCAACCTACTTCAAACAGGGTTGGCTGTCATAATTCATATATGACTATTGACATCTTAGACTCAAGATATCAAGGTAGATTTCCCTCAACTCATAGGCAAAATTCTGAAAACTTGTGAGACCATTTCCTTAAGATGATGGCAAGAACTTTTCCATCTTATGCCCTGCTTCATTATCAGAGTTCCTAAGGTTAGCAAGGTGATGAAACAAGGCAGAGGATGCAGAACAGAAACACGGTTCATGGCAGTGAATGAGTGTTCCACTGCTGCTGTAACAGATTGGCACAAATATAGCAGCTGGAAACAACACAGGCCTATGCTATCTCACGGTTTCCCTGGGTCAGAAGTCCAGGCCCAGCTGAGCATGGTCCCTTGCTCGGGATCTCACAGGACTGTGAGCAAGATGTCAGCTGGGCTCCATTTTCACCTGTGGAAACAACCTACTTCCAAGCTTATTCAGGCTCTTGGCAGAATTCATCTCCTTGCAGCTATGTGACGCAGGGCTCTGGCTTTTTGCAGGCTGTCAGCTGGAGACTGTACTCAGGTCCTAGAAGCCATCCACAAGTTTTTGCCATATGGGCTTCCTCTGGATGACTGTTTACTTCATCAAGCCAGCAAGGAGAATCACTGCTAAGAGGGAATCTCGTGTAACATAATATAATCACAGGAATGACAGCCTATCACCTTTGCCATATAATGTAACCTAATCGAGGGCATGACATCTCATCACTTTTGACATATTCTGTTAGTTAGAAGCAAGTCCCAGGTCCTGCACACACTCAGGGGAAGGAGATTACACAAAGGCGTGGACTTGGGAAGTGGGAAATCCGTGGGGGTCATGGTAGGATCTGTCTGCCACAGATACATAGTGCACACCCGATACATATTAATTTGCTTCCTCTGCTTTGGATTCTTCTCCCATCACTGCATGTATTATTACTGTCACAGTAAATTTAGGCTAGAATAAAGACTCATGATGGACACTGAGTCTCTGGGATTGAGAAAACAATTCAGACACGACAGCTCCGTGGTGACAACAAACACTGTCAGATCACATTACCTGTTCATGCACAGTTATCACACATTTAATGTGGTGAAATGTTATGGCCACATCACAGTCAGGCTGAGCTGATGGTTTTAATTTGGGTCTAAGGCTACAGTGATGCTGATGCTTTTCACCGCTGGCTAGACTGGGGGACTCACATTTCCATGAGTTTCTGCTATCAGGAGGAAGGCTTTGTTTCCCCTTCATCTTGAACTTCTCATGCAAGTGAAAGCTAGTATTTCCCAGGTGGAAAAAACTGTCATTAGACATTAGTCCCCTGCATTTCATATTGGATGAGAGTCTGAGTGAGTTATGGAAATATAGGGGCTGGCACTTTCAAGCTCTGGGAACTCTAAGTGGCAATTGAAATTTGGCTTTCCTAAGGACTTGATGAAAAAACAGAGCTTATAAAAGTCCACAGGCATCAGCTTCCAAGAAGCCACCTGAGGATAAGCTGCAAAAATGCTTTATGTGCATATAACTACTGTCATTTCCCACCCTGGCCCCAACCACTAGTTTCCAAAAAAAAAAAAAAAAAATGACTTGACTGTCAGCCTTTACTGCAACAAGAAATATTCATGACTCAATTTTGAAGATTATATTCTTGGAGTTGACCTCTGTTGATCTAGGAGAGATTAGGCCTGTTTTACTGATGGTATTGCCAGTCTATATGGATTGAGGACTCCAAAGCAAAGCAGTGGACTTTTGTTTTGTTTTGTTTTTAATGTCTTCTCTATTAACTCAGAACCTGAAAAGTCTGCAGTTGTAGTGCTGGGAATAAACATTGTGAGGACAACAAACGTCTCCTAGAAGTTCCAGTTGATGGAATTCTGTTGTTCACTTATATATCTCCTTGATGACACCATTGGTGGACAGGGTCCAATTGGCTTTCAAACCCACAGAAGAGGGGCACCTGGGTGGCTCAGTCGGTTAAGCGTCCGACTTCAGCTCAGGTCATGATCTCACGGTTCTTTGGACCAGCCACATTTCAAGTGCTCAGTAGCCACATGTAGTTAATGTCTACTGCCTTGGATAGCACAGTTAGAAGCTTCCATTTTAAGGTTTTTTTTTTATGTTTATTTATTTTTGAGAGAGAGAGACAGAGAGAGACAGAGAGTGCAAGCAGGGGAGGGGCAGAGAGAGAGGGAGACACAGAATCCGAAGCAGGCTCCAGGCTCCGAGCTGGCAGCACAGAGCCCGACTTGGGGCTCCAACTCACAAGCCGTGAGATCATGACCTGAGCAGAAGTCAGATGTTTAACCAACTGAACCACCCAGGCACCCCAGACTCTTCCATTTTAAATGGATTCTTAGGAGTTTCCTTTTATTGGGAGGGTGGTGGATGTGGTAGGGGCAGTATTGACCAGTGCCTCTTAAACTTTAGCATCCATGAGAATCACCTGGAGACCAGGTCAAAATGCAAATTCCTGAGTCCTAACTCCAAAGATTCTGATTAATTGGTTCTGGTGTAGGGACCAAGCATTTGCACACCCGAAATAATGCTGATGTTGGTCCATAAACCACATGTTTGAGTACCCATGGTACAAAGTCTGCGTCCTTCAGTTTCACCGTTAACCTTACTGTTTTCTTTAGTTTTCCAAGAGAAGGCTAGTGGTGCCTATTTTGGCCGCAGTAATAGAAATGCAGGCCTTTCCCATGGCACGCATATCAGTTTCTGTTTCTACCAGCCCCACACGGGTAGAGGGTTGAAAACTTGCAACCCATTCACTCTCACTCTGCCGGTTGTTGAGCCACTAGGACCAATGCTTGTTCTATCTGGGGTGTCTCATCTCCTCCATCAAGTGGAGATCAGCTGGCTCCTGTTTCTCCAAACCTAGAGATCTCCCTAGGCCACGTCCCTATGGGTCTCCCTGGGCCACGTGTCTCCTCGTTGTAACCTCTCTTTTTAATTATCATAGGCTCTGCCATTAGTATTACATTGAGTTTGCATTTCAAATAGTTTGGTACAATTGATGTGTTAAATTTACATAACAATCTTGTCCTAAAACCTGTGTAGTATGACTAACAATGTCTTTTATCATAGTATCTATTAATTGTTTCTCCTTTTCCATGAGCATAAATGACACTAATATTTAGGCAGCAGATCATCTGCCTAATTGTATATCTTCATATCATGTTCGTGGTTTATGATATTGCCATTAAAAAGCAATGTTGAGTAGTTATGGTAGAAACTATGGGTTAGTCTCATGTTTACGTCCATCATTTTGTTCTAGCTAAGCACTATTTCAGTAACCTACCTACCCCGTGGCCCTCCATGAAGATATTTAATAAATGCTCAATAGCCTATTCTCTAAAAGAAGCTGTTTATAATTTCACTGGAGAGTACTATGCAGACAAAGAAAAAAATGTCCTAGGAATGTCCAAATTCGCTTAAAACACCACTAAGTTCTAGGTGCCCAGTGACCAGTACAATGGGGGACAGAAAATGGACTGAAGAGATAGTCAGGTTTGAGTGACAATTTCCGACATTAGGCTAGTTAGGCAACTTATTTATTTCTCTAGGGTTAGTTTCCTCATCTACAAAACAAGAATAACAAAACCCGTAGTTAAGGAGGTGACTGTGAAGACCGAATGCATGTACAGGGAGTGGTGCTCAGCAGAAGACTTACTGCTATTATTGTTTCAAGAAAAAAAGGGTCTTGGGGCGCCTGGGTGGCGCAGTCGGTTAAGCGTCCGACTTCAGCCAGGTCACGATCTCGCGGTCCGTGAGTTCAAGCCCCGCGTCAGGCTCTGGGCTGATGGCTCGGAGCCTGGAGCCTGTTTCCGATTCTGTGTCTCCCTCTCTCTCTGACCCTCCCCCGTTCATGCTCTGTCTCTCTCTGTCCCAAAAATAAATAAAAAACGTTGAAAAAAAAAAATTTAAAAAAAAAAAAGAAAAAAAGGGTCTCTAGGCTGCTAATCTGAAAAGGCACCATGAAGAAGATAGCATTTGAGTTAGGTCTTTAAAACTGGTAATATTTGTTTGGTGTTCTTTTAAAAAAAAAAAGGGGGGGGGTACGCCGGCAGCTCATCGGGTTAAGCGCCGACTATTGATTTCAACTCAGGTCATGATCGGGTTATGGGATCGAGTTCCTCCTCGGCTTCTATGCTGCTAGCATGGATTCTCTCTCTCTCCCTCTCTCTCTGCCCCTTCTCTGCTCATGCTCTCTCTCTCTCTTTCAGGATAAATAAATGAACATTTTTTTAATTAAGAAAAAAGGTTTGTACATAAACTATAAATTCATCGTATAAAATATTGAAGTGATAATTTTTAAAAGTTACCGTGATTTCACCATTTTCATTCATTTTATGTTGAACAACAAGGTGTTAACTAGAATTATAGAATAGAATAGAATTATTCTTATTGTGGGGTTTCAGCATGCCTAGTGTCCCCACATTCTAAAGCAAAGTACCACACCATCTATGAAGAATTTGCATTTTGGGTGCTCTTTTGCCAGCATTTGCCCACCACCCACTTCATCCTTAAAAAAAAAAAAAAATTAAGGTGAAGAAGTCAGTGGGAAGTAGAAAGTTTTGTACTTTAGAATGTCTTTAGGTCAGTGCCTCTCAACTGGAGGCAGTTTTGTACCCCCAAGGGACATTTGGCAATGTCTGGAGATATTTTTGGTTGTCACAACTGGGGGGTGGGGGGTGCCGCTAGCATCTAGTGAGTAAAAGCCAGAGAGGCTGCTTAACATCCCTCAATGCACAGGACAGCCTCTGGCAACAAATACTCATCTGGCCCCAAACGCCAATGGTGCTATCGTTGAGAAACTCTGCCTCAGAGAGAGGGTTGTCCTCGAACAGGTGCGCTGCTCCTGCCCACATCTGTGGGAGTTGTGCTTCTCTCTCACCCCGATCCAAGTACGAGGATTCAAGAAAACTCTTTGGATCATTTGGCCGGGGTTCTTTGGAGTTCGGTAGACACGAATATCTGTATTTCATTCCCTTCTGGAAAAACCCTGAAGAGGAGAGGCTGAGGGAAGCCATCAGTGGCAGTACTTGGAAAGTTCAGTTTTTCTGGGCCTCAAGGACTATGGCTGCAAGAGACCACCTCTAAGAAGAGACCGGAAACGGAGTGAAGGCTGAGAAGACAGCAGCACAAAACCAGGCAAGGGCAGCATACATCTTCCTGAGTGGAAAAAGTAGGAGGGAGGTCTGCAAAGAGCGAAAGGGCAGGAGGATCCTGTCGGGCCAGGGACAGTCTTTAGAGAACATCAAGACAGCCTCTGAAAATCAGCATTTAAACCGTTGTCACACCCAAGGGGATGCTCTTCCCATCTTCCCTTTCCTCCATGCCTTCCTTCAACCCAGCAGGATAGAGAGGCAGCCAGCGAGTAGAAAGGAGGATAAAGGGACCAAGTGGGTAATTGTGAAGCAGCCAACCAATCCCCTTTACCCACTGCAGGTTTCCTAAGCTGGGCCAGGAGAGAAGCTTACATAAAACAAGAGCCTGAAGGGGCACCTGGGTGGCTTCGTTGGTTAAGCATCCGACTTCAGCTCAGGTCATGATCTCAGTTCACAGTGTCAGTGCAGAGCCGCTTTTCGGATCCTCTGTTGCCCTCTCTCTCTCTGCCCCTCCCCCGCTCACTCTCTTTCTCTCCAAAATAAATAAACATTAAAAACAACAACAAGAGACTGAAGATGTGATGCTAGCCTAGGCAAGACTTTTTAATATCTGCAGATGACTATACAAGCTAAAAGGCCTCCTCACAAGGTCATCTTGAATACTGGAAGAATGAGTCTCTAGAGTTTCTTTGAAAAAGGTAGTATGTGGGAGAATAAAGTTACATTATATTTGGAACCTGCCAAGACTGGGTCTTTCAATGAGCTGGTTACATGCATGTATATAATAGACATGATATGTAAACATATATGTACACACACATGCAGAGAATATATCTGTGTATCATTATATCCCGTATATGACAAGCAGCTATACATACGTTTGTGGATGTATGTTTTCATATATTTGGATTACACTCTCTATATAAAGTTTTCTGTTATGCCTTATTCACTCATCACTTTACTATAAAATTTTTTTATGCATTGAAATAAGCCATCATATAGATAGATATACCACAATTCATGCGAACAACCCTAATTCTGTTGTTGGGTATTTCAATAATAAATCACTAATTTACTACCAGAAAGAACACTCCAATGAACATCTTTATGACTCTTCACCTATATTATTACTTCCTAGACTAAGATTATGAATTTTATTTTAACACTATTGATAGTATTATCCAACTGTTTGAGAAATCTTTATCAAATTTTAAAATTTTTAATTGCAGCGAAAGACATATGGCATAAAGCTTAGCATCTTAACCATTTTAGTTTTTTGAGCGAACAGTTCAGTGGCATTAAATATATTCACATGGCTGTGCAACAAATTTCCAGAACTTTTTCATTTTGTAAAACTGAAACTCGTATACCCATTAAACAACTCCTCGTTTCCTTCTCCCCCTACCCCCTGGTAACCACCATTCTACTTTCTGTTTCTATCAATTTAACCATTTTAGATAACTCATACAAGTGATTCAGGCAGTATTTGTCTTTTCATGATTGGCTTATTTTACTTAGCAGAATGTCCTCAAGATTCATCTATGTTGTAGCATGTGATAGGATTTCCTTCTTTTTTAAGGCTGATTAATATCATATATATGTGTATACACACACACACACACACACACACACACACTAAATTTTGTTAATCCATTCATCCATTGATGAACACTTCGGTTGCTTACATTTGTTAGCTATTGTGAGTAAAACTACTACGAATATGAGCATACAAATATCTCTTGAAGACTCTGCTTTCAATTCTTTGGAATAAAGGACTTGAATAGAAATTTCTCCAATGATGATATGAAAATGGCCCACAAGCCTATGAAAAAATACTCAACATCACTAATCATAAGATAAATGAAAATCAAAACAACGAGATTCCACCTCTTACCCATTAACATGACTGTTACAAAAACAAAACAAAATAGAAAATAACAACTACTGGCAAGGATGTAGGGAAATCAGGGGCACCTGGGTGGCTCAGGGGGTTAAATGTCTGACTCTTGATTTCGGCTCAGGTCAAGATCTCATGGTTTGTGCAATCGAGCCCCTCTTGATGTCTGCCTACAGAACCTGCTTGGGATTTTCTCTCTCTCTCTCTCTCTCTCTCTCTCTCTCTCTCTCTCTCCCTCTCCCTCTCTCTTTCTCTTTCTCTCTCAAAATAAATAAACTTAAACAAAAAGGTGTAACGAAATCATAACTCTGGCATACTACTTATGGGATTGTAAAATGGTGAAGCCACTATGGAAACCGGTATGGAATTTCCTCAAAAAATTAAACATAGAACCACCCTATGATCAGACAATTGTACATCTTTATACACTGGAAGCACAGCATTACTTCTACCCCATTCTATTGTTCAAGGCATGTCACAAGACCAGCCCAGGCTGTAATGAAAAAGAAATAATGCCACCTCTTGATGAGAGGTGTAACATGTTTGTACAGTGATGGAGGAATTATGGAAGGCTATCTTTAGAGACCATTTACATAGATAATTTGATATAGGGATAATGATAGTCTTATGTTTTATTTTACATTTCTTTGATTACTTATGAGTTTTTTTTTTCATGTTTCCCAGTCGTTTGTAGTTCTGTGAATCATTTGTTTATGCCTTGTGACTTGTAAAAACTTTCTCCAACAGTTTTTTAAATTTTCTGTAAATGTTTTTGTATGTAGGGGTGCCTGGGTAGCTCAGTGGGTTAAGCGTCTGACTTCGGCTCAGGTCAGGCTCAGGTCAGGATCTTGAGAGTGGTGGGTTCAAACCCTGATTCGGACTCTTCACTGACAGCTTGGAGCCTGGAGCCTGCTTCAGATTCTGTCCCCCTCTCTCTCTGCCCCTCCCTTGCTTCCATTCTGTATCTCTTGCTCTCTCAAACATAAATAAACGCTAAAAAAATTCTTTTAAGTCTTTGTATGTTTGTTGCTTTTGAGAAAATAGGATGTTAATCAATTTCCTGTCAAATTTATTGTAAAACTCTGTCATATAGCATTAAGTTTTTAAATGCAAAATGCATTGTAAAATTTTTATTTTCAAGTAACAAAATCTGTTTCGTTTTCTTGATAACATATTCAGTGATAATACACAAAATACATGATTATAGTGACTATTCATTATCTTTTTGGCAGTATAACATCTTTATGCCTTTCCTAGTTTGAGGGAATTTCCAACAGTCTGGGTTTGGTATTGTACAAGGCACATACCCCTGGGGTACACACATGTGGTTCACTAGGAGCAGAGAGAAAATACTGAGATATTTCTTTTTATTTACTTTATCTTTAAAAAATATAGAAATTAAACTTTACCGATACTTAACATAGATACAAATCCTGGGACCTTTGTTTGGATCACACACCAGGCATAGGGGATAAACAAGAGAACATGGCACTCTAAAAAAACATGGAAGGTTGGTGGTCCTACCCTTTATTCCTTTTGGGAAGATTTTCATGTGTTTCCATTTGCATATGACTAAAAAGATCTACAGGCTATAGTACCTAGCTTTATTTAAACTATCCTTTATGGGGACCTGGCTGGATGAATTGGAAAAGCAGGCAACTCTTGATCTTGAGGTCATGAGTTCAAGCCTCATGTTGGGTGTAGAGATTACTTAAAAAAACTTTTTTAATTAAAAATAAAAACTATCCTTCAAATATGGACAAGTGCCTAGAAAGTTTCCTGCAAATAAATATGGATTGAATATACTCTTATCAATGCCAACATAAGGAAACAATGTGAAAATAGTGAGGCTGACACTCTACTTCTTGTTACCTTAAAAACTCATCAAATTTGCCAAGAGATGGGCCAGAACAGTTAAAATGAGTAAGAAGACTGTCTCACATACAGATATACACTTATGTCCCATGGGTACATTGCATTTGGGTAGCTAATGGTAGCATGAAGTCACTATGATTCTCAAGATGGTCTACATGACTATCTAATATGTAAAGACAAATATCTTTATTTTTCTCAGATATCAAAATTCACATGACATTTATTCACTATTTAAATCTTTTCCCCTAAGCTTAATGATATATACTGAGTTTAACGTTTATACTGAAGTTTCTTACTTAACATCTTTCTGAGGGAAAACTTTCAGTTGTGATGGCCATTAAAAATTGGTATTGAAATAAACTCAAGAAACAGTCCTTTGGGGGCACTTGGCTAGCTCAGTTAGAAGAGCATACAACTCTTGATCTTGGGGTTGTGAGTTTGAGCCCCATGTTGGCTGTAGAGATAACTTAAAAATAAAATCTTAAGGAAAAAAAAAGGATAAGAAACAGTCCTTTGGACACTCTCTCAAAAATAGCTAAAGCAATATTTTAGTGAAGCAGATTTAATCATGGTGCTATTAAGAAAATATTATTTATAACCGTTTAAGGGTATAAGTAAAATACATTAGTACTAATAATACAAAAATAAACATAATAAAGCAAATACAATAATTTCCATTTTCATTTTATCACAGCATTTAAAAATGTGTATTTGTTTAATTTTTTTTTCCAATATATGAAATTTATTGTCAAATTGGTTTCCGTACAACACCCAGTGCTCATCCCTGTTTAATTTTTATATATAGTCATATATGACTGTATAAATAAATAAATGTTTATACAGGTATACTGCTGGCTCACACAATGGCAAATTAGAAATAGGGATCTTTCTTTAAGTAAAACTTTTTTTTTATTTGTTATTGTTTATTTCTACAAAATAAAAAACATTCTGTATAAATTATAAAAATAAGATTGAGTATAAAATAATAGAAAATGAAAACTTTAATCAAAATAGTTATAAATCACACAGTTAGAACACGCATTTATTATTATTAAAATTTTAAATTATTAAAATTAAATTAATTTTAATAATAATATTTAATAATTATAATAGAAAATATAAAATAATACTTAATAATAATATTAAATTATTAAAAATTTTAATGTTTTGTTTTATTTTTGAGAGACAGAGAGAGACAGCATGAGTGGGGGAAGAGCAGAGAGAGAGGGAGACACAAAATCCGAAGCAGGCTCCAGGTTCCGAGCTGTCCGCACAGAGCCCGACACCGGGCTCGAACTCACGAACTGTGAGATCATGACCTGAGCCGAAGTCGGACACCTAACCGACTGAGCCACCCAGGCGCCCCAGAACATGCATTTTTAACGGTTGTTTTATGGAAATGAATTCCTTATGATGATTTCAATGCTTACTTGACCCAGTATCTCATTTTCCAGGGAAATCATCTCCAATTGGCTTGCTAGTTTTCTTCAGATATTGCAGACCTTAAGTAGTTTTAAGTACATTTTAATTTTGAAACTATATTTGCCACTGGCAACTGAAATGGGCAGTTACTTACAGCCTCACAGCTATCAGGATATTTGAAATGTATCCAGTAAGTTATTGCTGCAAGCATTTCAATATTGAAATTGCAATATTGCAGAGGAAATCTATGTAGATTCTAGAAAACAGCTTAAAGATTTTAGTTTCTCAAAATATTCATGACCCGTAAATATCACATTTGCTGTTGTAGTCATCAATAGATACCAATTGTAACTTTCTGTGTAATTGTAGTATTTCATATCCTTCATATTTCATCAAATAGTATAATCTAGAACACCAGAACAGGCATAGTATTCTCCTGGCATTGTAAAATTTTCCTTAATGATAATATTATTGTATCTGACACAGAAAACAAAATTCCTCACTTGGAAATTTGGGTTTTGGACAGAGTCGGGGTGACTATACGATTCGTGGTCAAACTTGGTCTTCTCACTTGTACTTTTTGAGATCCATATCTATGTCCAGTGACTGCAATTTCTACAGCAACAATAATATATTTTTCATAGATATCATAACCATAATTTCTTTTTTAAAGAAATTTCTTAATCTCCGACGTTTCAAGGGTATTAAGTCGTGACTTTCAGTTTCTACGTTTGCTCACAGTGTTAATACTTTTAAAGATATGATAGATTAGAGCTAAACAAATACATATAAATGTTGATATTTTTTCATGTATTCTTTGGCTTCTTTTCGAGACTATTCATCTTTATTAATGCCACCAAAAAATTCTAGAAGAGTTTTTAACCTGCCCCTACTTGTGTTTTTAGTTTTATTTATTTATTTTATTTTATTTCATTTCATTTTATTTATTTTTATTTTGAAAATTTTTAAATTTTAATTTTAATTTCAGTACTGTTAATGTGCAGTGTTGTATAAATTTCGGGTATACAATATGGTGATTGCACACTTCCATACATTACCTGGTGTTCATCACAAGTACGCCCTAAATCCCCATCACCCATTTCAGTCACCCCCCTCCCACTATCTCCCTTCTACTTGTGTTTCTAGTAACATAATGTTACCAACTGCATTTCCTATTACAAATTCAACAATGGCTAAATACTTATATTTGGTAAGTGTGTATCCAATACTCTTTTAATTTTCATTGAGGCTAAAAAGTACTTGTACAGTCTGTGCAATATAAAAAGCTATTCAGAGTGTTGTCAGAGACAGTTTTGCTGTCTCATTTCCTCTCAGTTTAAAAAATGCACAGAAAGCAGAATATGGGATAGTCTATCATTTTTGAATATCGTCTGTTGCAATTTGTTATGTTTTCCATGCCCATTTATTCTATTATTGAATCTTAGATTTCCAGATTGTCTCTTGTAAGTGGTCTACTAAAAATACATGTATAATCCTTCTTTACTTATGTCACCTTCTGGGCAGAGTTGCCCAAAAGAGTTGCATGTAGAAATAACAAGACTTGCATTTTCAATTCTCAGATCTAACAATTATCATCTGTTCTATGTGGCTTTGACTGCATGTGTGTGTGCAATGTAGGAGCCGGCTTGCACGGGCTGGTGAAAGCCTACCGTTAAATATTCAGGAATGTTATAAGCCAATTGTTAAAATATTGGACATTTGAAATCAGCCTTATTAGGAGTGTTTACACCATTGTGATTGGCAAATGCCACAAATCAGGGCTTTTTTTTTTTCTTTTTTCTTTTTTAAAAGGGTCAGTTTATCAGCACACCACTTGTATCTAAAATGAATGATAATTAGCATTACTCGCCTTATTAAATAATCTTATTCATTCCATCTGCTATAATCTTAATTTTTGGTTTTGTATTTCAGCCCCTAAATAGCGTACAATATTATTTGTTGTTGATGTTCGTATTATACATGTCAGTCATAACGTTATTGACTTTTACTATCGTTTCTACCAAATGAGGAAATTCCCATTGTCATTCAGTTGTAAAGATTATTCTCTGAGTGCTAAATTGTTTTGCTAAACACATAAGTATTTATAATATACCTCTTCTAATAGCCTGTTAATATTTTTTTCATCCTCAAATAGTTTATTTCCTGTAGCATCAATAATTATCTACTTTTTTCAAAACAGTTTTTAATTTTGAACGCTTAATAAAATGTTTGTGGTGCATTTCACTGTATTCCTGTTTTACAACAATTAAGTGACAAAAATGTCAATCTATATCCCCATTCTCTTTATTCAGCTGTTTTTTTTTTCTTTAAGGGATTTACATAACTTTTTTTTTTTTTTTAAGAATTCTTTCAGCTTAAAATAAAAGTAACAAGAGTTAGGATTTTTATTTTCAACATTTGTCAGAATTCTTATGTACGAAGTTTCCAAAGACTTCCTACATGTGCTTTCTTCTGGAAGATAAATTTGTCCTATTTGACGCTCAACAGGAGGATTTTGCTTTCGATATTCAAATACATGGACTTTAACTAGATCAACTGAGAGTGTATTTCGTTTAATGGATTCTACATGGTTTTTTTTCTTCTCTCACTTTTTTAAGAAGAATTCATCCATTCTTTTGACATGGAAATAGAGGGTAAATTCACCTCTTGCCCTCTCTGTGAAGTCTGTGCTAGAATCTTCTGAGGCTAATCATTTCCTTTTCTTTCTTCCCTCTGGCATTCAATGATCCAAACTTTTTTTTTTTTTTTCATTTTATTGTATAGTGGATTCTCACTTTCTGTTTTTCTGATATGATAAACTATTTTCTTATGTTTTGAGCATCTGGGCAGAGGTAATGTAATCATTTAATACATTTCCTTTAGAATGCGTAATATTTTAAAATTATATTTATGTAGTGAGCCCTTAAGATTTAACAGCAATTAAAATTGTATGATAAAATTTTCACAGCATGATAATGACTGTGATACAGTTAGATCATTATGTGCTAATGGTAAATAAATATTACTTATTCTATAGTGAGTCACTGAAAGTATAGGCTTAAATTGGAAACTCTGCAATGTCATTTTAGTAAAATAAACAAATGACAATACTGTTAACTACAAAATGAAACATGAAATTTAGCTACATTTTACCAATTGGGAATTTTCCTTTTTTCATTTTAAGATATTTTCTGATGAGCTCGTGAAATTTGTGAAAAGCAGCTTCCAGTAGTAGAAGCCTTGTTAATTGTTACATCAAGAGAGTCTTTTGTTTGTTAAACTTGTTCTTTCTTTGCGAGTCAAAGCAAAACGGTATGTATGTACTCTATTATGAAAAGATATTTTACTTGATTAGTTAGGGAACTGTTATAACAATACACAGATAGATAGCCTCTCTTTGAAACCTAAGGAAGTTATAATAAAAATATAGAAACATACTAAATATGTCTCCAATGTGAATGTCACTGTCTTAGTTGCCATTCCCTTGTATGGGACACAACCTGGACATCTGTAGGCAGCAGATGAGCTCCTGTTGGAGACGCACGTTCGTAGGGTCTGGAGACCATTTCATCAGCATAGCGTAAGTACTAAGCAAGCAGGCATTACTTTTCTACAAATAAAAACAAAATTTAAAGTCATTAATCTGATCCATCTATTCCTTTGTGATTTCCTCCATTGGTTCGCTCTTTGGTTTGGCTTATAGTTATTTCCCTGAGATCACACACTGATCATCCATATTTTTCTGCTATTTTTTACATTAAAATACCTTTTAATTCTGTTAGGTTTATTTTAATGCATGATATATAGTGAGAATCTAATTTGCTCTCAAAATTTTATCTATTATATACTCACCCTCCATTTCATAATCTCTCTCTACTCATTTCCAATGTCATTTTTATCATAACAATTTTTGATAGAGTTTGCTTCTGTAATATCTCTTTCATTTGTACCTATTCTCGTACCTTTAACATGCTATTTTATTCAGTATAGCTTTATAATGCATTTTATTATTTGGCGAGATGGATCTTCACTCATTAAGTGTTGCTTCCCTTTTTTCATAAGACATTTTTGCCGATTCATTCTTTCAAAGTATAATATAGGACTTGAAAGCATGGAGATAAAGAGAGAAAAGGTACTTATTTCAAGGAGGACAAAAGACAAAGAACTTCCAGTAAATAGATGGAAAGTAATGTTGAGTTTGACAAAGGAAGGTCATCTGTCTCATCTCACCGATCTGGAAGCTAGAATTTATCCTCTGATATCAGCTCATCTACTTAAGAGAACTGGAGAAGGAAAAAATACATAAATACTCTAATATCAATGTGTGTGAATACTGCAGGCTTACCACAGCACTTGCTTCTTGAATTTGCTCTTCAGCACATGGTGTCTAAATAGAAAGTTTCTGACAATATTCTGAGAGAGTAAAACTTTATTTTATAATGGTTTTTCCTACACCTGATATGGGCTTCACGCTGCCCTCCCTGGAAAACTTACCTCTCACCAACTTTCGTGAAGTGTCATATATTCTTTTAGTAAATCTGAGTCAAGATTCAAGGAAGCCCTGGTTTTATAATTGAGAGGTTTTGGCTTGGTTTCATTTTGAGGTTTGGGGGATGATAGAAACTCAAAACAAAATGAAAGCTCTTTAAATCCTCAAACCTCCATTTTATAATAAATATATCGTAATGCCCTCTGTTGTGGCCCAAATGAAATTTAATTTGTAATAAATTAACCTACCTACACCCAGATTTTTAAAAATCAACAGAAGTCTAACTTTAATATACAGGATAAATAGAAGGAAAGAAATGTATAATTTCCATATGTAAATGCTTGGTCACAGTCACACCGAAAGGTGTAAGGAAGTTGTTAGATATTTACACTCCGTGTAGCAATCACAGTGAATAAGACGGCTACAAAAGCAGAATGGAGTGCGCAGTATTGGCAACTCAAAAGCCTAAGTGGAGAGACCGTCAGTAATTTGCTTTTCCAAAATGGTAAACCTCTGTTGACAACGTTCAGTCTAAAACACAATGCAATCCTTTCTTGATTTTTAGGTAGTTGCATACTTGAAGCAGGCAGTGTATACACGAAGCAAGTTGGAGTCTGGAGTCGTGTCATCATACTCATGCGCTTTCTGAACGCATTCCAGAAGTGCCATAAACTCTTGACATGCCTACAGGACAGATCTTCATGGATCACCAAGTGTGACCTTCCCAATATTATAATGAGATGGAATACTAGATTGACAATGATCATCTCAAGTATGTGAGACGCAAGTGAATGTGTATAGAAGCAGGGAGAGTGGGTGGAGGACCCCCCAAAATGAGCTCTCAAGCCCAAATTCCAAAATATGTAGGAGAAACTAACCCCAAGAAATTCAGCCACTGGAATCAACAATCAGGAGATAGAGTCACCCCTCACCAAAAAATACATTTTTTTAAGTATAGAAGAACCGGAAATAATTTTATAAAGTCATCTGCCATGAGCTCTGTAGCTATATAAATAAAATACTTTCGCTTCCAAAAGACCTGCTGTTTTTCAGTAGGATACTTCAAATGGTGATTATGTACACAGAGTGAGAACGACATCACCTGAGCTAGATTTTTATTGCTTTTTGCTAAGTAAGTCTCCTATGCCACTTGAGGGAGGAAAAGCTTATTTCAAACCAAATTTTTAAAAATGTTGACTAACCAGTAAGAAATCTCAGGGGAATATTGGCCTCCTAGAAGTTCAGAATCAGAGACCTCAGACTCTCCACCAGAACCTCAAATCTGTCAATACCAGCCGTGACACCTGCCTAACCCACTTTCAGTGAAATCACTGCTTCTGTGGCCCATGCTCCTTTCCGACTGTAAATAAAGTTCTTTCTCACGCTAATTAGAACATGACAGGGAATGAGGTGAGGCCATAAACTCTGGAGCAGAAGTAAGTTTGAATCCTGGCTCTGTCACTCACCAGCTGTAGGAACTCGGGCGAATGATGTACCCTCTCTGCATCTCCATTTTTTCACCTGGCAAATGGGGATAGTAATAGTGCTTATTGCTCTGGTTGTTGTAAAAATTGAAAGCTAAGTTTTAGGGAGGGCTTGAGACAGTGCCTGGGAGACAGCCAGTGCTACAGAAAGGTTGCAGGAAGTCCAGCCTTGGTCTTCACTGCTCTCTTTGAATGCTAGAAAACTGCGAGAGTCCCAACTAAGGATCCCAGGTCTTTGTAGGATTTCTCATATTGCCTGATTTTTATTCTCTGTCCATCGTTATCAGGCTCCAATTTGGCAATACTCTTGGAAATTGGGTTCCTGGATTGAACTTATATCTCTGCCATGTAGAATGTATTCATGCAGCAACTTAGAATCAATGCCTACTGCACTTCTATGAATATGTACAAAAAGTTATTCATATAAGGAGCAGGAATGTCCATGGATAAAATGTGTCCAAGAGCTCTTTTTTGTGTTTTTATAACTGAATTCAATTTATATTGGGAGTCCCCACACTCCTGGATGGTAAAGACTTAATTTGAGTTAATTCAAATTCAGACTCCCTGGCTTGCCTCAAGTTTACATCAGAATTCTGGGAGCCACAAGGTTCACAGAACTCATCGAGTCAAGGTGTCAGGATGGAAAGGGAGAGAATATCTGGTTGTCAGTGCGTATCTACGCTATCATCCACTCAGAGGTTCTGGTTCCCTTCTAGACCTCAGTCATTGGTCATTGCTGCCAGTATGGCACCCTCCGGCCCTACCCTGCCATTCCCATCATTAAAGCCTCTTTAAGATCCTGACTCTCCTCTGAGTCACACTTCTGTGGGGGAAAATTCCACTGTAGGGCATTGCTCTGATCTGGGGAAAGCTTGCATTTTCCAGTCCTAGACTCATCTGCTGTTGCAATGCCATTCTCTGACACAAGGAACTCTTGGAGGCTTACACCACCCGGAGCACAGTTAAGCTTCCTCATCAGGCTCGTGGCCAGGCCCGGGGCTCGCATCTCCCCCGTCACACCCCCAGGAACCACCCAGGGACAGAAGCCTGGGTCTCCTCTGCTCTCCTACCTCCAAACTCATCCCATTTCCTCAATCCTCAGCTCACCCCACCTCCCTCCAACCCCACAATTGCTCGAGAAAGCCACCAGGTCTCATCATGCACCCTCTGCAGCTCTCCATCACTCAGGATAGGAGATCTTTGTTTACCTCTGTGAGGGAGACACTGGCTCTGATTCATCATGTATTCTTCCAAATGGGAAGAGGCTTTTTTGAAAAATGGTCACTTGTTAATTTCACAGCATTTTAAAAGTCTACCTTCTCCTATGCTGCCACTTTCCCAGGGACAGGAAGGCAAAATGCCTCATGTCCCCAAGTGCAAGTACACAAAAGGAAGGAGAGAGTTGGAGAGAATAGGAAACATGAGAAAGACCTATCAGTGAGAATCACACAATTTCTCACCTTATTACCTTTTTTGATGACGTGCAATCAAATTGAGGCAATTCTGTGATCAAGGGAAATATTTGCTCAGCCCCTACTGTAGGCCAGCATGGTGCTCAATGCTGGGGCACAAAGATGAATGAGAGTGAGCCCCTCTGTCTCACCCAAGTAGATCTCATTCTCTCCACTGCTTTGATTTAAGCTCTGTAATTTTTCAGCTATGGTATCATCTTCTCACCGGTTTCCCTGCTTCAAAGCTCATTGTCCCGTCTTTTGTGCCTGCTCCTTACCCTTCACTTTTACTAAAACGTACACCTAATTGTATTATTCTTTACTTAAAAATTTACAGTGGCTCCCATCATCTTTGGGACAGAATGCCAGGCACAGTCTTCGTTCTTAAAATTATTTCCCTTAGTTCTCAAAGCAATGCTGTCAGGTAGCCATTGTGATCTCAATGTTATTAACAAGGAACCTGAAGATCAGAGAGCTTAAGCCATCCTGACCAAGCTCACAGAGCTGGCAGAATTAAGGCTCAAAATCAGCTTTCTTGCCTCTAGACCCACTGCTTTTAATGCTCCGGTCTCCTTAATTCATCTCCCCTCTTACATTAAGGAGTGATCTATGTAGTAAGACTACCACTACCATTAATGTCATGACTACTAACACTACAACAAGTAACTATCACCTGGGATTTCATGCCCTCATTTATCTTCGATATAGAGAAGGAAGGAGGAGAAAGACACTTACCTAGTTGGTCAAGTCGGTCAATCAGCCAAACGAACCTTGGCAGTCCATGGGTAACAAATTTCGAGCCAAATCACCCTTGCATGCAGTGTATTTTATACAAAGACTTAACGATAAAATACTTAGTTTATAAACCATCACTGTGAGAGTAGAATAAAAATTCCAGTCTCCTGAATCTTCTGTCCACTAACCCAAAATGCAACAAATAAATCCACTAATCTAAACAAACAGAAACCTTGCCATAAGTTAGCCCCGTGTAACACACAACTTAACACGTTTGAAAGCTTTACAATATGACAATTAATTACATCTCTAGGAAGCATGTGGTACAGCTAAATGGCGATTCACAGGCAAACCTCAAAAACACCAACATTGCTTATGACTGTTAACCTCACTCAAAATTTTTTCCCTAGTGGTTTCAATATTCAGTTGGAAGAGTGACAGTTGGAGTTAATGGTTTTCTTTTCTCACCTTTCCTCAGAAACCAGTCCATCTCACTATTGCAGTGCTTTGCAACCTTTTTAAACCCATGGCCTCTTTGGATAAACCTGAAAATCTCATGACACCTTCCCTCCACCTCTGACTTCTACCCTGACCAGTGGGTTTTGTATGTTCAGAAAATAAATTCTATTTCCTGCATATCACGTCAGACAAGAAAAAAAACTATGGTGGTTAAGTTTTCGAATTATTATGTGACAAAGGCATTTTGCTTTCCAAATATAAAAATATATTTTGACATTTTTTCCCCAAATCACATATTATCCACTCTTAACACCCCACCCTATCTTCCTCCTTTTTCCAAACATTGCCTGGACAGCTACAAATGACGGATGGAACACATTCCCTTATCTCCTCCAACAAAATAGCGGTAAAGGGGTAACATAGGAAAAGGAGAGACTTGTTCACATTTTTGGAAGACGTAAAGCAGGTGGTGGAGTGGTGGCTGATGTGATAGAAGAAGAAGCTTAAACCTACAATTCATATCCAAGGGGACACCAAGGAGAAATACACTTATGTGCCTTGGAGAACTCAGCAGAAAACACAGGGACACATGGCCAGGGGTAAGGCTAGGCAAAAAAGGTGCCTGGATGGCTTGAAATCCCAGATGTGTGTTCATATCCCACCTTCCTCTATCCCCATGCAGACGTGCCAGCAGCCAAGTGCTCCATTGCCCACGACTGACAGCCCGGTTCTATTCTCCACTGAAAGTGAAAGGGAAGGCTTGTATTCAGAAGCACCAAATACAGAAGAGGGTCGCAGGGAGGTACAAGACTGTAAAGGGGGTAGTCTGTTGAAAATTTTGCATAATCTCAACTCCTTTTGCAGAATCTCCTATCTTAATAAATGGAATTGTTGGTTTTTTTTTTTCAGTTGTTTAGACAAAAAAAACTCAACAAATACCTCATACTTTATAAAAAATTAACCAAAAATTAATCATAGACAGAATGTAAAATATAAAGCTATAGCTGTTCTAGGGGGAAAAAGATGAGAGGAAATCTGCACAACTTGGGTTTGGCCAAATTTTTGAACATGAATCCAAGAACATATGACGTGAAAGAAAATGGAATTTATCAAAATTAAAAATATTTGCTCTATGAAGAGCACTATTAAGAAAACAGAAAGAGCCACACACTGGGAGGAAATATTTGCAAATCATATATCCAATAAAAAACTTCTGTCTAGAATATATAAATAACTGTCACAATTCAACAATGAAAAACAAAGAAAACAAACACATCAATTTTTAAAAAATGAGCAAACAAGCGATATGGACACTTCACCAGGAAGATATATAGATGGCGAATAAGTATGAGAGATATTCAACAGGGGCTCCTGGGTGGCTCAGGCAGTTGAGCATCCAACTTTTGATTTCGGCTCAGGTCATGATCCCAGGATTGTGGGACTGAGCCCTGTGTTGGGCTCTGTGCTGAGCATGGAGACTGCTTAAGATTCTGTCTCTCTCTCCCTCTGCCAATCTCCCCAGTTTGCACATGCACTCTCTCTCTCACTCGTTCTCTCTAAGGGAAAAAAAAAAAAAAAAAGGTGTTCAACATCATCAGTCATCTAAGAAATGCAGATTAAAATCCCAAGGAGATACTACTACATATCTACTGAAATGGCTAAAATTTTAAACGCTGCAATATCACATGCTGATGTGTATTCGAGAGCAACTAAAACTCTGATCAGAATGCAAAAAGTTACAGCCATTTTGAGAACATTTTAGGAGGATCTTATAACGCATGTGATAAGGAGAGCCACATTTCTTGTTGTCATAGAAGGAACAGAAGTTACAAATAAACAAAAGGTAATGCTAAGAAGAACCCTATTGTGCTGTGTTGAAGAAGAAAGTCTCACGGTAAACTCATGATTTTTTAAACATGAACACAGAGGAATAGAAACAGAAATAAATATAGATTCGTGTCTGCATGAGTTATAATAGATAAATAGACAAATATGGCTATCGATTTATCTATCTCTCCAAGCCAAGACTACTTATAAGTCCCAGAAGCAATGAAATCCCAGTAGCAACCTAGTACCTAGATCTTGGTTTTGAAATACCGTTCTATGATAAAAGAAACCAGGGTTTCTTGGACAAGTGGTTGATTCCAGTGTTGGAACAAGGAAAATAAAAAGTAGCCTGGGAGCCTTTTGTGATGCCGCAAAGGAAGTGTTATTGAAAGAAAAGAAGAAAGAAAAAACCTGTGAAAAGATTAAATAAATAAGAAAGAAAAGGCAACTGTTCTTCACAACATTCCAATTAATAAGCATGCAGAGAATAAGGGAAATAGCAAATCATCATTAGAACACCGCAGTAACAGGTACTTGAGCCCCTGATTCTCATGGAAAGGCAATATTGGTTGGTATTGTCTACTTCACATTTCTTTCATGTGATTAGAGAAGTTGAGTCCTATCTGGCTTTTGTCACAGATATTTTGAGTTTTCTGTCCTGTAAATCCAATAGAATCCTATGAAGAGGAAGAGAAGGCTCTAAAAGTTTCATTTGACTCTTTCATTCAAAAGTGCTCTGGGCTGCCAGTGCCCTGGTCATTGATAGTATAGGGAGAGGAACCGCTGAAAGCATTTCCCCATGTTGGAAGAGCTCATCCTGTCCTTTCCAAACTCTGGAGCTTTCATACACATCTTTCTTTCCACTGATTTGTGTTACTTCCTGGTACCTGGTGCTGTGTGGCTTACAGAGTGCCCTTTTGCAGAGTAGGGCCCGGCCTCAGGGTGTTTCTGTTCATGGGCCAGTGGTGGAACCACGATAGGAGTCCCTCTTCTCCCAGGGCTCTCCCTGGGAAGCTTTCTTTGCCTCCCCATCACACCCCTTCCCACACCCTCAGCCCCATCTCTCAACCCTGATTACACTAGACGTTGGTGATTTGCTTGTCATGCCCCCTATGCTGTGATCTTGAGGGCAGTGCCTCCATCTTGGTGCCTGGCATGCAGCACTTAGACAAAACAAAACAAGATGGAGGAGACCAAGGCACCACATGGTGGGTCTGCGTATGTAGAGGCTCCATGATGCCAGGCCCCGGGGCCCTGAAGTCAGCCTTAGATCCTGAGGCTGTTGAAGTAAGTCCTAAGACCGTGAGTCAGTGACCCTCGGGACGACATGGGGTCCGGGTTTGCTGATATTTCTCCCCAAGTTTCTCTTGGTGGTGTTAGTGGTCACCAGAGGGGCAGAGAGGGGAGCCCCCACATGAAACATCCTGAGAGCACTTCCCGCCATACACTCAGAGCATCATGGATCAGCTCTTCACTCCACACAGGAGGTCAGAGGGAAAGCACTGGGGCTGGGGCCGGGGCCGGGGTCCACTTCAGCTGGCTCTGAGTCTTAATAACGGTGCCCTGAGAAGCCATTGACAGGGAAGGCCAGTCCCAGGTCCCATTGCTATGCCTGGAATAACTTTAATGACCAAGAGTTTTTCTCTTGGATTGCAGCTGCTCATCACTTTCCCCTCTGCCTACCCATTCAAAACACCTTACAGTCTTGCTGAAAAAATGAACGAATGAATGAAGGAATGAATGATATAAGTTTCATTTGAGGAACATCATATTCTGGCATTTCCAGCAATGCCTCAACAGCCATTTACTTAATGACTATGATGGGCATTGGACGTACATCAATCCCTTCAGTCCTGAGAACAAATGATATATTATTATCCCCTTTTTGCAAATGAAAAACAAAATGTTTCTCAGAAAGAGTAAAAATTGGCCAGGCTACCTCGTGTGGCCAAACCTAAAAACGAGTCTGTGTCTCATTGGCCATATTCTTTCCTCCATATTGCATGGTCATCTCAGAGAACTTTTAGAATACTTCCAACTGGCAAGTCGAGTTTAATTTTCCTTTTGAGGAGTGAGGAGCATACCGAGGAACAGGAAGGCTAACCAAATATCGCTGCTGACTTCTGATTTTAATGATGTCTACTAGTGACATCTCCCAGGTAACAACCCCTACAATCCTTCAGAAGGAATAACCCTAAGAAGTTCAGCCCAGGGACTCCCTTCAGTGACCTGACATTGCCAGAAATTATCTGAGAACTGGGAAGATGTCCCCCCATGTTGACTGAGGTAGTATGTCTCTACAGTTGCCACCAGTTCCTTCTCTTAGTACATACATGACATTCCACATGGAAGATGGGGTCTATCCTTCCATCCCTTTGACTTTGATCTGTCCCATGACTGCTTTGACCAAGAGCCACAAGGAGAGGCATCAGAGCACCACATGTACGAATGAAGGAGCCATGCTGGACATCCAGCCCTAGCTGAGCCTTCGGATAACTCCTGTCCCAGCCCTTTCAGACTGCAGTTACATAAGATCCCAAGAAGAACCGCCCAAGTGAGTCCAATCAACACATAGAGCCTAGAGATAATCATAAATTGTTTCAGGACGTTACATTTTGTGGTGGCTTATTACGCAGCACTAAATACCAGGAACCTTGCTGGTGCCACTTCACACTGATACACGGAGAGTACTGGGGACCACTGGTTAGCAGACTTTTTGAGGCATTTCACGGGAGAGAAGTGGAAAATTCAAAGCAGTCTCCCACCTTCTTCTTCAGCAGTGCCCCAAGCTCTCCAAGAACAGGGGAGGGAAGCTGCCTGCCTCTTGGCTTTACCTTCAACAAAGGCGAGCTTGTAAGAAAGGAAATATCAAAATTCTAGAGAAAGAAGGCACTGCAGAGGGTAGCACAATGGGTAAGGATGGAGTGGGGGGAATTCCAGTCACAGGGGGTAGTCCCCTGTTCTCTTTCATCTCCATCATCTGTTCATGCTTTTTTCTTCTAGAATGCTTCCCCCACCCCCATAACCACCATTCCTCTCAGCAAAGTTAAATTCTTAACCCAGTGCTCCTTTAGCACTCTGTCATTCATAGCATTGTGATTCTTTCTTCAAATATTTGTCTTGCCCACTTGACTGTGAGTCCCTTGAGGGCAGGGGACAATGCTTTCATCATCCTGGTTATTTTCGTCTCTACGTCAAAAATGTTTATTGACTGAATGATGCATTTTGCAAGTAGGCCATAGCACAGTCTTCCAAATGTGTCTGTTAAAACATAGTAGAGCCTGTTTTGCTAATAATATTTGGAGGCAGAAATAACCCTTGCTATTTGTGTTTTGCTTTCTGATCTAACTACCAACGTCAGCAAACTCAAGTATATGTAGGGCCAGACAGGTAAAGTACATGAGAGAAGCAGGCCGGTAAGCAAGCACGTGGCTCATCCAAGGCTGGCAGCTGTCACTCACTCCAGTAAAGTGCTGTCCGGTGGAACCAGTGTTGCTTCTAGAATGATTTTAAGGAAGTCCCGAATCCAGATTTTATGTGAAATGCTGGCCAAGCATGTCATCCAGGCAAATCACATCTCTGGTCTGAAGTTGGCCTATATTCAGCCACTTAACAATCTCTAACTAGGAAATACTTCAGCCTGTCTCTACTCAAGTGTCTTCCCGTGAAAAAGACTTTTATGACCACTCTAACAAAACTAGCACTGTGTACACACACACACACCCTGTAGACACTCATAGGCGCTCACTCTTAATCCCTTCAGGCTGTTTAATTTTTCTTCATATTTGTTATCACTATCTGGTATTATTCTGTATGTAATTTTACATATTTGTTTACTCTGTCTCTGCTACTAGGATGTCATCACCACTAGAACAGGGTCCCTGTCCATTTTGTTGACTTCTCTATCCCCAGTACAAGTAACTGTATCTGGCACATACAAAGGACTAATGTAAACTGCTTGACTATTGAGAGTTCCTGCCTCCTCTGCTTTTCTGCTGGATTTATGCCCTTCTCAGATACTCATAGATAGTTTCTTGAAAATTCTCCCTCTCTAGCCCTGAGCTAGTGCCTTCCTAGACTGGTGAGTGGAGTTAACACTATCAAAAGAAACTCCAAGGGCCCTGACAGTTCTGCTTCTCACAGCCCAGGGCCTAGAAGGAGCTGCAATTCATCCAGCCTTCTCAGCCCTGCAGGGTCTTAGGAGTTTCCTGACAGTAAGGTACACTCAGCCCTAAACAGCACCTACATGTTTCAAAACGGGAAGAGTAAGGGCCTGAAGGGTCTCCGAGGAGCCTTTTCACTGGAGACTCTACAGTCAGGTCCTCGTGCTAACTGGGGAAGAAGACAGGACAGGGCGGGTGTTTCCATAGGAAGTAGTGCTTTTCTCCAACATGTTCTAAAGCCTTCAAGACCCCCTCTCCAGGGAGCCTGGGATGAGGATGGAAGCAAGAACAGGAAAGGCAAGCTGGGAGCCAGGACAGTGGTCCCCTGACTGTCCGTGTCCATGCTCTGCAGAGTGGAGGCTGGAGGTCTGGGAGGTCGGCAGACCCTGGAGGCACACATCTGAACATCTCGTTTTTTCATCACAGCTTTTGCCACATGTATTCTCTTTCTGAGCTACATTTGTTGTTACTTTTTTCTGTAACTGAATATGGTTTTGAAATTATTCTGTTTACTTGAAAATGAAATTTTATATGACAAACACAAATGGAAAACCAGGATCATTACATATAAATAGGTGACGTGCACATATGCACGCACACCCCGTAAAAAACCACAGAAAACAAAATAATGCTTTTAAATCCTAGTTAGGTAAGTTGGTTGGCAAAGTTCTTTGTCTAAAGAACTCTTTGTGCTAATCGAAAGCTCACTTAGCCAGTGTAATTATTCTTGACCTTCCCTGAAGGGACACAGCAGACCTAAAAAAAGGAGTAACTCTATGTAATACTGATAGGCGAGGTCA
Source organism: Panthera tigris (assembly GCF_018350195.1). Taxonomy (NCBI): domain Eukaryota; kingdom Metazoa; phylum Chordata; class Mammalia; order Carnivora; family Felidae; genus Panthera; species Panthera tigris. Next base: position 142,725,927 of record NC_056668.1, on the reverse strand, counting down.
TGACCCTAAATTCACGGCTATTCGTACACACCGGGAAACACAACTCTCAGACTTAGATATAGCCTGATACCAGAACCACCTGCAGGTAAAGATGGGGCATGCCAATGACAGGTAAACGGTTGAGTTCGGAATCTGTAACTGAAATATCTCAGTAGTTGCTGGCGAGTGGGGCCGGAGCACGCAGGGGCAGCAAACGGAAAGAAAATCCAGGAAACATTCCCAATCACTTCTCCTGGCGCCTCCTCCTGCCTCTGGGCTGGGGCATCTCAATACACCATGTAGCCTCGCCTCCTCCAGTAAATGAGACCCGGCTTCTACATAGCCTAGTGATTTCTACATAGCTCAGGGTCCAGGATGGTTAAGAGCAAAAGCTTCAAGACTTTTTAAAACCTAGGCCCCAGAATTGAACATTATATCTGCCACATCCCATTTATCAAAGCAATAGACTAGCTCGAGTTCAATGGGGAAGGAAAATAGATTCCACTTCTCACTGGAAGGAGTGGAGTATCACATCCCAAAGGGGTACAGACACAGAGGCATGACTTCTTGGGGACTATTATTTTAATTTCTTTCTATGTATCTATTTCTGTGGGCCTTCAAAACTCTGATTCATCTGATCAGACCCTGCTTTCCTTTAAAATTATTGATGCCATTGTCTTATACATAAACTGAGTTGGGAGCTACGAAAAGGGGCTCAGTACCAATTCAAATGAATTTAATGTAAGCACTCTGATTCCCCAGTTTGTAATCAATACACAGAAGGAAGGTGGTTTTTTTTTTTTTAAGGACGGCACTTTTCTTTCTTTTTCCGTGGCTCCTGAAAAGTTAGGTCCCCTCCCACTGGAAGTGATATTGGCGTAGCACAGTGGTTCTCAAATGGTGGACCACTTGGGAACGTGTCAGAAATGCAAATTATCAGGTCCCATCCCAGACCTACTGAATCAGAATCTCCCGGGATGGAGCCCAGCAATTTGAGTTTCACACACTTTTCAGGTGACTCGACTGCATATTGGAGCTTGACAATCACTGATTGGTTAAACCTATTACTGGATTCAAAATCCCATCTCTATTACTTTTCAAGGTGCACGACTTTGGGCAATTTACTTCATCTTTCTGTTGCTCTGTTTCCTCCTCTGCAAAAGGATGATAGTAAAGGAACCTACCTCAGTGTTGGGGAGAGGATAAGACAAAGTAGCAATATAGAGCACTTAAAGAGCCTGGAGCATTCTAAGTATTGTGTAAGTGTTGGCAACTATCGTTAAGGAGTTCTAAGTACTGGTTGTAATGGACCATGGTCTTTCAGAGTATCAAACTGGGTTGGATACAACTAAGGACATTTTTGAGAGGAAAGATTTTTTTTAATGTTTATTTTGAGAGAGAGAGCAGGGAAAAGGGGTGGAAGGGGTGCAGAGAGAGAGAAAGAGAGTAAGCAGGCTCCACATTGAGCCTATGTGGGGCTCAGTCTCACGACCATGAAATCATGGCCTGAGCCAAAGTCAAGAGTCAGATGTTTAACTGACTCAGCCACCTAATCATTCCGAGGGGGAAAATTTTTGACTGCAGGTTGGAGGACAAGGGAAAGCATTGCAAATCAGGATGCTTTCAGCTAGAGCTAAGTGGGGAAGTGGAGATTTCTGCCAGCACTATTGTGTTAGAAGCAGGTATTAGCTTGGTTTCCCCAGTAGCAGTTTTGAATCCCATCTGTAGTGTTAGAAGTATGGCCGAAGGTGAATAAACTTTGATTTAAGAGTAAAAGGTAGTAATGCTGAATTTGCTATAAAAATCCTGTCACATAGGTTACCTGTTATATAAAAGGATTGTAGAATTGGAGGGCACCTACCTCTCTCCACCTGTCTCCTCCATGGTTTACCCACTGTCTTTCTTCAAGTGTGCACTCCAAGTTCAATTCTCAGTCAGCCCTTCCTGAGCATTCTCCTTAAAATTCACACACACACACACACACACACACACACACACACACACATACACACCCCTACACATACACACACAGGTTTCTTATCCCTCTTCTCCCTTTTATTTTTTACCCTTAAGAATCATCCCCATCTCATATGCTGTGCATTCTATTTACTTAATTTTCTGATGGTGACAGACAAATCAGGTCAAAATCTGTTCTCAGAGGGCAGAGACATTCATCTGTTTTATTCTCTGCTGTACCTCCAGTGCCTGGCACCTCGTAGGTGATCAAAAACGATTCTTGAATGAATGAATGAATGAATGATATTAGTGCCTCTACTGCTTTGCTCCATCAAATTGAGAAGGAGATGAACAGAATCTGGAGGGGCACCTGGCTGGCTCAGTCAGTAGAGCATGTGACTCTTGATCTCAGGGTCATGAGTTCAAGCCCCACATTGGGCCTAGAGCTTACTTAAAACAAAGAAGCAAACAAACAAACAAATATAAAATAGGAGTGCCTGGGCGGCTCAGGGAGTTGAGCTTCTGGCTCTTGATTTTGATTCAGGTCATGATCTTGCTATTTTGTGGGATTGAGCCCTATGTCAGGTTTCGGCTGATAGTGCGGAGACTGTTTGGGATTCTCTCTCTTTCTGTCTCTCTGTTTCTCTCTCTCTCTTTCTCTGTCTCTGTCTCTGTCTCTGTCTCTCTCTCTCTGCCCCTCCCTTGCTCATGCTCTCTCTCTCTCTCAAAATAAATAAATATTTTTTTAAAAACCCTGTAAAATAAAATATTTTTAAAATTTCAAAAGAAAACAAACCGGAATCTGGAGAACTGAGGTTTTGACTCGGGGAGGGGGAGGCTTAGGCCATTCCAAAAAGATGGAGCCATTAAATACCCAGGGAGTTGCAGTCACGACGCAGGATGTTAATCTGCCCCTGCTGTTTCACCAGGCACAGTGGTGGGTGTTTTGTGCTCAGTCTCTACTTCCAGCCATCACATGGGCGTTCCTACCTTTACAGATAAGGAAATGAAGGCTCAGAGACCTTCAAGTAACCTGTGTAGGCTCACACAGCTGGGAAGTGGCCGTGCAGAGGCCACATCCCAGATCTTTAACTTCAGGTTCAGGTTCTGTCCTCACTGCCAATGTTGAGGACGAATGCTCGGAAAGGTGAACTTGGAAGGCTGACTGAAAATGGAAAATAGGCTTCACATTTTTCAGTTTCATACCTGCTTTTGTAACAATGCTATAACGATAATAACTATAATCATTTGTATTATCCTAACCAACATTTACTTGGTGCTTAGCATGTGAAGATACCTTACAAGGATTATCTCATTTAATTCTCAAAATGAGCCCTCTGGGATATATTCTTTTATTATTTTATAATAGATGGGAGTAAAGGCCTAAAGGGCTTAGAGGTCGAAGGACGTACTTACCTAAGTCACACGGCTACTGAGTGGTAAAGTTGAGGTCTTTTATTGGAATTGTAACATTAGAAAACCCACAACCTGCAGCATTCACACCAGCAATGTAACCAGGTTACACGTAATCCAACCCACTGCCTATTGGTAAATCCAGCCCTGATTTACACTGACATTTGTAAATCTCGGAATGCCTTCCTGATTACCTACCCTGGTGACAAGCAGAGTCACTTAAAAGTAAGAAAAAGGAGAATGAACATAGAGGGTTAGTGAGGAAGTATATTTCCTTGACCATCATCTTTTTTTGTAGGCGCTACACGTTTGTTGTTTCCCCAAAAAGATGAGGGGACTTCAAATCAGACCCGATGCTGGATTTTCACGTTTTCTGCCATGTCTTTAAGAATTTCCCTAACCGTGAGGATGGGAGGAGAGACTTCCCATAATTCCCTGCCCACCATACCCCCGGCCCTAGTCCCTGCTTGCCAAATCCTTTACGGTGGTTTTCTGATGTGAGCTATTATCCAGGAGAGTTCCAGAGCGACATGTGAACTCCGTTTCTTGGAGGGCTCAACCAGAATTCCCTGAAGTGAACGCTTAGTCTTTTACCTACCAGCCTCCCTCTTTTTATAGTTAATCAACTGGCTAAATCCTCTGAAGTGAAAAAATGCACATTTTGTTGTCTGTGACTTACTGAGGCTGAATGCCTCTCACGATAGCAAAGTCTAAGAAACGACTATGTATTAGGGATGAGTGATTTCTCACACTTAATCTGTCTCTATCCAAGACTGCCAAGTTGGTCCACCGGGCCCCAGAACTGAGATATCACATTTCCCACATTTCTTGCTTCTCTTTCTACTTGTGCTCCATTATTTATTAAGGTCTTGAGTGTACCTGGGGTTCATCCCCAGCTGGGGTCAGACTCTTCAGACCCTCCCTCATTCTCAGGAGCTAGATTTTTATAAGGGTGTGAAAGACTCCTACCCCTGCAATTCTACAATCAGCCTGTTCTTAAGAACGGAAATGGAGACACAAAAGCTCAGCTGAGAGAAGGTATTTCCAAGACTGGAGATCCAAAGGCCAGGATACCTTCTGTTAAGGTTTCTTTCCTTTCCCTCCTGGGTTATGGCGAAAGCTAATGAATTGTTGGTCTCCATCAATTCAGACACTTTGCTTGGAGGTAATAGAAAACTGAAAGTGTTCCTCAACCTCCACCATATAAATGCAAAATCCAGGGGTAATTTAGAGTTTTAGGAATACTAGACACAGGTTCAAAAACTATCCTTAGACGTCATGTTTTCCCCATCTCTTCCCTTTGCTTCTTTCTGTGTCCACTTCTGTCTCCAGCAAATGTAGCAGAAACTGTTGGCTTCCTACACACGGCTCTCATACACCCTCACCTGGTGCCCTTTTGCTTCCTTCCAGTGCTTCCTTGTCACCTGGCTCTGAAGCTAGCATTGCCTGCTGCTGCCCTAAGAGCCAGACATTCCTGGGATTGTAAACTCCCCAGGGGCAGACCCTAACCGTGGCTCACGGGAGCAGATATATAAATACCCCAACTCCCTCCCCCGTGAGGGGAAAGACTTTGCAGTTGACCTTGTCTCCAGAGCCACCTCACCTCCCGCAGAGCTTAGCCAGAGCTACAGAACTTTGCCTGATTCTGTACTTTGCTTGGCTGCCCAACCTTCCCCATCTGACTTCCATCCTTCCCCTCAGGTTTATCCTAAAAACAGAATCCTTGTATTAGGGGAATCCTGCCAAAGACAGGAGGAATCTTTGTACACGCTGGTCCAAACATTCTGGGCATACATCTTTCTCACCTGAAATCCACAGCTGTCCAAGCAAAAGTCCCTTAATTTGATTTGATTTGACTTTGACTGACTTGACTCAGGTACTCACCCCTAAGCCAATCATAGTGGGCACAGGCTATGCATGATGTTTGGCCAGACCTGGGTCCCATGCCCACCCCTGGATCAAAAGTAAGGCCTGAAACCTGCCCAATCACGTGGATGGAGAGCAGAGCTGGTGGGAGGGATGGTTCTGGCTCTTTAGGAAAAGGAGGGAATGAATGCTTTACAACGGTGTAGCAGGGATCCGCAAACTCGGGTCCACAAGCCAACTAACTGCCTGTGTGTTTAAACAGACTTTTATTGGAACACAGCCATACACCTGTGTTTAGGTATTGTCTATGCTGCTTTTAAGCTAGAATAGCAGGCCTGAGCAGCTGCCCCAGATACCGTACGGTTGGCAAACCAAAAATATTTACTACCTGGCCCTTTAGAGGAAAAGTTTGCTGACCCCTGAAACACAGCATCATTTCAGGATATGCTCTGATATCAGTTTGTGGCACATCCCAAGGAAATGCCAGGAAGTAGTTAATTGGTGTCATCACACGTTTAGGAAGTTTGAAGTTGTTTTCTTCAGAATCTCCAAATTGAGGGAGGGGTAGACGCCCTGCGACGGTTGGCAAACTGTGTACTGAAACACCACCACCCCCCCCCCCCGCCGCTTTCCCAGGAAGCTCCTGTGGGTGGGAGACAGCTGAGTGGGTGGGAGGTCAGCACACAGGACCCTCGGAATCCCTGCCTGTTTCACATTTACCTGTTTAGCTAGCAGGCTGAACTTGTGGCACTCATGGTTTATATTGCAAAAACTTGGTTTTTAGTCTCTCTCAGTCTTGCTCCATGGGAACTGTCCTTTTCCACCTCTGGACACAAAGTAAGGCAGCCTGTGACTTTTCTGTCCAACCTTAGTTAGCACAAAGTCCTGCAGTCCGATTAAGTCACCAAGAATCTTAGCTCAGAGATTAAAATGTAGGATATCAAGTCACATTTTAACAAAACAAAGCTTCCCTCAAAGGTGAGGTTTCTGTGCGCCCCCAAGCAGCCCACTACTGCCTTTAGGGAAAGGGGGTGCTCATCTTCTTCCCCTCTCCTGCTTCTCCACCTGCCCCTCCGCGAGCTTCTACTTCCGCTTCGGTTCTCTAGCCTGTTCTGATTGGAGCAGAGTGGAGGGCAGAGCATTAAGGGCAGGAATGTTTTCACTTGTGTGCTTCTGTCTCAGCTTTGCCACCTCCAGCCCTCACTGGTATTCCAAACTCAATTTTGCTCTCAAGAGACACTTCTCTTGGCTTCTTTGGAGATTCCCCACCATTGAGAACCTTTTTAGATTACATCCCAGACAAGGACTCACAAATAGAAACACAAACATATACCCTTTTTTCCTGGCGCTGGAACGTTTGCAGTGAAAGTGTTTTCTTTGGCAAAGTTCTCCCGACCTAGAGGTATCATGAAGAACTAGGTTAAGTCTTGGGAAATTCCATAAATGATGTGACAGCTTTGGTGTCAAAGTAGGAACCCAGCAGAGTAGGTAGGTAAGTGCTTCAGAAATCTTGACAACCTAGAGATAAGCAGTGCTTCCTGTTTCTTTTCTAACATCAAGATGGTGGTTTCCTGTAGGCTGTTGATGTGTAATGATTAGAATTTCTTTGATAGCACATTAAGAAAGTATTTTAATTAAAGTGCTGCACGTTGGATGAATAAGGAGGCAAGGGAATCCTATACAACTCGAGGTTGGATGAAAAATATTTTGCCTGGAATAAGAAGAAAAAGGGAGACAGTAGAACAAGTCATGAACTTAAAAGAAATTTTCTTATGCATCAGATAAGTCTATTAGGCTTTGCATCTTTAGGTTCCTTTAATAGATGGAACTGGAAGCCATTTCTATTTGAACTTCCAGATTCTCTAACAAAGGATCAGAAATTCATTCTTAAGAACTGACTTATGAGCAAACTGGCATTCATCGTGTGATTGTATGTTTTCAGATAGATACACATATCATCCAGCTGTAATTTTCTCCTACTCTGGGCAGGATTTCCTTGATATTGTTTCTTCAAAAGATGCTCCTGTTAAAGCCCAGGAGAAAAAGACTCAGAGAGGTTAAGCAAGTGAGTAGGGTTTTTCCAAAGCAGGTGCCAAAACCAGAGCCTTCAGACTTTCAACCCATTTCCCTTCACTCTCTATTACACTGCGTCTAGGGCGATGTATTCCGGACATTACCAGATGTTCTAATTTCTAAAACATGGCTCCATAATATGAACTTCCCCACCTCATCCCATTCCTTAGCAAAGCAAGGATGGATTTGATTTTTGAACATACTTAATAAAGAGTTATAAGAGTCAACAATAATTCAATTTAAAAAAAGAGGTATAGGAGTCAAAGTAAACAAGTCAGGAGTTAACCCTTTAAAGCTAGGCACAGTGGTAGCACCCGGAGAGGCGTTACCTTGTTGCAGGCCATTCATAGAGTAAACAAGGTCAGATCTCTCCTATCTGGGAATCACTAGCCTGAAATATTATCTAGTCTCTGAGAACCAACCTAGTCATATAATAAATAATTGCTAAATGTCACGACGCCCAACAACTTGATGTGTTAAGCTACAGGAGGACGTTCAAGTCTATAATTGTTCATTGAGCATATACTAGTATCAGGTTCTATGCTACGGTCTTGAGGATACTATGGACAGGCATAGTTCTTTCCTGGCCTTACTTACTTACTTATTCACCATATATTTATATAGTTCTTGCTATGTCCCAGAGCTTGAAGTCTAGGGGAAGAAAAAGGCCTAGGGGCCCCTGGGTGGCTCAGCCAGTTAAGGGTCCGACGTCATCTCCGGTCATGACCTTGTGGTTTGTGAGTTCGAGCCCCACATTGAGCTGTCAGTACAGAGCCTGAAGCCTGCTTCAGATTCTGTGACTCCCCCTCTCTCTGTTGCTTTGTTTTGTTTCTGATTCTAGGCACCAATACTCTCCACCACCTTATATAGAGCCTGGGCGACTCTTGATAAAGTGGATGGCAGGCATCTGTATTACTAATACATAACGTTTAGTTATTGCATAACTTTCAGTATTTACTGTCAAAGTGTCTCAAACTGGGGAAAGACAAAATTCTGAAAAACTGTCAAAGTTGCAAAACCCAAATAACTTATTAAAAAAAAAAAAATCTATGAAGCATCAGCTGATTGGACGGGCCAAAGGGCTGGGTAAAGGACGCAGAGGAATCAGATGAACCAGCGTTTCTCCTGTATAAAAGACTCCCATTTGCATTACTGCAATCACATGTGTAAATTACTAGCCCCGGAAGAATCCCAAAAAAGAATACCATACGACTATTAATAGAATGTTAAAAATTAAACCAAACTCCTAAGAAATCTGCAAATTCTCCCAGGCAGAGGAATGAGGAAGTGAGGTGGGCTGGAGTCACCAGCTTCCCTTTCTTCTTTGCTTGTTGACATATCTGTGGAGAGCACAACGCCAGGACCTAGTGGGACCTTTTCCCCTTTCTCTCCCCTGCTCCCCTCACACACACAATTGCAATTTTTCCTGAAGAAACTAAGGAACGATGTTCAAACCCAAGAGGAATTGAATTATAGACTTACTTGTACAACTACGCTTGTCTTTTCTTACCCTTGCAATTTTCGGAGGCTTGGATTTTTAAAAATCTATGTTACAGCTTTCAGGACCTCACAATTGCTCTGTTCCAAGGCTAATCAGTAAGTATCATAATGAACCTGCTTTTCAGAAGGGGACCCTGAAATCAAGTATGTTCAAGCAGAGAACATGACCCCAGGACAGGACTCAAAGGCTCATTCGCCTGCCTAGAGTTGTCACTTCATGTTCTTTTAATGTAAATCAAAGATGAGCTACAAGGTAATTCAGTTCTTTGGTGCAATTACGATTCTAATATATGCTGTGGCCTGGAGCCCCTTGCAGAGGTTCTGAGTTTTCATCGGCGTTCATTTTTAAGTGGTTCAATTCTGCCCCTGATTGCCAGGTGCTAAAATATGAACCTTCACACTTGTGAGTCACCCAATTTAACCAAGCTGTGGCTTTACCCTCAGAGAGTTTCCTAGGTGTGAACCTAACCGTGCCGGGGGCCCACAAAAACATTTTAGTCAAGATTTCCAGGGTAAATTCTAGCCCACCCTTGTCAAAACCACACAGACTCCCACCCCCACCTCGCTGCAGAGAGTTACTCAACCTGGGTCTGAGCAAGAAGACCCTTCCAGCAAAAAGTGGGGGAGTTCAAAGGTATGATTTGCCCTTTAAGAGGCTCTCTGTTTTTTTTGTTTTTGTTTTTGTTTTTGTTTTCTGATTCTGGCAGCTCCAACATGCCCAAGGCATCCCAAACAGGTTGAAACAAGAGGGAAGACAATAGAAAGCAAAGTTGAATGGCACCTGGGTGGCTCAGTTGGTTGAGCGTCCAGCCTCGGCTCAGGTCACGACCTCAATGTTTGTGGGTTCGAGCCCTGCGTCGTGCTCTGTGCTGACAGCTCAGACCCTGGAGCCTGCTTCGGATTCTATGTCTCCCTCTCTCTGCCCCTCCCCCACTCGCACTCTGTGTCTCTCTCAAAAATAAATAAATCTTAAAAAAAATAAAAATAAAGCTGCTCCCATGCCAACTTGGATTGCTCTATAAAAGGACATGAGCTAGAAATCATTCCCTCAGCTGACAAGAATTTATTGAGTATCTGCTCTGTGCACAGAATGATAAGAAGCTTTATGGGGAATTCAAAAGCAATACCAAGGCCTGATCTACAACTTTGAGATAGCAATGCAGGATGGCACCATTGAAAGGGAAAGAACACCGGAGTCAGATAGATTTGAGCTTAGATCCTGATTCCACTGATACTAGTTGGCTAGAGGAACTTTGGCAAGTAAATTCACCTTCCTGGGCCTCAATTTCCTTGTTTGTGAAATGGGAATAATCTATCACATAGAGTTATTGAAAGAATTCAGAATAAAATAGTATATAAAAAGTTCTTGGCACATCCTAGGAATTCTCTTTGCCTCAAAGAATTTACTCTTCTAATTAGAAAAATGAAATATGGACATGAGAAGCAATTGAAACATGATTGAAGCACATATAAGTCAGACAATTAGCAAATGAGGTATGACTTTAGTTAGGGAGCTAGATCACCTTGTTTCATTTATCTAAGATACCATCTTTTGTAAAAGGAGCTTCCATTTCAAAGATGTAAAATGTGGAGAAAATATAGATGTTAGAAAAATGAAATTACGTAAGTATAACTTGTAAGAAACAACATTCTTGCAAATAAGTTCAAGTTATTTGCAAGCTGTAGACTCATAAAGCTATCTTTTTATTTTTTTTTTCTCTTGCTTTTTTCCTTTCACCTACTTCTCTTTTTTTAATCTTGGTGCAACCCGTATATTTTGGTAAGGGTCCTTAAAACTATCTTGGCACAAGGCGGAGAATAGACTGCCAGGTGGAGAGATGGTCTAACTTACTGAACCAACTTCAGTCTTGCTCTGGGCAATAGCAACCATCAGACTGGTTTCCTAGACTCCAACTGGGCGATGATTTGTGGTTTTCCAAATTCGTAAGCAAAAGATAACATAGGTAAATTGATTGGCAAAATCAATTTCCACATAATAAAATTGATGCTGAAAGGAAGCATAAAGTTTACAGAATACTTTTAGATCCATCTCTTTTTCCTTTAGTTCATATGTGTTATTAGCAGAGTCATACTACCAGACCTTTAATTTCTCCCTAAGGCAACCATACCTGCACATACTAGGTTCAGCATGTATTATGGTTTTTTTTTGTTTTGTTTTGTTTTTTATTTTTGGGACAGAGAGAGACAGAGCATGAACGGAGGAGGGGCAGAGAGAGAGGGAGACACAGAATCGGAAACAGGCTCCAGGCTCCGAGCCATCAGCCCAGAGCCTGACGCGGGGCTCGAACTCACGGACCGCGAGATCGTGACCTGGCCGAAGTCGGACGCTTAACCGACTGCGCCACCCAGGCGCCCCAGCATGTATTATGTTTTAAGGCAATGCCTCCATGTGCTCCATTTGATAATGGTCTATCAGCCTAAGACCTAATCTCATTGAATAATTCTTATTGAATAAAGAAATCACTCATTTTTCATCCTAAAGACTACAAATGTCTCTGATCATTTGGAATAAATGTCTTTACTAGAAATAAGGGGGCAGGGCCTATAGTTTTGAGTGGGAGATTAGACTGTAAGCTCCAAGAGAAAAAGGACCAGGATCTAGCCCAGTGCCTAGTCCATGAAAGGTGCCTCGCAGGTATTTGTTGAATGCATGAATGAAGGCAAGGACAGATGGAGAAAGAGAAAAAGATTGTGAGTAGTGGGTTAGGAGAGATTTGGATTTCAAGTAACCTATCGGAGAAATACAGGAAAAATTTATGCCAAGAAATAAGAGCAGAATAGGAGAAGGTTGACTATAGATATATTTGTGGACAATATTGTCATAAATTTTTTTGTCTTCTGGTGAATACTCTGAAACACTTTATCGGGCATGTTAACAATTTTATAGGCCTTATCAAGACATACCTTCAGAGAAAATCTGAGGGGTTAGTGACTGAAGGAGCTTAAACTTGCTCTTCAGGGATTTGCAACTTCAGATGATCTCATCACACTTGGTCTTCTCAGATGAATGGAGTTTTGAATGGGGATCCCCCCCAAGATGGGTGAAGCAAGTAGTTATGATGACAGGGTAATGGATGGATGGATGGATGGATGATAGATGGATGAATGGAAGGAAGGAAGTCAAGTCTCTGCTTAGGACTTTAGAGCTACACACTGTGTTACTCCAGAGGCTAGCATTCTAGGATGTGAATCTCGTTGCCTGGACGTATGCACTATACAACCTGCATGACAGGACATGGTGGCCATAGCACAAAAGATAACTATGAAATCTTAGACCATTCAAGTTACCAGACACAAGCCTGGCAGTGGAGCTAGGGACCAGGTGAAGCATATTTATGGATGGCCCAGGAAGAGAAAACTAGCCTGCATCAAGAATAAAAGCACACTGAAACTTTAAAATAGACATCTCCAGAAGAAAGAGGGCCTCGGGGCCAGAGAAAATTGATGTAGGCAAATGACAGTAGACCACACACTAAGTCCTCAGCACAGCTGTGGACTTTGGCATATTTAGAAATCAGATGAGGGGGGTGCCTGGGTGGCTCAGTCGGTTGAGCATTCAACTTTGGCTCAGGTCATGATTTCTTAGTCTGTGAGTTCAAGCCCCGTGTTGGGCTCTGTGCTGACAGCTCGGAGCCTGGAGCCTGCTTCGGATTCTGTGTCTCATTCTCTCTCTGCCCCTCCCCCACTCATGCGCGCGCGCGCGCGCGCGCGCTCTCTCTCTCTCTCTCTCTCTCTCTGTCAAAAATAAACATTAAAAAAAAAAAGAAATCAGATGAGGAAGTGCGATGCTTGATTTTAAGTGTCAACTTGATTAGTCTACAATAGTTAGTCAAATGCTAACCTAGATGTTTATGTGAAGGTAATTTTGTACACATAGGTAACATCTACAATAAATTGACCCGAAGTAAAGGAGATTAACCATCAATGATGTAAGTGGGCTTTATCTAATCAGTTGAAAGCCTTAAGAGCAAAATCTGAGACTTCCCAGAAAAAGAACTATTCTGCCTCAAGACTATAGCATCAGCTCCTGCCTGAGTTTCGAATATGCTGACCCGTGTTATAGATTTGGAATTTGCCCCATACCACAGGCAGGTGAGCCAATTCCTTAAAATCAATCTAAATAGATAGACTGCTTGATTATTTTGGTTTTCCTTTTTTTATTTAGAATTTTGCCGTCAACGTATTAGCATCGTTAATAGTAAAACCACCTTTGTAGCAACTCACAACCAGTCGTTTACGAAAATAATGTAGTACTCAACCACTGCCTCTCAATTGATCTACTGGCAAGCCCAGGTGATAGCATATGTGTATATCCCAAGTATATCTATATCTAATCTAGATCTATATCTTATGTATCTGGAGATCTGGCTGTCCCTTCTAGAGTACCCCAAGGATATCTACGAGGCTGCCCTGGCCCAGGGCCAGGAGAGGCACAAGGAAGAGCTGTCCAGCTGTGAGCCCTTGTGGGCCAAGTGGGACCCACTGTACCAGATCTCCCAGTCCTGGCCCTGGCCTGCCATTCAACCGGCCCTGCATCATAGTGGAGGAGTTCGAGTGAGAGCAGAGGCTTGGGTCCAAGGCATTTGAGGGGCTTAGTGGGCTTCAGACCAAGGCAGCCAGGGAAAAGGAAAAGCTGAGAAAAAAGTGCTGCCATGCGTCTACTTCCCCAGTGGCTGCCTCTGGAGGCGGCCTTCTAACTCTGGGCAGCAGATGTCACAGCTGCACGGTCCCTCCGTGTGGTTTTGCACAGAGACCGTCTGCCTTTTGAGCTGCCAGCTTCGGGAACATAGAAGTTGTCAGGATGAGAACCTGTCCTTCAACAAGTTCAGGATGTTATATCTCTACTCCTGACCGATACAGGAGACCACCTAAAATTACAAGGCAAAATGGAGTAGCCATCATTTGATAGTCAACACATCTTCCTTGAGTGCCTTCTACGTGCCAGCCACTGTGGATGCAGCTGAGTGCAAGTGATGGCGAGGGGGGAGGGAAGTCAATATGAGACGGCGTCATGGGCTGCAGAGAAGTGGGGTCAGCCCTGCTCTTGCAAGAATAACAAGACAGATGCAGCAGACAGAGAGCTGCCTTTGACTCAGCCCAGGAGGCAGCCATGCCAAGTTATCAGAAATTTAACTTGCAGGTGGAAAAAATCAACACCAAGGATTCTGCTGAATCATAATCAAGACTAACCATGGAACCTTGCGTAAACTCATTTCCTTTTTGTCTGTTCACCTGTTCTGTTAAATGCACGTGTGAAGAAAATAATTTCTTTCATGGTTGCTGAAATCTGGAGTTCGATTGGGTTCATTTCAGCAAGTTACTAACCGCTTTCTTTTCTGATTCGAATTACTGAAGCTGCTGAGAATTGCTGGTTTCCTTTGATGCTTGCAAGAGAGAAGCTGTTTAAAACACTTAGGATCCCATGCAGGTTGATTTACCTTCTATGATACATTCGAGAATCAGAGACCAAGATTAGGTTTGGGGGATCCTAGAAGACATTCTGAAGCCTGTAGGAGCAGATGTCCTGTTTCTTGCGCCTCCCTACTCACCTTCAGATACGGAGAAAATGCTAAAATGGCAATGGTTAGAGTTTATACCCTGCAGAATCTCACGTGGTTTGAGCTCTCAACAGCTATCACCAATTCCAAATATTTCCTGCAGTGAGGAGACAGCCATGAGAGGTGCAGAGACGAGAAAGAGAAAAATATTCATCATCTTGCTTTTACATCCTGGTAGGAGATTTTGCTTTGGGGGTCATTTGGATGTTTTAGCTTTTAATGAAAAGCAGAACTGGTTATTGCAATTGGAAATAAAGGGAGGAAAGCATTAAACTTTTTTCTCTTCTCGCCCCCAGATTTATTGAAATATAATTGGCATATAACTTTCTGTAAGTTTAAGGTGCACGGTGTATTGATTTGATACACATATATTGCTGAATGATTAGCTCATGACTCCATCAAGATAGTTATAATTCTCTTCAAAGGCTGAATGATATTCAGTGAGTCTCCAGAGGAATGAATGCTTTCATAGCAATGAACGTATAGTGTTAAAAGAGAAGGACCACCTCTATGTGTTGATCTGGGGAGATCTAGGGACACTATTAACTGAAAAAAAAAAAAACAAAAACAAAAAAACAAAGGAAAGATTAGTGTGCATATAGTATGTTAGATTTTATGAGAATAAAACAGCTATAAGAATATGTATTTGTATTGTTTTATATTTCATAAATATGTAACAAAAAAATAAACCATAAACTCCTAAGGTGGTTACCTCTAAGAGCCAGGGTAAAGTAGTGAGTCAGGTAGAGGTTACAGTGACGGGATCAAGGCTTTTCTTCCAATGTGCCATTTCATATTTGACCCTTTTTGTGTGTGTGGTAAAATACACATAGAATTAACCATTTTAACCAATTTGAAGTATCCAATTCAATGACACTAAGTACATTCATGGTATTGTACAACCGTAGTAACTCTCTGGTTCCAGAACTTTCTATCACCCTAAAAGGAAGCCTCATACGTACTATTAAGCAGTCTTTCTTCATTCTGCCCTCCTAACCCCTAGATACCCCAAATTTGCTTTCTTTCTCTATAAATTTGCCTATTCTGGATATTCCTATAAATGGAATCATACAGTAAGTGGCCTTTGTGCCCGGCTTCTGTAATGTTTTCCAGGTTTATCCAGGTGTAGCATGCATTAGTACTTAATTTCTTTTTAAGGCTGAATAATATTTTACTGTATGGATAGAACAAATTTCTTTATCCATTCATCCATTGATGGACATTTGTTTCCATCTTTTGCCTATTATACAGAGTGCTTCTATGAACGTTGCTTTTTTGTCTTTGTTTAAACACCTATTTTTAACTCTTTTGGATATATTCTGAGGAATGGAATTTCTGGGTCATGTAGTAATTCTGTTTAACTTGTTACGGAACCACCAAATTGCTTTACACAAAGATGGCACCATTGTATTCCTACCGACAATGTATGAGGGCTCCAATTCCTCCACAACCTTGTCAACCCCTGCTGATATCCTTTAATTTTTTTTTCTTATTATAACCATCTTACTGAGTATAAAGTGGTATCTTATTGTGGTTTTGATTTGCATTTCCCTAATGACAGATGATGTTGAATATCTATTCGTGTGCTTGTTGACCACTTGTATATCTGCTTTGGAGAAATGTCTATTCAAGTCCCTTGCACATTTTTAATCATGTTGTCTGTTTATTGCTGAATTGTAGGAGTTCTTTATACATTCTGTACACTAGACTTTTATCAGAGATATGATTTGCAAGTATTTTCTCCCATTTTGTGTACTGTCTTTTCACTCTGCTTGAGAGTATTCTTTACACAAAAAAATTTAATTTTAATGAATTCAGTATATCTATCTGTCTTCTGTTACTTGTGCTTTTAATGTCCTAAGAATACACTCCAGATCCAAGGTAATAAAGAGTTACGCCTATGTTTTCATCTAAGAGTTTTACAGTTTTGGCTCTTATGTTTAGTTCTTTGATTTTGAGTTAATTTTTGTGTATGGTATTGGGTAAGGATCCAACTTCATTCATTTCCATATGGATATCCAGTTCTCAGCATCTTTTGTTGAAGAGACTGTTCTTTCTCCCATTGAATGGTCCCATCACCCTTGTTGGAAAGTGCTGTTCACCATGAATGTATGGGTTGATTTATGGTCTCAGTTCTACTCCACTGATCTCGATGTCTATGCTTATGCTAGGATCACACAGGCTACTATAGCTTTGTAGTAAGTTTTGACATCAGGACATGGTAATCCACCAAGTTTGTTCTTTTTTTCAAGATTGTTTTGGCTACTCAGGGCCCCTTGCAATTCCATGTATTTCAGGATCAGCTTTTATCATTTCCTCAAAAAAAAAAAAAAAAGCCATGGAAATATTGTTAGAGATCTGGTGAGTTCTGCCATTTTAACTATGTTGTCTTCCAATCTGTGAGCAGGAAATGTCTTTCCATTTATTTAGATCCTCTTAAATTTCTTTCAGCAATGTTTTATCATTTTCAATGTACAAGTATTTTGCCTTTTTGGTTAAATTTATTAAGTATTTTGTTAGTTTTGATGCTTTGTAAATAGAATTGTTCTGGTTTCAATGTAATTTTCAGACTGTTCTTTGCTACCATATAAAAAATACAACTGATTTTTTGTGTGTTGATGTTGTTTCCTGCAATTTGGATAAACTCATTTATTGGCTTTAATAGATTTTTGTGAATTCTTTAGGGTTTTATATATATGAGATCGTGTCATCTATGAGTAGAGATAGTTCTACATCTTTCTTATTTAGATGTCTTTTTCTTAACTAATTGTTCTGGCTAGCACTTCCATTGCCATGTTAAATAGAAGGGGCACCTGGGTGGTTCAGTCAGTTAAACATCTGACTCATGATTTCTGCTCAGGTCACATCTCATGGTTTGTGAGTTCAAGCCCTGCCCTGGGCTCTGTGCTGTCAGCGCAGAGCCTGCTTGGGACTCTCTCTCTCTCCCTTTCTCTCTCTCTGCCCCTCTCCTGCTTGTAGGCTCTCTCTTTCTCAAAATGAATAAATAAACTTAAAAAAAAAAAAAGAATAGTAAAAGTGAGCATCCTTGTTTATAATCTAAGGGGGGGAATTTTTCAGTCTTTTACCATTGAATATGCTGTTAGCTATAGGGTTTTTATATATGTCCTTTATAACAACTTTTGCCTGAAGGTCTATTTTTTTCTGATATTAGTATAGCTACCCTAGCTTTCTTTTGATTTGCGTGTAATATTTTTCTATCCCTTTACTTTCAAACACTTTGTATCTTCGGATGTGAATCTCTTGTAGTCAGCAAACATATATCGTGTTGTTACTCTTTTATTCATTCTGAGATGTTTCTTATATTTACATTTAAAGTGATTTCTGATAAGGAAGGCTTCGGCCATTTTGCTATTTGTCTTTTACTTTTTTCTTCCTCAATTCCTCCATTTACTGCCTTCTTTTTTATTTAGTTGGGTGTTACTTTTTTGTGGGTTTTTTTTTGTACTGTATCATTTTGATTCCTTTCAACTTTTTAAATTTTAAAACTATTTTTAAATTATGTTCTCAGTGGTTATCTTGGGGATTACATTTAACATAACAATCTAGTTTGAGTTAATATAAACTTTATTTCAATAGTATGCAAAATTCTACTATTTATCTCGAGGCTTCCTCTTTATGCTGTTGTTTTCACAAATTACATCTTTATTGCATGCCCATTACATAGAATTATCATTTTATACTTTGAATTTAATATGTCATTTCACTGACTCCATGGTTTCTGATGAGAACTGGCTGTTAATCTTATTGAGGATCCCTTGTATATAATTCATTACTTCTTTTCTTGCTGCTTTAAAAGTTCTTTGCCTTTCACCATTTTGATTATTATGTGTCTCCATGTGGATTTCTATTTGTCCTACTTTGAAACTTGTCCTATTTTGAAACTTGTTGAGCTTCTTGGATGTGTTGATTCATGTCTTTGTCAAATTTGGGGAGTTTGATAGTATAATTTATTCAAGTATTCATTCTGCCCCTTTCTTTCTCTCATTTCTCTCTGGAGTCTCATTATATATATTTTAGTATACCTGATGGTGTCCCACAGTTCCTCTAGACTCTATGATTTTTTTGCTGTAGTTCTTTTTTTTTTTTCTACTCCACAGACTAGACAATTTCATTCCACCAATCTTCAACTTCATTAACTCTATCTGCTAAAAAAAAAAATAAATAAATAAATAAATAATCAGTTAAGCCCCTCCAATGACTTTTTTATTTCAATTATTGTACTTTTCAGCTTTAAAATCTCTATTTAGAGAGAGAGAGACTCATTGTCCTAGTTTTCTTTTGTTCTTTGACCTTGGTTTTCTTTAGCTCTTGGAGCATATTTAAGGAAGTTGATTTAAAATCTTTGTTCAGTAGGTCTGCTTCCTCTTGGGCAATTTCTGCTAATTTATTTTTTTCCTTTGGGTGGACCATACTTTTTGGTTTCTCTTTTGTTGAAAACAGGCCATTTCGAGTGTTATGACGTGGTAACTGGAAATCAGACTCTCTCCTCTCCCTAGGATTTTCTGTTATTGCTTTTTGTTATTGTGGGCTGCACTTAGTTGTTTATTTAGTGACTTTTCTAAACTATTTTTGTAACGACTGCGTTCCTTGTCATGGGAAGACTCTGAAGCCTCTATTCCTTTAGCGTAGTGCCCAGCTTGTTGTTTGACAAAGATTTCCTTAAATGCCTGAAGCCCAGAAAAAGAAAGTCTGGAAACATAAACAAAACAATTCTCCAGGTCTTTGCAGATTGGCTCTATAGTGGGTCACTCCCTCCTTAGCCACGCCATATTTCAACTCTGCTTGAGCCTCCTCTTTGGGCTTGCACTGAGCCTAAGTAAGGGTCAGCTAGAGATGAAAGCATACGGTTTTCTCAGGTCTATTCTGAGCACGTGTCCTGTGGGAGAGGCATGCACATGTTCTCTAGATTCCCTAGCACACATGAGAATTCTTCAAAGATGTTATCCCCCTCAAAAATCTCACTCCTTGGCATTTCTTCCTGTACTTTTGGTTTGACTATTGTTCGCCCAAACTGCTACTCTTTGCCCCAGACGGTAGTGGCACGTTCTTCATCTTTCAGTGTTTTGGGGAAACATCCTCCATGTAGCCACTCAGTCCTGATAGATTTCCAAGTGGGGTGAAGAAAAGGAAGCCCCTTGCATCAGTTCTTTGGAGAAACACCAATAAGGTCAGAACAGACAAACACAGTTCCTGAGGAACAAGGTCTTGTCCACTGCCTCTGAAACCCGATGCCCACGCTGGGAATGTGGGCTGCTGTCTTGAAGTCCATCACCACATTGAGGAGAATGGTGGGACTAGATGAAATGAACATTTCTTGCCGTGTTTCAGTGGCCTTTTCTTGGTGAAGCATTCACTCGGTTGCTATAAACCTTTGATTCTCAGAGTTTAGTAAGTTTAATTCTGACAGTTTTTTTGTCAGGCTTTTCTGTCTCTACTGATAAATCCCAAGAGTTCCCTCCTCCACCATTTGCACTGATTTCTCATATTTGCCTTTTGAATCATGCAACTGTATGACTTATATCAAAGAGTAATCAATTTGAAAAAATTTTTTGAGAGAGAGCATGAATGGGGGAGGGGCAGATGGAGAGACAGAGAATCTTAAGCAGGCTACACGCCCAGCATGGAGCCCCATGTGGGGCTCGATCCCTAGGATCATGACCTGAGCCCAAATCAAGAGTTGGACGCTTAACCAACTGAGCCACCCAGGCACCCCAATTTTGAAAAACTTTTAATGAGTGTTTTAGTAGATAGGGTCTTATTATCTAACCTCCTGGCATTCTCAAACGTTGGCTCCACCAAATAATTGTTGCCACCAAGCTCTCATTTAATCTTGTTTGAGGAAAATACAAGAAGAGAACTCAACTGAGAACCAAGGCTAGTTTGTTAGTTAGGGCTTACACTAGTCAAAACTTTGAAGTATTAAGTCTGCCTTCCCATAGACATTTTCTTTCCCATCTCTCTCCATCTTTGTTCTCTTTTATTCTCAAACCCAAGCCTAATATTTCACCTGCTCTCCTACCACGTTCCATGATGAAACAATACTGACTGACTAAAACTTGTTAAGTGTTTAAGGAGATGAGCAAGTTTCTATTTCATAACTTGTCTTAGAATTCTGGTCTCCCAAGATCAAGTATTACACAGTTGTCAATTCATTCACAAACATGAAGGAAGTCATTTTTGTTTGTTGGTTGGTTGGTTTTCTTTCTGAAGAGCCGGCTCTCAGGTTTGGAGAGGATAGAGCAAATTAAAGGAAGAGTTAAGGTGCCTTGGGAGAAGGATAAGGGCAGCAAAATATGATGCTGTTGGATAAGCATCACATGATAATTTTGTCAAAATCAGTGCCACATAAAATGTGGTCTCCAGATGTGCTGACTCAAGATCTCTAACCAGGAATCTGCATGTTCACCCATGCTCCAGAGGATTCTGAAACATGCTATAGTTTGAGAGCCACTGCCCAAAGTTACCTTACTGGGTTTTTCTTATTTGTATAATGAAGATAATAACATTCCCTTGAATTTCTGTAGCCCTTTACTACTTACAAAGTTTTTTTTTGTAGATGATAATCTTACCTGTTATCACAAAAGCCCAGGATTGGGCTTTGAATAAGAGCCTCTTTTAATAAATAATAAAACTGAGTTTTATTATTTGACTTTTTCCATGGTGCACATTCAAACACAAGTCTCTTGGCTTCAAATCTATGGATATTCTAATTTTGCCATATGCAATTTTTTTGCAAAAAATGAAAGTAAAAAGGATGCATCTTTCCTGGTATAGTCACTCACCCTTGCCTTTCCTTTGCTTATTCATTGGTTCATCCACCATACAATCCTTTACATATTCAGCAAATATTCATTACAAACTATAATAAGCCATGTAGTGTGTATATCCAGGGCTATCTAAAGTTATATTCAAAGATCATGACAATTTCTTTTTATCAGTTTGCCTAGGGTGATACACTCTTTATTATGTATAATTCCATTACACACATTTTCTTTAGTAATTTAGTCACTAGCTTCTTTAAGAGCAGTTAGCATAGAGGAGCACCTGGGTGGCTCAGTCATTTAAGCATCTGACTTCTGCTCAGGTCATGATCTCAAGGTTCATGAGTTCGAGCCCCACATTAGGCTCTATGCTGACAGCTCCAAGCCTGGAGCCTGCTTCAGATTCTGTGTCTCCCTCTCTCTCTCTGCCCTCCCTTCCCCCAGCCTGTGCTCTGTCTCTCTGTCCCTCAAAAATGAATAAACATTAAAAAATTAAAATAAAAAAAAAGAGCAGTTAGCCTGGGGATTCTCTAACATTATCTCCTATGAGAATTGGCAAGATATCTCAAAAATCCTCAAATCCAGGCCTCCCTACAGACCAATACATCAGAATCTCTGGGGACAAGACCCAGGCATCAATATTTTTAAAGCTGTCCAGGTGATTCTTATGTGTAGGCAAGGTTGAGAGCCAGTAAATTTGAGAATATAAGTCTAATTCTAGTGCCTCCTAAGAAAAGTTTTCCTAGTCTGTGAGTCTCATTCCAAAACACCTGAGAGAGAGAGAGAGAGAGAGAGAGAGAGAGAGAGAGACTGGGATAGACAGATAGTTGAGGGGATGGCAGAATCTGGGTGTGTACCCTCTTGGAAGTCTTCCTTTCCATTGCTCTGTTAATTCTTACCCCACAGATATGTACGTGTTCAACTCAAGCTGATCCTCAGTACTCCTCAGAAGTGTATGTCCACACAAAGTAAGCATAGTTTTCAAATTAAGTGTTCATTATAAAGTCTTGGTGAAAATCTAATGTCTCCAAATTATTCTAGCTTAAATTGTTAGAATCAGTTGGACAAGGCTACCAGTCTACTTTGAAATTTATCTGCCAAACCCTCACGGAAGTACGAATTACTTCAACTTACGACAAAGTTTCTTTCCCTTCCAGTTTTACAGCCCTCCATCTATTCCTTTCCTATGATGCTGTACTTTCTAAAGTCTGTAACATTTTACATGTGCCTCTGAGCGGCTGGTTGGGGAAGTGACTTCAGGACCAAGGAAATCTAGGTGTGAAAACTGGCTTTCTCAATTACTGGTAGTGAGATCCTGAGCTCAGTATTGCATCTCTCTGAGCCTCAGTTTTCCCGTTTATAAAATAAGGATAATAATGCCTTGCAAGGTGGCTGTGAGCATCAGAAGCAAAATATGTAAACTACCCAATGCCTGGCACATTGGCCCTCAACAAATGGAGTTATATTGATGATGCTTCCTCTGTCCCACTGGTCTTAAGCTCTTTATCCTTTTTCAAAGCATCTTTGCCTTCATTATCTCACGTAATCTTCCCCACAAGTGAGATAGGCTAGAAGTTATCTCTGGGCCACAGAAGAGCAAGCTGAAGTGCCAGACAGTTAATGGGATGGATTCAAGAGACAATTATGCATTCTCTTCATAAAACATGCTCATAAAGAGAGACAGTCCTAAGCGGCAATCTAATTGGGGAAAACAAGACAAAACAAAAAACACACACAGGGCTAAATGCAGTCATCCGCTTTGGTAGATCTGAAAATAAATACCAGTGTGACCAAAGTCAACAGGGGGAACATACACATCCAGAATTTGAAGCTGGCGTGGCCAAATGAGACGTGCTGCCAAGTTTGGGTGGTAGGATGGTGATTGATAGATCTTTCTCTTTTCTCTGTTTTTTAAATGTAATCTTCTTGTCTTACACCTTTCCTTATTAGGTGAAACTTGTAATGTCAAAGGTAAGATGACATATGTGTTGATTCATATTTATGTATAAATATATATGATTTTTCATAAATCGTGTGTGTGTGTGTGTGTGTGTGTGTGTGTGTTTTCTAAATGACGATCGCAAACCATTCCTGATTTTGGATTTTCCCATGGACAAGAAGCAACCTTAGGCCCAGTGTGATGTTGCAGTTTCTGCCAACCCAGAACACCTGGGGAGCAACTGCTATCTAGAGTGATTGAGATAGGGATACTGTTTTTACTGCACATTAAAATCACCTAAGGAGATTTAAAAATCCCAATGTCCACTTCTCACCCCCGACCAAATGCATAAGTATCTCTAGGGATGGGATCCAGATATCAGTATTTTGTAAAGCTTCCCAAGTAGTCCCAGTGTGCAGCTGAGTCTGACAACCAGTAGTCTAGATCAGTGCTTCTGATGCCGTATGTCTGGGGTGGGGACTGGGATTCTGCATTTTTAACACGCTTGCTTCCTGGTGGTACTCATTCTGTTGGTCCTGTGACCACATTGACTGAGTAACAAGGACATAAAGGGATTTCTTTGCTTTCGTTTTAGGAATATTAACACATGGGTTGCGCAGCCACCTTAGGGACCGGTTTCATTAGTTATAAAAGTGAGAATTTGGGCTGGATAATTTCTGAGCTTACTTTGGCACTCCAAACTTCTATGCTTTATTACCAGCCAAGGCACAGATCTTGTGTTTCTCAGGGGACAGGAGACTACTCTTTGTACCAGCATCTGTGGAACATTTGGCAGCCAGGCTGGTCCTCTCCCCATGAGACAGACTGAGGCAGGGCTGCTCAAACATCTGTGTGCAGCAGAATCACATGGAATGCTTGTTTTGAATGCTCTAGAGCCCTCCGTGCAGAGATTGATTTCATAAGTCTGGACTGGAACCTAGAAGCTAGTGGTGTTACCAACAATAACGGTTCACATTTATTGAATGCTTCCTACGTGCCATGTATTGTTCTGGTAATTTCATAACATAAATCCGTTGAAACTTCACAGTGATCCTAGGTGACAGGGACTAGTATTTCCCCCAATTTACAGATGAGAAAACTGATAAAGAAGGTAAATAATTAACCAGGGTCATACAGTTAGGAAATTGCACACATGGGATTCTACTGTGAGGAAATTCAACACAGTTAGATTTTGAGGTCTTTTCCTCAAAGAATTTGGTTATGAAAAGGGAAAAAAAAGGGGGGGCTGCCTAGGTGGCTCAGTCGGTTGAGCATCTGACTCTTGATTTTGATTCCGGTCATGATGATCTCGCTGTTTGTGAGATGGAGCCTCACGTGGGGCTCCGTGCTGACAGTGAGGCAGAGCCTGTTTGGGATTCTCTCTCTCCCCCTCTGTCCCTCCCCCGCTCATGCGCGCTCGCTCGCTCTCTCTCTCTCTCTCTCTCTCAAAAATAAATAAATAAACTTAAGAAAGAAAGAAAAGGGGGGAAGAACAAGCAGTCATAGGGACAGCAGAGTCAGAAGCTGGCTTCAGATGCCAGACTTTGATCTAGCTGGTTCTGACGCAGGCAGGTTCTAGATCACACCTTACGTTCCCATTTATAGATCTGCTGAGCCAGCAGACTAGCTGCCTAGGACCTTCTGGGAGCTTTTTAAAGTACAGTCTCCTGAATCCCCATCCCTCATATCTTGACTCCTGACGTCCAGCGTGAGACCCAGGAATCTGCATTTTAACAAGTATTAACCACCCCACTCCACGCTACCCCCCGGGATTCTAATCCACAGCCAAGTTTGAGAACTATGGCAAGAATGGGACTTCGAGACTGGCAACCGGCATTTGTGACCACATTCTGCCACTTAGCATCTCTGTGTCCTCGCTCGTTCATTCACTGATTTAACAAATATTTGTGCAGCTACAATACACTAGTACTGGGTACTGGAGATTTCCCAGCAAACAAAACAGGCAAAAATCCCTTCCTTTATGGAGCTTACATTCTGGTTTACTAGAACATGATAAATGCAAGGGGGCAAAGGAAACAGCAAAGGAGTTGCAACTTTAAATAAAAGTGGCCAGAGAAGGCTTCATGGGGAAGTTGACATTTCGGGAAAGATGTAAGGATGGAGCAGGTTAAGCAGAGACCTGTGGGAGGGGTCTTCCTGGCAGAGGGAACAGCTTGTATGAAGGCTCAGAAGTTCAAGGGTGCTTGGCATGTTCAAAGAACAGCGGGAAGGGCAGTGTAGAGGGAACAGAGTGAGGGGGAGAGGACATGAGAATGAAACCAGAGGAGGAACAGAAGACATGAGATCTAGAATTTGTAGGCCACTAAATGGACTTTGGCTTTTGGTCTGTGTGAGATGGGAACCCTTGGAAGATGTGAGTGAAATCATCTGAACTGTCCAAAAGGATCCCTGGTTGCTGATCCCTGGTTGCTGCTACACACTGTAGTAGAATGAGGGAAGAAGCATGAAGACCAGTTAGGAAACCGTTGAAATTATCCAGGCGAGAGGTTGTGCTGGCCTGGCTCAGGCTGGTAGCAATAAAGGAAATAAGAAATATACTCCGAACATATTTGGAAAGTAGAGAAAACAGGATTTGCTGCAAGTTTTGGGTTTGGGTTAGAAAAGGGAGAAGTCAAAGATCTTCAATAAAATGTATTCAATCGTTGATTCATTTTAAAGAATATTTACCGGATGCTACCATGCACAATCATATGTGCTGGCCACTATGCAAAGCCTTGAGGTAGTTGGTAAATTAAACCTATCATCCCTGCCCTCAAGGAGTTACATTCTAGTGACATGAGGATAATAAGTACCTAACTCTTTGGGTTATGACAATACAAGATGCATAATACAGAATCTAGTACATAGCAGGGCTCAATACATGGTAGGTATTACTATTATACAGATTATTTAGCAAAATGGCAATATATTTAGGTATAGACAACATAAGTTGGTGCTAATGAAATACAAATGAAAGGAATAATTAAGATGGAGTGGGATAGGGGCGCCTGGGTGGCTCAGTCAGTTAAGTGCCAGACTTTGGCTCAGGTCATGATCTCACAGTTCATGGGTTCCAGCCCTGTGTAGGGCTCTGTGCTGACAGCTCAGAACCTGATGTCTGCTTTGATTTCTGTATCTTCCTCTCTCTCTGCCCCTTCTACTCTCACACTCCCTCTATCTCAAAAATAAACAAACTTTAAAAAAAATTTTTAAAAAGATGGAGTGGGAGAAAGAGTTAAGTTAATTCACATCCCTCCAATTCCCCAAATAATGCAACATTCATGTTTTCTGATTTTAATTTCAAAATGGTGGATGGTCCACTACCAGAAAAGTCAGGAAGCCACAACCATTGGACTTGAGCCCAACTCCGGGAAAGATTTTGGGTGCCTATTGAGATTAGAACAGCACAACTTTTTTGGTGACTTTTTAGGACTAGATCTCAGCAAGGGACAGTGGCCATGTCTGGAGACATTTTCAGTTGTCATGAACGGGGAGCATAGGGAAGAAGTGTGTTATTGGTATCGAGTGGGTAGAAACCAGCAATACTGCTAAATGTCCTATAATACAGAGGACACCCTCCCCTTCCAACTCACCAAAGGAGGATCCAGTCCAAAGTGTCAGCAGTGCCCAAGATTGAGAAGCCTGAGATGAAGAAAAGAAATGTAGAGTTATCCAAAACCGTAACTATGTGGTCATAAACAAAATCAGCGGTTTGAGAGAAAAAGTGTCCACACTCTAACACATGTGATGAACGCTGGATGACATCATCATGTCATTAATAAAAGAAGACACTCGGAAGAACAAATGTGTGTGCCTTAGCTTTAGGCAATTATTCATTCTTCCTGCAGTCTTCACTGAAGGGTGTCCCAGTGCCTTCTCTTCTTTCTTTTAAAGGTCCTGCTTGCCTAGACGGGATGTGCGGTGTTCTAGGAGCAGGGAGAGTCTGTTTGAAGACATTTTATTCGGGGAAAATTAATGGGACAGACAATGCAAAAGAAAAGAGACAAATTGTTCTTTTGGTTCCAAATAAATGCTTGTTTTCTGACACTGCCTGAATTTAAATGGTCCTCAGTTTGACTGTGAAATTAACACCTCTTTGAGGTTAATTGTGGGGGTGGGGTGCCATTCACACCACTTCCAGAGCTATTGTCTGTCTGGAATGCAGCACCAGCACTGGGTATATTTGCTTAACCAGCACTTGCTCTGTATCTCTTCAGCTCTCATCCGGATATTCCAACCCAAAGAATCAGACATTCGCACTGTTGACCCAGTTGCCATACTTGTCTCTCTCATCCAAGAAACCATTAAGAGAGGTCCATTGACCTTGAGCCAAATGAATTCACCTCTGTGGGCCTCATTTTCTTTCTCTTTAAAGTGGGAGAATTGAAAGAGTTCTGTATGGTCGTCTCGGCATGATCTGCCTTGACCAACAACTTGCTTCTGGCCCTGGATTCTTTTGTTGGGTGCTGTCTCATCACCGAGAGCAAGGGGGTGGGGGGGTATTGCATGGAAAGATGCAGAACTCATAATTACAGAATCCACCGGCCACAAGCTCAGCTTCCTATTACCTGGGAGACCTTAGGAAAATCGTTCTAACTCTTTAGGGCCATCTGGCTACATTTTTAAGATTCCTTCTGTCTCTAAAATTATATAATTTTAGGAATCCTAAAATTGGTGACTCAAAGTTGAAAAGAATTTTGAACTTCATGGTGCTGCTACTCTGAAGTTACATCTTAAAAGGATAGTCGGCGAATGGTCTTGTGTACATTTTTATACTGATCACTTTTTCTTCGGGAAGTGAAAACTTTCTGATCATTCTTACATATTGTTAGGATTTATACCCACAAATGCCGAACCATTTTTAAGTGTTTTTGTCCGTGAGTACATATGCCGGTTTTTCCATAGCCCATAGCATTAGATTTTATCATTTTTAATATTTTGGTTTACTATAGTGATAACTTTATTTAAATTTATATATCTATAACCATCAAAGAGCCCATCTGCATGCAACCATATTTCCTTTATACACACTGTTACCTGGACATTATGAAGCTGATGAGAAGCTCATAGTAAAGAGAGCTTCTTGCCTTAAACAAGTGATTTCTTTTTCCCCAGTGAAGCTTCAAGGACAGGATATTGAAGCTACCAAGAAAATATTATTCTAGAGGAGATTTTGTTCTCCTCCAAAACTAAAACAAACAATCAGAAAACAAAACAAAAACCTAAAGGAAACATTGGATACTTCTCTTAAATTTATTATCAGGACAGCTGGGTGGCTCAGAGATCAAGCCTCGTGTAGGGCTCTGTGTTGGGTCTGGAGCCTGCTTGAGATTCTCCCTCTCTCTCTGTCTCAAAAACAAACAAACAAACAAACAAACAAACAAACAGACATTTAAATTTATTATCAAGGAGGGTGATCAAATCTACGTTTCTGAAGGTCTTTACTGGGAGCGCAAATTCTCCACTTACAGTGATGGAAGAAATGCAGAAGTGTTTTAAAAACAAAAGGAAAACTGGATTATTCACTGCAAGACCGCAGTCATCTCTGGATACTTGTGCTAAGAGTCCTTTAAAAAGTCTGGAGAACAAGGATAAAGAAAATGCACAAGAAAAATTCAAAATTGTTCCCAGATAATGTGTTTTATTAAACTTGTTCCCCCTTCTTATCTCGCTCGTAAATTCTCTCACCAATCTGCCCACCTCCTAGCATTCATTCTCAATACAAAACCATAACCCAAGCGAGCTCTTTCTGCCCTCGGGTCCTGTCCCTGTGCTTCAATAAAATCACCTTTTTGCAAAAAAACAAAACAAAACCATAACCCAAGCAAATAAAATCCTGGCATGTTTCTTTTTAATTATTTTAGGTACAGAAATAATAGATATTCATTGTAAAAAAGCTAGAAAGATAGATCACAAAAGGAAGAAAACAGAACCCATCCATAATTCCATATCCCAGAGAGAGCCACTGTTAGCCTGGGTTCTGTCTTTCCAGATGTTTTTCCATGAAAACCTTTTCAAAAAGAAGTCATACTCTTCAAACTATTTCTGTCCCATCTTCTCGTTTAACAACATGCTATGTGCACTTTCTGGGGCTTTTTCTTCCCCATCGAAACCCACCCTGATTTATTTATGAATCCAAAGGTTACTTCTGTTGTGGAATCCTGACAATACTTCTTGCTTTCTATTGTTCTAAACTTATCTGTAAATAATACCTTGTCACTTCACCTTTGTACACATCTTTAATTACTTCCTTATAGTAAATTCCTGGATGTGGCACTGTTAGACCGAATGGGGATGCCCACTCGTGGGCCTTTGACACACAGTGCCGTATCTCTAAAATCTGACACTGAAGTGACTTCATCTCTCCAACTCTGGATGATTGACATATGGGCCTGAAAGGGTCTTGCGTGGCCTTTCAATACCAGAAGGTTTTTGGGAATACAGTGATGATTTAGGAAGTGTAGGTGGTTCAGTTGAACCATGGCAGAAGAAGTTTCAAAGGTAACAGCTTCAGCAAGTCACTGTACTATTATGATTTCTGGTAAATAAGTGGGTGAAAGGCAAAACAGAAGGGCTTTCCTCTGAGGAAGAAAGAAACCAAACCTCACACAGTAACAAATCCAGATTTCACCCATAAAGGTAAAGGCACCCCTGAATGTAGGTTTAGTTCAATTAAAGATACATTGAAAATTGAAAATGCACATACCTACAACCTGGAAATTCCATTCCTAAATGTGGATTACTAAATTAAATTCTAAATAGAAAATTCTTATAAGAATGTAAACTGGGGGGTGGTGCCTGAGTGGCTCAGTCCGTTAAGTGTCCGACTCTTGATCTCAGTTCAAGTCTTGATCTCTAGGTCATGAGTTCAAGCTCTGCACTGGGCCCCGTGCTGGGTATGAAGCCTACTTAAAAAAAAAAAAAAAAAAAAAAAGAAAGAAAAAAAGAAAGGAAAAGAACGCAAAACTGCAAACACAAATTGGAAACAACCTATATGTCCGTCAATAGTGGAATGGATAAATTGATTACATTACATTCACACAATGCAATATTATAAAGGAGATAAATAAATCCTCTACATATGCCATGGATAGATTTTAAAATATACTTGTACGTTAAAAAAAAGAGAAAGATAGATGTGAAATTATATGTGCAGAACAATAACACAGAGAACAACACAATACAATACAATAAAGGCAAAATATATGTATGTATATACAATCATAGCCTGAAGGACAGATACCACATTTATGAGTCTTTATTCCCCTTTGGTGAATAGAGAAATGGCACCCGTGGGGTGAGGGCAAGTGGTAGGAGAGAAGAAAATCTTTCAATTTTATCTGTAATATTATTTTAATGGTAAAAATCATGCTGTTTTATCAAACCTAAGATGCCATTGATGAAAAAAACCTCATATTATTTTATGTATCACTCAGGAAGAAAGTTGCCACAATATGTAACTAATTTTAAAGTGCACCCAATTTCAGAGATGCTAAGATGTGAAAAAATGTGTGAAATTCTCTCCATATAAGGCAAAACACACAAGGTTAAGATCTGCTAATTCACGAAGTGGTTGGGGTACATGGTTATTGGTTTTGTCACTCTGTGAGCTTTTAAGAACTTTCCAAAGGAAAAGAACACATCAGATATTATAGGGAGTGGAATTCTTCCATCATATGTAGCATTTTAAATGCATACTGCTCATGTCACAAATATACTACTCTAAAGCCCAGCTGGCTTTTTATGTGTGGTCCCCAAATGAACTAGAATGTGGTGAAGGCGGGAGACATCTCCTTGAAGCTTTGTACCTTGAGAAGGATGACTTAACATTTACTCAAGAAATACTTGTTCGCTGCATTGAAGTTCTCCCAGATGAAAACAGCAATCCCAAAAAACAGATCCTGTCTGTTCAATAACCCATGTGGGAGGAATTTGATGCTGCTGACTTAGGCGTGCAGCCTCACAGCTCATCAGGTCAGTGCAGAAAGCCAGGAATGTTCATTATAGGGTTATTCCCTTGGAAAAGAAGCAAACTGAAAACAAGGCTATTCGTCCTACCATTAGCCAGTAAACTGAAGCCATCCAAGCTCCTCCCTTCAGCGTGAATGCGTCCTAGTAGGTCACATAGCACGGGAACTAACTTGTCTATAGTCCTTTATTTTCCCCCTTGGCTTAAAGAAAGTCTTTCTCTAGAAAGTATTCAGAAGAGGGGAGCAAAAAAGGTTTAGAGCTAGCATTGCCAGATAAGATACAGATTCTCGGATCAATTCATTTATCAGATCAACCATGAACGTGTTTTAGTAAGTCTATTTCACTGAATGGAAAGATCAACAACAAATAACTTTTTGCTATCAGCGTGTGTAACTATTACATGGGACATAATTATACTAAAAGTTTTTTCACTGTTTACTTGAAATTCAAATTTAACTGTGTTTTATTTTCTAAATGGGACAAACCTATGAGGAGAATTAGCTTAATGAGAATATAAAAAGGAGGGGGAATAGGACCGGCAGCTAAAAGGTGAACCAAACACAGAGAATGGATTAGAAGTGGCTGCAAAAGAGAAAGAAAAGAGGAGAGGGGAGGAGAGGCCCGGAAGCATCTGTGAAGGAGAGAATATTTGAGCTGAAGACTGTGTCCATCTTTCCTACTTTCTACTGGCGGGGAGGGGGTTCATTCTAAACTGAGCGCTGAATGTGGTCCCGGGAGCCTCAATCACCTGGTGGTCACTGCCTACCTGGTGTGTCCCCGAAGTCGGCCAGCGGCAGAGGTCTCTCCAGGAGAGAGGAATTGATCTGGCGGGCTGGCTCGGGGCCATCTCCTCAAACCTGGCTGCTCCCTTCCCTTCAATGCTGAGTCAACAATCTTGGGGTCCTTTCTTAACTTTGCATTGGAAGACCACGTACAGGGTGACCTAGAGCTCCCTGTGCCGGCTTGAGAATGGACGGCAGACGTCCCCCTCCCTGGTTAGGCGGCTCCTCCCGGGCGAACTGGAGAGCCTGAAGCCCTGGCCCCGGGCCCAGAAGCATTTTCTGTGGCAAGCTGGTAAGCTCACAACCTCCTCGCCTTCTAGAACACAGGCAGGCCCTGAATGCTGAAAAACATTGAAAAAAAATATACCCCTTCCTGTTCTTCTCTAAGTTATAAAAATAGAAGGAAGGGGGGAGGGGGAGGCAGAGAGAGAGAGGTGTGAAGCAGACATTCCCTGGGTCTGAAGGAAGCAGCAGACTCCACCGTGTCTCACACCTTCCCTGGGTTTGTGTAGAGAGAGCTGTTGCCGCTGGCCTACCCTGCCGCCGGCACGCCGTCCGTCTAGAGGGCTTGATACCTTCTCTTTCCTCTTGCAATGGTTGTTGACGTGAGAATTTAGCTATTGGGTTTTTTTCGCCTTCTGTTTTGATCTCAAGGGGTTTAAAGTTACTTTCACTTTTGCAAACCCTGTGGCCCTGGTGGGAAAAAGCGCAAGCCCTCACCGTGAGCCCCGGGGAGGGAGGTTTGGGGAGAAGGTGCCCCCATTGGGCTGGTAGTTTTCACAGCTGGCGGAGGCAGAGCGACTCCCGAAGGGCAGGCTCTGACCACTGGCCCCGTTTAACTTCCTGCTCACAGCAGCGCAGTGGGGGAGGCCGCGTTGTTCCCGTTTTACAGAGGAGGAGACCGAGGCAGAACAAAGAGACGGGCTCACCTGCCATCTACATGTAGGATACTGACATCTCTGGATATGTGATGAGAATGGAGACAAGACTGCTCTAAAACTGCCTTCGCAGAAAGACTTGCAAGCAGATAAGAGGGTTGCTTTGACCGGCGGCTCAGGAAGCAAGGAGAAGGGGAAGGGGCCACACACCCAGGGCCTTGCCACAGATCGGGCTCAGGTGGCCTGCTAGGAGAGGTGGGGAATCTGAGCGCAGGGCTTTTCTTGTGCTGAGTGGGCACAGTTAGCCTGGGAACAGAACGGAAGTGTTCTAGACCACTGAGCAGGGATAGTCCACCTTCTGGGTCCTCCTATCATTGTGCTTCTCGGCAGCTTTAAATAGCACATTAGCAGCAAAGAGAGGAAGAATGGAAAACCACCCCTCTTCTCATTGACAGAATTCTCTTTTTAAAGACTCCTTTTTCGCTAGTGGTAAAATTTTGGAAGCTGGAAAGCGGAAAGACAAGTATTGACTGACTTAATAAACCCAAGGAAGCTGGACTCTTAGACATCGGCACCCGATTTGGAGAGGTTTATCAACCTCAACAAGGATTATCAAACGTCTGAGGAAGACCACAAGTCAGAAGTCTAAGCAAAAAGATGACAACTTAAAACAAAACAAAAACACGACAGTCATTAATATTCTCCGAGAGAAGAGATGATGCATGTAGGAAATAAAAATAGGATTCTGTTTTTAAAAAACATGCAGATAACCAGAGTGAGTTTTGGAAAATAAAAATCTAAGAGCAGAAATGTACCTATCCATAAAAATGCTGGAAGATAATTTTGAGGATATTTCTCAGAAAGTACAACAGGGGCGCTTGGCTGGCTCAGTTGGTGAAGCTTGGGACTCTTGCTCTCAGGGTTGTGAGTTCTATCCCCACAATGGGTGCAGAGATTACTTAAAAATAAACTCTTAAAAAAAAAGTGGAGCAGAAGACTAAGAGATGGAAAATAAGAGAGAAAACATTTGCTAGATATTAAAGACTGTCCAGAAGGCTAAACATCCACACAAATGAATTATAGAAAGACAGATAAAATAAGCAATGAAAAAGCTAACAAAAAAAGTTTCTCATCAAAGTTCACCACAATAAATTCATACAGATTCTTTTTTTTTTTTTTAATTTTTTAGTGTTTATTTACTTTTGAGAGAGAGAGAGAGAGAGCGCGCACACGAGCATGAGCAGGGGAGGGGCAGAGAGAGAAGAAGACACAGAATCCGAAGTAGACTCCATGCTCTGAGCTGTCAGCACAGAATAAAAGGTCTCATCAAAGTTCACCACAATAAATTCATATGGATTCTTTTTTTTTTTTTTAATTTTTTAGTGTTTATTTACTTTTGAGAGAGAGAGAGAGAGCGCGCGCACACGAGCATGAGCAGGGGAGGGGCAGAGAGAGAAGAAGACACAGAATCCGAAGTAGACTCCATGCTCTGAGCTGTCAGCACAGAGCCCGACGCGGGGCTCGAACTCACAAACTGTGAGATCGTGACCTGAGTCAAAGTCAGACGCCTAACTGACTGAGCCACCCAGGCACCCCAAATTCATATGGATTCTTACCACAACTTACAAAGAGAAAAATCCCAAAATCTTCCAGAAAAGAAAAAAAAAATTTTTTTCACTTTCAAAGTACCAAGATTCAGAATGGCTTCAGATTTCTCAGTAAAACCATGGAAACTGAAAGACAATAGAGAAATTCTGAGGAAGAACGGGTTCCAATTTAGAATTCTGTGCCTAAGACAATTAAATTTCAGTGTCGATGAGAGACGTTTTTATATATACAATTTCTTGCCATTTTTACCTCCTATGTGCTTCTTTCTCAGGAAGTAAGTCTAGCAGGTGCCCTCCAAAGGTAGGGATAAAACTACCTTGGAAGGACAGAGACGGGGAACTCAACTCGCAAGCGACGTAAATAGAAAACCTAAGTCGTGAACATAAGCCAGACCAGAATCCAAGACCACTGGGGCTGTGATTTCATTTCATTTTTTGTTTTTATCCGATTATCATGTTAACAAGAGTTCAACCAGATTTATTATGAAAGTAATCAGCCCCTGGGCCATCTTCTTTTTCCCATTACTAACTATTCCTCTGAAGCAACCACTGTCATCCCCTTTTGCTATCTCGTTTGGCATTGCCTCCGAGTCATTAAATAACATAGTCCTACTTCTTGAGGTTGCCACTTTAGTCATTCCCTATGTATTCTCTATTCTGAAAGTTAAAAATGATTCTCTATTCTGAAAGTTAAAGATGAGCCTGGCTGGATCAGTGGGTTAAGCATCGGACTCTTGATTTCAGCTCGGGTCATGATCTCATGGTTCATGAGATTGAGCCCCAGTGCCCAGCTCTGCACTGACAGTGTGGAGTCTGCTTGGGATTCCCTCTTTGTCTCTCTCTGCCCCTCCCCCACTCACGCGTGCTCACACTCTCTCTCAAAATAAATAAATAGACATTAAAAAAAAAAAAGATGATTCCCATTCTGCCACCACCACCGCCACTTTTTGGATAGGTCTGCTTATTCTGGAAGTTGTTTCTTGCCTTAATTTCCACACTACACTAAAGCTTTGGGTTGTGTTTCCTATCACTCAAGTATGTTTCATATGGTGTGTGTGTGTGTGTGTTTGTGTGCGTGTGCATGTGCGTGTAATTTGATGATTGAGTCAATGGGTTTGAAGTAAAGCAAAGACAAGGAATCAGTAAAAATAAAAATTCCTATAATCAAGACAAGCACACAAATGTGTGAATAAGATTTTCAACAGAAACATAACAGAGACCATGGAGAATATAGGGCAAAATAGAGAAAGTGTTAATAAGTAGATTTATCAGGGCAGCACACTTGAGAAATAAAAGCAAGTTCAAGATCAAAGAAACTACTCAGCCTTCTTACTTTAGATACAAATTGGCAATTAGCCTAGATCACCTTACACAGTGACCACAGAAGGGCTATGGGATCCAAACAGGAAGTATCAGCCTCAGAAATCTTAAAAGCCCCTGATGCGAACTTCTACTCTTTGATCTGCCAGCACCAATTTTTCCTTATGAGGACAGACCCTCTTTTTTTGGAGAACTGCTCCTCTCTCCAGGAAAAGCATATATGTGGTGCTAGCAAAAACTTCTTGTCCCAAACATTTTATTCTGAAGCCCTGTTGATCAAGCTAGAGGTGGATATGTGATATAAAGCCATGCGAATTCAAATCCTTCCCTGAGATGTTATAGAGAGTCCTACAGAGCGCAGATGATCCTTCTTAATGGTACCACGAGTCACCTAAAAATCGGAACTTCTGAAATATACAAGAAAAAAGAAAAGAGATATTGAGGGATGACTACTAGCCTCCACCACAATTACCTACTAAGACAATGTAGCAGGATATTATAACTGGAAATTCTCCCTTACACCACAGCCCTGGGGAGGGTGGGTTCTGTGCCATGTTTTTGCTTTAGAATTTATCTGCATCAATGGGGTAGATTCCAGATTATGCAGATTTACAAAGGAAAGGAATTTGAAAACTCATTCTGTGACTGTGAATCCCTTGGGTGTTTCAAGAGGATTAGAGAGGGAGCAGGAGGGAGAATTTGGCGGAGGGGGGCAGGGGGGGGAATGGCTGCCACTGAAAAAGTTTGCTGTGAGCTCCTGGGCCTCTCCACCGGGGGTGTTTGCGAGAGGACAAGGCTGTAACTGCCTCTTCTCCTCAAGTCCAGTGAGGAGGCCTCCACAGAATGTTGTGACGGGACATTGGTTAAAAGATACGTTTGCATAGAGCTGCTGTCATTCCTAGGGCCCCTCTCTACCATCCTGCTTTGAGGAAGAAGTAGGGGAGAGTTGCTCCTGATTAATTTGAAGGGTGATGATGGAGTCTTCAAAAGGACCCCCTGGAGAGCCTTGAGCTGGGAGATACAGGGAACCGGTGCTTGACTTACACTCACAGCAGACTGTGGACAGGGTCTGAGTCCTCTTTAACAAATCTAGAGCGAGAAGGGCTGAC
Source organism: Panthera tigris (assembly GCF_018350195.1). Lineage (NCBI taxonomy): Eukaryota > Metazoa > Chordata > Mammalia > Carnivora > Felidae > Panthera > Panthera tigris. The sequence continues at coordinate 142,689,173 of NC_056668.1, read as the reverse complement.
CTCAAGCTTTGGTGGTGGCACCCAGGAGCAGCTGCTGGGTTGAGATGGGTCTACATCTTTTCAGAGCAAGGGATGTGGGCTGTGGGGGCAGAGTCTGTGTGAAATTGACCTGGGCTTTTTGAAAGACCTCCTTAAGAGATAAGGACAACTCAGCAGAAAAAGGCTGGAGATGTTTGTCATTAGTGCCCAGAGCCCATTAACACAGAAGGCAAGTCACATACCTCTTATGCTCAAAACCCTGCAAGTAAAAGCCCGAATTATTACAATATCCCAGGAAGGTACTCCTGTCCTTGCTTTTCCCCAGAAGCAGCCGGTTGAAATCAGCTCAGGCCCTCTACGTAGAATATTCTTCATCCAGGTATCTGCAAAGTATGCTCCTTTACTTCCTTTACATGTTGTCTTAGGTTGGATTCCTTAGAAGCAGAGCCTGTGACAACGTGTTTTGTGCAGTTAACTCCTTGAGGGAGTGCTCTCGGGAGAAACATGTAAGAAGCAAGAGAAGGAGAATAAGGCAGAGGAAGCCACTAAGCAAAGGTGTGATTTCTAACTTCCCCTACCTGATCCCACAGAGAACTCAAAATATGAATGGCACTACAGAATTGTCCTACCTTGATGCAAGGAAACCAGGTTATATATACCACCTATCAATCAGTTACTGGTTGTAGGCTTCCCCTCAGTGGGATGTATAAACTTCCAGGCATCTCCTGGCAAAAGGGCTCTTATCAGCTGAAGACAAGTGTCAGAAGGATGACCTGTGAGTCATTATGACAGCTAACACAGGGACTGGGACATGGGAGCACTCTCCCAACAAACGCGAGCTGGGAAGGTCGCCAACAGTGTCTACTATGGGTATCTGAAACAGTCTTATCTTCCTGCCTTGAATTATTGTTTCCACCACTGGTATCACTTCCTAACATTAATATCTTTTACTTTTTTTTTTAATTATTGCTTATTTCCTACAACTAGGATGTAAGCACCAGAAGGGAAAGGATTCTATATTTTGTTCACTATTATAGCTACATGTGATACCTAGAATATTACTTGATTCAACAAACACATACTTGTAGGTACTTAATAGATTCTTATTGAATGAAAGACTAAGTGAATAAATGATTGAGCAAGAATCTGGAGGGGAAATGTTTAAAAGGAATGTGGGAGACAAAAATGTTGCTTTTTTTGGATACTAACCATGTTTCATGCTCATTTGAGAAGCTGATTACTGAAGATACCAGTAATCACTTGGAAAGTTTGCCCCTGGGAAGCAATACTATTGAATGGAGAGCACAATGTGAGGTGCTTGTCTCACGTAGAGGCATGATGCTGTGTATTGATTTAGTATAGAGAGGACTCTATTAGAGCCCTAGTGATCTGGTATACCAGATGGCTGGAAGAAGGAGTCTGGGAAACCTGGAACTAACTGTGTGTGCATGTGTTGGTATCTTCTACCTCAGTGGCTCTATCTATCTCAGTGGGTCTGGAGGGTTGGCCCAGCTACAACTGTACCAGCCAGAAGCATCTCTGAAGATGCTGTCACTAGAGGAGTAGCCCTGCCCAGAAGCAGCAGCCCTGTCTGTCCTGTGCTGAGAGTGTCCAGAGAGGCTAATCAAATCTCCCCTTTGAAAAAATCAACATAGACTTCTCAACCCTGGGAAAGCTAAATCTGAATGTCAGATTCACCTGGGAGCTTTAAAAATACTGATGCTCGGGTGTAAGCCCAGACCAATTGAACTCAGATCTGTGGAACGGGGGCCCAGGCAGTGGTATATTGAGAAGTGATTCTAATGTCCATTCTAGGTGGAAAAGCCACCAGCAACAAAGCAAAGGAAAGGACATTTTCAACTTGTGTAAGCAACAGTGAACACATTGACTGGTTGCTTATGGAAGTTACATGGTAGGAAATCGCATTCCCAGTCTTTTCAAGGAACACCGGCTCCCAAGGAAAATTTAAACAGTTCTGTATTTGAGGCTCAGGTTATGTCGGGGAGGCTGCTGTCTCACTGGGGTAACATCTCACTTTCCTCCCTGATAGGTGACTGTGGCAGACCCGGGGCCTACGGATCTCCCTCATTCCTTAATACTCACCTTCCTCTCTTCACTTCCCACTGTCTTTAATGTTTAGCCAATCTGGTACGACTCCCCAACCAGACCCTCCCACCTACAGACTTCCATCTGTGAAAATTTAAAAAGCGAAACCTCACTAAACTGGGGTCAGGAGGTTCAGCAGGGGGAGCTCTCACACCCTGCCACTTTTCAATTGCAGACCCAACAGGAAGAGAGGGACCCAGGACCTAAGTGGATACTACTTTATTACCCCAGCAGTAGTAAAAAGGTCTCTCCTCCTCTCCACTCCCCCAGCAGTCCAGCCAATGAGAAATTCACAATCGACCAATGGAAAGCCACTGTACTTCAAACTCGTGGTTTACTTCCATGGACTTTTTGTTTATAACAGCCTCCCCAGTGTCCTCTCTTTCCTCTATAAAAGGGCAGTCTTCTCCTTTGTTCTAGGGCCTTGTCTATGATTTTGCCATAGATTGCAATTCTGTTATTCTAGAATAAACCCATCATTTGCTGATAAAATAACTGGCAGTTTTATTTATTTTCTTTTTTTTTAATTTTTTTAATGTTATTTATTTTTGACAGAGAGAGAGAGAGAGAGAGAGAGAGAGAGAGACAGAGCATGAGTGGGGGAGAGGCAGAGAGAGAGGGAGACACAGAATCTGAAGCAGGCTCCAGGCTCTGAGCTGTCAGCACAGAGCCTGACGTGAGGCTCTAACTCACGGACTGTGAGATCATGACCTGAGCCAAAGTCAGACACTCAACCCAACTGAGCCACCCAGATGCCCCAGTTTTATTTATTTTCTTAAAAAATGTTTATTTACTTATTTTGAGAGAGAGAGAGACTGTGAGTTGGGGAGGGGCAGAGAGAGAGAGAGAGAGAGAGAGAGAGAGAGAGAGAATCCCAAGCAGGCCCTGGGCTGTCAGCATAGAGCCCGACGCAGGGCTCAGTCACAGGAACCATGACATCATGCCCCGAACCAAAATGAAGAGTCCGATGCTTAACCAACTGAGCCTTCCAGACGCCCCACTGGCAGTTCTGTTTTTAAGGCTAACACATCTTTGTGCCCTTATAATTAATCCTAAACCACTCAGGCTCGGTCGTTCATTTGAACCTGACAGCCTTCCTCCTACACCCAGTTTCTGAGGGCCTGCAGCAGGTGGGGTGGCCTCTGAATGCAGTGCCTGAAGACACTAGAGAGGTAAGGTGGGGAACAGAATAGAGAGAAAGCAGGAAGCAGAATCTTTCCCTAAGGCTTAAGAAAAGATACATCTGCAGCTAAACTTTGCAGTGAGTATTGTCCTTTGGCGCTTATACATGTATATTTGCTTTTGGGAGCCTAACTTCTATATTTATCTTCCTAACAGCAACCCTACTTTCCTTTATTGTAACTACCTCTTTCCAGTTGAATACTCCCTGGAGGTACTGTGTTCAGGGACCATACTCTCTTTTAGCCAAAGGGCAGGCACATGGCTAGGGCCAGGTCAAGCAGATATTCCCTCCTGAAATATACACCTTGAGCAAGGGGTCAAGGCAACGGAGTACAGTGTTAGAGTGAGTCAGCCCAGCAGAATATTCCTACTCAGATTGTTTACAGTGAGAGAACATCCCAATGGTTCCTGCTTCCAGCCTCCAAACCCTGTGCCTTCCCAGACCCAGTTTTCCAGCCTCCTTCCGGATGCTTCTCTGAACTCTCAGTAGCCTAACAATTTCCTCTTTTGCTCTTGTTTTGTTTTGCTTGTGCATTGGTTGATGAGGGGTGGGGGGTTCATTTTTGTTGTTGTTGGTTGTTGTGTTTTTGTTTCGTTTTATTCTATTTTTGTCTAACTTTGCCAGAGTCTGTTTCTCCAGTTTGTAAGCAAAGAACCCTCCCTTAATCAGTCTTCCATTTAATGTGCATGAGAAATCCAAATTCCTTCCGTGCTCTCTATTTCTTATGAACCAAGAACCAGGTCTTATTACATTTGAAAAAAAAAATCTATCCCTGAACATCACCTACCTAATTCCTGTCCTAGTTATATTTCAAAGTTCTCTTACATTAGTCGATGATGAGAATAGTTATGACCAAATTCTTCTTCTTCCTCTTCTACTTTAAATGTGTATTTATTTTTGAGAGAGAGAAAGAGCATGAGCAGGGGAGGGTCAGACTGAGAGGGGACAGAGGATCCAAAGTGGGCCCTGCGCTGACAGCAGTGAGCTTGATGTGGGGTTCGAACTCATGGACTGTGAGATTGTGACCTGAGCCGAAGTCAGACACTCAACCGACCGAGCCACCCAGGGGCCCCAAATTCTTCTTAGTAGGGGGAGTTTAGGGGTATATAAAGACACATAAGTTAGTCTTGCACTCAATATGTGGCCTACCATGTACCAGAAATGGCGTTCAGGGTGATAACCGTTACCACCTCCCATGTCATTTTATAATACATTTCTATGTCGATAAGGAATCTGTGCATGTTGACCCTGTAACCTGAGCAGTCCCAACCAGCTGGTGTGGTGTTCCTCGGTTCTAGTCCTGATGAGGCCCCTCTCATGTGACCTTGAGCAACTCACTTCCCCTTTCAGACTGATCTATAAAATGAAAGACCTAAAGAACGTGATGTCCAAGTGTGACCTTCATTGATCGCAGGAAACTTAGGTCATATAATTTGGTATCGTAATCTCCTCAGGGCCTGGAGTTCCAGATGGGGCCAAGGCCTGGAGACTGACTCATCCTCTTCATGATCTCATCAGTCTGTCTGCTTCTATCCATCTCTGTGACCACCACGACTCTCTACTATTGTCAGGACTATTGCCACAATTTCCTCAAGGGTTGACTCTGGCCTCATCACAACTCTTCTCTGCACAACAGAGATCTTTTTAGAAGGTGAATCTGAATATGTCAATTACATTTCTTTTAGGGTGATCTGATCTCAGCCCCTTCCCATTTCTTCAGTCTCGTGTCCTTTTTGTTCTTGCCCTGTGGGTTCCAACCTCAATCATCCGTTTTCGATTCCTCCCAATGCCACAGATTTTCCTTATTCCAGGATCTTTACACAAGCTCTGTCCTCTGCCTCTAACACTTACCCCTCTCCCTTGCCTAGCTATTTCACTCCTCCTGCAGATCTTGCCTCAGAGAAGCCTTTCCTAACCTCCAGGACAAGCCAGGTAGCCCTGTCCAAGGATCCCTGTATTTTCCTGCAGAGTCCTTATCACAGTGATTAATTATAAATTTAATTATATGTTTATTTAAAAAGTGTTATTTCCCCCACTGTTTTGCTTATCACTACAACCCCAACACCTAGCACAGTACCTAGCACACCACAAAGAGGCAATAAAGCCATTGCATACATGAGCAAAGAAGTGAAACTGGAACACATCCAAGCGTCTCATCCCTCTTTCCTGTTCTGTGCACTCTGGATAGATCCATACCACAGCCCAAGCCAATGTCCACTTACCTTGATCAACCTCTTCCTTATTCTTATAAAACATGCTCTTGGGAAAAGCTGTAATAAATTAAAGGGAAACTCACCATCAGTATGCCTGGTATATTTACACATCAACCGGCATCTGATTTAGTAATGAGCAATGTCTAGGTTTAACTTGAGTCCAAGGAATCTTAACTTTCTTAGCAGAATTTCAGAGGTTCAAAGGCAAGCCCTTCATTGTAACATTTTTTTTTTCTGGCCCTTTAGACTCCCATGTCATCCCCATTACAGGGTCTCCTTATCTGCTGGGCCCATCATAAGGAAGTTACACATAATATCCCATTATCCTATCCTATCCTACTGCATGAATAAGGAATTCCTTCCAGAAGCATGAGAGCCCTTTTTCTGTATAGCTTGAGTGCTTTCTTCCCAGCACTTCCTGCCAGTTCAGTATAATGATATGGCTTTCTCCTTTCTCTGGATGGCTTTCAGTAGAATCGCAGAATCACACAATATTTAAGCCAGAGATTTCTGTGAGCCCATCCTATGTGGCAACAATCTCCTTGAATGCCCTGCATGATCAGCTATAATCAGAAGCAGCAGAGGAAAACCAGCCTTGGGTTCAATGGAAGGTAAGATAAATGTGATGATTACTTTGTGAAGCTCCATGGAATCCAAGGTCTTCTCCTCGCTGTGGGATAGAGACGTCATAGTGATTGAAGAACCAAGGCTTGGGAGCCAGGCAGAGCCTGGGGTTAATCCCTGCCTTTGTCCCTGTGAATTTGGGCAAGTGACACCTCTACAAGCCTCAGCTCACTATCCATAAAATGAGAACAATAATGCCTACCTCATATACTAAGGTGCAAAGCAGAGTCCCTGAAGCAAGAGGGGAGGTCACTGTGTAGTGGCTTAAAAACAGAAGAGTTCTCAATTTATTTTTTATTTTTATTTTTTTTATTTTTTATCTTTTGGCTCTAAGCTCATGGAACCTATGGAAGAGGAAAAATAATTTCCCTCTACCCTTCTAGATTCTTGGCTGAAGTGATCCCTGTAATCAAAAGTCAGGTTAACATGAGAAACCCCCCAAGAAGTTTAATAACATATATACCTCTGGTATACATGGGATATACGGAGAAATTTCCCAGGAAAATAAGGTGATGGTCCAAGCCATCACCTTATATAACATCCCCTGCTAGAGACAAAAGATGTTCAGAAGTGGGAGGCCAGTTAAGGGCGATTTTCAGGTAAAGCTTAGTAACTGACGGCATGATTGTTGCACAGATTTAAGTGTCTGCCCTTCTCCACATACAGGAGTTTCTGGAGACTAAGTCATCCCCTCCCCCATCTTCCTGGTACAGCCTGTTAGACATCCTTGCAAATGCAGATTTCCCTTATAAATGTAAATGTCTCTTACAAAAGGGTAACTTCTCAGTTTTCAGAGCTTCACCTGTTTCTTAAAAATAACCAGTTTAAAACAATCAATGTGCCAATGAGGCATATTTTGCGGTTTATATTTTGTCCCCCCTTCAGGCTTTACTGTTAATTTACTGGGTATCTCTACAGTTTGTCCTTTTAGTCTATGCTTTGAGATTGGCTCCATCTAACTTTTTCTTTCCTGACATGTGTATAATACAAAGGAAGACATTTTTTAAAAGTAAAATCCTCTCCCCCCATTACTTAATCTAATTCCTATTAGGATAATTTTTCTAGATAAGTTTATCTGTCATCCCTTTACTCTTCCTTTCTGAGTTTAAAAGGCTATAATGATCTCAGTCTTACTCATTTAGAGCAGCGGTTCTCAATCTGGTTGAGTTTACCCCCAGGGGACATTTGGCAATATCTGTAGACGTCTTTATGGTCACATCTGGGGAAGGGGTGATACTGGCATCTAATGGGCAGAGACAAGATGTTGCTAAATATCCCATACTGCACAAGACTGCCCCCCCCACCCCCCCACCCCCCCACCCCCACACAACAAAGAATCATCCAACCCCTCACGTCAGTACAACCGAGGTTGAAAGATCTTGCTTTAGAGTAAGGCTGTTCGGCTTATCCAAATCTAACCTCCCTTGAATCCGGTATCTCAACAGCCTCGATTCTAAGACAAGCACCTCCCTTTAAACTTTGATTCCCTCCCCTCCTCTCCAACTCTGACAAACAGCTGCTTCAAAATAGTAACATGCAAAGTCTATCTTAAACACACTGAGTCAAGAAATTCAGAGTTAAGGTTTAAAAATTCGAGGCTGGCACTCTGCTGTTAAAAAAAGACAAAACCCAAAGGTGCCAGGGTGTGAGCTGGAGACAGTGTCAAGCCAAGCTTTCAACTCCAACCCTGCTACTTTTGACTTTTGTGGGCTTAGGTCAGACTCTGTCTGCTATACTGGGATGGCTGTTCTGTGGTTTCCTTCCGACTGCTATAGAACTTTAAGAAATAAACATTGGCAATATTCAGAGATGGAGGCATGAGCTATTTAAGGTGTGGAATCCAGGGATGTCTGGCTGGCTCAGTCAGTAGAGCATGTGACTTTTGATCTTGCAGTCGTGAGTTTGAGCCCCACGTTGAGGTTAGAGTTTACTTAAATAAAAGAAAAAAGTTTAGAATCTAAATCTGTAAATTTTATTTCTTTACTTTTTTATTAAAGTCTTTTAATGTTCATATATTTTTGAGAGAGAGAGACAGAATGTGAGCAGGGGATGGGCAGAAAGAGAGAGAGGGAGACACAGAATCCGAAGAAGGCTCCAGGCTCTGAGCTGTCAGCACAGAGCCTGACATAGGGCTCCAACTCACAAACCATGAGACCATGACCTGAGCTGAAGTCAGACACTCAACCAACTGAGCCACCCAGGCACCCCAGTATTTCTTTAATAAAATCACTAAGTCATGGCATTTTGTGTTCTAGATTCATTATACTTAAAACACATTATTGTTTATGTCACTTACATGTTCAGTAAGTCAGTTACCTAATAATTTTGTGCAATGCAAAACATGGCATAGCCAAAAAGCATGGTACTGAGAGTCAGGACAAAAGCGAATTTCCATCCTACCTCTACTGTTTACATTTTGAACAAGTTACATAACTTCTCTGAGCCTTATCTTTCCCTTTCAAGAAAAGGGGAAAATAATCTCTGTTTCATGGATGAACCTTGTATGTATATAAAGTCCAATCAAAGTTCTGGAACATATAGGCCCTTTAATAAATATTAAACCTTACCAAAGGGCAAGGTTCATATCTCCAGTCATGGGACCAAACCACACATACATGAAAAGGGAAACTGAAAAATTCAAGGCCATGAATGACATGATAACCTGCCTTGAGATTCAAGATTACAAAGACATCACTAATGATTATCTTGCTGTATTAGCCCAGGGCCAATAAATACTAACTATCTGTATATTTGTATGAAAATAGGAAGATGGGCCAGTATATAATCAAGTTGTCATAATTAGCTGGATTATAGTGTATTCACAAGACTGTAATGAGATGTGAAGCTAGAAAAGTAGTTGGTCTGTATTAGTCAGATATAAGCACAATAATGAAGGATAGTAAACCACCCCAAAATGCAACAAGCATTTATTCTCATGCTTATGGGTCTAAAGGTCAGCTGAGTTTAGAATGATCTGGATTGGGCCTGGCTGGGTAAGTCCACTCTGGAACAGATGGCTTGGATCCAGATTATGGTTTGGGCTCAGGTCTGCATGTGTGTTCACAGTGGGGCCAAGGCTAACAGGACAGCAGGAATTCAGAACATGCTCTTCTCATGGCAGATCCAGAGCATAAGCACCAAGCCAAACCATGAAAAGCATATGTGTGACCTTGTCTCCTATGACATCTACTCATATTCCATTGCCAGACCAAGTCATGTGGGGTAGGGAAGATAATTCCACCTACAGTAGGAGGGCATAGCAAAGTTATAAAGCAAATGTATGGATGTGTAATCCCATTACAGGGGAGTGAAGAATCAGGACCAATAATTGAATTTATTACAAAGTCCATGAGGGCAGATCCTAAACAAGGAAGTACTCTGTTGTTAGAAAGAGAAAGAAAGAAAGAAAGAAAGAAAGAAAGAAAGAAAGAAAGAAAGAAAGAAAGAAAGGGAGAGAGAGAGAGAAAGAAAGAAAGAAAGAAAGAAAGAAAGGAAGAAAGAAAGGAAGGAAGAAAGAAAGGAAGAAAGGAAGAAAATTTCATCCCAATAGGAAATCTTTGGAAGCAAGTGATGTGTTCAGAGCTGTAGCTGGCAGTAATGTATGAAATAGATTGGATAATGGAGAGAGGATACCAAAGGCAATGAGAAAACATATCTGTAGCCTGGAAGGAAGGGCATGGTGAGCTGTATTTCAGAGGAGGCATTGGAAAAGAAGATAAGGACAATGAGAGGGATTGAGAACATGGCATTCAAATAATTTAACTATTAACTGGCTGTTAGGTGGATATATGGCAAAAGAAAAGGAGTCATCAGGGATAATTTGGAATCGGAAGATTTAGACCTTGTAGTCTAGGAGAATGATAAAACTACTCGTAATAATAGTATATATATTGTTTACCAAGCACTGTGCTAAGAACTTTATAGACATTATTTTATTTAACCACAATAACCCAATAAGAGAGGTACAGTTTTTAATCTCCATTTTTGAGATGAGGTTACTGAAGTAACCTGCCTAAGATCATAGCCAGAAAGTGGTAGAACAGGATTGAAAGTCTGGTGATCACTTCCAGAATCTACACTATGTTACCATTCATTTCCTTATTTCTTACCCTGCTATATTACCGAAATGTTCATATTTTATATCATATTTAGCCACATACCAAACTATTTCTCTGTGACCAATAAAATAGTTCAAGTGCCAAGTGGAATTATTTAAAATACTATGAATTCTTAGGACTAAAAAATATATAAGGCAATGGGAAGGGCAGTAATGACTGATGTCTGGTCAACCAAAATGGTCAAGACGGATAGAAGAGTCACATCTATAATTATTTCATGGAAAGGTCTTTTATTCAATCATTCTGGTTGAGTAGTTTTTTTTCTCCCTCCCCACTAGCCTAACCACTTCCCAAGTACAAACAAAAAGAAGAGATTGCCGGGAGAAATAAATACCACCTAACTTTAAGATGCCCCTCTATGTATCCTCCACACTCGACAGCTGTTCCTTAATTGAGCAGGGGCTGCAAACACTGAGGCTCTTCTCCTTAGAACTGGAAGGATGATACTGCTTCAAGGAGAGTACAAAGAGCTTTCCCATTTTAATTATTACTCATCCAGGTTACTACTATCCTCTCCGTATTCCCATTTCACAATCTGGGGTTTAAGAGTTCCACCCACTGGAAGTCTCTCTGCAACTAGGGCCAAGTCATTAGCATCACATTGGTGTCAAGTCCTTCCATTTCTGTCCAGATTTTTAGCTCATCTTTGAATCATGTTGACTTTCTGCAAGAAGCAGTAGACACAGAAAAGTGGGGAAAGTTTTTAAAAATCCCCTTTAATTACTCTACAAAATGCTTAGTTTCAATCAAGAGTTTGATATGCAATCATCCCCTTTTAGAAAAGCCTTTTTTGGTCATTGAGATCCAAGAAGAACATTCTGGTTTTTGATGCTGAAGGGGCGTGTGTGCTACAGACACAACGCTGGAAGTCGTTTCTACCAGTTGACGTGAAAAACTTTTTTATTTTATTTTAAGTTTGTTTATTTTGGAAGAGAGAGAGCATGAGCGGGGGGAGCAGCAGGGAGAGAGAGAATTCCAAGCAGGCTCTGCACTGATAGTGTGGAGCCCCATGCGGAGCTCAAACTCGCGAAGAACCATGAGACCTGAAACCGAGATACAGATGCTTAAGCGACTGAGCTACCAGGTGCCCCTTGAAAAAAATTTTAAATGGCGGATCTTCCTGACTGCTATAGGAAGGAACAAAAGAAAGCCATCTTTCTTTTTCTCCCACAGAATCTGTAAGCTTCTTTTTATTCAATTTTTTTAATGTTTATTTATTTACTTTTTTAGAGACAGAGAATGAGTGGCGAGGGGCAGAGAGAGGGAGACACAGAATCTGAAGCAGTCTCCAGGCTCTGAGGGGTCAGTTCAGAGCCTGACACGGGGCTTGAACTCCCAAACTGTGAGATCATGACCTGAGCCTAAGTCAGTTGCTTAACTGACTAAGCCACCCAGGCACCCCAGTGTCTGTGAACTTCTCATTGTGTCTTCTTTGATGGAGGTGCAAGCCCAGCAGCTGTATTGAGGAGGCTGGTGGATACCAAAAGCCAGTCCCCACCAGATGGTTAGCACCTGTCAGGTAGCACAGCAGGCGACACCTCTGATATCCATATGCCTCGATTATTTTCAAAAAAGGTTTTGTTTTTGTTTTTCTAATATACTGCCAATTTAAGAGGTGCCATTTCTGACAACCTTCTTGCTCTTTTTTAAAAGAAGCCTGGGATTGGGAGGGAGGTAAAGAAGGAGACTTACCTGTGGCTTGTGAAGATGATCTCATTTTGGTTCCACAGCAGTCAGTGTGCTATTCAATTACAGATGGAAGCAACTTTGGTTCAGGGTTTACCATAAATGCTTTAGGAAGGGAACCCAGGGAACCCATGTAAGGGAATCCATACATGCTTCCCATGTATGAAGCATATGAAGGAAGAAAACTGATGAATCAAATTTAAAAACATGACAGCAAGTGTGTGATTGTGGCCTCAACTATATTAATAAGGATTACTTACGTGATGGTTTTTATGAGTTTTAAGAAGCACTCTTCTCAAATAATGAGTGTACAGGGAGTCAGAAGATTTTAGGCAAGTCATTCAATGTCCTTGTCCCTTAGTTTTCTTTTTCTAAAATATTTATTTTTGAGAGCGAGAGAGCATACGAGGGGAAAAGGGCAGAGAGAGAGGGGGACAGAGGATCTGAAGCAGGCTTTGTGCTGACAGCAGAGAGCCCCACACTGGGCTTGAACTCACAAACCATAAGATAATGACCTGAGCTGAAGTCAGACACTTAACCGACTGAGCCACCCAGGCTTAGTTTTCTTCTAAGTCAATCATAGGTAATAATAACTTCCCCTTTAATTTCTTAAGGCTATTTAAAATTTTAAAGTGCTTGAAAAATGTGTGCTGCATTATTACAAAGTATCATTATCATATGAAAATTGGAGAATTGGTCTAAACTAATATTATATTTCATATGAACTTCTAAAAATCAGTGCGAGCTATTTTGCTGTGAAAACCCATTATAATGAGCATCATTTGGTAGTAAGAGTAGTGATCCTGGAGTTCAAAAACCTGGGTTTAAAGTATTAGTCCCTCCAATTGTTTGTTGTATCAACTTTGGGAATACTTCCATGTCCTCTAAAGTTTGGTTTGCTCCTGTCAAAATGAAAATAACCCACAATCTGCCAACCTTGTTGGAATGTTGTGACTTAGAAGTACGTATGGGGAAGTCTTTGAAAAGGGTAAGTTTCCACAGGAGTGTAAGACTCTTTCATCGTTCTCTTTATGTTGAGAATATGAATTATTTGTTAGTTGGGTGACAGAACTTTTACTAAAAAGATAGCCAGAAGCACCAAAACCTCTGCACACTATTCCATCAACTTTTTCTTTACACCATAACATTTTCACTAACAGAGCATATGGATATATCAATGATATCTTATAAATTGTTATTTTTAGAAGATATGGAAAGGAAGGTTTGCTGGTTCCTTTTCCTCACCCCCCTTCCTACTAGCTCCTGCTAATACATATCACAGGTCCCTATAAAATCCCTTCCCTGTGTTACTGCAAACCCAAGAGGATTCCCACATAGGCTCAGTTACCATAGGACATCTGAAGTCTGCCTTTTTGCCAACTACTCTCCTTCCATTAAGCACCATCACACCCTCCAGCATTGGGTATTGTAGCTCCCACTGCCCATAGTTCTGGGCAGCACTGCCCCATCTGAGCTACCATCTGTCTACTGAGTATGAGTTTTCTGCAGTCATTCAGAAGTTGGACCTCAAGCACCCAAAGTTGTAGGATACTTTTTGTGCTTTGGCGGTAGGAGTGGTAGGAATCAGTCTCCCATTTTACACATTACACAGAGTACAGCTTGGAGAAAACTCAGGCATAGAGAGTTTGGGGTGTGTGTGTGTGTGTGTGTGTGTGTGTGTGTGTGTGGTTTTCCCTTTATTTTCAGTAAGCTCCATGCCCAATGTGGGGCTTGAACTCATGACCATGAGATCAAGAGTCACACAGTCTTCTGACTGAGCTAACCAGGCACCTCTCAGTCCTAGAGAGTTTTAATGACATGGCTCTTCAGTAGGTTCATGGTAAGGCACAGCTAAATTAAAGGTGCCACACTTGACTCTGGATGATCTGCCCCCAGAAGATCAAGAAAAGATGGGCCTTTCTCATGGATACAACATTGGTTCCTGCAGAGATCCCTACCCTAAACAAAAAAAAAACCTGACTCATCAAAGAGGTCAAGCAGGGAAATTAGCTTCAAGCTTCAATCTCCTTTATATGTCTAATACTTCATTTCATCTCCTTAGTTTCTTTGAAGCAAAGTCTCATATTTTTCCCTCTCCATTTTATAGACTTTGGAAAAAAACCCTAAATCTCCACCTGTTCTAATAAACAAAATATGACAGATCACCAAAAGTGTGAAAGCCAAAACGATGTGAAACACTGCCTCAAAAGATGAGAAGCCCATTTGGAGGGAAAATATGTGGGTTGCTAGTGGGAGTTTCTCACTATTCAGAATTTTACATAGGCTTTTGCAAAAGGGAAAAGGTTATGAGGAGGTGAAGTGTGGAGACCAAGCAAAGATTTCTTTAAAACTTCAGATTGCTATTAACCTATGGAAATATCACTTTCAAATATTAAAAATCCCCTCAAAAATAACCTCCAATTCAATCTGGTTGAAAAACATGACATGCGAAAGAAAATCAGTCACATAGAATGAAAGATGGTGGGCCTCTATGGCCTGGAGGGTGACACGGAAGAAAAGGATGGTGGGTAGTGGGAGGAGGAAGTGGGAATGGTGTTTGGAATTCTGTTTTTTGTCACTAACACAATAATAACAACTGTGTTGGAGACTTTGAAGTACATAACTAACGTTTGAAATCTTCATTCCTTAGTGGCAGGCAGTCTTAACAAATCCTTTCTTGTACAAAATGCTTAAAGTCATTGTCGTCATGAGTACAATCTTATTATCTTTGATAACTGATGTTGCAAAACAAATAGAATCAGTGTGAGGTTTTTCATGGTCAGCAAATTCTAATTTTATTTGTTCCAATTTTTGTCAGATTTATCAATGAATACATTTGTTCACTAGAAGTAATAATGAACTCACACAATTCAGAATTGGATACAAAACTCACTGGATTTAATCAACACATTCCTGTAAGTCTTAAGGCATGATTTATAGCACTTCAAAACTACCCTTAGTTTATTCTTCAGGAATTATGGAATGGAAGCCCACTTTTGCTTTGTTGGTTTTCTGAAATAGATCCAGATAGATTCAGACTGGTGTCCTTTGTACTATGCTGCTAAAGGTGACATTTTTAGACAAGAACAAGACATCCCAGGGGAAAATGTTTGCCAAAAAATGTTTCATTAATCAAGAACAACAGTCAACAACTTCTAAGGTATAATGGTAGAGTAAAGCTAGATCATACACCAAAAATCTAGTCTAATAAATTGAACAAAGTCAAAGAAAAACAAAGTATTATATATTCATACATATTCATTCATTCATTCATATGTGTGTGAATATATATAAGCATATGACTATGTACAAGTATATAAATACGTATCCATTATACACACATACACACACACACACACACACACACACACACACCATTGGCACTTAGGCAAGGTACAACTTCACATAAAGCTTTGAAAACAGAGAGCTATACTTCATAGTAATTTACACATGTCTCTTAAAATCTGAGAAAACCCACTAAGAACCAAAACACATAATTTGAAACATCAAGGAAAAAAATGATTTAATCAAAACAAAGTCATAGTCACATAGGAAAGTATTCAAATGATCAAAGATAATGCAGAGAAAAACAAAATGACAAAGAGGCTAAAAACTATTAGGGAGATGAAAGGTGACAGATGTGGAAGACAGATCACAATGATTACACATACATATAATTTGTTACATAAAGACAAGACGATAACTAATAAAACTGGAATAAATAATTATAAAAGAAGTTATTCCTAAAACAATGGGAGACCTAAATCTGTACATCATAAAGGACAAGAAATTTCAGAAAACTTAATGCCCAAAAAACAAGAAACAAAAAAGTGGGAGATTGGGAGGGAGAAAGGAAAATAGACAATTTTTAAAAATTGCCATGGGTACATGTATAAAAATAAGTGATGGGCAATAAGAGAGAAAAATCAAACTGCCTCCAGAATTCTACACAACAATGTTGTCATTTAAAATTAAAGCAAGAGACAGAACTCCTCAAGTGTGCAAAAATTATTTGATGACAGAATTCAGCTAATAGATGACTAGAATTAATGAAACTAGTAAAGGAAAACTTGCTTTCAAGAATTTGTCATAATTTTGAACCTAGTGAAACAAGAATACACCTCACTATGGAAATAAACATTATAGAACAGAGTAAAAATAAATATGGTGCAGCTATCAAACAAGATGAGGAAGAATTTTCATGAACTGGAATGGGAAAATGTATATGAGATGTTAAGTTGAAAAGGATATGTGAAAATAATTTTATTTTCTCCTAGAGAAAGGAGTAAATAGTGCCTAGTATATAGTAAATGCATAGTATACATAGATAGTATATATAGTATACAATAAATATTTGTGTACTTATAGTAAACAATAAATATTTGATCAATTATTAAATCTTAAATATTGCTAAAAATTTTAGGAAGAATACAGAAAATTTTAATTTTATATTCTTCTGTTTCTTTCTTTTTTTAAGTTTATGTATTTATCTTTTGAGAGAGAGAGAGAGAAAGTGTGAGTAGGGAAGGGGCAGAGAGAGAGGGAGATAGAATCTCAAGCAGGCTCTGCACTGCAGAGCCTGACACAGAGCTCAAACCCACAAACCATGACAACAAGACCTGGGCTGAAACCAAGAGTTGGACACTTAACCAACTAAGACACCCAGGCACCCCTTTTGTGTTTAGTTTCTTACCAAGTGCACATGATACCTTTTTTTTTTTTTACATAGAAAGTTTAAAAGTAATCAAATATCATCTTAGTTATCATAAATGATGTCCAACGACTATCCAGGGACATTATTTCTGGGATCTGCTGAATACTTTCTGAGAAATTAAAAACTTTATGTTCTTTAGGAATTGCATTTAAAAATATGAAAGCGATCGTTCATTGCATTGACAGAAGGACACCATCAGGAGCTCAGAGTTTACTTAATTTTACTTAATACCTGAAAGCCCTTCTGACAGGCGGTGGTAAAGGATGCCATATTCATGCCATCCCGTTGATGCCAATTGATTTCTCAATTCAGTGGGCAACTGGTGGAAGATGGTTCTTCTCAGTTGGTGGAGTGATCTGCCTGAATGATGAAAAGACACTGCCTTAGATGGAGTTTCCTAAAAGCAGACCCTGAGATGAGTATTTTGTGTGCAGGTGATTTATTGATGAAGGGCTTCCAGGGAAAACCTGTCAGGGACTAGGGGAACAGAACAGGGAAGGGGAAGAAGAATGGCTGAGTGTAAAGTCCCAAGGACTGATCAGGCTGGGAAACTGTAGTGTAGAAGTTAAGCCCACAGGTGTCCCTATCCCTACTCCAAGGCAAGAAAAATTGGTTTTCACATATTCATATTTGTTGGTCATTGGTTATTCAAGGGCGACTGCACACCTGAAGATCTCCTTTGGTGAAGACAAAAGGAGCTGAGGACAGATGCCCAGAAAGAGCTGAAGGTGCAGGCCACAGAAAGCTCAAATCACTAAACCCTGTCTCCAAGGTACTCTGAAACAAATACTAAAAAAGGGACTCAAGAGGATGTGGGAGGAGCACTGACGTTATCTCCTACAAACTTCACTGAGGCAAGAATAGGTAAACAGATAAATGGAATAGAGGAGAGACCTCATTAAGAAGGTCGTGTTTTTATGAGATTTAGTATAGGATAAAAACAGCATTGCAAATCAGTAGGGGATTCAACAGCCAAGAAATAGTGGGTCTCAGGGTTCAAGGTTTGAGTCCACGTCAGTGTTTATGCTGACAGCATGGAACCTGCTTCAGATTCTGTCTCCCTTTCTCTTTGCCCCTTCCCCGCTCTGTCTCTCAAAAATAAATAAACATTAGAAAAATAAAAAAATAAAATGAGTGCACAGCTAAAGGATCATAAGCAAAGTTCATTGACAGATAATTTAATAGCTCACTTACCACAGTGCTAAAATTGCAATCATTCAGAAAGAGACCATGTAAAGTTTTTCAAAGCCAGGTAAGACAACAAAATCCTGTTTATAGTAGGATTATTTACAATACCCAAATTAGGGATACAGTCCAAGTGTCCATTTACTGATGGATGGATAAAGATGTGGTATACATACATGATGGAATATTACTCAGCCTTTAAAAAGAATGTAATCTTGACGTTTGCAAAGACTTAGATGGAGCCAGAGAGTATTATGCTAAGTGCAATAAGTCAGTCAGAGAAAGACAAATACCATATGATTTCACTCAAACGTAGAATTCAAGAAACAAAGCAAATGAGCAAATAGGAAAAAAAAAAGAGAGAGAGAGGCAAATCAAGAAATAGACTGTTAAGTATAGAGAACAAACTGATGGTTACCAGAGGGGAGTAGGGTGGGGGGTTGGGTGTTATAGGAGATGGGGATTAAGGAGCACACTTGTGATAAGCACTGGGTGATGTATGGACGTGTTGAATTGCTGTATTGCACACCTGAAGCTAATATTACATTGTATGTTAACTGGGATTTAAATAAAAACTTTTAAAAGATAAAATTTTATTTGTTATTTTTAGAAAAATTTTTAATGTTTATTTTTGAGAGAGAGAGTCAGAGCATAGGTCGGGGAGAGGCAAAGAGAGAGAGAGGGAGAGAGAGAGAGAGAGAGAGAGAGAGACAGAATCTAAAACAGGCTAACAGGCTCCAGGCTCTGAGCTGTCAGCATAGAGCCCGACGTGTGGCTCAAACTCGGGAACAGCAAGATCATGACTGAGGCCAAAGTTGGATGCTTAACCAACTGAGCCACCCAGGTGCCCCCAAATAAATAAAATTTTAAAAAGCAGATGAGAAGGCAGCCTGCCCTGTGTTGGGGTAAGCTGTACATCATCATGGTGGTTTAACAAGAAACTACCCCAGTGAGGACCTCTGGTCTGTTTTTGCCCTAGCCAGCAGAACGGAGGAGCAAGTGGCCATGCTGGTTCTACTCAGCCAACCCAGGCAGCAGCATTTGTCGAGGACGCACTAATTTCTTCTTCTCCCTTCCTAGCTTGATGTCGCTAGTTCCATTTTTCTTTTCCCTCCTTCTACATATGTTTATTGACCATTAACCCTTCGGCCAGACGAAACAACAGGCACTGGGATTTCAAAAATGAACAGGACACTTTGCCTTGAAGGAGTTTCCGGTCTTGACCCTTCTACAGTATCAAACGTTGTCAGACACAAGTCCTACTCCTGAAAAACAGCGCCATTTACCTCTGTGGATGATTTGGTGCAATCCCAATGGTCTGCCACTGCTTACAGCTATTGCCGAAATCCCCCTATGAGATCTGACAGTTAACGCAAGCACCATTCACATAGCATTTAACAGATCAAACAAGGCAAAGGTTTAAATGCTTCTCCTCTGGGTGCAGACCTCTCTCAACTTTAACTTTGGCTGATTCTCTGATTCTCAGGATTCTGGCTCTGCCTATTCCGTTAGCTTTCCATTTCCTTCCCCATACTCTCCCGAAACTAGACCACTTGCTTTCTCCCTACCTTGACCCACAGAATCTCCCTGTCCTTTCAAAGGAAGCCAAGTTTCTGGCCCTTTCTGTCAGGTTTGTCTTAACAGGGCCCTTGCCCTCCCTTGTAAATACCCTTACTTGGCTAGCTGTGAGGGCCACATCAATTCTCTTGAACAAGTGGGAGGCTCTACTCATTGGCCCTGGGGTGAAGTCTTATTTCCAGTGCAGGTGGTACCACACAGGTTAACACCTTGGATATATGTTTTGGTTTTTATTTATTTATTTATTTATTTATTTATTTATTTTTTGAGAGACAGAGAGAGACAGCATGAGCAGGGGAAGGGCAGAGAGAGAGGGAGACACAGAATCAGAAGCAGGCTCCAGGCTCTGAGCTGTCAGCACAGAGCCCGATGCAGGGCTTGAACCCACGAACTGTGAGATCATGACCTGCGCTGAAGTCAGACGTTTAACCGACTGAGCCACCCAGACACCCCCTACACCTTGGATATATGCCATTTTCTCTGGCTTTCCTATTGATCTTTGCCTCTGTTCCTCCTCATATAATACCACAGTTATTGACGTTGTTATTGCTGTGGGTGCCCTTTAGTCTCTGCCTCAATTCCTCCTCAAATTCCACCTCCAAGGGGCTTAGTTGGTTACGTGTCTGACTCTTGGTTTCAGCTCAGGTCGTGATCTCCCAGTTCATGAGATCGAGCCCTGCATTGGGGTCTGTGCTGGCAGCTCAGAGCCTGCTTGGGATTCTCTCTCTCTCTCTCTCTCTCTCTCTGTCCCTCCCCCACTCATGTATGTGCACGCGCGCGCTCTCTCTCTCTCAAAATAAATAAATAAACTTAGAAAAAAATCTACCTCCAGGATTAATGCACAAGTATTTTATGGGTCCCCTCAACACGGGTGACAATAACAATGGTGGTTAATGGAGCAGAACATTTACAGGAGGCAAGTGCTGTGCTCAAAGCCCGGCTTGGATTATCTCACTCCTTCTCCACAGGAACCCTTATGCACAGTTCTTGTGATTCACTTACAAGAAGTTTGGGGTTTCCCCCAGGGCAGCCTCTACTGGAGGTCCTTGTTTGAGCAGTTTATTTCGGATGTGGGAGGTGGGTCCCAGGAAACGGGGTAAGGAGGGACTTGAGATAGGAAGGTAGGAAAGCCATAGAGGACCAATGGGTGGATAACCACTGTGAACAACTGGGCTCAGTCCCCTGGAGCCTTCTAGAAATAGCAGAATGCTCCCTAGACTTACTTCTTCATGAAGAAAGCAATGGAATAGATGTCTACAGATTTCTACTCTTCACCGACAGGGGGGTCACACCTGGGTGATTTAACTCTTCAGAGAACTTCCAGAGCACAGAGACCAACCACTCTCCATGGCAGAAAGCCAGCAGAAAGCACTGCCATGGACAGGAACTATCTGTCACTGACTTTGGAGTGGTTCAAGTTCATATGGGAAAGCTACTGAGGGATCTGCTACAGCAATACCAGAGAGAAGTAAGGAAGAGAACAGAGATGACAAGAAATCAGATCTGATCTCACCCTCACTACGCTCATGAGAATATTATATAGACCCCTAAAAGAATTTAAAATTCATCCATTCCATAACTATTGAGTGTCTACTGGGTCCCACTCACTGTTTCCCACACTGAGGGTATAGGAGTGAGCAAAAGAGTCATTGGCCTCATGAAGCTTACATTCTAGAATAATTAAGTACTAAACAGATAGTGCTACCCATACATCCACAAAGGCCTGAGAAGGGAAATAAGTGTGAGTTGGGATGGTCAGGAGAGTTTCCTGGAGAGATGCCTGGACAGTGAAGGGAGCTTCTGTACTGAATGTTGGTCCCTAACTGAGAGGCTGGGACAATGGCCGTTACGTCAGCCCATAAGAAAATCTAGCCCCTCGTGTGCCCCTGTGTTCTCTCATTGAGGTTCTTCCGTGATACCCTCCAAATGAGGTCACGGGGTCAAGCTCTGCAGGCAATTGGTGCAGCCCCATGGTTCTGGTCCCTCCTAGACCTTCCTTCCTGCTAGCTCACGGATCTGTTCTGGGAACAGAGGCCCGGACTTGGGAACGTGAAAGCACTTTGTTTCGTTTTTGTACTCAAAAGTAGCATTTCAGATATGAGAAAAACTTCCAAGTAGTTTGTCACTAGCAAGTGAAACACAAGGCAGACCGTCAAGCTGCTTCTTGCTGTCATTTATAGATTTCCAGGTACCTCATGCAGGGATTAAATATGGAGTGATTTGGTACACAGGACGCGTTCATGTCTGCCACATCTTTTTTAGTCATTTTATTGAAGTCTCTGGTGCCTCTACTCTGCTTTTTCTCTAGAGTTACCAGCATGTTCTTCTCGACCCTGTAAGCGCTAGACCAAGGCTTGTCAAATTGACTTCGGAGGGTGACACCCACTGATCCTGCCTTGTCACTCTTAGTGTTTTGATTGCCTGTTGCACAGACTTTTTAGCACCCAACATACTTCGTAAGGCACCCATTGCATCTGACCTGCCACACAAGGAGAGAAATTGCGTAGTGCCGGAGACGGGCAATGGCTGAGCTTGGCAGAGCAGGGCAGGCCTGTCTGGGGGAAATGAGTTAGTTATATCCACATGTACGACTGACAGCCCGGCAGAGCCACTGCAACAGCCTCCTACTGGACTGTCAGCCTCACCTCTGAGCTCCTTCCGATGAAATCCGTAGTCCTTCCTGGCCAAGGCGTACAACCTCTATGTGAACTGGCCCCTCCTCCGCTCTGATGTCACCTGTGCCACTGCCCCAACCCCCTCTCTGCTCCAGCCACTCCTCATTGAGATGGGCACACTCCTGCCTCAGGAGCTTCTCACTCTCTGGTCCTTGTCTGGAATGCTCTTCCCCAAACACCTGCATGGCTCACTCACTCCTTGCTCCATCTAGGTTCCTACTCAAATGTCATCCCATCAAAAAGGCCCTCCTTGATCCCTTCTATTATAAGGCACCTCCCTTCCCACTCCATCACTCTCAGCCCCATCCTCTGTTTTATATTCTGCCATACCATAACCACACATTGGTTTGTTTGGTTCACCCCATGTAGAATGTATGCACCAGGAACCTTGCCAAGTTCACTCACTGCTGTATCACCGGCATCTAGAACGGAGCTTGTCATAGAGCAGACCAGCAGTATGTATTTGCTGGTGAATATGAAGAGGGATTTAGTGAGTGTTAAAGGGACTGAGTCTAGAGATATTGTGACTTGAACATTAATTATTTACATATGAAAACTTCCACACATGCAGATGCCGCTCCCATTGCTTTACTGCTGTAGAAGTTTTAGATGATCCTGGCAAAGGCAATTGTCCAAAGGATCTTCCAGGGGGAAAATGATCAACCTATGAGCAACTAGAGAGCTGCCAATTAAAACAGTAACGATCCCACTACTGACCAATATTTTCCAGCTGCTTTAGTAACCGGCAATACTGGAGGAAGGGGCTGGGCACTATTACACTGTTGGCCAGGATGTAGACACATTCAACTTTTCTGACTCGTAAATATGCATGAAAAGCCTCAGAATATGCAGTTATTGAAATGTTATGTCTGAAGAAGTCCCTGGGTGACTCAGTTGGTTGATTTCGGCTCAGATCATGATCTCATGGTTTGTGAGTTCAAGCCCCATATGAGGCTTGGTGTTGTCAGTGCAGAGCCTGCTTGAGATTCTCTCTCTCTCCCTCTCCCTCTCCCTCTGCCCCTCCCCTGCGCTCTCTCTTTCAAAATAAAGAAATAAACTTTTAAAAATGCTGTTTTTTGAAGAACATTTATTCATACGGGATTATTTTTACAAGCAAAAGAACAGGGTGAATAAGATAGAGTGCAATCCCATTTCTTGTTAAGGAATTCTGTATACTAGAAGGTTGCACCCCAATATGTTAACAGTGCTTACCTCTGGGCAATGGAATTACAAGTCATTTTAGTTTTCTTCCTTTTACTTGCCTGTATTTTCAAATGTTCTGGAGGCGGGGTGCCTGGGTGGCTCAGTCAGTTAAGCATCTGACTTCAGCTCAGGTCATGATCTCACAGCTCATGAGTTTGAGCCCCACGTCAGGCTCTGTGCTGACAGCTCAGAGCCTGGAGCCTGCTTCCGATTCTGTGTGTGTCTCTCTCTGTTCCTCCTCACTCCTGCTCTGTCTCTCTGTCTCTGTCTCTGTCTCTGTCTCTCTCTCTCTCTCTCTCTCTCAAAAATAAATAAATATTAGAAATTTTTGTAATGTTCTATAGGTAACTTGCAAGAGTTTTTGCTTTTCTATTATAAAATATTACGTGGGAAATTGAAAAATACTAATCAGCAGAAACAAAAATAATTTCTAATAGAGACAAATATTAGTACCAATACAATAACTATAAGCAACATTTAACTTTAATAAAAATAAATATTTTAATAACAAAAGATAATATATATTTATGATGCTAGAACGCCCTCCGCTCCCAGTCTCTTATTAATATAAGGCGACACTGTGTGGACAAGCTACTGAATCCCCCTGGAGCTCCATGATCCCGATAACTTGGGGTGGCAGCACTCTCTCCTGAACTCCAACTAGTGTCATTCCAGAAGAAGCAAACTTTATTCTGGTTCTCTTAACTGGGGACTGTGGCAAGTTAGTGGCCTTGTAAAGAAATGCCTCCCTCAGACCCATGCTGGGACAGACCCACAGAAAAGCTTTCCATCACGTTTACCATCATGTACCCCCTTGGCACAGACTCATATATATTATAGGGCTGGAACCTTGGCTGTTTAAACTGAGCCCTATAGACTGATGCTTCACAGCACAGGAAGGAGACTCCAAAGGTATAGTGTTATTCCATTTAACTTAAGTAAGTAAAGGTCCCACTATGCTCCCTCCAAGTTGAAAATGGCCACCTACAGCGGAGGCCAGGTCCTAGAAGATGTTCTTTCAACCAAACACATATGAGGCTTTGTAATCTAGACAGTGTCTTTTCATGTGTTATCCTATTTGGCTTTACTATCCTGTGACATAGGTATTAGAGCCCAATGTGGGGTGACAGAGAATGAGAGAGACACAAATACCTAAAAGATCTTATAATCAAAGCTCTCTCAGTAATTGGACTTGTGGTCAGAAATCTGTATGTGGGGGGCACCTGGGTGGCTCAGTCAGTTAAGTGTCCGACTTCAGCTCAGGTCATGATTTCACGGTTCGTGATTTCGAGCCCTGCATCAGGCTCTGTGCTGACAGCTCAGAGCCTGGAGCCTGCTTTTGGATTCTGTGTCTCCCCCTCTCTCTGTCCCTCCCATGTTCTGTCTCTCTGTCTCTCAATAATAAATAAAAATTTAAAAAAACATTTAAAAAAAAGAAATCTATATGTGGAAGGGATACCATGAATCCTTTATTAATAACAATAGTGGGGCGCCTGGGTGGCTCAGTCAGTTAAGCATCCGACTTTGGCTCAGGTCATGATCTCCGGTTCTTGGGTTCGAACCCCACATTGGGCTCTGTGCTGAGAGCTCGGAGCCTGGAGCCTGCTTCAGATTCTGTGTCTCCCTCTCTCTCTGCCCCTCCCCTGCTTGTGCTCTTTCTGTCTCTCAAAAATAAAAAAATAAAATAAAATAAAATAAAATAAATAAACATTGTTAATAACAATAGAGAAGATTAGTATGTCATTTATTCAACATATACATTTTCATTAGTTTTACCAAAATGAGGGGAAAATATAAATTTAATTGATTTTATTTGTGCCCAAGTATGCCATCATAGTTCTTCTAGTTCTAACTCATACGTTCTGATATAATTAGCAAGACGCTGGTTTTTAACAAATTTGGTAATACAATAATTTTCTACCTTGTTTAGGTTTCTTTTTTCTTTCTTTCTACAAGTAATTCATCTTTATTATTGACATTCTGTAAAATACACAAAGTAAAAAGAGGTATTAAAAAAATCACCATCCAGAGATACACTACAATAGTGATCTGTTTCTTGCCAGTCTTTTCTTTTTCAACTAAGATACATCAATTCTAAAATTTTTAAATGTTTTTTTAAATACAGTTTTCAGAGAGAGAGAGAGAGAGAGAGAGAGAGAGTGCAAGTGGGAGAGGGGCTGAGAGAGAGTGAGACACAGGATCTAAAGCAGGCTCCAGGTTCCGAGCTGTCAGCACAGAGTCTGGTGCAGGGCTCGAACCCATGAACTGTGAGATCATGATGCGAGCCA
The DNA here is from genome assembly GCF_018350195.1 of Panthera tigris. NCBI lineage: Eukaryota > Metazoa > Chordata > Mammalia > Carnivora > Felidae > Panthera > Panthera tigris. The sequence goes on along the minus strand of NC_056668.1, from coordinate 142,663,621 downwards.
AAGTCAGTCGCTTAACAGACTGAGCCACCCAGGTGCCCAACACTCCCCCCCCCCCGCTTTTTTTTTTTTAACTTTTTAAAAAGATGCATCAATTCTAAATCAGTTTATACAACTGATGATGACTCAGCTTTAACTCATTTTGTGAATGAAATGCTCTTCCCCAGAATTTAGTCAAAATAAAAGTTTAAGAGTTACATACTCAAATCTAAAGAACCACAGATAATGTATCTTCTTGTGTATACTTTACTTTCAGTTCAAATAGCTTCTCTTGATACTAAGTGTCATGCTTGTTCGTTCAATCCTTCTTTCGATGACCAAATATTGAGTGCCTACTAGATACTTAGTATTTTCTAGGTACAGGGAGTATGGCATTTTAACAAATCAGATAAAAATTGCCATAATCATTGAGCTAACATTTTTAAATGGAAGATAATCAACAAGTAATCAACAAGACAAATAAGTAGAATATACAGCAAGTTCGTCGTGTTAACCACAGAACCACATGCCAGAACATCCTGAAGTTCACCCTCCAAAGGCAGCCATGATCCTACTTGCTGACACATTTTAAAAATGGAGGAATCTCTTTTGAAATTATGACTTTATTTCCTGTCAGTATCTCTGTAGTCCTTCAATACATGGATTTCCATTGAGCTAAGAGTCCATTAATTGGAAAAAGCAAGAATCGACATTTGTCTTATTTGTTCGTTTGGAATCCGAACACCCTTATTTCTTTGTAGACTGAGCAGTATATCCCTTCAGACTTACTTTGTTCAGTAAACCACAGTCTTTGAACCAAGGTAGATCTATAAACTGAGTTCCAAGCTGTCCTTTAATTCCGATCTGTCCTTGATCTATGGAATCTGCTTAAAATAGAGTTTCAGCAAGTTCCCACAATCCAACTTGATAACTGCACTGATGTGAATCTGACAAACTCTTTCATATACTTTGTAAAATGGAAACCTTGAAGGGCACAAGCACAAGAAGTCTATAAGCAGAATTAGTTCTTCTAACATGGCATAGAATGTATCTTTATAAGATGAATTTACAAAGTGTGAATCACATAGTCTTTTGGTAAATGATACAATAAAGGAAAGACACTCATTTCTTTCTTTTAATTTGCATCCAAGTTAGTTAGCGTATAACGCAATAATGATTCCAGTGATTCATAATAATAGATAATATATTATCTATTATATATATATAGATAATAATAATATATATAGATAATAATAATAGATATACTATTATAATAATATATAGATAGATAATAATATAGATAATATTATAGATAATATTATAGATAATATAGATAATATATAGATAATAATAATATTATTATTCATAATAATAATAGATTCCAGTGATTCATCCCCTATGTATAACACCCAGCCCTCATCCCAACAAGCATCTTCCTTAATGTCCCTTACCCATTTAGCCCATCCCCCCACCCACAGCCCCTCCAGCAACCCTCAGTTTATTCTCTGTATTTGAGTCTGTTACATTTAAAAAGAAAAAAAAAAAAAGAGAATCTCTTATGTTTTGTCCCCCTCCCTGTTTTTATATTATTTTTCTTCCTTTCCCTTGTGTTCATGTGTCCTGTGTCTTAAAGACCTTATATGAGTGAAGTTATATGATATGTCTTTCTCTGACTGATTTATTTCACTTAGCATAATACCCTCTAGTTCCATCCACATTGTTGCAAATGACAAGATTTCATTCTTTTTGATTGCTGGGTAATACTCCATTGTATATGTATACCACATCTTCTTTATCCGTTCATCTGTCAGTGGACATTTGGGTTCTTTCCGTACTTCAACTATTGTCAACAGTTGTTTATGGCAATAAACATTGGGGTGCCTGTCCCCGTTTGAAACAGCACACCTGTATCCCTTGGATATACACCTAGTAGTGCAATTGCTGGGTCATAGGGTAGTTCTATTTTTAACTTTTTGAGGAACCTCCATTCTGTTTTCCAGAGTGGCCGCACCAGTGTGCATTTCCTCCAGCAGCGCAAAAGAGACCCTCTTTCTTTGCATCCTCGCCAACATCTGTTGTTGCCTGAGTTATTAATTTTAGCCATTCTGACTGGCATGAGGTGGTATCTCATTATGGTTTTAATTTGTATTTCCCTGATGATGAGTGATGTTGAGCATTTTTTCATCTGTCTGTTAGCCATCTGGATGTCTTCTTTGGAAAAGTGTCTATTCATGTCTTTTGCCCATTTCTTCACTGGATTGTTTGTTTTTTGGGCGTTGAGTTTGGTTAAGTTCTTTATAGATTTTGGATACTAACCCTTTATCTGATATGTCATTTGCAAATATCTTCTCCCATTCTGTCAGTTGCCTTTTAGCTTTGCTGATTGTTTCCTTCACTGTGCAGAAGCTTTTTATCTCAATGAGGTCCCAATAGTTCATTTTTGCTTTTGTTTCCCTTGCCTCTAGAGAGCCATGTTGAGTAAGAAGTTGCCGCAGCCAAGGTCAAAGAGGTTTTTGCCTGCTTTCTCCTCTAGGATTTTGATGGCTTCCTGTCTTAAGTTTAGGGAAAGACACTGATTGCTATCTTTTTGGGGGCTTGACTAGAATGTTGAAACCTTGTCACATGACAATCGAAATTGGCAACAAACAAATTATGTCCTGGTAATTGAGGATTCTTTCTAATTAAAATTCCCCAGGACATCTACTAATGTGAATGGTTACCAAGTTAACACACAAATACCTTGCTTTTCTGAAAATAATAGCTAGTTAGGAAATAGAATTGAAGGAAATATTTCAACTATAATAGCACCAAATAAGACAACATAACAGAATAATCTGTTTAAAATGTTTCCTATCTTCAAGTAATATATAAAAATAGACAGAGAGACACAACAGAAGACTTGAGTAAATGAAAATAATCACCCAAATTTTGGACAGTGTGACAAACTCTGTTTTCCAAAGGGCCCATAACAATATTTCCCATCTCCCATGATCTTCTTTCAATGATGCTCTAAAAATCCTTCTATTGATGGGGTCCCTGGGTGGCTCAATCAGTGAAGTATCGACTCTTGATCTTAACTCAGGTCATGATCTCATGGTTGGTGAGATCAAACCTCACATCCGGCTCTGGGCTGACAGTGCAGAGCCTTGCTTGGGATTCTCTCTCCCCTCTCTCTCTGCCCCTTCCCCACTCATGCTTGCTTGCTCTCTCTCTCTGTCTCTCAAAATAAATAAATAAACTTAAAAAACATTCTTTCTATTGAGAAATAAGGTCTTTGTTCCTTTGCCTTGAAACTGGGTGCAGTTTTGACTATGGAGAAGTGACACTATATGAGGCAAAGTCATTTAAGGCAATGTAGCTTCTGCCTGATTTTCTTAGACTGCCTGTTCTTAGAACTCAGCCAACATGTCGTGAGGAAGCCCAAACATATAGAGGAGCCAGGCTCCTGCCGTCAGTCCCAGCTAAGCCTACAGCTGACAGTCAGCACTTTGCTGGAAATGCCGATGAGCCATTTTGGGTGTGGATGGTGTTTTAATTTGGCTTTTCTCCCTCTTCCGGCTTCTTGACTTTGTGACTCATTTCCCCCAAAATGCCCTGCATATAAGATCGGTTCATGCAAACCTCCCTCCAAACATAGCTGTTACGAATTTCTGTACTTCTTTGTAAACGAGGCCTTGTTTTGTGCCAATGCAAAAAAATCTACATATCTTGTCTGTGCTCTTTCCCCCACCTATCCCTCAAATCAGAAAAAAAAAAAAAAAAAAAAAAAAAGAAAAGAAAAGAAAAAAAAAAAGAAAAGAGAAAAGAGATCAATGTAACTCTTACCTAATATAACAGGTCTTCAAAGACTCTACACAAAGTCTTAAAAAGTTTGTTTAGAAAACTTTAATCATTCTTTTTACTAAAGCTCTGACTGACAGGTTAATGTTATGCTCAAAAAAAAATCACGATAACAGCCTAAATATTAGTGTAGTAAAAACTTGCTGAGGGGCGCCTGGGTGGCTTGGTCGGTTGAGCGTCCGACTTCGGCTCAGGTCACGATCTCACGGTCCGTGAGTTCGAGCCCCGCGTTGGGCTCTGTGCTGACAGCTCAGAGCCTGGAGCCTGTTTCAGATTCTGTGTCTCCCTCTCTCTCTGCTTCTCCCCTGTTCATGCTCTGTCTCTCTCTGTCTCAAAAATAAATAAACGTCAAAAAAAAAAACACAAAAAAAACAAACAAAAAAAAACTTGCTGTGAAAGAGGATGAAAGAAGCAGCAGGAAGAGCTAGGGGAGGAAGAAAAGGAAGAAATGAGAAGTAGAAGGAGGAAACAAAGAGGCAAGACAAAAACCAAGAACTATGACCACTCCTAGTATGTGGGCCGGTAACCTCTTTACTGTGTCAAGATTTGGGGTGGAGGGGTAGATTACCATACAGCCTTGCCACACTGATTCTTTTGGATTATGTTTATTTTTTACTCTGGCCTCCCCCAAGTTCTGCCTGCATTTTCCAGCTCTTATCTGGCCACGTGTGCCTTTCTAGACGTGCTAGAAGTCCACCGTTGGGTGTTGCAAAGGCATGTGCAACACCAAGAGTGCTATTTCCCCAAACCTGCTCTACCCGTCTCATTCGTTGCATGAATGGGAGCAACCTCCCATCGAGCTGTTCAGATGAGAAAGTCTGGAGTCTTGCTCAGATTCTTTTCCCTGTCACTCTTACCTGTACTGCAGCCACATCAGGTCCACATCAGGTCTTGTGAGCTCTGCCTCCAAATGTAAGTCACGTTGCTCCCCTTCTCTCCCTCACCTCCACTGACAACACCCTCATGCAAACCACTGTCCCCTCACTACACCTACTGCACTGGCCCCATGTCCGCTTCTGCCATCTAGAAACTGCTTCCTGCACACCAGCTAGAGTAAAAGCGGCTTGATTTCCTCCTCTGCTTCAGTATAAAGCGGATCGATCTCCACTTCATCAGTATAAAGCGGCTTGATTTCCTCCTCTGCTTACATGGGCCAGTGGCTTTCATCAGAGTTAGAGTGAAATCCTCAAACTTTAATGTGGTCAAGAAGGCCCTATGTGAGCAGGACTTTACTCCCTCCCCAGACACGTACCACTACCCCGTACCTCATTCTGCTCCCCCCACACTGCCATCCAGCGCCTCAAGCATGCCGAGAGCCTTCCTGTAGCGCCAGATCTCTCTTCTCCTTTCTGTGTGGCACTCATCTCTCTCTTGACTGCTTTCCTCCCGCCCTTTTTTCACATCTCGGCTAAAATGTTGCTTCCTCAAAGAAGCTCTTCCCAGCCCCGAACTAAATCAGTATCCTGTTCCGGACGCCCCAGAGTGACTCACTCAGTTTCCACTCCACTTTCCTCCTCCTTGGACGGGACAAAATGCCGCTCACTATGGGGCAGACCCCCTCGCAGCCTAGGTTCTGGATGCCGATTCAGTTCACCCGGCGGTTTCTACTGGCCAGCACCAGCCTGAACACACGAGGCTTCTCTGTGCTGCCTCAGTTTTCAGATTCCTCACAGTGAAGAAGTAGAGGGTGAAGTGGCATTGGCGGTCACGGTGGCATCTGGACCTGGCTTCCTAAACCACGAGCCATGGCCAAGGGTGTCCATTTGGTAGCTTGCTGGGTGTTCGGAGGCGGTTTCAATAGGCAGTCTTCATGGGTGGCCGTGAACTCTCGGTCCCGGCGAAGTTCCATTGTGGTGGCTCCCCTGGTTGGACAATTCTGCAGTATTCTGGAGGATACTCCTGAAGATGTGGGATTAAACTGCTCCTACAGCCCTTCCAGTGAGTTTTACAAACATCCAATCCCTTATGTTAATCCATCCCCTTCTTAAAATACCTAGAGTTGCTTCTATTTCATACACTGGGTCCTGAAAAATATAGTCTGCCTGTTAAACCCTCTCAAAATTCTTACCATAACTTGCAGTTTTATATTTATTTGTGGTATTTTGTTTCCGTCTTGGTCACTGCTGTGTCCCCAGCACCTGGCCTAGAGCCTGACACACAAGAGAAGATGCATACGTGTTTGCCAAACCAGTGAGAGAACTTAGCACTTTGAACTGTGTGGGTAATTCATTTGTCAATTGATGATGGAGATCATTAGATTCACATCCCAATTACCTCTTACATCTTGAAATAATAACAAGATTGCAAAATATCTAAAAGGAATACAAATATGGTTGTATTTTTTTTTTTACCAAGTACCAAATATTTAGAGCTGCAGCCTATACCCCCAGTGAGAGGGGTCATCCTGGAAAGCTAATGAAGAAATCCTTATCAACTCTGATCTGATCTAATACCTACTCAGTCCAGGGACTGAATTAGGTCAATTGGAAAAAGGCCATCAATATAGCGACCTAGGTAACTCTGGTTATGCTATCATGAAAGAAAAAGATTTTTGTAAGTCAGTTGGTCTGGGTCTAAGGTTTGCAAGTTCTTGGATCAGAAGGAAACTGGACCAAAAAGTCTCCAACCTCAAGTGTAAGGTTTGAAAGAAGAAGTTAATCTGTGTGTGTGTGTGTGTGTGTGTGCGTGTGTGTGCATGTGTGTGTTTTGAGTCTGAATGCTGCAAAGCAACATAAGAGCAAATGAGCATTTAGTATAGGTCCAACCAAAGCAGTATTTCCAAAGCATCAGGCCCTGCAACATGGTGGCCAAAGCACAGTCTTTGAACCACACCAACCTGGATGCAAATGTTGTCTCTGCCACTTAAGAGCTGAAAGACCTTAAGCACGACATTTAACCTGTCTGAGCCTCAATTTTTTTATTTGGTAAAGTGAAAATCCTAGTCATACTTGTGACTAGTCACAGGGTTTGTCTCTGGGATTTAAGTAGAATCATGTGTATAAAAATATTTAGCATGCAATTTAGAACATAAGCTATGCATGTTTGACAAAAAAAACGATTATTCTTACTGCTTAATGAATCTATTCTTTTCCTTTTTCTTCATTATAGAAAGTGACATCTGAGCCATCAGTTCTGAACCTAGAAAAGGAGTCACTAGTCCTATTGTTATATTATGTTAGTTCCAGGTGCTTCTGTTGAGGTAAAAAGGTCCGAAAATTTACTGTATCGTCAAGAAAGTACACGGAAACATCAGAAAGTATTTTCTAGTCTGTGAAATGCTTATTGCTTCCCACATCCTTTGGAAGTCATATCCACTCTTCCTGGGGTGACCACCCAGGGCACTTCAAACTACCGGGACACAGCAATTGTTCTAGAGCGCAGCATGTGTCCCAGCACTATAGGTATGAGACCTTTTCTGGAATTGATATGAATATGGAAGAAAAGTTTTGCTTTCTCAGATATTACATGCTGTAGAGGCAGTATAAGCTGGAAGCAGTCTCACGGGCACCAATTTTTCTGTCTGACAATAAACTAATACATCAAGGGAAACCGTAGTGAGAAAGAGACAGAGAGAAAATGAGAGAGAAGTCATTGGGTTCCTTGGATCCAGCCATCCTTAAATAGGATTCATGACCTTTGGACATTGCATTATATGAGTCAGTGAACTGACATTTTTCCTTTTTTTTTTTTTTTTTGGTCCAGGCTAGGTTGAGTTCATTTGAATGTATGTCACTTACATCTGAAACGATTGTGATTTATACAAACACTGGCTTAGTTTGAGGTACCCTCAGAAACAGACCCTAAGAGAAGAATTCGAGTATAGGAAGCTTATTTGGGTGGTAATCCTAGGGAATACCATAAATCTCCATTAAAGAATGGAGAAGTGAGTCAGGAAAGGGAAGGAAGCCAACAAATGATTCAGGGAGCCAGAAAGTGTTATATAATTGAGCTAGTTATCACTGTGGGTCCCTGGAGCTTAATACCACTGAGGAAATTCTGGGCTCCAGTGTAGACTATAAGACCTTGGAATCTTCTGAGTGATCCCACCAAGAGGCAGGGAGAACAGGGTATTTATAGAGCAACCCTGATCTTGGCGTAGGGATTCTCTGGTATCAGTTCACCTTGTGGTATATACCAGGGACTGGCTGCCAGATTAAGCCCTTAGTAAAAAATGATACAAATACTGGCAGTTGGAGAAAGGCCTCTGGGTATTACAATGGCAGGTGAGTCGCCATAGTATATAGGTGGGACCAACAGTATATGCTACAAACACAGTGTTCAGAAAAAGTCCAGAAAAAGACCAGTAGTAATATTAGTTCATGTAAGAGTTATGGATTATAAGTGGTTTTGTCACATTTTGCTTGACACCCGCCCCCCCCCCCGGGGCATTCCTACTAGATCACTAACAGGAGTCACCATCCCTATTCTACTAAGGAAAAAACTGAACACAGAGAGGTTCAATAAGCTGCAGAAACATACATAAGTGATTAGGCAACAGAGCCTCAAGCCTGTGTTCCCTTTCTTTCTTTCTTTCTTTCTTTCTTTCTTTCAGTTTACTTATTTACTTTGAGAGAGAGAGGCAGAGAGAAAATCCCAAGCAGACTCCATGCTGTCAGTGCAGAGCCCAATGCAGGACTTGATCTCACAAACTGTGAGATCATGACCTGAGCCGAGATCAAGAGTCCAACGCTTAACCATCTGAACCACCCAGGAGCCCTAAGCCTGTGTTTTCTCATTCCAAGTTCACAACTATGGAATAAGTTCACAACTATTGGGATAAGTGTGGTTTAGAGCAACTCTGGAAGAATAAGTCTTTAACAGACAGAAAATTCACCTCAAATGCAATCATGTAAGATGGCTGAATATGTGACATTTTGTCTTGTTTTCTCTCTTCAAAATTCTCTGTGTCATCAACATATTGAAAGTTTCTAAACAAGAGAGACACAACCAAATTTGCACTAGTTTACTTCCATTAAAAGTGTAATAAGCAGGGGCGCCTGGGTGGCGCAGTCGGTTGAGCGTCCGACTTCAGCCAGGTCACGATCTCACGGTCCGTGAGTTCGAGCCCCGCGTCAGGCTCTGGGCTGATGGCTCGGAGCCTGGAGCCTGTTTCCGATTCTGTGTCTCCCTCTCTCTCTGCCCCTCCCCCGTTCATGCTCTGTCTCTCTCTGTCCCAAAAATAAATAAAAAACGTTGAAAAAAAAATTAAAAAAAAAAAAAAAAAAGTGTAATAAGCAAAGAAACCAAAAAAGTATAATAAACATTTGTATCTAGATACCTGGATGAGCACAAGCATATTATTATGGTTATTTACTTATTTGGAATAGCATAATACTCTTATTTCCTCTGAAGGAAAAATATACTTTAATTTTTATGATTTGTTTAAGGCCCTGCCCCATGTCACAAGGAGGAATTAAAATGGCATAATTTCTGATACGTGAAACAGGAACTCTCTATGCTTTTCTGCTTTTTAAGAATGGATTTCATGGTATTTAAAAGACTTTTTTAAATGTTTATTTTTGAGAGAGAGAGAAGGAGAGAGAGAGAGAGACAGAGACAGAGACAGAGTGCAAAGAGGGGAAGGGCAGAGAGGGAGGGAGACACAGAATCCCAAGCAGGCTCCAGGCTCTGAGCTGTCAGCCCAGAGTCTGTTGCGGGGCTGGAACCCATGAGTCGTGAGATCATGACCTGAGCCCAAGTCAGATGCTTAACCGACTGATCCCCCCAGGCACCCAGTTCCAACGTATTTTAATCTCCACCACAACTCAAGATGGAAAAAACACAAAAAGTCACGGCGATGTGAAATTGCTGCAACTACTTAGTGTATATACAAGTGTTACTTCACATACCCCTAGAATTAGACAAGAATGGAGAGATTATCCTATTCAGCAGCTCCCAAACTTTGTGGTCTCAAGAGTTCTTAAAAAATATTAATGAGCCTTTGCTGATGTACGTTACATCTATTAAGAATTATTAGAAATTGAACTTAGGACATTTTTAAAACTTAAGAACGCACAAGCACACGTTCCATCAGCCACCAGAGCTGTGATGTCATCTCACTTTGTGTGGCCTCCAGAAAACTCCCGTACCCACCCTTGAGAGAATGAGGGTGTAAAAAGTAATTATATCTGGTATGATTGTAAAAATAGTTTTACTCTCACGGACATCCTGAAAAGATCTTAGGAAAGACCATCACACTTTGAGAACCACTAATCTACTTTAACTAGAAGATTCAGCCAAGAACATGCTTGAGAGCACAGAGCTGTGAGGATGAGAGCCAAGGTTCCTGCTCTCTGACGCGCATGGACATGTGTGTGTCCCCACAAGGTCACTTAGCAGTAATTCTAATGTGTGTTGGTTAGGGTAATGCTAGTGGAAGGCAACAAATTAATTTAAAATTTTAGTGGCTTCTTTCTTACGTAATAGTCTAGTGAAGATGTTCCTGGACAATGGAACCTACCCCATTTTGCCCACGACAGTCCCGGTTTTAAAACTAAAAGTCCCAGGGTGTCTGGGGGCTCAGTTGATTAAGTGTCTGATTCTTGGTTTTGGCTCAGGTCATGATCTCACGGTTGGAGGGTTCGAGCCCCACCCCATGCCGGGCTCTGCTCTGGCAGTGTGGAGCCTGCTTGGGCTTCTCTCTCTCTCTCTCTCTCTCTCTCTCTCTCTAACCCTCCCCTACTTGCACTGTCTCTGTCTCTCAAATAAATAAATAAATAAATAAATAAATAAAACTTTTAAAAAAGTTCTAAAAGGTAAATAAACATACAAATAAATAAATAAAACTAAAGTCCCACATTTCAAGAATCCCCTCAGTCTCAGACAAACCAGAACAGTTGATCACCTTAACTCTTTTCCTCCCCATATTGATTCAGGGACCAAAGTTCCTTCCATCTTGGGTTTCTATCATCTTCTAGGACTTTGGGACTTCTGTTTCTAGCCAGTAGAAGAAGGCATACCCCCTTCTCTAAAACTTCAGTGCAGAAATAACACTCTGGCCTTCCACTAACATTTTATGATGGGAAGTAGTTACATGAATGTGGGAGACCCAGGATGGACCCAGGAAGAGAGAATACACATACTGGGCAGACCATTAACCACCTTTGCCCCAAATGGTATTATTTTACTTTACCTCCATAACACTGCTCAGAGGAAGGTATGGGAGCCATTACAAATGCTACCCATCGTTCCCAGGCTTATAATAGAAATGGAAAAAATGTGTCCCCTCAAAAGGTAAATACCCTAACCAACTATTGATCTCATTTCCAACTTAAATCCTGCATAGAGGATTTGGTTTCAACCAATATTGATTGACAAAAGGGAACATTAATTATTACAATCATTCTTTAAGAACATTGATCAAGAAATCATATTTTATTTTATTTTTTTAAGTCTTTTTTAATGTTCATCTATTGTTGAGAGATAGAGAGAGAGAGAGACAGAGTGGGAATGGGGGAGGGACAGAGAGAGAGGGAGACACAGAATCCGAAGCAGGCTTCAGGGTTCCAGCTGTCAGCCCAGAGCCTGACGCAGGCCTCGAACTCACAAACCCTAAGATCATTACCTGCGCTGAAGTCGGTTGCTTAACCGACTAAGCCACCCAGGCACCCCAAGAAAATCATATTTTAAATGCATTGGAAAAAACTCGATACTTACAGGCAATTTTTCTAATGCAAGATAATCTACATGAAAAACAAAACCAGAAATCTTTTCCCCATTCGATACGTGCGGGTTGTGGGTGCACGTGTGCTCGCATGTGTTTTCTTGAAGTGCTATGACTCACTCGTTTTCCACTTAATTTGAGGCTCATCCCCAAATTCTACCACCACTGCTTTGAGTGTTAAGTGTCTGGTGCCCAAGGTCCCCCAACAAAGGGGTGAATGTACCACCCTTGTCAGAGGTCTTCCTGCTGAGTTTGGATCTGAATGCAAATTCTCACAAGAGATCCACGAATTCAGAAATAAAAGAACATCATTTCGCTGGCAGGAAAGGAAGTTGTCCCGAAAAAAGCCTGGTAGGCTGAGCTTAACTTTCAACAACCAAAGAAATGTTTAATTACATAATCTTAAGTGAATAAGAAGGAAAATAAATACAGGAAGCGACAGAGTGGGAAGAAATTTTCCCTGTCCTTCAAAGCTTGCATTTAACAAATTGAAGACGTTCTTGTTAATAAAAAAGAGAGAGAGAGAGAAAAAAAAGCTGCTTGAAAACTGCAAATCACTACACACGCAGAAGACATTGTTATTGGGGGATATAATGACATGAAAAAGGCAGGTTAGAAATTGCTTGGGACTAAGAGAGAAAAAGTTTAGGATAACCTAGTATCGACGTAGATTCTATTTTTACACAGTTTCTAAATTCTAAAAAACTGCACAAATATGTCCCATAGAATTCAAATTATTTATATTTGCTGCTCATGTTTTCTGTTCCCTTCAGAATTTAGCAAGGAAAATTCTTCTTTATTTTCATAAGAATTGTTCTTGCATGGCTGTGTATTTTCCCTCCTTGAATAAATTATAATTTATCTTCCAAACCAAAGCAAATTCTACAAGAGTAGAATACATACATATTAAAAGTATGTCCATCTAATCAATACTAAGTGAATTTCCCCAGTGTAAGATCACACCCTTTCTTTTAACTTATTGCTAGCTGCCAAATGTAGTCCTTTGCTGAAAGTGGAAATTTTGAGATTTGGAGACTTCATCGGAGTCCTATATGATTTTATTTTCACTAAAAGAAAACATGATTTTATGTTTACTGAAAGTTGATATTCTGGTTCATGTAAAAATGAACATACTACTAAGAAATACAAAATGTACTTTGTATTTACTGATACTTTTTCTAAGAATCAATAGTTAGAAGTGTAATATTTAGCATTATAAATACTTAACAAGTACATTCTTCTCATATTACTGTGTACAATCCTAGGTTGTGTTTTGCTTTTCAGAGTACCTCTTGTCTGGAGGAATTAGTTGCTTACAAAGGACTTTTTTAAACATTCTTCTTTGGTTCTGAGATGAAGCTCTTTACTTGAAATATACCTTGCCCAAAGCAGTAAATAGAAACAGTGGCAGTTCTTTCCATGTGATTTGCCAAAGGGGTGTTAAGAAATTTCTCTGTTTTTTTCTATATGTGTGATTTGAAAAGAAGTGCTAAATTGCTAAAGGAAATTAAAATGGAGGGAAAAAATGGAATTCTACACTTTGCAGTCTTTGAGCAATTTCTGAGTCCTACATACCCAGTTAAGCTGAAAATCCAAATGTTGATAAGGGCAAGACTTGTTGGGAATAGAGAAAGAAGGAAACAAGAACAATTAAATTAAAGCTATTGAGTTTGGTGTCTTTGGCTGGAATAGAAGTACTCACCATGTACTTAGAAGAGCAGCTTGAAAGCAGACGGATTAAGGGGTAAAATTAGTAGCTGTTTGAGGGGCTTTCATTCAGGGGAATGACTGTGAATTTTCTTTCCTTTTATATTATAAAAGTCATAATAGAATAATATTCAGAAAGTATGTAAAAGCAGATAAAAAACAAAACAAAACAAAACCTCATTGGCCAACCCAGGTACCAAACAACAACCACTATTATCATTTTGGTGTATTTCCTTCCAGGTACAAAACTCTTCTAATGAGGTGACTTCTTTCAAAAACAAAAACTGTCCTAAAGCTGTTGGACGGTTCCGAGAAGTAGATAGAGCTTTTGGTCTTGAAGAGTAATTGGTATTCATTGATTTTGTTTTTCAAAATCCGGGAAGAATCATCCCTTTGATATGCAAGCAGAGCAACAGGTGAAAAAGGAAACGTTAGACTTGCCCAACTGGAGCCCGATAGACCTTTGTCAGCATTTAAAAGCCCCCCAGGCAGCCCCAGCCTTCTAAAGTGGAGATTGCCCAGCTCCAGTATTGAATCTGGCTTCCTCCTTCCTAATCCTCCCCAAAGCCCATCGCCCAAGATCACCTAGTCACTTCACTTAACTTTCCACGTTGGTTTTCTGATCTGGCCCCTTATCCCCAAGAGAAAAGAAACTGCAAGCCCAACCTGAATTCATCACTTGGATCCCCACGATAGGATCTGCAGCCAAGTGCCAAGCGTCCTCCCCAAATCCAGATGACCCCCCGATACTCCGGACCTTGCAGTTTGAGAGCTACTGTCTTTATGTCATCGAGGAGTCCGATTGCCCAGGTTTATCTCTGTGATGAGAAGGGACACAGGGAGACGAACAGAATACAGCTGAGAGTGTTGTGAGTTTGACTCCCAACCCCAGAGGGATGAGGGGGGGATATTAAAAAAATAAAATTACCCTCTTAACATCATTTTAAGGAATTCAAAACATCATTACACCTATCATCAAAACAGCCTTCTGAGGTTGTTGAAAATAAGATTGACATTTTCCACAAATGAGAAATTGAGGTTTGTTGAGGTCCAAACATTGGACTAGAATTTGAGACATCTGATTCCTAAACTAACTAGGCAGTGTACATTTGTTGATTACTTATTGTCAATAAATAGACTTTTCAACAAGGCAATGCCTGTGTGGGATACAAATCCCCTTCTTTCAACTAACGTATGACTTGAAAGTTATATCCTGGCTGAGAACTGAAGGCATGTGCTGGGAGAGCTGGAAGTGGGTGGGGAAGAAGGGTCAGCACCCTGGAGGATCTGGAACACAGAGGAACCGGAAACGTATTGCATTGTTGGGACTGAGAGGAGGGCCAGGTGGCTGCAGAAAGAGTCTAAAGGGGCAACCTGTGAGAGGAAAATTCTGGAGATCAGCAAGAAGCCATAAGTAGCCTTTTCACCTGAGCAAGAGAAGAAACCTGCTAAGGAGATGATGGGCATGAGTATATGGTAGTGACGACAAGGGGCCGGACTGGAGAATTACTTAGATTATAAAATCAGTAGCCTTTGGTGATGACTGAAACTGGAGAGTGGAGAAAAACAGGGTCTTAAGAATGACTCCCTGGGGGCTCCTGGCTGGCTCAGTCAGTAGAGCATGCAACTCTTGATCTCAGGGTTGTGAGCTTGGGCCCCACTTGTGGTGTGGAATTTACTTATAATAAAAAATTAAAAAAAAAAAGAATGACTCCCCACCTTCTGGTTATCCAATTGGATATCCAATGGTGTTAGGGCTCCCTAGAATGGACAATTCTAAACACCATGGATTTGATTTGGGCATGTTGGTTTGGGGTTGCTTTGAGGCATCTGCATGGAGACATGAATTCATTGTTGGATCCTTATATGATAGAATTCTCAGCCCATACATGAATTAAATATTGCTTTCTTAAACTCTCCACAATAGCTCAAATGATTAGGTAAAGAGGACTTCAGTATAATCTCTTCCCCTGAAAAAGCAACCAAATAGCATGTAACAATAGCTTGAAAGGCATTGGGAAATCAGGGCTCTTTCTGCAATTACATTCATTATTTATTCATACATATTCATTCCAGCATCGTATATTAAATAAACAGATATTATAACTTTAGTTTAATAAATATTACACAATTGACCTGTAAAATCTATCTGGAACTTGGGGGAATTATGTGAGTGAGTGTGTGTGTGTGTGTGTGTAATTCTACTCACTAAAATATGCACTCACAAAGCATCCTGAAATAAAGTATATTTAACACATTAATATTTGAACAAATGTTTGTGAAAGTCATAAGCCCTTGAAATCATTGTATTTTATTTAATAGGAAAAATCAATTCCAGAGCTTCAGATACAACTGCTTTAATCATATCCTCTAACTTAGAAGGAAATATATAATTTAGTGAATGCTGGGTTGTTCAACGCTGTCTTCCTCAGGATACAGTATCAAACAGCCCCACTCAACAGAGCTCTTGTACACCCAATCCTATCAGGCCACTATTTGCTAACAAACCCTGAATGGTTTTCATGGGTAATGGGTTGACATATCATCCTTGACACATGGCACATAGGGAACATGCTTGACTCGGTCTTGCGCCCTTCAGGCGGTACAGGATTGCAGACATCCACAGCCATGCCCACAAAGCCGTATAGGTACCCTCTGGAACCAGTGGTGAGATTACTTGTGGATTTGGATTCCAAGGGCTCATGATGTGGGGTAAATATCAACACTGTACAAACATTTATAAACTTGTTAATGCACATATCGCTCATTGGTACTTGTGGATGAGCTAGCTGTGGTCTTTAATGTAGCATTTATGGAGGCGGGTGGAGAAAGCACGCAGGAAAGATGAACTGTGTTTGGGTCTTATAAAGGAAACCACGTGTGTTAAGGCCCAGAAGTATGTCTACATTTGACTAGGACCTTTTCACCTTCACACTAAAAAACAGTGAAAGGTGTTTTAGATACACCAGCTACGTTTTGTGAGGATGGCTCCAAATATTAGGCTTTTTGTTCTTCTGTGCTTTTTAAAAAATGGATGGTCTAGGTATATACATGGTTTGCAACTTTAAACTCCAGGATACGTGACACAATTGTCACAATCCGTTGGAGATATCCAGATTTGGAGGGAAAAAATCCTTATTATGTAAATGTTTTGAAATATAACTGTGCACAGCCTCTTTCCCTGCCCAGCCTTCTGAACTGTCCAAGTTCACCTCAGAACCAGGGAGGAGGGGGTGGAGTTATAGACCTGAGGATGTTGGGAAAAGCTGGAAGGTTGGTTTCCATAAAAAAGACCAGGGAGCCATTTCCTAGGAGAAAGGTCTAGAAGAGCCAGGCTAGATTTTGAGGGAGGGAGAGACAGGAATGGACTCCTCTGGGCCTGCAGGATCTTCAAGGAGAGAACCATCTCGAGAGATTTGTTATTTTGCTCTGAGTTGCTGGGCAGATTTCTCACTTTGTTACCTCTTATGGAGAATTCAGGAAACATGTTTTATTTAAGACTCTGGGGATTGCTATTAATGTCTATTTTGATGAAACAGATTATAGAGGCAATAAATGAACTCAGATCATTCTGGATGCACCTCCCATTCTTGGGAGGTAGGTGCAACACAACAAAAATTTCAATTGCACAACTTTTAATAATATAGCAATAGTACTTGCTAATTACGGACACCCAGAAGATGGACATCACTCCCATACTCCAGGGCTCTCTCCAGCTTTTGTCTCCCACTCAAGAAGGCAATAAAAGTGCATGTGACTGAGAGAGACAAGAATGTAGCAAAAATCCTGACTGCTGTCATTTGTAAAAGTTTTATTTACAAATTTCTGTATTTTAATCACCTTGAGCAACATATAAAGCAGTGTAAAATTGCTGTTTGGAATTGGGTTTTGGAGCCCTTTCTAATGAGGTGACACAGGGCAGTTAACCTCTCAGAGTCTACATTTCCTCATTGCTAAATGGCTATTGTGAAGTTTAAATAAAATCATGTGTCCTTAGCACTATAGACGTATTGTGCACACTAAAATTAGTAAATATATGTGCACAGTAAAAACTAGTAAATGTTTGCTAGTATTATTTTTAGCAATAAAAGATCTTGGAAAATATCTCCCAACTAATGATGGTAAACCAGGAAGTCATAATCCCTATTGTAGGCAGTTCTGGAGTTTTCCTAATTTTTTTTTTGAAATCAGGACTTAATTTTATTATTTTAGCCAGGTTTACATTTTATTTTTATTATTTTATCACCCAGTGGAATTTATTTTTTTAAATGTTTCATTTATTTTTGAGAGAGAGAGAGTGGAATAGGGGCAGAGAGAGAGGGAGACACAGAATCTGAAACAGGCTCTAGGCTCTGAGCTGTCAGCACAGTGCCAGATGCAGGGCTCGAACCCATAAGACGTGAGATCATGACCTGAGCCAAAGTCAGACGCTTAACCGACTGAGCTACCCAGGTGCCCCACCAAGTGGAATTTATTCTGTATCCACATCATTTTGTGCTGTGGTGAGCATTTTATAGTGTAAGCTGAACAAATCATGTCTTTAGCCATAGGAAAGCAGAATATAAAATGGCAACACTGACCAAGATTAACATTTTTTAGAACACATATAATCCATGCACTGCTAAGAGGGAAACCATTTTAGCAAAAGCAAAAAAAAAAAAAAAATTATTATAAGGAAATGTGACGGTAAGGTTTTCAATAGCAGAATGTATCATTCTTTCTTGATCTTGATTCATTCCTTGAAGCATCACACATCTGAGAGAGCCTGCTGTGTTTTGGGGACTGGGCTAGGCACCTGAGATACAGCAGCAAACAAATCTGAGGAAAATTCCAGCTTCATGCAGCTTACATCTTGTTGAAGCTTGGATATCATCACTTTAATTTTAACGCACCAAAAACAGCACCACAAAGGCAAGAGGATCTGAGACTTGCCATCACTTAGACCCCTTTCCAAGGCTGGTCCTCTAGAGGCTGTTTATTTCTTCCTAGAATTGTCTTTAAGTAAATAGCTCCCACCAGAAGACTGGAAAAATACAGGTTATTCTTGTTCCTTAAAACACTTGGGCTTCCCCTAGGTGAGGGAAGCTGGATTAAAAGTGCATTGTATGTCTTTTTGTTGAAAATATAGTTTCCTAATTAAATCATCACTTAACCAATTGTTAATCTCCATTATAAAATTTAAAGCAAATTCAATCAAAATGAAAACTCCTATGTACCTTCACAGGCTTTCCCTCAAATCTTCAATGATTATCATTCACCTCTTAATTTAATCTGGTTTTCTACATAATTGGTATAAAGAAATATACTCACCTTGAATTCTTTAAAAAGTCTTACATAACACATTTAAAGATGGAGGCACGATTCCCTTTACCACCAATTTGTCAGGAAATTATTCATCAATGTTGTCCCTGGATATGCTATGCATCTGTCAAGTCACCATAAGTAGAAATTGTGGAATCAGGGGTTATTAACTCTTTAGCCATACTTCCTGGGGGGGGGGGCGGCAGAGAATATATATAGATATAGATACATAGAGATATATAAATATATAAAATGTAAGCCAGAGAGAAAAGGAAAGAGAGAGAGAGGGGGAGAAGGAGAGAGAGAGAGAAAATGAAGATCCTAACAGCTATATCTCAAGATTCTAGCCATGGAAATTTTGAAAAAATAATACTGTAGTATATGTAGCATTAATGAAAATAAATAAATGAAATGAAGTTAATGAAAATAAAATAAATAGGTCTTCTTCCATGAACCAGCCTTTCACATGGTCCAAAAGCAGACATGTTATTGATGTGTTTTAAAACACTGAGGCAAAGGAAGGGTTACTAACAAGAAAAAATAAAAGCAGAAACATAAATACCAAGCCTTCAGCATACCCCCAGAGGATGTTTAATTGTCAGACGAATAGTTCAGACCTTTTATGATAAATGTCAAATGTTTGATGCTTATAGAGGAACGAAGTAGATTCGAGATGGAAATTGGGCCTTGGATCAGGGTGAGAAATCTGGGGCCACGCAGCACGGAGGTGGGTGCTGCCCAGGAAGCCTGGTGTGCCCAGAGCCGGCGTGTCTAGGCCACTGCGATCCTAGGACAGTCATGGAATCCCGATTGGCTTTCATTCCCACTACTTGGGGGGGGGGAGGGGGGGAGGGCAGGCCAGCTTCAAGGAGCACCTCCAACTTTATGATTTTAAACCACTTCCAACACCACCATCCTTAGTTTCTAAGTCATCGTAAACTGTATTTAGAGAGTAGGCAAAACAGATTTCCTTTGCCTGATTCGTTCAGAAGCTGAGAATATCCAACCCAACACCAATCCTTGCCAATTGTACACATTCAGGCCCAACTCAAAGCTCACCTCCTCCATAAAGCTTTCCTTAACCAAGCTTATTTTCACTCTGGTGCCTCCATGTGGTTCCAGCATATTCTTTACATTGTATTTTCTACAGAGTGATTATCATTCTTCTTGCATGCATTATTGAATGTTGTGTTTGGGTGCCTCGGTTACTATATGGTCTCGTGGAAAAAGCATGAGAACATATTTACATGGGTTAAATAATGCCGTTTCAGGATGTTCCAATGTTTCGTTATTGAATGCTCACAGTTTTCAATTTAAAAAAAAAGAACTTAAAGCATGGACACTGGAGTCAGAATATCCGGGTTTAACTCTCAGCTTTATATCTTTCTAAGCCATGTGACACTGGGTAAGTTACTTAATCTCTCTGATCTGTAGTATCTCAGCTGGAAGAAGATGGTGAACAATCCTGACCTCACATGGGTTTTTGAAGATTCCTTGAAATGCTGAGTACAAAATGCCTGGCACAGAGGAGACACTATAAATCATAATTCTCTGTCCTTCCTCAGGAGACAGGCTCATCTTTTGGGGAAAGGGAGGTTGTTTTGTTTAACTCTCTGGTAATTTCAAACATTTAGCACTGTTCTTTGTATAGGGAAAGTGTCCACTTACCACTGGTTGAAACCAATCTCTGAACTGGTAAAAAATGAAGAGAGTTAAGGGTAAAACATAAAGGAAAGAACGCTCCATGGTTTGGACACTGGATCTTGGTTCTCATTCTTGGCTATCTGAGTAACCTCTACCCTCTGGCAGAACCATCCTTAGAAGGATAGAAATGAACTAGAGCAGGGGTTTGCCAACTGGTGGCCTTCAGACTATACCCGTCCTGTAGACGTGTTTCTGTTGGTCTACAAAATACTTTTTTCTGAAACTTGACTTGTTTGCCAACATTAAAAAATTATGAAATTTACCATGAAAATCGGATTGATGAAATTTTATGGAAAGATCCTGCAACCTGGGTCCATGTTTCCACATGACAATAGTCTAACAAAGTGGAGGTCGGCTCCCCCTGTAGATGGAACACGTGCCTCCCAGTTCACCCCAATCCCCTCCCGGCTCGCTGCTCTTGGTGGTGCTACCTGTCTCATTCTGAGAACACTAGACAAGACAAAATCTAGAATCCCTAGTTGTCCTCATTTTTGGAGCTGGAGAACCAAGATGGCTGAGGGCATAACTGCTGGTAGGGCCAGCAAGGATTTACGGGGAGCACTGGCTGCTGTCTTGGAAGGGCCCGGAGGCCTCGAGCCAGATCCCTTCCATCCCCCCATTGCCACACACTGAGCAGACTGGAGGACATGAAGGTTCATAAAATTAGGGAATCTAGAAGAAGAACCTAAGCTCATGAACGGTTCCCAGCATATTTAGTGAAATAGCTGAAACTTCATTGCTTCAGAGAATATTAAGAAGCCCTCGCTTCCCTTCCGGAAGAATCTCAGAATGATCCCTTGGGAACAGAGACAAGTGGCATGGGAGAAAGTGAAGGAGAATATGGCTTCAATGCGGAGCCATAGGCTCTTTGTCCCGTCTCTTGCCATGAGAGAAATAGGCTCCCTTAGGCCATGTGAGTCTCTTCAACCCCCAAACAGTGTCCCATTGGCAAGAGAAAGTATGGAGTGGGGAGCTGGAGACTGTAAGGTGGCATTAATGGCAGGTTCAAGCAACACCCACAAGCCACCTCTGGTAAACAGTCTGAGTGGGGCAGCTCAAAGTCTTGTGAGGGAAGTAGCCTTAACCATTGCAAATAGATGCATTCAGGGAGGTACCCGCAGGAATGTACCTCCTGTCCTGCTACTTCGCCCTCCCACGGAGGGTCTCCACCTCAGCTTTCCAGCAGATCCAACGGATTCCTCAAGAAATGGCACCTAAACTCCTCAACCAGGAGTCCACGAGAACAGCAAAGCAAAAGAATAAGTGTACCTGCGGCTTAAAAAAAAAAAGAAAAAAAAAAGGAAAGATCAAGGAGAGAAGCAATCTGTGTGTAATATGCTGTGGTAGTTAAACCGTTATCTTCTTTGAATTCTTTTAGAAATAAAATAAATATAAAAAGACAAGTAATTTTCTCACCTAATTTGCTTGTGGAGCTGATAATTAAGTGTTGTTGGTTGCATCACCAGAATGAATTTGTGATACTTGCTGGAGTGTCTCTGCATATTTAAAGACGAAAATGCTCTTTCTGGTGCTCAGTAAAAATATCATTTTTATGAGCTCCCTGCCCCCACCGTGCCCCAAGCAGTGCTTGTAGCCTCCATGCCATGTTTAGGGAGCTGCAAAACTCCCTGTGTGAGATGTGGAAACGATCAAGCTTATACCCAAACGCTCCTGGCAGCCTGCCTGTTCCTGAACTCTGAAAAGCAGGTCTGGACTCTGAGTTCTACAGAAATTCCAGATGCTCTCAGAGACACCTCCTCCCCTGCACCTGTATGTTTCCTTCCCCTCCCCTCCCCTCCCCTCCCACAGTTCAAAACGTGGTAGGGAGGAAAATTGCAAAATGGTTAAAAACTCCAGCTTCAGGGGCCGTCCTGTTTCGGATCGCCCACCAAACTCCTTCAGCCTCAGTTTCTCTTTCTCCCTCTCAAATAGAAGCCATAACTAAGTCGTGGGGGGTTTTACGAGGATGAAATGGGCTCATGCATGGATAATAATTAGCACACAGGGTAGATTTCACTGTTGTCACCGTCACTGTCTGTTCTAGATGACTCCAAAGTAGTTGCGAGTCAGAATAGCCTGAGGAGATTCTAAAAAATACATATGCATAGATCCCACACCCAAAACCATATTGACACTTCTGAGAGTGGTCCTAATGATGTCTTCTAAGCTCCTCAGGTGAATGAATAAATGCTCAGCCAAGCCTGGGAACCGTTGATCCAAACCTACCACCACAGAACCTTAAAGACTGAACATGGAGAGAGTGACAGTTACAGGGGAGTCAAGGTCAGAGACAGAGCAAAGGTCCAACTGCTGGTCTGAGAATCATATTATGAATCTTCTTATTTTATTTAGTCTTCAGGAAAGGGCATCATCACCCTGTCATTTGATATATCTCCTTTCTTCCCTCAGCTTTCTTTTTTTTAAGTTTGTTTGTTTGTTTGGAGACATAGTGTGTGCTAGCAGGGGGAGAGAGAGAGAGAGAGAGAGAGAGAGAGAGAGAGAGAGAGAGAGAATCTCAAGTGGGGTTCAAACTCACAAACTGTGAGATCATGACCTGAGCCTAAGTCAAGGGTCAGTCAATTGTACTTATTGGTGCCAAAGACATCCATTGTTAGTAGACTGGGATATTCCAACGAGGTTGAACTTGCTCATTTTTTGTCAGGTGTGACAGTGGAGAAAGCAGAATAAATACAGGTGGAAATTTAAAAAAAAATTTAAGAAATAGGGAGACCCTCAATTCCAGTTATTCTAACTAGCATCTCCAATCAGGCTTAGCTCCTGTAAGGCTAGTTACTACACATTCTTTGTGTGACGTCCTCAGTTGAAATGATCAGCCAAACACATTTCTCCCAGGAGATGTGCCGTTTTTCTGCCAGTCGGGACAAAAGCAGATGAAGGAGCAAGAAAGTTCTCCATTCCAGTTGACTGTGCACAACCAAGAGTTGTTTGGGCTGAGGAACAACAGTTTCACCTCAAGCTTTCTCACTTCTGCTGCTATTCAGGTGACGGATTTGTGAGACACCAATGTGAGTGACGGGTGTGGCCAGATCTTGACAAACCCTCCGAATGACAGGGAGCAAGCAGAGCCCTGCATTTGCTCATACGCATCACCACCATGGCTGGTCCATGTCTAGTAGCCACGGCAGGCCGGATCAGAGAAAGGGCCTCTCGGCACGCATGTCATTCCAATAGCTGTCACGTCACCTGTCTCCCCATTCAAGAAATATGTTGGTCTACAGCTACCAGTGACATTTTTAGAGGGATAAATAGAATTTCATTTATAAGAACTTTATTAAAACTGATGTGAATTTGATCTGGCCTTTATTAAGGCTTACAACGTAGTTTGCAACTGATGTTGGGATTGGGAGACTTGCGATAGAACAGCGGTCCTCAACTGGGGGTGATTTTGCCCCAGGAAATGTCTGGAGACATTTTTGTTGAAATCACTGGGTCAAGGGGCTGCTTACAGACATCTAGTGAGTAGAGGTTAAGGACGCCGTTAAACATTCTACCATACACAGGTCAGGACCCAGTCAAAGAATGATCTCACTCAAAACGTCAATAGTGCCAATGTTGAGAAGGCTGGTTGTAGAAAAATCTGTCAGGTGTAGCTCCTGCTCACTTCACTAAACTTCTCTGCCCTCCTCTGCGTGGCAGTCTGCTCTTTTGTGCCCCATCAGAACACAGGGGTCACTGGTATTGGTTTTCATTGTTGGCTTGTCGGTCAGCCTCTAAGGCAAGGGACATCTGCTTGCAGCAATCTCTTTCCTCCCATGGGTAGTTGGGAGGAAGTGTGTATTTCAGGCTAACCTGAAGGATTACAATGGCACAGCTAGCTTGGGGTGGCTGAGACCCAGTCCTGAATCCTGTAATAACTAGCTTGAGTGCTTAACAAAATAAAAAAGATGAATGTATGTCATCTGCGTTGCCCCTCTGTGTTTAGGAAGGTGCACTAATCAGAAATAAATGGAGAAAGTTGTTAAACAGATGGCATGTGGATTAACAACAAAAGGAAGATAAAATCCAAATTGTGCGGGTAAATCTGCCTCATCGTAGCCATTCCTTCTGCTGAAGCTATTGTTTTTACTTAACACCCACCCCAAGTTATGCCATCATTGGCGTATACATTCTTGATACTCTTGACTCCAACTGGGTTTTTGATATCTCATTTTTTGAGAAAAGATTATCTGAAAATTGTGAGCTGTAGCAACATCAATAGTACGTGATATCCTAGAGAAAATGTGGACCCGGTTCTGAAAGTCAGACCGTTTCATTTTCATCCATGTTTCTGTATTCCTTAGATCTCATTTCCCCCAAATGATTTGTGTTTCTTCTTTGTGGCTCTGAAACAGGATGGTCATGACTCCGAGTTAGTCATGAGCCAATAAGCGGCTGCTCTGAATCAGCAGCAAAAATGGAAACAAAAGAATCCTTTGGAACTTTCACTGAAAAAAACCGGAGGGGATAGTTGTGAGTTTCGTTCTCCCGAAACACTTAAATCATATTACATCATTTGACTTCGATAAAACAAATGTTGCCTCCTTTGAGTGGCCATCCTGCTGGGTTGCAGAGAAATTGATTCTTACTCGAGCTCACCACCACCACCACCGCCCCAGGGATCCTAAGAAGCGTCAGGGGCTCTGAGGTAACCTGGAGCATTAGCTCAGGGTACTGGTTTCTACCGATTGCTCATTGTCCTGGTCCTTAACAGGGCTGCTACACTAAACAACTTCAGAGAGCACCATTCACCTTCAGAGAACCTGGCTGACTAGTCTGCAGACTACACTGTAAAAGACTCCCCTAGAAACAGTCAAAGGAGACATGTCGCCTCAGTGCTGCTGGGCCAAGCTGTGGCACTGAGACTTTGCCAATTCTGGAAGCTACTACAAACATGGTCAGGCTAGCTCTTCCTCCCTGAGACTCTCCCAACTCCCTGGAGCACTGTAAAGGAGTAAGGTGCCAGTTAATGCCATACCTCATCTCCTTCTCCGTTTTGGGGAACCCCACTAGAGCTTCCAAGGCTCCTTCTTCAACCTTCTTGCTTTGCCCTTCATAAAGCTCATCTGCCCACCCATTGTCCTTCTAATAAACTGGGCTTACCAGAAATAGGAATTTAGCCTTTCCTTGGTCTGGGAGGGACAAGGTGGTGTAGAAAATGAGATGTTGAAATTGGTCTGGTATTTTTGTTCTGTTTTCCTAATTCATCCTGATCTACCCAGGGCTGAGTTAGTCCCAGCATTTTTTCCGGGAGGATTCTGAAATAACTTGGCAAATGAGAGGAGGAGAGTGCATCCCCAAGAGCATTACACCTCCTGAAGAAGAGACACTTGTAAGCATGAAAAAGAAGGAAGCAACCTAAGAGAGAAAGGCGGGAAAGAAAAAGCAAAGACAAACTTTGCAAAATGTAAGTTCATTTCTCCAGAGTATATGTTAGGTGAGCATTTCTGCTCTCCTAGTTTCCTTCTTCCACTGGGCCTCTCAGGTGGGGTCTGCTTTGACCCTCTGGTTATAATCACTCCTCTTGGTTCTGGGCATCACCTCGTCCAATGGCACCCTGTCTCCAGAGAGCTCCCCCGCCCTGTTGGGTGAATCTATTGGTGTCAGTTTAGTTGGCTGAGAATGAAGTTTCCAAGCAAGAAGTATGGAGAAAAACCACTCTAACCAGGAAGAGAATGGGGAGTCTGCATACCAACAGAGTTGAAGGATTTCCTATGAAAAGAGACATTCTGATTCTGACATTTCCTCCTTGAAAAACAATGTTTATGATTCATTGCTTTGCTTAGACATATTGCTCTACTGTTCAATAGATGTTTCCCACCTCGCAGTCTCTTTATTGTCCCCCCTTTGTGCCATCATGGTAACACTTAGCACATTGCCTTGTGCGTGTTAGGTGTTCTATACTGGTTTGTGGAGTAGAAATAAAAGCAAGAGGAAACCGAGAAGATGGGGCAGGGGGAGAGAAGGTATGGAAACCAAAGCCACTGGTAATCATTTTTCATTAATCTTGTATAGCAGTAGCCTACTCCTGAAATCTGTCACACCTTTGAAGCGAGACAGTGTTGTGCGTATGTGTGTAAGTGTGTGTGTGTGTGTGTGTGTGTGTGTGTGTGTATGTGTGTGTTTTAAAGGAGAAAATACAAAGCACTAAGTTGGCTTGTTGCTCAGCCACCCTCCCACCAGGGTGCTGGGAGCCTGAGAGCCACTAATGAGCATGGGTTTTATGCTTCCATTTGTCCCCGTTAGCTGGATCAGAAGAGAGCGTCTTTGAGCCTAAGCAGCCCACAAATCCTGGAGCACTTCCCTTTCATGTGCCCCACTGCTTATCTACTCTGACAACAATATGGTGAGACTTCCCTCCCTCTGGCTTAGGGCCATGGTCACCATCAGAGCACACACAGTGCTCTAGGAGTGGGCAGAATAGCAGGAAAAGGTCAGAATGAATAGTTACTTCTCTTGAAAGAAATATACCTTAGCTCAATTGCTTGTCTGCAAGAACAGAGGACATCTCTGCAAGGCATCTGCCAAACCAGCAAGTACTTCTGAGGATGGAATGTTGAACTTCTAACCCCAACTTGAGTCAGTCCCAAGTGACACTCTTTCACAGTGACTAGCAACCCTAATAAAAAGGGTTTTGAAGGTGAAAGATCCATCTCACCCCTGAGTGGTGATAAAGGCAAAAGGGAAAGTGGTAGGTAATGTACAGTATTTGGATCTGTTTGTCTTGAGTGAGAAGGAGAACAAAAATGAATTGACATCAGAGTGCTATGTAATGTCAAATGTCCCCAGTAGGTCTTACCAGGGAAGGGGGCAAGTGTCCAGGCCTTATTTTAAAAGATGCTGGAGGGGCGCCTGGGTGGCTCAGTCAGTTGAGCGTCCGACTCTGGCTCAGGTCATGATCTCACAGCTCGTGAGTTCGAGCCCTGCGTCGAGCTCTGGTGCTGACAGCTCAGAGCCTGGAGCCTGCTTCAGATTCTGTGTCTCCCTCTCTTTCTGCCCCTAACCCACTCGCATTCTGTCTCTGTCTCTCTCAAAAATAAATAAACATTAAAAAAATAACTAACTAAATAAATAAAAATTTAAAAATTAAATAAAAAGATGCTGTAAATGCCAAATCTCCTTGACCTCTTTAAAACGTCTATCTTTTGTTCTAAGAGGTTTTCTCATTTGAAATGGGAAGAAAAGGACACCCATTTGCAATGCCACTGATTAAATGAGACAAAGCCTAAAATGGCCAGTCGAGGTGATGTGTCCATTCACTTTTGATGTGCAATGAGCCATCCTACAACTTGGTGGCTTATGATGTGTTTATTGAAGCCACAGTTCTGTGGGTCAACAATTGGTCCAAAGTTCTGGTCTAGGCTGGGCTAGGGTATCTCTGGTCAGCTACCAAATTGGCCAGGGGCTGGAACAGCTCATCTCTGCCCCACGTGGTCTCCCATCTTCCAAGAAGCTGGAGCTCGTTGACCTGATGGCTGGCAGTCTTCCAAGAGGCTAAGCTAAGTTGCTCACAGTTTCTGGAGGCCTACGCTGGCAACGGGCACAGCCTTATTCTGCCTTATTCTATTGGCCAGACCAGGTTAAACCCAGTTTTAAGGGGTCAGGAACACAGGAACAGACTTTGCCTCTTGAAAGGAGAAGCTGCAAAATCACTTTGCAAAGCTGTGTGACTTCAGAGAGGAGTCTAGGAATTGGTAACTTTTTCGTGTGTGTGTGTGTGTGTGTGTGTAGTTTTTTTAATGTTCACTTATTTTAGAGAAAGTGCAAGCAGGGTAGGGGCAGAGAAAGAGGGACAGAGGATCAGAGGATCCAAAGCGGGCTCTGAGCTCACAGCAGGGAGCCCTATGTGGGGCTTGAACTCACAAAGATCATGATCTTGTGAAGTCAGACGCTTAACCAAATGAGCCACTCAAGTGTCCCAATTGGTAACTTTTTCAAACCATCTGCAGAGTAGGGCTTTTTGGCACTTGGTCCTAGCCTCTGTCACAGCTTTGAAGACATCCACAGAGGCAACCAGTGGCTGATTTGAAAAAAGAACACTGGAGTAAGAATCAGGAAACCTGAATTCTTGTCCCTATCCTGCCATCATCATCAAAGTATGTGTTGCTATAACTTTGGTTTTGTCTTATCTACAAAATGAAGGAGGTGGATTCAGTAAACTCTACGGCTCTTTCCACAGTTAAAGTCCTATGATTCTTGGATGGGAAGGTTTCCTTTCAATAGCTCAATAAGTAAGGATAATATATTTTTTTGTATTAAAAATGGGCATTATTATGTTTTTCATTATCTTCTGTTCTAGTTATTGCCCACAGCTGGCTTGTTCTCATTCCATTCCACTGTCTAAGGTATCTCCTTCAGAAATGTGGATCCTTTGGGAAGCAAATAAATATAATAAATGGTCTCTATTTAGTTTTAATTACTTGTTGCACAAATAACATGGTGAAAACAGTGTCACAAAGAGAGAAACGCTCAAATATCCTACCACTCGCATAATATACACATAATTCCACATGTTCCATGAGTACTTACGTATAGCGTGCATTGTATTTAAAATTCATGGTTATCATATCTAAAGCATATGTCTTTATTCTAAGAAACATACATCCAGAAAAGTGCACATATTTAAGTATAAAGTTGAATTCATTTTCAAAATTTAAACATTCCCACATAACAAACACCCCGATCAAATAAAATGTTACCAAAACCCCAAAAGCCCTCCTCATTCTCCCCTTTTCCACGTAGTACTCAACTCCCGAAAGTTAACCAGTATCTCAGCTTCTATTACTATAGATCAGCTTTGCCAGTTTTTGCATTTCATGTAAAGGAAATTAGACAACATGTATTCTTTTCTACCTGACTTCTTTCACTCAACATTATGGCTATGATTCATTCATGTTATCGCACAGAGCAGCAGTTTGTTAATTTTCATTGCTGTAAGTTATTTCAGTGTGTGAACATACCAATAATTTATTCATCTAGTGCACTGTTGGGCATTTTGGTAGTTTCTAGTCTGGGGCTATTATGAATTGTGCCCCTATGAACACTCTTATAAGTGTTTTTGGTGCACATGCGTACACATTTGTAGGTGCACACCTAGGAGTGGAATTGTTGAATCGTAAGTTTTACATTCAGCTGTCGTAGATACTGTTCAACAGTTTGCCAAATGGATTTTGCCAAATTACATCCTTAGCAGCAGCATATTGGAGTTCCGGCTGGTTTACATCTTTGACAACACTTGGCAATAACAGCCTTTTTAAATTTCAGCACTCAGTGTTTTCAGGTATGGCGCTGTGTCTTTGTCAGTGTCATTTTTTTCGGAATCTGTATGCGTGTGTGTTTATACTACATAAAAGATCGTCCTTTGGGGCACCTGGGTGGCTCAGTCAGTTGGGTGTCGGACTCTTGATTTTGTCTCCAGAGTCTCACAGTTCGTGAGATCTGGCCCCGTGTCTGGCTCCACGCTGACAGCACAGAGCCTGGTTGGGATTCTCTCTCCCTCTTTCTCTGCCCCTCCCCAGCCTGTATATGCACTGTCTCTCTCTGTCTCTCTCAAAATACATAAACTTAATTTTAAAAAAATCATCCTTTGAAGTTCCATCTGGACCTTGAATTCTGATTCCTCCTTTCCTGGTATGAAATTTAAAAGAAAACAAACATGCAAGAGCAAAATGTGATATATACATACAATGGAATATTATTCCACCTTAAAAAGGAAAGAAGTTCTAACATGCTATGTAACATGGGTGGAAATTAAGGACATTATGTGAAGTTAAATAACATTATGCTAGTTTAGTCAGAAAAAGACAAATATTGTCCTATGCCACTTGGATGAAGTGTTTAGAATAGCCAAAATCATCTAGATGAAAGTAGAATGATGGTTATCAGGAGCCAAGGGAGGGGAATGGGGAGGTACGCTTACTGGGCAGAGTTTCAGTTTTGCAAGATGAAAAGAATTATGGAGATGGAATGTGGTGATGGTTGCATAATAACACGAATGCACATAATACCACTGAACTGTATGCTTAAAAATGGTGAAGGTGGCAAATTTTGTTATGTGTATTTTGCCAGAATTAAAAAAATAAAGAGCAGAAAGAAAGTGGACATCAGTCCCAAACTTTTATAAAGTATAGAGTATCTCCTCCTATCTTGACCTTCAAAGTTCTCTTAGGAGATGCCAAGTAGGCTAGGCAGAGAAAGAATATGAACAGAAGAATGTTTCTAAGCATCACATGTTCCTTTACCACACATCATAGAAGTCATCTACCTCCCACTCACAAAAACAGTAGAATCACTGGGGGGTACAGTCACAAGGAGGCAGATTTGAACACAGTATAGGAAAATACCTATCTTTAAATAAACTGAAAAAGAAAGTGGCCTTCAGGACACTGGCCATATTTGAATTTTTCTTTTGAGGGATGCTACGGACATAGGAAAATGGAAGTTCCTCCTGATTCTATAACTCTAGTAGGTTTTTCTTAACAGTTGGATCTTAAACTGAACATGAACATAGATTATTGCCGGCTAACTTGAAATGCCTTTTTGAAAGTATTCTCCCCTTCCCAGAAGGTACATGGTCCTTTCAGATCATTCATAACCAAGATCCAACAGACTATATGAGCCCATTAAAAATTGCCTGGAGATGACCTGTGCCATTGTCAGGAATAAACTCCCATTGAAACAGTCCAACTTCATGGATGCCCATTAGATGGCCTGCTTTCTTAGAGACTTGGTGCTGGAGACTGAATGTTCGTGTTCCCTGAAAATTCACATGTTGAAACTTAATCTCTAATGTGATAGTATTTGGAGGTGGGGCCATTGGGAAGTGATTAGGTGATTAGGGTGAAATTCTCCATGAATGGGATTAGTGCTCTTATAAAAGGGACCTCAGAGATCTTCCTCACTTTTTCTATTATGTGATGACATAGTGAGAAGACAGCCCTCTTGTGAGCCATGAAATAGGTCCTCACCAGACACAGAATCTGCTGGTGCCTTGATGTTGGACTTCCCAGCCTCCAGACAGTGAGAAATAAAAATGTTGCTGAAACCACCCAGTCTATGGTTATTTTGTAGCCTAAATGGATGGAGATACTTGGCTCCTTAACCTCAATTATATTCTACAACTAAGCCCTTAGTCTCTGGCACATCCCATTTGAACTTCTATTGATTCTCCCCTTAACTCCTTAGTGTGAATTAGATGCCAGCCCATTGTTTCTCTGGGATTCCCCTGGCACAGTCCCAGTCCAGCCTTGTAAAGTCCTGTGCAATGCCAAGTGAGAAGACAGACGGATGAAAATATTTCTTATTCAAGCCATTTCCTGTCTGAAGTG
The DNA here is from genome assembly GCF_018350195.1 of Panthera tigris. Classification (NCBI taxonomy): domain Eukaryota; kingdom Metazoa; phylum Chordata; class Mammalia; order Carnivora; family Felidae; genus Panthera; species Panthera tigris. The sequence continues at coordinate 142,632,106 of NC_056668.1, read as the reverse complement.
GAAACCAGATTAATGATGGGCATAAACATTGTGATCACTTTTAACTAGGGTATTAATCAGCTTGGTGTAAAAAACTCTCTTATAGCTATTTTTATTTTCACTAGAGTTTTGTCAGGAAACATTATTTTAATAGGTGCCAAATCCAAGGTTAATTTCTCACCTACCTAGGTCTCTAATATTCTTCAACCTGAAATATTTAAGCCAATTTGTGCAGTGAGGTCTGCATGCAGAGTGCAGTCAGAAATCTTTTGCTCAGTTTTGAGAAAAATTTATGTCAAGAGATGCTGTCAACTATGTATAAGTAGATGATATCTAAGATCCAAATTAGTTTTAGAATGCTATGATTACTATTAAGTAATAATAATGGAGACCATTTATTGACTGCTTTTGTTTCATGAGGGAGAGAAGTGTAATCATTTTCACCCATTATGCATACGAGGAAACTAAGTCTTAGTAAAGCGAAATATACTGCCAAGGTCAATCCCAATGCCTGAATTCTAATTCTATCTACAATGCACACGTGTTCTTAACCACTACTCTCTGTAAAGGACACTGTTATCCTCACTTACTGAGCCAGACTGAAAAGAAACAGGCATCAGGAATGAGAAGGGATATGAGTTGGATAGAAAAATTCACTGTCAGTAAGAGTTAACAAACAGTGAAAAATGTTATAATAAAGAAGCCGTGATATATCTGCAGCAATATTTTAAAAGACATTATATGCTCTTATCTAACTAGTCAGTCCAGTGAAATTGACTAAATCGGAGACCAAAGGAACAGTGGAAGAATATTCCATCCTGAAATTCTATAATTAGTGAGATCCCAGGGGGAGTCTAATCTGCTTATCCATTAAAAGTTTTACTTGAACATAATCTATTAAGGAAGATGCTAAATCCGTTTATCATTGTTTTGTCTGGCATAGAGAAGACATCCAAGAAATATTTATTGAGTGCCTAATTGGTTGAATTTGAGCATGTTCTGGTCTACATGGGTGGGCAGATGGAGTGGGCTAGCTATGATTTTATTGAGAGGCAGGCTTGGTGAGCCTCTTTAGATATGAAATACCTGAATTAGTTGGGAGGGATGGCAGAAGTTGTAGGGATAAGACCACCAAATGAATGGGAGGAAAACCATGGCTCTAGTCCACGTCCCAAAGAAGAGAAGGTCAGAGCCTTTAAGTTTGACGTGATAGTCTTGGCTTCACTTTGGGGAAAGGAGCAGTTTACATGCAAAGCAGTCCCTTCTGCATCCAAATTAAGTTCTGGATGAGTCTTGAGGGAACTTGGGGTAAGTTCCTAAGAAGAAAGGGACAGCAGAACCTAAAATATCAGCTACTGAAAAAGTGCAGTGAGTCTTCCAGAAGCTGGGAGCATTTGTTTCTGGCTTCAGTTTAGACCTTAGCATTGAAGGGAGGAAAGCCTACATGTCACAACTCGTGGGAGATGTTGATGCTGAACAACAAGGCAACAACTGGAAGTCAAGACAGATGACATGAAGTAGAACCCACAGAAGAGATTTTAAGGACGTCTTATGGAAACTAAGGCCTAAGCAGAATGTCAGAAGCAACAGATGGAAAGTAGGTTTCTTGAGTAGAAGAGGTCTGCAGCAGTTTGCTGGCCGGGACAACTTGGGTCCCCTGCAGGGACAGAAGCAGAGAATAGAAAAGTGCTTGCCAGGGATTGGAGGATGGGGGGAATAGGAAGAGGTTGGTAAAAAGGTACAGACTCTTACTTATAAAATGAGCAAGTTCTGAGGTTCTTTTTTTTTTTAAGTTTTATGTATTTATTTTGAGAGAGAGAGCATGTGTGCAGGGGAGGGACAGAGAGACAGGGAGAGAGAGAGAGAATCCCAAGAAGGCTCCACACTGTCAGCACAGAGCTGATACGGGGTTTGAACCCACGAAACCATGAACTATGAGCTCATGACCTGAGCTGAAATCAAGAGCCAGATGCGTAACCAAGTGAGCCACCCAGGCACCCCCCAAGTTCTGAAGTTCTAATGTGAAATATGGTGATTATAGTTGCTGATCTAGTATTGTATAATTGAAACTTGCTAAACAGTAGGATTTAAATGTTCTCACACACACAGAAAGGTAAAATATGTGAGGTGATGGATATGTTAATTAACTCAGTGGGAGTACCCCTTCACAATGTGTATGTATGTACCTTGAATTTTGCACAACATGGGTTTGAGCCACACAGATTATCATCTTATCCTATATCTTATATCTTATATCTTATATCTTGTATCTTATCTTATCTTATCTTATCTTACCCCAGCACCAGGCTCGAGAACTCGAAACCATGAGATCAAGACCTCAACCGAGATCATGAGTCAGAGGCTTAGCAGACTGAGCCACCCAGACGTCCTGTGCAGGGCCATTAAACATGGATTTTTTTACAGTACAGTCCTGTAAGTATATTCTCTCATCCTTATGATTTTCTTAATAACATTTTCTTTGTTCTATCTTACTTTATTATAATACAGTACATAATACATATAAAAGGGGCACCTGGGTGGCTCAGTCAGTTGAGCATCCAACTTCAGTTGGGGTCATGATCTCATGGTTCCTGAGTTCGAGCCCTACATCAGGCTCTGCACTGATAATGTGGAGCATACTTGGGATTCTCTCTCTCCCTATCTCTGCCCCTCCCCTGCTAACTCTCTGTCTCTCTCTCTGTCTCTCAAAATAAATAAATAAACTTAAAAAAATACATATAACATACAAAATGTATGTTAATTGACTATATTACCAGTAATGCTTCTGGTCAATATTAGAGGCTACCAGTAGTTAAATTTGGGGGGTCAAAAGTTATGCACAATTTGCAACTCAGTAGGGTGGGGTGCCAGTGCCCCAAATTCCCATGCTGTTCAAGGGTCAACTGTATATCAAACCACCATAGTGCACTTTAAATATCATACACCGTTGGGTGCCTGGGTGGCTCAGTTCATTGAACGTCTGACTCTTGATTTTGGCTCAGGTCATGATCCCATGGTCATGGGCTTGAGCCCGGTGTTGAGCCTCACATCAGGGTCCATGATGGGCATGAAACCTGCTTGAGATTCTCTCTCTCTCCCTCTCCCCCTCTCGTCCACTCGCTCCCTCTAAATAAATAGATAGATCTGCTTGAGATTCCCTCTCTCCCTCTTGCCCTCTCCTCCACTCACTCCTTTGAAAGAAAGAAAGAAAGGAAGAAAGAAAGAAAGAAAGAAAGAAAGAAAGAAAGAAAGAAAGAAAAAGGAAAGAGATATCTTACAGTGTTGTGTCAATTATATCTCAATAAAGCTGAAAATAAGATAAAATACAGACTGCAAAAAATAATAAAACAACAATATTAAAGCTTCAAAATCTTTGGAGTCATCTTCTTTCATTTTTCAAACCCAAAACTACTTCCATATTTTCTGCGTCCTGTCAAATTGAGACTTATATTTTGGAGGATGCTTATGTGGCACACTGATATCACTGTACCTTTAGGGCCTTGGGAAGTTATCATGAGTTTATAAGATATTCTCAAAATCCCACCGGCTTGTAAATTACATGAGGACAAGAGCTGGCTGTTTTGCTCACCGCTGAATTCCCTGCATCTAGTACAATGCCTCGTAGGCATCTCAAAATCATTTGTTGAATGAACAGCCCAAACGCTGGGCTACTGCATTGTCATCAGAATAAATATGGGGAGACAACTAGCAGTTCTGTAGCAGCAAAGTGTGAAGATGGCAACTAAAGACTCAGAAATAGCAATACATTTGAAGTTTGGAATTGTGGTTTTTAGGAATCATTGCGCTCAATCAGTAAAAAAAGCTTACTTGCTGTAATTCCCCCAAATCGGCTATATTCATTCCATTTTAGTCATCTCTGACCTTCCCTTCCTATTTCCCACCTCAATTCCAGGGAACAAAAACAATTCCATGTGTCTCTTTTTCCCTACCTCCCTGTTTAAGACTTCACAGTGCTAGGAAGCCACGATTTGGAATCTCTAAGAGTTAAAATGGGAAAAAGCATGAAAAACACTGTGATCCATTTTCCCTAAGCCCGTTGATCTTCCTGAGTTCCTACTGTCAACGGATTCTCCTCAGCAGGTTTCATTTCAATCCATTGCCAACCAGTATGTATGGAGTCAGCATGACAGTATAAACCACATTATGGCTTAAATGCAGAGGAAATAAGTGGCTCAAAGCGGTGTCCAAAGACCCTGAATTCACAATAAGATGCTGCAGATTTGTGTGACCAAGTCACTAAAGAAAGCATTCCTGTAAAACAAACGAGTAAATCAGAAAGAATAAATCAGAGTAGTGAATCTTTTTCTTTTTCTTTTTCTTTTTCCTTCTGTTTTGCTAGTGCAAAAAATAAAAAGGATACTAAAGTTTTGCTTGTCACAGAATACTAGTCTAAATTGGTTGAAACTGCTACACCAGTGTTCTGCTGTTTTCATTTGGTTTAGTTTGGTTTGGGTTTTTGCTGGCCACTTCAGTGAACCGAAGAATAGAATAATCTCTGAGTCTCAGAGAGACTCCTGAGCTCTCACCCTTAATTAGTTCATCTATCACCATCAGCATGATGCAACAGAGGGGGAAAAAGTATATTTTTAAACGTAATTAAGACCCTTTTGAAGCTGAATCTCAAATGCATTACATTAAGTGAAAGAAGCCAGACTCAAAACATGACCTGCTATATGGTTTCGTTTATGTAACATGCTGAAAGAGGCAAAATAATAGGGACAGAAAACAAACCAGTGGCTTCCAAAGCCTAAGGCTGGGGTAGGAATTGACATAAAGGAGTGGTTAAGAATTGTGGGGGGTAAGAATTGTGGGGGGTAACAGAAAGGCCATATGCCTTGTCATTGTGTTATACAATTGTACACGGAAAATTGTGAATGTACTGTATTTAAACTATTCCGTGATAAAACCGAAATGAGGGGGAAGCCTCTATTGACACAAACATACCAATTTGTCCCCACAGAATGAGAGGGTGAGGAATGGAAGGGGACAGAGCAGGTGGAGTGAAAGTAGCATTAGCATCATCGTAACTACTATGCTTTTAGTTCTCCGCACATAATGGGTGTGTTGCAAACATTATCTCATCTGGTTCTCGCATTAGTTTGCCTGAAATTGTATACCAAGTAGGCCCCAGGCATGGATTTCAAACCCCAATCTGGCTGACTCCAAACCCCAAGACTTTCATAACGGTGCTAAACCGCTTCTCCCACTGTGGGCAGGCACTTGATGTACAGAAATGCCTTTACTTCCCATGACCTTGTGGTAAAACACATTAGTGCCCGCCTCTCACAGATGAGGAAACCCATCAGAGCCTGGTAACTTGCTCCAGAGCCGGGATTCAGATCCGGGTCTGTGTGACCCTATACCATATTTTTGTTGTGTTTGTTCTTGTTTTCGCTCTTTCCAACGTCTCTCCCAGTAAGAGCTGAAAACTCTGAAGAGAATATACATGTGTCTATCATCATGCATCCTCATGCACACAGGAAGGCAGGCCTGGATACTAAGGGGTTTGCAAATGTAGCTGCCTTGCGCGATTAATGATAAGCCACAGACTAATACATAGCTAACTATACATGTGGAATTAATTGGTTCTAATAAGTATTAATTAATTAATTAAAATTAAATACACCTAATTAAAATTTGCAGATGTTGAGTGGCAAATTGAAAACATGTCTTTTAGAATCAGATGACCCAGGTCTGAAACCCCCACTTAATGCTTACTGGCCAACGCTGGACAAATTTCTTAAATTCCCCATGCCTCAGTTTCTTTAACAGCGAAATAAAGATGTTAACAGTAGCAAACTCCATAGGGTCGGTTTTGCAATTTAATTACTTCATCTGTATAAAATACTTAGTGTTCTAAGTGCCTGGGATATGTGGTAAAGAATTGATACGTGATTTTCTTTTTCGAGGTAAACAAATACAGAGACACAGAGGAGGAGACTCAAAAGATGGTCAGCTCCAACAAGTAAATACTTGCTACTTGCCTTCCTTCTTTCCTTTTCTTATCTTCTTTTCCTTCTTTTGGACACATGCACACAAATGTCATCGCCGGAAGGTGATCAAAAAAAGAGTAAAAACTAAAAATTTTTAAAAAAGAGAAAACTTCCCCAGGTCTTATATATATATATGTATATGTATGTATATATATATACATATACATATATATATATAGCCCTATAATCCTAAGGGGGTGAAAGAAATATTAAAACTGAGGGGGAAAAAAACCCATAAAGTTCCTTTAAGATAAAATCTGTGAGCCTTAAATCTGTCTTGTTTATCATTAAATACCCAGTTCTAAACATTCAATATATACTATACTTACCTGTGTTACTGATTTCTGACTGTGCCAGATGGTATAAGGACCACGTAGGTTACATTTCAGAGGCTCAAGTCACCTATTGGTCAAACCTTGGGAAAAAGCTGCATAGGTTGCGTTTTTAAGGAGAATTCCAGCTATCTATTGTTGTTGAAGAAGCTACCCCATGGGGCACCTGGATGGCTTTGTCGGTTAAGCTTCCGACTTTGGCTTAGGTCATGACCTCACAGCTGGTTCGTGAGTTTTGGCCCCTAGTAGGGCTCTGTGCTGACAGCTCAGAGCCTGGAACCTGCTTTGGATTCTGGGTCTCCCTCTCTCTCTCTGCCCCTCCCCTGCTCATGCTCTGTCTCTGTCTCTCTTTCTCTCTCAAAAATAAATAAACATTAAAACAAAAGAAGCCACTCCAAAGCTTAGGGGCTTAAAACAATGATTTATTATTTTTGCTCACAATTCTGTGAGTTGACTGAGCCCATTTGGGCTATTCTGGCTTGATGTCTCTCCTACAGTTATAGTCAGATGGTGGCTGACATTGGAACCAAGCAACGGTGTCACCGGGCTGCACGTGAGAAATGCCTCACTCACATCGCTGGCCGTCAACACTGGCTGCGTCAAGGGTGGATGTTCAGCTGGGACAGTCGGCCGCGGTACCCGTAGGTGGCCTCTCCATGTACCTACTCTCCTCAGAGTATGGTGGCCAGTTTCCAAGGAGAGTCCTGAAAGAGAGTGCTCCCTGAGCAAGCATTCTGAGACACCCGGGAAGAAGCCATTAAGCTTCTTATGACCCAGCCACAGAGGTTCCAGAATGTCAATTCTTCCTCATCTCTCGGTGACACAGGTCAGTCAGCTCAACCCAGATCCAAGGGAAGAGGAGTCAGATTCCACCTCTTGATGTGAAGAGCAGCACGTCCATACAGGGAGGAAAGGAACAATGGTGGCCATCCTTGGAGCCCGTCACATAAAGACACAGCCTCAGGAAATAAACAGAGGCATAAAAAGCGATAGTCACCATCAGTTGGCCTCTTCTCCCCAACAAGGGCCCCGTTAAAAGAAACGAAGCATGTACTTTGCAAGCTTGGGTTCTTCTTTCCCAGCTCCCTCCCACAGACATTAACTGTTCCCATGTAGAATATGAGTTCCCGTGTAGAATATGCACCTCCTGGACATGAGGTGCCCAATGGCTGGATGCAGCACCGGGTGATTTAGAACAAGGTCTCTTTTGATACTCACTATACACTGTCACCGGCGGGTCCTCAATTGTCCTTGATGTTTTTGTGCCCTTGTGTCTCCCTTCTCCAGCTTCAAGCAGAGGGCTGCTTCTGACAGCAGTGGGATAAGACGGCACAAACACAAACAATGAGTAAAAGACAAAAGCCAAACCTAATAGATCCTTTGTTCCTCTCCCCCTCCCCCGCCCCTCCCCCCCAATGTGTTTCTGTTTTTTTGTTTTGTTTTTTTTTTTAGTAAATTGAAACATTTTAGAACAGGTTCTGATTTACCGAATTATTACGAAGATTCTATAGGCTGTTCTTATATACCCCACCCTCAGTTTTCCCTGTTCTGAACATCCTGCATTACCAGGGTACCTTACCACAATTCATGAATCAACATTGATATATTATTATTAACTAAAGTTCGTATCTTTTTTTTTTTAATTTTTTTTTAACGTTTATTTATTTTTGAGACAGGGAGAGACAGAGCATGAACGGGGGAGGGTCAGAGAGAGAGGGAGACACAAAATCCGAAACAGGATCCAGGCTCTGAGCTGTCAGCACAGAGCCCGACGCGGGGCTCGTACTCACGGACCGTGAGATCATGACCTGAGCTGAAGTCGGACGCTTAACCGACTGAGCCACCTGGGTGCCCCTAAAGTTCGTATCTTGCTGAAATTGCCCCGGTTTCTCTTGATGTCCTTTTACCATTCCAGGACCCAACTCCCGTGATCACACACACATTTAGTTGTTTTGTCTCCTTATGTTGCTCTTGGTCATCACCATTTCTGACTTCCTTGTTTATCCTGACATTTGAGAAATAGGCAGGTTTTCTAGACTGCTCTCCTCAATTAGGATTTGTCTCCTGTATTTCTCAAGGATAGACTAGTATGAGGTGTTTGGGGGCTGTTTTATTTTTCATCTTTCTGGCTTGGTCTCTTCCTTTTTATTAGTCTCAGTATTAATAATAGTCCCAATTTGTTTCATATTTGGAAAGAAAAGAAGGCTATTAGGAGGATAATATTCTGATTTTTCTTAATCTGGAATCTGACTTAAAGGTCTAAAACAGTGGATTCCATTTCCTGCTGGAAGCACTGAGTTCAAAACACCCTAGACTCTCAGGACCACGGATAATGATACCAAATATAAATTTCTACAGGTAAACACACACAATTTTCTCAAAGTGAAATTTCTCTGGGGCTTAAAAAGCCCTGATGATTCAGTCAAAATACGTGCTTAGAACCTAACCATATTGTGTGTTTTCAACCTTACCAAACAGCAGTCCTTAAAATCTGTCATTTTTTCTTGAATGGAAGGATTTTGGCTTCCCACTTATGTAAGTAAATTTCATGACAGCCTCTCCAGGAAAATTCACAGAATGAAGAGGAGTGGTTTGCTCTGGCAGATAAACAGCTTCTCCCCTCAACATTTCTTCAATGTGTTGTTTGTATTTTCTCTCCTTACAGTTTCCTTTCCCATATGGAGGGAACATATTTTCACGCAAACAGAAATATGTTCATATCAATATTTGGTTGAGATTTTTCCCCCTTGGCATCTACTTAACTGCTGTTAAATAACAGTCTTTCCATATTTACAGTGTCAACAAATGCGCAGGGAATTTTTATTTATTTTCTTTAGCTTTCAACAAAATGGTTTTATTAGATTGAACTGCCAGTGGGGAATACTACAGAGGGCTCTCCCTGTCTCCCTCTCTCCCTTCTTCTCCCCCACTTCTCCCCTCCTCAATGCACACACTACTTTATAATATTTTCTGAAAATGGAAAAAAAGGCCAGTTCTAGTAATATTCATAATGATTTTACTTTTCAAAATTAAAAAAAAAATTTCTGTATCTATTTTGACTGAGAGCACACGCTCAGAGGAAGAGGGAGAGAGGGAGAGAGAGTCCCACGCAGGCTCTGCACTGTCAGCAAGGAGACTGATAAGGAGTTAAAACTCACGAGCTTTGCAGCCCATGACCTGGGTCAAAACCAAGAATCGGATGCTTAACTGGCTGAGCCACCCAGGCACCCCCACTCATAATGATTTTAAAATCCCAGCCCAGGTATGAAATTAGTGAAGAATGTTATTTATAGAGAGAATTGGGTTGGTCTCTGTGTTGCCACCAACTCTCATTCCGGGCAACTTTCACTCGGGTCCTCTCTGGACTTCATTTCTTATATTTGATTGACGAGATTCCTGATTACTTTCCCAACACTAAAACACAATGCCACTTTGTGCTTTTATTCACAAACGCCCCATAACAGTGGTGGTGTGCTGGTAAGGCAATTCTCTTGGAGGACAAGCCCTGATTTGCAGCCTTTGCCAATTTCTGTGGCACAAAATAGTCCCATTATGGCCAATTTCAAGCTACCGACATTTTAACAATCAGCCTTCATATTTTCTGAATATTTAGAAGTCAGTTCTCATGGGTTCTATGGGATCACTCCAGCATACCAATCAAGCAGCCAGTAATAAGGATTGGGATTAAATTTTATTGGGGATTAAATTCATTTTGGGAAAAAAAGTACATATATGCTTTCTGATTCAACTAACATGATTCTGAGAGTGAAAATATTGTGTGTATTCTCAAGAATCCCTTTTTATTTTCACTGTCACCACCTTAGTTGAGCCACCCAAGTCCAGATTATTACAAGAGTCACAATAACTACCTGAATGAGTTCTGATTCCCTCAGAAGCAGAGCCTGAGAGAAGGATTCAGATTCAGGTAGTTTATCTGGGAAGAGATAAGAATATGGATATGGGAAAATGGAAGCAAGAGTCTATATTTACCATGTCTTTTATTTTCTATATTCTGATGCTTTGACATCTAGAGCATTGCCAGGCTTCAGGGGGACTGCCCCTTCCAGAGTTGGCCATTTCCTGGAGATAGTTAACTTGCCCACGAGTGAGTTTCAGATATAAGTCAACCAATCCAGAGCCCGTATCCTAACCACCTCCTTTGTTGGGCTGTCAAACTCCAGGCCATTATTCACCTGCCCTAATGACCCAGGACCAGGTACCAGACCACTAGGAACAACCCCTTTGCCTTAGAGCCTGCTAAAATATCCAAACTAGCCAATCCTAAACCTGCTTATCCTGCCCCTTCTGTTCCTTCTTGAGGAAACCACAATAAGGGCTCTTTCCCAGTTTCTCCTCTCCTTCTGCCTCCTGACCAACCCCATTGCTTTCCCCTTGTCCCACCAACCCCCTGGGATGGGTGTGCCCCTCCTCTTGGGAACTACGAGTAACAAACTACCTTTCAAATGGCAATTATTGCCTGGTCCGGTTGGTCTGTTAATACACTGTATTCTAAAACAGTTGAAAGTGAAGGCAGTCATTAAAGCATGTTATTAAGCCAACTACAGACTGTAAGGTGCTGAAGCCTAATCCCATTTGGAACCAGTGTGGAACACACACCTCAAGATTGTCCCTTGAGGAACAAGAGAACTGGGCGATTTACACGCCAAGCCTTGTCTCTTCTAGTGGCAAAGCTGGCTCCGATGACAAGAGACAGCTCTGAGGCAAAGAAAATCAGATGCTGAAATGGCACAGATAAAGTGCTTCTGCCCTACTCACCAGCGTTCCCTTTGGACCCCTAAACCTTGACATCTTTTTTGGGTCACTAAAACCATCAGGGGTGTCAGCCGGAGTTGCCTTAAACTTTAGGGCCTAAAAATTCCAAAATGTGACTGCTCTTCAACCAATTGCAAAAATCCATGGTGATCCAGGTTCTCCTAATCTCCAGTCCTTCCTTCTCCAGTGGCTAATCAAACATGGCCACAGCCTTTGCAGTCTTCTGGAACCATCACCTAAAGTCAACATGCTGACTGAGCATCTTCACAGACTTCCTCAACAATACTGAAACTTCCCACACTGATTAGCTTCTTAAATTAAACCAATACGAAAGTTTGTGGGTACCTGCCGGTCATGTGCAGGCCACAGAGAACCTCAGAAATTACCTCAGGCCCTTTGCTCCCCAGCTTCTGTACCAATCTTTACTCTCTGATTCTTAGATGTCCTATTTTCCCTTGAGTCCCTACCTCAGTCCCTTTCTCTGTCCTTTGAACAATCTGATTTCTAAATGTCTGCTGCCCTCTCAAGAGGCAGCCTTGGAGGATAACGCACCTCCCAGAAATGATCTATCAGTCTACTACACTGCCTCATGTCTCCTGCATTAAATATTTGCTAGATGAATGAACACACCCACAGCAATGAAGGGTGGGAGATAATATATTTATCCTGACTCTGCATTACACTTTCAGCTCTGTGCAGCAATCCCTCCTCCTCCAGCAGCTTTACCCCTTTTCCATGCCATTATCTATTCATTTCTCCATATAAAAACTTTGCAGTCTTCCTCCCTCCCCCAAGTTGTGACTGGAAACAAGACAGGTTACTGTGGTAGCTTGACTGTAAAGATGGCTACCAACGATTCTTTTCATCCTTGTGAAAAAGCACACTGCTTCTCCCATCAACTGGGGGAGACTCACCGCTCTCCTCTTGAATCTCAGGTTGGCCCTGTGATTCGCTTTGACTAATAGAATACAAGTGATGTTCTGTGAGTTCTAGAGCCTTAGCCTCAAGAGGCCATGCGGCTTCCATTTTCCCTTTCTTAGGATCCAACCACCACATAAAGAAGCTTGGGCTAGATTCATAAGGGATGGCAGATTTCGATATCAATATAGAGAGAGAAGGAGGGAGGGAGGTGCAGGTAGCCCACAGCCATTCCAGCCATTCTGGAACCAGACACATTTCTAGATGTGTGGGTGAAACCATCTCGGATATTCCCAGGCTGAATGGCAACCACATGCGGATTCCAGTTGCATGACTCAGAGCAGAAGGACTGCTCAGCTAATCCCAATCAACCCACGAAATTATGAGAAATAATAGAACTTGGTTTTTAAGCCACTAAATTTTGGGGTTCTTTATTGTGCAGCCCTAGATAACTGGTTTTTTTGGTTCCCTCTCCTAACTCCCTACTACACCCGTCACTTATTTTACTAATAGAAAATAAATGCAAGGGTGCCTGAATGGCTCAGTCAGTTAAACATCTGGCTCTCGATCTCAGCTCAGGTCTTAATCTCAAGGTTGTGAGTTCAAACCCTATGTTGGGTTCCATGCTGGACATGAAGCCTACTTAAAATCAACCAATGAATCAATCAATCAATCAAAAGGAATAATTTATAATAACAGAACTCTGTTAATAGGGTCTGACGAACAGATCACTGGTTGAGTGACTTCATTACAATGAATTTTAAAAAATTCATCAGTGCCAACAGTAGCCAAAAAGAAGACCTCCCAAAAGTTCATTAACAATAGAATAGATAATAAGGGGTGCCCGGGTGGCTCAGTCATTTAAGTGTCTGACTCTTCACTTCCACTCAGGTCATGATCTCATGGTTCATGGGTTCGAGCCCCATGTCAGGCTCTGTGCTGACAGTGCGGTGCCTGCTCGGGATTCTCTCTACTCTCTCTGCTCGTCCCCTGCTCACGCACTCTCCCCCCCTTCTCAAAATAAATAAACTTAAAAAACAACAACAACAATAGAATGGATGATAAATGGTGGTATATTTGAATAATGGTATAATTGAATAATACAGCCATGAGGACTTACTACATAAATGAGTGAATTTCACAAGGATACTTTGAGTGCATGATGCCAGATAGAAAAGAGTACCTATTGTATTATTGAACTCAGCTGAGGATAAAAACAGGCAATTCTAGGCTAAGCTAATAAAAGTCATAACGTACCCCTTAGAAGGAAGTGGGTGAGGAAGCTTTTTTTTTTAATGTTTATTTATTTATTTATTCATTTTAGTAATCTCTACACCTGACATGGGGCTCGAACTCACAACCCTGAGATTGAGAATCACATGCTCTCCCAACGGAGCCAGCCAGGTACCCCTTGTTGTGATTTTAAGATACTATCTCAGCTGTCATGAGGAGGAGCTTTGTTGATATTCCACATCCATGAAAATGGAGGCACACATAGCATTTATTAGGAGATAAACAGTTTCCTTCATTTTTTTTTTTTTACATTTTTGAACATGACTTTCCATTCTAAATGAGAAACCTACTTGAAACTCCAAAACCCGGAAAATGAAAAAAAAATCTCTCTCCCTTGGGATGGCACAATTCTGTACCCTCCCTCAGCACACAAATTACACAGCTCCCCAGACACCGCCATCTGAATTCAGACCCCAAGGTAAGCTCGGAGGGAACCCTGAAAATAAAAGACGGATGGAGACCCATCACACATCCCCAGGGAGGAACTGGTGAGACATGCATAATTCAATCCACAAATACTTATTGCCTTGCACGTGTCAAACACCGTGCAAGCCACTGAGCGTGCAATGATGGGCCAGACAGACACCTTTTCCTGCCCCCTGATGGTATATTTATTTTTTGTTTTGCCCATCAGTTCAATTAATATGTCCTTTTTGACAAAGAAGGTTGTACAACAAAATCCATGTCCTCGTGTTCCCACACACAGCTAGAACACATTTTTTAGCCTCCCTTTCATTTGGATTTGACCTTGTGACTGCATTTCGTTGGAGGAGAATGTGGAAGAGAAGCAGAATGTACACTACTGCTTAGAAGAAATACACACTCTTTTATGAGCACTCTTCCTCATGCCTTTTCCTCCTTCTCACTAACTGGGGTGGAGATTATCCCCAGAAAAGCCCTAGAAGTTACATACTATTGCCAACGGCAGAGATTTTGCCATAGTTGGTCTCTGATTGACTGCTTGGAAGAAAACCTCATTGGAGTGTTACATGAATGAGAAATAAAGTTCTACGGGGGTGTTAGCCCCACATTGGGCACGGACTACTTAAAAAAAAAAAAAACGAACTTGTAAAAAAAAAAAAAACCAGAATGCAATTAAAGAATATGCATAGTGTCTAGAAATATCTTGTTGAAGACCACCTACAACATGAGGTGTAATTAAAGATATAACATATCTTAACTCTCTGGAAACAAAAACACACATTATAACATGCAAACACATCATTCGATGAGAGTCCACAATTTCAGAAATGCGTCGTGTATAAAAGGGTGGGGCAGGTGAATTACCTCTATGAGTCCTCTAAAATAGAACAAAGAGCTGCCTACTTTCCACATAAGTTAATATATTATTTTGGTTGTAACTAGTAGAAACTGTATCAGCTTGAGTGAAAAGAGGAATTTATCATTTTCTTAAGTTTATTTATTTATTGAAAGAGAGAGAGAGCACGAGCAGGGTAGGAGCTAAGAAAGAGGGAGAGAGAATCCCAACCAGGCTCTATGCTGTCAGCACATAGCCTGATGCGGGGCTTGAATCCACAAACTATGAGATCATGAACTGAGCTGAAACTAAGGGTCAGATGCTTAACTGACTGAGCCACCCAGGTGCCCCAAAGAATTTATTATCAGAACAACAGATGGCAATCCCCACTCTTAAAGCTGGGGAAGAAGGCTTGCAAGCAGATCTCCACACCCTGTGTCCACAGGCTGTGTGGTCCACAGCCCAGTGTCAGTCCAGGAACTAATAGTTACTTGTATGCAGCAAGGGAAACACAGAAAGTAAGCCTAAGTATTCAGAAACTTTTATAACAACTTGATATTGCCACAACATCTAAGCACATGACTTTAAATTTTGCAAAATTGTTGGTCTCCAGTATGACATACTTTTTCTAATATCACTATAAATTTTAAAGAAACAGATCTTCACCAAATATAGTTTGAGATGCATTGTTTTACAGGACCCTGCCTGGCCCTCCTCCGCCATACATCTCCTCAGGGGGCAAGGAGACTATGGGCCAGCGGATGTGTTGATCCAAATTTCTTAAGATCACATCGCAGGACCCCAGAGATCTTTGTCCAAATGTGCAGGAAGAAAGACAAGTATAAGAAAGTGACTCCAAACTGGCTTAAAAACAGAATTACTCCTTTACTCTGGCCTATCTGTCTTGACCATGTTTTCCCTCTGTCTCTACCTCATACTTAAAAAATAAACATAGAATGGGAGGGGAAAAAAGGATGATGATCAGAAAAAGAAAGGAGGCATAATGAGAAGCTTTGAAGATGTGGAAGCAGAAATGATATCACCATGAGAAAAACATGGTGTCTTTTCCCACCCACCCAACATCAAACAATGAAATAGAGACCCTTCCCCAAAGAGTTATCTTCTGATATTGTAGTGGTTCAATAAGTAAAAAATCAACTGGCCTCAAGTTCAGCTCTTTTTATTTTAAGTTTGTTTATTTACTTTTAGAGAGAGAGAGAGGGAGAATCCCAAGGAGGCTCTGCACCACCAGCGCAGAGCCCGATGCGGGGTTCGAACCCAAGAACCTTGAGATCATGACTTGAGCTGAAGTCAAGAGCTGGACGATCAACCTCCTGATCCACTCGGCACCCCTCAAGTTCTGCTCTTACCTGCTCATGCAGGCAACAGACATGCTCAGTGCCCAGTTTGCCTCCAAGTGCCTGAAGGTCACAACTCTGCATGCAGTCACTGATGTCCACCACTCCCTACTCTCCCCCCAGGCGTCCACCAGTTTGGAATCCAGTTCACGATGCCCTATCTCTAGCTGCTCTTTTCTTCCTGTAGATCCAGATTCGCCCAGCCCTGGGCTGCAGAACTAATGAAACATAACTGCCAAGAAACCTAAATACACCTAAATACACAAAGTACTCACTTTCTTGATCCAAATTGGAGGAAGCCAAGAAGGGAGAACCTGGGAGCCCTTGAGGTCCGGTAGCTCCTTGTGGTATTGGAAAAGAAAACATCTTTGTTTACTCATTTACTTTTTTATAGTAGTTCTGCCGGGCGCACCTGAGTGGTTCAGTCAGTTGAGCTTCCAACTTTGGCTCAGGTCATGATCTCATGTTTATGGGTTCAAGCCCTGCGCCAAGCTCTCTGTGCTGACAGCCCAGAGCCTGGAGCCTGCTTTGGATTCTGTGTCTCCCTCTCTCTCTGCCCCTCCCCTGCTCCTCCTGGCTAGCCTGTCTTTCAGTTTATTTATTTACTATTTACTCAGTAAATCTTGCAAACTTCTTCCATACAAGATTTAAGGTGAAAGAAAATACAGTAATTATTGTAGTTCTAAGCAGTCGGAGCAGGGATTGGGGTCTGGATGCACACGCACCACGTGGAAGAGAAGCTGGCACAGGTTCCCCCACCACTTGGAGGTGAGAAACTGGCAAGCCAATTTAAGGGGGGGTGGGGTAGGGAGTGTGACTGCCATGAGAGAGAAGATGCTAATCCCCAAATCTCCATAAGTCATAGTTCCTGGAGACAGTAGACCTGGTGTTGTTAAAAAGAAACCAAAGCAAAGTAGATCAACCTCTTGGCACACCACTGGCTGAAGCAGTCACCAAGAGAGGACCACAGAGCAGAGACAGAAGTCCCAGGTTGACGGGAGCAGAAAGAGGCAAGGCCACCTGAAAAGGGGGCTGTGTGGTTACTTCCAGAGTTTCACGCACCAGGCAAGAAATAAGAGATGTGTGCTTGCCTTCGTTACAAAGTTGACTTTTCCACCTGCTGCATTTTATGCTTGTCTCCCAAAGTGAACTTGTGCTAAGAAGTCATGCTTTTCTGTTCAAACAAGGCCAAGAGAAGGGTTTCTGTAGGAACAGCAGTGGGGGCTGATGAAGCTTTCCTGAGTGGGAGAGAAATGCCTGGCAGGGTCACAAGCAACGAAAAAAGGAAAACGTTCTAAGAGACAGTAATAAAAGTAAAAGTTCAATGACGTCCTCTGAGTGGGTTTATAATGCAAAGAACAGACAGCAAACAAGAGCTGCAGGAAATGTCTGCTGAATGGGTTTTGCATGGAGGTTGACGTTTCCACAGTGAAGAATGAGGAGCATCGTACAAGGAGAAAAGAGAAGAAGAATAAGGAGAAGGGTAGGAACTCAGTTCAGTAGTCTTGGGAAGCAAGGAGAAAAAGGCATCCAGAGGCCATCATTACCGTTCTCAGGGTAGGGGGTGGGGGGGCGGGGAGGGGTAAAGCACATTCAGATCCTTTCTGACTCACGGCCAAGAGGGGAATCACCTCCATATACTCATCTTTCACCATACGTCCTTTTTCTTTGAAAACATATATATGGTACCCTGTGGCCCTCCCCTACCTCCTCCGCTGTCCCTTCTCAGCCCACCCATGGCCTCCATCCATCCAGGTCTGTGCAATAACAGAAGGAAGATGAGGCTTTAGGAGATAGCCCAGCTCTTTGATCTTCCAGAGACAGCGCTGAGCCCCACTCCCCTGGGTGCCCATCACCTCTTCCTGCTCATTCAGAAAGTTTCATTGATCTTTAACTACTACTTCCCTGTGAGAAAAATAGAGTGAATGTCTTACCATTCCCTAGATGTGAAAGCTGAGGCTCTGAGAAATTAAGCAATTTGACACAAATATACCCAATACATCAGTGATTCCCAAGAAATGCTGAACAACCCATTTAAAATCCCAACTTATTGCCCTTCTGCAAGACCATCTTTCCATAAAGAACGGTTCAATGTCTCAGAAAAAGCTCTGCTAATTCATACAGGATGGGTGAGGGCAGTGAGAGCTTTAGCAATAACTTGAAAATGGAAATTATAACTATACTATCTCAAAGGGGAAGAAATAGTGGCAAAAATGACATGTTTGGAAAAAGAAAGAAAAAACTGGGACATGGAAATTTTCAAACAAAATAAAATATTCAGTGTCTTAATTAGATAAGATTTTGAAAGCATCCAAGTATTAATAGCACTCTGAAGCAGGGGAAAATAAATTAGGAGAGAGGGAAAGGGAGGGTATAAATGTTTATCTAAGTCTGCTCAGAGCACAATTACTACCTGGAAATATCTGTATTTATTTATTTATACTCTCCCTTTTCCTAAACAAGTTGAGGCAACTTGTAAGAAAGTATAAAATACGTTAAAATAAAATCAGTTTAAAACATGGGAAAAAAATTAAACTGGGACAAAAAGTAGGAAGGCAAGACAGAGAGAGGGAAGAGGTTAGTATCCAAAGGTGAGTGCCCAAACACCTGCCGGGCAAGGGAGTGTCACAGAGTGGCTGAGAGCATTTTGCTGTCAGACAAAACTAGGTCTGTGCTCCTCCTCTGCCATTCTTCTGTGACCTTGAACAAGTCCACTTAACAAGTCTCAGTTTCCTCCTCAAGAAGATGGAGATTGAAAAGAGCACTTACTACCTAGTTCTGTTATGAGGAATACAGAGAACATTTTTCCTAGGGTGTTTATCCCATTGTTTGTCAAACGGCCTGGAAAATAAGGCCTCCTATTGTAACCCACTCACATGCTAAAGGAAGCCCCCACGTAGGATTTAAGCTTTCTAGCACCCACCAGGATTGTAGGATTTACAGTGGGCACTGTAAATTAAAACAAATCCATTGGTCCAGAAAAGTATAAACGTTTTTTTCCTGAATCTAAACCTAGACAAAGAACTTTCTCCTATGGACCTCAACAAAGAAACACAATGAACTAAATGACTTTATAATAAATACAATAGTGAGCTATAAAGGTGGGTTTTTTAAATCTCACTCCTCATTATGCGCTCCAGTTTTATGCTGAAGCACAGGTAGAACAA
This sequence comes from Panthera tigris, assembly GCF_018350195.1. Taxonomy (NCBI): domain Eukaryota; kingdom Metazoa; phylum Chordata; class Mammalia; order Carnivora; family Felidae; genus Panthera; species Panthera tigris. The sequence continues at coordinate 142,613,014 of NC_056668.1, read as the reverse complement.
GGCAGTCCTTCAGAGACTCTTATAATATATGATTCAGGGGTACCTGGGTGGCTCAGTCGGCTGAGCGTCTGACTTCAGCTCAAGTCATGATCTCATGGTTCGTGGGTTTGAGCCCTGCATCGGGCTCTGTGCTAACAGCTCAGAGCCTAGAGCCTGCTTTGGATTCTGTGTGTGTGTCTCTCTCTCTGCCCCTCCCCTGCTCTCTCTCTCTCTCTCTCTCTCAAAAATAAATAAACATTAAAAAAAATTATAATATGTGATTCAGCTACCACATTCTCCAATTGTCATTTCAATATTGAGGACAGATTTTAGAGTTAAAAAAAAAATTCCTTTCATGTTTTGTTCTGTTCTGTTTTGTTTTGTTTTATCATTGGGTCCCTGGACCCTGGTCTATGCTTGGGTTTCTGGATATCTCTGGATCTGCTATTGTCAGATACAAAATCTTGTGGGAAGAGGAGGACAAAAATATATGTATTTTGGGCAATATTCCATAGAGAATCATCAGATTCTCTCTGGAGTCTGTGACCCCATACATCCAGACCCACTTTCCTGGAGGAATGGATAGAATACATATGCTGCAAGTAGAAATAATTCAATTAGTCTGGTCAATCTCATATGGATAGAAAAAGCTATGAAATAAAAGCACCTGTTAGAGTGTCTCAACTGGGAATCCGAAAGTTCACTATACTTAGCAAAATTGAGGAAGTGTATTTAATGCACGAATGAATGAATGAACGTACTGATAAAGGGTGGCTAACCAATGCAGAAAATGGAAAAATTACAGAGTTGTAGGAAATACAATTTGGCAAACATTGAGACCATGTTTATTACAGTAGAGTAGTATTTAAAAAAATACTTAAATTGGCTCTTACTTATAAGTTACAAATCATTCTAGTGTTGTTGATGGGATTTTAAAAGTTCTGAGGATTCCCATTTGAGTAGCACAGACACGCAATGTGTCACTTACGTGTCCTTTTGTCCCTTCCCACTTCCCTCAAGTCATAAAGAAATCATCTTCATAATAAAGCTTTTCCTCACCTAAAATACAACTACCTCCCATTTGACATTGTGTAGCCTTCTTATTTTTTTTTTCCTGACAATTTATTATTTTCTAATATCCTATGTATTTTACATTTCATCAAGATGAAACTCTTTCCCAAGGTGCCTGGGTGGCTCAGTCGGTTGAGCATCCGACTTCGGCTCAGTTCATGAACTCGTGGATCATGAGTTCGAGGCCCGCATCAGGTTCTGTGCTAGCAGCTCAGAGCCTGGAGTCTGCTTTGGATCCTGTGTTTCCTTCTCTCTCTGTTGCTCCCCACTTGCTCTCGCTCTCTCTCTCAAAAATAAATACAAATTAAAAAAAAAATTTTTTTAAGATGAAACTCTTTCCCAATTAAATTCTGTGATTAAAAAAAAATTTTTTTTAAAGGGGTGGGGCGCCTGGGTGGCTCAGTCGGTTAAGCGTCCGACTTCGGCTCAGGTCATGATCTCGCGGTTCGTGAGTTTGAGCCCAGCATCAGGCTCTGTGCTGACAGCTCAGAGCCTGGAGACTGCTTTGGATTCTTTGTCTCCCTCTCTCTCTGCCTCTCCCCTGCTCACACTCTGTCACTCTCTCAAAAATAAATAAAGATTAAAAAAAATTTAGAGTAAATTCCATGAGGGCATAAGTTTGTTCGTTGTGACATTGTTGGTAATAGCTAAAAAATTGAAACATCTTAGATTTCTATGAGTAGGAGAATGGAAGAAATGATGGCATGCCTATATTTGGAAACTATTTGGAAATATTGGAACCACTTCCAGACTGGAAAATATTTTACAACAAAAACATTAAATTAGATCTAGATAACTAACAGAAAATGCTGTTTAAGAATCAATGTTAAATGGAGGGGCTCCTGGGTGGCTCAGTCAGTTAAGCGTCTGACTTCAGCTCAAGTCATGACCTCACAGTTCCTAGGTTCAGGCCCCACATCAGGCTCTGTGTTGACAGCTCAGAGCCTGGAGCCTGCTTCACATTCTGTCTCCCTCTCTCTCTCTGCCTCTCCCCTGCTTGCAGGCTCTCTCTCTCTCTCTCTCAAAATAAATACATAAACTTATAAAAAAGCCTTTTAAAAAAATAGGGGATTTTAATGTGGGGTAGTTAAAGAACCTTAGTTTTGTCTGTACTATTTACATTTTTACAGAAACGAATTCACTTACATAGTTTAAAATGGACAAATACCTTATTTGCTTTAAATTCCTACAGAGGAGTGTCTAGGTGGTTCAGTTGGCTGAGCAGCAGACTCTTGATCTCTGCTCAGGTTATGATCCCAAGTCATGGGATCAGCCCCTTGTCAGGCTCCACAGCATGGAACCTGCTTAAGATTCTCTCTCACTCCCTCTGCCCCTCTCCCCAGCCCTCTCTCTCTCTCTCTGAAAAGAAAAGAAAAGAAAAGAAAAGAAATTCTTACAGAATCTGTGTATGTATCTATATTGATTATGCCTTAGACATACAATCTGATCCCAGAGCTGGTAAGAAGTTTGCTTTTTCTAAATCCCCACTTTATTATTCTATTCCTATCATGTTTCGTTCAACACTTCCTATGTGGAAATACTTTCACTTGTATGTATATCTTAGGAGTATGGTGTAGTAAATGTGACTTCGCTTCTCAGTCATATCAATTACTCCCCAGGAAAAAATAAATTGTGGGTTAACCCGGAAAGGGGTTGAAATCCCGAATGCAGCACCGACCGTAGCTCACTACCTCATCCTTTTCTTCTCCCATTCCTGCCCCGTCTCTACAGCCTGGTGTCCTTCCAGTGCTCTTATCAGGAGAATTCCAGGTGGCTTTACCTTCTGCTGCACGGGGGCCACCTAGTTACCTCCTCCTTCTCCTCCTCCTCCCTCTGGGATCCTTCCCTAACCACACTGATCAACTTTGGGCATCCCTCTCACAGACTTCCATGATCCCTTGCAACTTTCATGCCCTTAGCACTTACGACATCGAGGGGCCAGAGCAACTTGTACGGGAGCATCCACTACGTGCCCTCCTGCCAGACACAAGCCGCTGCGGATAAAGTGGGGTGAATTAAGGAGACGTGTTTCCTGCCCTCACGGAGTCCACAGGGTGAGGTGTTCCTCTGCGTGTTCGTTTCTCTTTAGATCCGCTCTCTCCAAATACTTTCCTCTCACATCCAACCCAGTAACTACATTGAACTTCACATTCCCAAGAATGTGCGATTAGATTTAAGTTTATTGAAAAAAATGGGGCGCCTGCGTGGCTCAGTCGGTTGAGCGTCCAACTTCAGTTCAGGTCATGATCACACAGTTTGTGGGCTCTGTGCCGACAGCCCAGAGCCTGGAGCCTGCTCTAGAGTCTGTGTCTCCTTCTCTCTCTGCCCCTCCCCTGCTCACTCTCTCTCTCTCTCAAAAATAAATAAACATTGAAAAGAATTTTTTTAAGTTTATTGAAAAACTGAAAAATAAATAAATGAAACCGGAAAAGAAACAAAAAAAGATTTTTGCACTTGGTGAGAGCAATATAATCTAATACTCTTTTCTAAAAGAAAAATAAATCTTGGTTTCACCCTTTGTGGTTCAGCAATTTTCTGGTCATAATTGCCTCCTGGAGTTACTATCTCTGGGTTACCTCAACAACTCCTGTTTAGTTTTTCCAGGATTACCAATCTGTTAAACTAATTCCTCATATTAAATTCTCTCGGGGCTCCTGGCTGGTTCAGTCAGTGGAACAGGTGACTCTTGATCTTGGGGTTGTAAGTTCAAGCCCCACGTTGGGTGTAGAGCTTCTGTAAAAAAAAAAAAAAAAAAAAAAAAAAGAGGTTAAAAAAAATAAATTCTCTCTACCAACATAACCACTGCAGTTCCTATCTCCCTGTTTGAACCCTAAAAACTATACCAAGAAATATTAATATTTTTATACGTGAGTGAATGGAACTTAATCTCTCCCTCACTCATTTTGCCTTATATTTCGCCCACTCTTTCGTGACACAATTAAAATGTAAGCCACTGAAGTCATCTCTTCCTGCCTTTTCTATGAAGAAAATTTCTCAAGGCAGCAATGCTTATGAAGCAAGAGCAAAGAAGCCAAGGAGCCGGGTGTTGAGGGGACATGTCACACTGACCCAAGACCTGTGCCTTTGACTTCCAAATAGTTCCAACCCCTGAAATCATCCAACATCGTTCCGGTTTGTTCTAAAAAGTAGGCTCCTTAAGGAGAAAACTTACATGATGTCATCCACTCAGAATAAAACCTAGTCCCAGGCGGTTCCTTAAAGAAAATTCCTACCTACTCCTCACTTTACTGTTTGCACTTACTGAAGCCATCGGCAAAGTAACGGAAATGCGGTTTTGCTTGTCGGTGAACAAGGACAGAACGTAGTTTGAGTTAATACCAGGAGGGGTTCTGATTCGTGGCAGGAAATTCAGTCAAACGGCAGTGGGTGGTGTGGCAACTCCCTTTACTGCACAGGTGCAGCTAACAAGAGGATCCCGAGGTCAAGTTTGACATTGACCATTCTTTGCCTGCTTCCCCAAATACAATCTCACTTATATAATATGGAAAGTAAGTTTGACTTTTTTTTTTTTTTTTTAAACGAGCATCTGATAGCTTAGCTATTAAAGAGCCATCCAGGAGGAAATTGCAGCTAAGGATTCTAACAAGTGGCTTGTTAGCGGAGAATGTCCTGACTGAACTAAGGAGCAGGCTTGTCACTTTTTACTCCATCCTCTGAGGATAATAAGTAAGGAGGACAAAATGAGTGCAGCCCTCCTGGGTCTCCCCTTAAGAGTTTAAAAGCAAAATATTGATTTTGAGTTACCCTGCTTCAACTCAGCTTTGCTCTCATGATATTTTTATTCCCTTGTAGATTCCTGGGTCCATTTGTTGCAGATTTTAAAAGTAAATCACTGGTGAATCTGTGGTGTGTCCATGTAACATTTCTGCACCTAAAAATATGGTCAATTGACACCTTAAAGGTCTCCGAGCAGCTCTAACTCTTAGTGACATCTCCAGTTGTGTCCCCAGGATGCTCAAAACAGATAAAGTGGATGCATTGATTTTAGTTGTATAAAACCCTTGACAAAATCTCTTTGTGGCCATCTCTGCAGTCTCTTGATGATTTATAAAGGATTTGCTTATGACACAAATGTGATCCTTCCACTCTTTTCCATTTTGTTTTTCAACTGGGTCCACAGTGAATTTCCTGAGGCCAGCAGACCAACAGCAGAAAATGCATAGGTACCCAGTGCTAGCCATGGAATCTTTACTCGTTTGTATTAGGAGATGGCACTAGAATTGTGACTCAGAATACCTATCAATATTATTGTCAATAGACCCTTCAACTGGACCACTTAGGACTGTCAAATTTTAGCTACCATTTTAAAATGAACTTTCTTCTGTATACAAAGATTTGTTGACTAAATTCAGATGAGTGAAAGCTTGGGCGGGGCGGGGGGGGGGGGAAGCATACAAATGTGTGCATTCTAAATGAACTTAGACATGCTTGAGTTTCTTGGGATGGGATAAAAATTACAATTTGGGGCACCTGAGTGGCTCAGTCGGTTGAGCGTCTGACTCTTGATTCCGACTCAGGTCATGATCCGAAGGTCGTGGGATCGAAACCGGTGTTGGGCTCAGCACTGAGCGTGGAGACTGCTTGGGATTCTCTCTCTCTCCCTCTGCCCCTCACCCCGCTCGCTCGCTCTGTCTTTAACATAAAACTTCTTTTAAAAGAGTTTACATCAGAAGATAAGTCTAAATTCTGAATCTTCATTTAAATTTCTCAAAATTCCCTAACTTTATTAATAATTGCATATGCATCCAAGGGAACGAACTTCATTCATTGTTTGCTGGGTCTTCCCACGAAGAGCCATTTCTAGCCAACAAAACGGATCTCAGCTTTTCCATCTGCAAAAGGAGGTTTTGGAAGTCTCCGAAATGTTTTGATATTAAATCCCAAATGGAGAAGATCGCTCTTGGCTGTGCCATAGAGATGCTAGGCAAACTTCATTATTTTTCACTCCGGCTTTTTACACCTCTGGATTACCTTCTATAAAATGAGTGTCACCCCATACCCCTGCGACAAATATTTCTCCACAGAGATGCTGCTAAAATCATCAAAAAGGTAAAAATCCATGTGCGCAATAACACGTATTGAGACACTGAAGGAAGGAACTGTAATAAAGAGATGAACAAAGCACAGATCATGGTGAGAGAAAAGCAAAGAGATCAGTGATCAAAACGCAAAAGACGTGAGGAAAGAGACAGAGGGGACTCCTAATTCAGCTGTGGGAGAGGGCTGGGGTGTCAGAAGAAGCTTCCAAATGAGGAGACAGCCAAACCAGATACTCACCAAGTGTAAAGAAGATGCTAGGGCTGCCATACTGAAGTACCACAAACCAGGTGGCTGGGAACAATAGAAATTCATGGTCTCACAGTTCTGGAAGGTGCGCAGTGCCAGCATGGCCATGCTCCCTCTAAGGGCCCTGGGGGAGGCTCTGTCCGAGGCCTGTCTCCTTGCTTCTGGTGCTTCCTTGACTTGTGGCTATGTCACTCAGTCTTCCTGCAATGCTCTGGCTCTGTGTGTGTGCGCGCGCGCGCGTGTGTGTGTGTGTGTGTGTCCAAATTTCCCCTTTGTCCAAGGACACGAGTCATACTGGATTAGGGGGCCATCGTACTCAGGTCTGATTTCATCTCTTAACTTAATTACATCTGTAATGAGCCTATTTTTAAGTAAAGTCACATTCTGAAGGTCATGGGGTTAGGACTTAAACACATAAATGGAGGTGAGAGACACATTTCAACCTATAATAGAGGGGGGAAAGCCAACCAGGCCAGGTAAGTTCCTGTACAGTCAGTGAGGGAAGGCTCCAAGGTGGGGCTTAAGTGTATGCTGGAAAGAGTGGAAGGAAACTGGGAGAGGGTCCTGGGGGCCCACCAAACACCTTGACTCTTATCCTCAAGATCATGGGAGGCCACTGAATCAGAGGCTTGGCATAATCAGATGTGTACTTTAAAAGAGCTCTCTGCCATCACAAAGTGGATGAATTGAAAGGGGCAAGATTGAGGCAGGGAGGGTCCCTTTCACAGAAGTAGAGGGCAAGAATAGCAACTCATGACTCCTTAGGAAATATTTCCTTGTCTAATTATTTAATTAACAACTATTACCTCATTAAAGCTAATTCCTATAAAGTGACTACCCTTGTAATCAGACTCACTGAGGTCCTACCAAATGCCTGGTATGGTATGATACTGGGTTATGAGGATATATATCAGAGATTAACATAAGTATCTGTATCATAGATACATCGTAAATATCTAAGTATAAATTATGAAGCACATCAACATGTTGAGAAGGCAATGCTGCATGAATTAAACAAAGAGAACAAAATAGATTAGAGAGAAAATAAAGGTCAGCACCCATGCAGTGTGTGTGGCTAAAAGTGAAAATTTTAGGAAAGACTTCTGGAGGAAGTGGGACTTTGTATGGGTCTTAAAAAATAAGGAGAATTTAGGGGCGCCTGGGTGGCTCAGTCGGTTGAGCATCTGACTTCGGCTCAGGTCACGATCTCACGGTTCATGAGTTCGAGCCCTGCGTCGGGCTCTGTGCTGACAGCTCAGAGACTGAAGCCTGCTTCGGACTCTGTGTCTCCCTCTCTCTCTGCCCCTCCCTTGCTCACACTTTGTCTCTCTCTCAAAAAAATAAAGATTAAAAAAAATTAAAAAAAATAATAAGGAAAATTTAGATAAAATCAGAACGAGCTGTGTTGATGTTTTAATCTCTCATTTCAAAACAAGTTGTCACTTTCTTCAACTACCAGGAGATGAACTAAGAACTCCTTAACAACGATAAGATCAGAGCAGAAGAATAATACCAGGTACACATGGCAAAATGCTTTATTTTGAAAGATGCTTTAAATTTTTGTAACTCCACGCGAGGAGATCTACCCAGTATAAAACGCCCTGATTCTAACTTTAACACTTGGACATTGGGAACTGGCTATTCTAGGGAGACAGCAAGAAATCTGCTCCCAGAAATATATACAGCACTGAATGTCAGCACTCTGGCAAGTAAACCGTGTCAGTGTCTTTCCGAGCCATCCTAACTTGTTCGGAATCCAGAAAGAAAGTGATTCATTTTTGCCCTTTAGGAATCAAGAGCATTTTTCATATTGTGAAATCTTGGCAGCGATTTCCTCTTCACAATAGGCGAGGGGGGGAAAGCTGCATTAGGTACCATCTGTCAAATACAAATCCTTCAAAACTAGCAGTGACACCAGAATAAAATAACATGGTGTAAATGTGGACAATTTGTCTTACGTGCATAATCCTGTTAACAGAAGCTGTCTTCACATGGTTTATTATCCTCACTTTTTAGTGACATTAAAAAATTTCATGCCCTTCTATGTATCCCACTACTTCCTGTGAGGGGTTATTAGGATTAACATGCTTTGAAAACTTTATAACTATTTTCTGATACATGCCTCAAGCCTCATCAAATAATAATTCAACATTGGGAACTAAAAAACAGTGGTGTGGACTGCAATATGGTTGCTTTCTTCACTATGTACGCCTGGGGGGAAAACTAATATATCAAAATAGGGTGGTTTTAGTTATAAGCCATAGAACTCCAACTAAATATGGCATAAAAATTAGCCAGTATGTTAAACAAAGAGAAGTTATGTTTAGGCCTCCTGTTCTGTAAAAATGCATTCAATGTGGAAACTTGCCCTCTGCCCAGGATGAAAATTTAGGCAGTCCTGTGATTTTTCTAGTAACTATGGGAGGAAGGAAGGAAGAAAGAGAGAGAGAGAAAGAGAGGGAAAAAAAGAAAAAGAAAGAAAGGAAAAGAAAAAAGAAGAAAAGAAAGAAAGAAAGAAAGAAAGAAAGAGAAAAAATCCTGTGATTTTTCTAATAATTCCGGAAGGAAGGGAGGGAGGGAGGGAGGAAGGAAGGATGGAAAGAAGGAAGAGAGAGAGAGAAAGAGAGAGAGGGAGAAAAAGAAAAAGAAGAAAGAAAAGAAAGAAAAGAAAAGAAAAAAGAAGAAAAGAAAGAAAGAAAGAAAGAAAGAAAGAAAGAAAAAGAAAAAGAAAAAATCCTGTGATTTTTCTAATAATTCTGGAAGGAAGGGAGGGAGGAAGGAAGGGAGGAAGGAAGGAGGAAAGAAGGAAGGAGGAAGGAAAAAAATAAACTTTAAAAAAATTACAAAATTTGACAGTGATTTTAAGGCAAACATTCTCCTTTCTTAATTCCGAAGCCTTCTGGAGAACAGGAAGCTGGAGACAGTGGCATGAGCCTGCTCTTTCTTGCCCTTTATCCCCATCCGTCCTTCCTTACTCCCCTGATCAGGGTTGCTGACTCACTAGGAAAGTCAAAGCAGCTGGGAGAGAAGATGGTGAAAAGGAGCAGAAAAATGTCACTGGACTGGTCCTGTCATTGCCGTATTATGACATGTGATCCAGCCAATGATGAAAGTTGATTCTCCTTCTTGGGAGCTTTCATAGTTTGTTCAGAGACCATCAGTGGGACCACCATGCACTTCCTGTGACAAGGGTAAAGGATTTTCTCTCTTTGGCCATTCTCCGCTCTGCTATTTGGAATTTTCCAGCAGTCCACTCCACACTCGCTTGTGGCCTAATTGCCCCTACAGGTGGCCCTCCTTTTGGAAAGAATTTAAAATGTCTCTCCTTTCCCTTTTCTCTTCTCTTCTCATATCCAATCCTTGGGAAAGTCTCACTCTCCCTTTAAAACAGAATTTCTAACATCCACCTTCAAGGATTTCAACTGAGGGGAAAGAGAGTTGTCACAGATCGACCTGAGTGAACCTCTCAGAGACGATCATCCTGATGATGTTATTATTTATTGGCCACATACTAGTGCCCACTACTTTTAAATTTTTTTAGTGTTTACTTATTTTTGACAGAGAGAGAGACAGAGCATGAGTGGAGGAGGGGCAGAGAGAGAGGGAGACACAGAATCAGAAGCAGGCTCCAGGCTCTGAGCTGTCAGCACAGAGCCCAACACGGGGCTCGAACTCACGGACCATGAGATCATGACCTGAGCCGAAGTCAGATGCTCAATCAACTGAGCCACCCAGGCGCCCCTAGTGCCCACTACTTTTAAAAACACTTTTCATGAATGAACTCTCTGAATCTTCACAATAAACCTATGCAGTAGGAATTATTAATTACCTCCCGGAAACTGAGGCACAGAGAAATTATAAAATTTTCTGAGTCACTCAGCCAGTAAATGCTGCTGCATAGAGAATTTCTCTTTTCATTGCATTCTGGTGTCACAATTAGGTTTCCTGACTGCCTTTTGCCTCCACTCATCCCCTTTGCACACACCCTGTGCCAGTCCTGAGAGAACTCCTCCCAAGAGAAAAGGATTCCTAGCACTGTGTTCAGACCCTACACAGATAATGTCTTCTATATCCATGTGAAACCAAGTCATGCAGTGTCTGACCCAACTCTTGCTTTCACCAGAGCTATGCCAATTCAGTCTCCAGACATTTGGCCAACATCCGGGAAGAAAAACACAAGACAACCCAAGCAGTCATAGGAAGAGACCCAGATGGTCTTGCCTCATTCCCACCTTGACCTTTACTTGTTATTCTTTCCTTCTTAGCTTGTTCTTTGATAGTTAGGGAAGCAAGTGAGCTTGGCTCTTTCAGCTGGATCTTGGGTTGTCATCTTGGTCAAAGGCATCCTAGTTAATAGATAAACCAAGGGCTACAAGACCCAAGCCCACAACCTCTCAGGCCGACGAGGTAATGTCAAACAGGAAACATTGGGAAACAATCAGTTCCCACTTTATTCACACGAGTGAGGATTTGGTCAATTCTACAATATAAATATGTATGTTTTCAGCCATACGTTTATGGAACATTAGAGCATTTCATCTGCAAAATCCACTAAACTGGAGATCATCAGCGATCTGGCAAAAACAAATGAACGCTGTTATGTTCTATGTAAAGAAAAAAAAATCTTCAGTCTCCTTTGCGTGTGTCACTGGCAGATGTGAGGACAAGTCAAATCGTAAGCAAATTCAGCTAATCAGAACGCTGAAGATGTCTCCTGTACCTCAGTGATTGACCTGTCCCAGCTATCAATTTAAGAAGCTATCTATAGGAGTTGCGAAGGCTCATTTTAAGCAAAACGAATGTATTAAAATGTGTATCACAAAAGATTAGTGCTCAATAGTAAAGTTCTTAGTAACTGACAATAAGAAGGTTTTATCCATTTTAAATATCCAGTCTAAATGAATAGTTGATTTTTAAAAAGAAATGCAGATGGTAAAGAACATGAAAAAAAGCTCCACTTCAGTCCTTAATTAATTTTTAAAATGCAAATCAAGGCAACATACCATTGTTTAACCTATCAGACTGAAATAACACCTTTCTCAAAGTTATGTATCCCTTTCCTGATTTTACAGACTTTTTACATAGATATTCACTTTTAAATGATAAAGTCAGAAATGCAAAGAATTTCAAATCTGCAGATATTTCCATTGGATTGGCTGGAGAGGAAATCTCGAAGAGAAAAGGTCAGAAGAGTTACTGAAACAAACCTGAGTTTATGGTAAGAGATACTAACATTTTTGTGGTCCTTGATTCCTATGGGTAAGTTTGGTTCCCAAAGGATTAAAGCCATTTACACCAGCACAGTTGATACTTTCAGCAATGTTTATTGTTTTAAAAATGTTCATTAGGCAAAAAAGGGACTGTGGGTTTGCTTTTGTTGTTGTTTTCAATTGTGTGAATTACTAGTAATTTACATCTTTGTTTTCTAGAAGCAGTCTTTTTCTGTGAACATTTTTGCTCATTATCGCTTATATTATTCCCTCATTTGACATACAGTATTTGCTGTGAACATTCCTGCCTCTATTGTTCTATTTCATTTTGGTTTGATGCTTTTTGAATCGTACCTTCTCTGTAGTCAAATTCATCTCTCTTTTCCTCAGTAATTATAAAAACATTTTTGCTTAGAAGATTAAGTTTGCTCCAAAAACGTGGTATTTGGGGGTGTTTCTTATCCGAAAATTTTTTCATCCTAAAGTCACTGGGAATTAATTTTGACATGTTACTTAAGGTATCGATTTAAAATGAAGTTTCCAGCAGCAGCTGGGTGGCTCAGTCGGTTAAGCATCCAACTTTTTGGCTCAGGTCATGATCTCATGGTTTGTGAGTTCGAGCCCCACATCAGGCTCTGTGCCAACAGTTCAGAGCCTGGAGCCTGTTTAGGATTCTGTGTCTCCCTCTCTCTCTCTGCCCCTCCCCTGCTCACACTCTGTCTCTCTCTCAAAAATAAATAAACATTAAAAAAGTGTTTTAAATAAAAAAGTAAATAGATACAATAAAAGGAAGTTTCCTATCCCTCACAATTACTGAGCTGAGTCACCAATATCATTTAATGAAGAGTTGTTTTCTGTATTCATTTGTGGTGGCTGTCTCGTCGTATGTATATTCTTATATCCTAAAATTTCTGCAGATTTCATCAGAATTTGCACGGAATCAAGTTCAAGTTCCATCTGTGGTCCCTGTCCTATCCCAAATCCAAATATTTGTCATTTACCTCATCAACAAGCCCAGCAGCCTCTAATCCAAAGCATCCTTGACACCCGTGGTCTCCACATCGATGGTAGCACCTGCTCAGGCTACCAGCATCTCTTGCTTGGACCAGTGCACAAACCTTGAATTTCTATATGGCAGCCAGAACGATACTTTAAAAATATAGATCTTGCTTATAATCTGCTGCTGCTTATAATGCTTCTTACAGCAATTACACTAAAATGTAAAATGCTTATTGGGGGACCACAAGGGCCTGGGTGATCTGGCCCCTGACCACCTTTCTCATCCCATCTCATGTCACTGTCTAGCCAGAGTCTCCAGAACTGTCTCCTTCCAGGTTTAAGAATGCCTTAAACTGGATCTCACCTTGCGGCTGCTGTACGTACTGTCCCCGCTGTCGCCGTGCTGAGAATGCCCTTCCTCCTCATTCAGGCTGCAGTCCATCATTTGGGGCTCACTGACAGGACCTCCTGAAGGCGGGCTTCCCTGAGCACCCTGTCCAGAGGAGCTCTCCTGTCAGTGTTTCACACCAACCTGCTTTACTTTCTCCCCCACTCATATCAGGATCTGCAATTGCCTTACCTACTTGTTTTCCATTTTGTTTTCTGTCTTTACGTTTATAAATTCTTTGAAAGAAAAGATCTTGTGCGTCTTCTTCATTCCCATAAACCTAGCACTTAGAAAAGTGAATGTTACAGTAAGTGTTCAGTAACTATTTCTTGAGCAGATGGGTGGATGGCTGGGTGGATGGATAAAAGGGCAATCCGGAGTCCCCTGGCGCTCTTCCCCAGCACCTCCATCCTTAGATTAATGTCTTCTGCAGTGACCTAGTGTTTGTTATCACCCAAGTATGCATTTTGCCTTTTCCTGTTCCTTACAGCCTTACGCTTGTGAGGCTGTGTGTGTGTCTGTGTGTGTGCGCGCGCGCCCCATCCCCTGGTCCAGGAGTGGCCCCGTGTCTCTAGGCACAGAGATTGGTTCAGTGATGAGCAGGATAGAATACCTAATTCAGGCCTGAGACTAGAGGAGAAGCGGGGGTGGGGGGCTTCTGGGGAAGTATCCGCCTCTTTCTTCCGTGTGATGGGAGATATGAATTAGACTTGATGTGATCCCAATGAGAATCTCAGCCAGGTTTCTTTCACAGCAAAAGCAATAAAGGAAGAAATTAACAAAGGTAGATGAAGATATACATGAATACATGGTTTTTCTTTTCCTAAAATATGAATTTAAATGCTTAGTTAATTTATTTCCTCTTTTTCATTTTGTTTTATAAACTCATTTAAAGCTGCGGCTTTATAGATACCTGTCAAGCTAATTCTAAAATTCATATGGAAATGTAAAGGAGCTGGAACAGCTATAGTTTGGGCTGTTTCTTATTAATGTGGGCATATGTTCCCACTACTCTTTTAAATATACATTAATTCTATTCTTAATTCCTCTTTTAGTCCCAATATTGTTAGAAAAGAATGACTGCTTAGTTTCTGTGAATTCCAAAGTGGTTAGAGTTTTAAACATTCAAATTTATATTGCCAATTTATAATTTTTTTGGCAACAGTCAAAAAATATGATCATGTTGGGGCGCCTGGGTGGCTCAGTCGGTTGAGCGTCCAACCTTGGCTCAGGTAATGGTCTCACAGCTCGTGAGTTCGAGCCCCACGTCGGGCTCTGTGCTGACAGCTCAGAGCCTGAAGCCTGCTTCTGATTCTGTGTCTCCCTCTCTCACTCGCATTCTGTCTCCGTCTCTCTCAAAAATAAACAAACATTTTAAAAAAAATTTTAAATACGATCATGCAATTTCAACTATTTTGGAGGTTAAAAGTAAATATGAGATTTCTTTTTGGAAAAAAATCGTTTAATAAAACTTCTTCAAATTCTTGAAATGTCCTGCCCCATAACTTTAAAAGTAAATATCAACTTAAATTTCAATCATCTAATTGCTTGATTTTGCCCATTGTATATTGTGAAGCTAAGAATAAAAACCACATCTTTACTCCATAGTTCTCTATGGCCTGGTGCCATCAAATCTTTTGAGAGAGAAAAGGGATAGAAGTTTAATAGCTATTCTTAACGAAGAAATGACTTCACTTTCAGAGCTGTCACACTCTGTCACACAACATCTGAGAATTGTCAACAGAAAAGGAACTGGCCACTTTCCTCATGTTCAGAAAGGGGAAACCTGAGAAGAACGGCACCATTTTTTACAAGCTTTTTAAAAATGTTTTTATTTATTTTTGAGACAGAGGGAGACAGACCATGAGCAGGGGAGGGGCAGAGAATGAGGGAGCAGGCTCTGAGCCAATCTGAAGCAGGCTCCAGGCTCTGAGCTGTCAGCACAGAGCCCGACGTGGGGCTCGAACTCATGGAGTGTGAGATCATGACCTGAGCCGAAATCAGACACTCAACCAACTGAGCCACCCAGGTGCCCCTAGAGAATGGCACCATTTTCACAAATGTGGGACACATTATCTTCCTTACATCTAATTTCTGCAGATCATTTTGTATTAATGGGTATACTATGAACTCCTAAATGCAGGAAGTTAATTGAAAGTATACTATTGTCCTTCTTAGTCAAAGATACTGGCAAAAGTGTTGCTTCCTGTATTTATAAGCACAGCTAAAGAGATTGAAGGGACACCCGTATCCTTTCTTGGGAATCACAAGTTTGAGTATTGTATTCAGCAATAGTAATACTAGATCTTTAAAGAACTAGGTGTGCAAAAATCGATACATAACAATCAATCCATAAGTAATCATTCTGTCTTTTAATTCAAACATTCACCCTATCTAGATAGCATCTTAAAAATAGAATTTTTCTTCCATATTAAATTGTCTCTTTTTTGCTGTTGCCATTGTTTGATTCCTTTTGTATTACCAGTAACCTTTGTAAGTTCACATAATAATAATAGCAACGATGTTAAAGAATTAATAGATTGAACAATCCTCAAAGACATAAATCTAACCTTATTAATCCTGGCATCCTCGGGTTAGCAGGGAGCCGGGCACCTACTCAGTCCTTCATAAATTTGTGTTAAATGAGGGTACGTGGCACTGAAAAAATGTAATCCTAGAAAAAGAATGATGTTGTCCAAGGTAAGTCACATACCGGGAAGCGGTGGTTAAGATCCCTTGACTTATTTGATATTCCACTAACGTTTTCTCTCCATTCTGGAAGCCATTAAACCCAACTATTCATTGTTGCAAACAGTTTCTTCATAATCCCAGTGAAGAAGGAGGAAAACAGGATCAAGGGAGAGGGAAAAAAAGAAAAAAAAAAAAAAAGGAAGAAGATACAGAAATAACAAAATTACTCCAGTTTATCTCTTAGTGTTTTTTGCTCATAATGAGCCATCTAGGAAGTGGATTTGGGTCCAGGAGAGAGGGTCTATACCAGCTGTTCAATCAGACATCCCACAGTCCACATTCAGCCCACATGTTTTCTTGGCCCTAGGCAAAATTTTTCTGGATTTTATGACATCTAAATGGTTTTCAAAAATTTAAATCCAGAAAAATCAGAATAAATATCTAAATTCTTACTTTTCTTGAGTGAAAACCAGTAGAACTGACAAAGTTGGTCTCCAATTCTCGCCAGATGGCAGTGGGCTGGGGCTGAATCATGATTGCCCCTTTGGATGGGGGCATGTGTTATCCAGTGTGTCACAGACCCCCCACCTCCAATTGTGTCTGCAACGTCTAGGTCAGCTGCATTTGTGATGGTTGGACTGCAGACAGGTGGTCAAGCACAGTGACTACCGGCATGGACTCTGGACCAGATTGTCCGGGTTTGAATGCAGGTCCCACCATTTTTGACCAGGGCTCATCTTGCGGGGCTGGTCATCCGGACCTCGGTTCCTTATTTGTGAAGTGAGACAGTAACTGTTACCCAACTTCGTGACAGGATTAAATGATTTAGTACACGAAATACTTAGAACAGTGCCCCACACGCTGCAAGCACACCCAAGTAAGCATCAATTATCACCATCCTGCCTGAACTGTGTTTTCTTACGGGGAGGTTAAAAAAAAAAAAAAAGCTCAGGGGTGCCTGGGTGGCTCAGTCACTTTAGCATCCGACTCCTGATTTGGGCTCAGGTCATGACCCTAGGGCTGTGAGATCGAGCCCTGGGTCCGACTCCGTGCTGAGTGTGGAACCTGCTTAAGATTTCCTCCCTCTCCCTCTGTCCCTCTCCTTGGCGCTCTCTCTCCCCCTCTCTCTCAAAAAAAAAATAAATAAATAAATAAAATTAAATAAATAAATAAAACTAAAAAAACTAATAAATGAATGAATGAATGAATAAATAAATAATCCAGAGGCAGAAAGATCTGCAACACATTAAAAGAGGACTCAGAGAGTCAATGCTGGGTTGTTACAAAACAGGAGGAGTAAGTCAAACAGAAGATGGCCAAGGGAACATCAGAACATCTCAGATGGAGCCCTCTTCCCATCACCGTAGGAAGATGCTTCTTAGTCTAAAGAGGTACCAAGGTATACAAATGAAGGTTTCAGAGGGTTTAGGGTATTGTTCACCATACATCAAATTCACCCAAGAGTATCTTATAAAAAAAAAAAAGGCACGACCCCAGAAATTCTGATTCAGTCAGTGCTGGATAAGAAAGGATTTGGCAATACAAAGGGCTACCTATTATAGTATTGTTATATAGCAAATGACTGGAAAAACCGAAATGTCCGTTAGTGGGGAAATGGATAAATAACCATGGTGCGACCATGTGAAGGAATACTCTTGCAACCGGCTAAAAAATGAGCAAGTTCTTTATGTATTGACATAAAATCATTTCCAACATTTATTGTGAAGAGGTAGGAAAAAAGCATGATGTGCAACGGTGCTATAATATGCTACCCTTGGGGAAGAATATAAATATGCCTCTAGTTGAATGAAATATCTCCAGAAGCATCCGTAAGAAACTGAGAACATTGATTGTGTCTGGGAACAGCAGCTGAGTGTCTGGGAAAGAAAAGGAAAAAGATACCCCTTTTTTATTCTCGAGTTTTAAATATATGAATCTATTGCTTATTTTAAACAATAAATGTCTTAGAAAACAAAATGAAAGAGAGGAAGAGAGGGAGGCAGGGATTGAGGGAGGGAGGTTGGAAAGAAGATCAGATCATAGGAAAATAGCACCTGCAAAGTTTTCCTGAGAAAATCTGTATAATAACACAATCCAGTCATGCAAAAGAGATTGGAAACGCAGAGGGCAGTGCACATAAGGACTGGCAATGAGCTCAGAATCCATTTAATTATAAATGGTGGCAGATCATTATAACAACTATACAACAAATGTTAAGTGTTCTCTGTTCTTGAAGGAAAAACAACATAATGCCAAACTGACAAGAATATAGGTATAATGTAGATATAATGGACTGGTACCTACATCTCAAAGCCTGTTGTCAAAAAGTCAAAGGTATGAGGCAGTGACTGCCTTAATTCCCTCACCCAATCAATTTCTATGTATGGAACATGTGCTATGCACTGAGGATCCAAGTAGTGGATGAAATAGACGAGGACCCACACTGTGCTGATACTTACATGCCACCTGGTTGTCCTCATTCCCAATCGCCTGTAAAAGCAGTTTTATTTCTTAGGCATCAAAAACCACAAGTGTGTTGTTTAAAGTCCTTGTTAAGATAGTCATTAGTGATAGGTTTTTTCTGAAATACTAATGGAGTGTGGAGAGGGAGAAAAGGAGACAAAAAACATAGACTGCATCACATACAAAAAAGAAGAAAACAAAAAAGGCAGCAAGCAAGAAGTACAATCCTAAAATAAGATAGCAGAATGAAGACCAAACACAAAACATGACAATATTGCTACATAACGAGATGGCTATATTGTATAGCTATACAAGTTGGTAAAACTCTGCTAAAACGCTTGAAAATTTAAGAACTAAATCAGTGAATGAAAATAAAAATAAAAAAGCTTTAAAGGGCATTTCCAGGTCCTATTCATTTCAGGGATAAGTTCTTATTAAACTGAGACTTGTATTTAAGTTGATCCGTAGAGAATAAACAAAATTCCCAACTTATTTTTACAAAGTTAGCCTATTATTGCGATCAAAGCCTAACAAACCTAACAAACCTAACAACACAGGCCAATTTCTCTTGTAAATATTTATGCCAGAGCTGTCTCGCTGACTCTGTTGGTGGAACATATATATGACTCTTGATCTCAGGGTTGTGAGTTCGAGCCCCAAGTTGGATGTAGAGATTACTTTAAAAAGCAAATCTATAAATAAATAAATAAACAAATAGATGAATAAATAAGTAAATAATATTTAATAATATTTATTTATTTATTTATCTATGCAAAACTCCCAAATAATAGATTAACATGAAGAGTCTAGCAATGCTTTATGGATATAAAATATGACCATAGCCAGTTCACTTCAGGAAGACAGGAGTATTAAATATTGGAGAATCTCTTAGTAAAATTCACCATAATGATAGATTATCGAAAAAGTAAATACGAAAAAGTAAACTAATCATCATAGAAACCAGAGTTGCCAGGGACTAGGGGGTTGGGAAAAGGGACCGATGGCAAAGGAGCACTTCAGAATTTTTCAGGGTGGTAGAAATGTTCCTTCTCAAGCAGTGTGGAGGTTCCTCAGAAAATTAAAAATAGACCTACCCTATGACCCAGCAATAGCACTGCTAGGAATTTATCCAAGGGATACAGGAGTACTGATGCATAGGGGCACTTGGACCCCAATGTTTATAGCAGCACTCTCAACAATAGCCAAATTATGGAAAGAGCCTAAATGTCCATCAACTGATGAATGGATAAAGAAATTGTGGTTTATATACACAATGGAAGACTACGTGGCAATGAGAAATAATGAAATATGGCCTTTTGTAGCAACGTGGATGGAACTGGAGAGTGTGATGCTAAGTGAAATAAGCCATACAGAGAAAGACAGATACCATATGGTTTCACTCTTATGTGGATCCTGAGAAACGTAACAGAAACCCATGGGGGAGGGGAAGGAAAAAAAAAAAGAGAGAGGTGAGAGTGGGAGAGAGCCAAAGCATAAGAGACTCTTAAAAACTGAGAACAAACTGAGGGTTGATGGGGGGTGGGAGGAAGGGCAGGGTGGGTGATGGGTATTGAGGAGGGTACCTTTTGGGATGAGCACTGGGTGTTGTATGGAAACCAATTTGACAGTACATTTCATATATTAAAAAATAAAAAAAATTAAAAAAATAAAAAAAAAAAGAAATGTTCCTTCTCTTGACTATGGTATTAGTTACACAAATATACACATTTGTTACAAGTTTTCAAACTACACTCTTCTAAAAAGGATGAATTTTTATTGTATATAAAGCATACCTTAATAAACTTGACTTTAAAAATCATTCACGTGATGAGCTAAATGGGCAAGGGGCCTTAAGGAGGACACTCATTGGGATGAGCACTGGGTGTTGTACGTAGGGGATGAATCACTGGAATCTACTCCTGAAATCGTTATTGCACTAGATGCTAACTAACTTGGATGCCAATTATTAAATAATTAGTTAACTAATTAATTAATTTTAAAAAATCATTCACTTGAGGGGCACCTGAGTGGCTCAGTTGGTTAAGTGATTCTAGGTTTCAGCTCAGGTCATGATCTCACGATCCATGAGCTCGAGTCCTGTGTCGGGCTCTGCATTGACAGAGTGGAGACTGCTTGGGATTCTCTCTCTGGGTGCTGCACGCCCCCCACCTCCCCAACCGCCTGGCTCACTCTCTCTCTCTCTCTGTCTTAAAATAGATAAATAAACTTAAAAAATATAATTCACTTGAATAAACACGCTATTTATTTGGTTTTTAGAAATGTGACATTACCTCAGATAAAATAAGAATAGGTGGCAAATTTCTTAACTTGTACACATCCACAAAATACAGGCACAAATTGTGTATTTACAAAAACATATTCAAATGTATTCTAAATTCCTATGTTTGTTATATATATTCAAAATTTAACATCAGGCTGGATGATTTAACATAAGCACTCCCACTAAAGTTAGATACAAGAGCCCAGTGACACTATTATTTATCATTTGTTGTGAGGGACAGTTCTGTATTCAAAAATTAAACTACTAGAAAAGAAGAGGAAAATGACCATGTCCAAGTGGAAGATGTGAAAAAAAACCCAAAAGATAAGCAAATGCAAAGCTACTCAAAGTCATAGGGATCTCAGAAGGTAGTTAATAACAAGATTATTCTTTGAAACCAATGGCTTTACAACAAATAAGATCCAATTAGAAAATATAATGGAGGAACCTGGGTGGCTCAGTTGGTTAAGCGTCTGACTTCGGCTCAGGTCATGATCTCATGGCTCCTTCCTGAGTTCGAGCCCCGCGTCGGGCTCTGTGCAGACAGCTCAGAGCCTGGAACCTGCTTCAGATTCTGTGTCTCCCTCTCTCTCTGCCCCTCCCATGCTCGTGCTCTGTCTCTCTCTGTCTCTCAGTAATGAATAAATGTCAAAAACAAATTAATTAATAAAAACTCCAATTCTCAGTTTCATCTAAAACAATAAAATATGAGAATAGCCAAGAAATTGCTTTAAAAAGAAAGTGGTGTGTATTTTAGAGATATGGGGGAAATTATATTACAAAGCTAAGATATGTAAAATAGCATGCCACTAAAACAGAAACAGTCAGATGTTCTAATGGCAGTTAGTAGGGTCCAAAATTATACCCACGTACAGATGGAAATGTGGTATATATATTTTTTAAAATTTCAGATAAAGGCTAATCAGTAAATGGTGTTTAAACGACCGGTTAGCTACTTGTTCCAACATCAAGATACATTTCTAAAACTCTTTTCCTCAAAATTAATTTCGAATGTATCCCAAAAAGTATGATAGGAAAACATTGAAAGAAATCTTAGAGAAGGTATGGCTTTCCCACAGCTTCACATAAAGCCCAACATGTATCAAGAAACCTATTCAAGGGATGGCCTGGGTGGCTCAGTTAAGCGTCCAACTCCTGAGTTCAGCTCAGCTCATGATCTCACAGTTCTTCAGATCAAGCCCTGCATCGGCTCCGAGCTAGCAGCACAGAATCTGCTTGGGATTCTCTCTCTTCCTCTCTCTCTGCCCCTACCGACCCCCCTCAAAATAAGTAAACTTAAAAAAAAAAAGAAAGAAAAATATTCAAATTTTCTGCGCAGAATGTGTTATCATAAACTAAGCTTTACGATAAAATAGGGGGAAATATTTGCAATGCTCCACAAAATATGATACATGTGACATCTAAAGAGCTCTACTAAAATATGATGCACAAATTAATCATTTTAGAAATGCAAAGTAATATTTTCCCTTACCAGAATGACAAAGACTAGAAGAATAAGTTATAGCTGGTGTTGGTGAGGATGAGGAAAAATGAATCCTCAATCTTAAACATTTTTATTGGGAATGCAAGTTGGCACAAAAAAATCTATTAATGCATATCAAAATTTTATACAAATATATTTGAACTAGGGGCGCGTGGGTGGCTCAGTTGGTTAAGCGCTGGATTTCAGCTCAGGTCATAATCTCACAGTTCGTGAGTTCAAGCCCCAGCGCCGGGCTCTGTGCTGACAGCTCAGAGCCTGGAGCCTGCTTCGGATTCTGTGTCTCCCTCTCTCTCTCTGCCCCTCCCCTGCTCATGCTCCATCTCTCTTTCTCTCAAGAATAAATAAACATTAAAAAAAAAACTAAACATATATTTGATCTAATAGCACCAATTCGAGGGATTTATTCCAGTGGAATAGTAAGACATGTACGTAAAGATTTTTATGCAAGGATGTTTACTGTGGTGTTGCTTATAATAGGAAACATTGAACAATGTGCATTTACATATTACATATGCATTATATTTGTGTAATACTATGTTCAGGCATATCTGGAAAGATATACAATTGTTAAAGTCAGGATGTTGATTCAAATTAGCTTATGCATTAACCTAATGATTACTCAGAAGGTAGGGCAGGCTCCACCATCAGCAACTCAAAGAAGTCATCAAGGATCCCCTTCTTTGCCTCTCTCTAAACTGTTCCTTGATTGGGCAGCTGGGTGGCTCAGTCAGTTAAGCACTGAACTTCAGGTTGAATTCAAACTCTCAAGGTTTGTGAGTTTGAGCTCCATGTCAGGCTCTGTGCTAACAGCTCAGAGCCTGGAGCCTGCTTTGGATTCTGTGTCTCCCTCTCTCTCTACCCCTCCTCCACTCACACTCTGTCTCTCTCTCTCTCTCTCTCTCTCAAAAATGAATAAACATTAAAAAAAATTAAACTGTTGCTTGAGCACTGCATTCCATTAAAGAGATTCCCTCCACTGTCCCAAAATGGTGCCAGCAGCCATCAGGAAGCTACTTGCTTCCTTCTTCTACATAAGTAGGATTGTAAAAGTAAAAAACAAAAAACCAAAACAAAAAACCTCTCTGTAACCAGCGACTCCAACTTATCCCCCTCAGCCTGGACCAGTAGCAATTTCCATGGAAACAACATATACTGATTGGCTTAGACTAAAGAGACTCTCCCCTATATTGGGTCTGGTATCACTTTTCCGAATCATGTGGGATTCTCACACCCCCAATCCCCCTCCCCCTAGCTCATGCTCTGTCTCTCAAAAATAAATAAAAATGTTTAAAACATTTGAAGTTCAAATAATACTGGATTTCTGAACATGGATGTTGGTTATACAAGTGCATTCAATATGGGAAAATTTATTGGGTTGTGTATTTAGGACATGTGTGCCTTTCAGTGGGTACTATACTTGAATTTTTAAAGTTTATTTTAACAATATGGCCTGAAATATGTAGATTACCATTTCTTTATAAGTTGTTTTAATGGATGACATGAATGCTTTTGGCTGTATAGTGTTGTTTGGCCAGGTGAGACTTTTCTACCCCGAAAAAGTTATAAAACTGAGGTCCACCAGTCCTGGATGGCTCAGTTGGTAGAGTTTGACTCTCTCTCTCTCTCCTTCTCTCTCTTTCTCTTTTTTTTTTTTTTTTAATTTTTGTAATGTTTATTCATTCTTGAGAGACAGAGAGACAGAACATGAGGGGCAGAGAGAGAAGGAGACACAGAATCCGAAGCAGGCTTCCAGGCTCTGAGCTGTCAGCACAGAGCCCGACGGGGCTTGAACCCACAAACCATGAGATCATGACCTGAGCGGAAGCCGGACACTCAACCGACTGAGCCACCCAGGCGCATCCCCCGGCTTTCAAAAATAAATAAATTAACTTTAAACTTAAAACAAACAAACAAAAAAACTGAAGTCCAACTGAAATGGAGATCCCACTCTCCCACTTAGTTGAGCTCTGAAGTCCTCTCTCTCCCCCTCACCTCTGTTCTCCTTCTTTTAACCCTTCTGAGTTTCAGTTGACTCAACTGGACAATCTTTCCAGTTTTTTGTGGTGATTAAAACCATAGTGAGTTTATGTCCTATCTCTTCAACTTGGTAGTGGTGTCTGACTTAAAGTAACTTACCTTTCACTGCCTCAGTTTTCTCATCTATAAAATGTTGTTAATAAAAATAGTTCCTAGCTCATACAGTTGTTGAGAGGATTAAATGAACTAAAAGAAGTAACGCATCGGAGCACGTGAGTGGCTCGGTTGGTTAAGCATCTGACTCTTGATTTCTGCTCAGGTCATAATCTCACAGTTTGTGGGTTCAAGACCCAAGTCGGGCTCTGAGCTGAGGGTTTGGGGCCTGCTTAGGATTCTCTCCTTCTCTCTCTGCCCCTCCCCCACTATGTCTCTGTCTCTCAAAAATAAATACATGAAAAAAGAAAGAAAGAAAAGGTATAAAGCAGTGAGAGTAGGGAGCTCATTGGATGAGGCTGGTTTGCATAAATTCTAGGACACACCTTTTAATCTCAAAATCCAAAGGCATTCTACAACCCACGATGACTTACAATCACTGTTGGTCAGGTGACAGTTGTGACATAGCTGTCACTGTCTGGGCTTACAGCTTTTATTTCCTTTTATGTATGTATGAGTGAAATATGAAAATAACACTTTGTCTAAAAAGGCAGTTCTTCTTTTAAAAAAAAATTAATCCAAGGACAATTCATCTTTATTAACTGCTTTGATCTTCATCTGAAATGAGAATATGTGCTCTTTTTTAATGTTTATTTATTTATTTTGATAGAGTGAGACGGCGTGTGCTGGGAAGGGCAGAGAGAGAGAGGGAGAGAATCCCATGCAGGCTCCTTGTTGTCCACATGGACATTGAGCCCAATGGGAGGCTCGGTCTCACGCACCGTGAGATCATGACCTGAGCTGAAACCAAGAGTCACAGTTTAACCGACTGAGGCACCCAGGCGCTCGCTTTTTCTTTCTTACTGACCAACAAAACAATGGTGTATGTTAATTGATGGCATCTTAGATTTCATGAAATGTCCTTATGAAATACCTCGTGAGGAAGTGTTTAGGGATTATTCTATTTTAAAAATATTTCCATGCTTTATTTGATTTTTAAGTTAGGTTTTAAAATCAATCATTTTGAACGAGGTATTTTCCAGTGATCTCTAAAGCTTCCCTAGGAACTGGGCAATTGAAAGACTTCCCAGGGACGCAGAGCACTGTGACCAGATTCTCAACAAATCACTTGCTTCCTTCTCCTCTTAAAATGCCTTTTCTCCCTTCTCCTTTGCTGATCCCAGAGGACCAGCAAGCACAGGATGTGGGCACAGGGTGTTCCTTGAGGCCTCCCCCCCACCCCCTTCCCTTCTGAGTTCAAGTGCCAGTTGTTCAGAAAGACCTCCATCAACCCCCCCCCCCCCAACCCATAAGCCCAGTGGTTCTCCAACTTCGCTACACATTGAAATCATTTAGACAACTTTCAGTAATAGTGATGCCTGGGTCTCACTCTCAGATACTCTGACTCAATTGTTCCTGGGGTGCTACCCCGGAACTGGGATTTTTTAAGAATTCCCCCAGACGACTCCGCCAAGATTGGAAACCACTGCATTACCCTGTTTGATGATTTTCTGAAAATTTCTTAATTGCTTACTTGATGCTGTTTGTGTCTTCCGCCAGCTTCTGAAGACACGGAAGCTTATTCTTGTCAACATTGTGCAGTCTGGTACCCGAGCACCCTGCTACGAGCTTAGCCTTAGAGCGCGCCTTTTAAGGAGAAGCGTAGAGAGCTTCGGCTTCCTCAAGAGTGGCCGCTAAGCCTCAGGAAATTTAGGAAGTAATTCAGATCGGGTCCCTCCTTGGGCCTTGGGCCACACGCGATTCCTGGCCCGCGTCCGCCCTCAGCAGCCCAGCTGAGCGGGATGTTAATGGGACGGACGGTCCCCTCCAGGTCCTCCTCTTTGATCAGCTTCGGGACAGTCTAGCAGATCGCTCCCCCGCCCCTGAGCTTCTGGAGCACCGGGCAGGGTCCGAGAACTTGTTTACCCGCTTCTGGGGTCTGAGAGTGCGAACAATGGGGGGCCTCAAAGGCAAGAAAACTCCCACGGCGAGGCCCTGGCGGGGTTCCGCGCACGCGGAGCAAGGGGGCGCTGCGCCCGCCGAGGTGCCCGCCTCTCCTCCCGCCGCGCTTCCGGGAGCGCGGGGCCTCGGCCGCGCGGCCTCCGAGGGGCTCGCCGCGTGGCTCGGCGTTGGCGCAGGCAGCTGCCAGGAAAGCCCCCCAAGCACCAGTAAAGCTCAGTTAAGCCTTTCGGGCCGGTGGTGCCCTGGGACGTGTCGAGCTAGCAAAAAGTCTGACCTCTCCAGGAAACTAAGCTGAAGACGCATTTTAAGTGAAAAAAGCAAGTTGTTGCGTACAAAAGCATGCAGATGGAGAGGCATACGCATACCTGCTGGTGCAAACATGTAATAAGCCCCGGAGATACACGCAAGGAATTAGTCGTGGTTGTCGTGAGGCCGAGGCGCGAGACGTTGCAAGCTGGTGGTTTTCCGAGTTGTTTAAAAGCCTTGTGCAAGTGTGTTTAAGTAGATACATATTGATTTTATATTGTCTTACGTATTGTGTGGTGTTGTATATAATGTATAATAATGTATTCTGTCGTTGTGAGAGGCAATACATGTTATTACAGGTAACACCATACAATATGTTATCTAATACACACATACATTTATCTCCAGTTGGTGGAATCAAAGAAGTCCACGTTTTCCTCTGCCTTTCGGTCTTAGCTAACACACAGAAAGAAAAGGCTCGCGGAGAGAAAAGGCAAAGAGGGAGGATCAGAAACATAGGGGACACCCTCCATATCCTTTCACGCAAGACGCCCGGGTGGTTGTGGGGAAAGGGACAGGGGAAACCGAGGCGCTCGGCTACCCGAGCGCAACCCTGAATGCGTCGAGTTCTAAGCCTGCGGCGGGGCAGAAGCTGAGAACCCATGCCTGGGGCGCAGAAGCCTGCGTTTCTGGCCGCGCCTGGAATTGGCTCCCCGCCCCCCTGCTCTGGCCACGCACCGGGGCGTGGGTGGGATCTCTCTTGCTTCAGCACTGGGCACTCGCCGTGCGCTCCGAGCTCTAAGAGACTCCCTCGGCTTCATCTGATGGCGGGGCTCGGTCCCGGGACTTCGCGTGGCCAGGCTGGGGGGCTGCAGGTGCCGGGCGCGCCGGGGAGAGAGACCCAAGAGGCAGCCTGGCTTCCCCGCCCGTCTGCAACTGAAACGCTTCGAGCGTCCGCCAGATAGGCCAGAAAGGTCCCCAGCGTCCCCCAAATCTCAGCCCTGAGTGCGTGGGATGGGCGCTTGGCTGCGCGCCGCGCGGCTGGGAATGCGAAGGGAAAAGGAAACGCGACTGGCAGGGGGTCGAAAACTGTCTGTTTTCTTCGCCGTCGCTCCCTTTGCGGATAGCCCCTCTGTCAAAGCTCGTAACCAGCGACCTCTGTCAAAGCTCGTGCCCAGAGACCCCAGTTTTCTATTAAAGGTTTCAGACTTCCAGTGAAAAAGCACCGCCTCCCCAGCTTCCAGGTCCGCTGGAGCAGCTACTCACAAATTGTATGCCCCCAGGCAAGTTTTCTTGACTACTCTCTGCCTTGGTTTTCCTATCTGTAAAATGGGGATAACAAAAGCACCTATCTCTGTGGAGTGGTATCTAGGGTTAAATGGAATATTGTCGGCCAAGGGCTTGGACCAGCTCTAGCTTGTAGAGCGGTCCATGTCTGCTATGGTTATCCCAAACGAGAATGACCAGCCTGAACCCAGGACTGGGATTTAGGGTGGAGTTATGGGGCCCAGCTTCCTCCAAAGAGACTCATTCTACAGGTTCAGCGGCTGAGGTGTGCACCGAACGCTGTCCACTAGCTTCCCCCGAAGCCACACAGTATCCCCATTCCAACACCTGCCTGGAAGCCTTCCCCTCAAAGAAAACACGCCCCACACCCGGCACCATTCACACATCCTTAACTCCTCCACTGGGAGGCCCGCAGTTCAGAATGCCAGGATTCAAATTCCCGGGCTACCAGTATTAGCTGTGTGCCTGTGGACAAGGGCCTTCATCTCGCCACGCATTGCTTTACCCTTCTGTAAAATGGGTTGTTAAAAAACGTTTTAAGGTGCTGATTTTAACAGATCGCACAGATAAAGCAGAGAGTCTGGCCTATGGTCACCTGCTGCTTCTTTTATTATTTTCCTCCTTTGTCTGTGGACTAGAAGATAAACTATTCTAGGAAAGTCAGCCCCAAATGGTTGGAGAAATGATGCCGGCTGCTCTTTGCTCCCCCTAGAAGCCCCTTTCCTGTGGACCCCTTGTAATCTGTGGGAGGAGGGCGTTTCACGAAGTTTCCCGGACCCTGCCGGGTGGTTAAGCAACCCAGGCCAACCAGGACTTGGGGGCCTCCTCAACAGCAGCCCTCTATGGTTGATCTTGCTTGGCCCTTGTCCTCACAATTTGTAGATGCCGCCAGAGGCCCTCGGGGGTCCGCAGCGTGAGGCTCCAGATGCCGTCTCTTTGGGAACCCCCAGTTCAGGGTGCCTTCTCCAGGAGCTAGACCCCTGCGGGAGGCATCCGACCATTCGCTCAGATCCTCCGTCGTCGGACTTTTAACCAAGTGTTGGAGAACAATACCTAAACTACCTAAACTAAACAACCCCCCTCCCTTTTTTTTTTCTTTGACAAATAATCAGCCGAACGGCAAAATCCCGGCGGGAGGCGGGAGGGCGAGGAGGCCTGGGAAAAACAGAATGCTAATGGCGGCCTGGAGGGGGCGGAAGGCGCACCCCTGCCCCGGCGCCCCCGGCCGCCTGCCTTTGAAGTGCACCTTTGCAGCCGCGCTCTAGGGGAGGGCGCAGGATTCCACCGCCTTCCCCCACCCCCTCCATCCCGCACTGTTCTTGAAAGAAGCTGAAGGAACAACTGGGGACTCCCCTCTCAGATTCTGACTGACTCACTCCTGCTTCCCACTTGAAGTTCGCGTTGTCTTTGACCTGTTTGTTCCTGGCCTCCAGCCGTCAGACTGGGAATCTCTGGGAGAGAAAGACTGTGGTTCATGCATCCGCATTGAGCCCCAGTATGTAGTAAGAGGGCAAAAAGTGAGCTCAGCATAAGTGTGATGGGGAGTAATGGGAAAGCCTTTCGACCTTCCTCTATGCCAGGTGCTGTTGTAATTGCTTTCCATTCTCTATCCTATTATTTATGACAAGTGGGAACTGGGGACGGAAAGGTTAAGGAGCTCGCTCAGACTCACAAAGCTAGCAAAAAGGTAAAGCCACAAATACATACAATTCTGCACACCACGTTCTGCTTTTCTCTCAGCTTATGGAGTGATCTCTTTGCTTTCCTTATTCCGTTGCCCTTCCTGTCTCCCTCCCTCTCACTCAATCATTCGTGGTCATCTTGGGGGCTCAATGCTTTCCGCAGAAAGCGTTCTGCAGTCTCCCCCACCAAGACGTCCCCTCTCCCCTTTGCTCACGTGGGGCCTGCATAGGAGATTCCAGCTGACCCCGTCCCATTGAAACCTTGGTCAACAGGATTGGATTCTGCCCACCTGTTGTGTAGACATCCTGCCGCACCTGTACCACAGAGGTGCCTTCAACAGAAGGTGTTTCAACAGAAACATTAATTTCCAGAGGCTCTGCCGACTCTCTTCGTGATGTGCAAGTGATTGATGTTCAGGATATTTCTCCTTGGCTACATGTGGGTTGCTCCCAGTAACAGCTGTTCTGCAACTAACTTTTCTGTTTCCCTGTGGAAGCATGTCAACACTGACATACACACGAAAAGCCATGCGGTAAGAACTTTGGGTTAGAAAAGTTCCAGAAAAGACTTTGTAAGCCTTCAAAAGTCTTAAAAAGATGAAAATGCCAGGTCCATCGATTTAGGAAGACCTGCATTACCTTTTCCTTTAGGAAGAATAAAAAGCATTGTCACTTTAGTCTTCGTGGCTATAAAGCCTGAAACCTGGCACTGTCCTTGGGCTGTTTTATCTAACTCTTTTCTTTCAGTTAACAGATGAGCACCTACTGAGTGTCAGGGCTTTCCAGGTGCAAAAGTAAGCAAGACAGGTGGAACCCTGTATAACTCTTTCATATTTTAATGTAGGAATAATTAGGCAAACACTCCCCTAATTTATTTCTGAGAGCATTTTACTTTATTTACTTTGCACTATGTGGCTTTCCTGTTATTGATGTGAATCTGCGTATTCCATAAATATGAATACAATAATAAAACAGCACTGAAATCCAGGAATTCATTTGGAGTTAAAAAAAATACTTTCATAAAAAATTCTCAATTCAATGTTTAAGAAAAGATCACTTATTTTTTTGTAATAAGAGACCTTGGGCATGTTTCTTACCTTCCTCTCCAGGATTCCCCTACTTCGTCCTATTTTAACAGTGAACTACAATTGCATTTAGCAATCTAAATGCATACATAGATTGGTGGCTAAGATAACAGTTTAAATTTGTCATGTTTGAAAAACTACAGTGAGTTTAATGTAACCCTTTGCCTCACGCATTTGTGGACCTGGTGATTTTTTGTTTTGTTTTGTTTTTGTTTTTGTTTGTTTGGGTTTTTTTTTGCTTTTTGTTTGTTGTTAAGCAAGTGATCAGTCTATTTCAGTACCATGGTGAAATACAGATTCTTATAAAAGTGAAACTGTTGGTGGGGGTATCTTGCTGTTGTCAACAGAGCCAAAACTACTTGTCCTCGCCAAAATGTTTTATCTTCCAGGACGTTTTCTTTAAAAGAAAAAAAAAAAGTGAAACCTGCACAACCTTACGGTGATGAAAGCTCCCTCCCCCTTCGGAAAAGCTCGGGGGAGATGGCAGATCTGGCCAGCAGAGAACAAAGGGCCAAAGAGTTAACCTGAGATGGTGAAATAAAATGTAACATCAACAAAGAAAAGGCCATAGATAAATAGTCAAAGGACCAGCTCACCACAAAACACCCATTGACGTTTTCCCAGAGTCCAGGCGAAGCGCGGTGACCGGGTAATGTTGGAATGTTTTCCTAGGGTTAAAAGGAGATCCAGCAGCAATGCTGCCCAGAATTTACAAAGTGTTTGAATAACACGGACGGTGTTTTGATAACACATTTTTAGTGGGGGTGAAAATAATAGAATTTATTGGGACATTTATATGGGCCCCCTCGGTTGTGTGTAGAGGGGGGCAGGGCAGGAGAAAAACCGTATATCACTGCACTCATCTATAACTCAGCCCTGTTACTTGTTCCTATGTGCGCATATGCATTTGATGTGTAACAGTCTTGAGGCCCAATGCTGCTTCGCAGAGCTGCTTTTAAAAGATCAATGCACTGGTAGTGGTTACCTTTAAGGGGGGAGAAGTGGGTAAAGATGTCCCCTGGCCAGGTTGGCAATAACTTTGTGTTACCGGGATGAGAGGGTGGCACGACATTGGTATGAGTGCTCGAACCAGTAGAGCGGAAGATCTTCCGTAGGCTCACACATAGGCTTGGCCTTGGCCTCCTTGTAGCCTTCAAAGGTCAGGCGCGTGCTCCATCTCAGGCTGAAAGGGCAAGATGTGAGTTAATCCAGCCGGCATTTGGGTCTGGGGTTCCAAGGGGTCTCCACGTTTCCTCCCCAGTGTTGATGTTTTTGTTCAGTGTATTCCAATACACTGTCAGTTGAGCCATATAAAACCAGGCACCTTTCAATAAATGTCTCATTTGGATTTCATGAAGCTTGGGGTGTAATTGAAATCAAACAGCAAACAGGCTGCAAGGGGCTGTTATTTGCCCACCCAATCTAAGGAGGGTGTTGCCTGACTCATTCACGGAAGCCACTGCTTTAGCTTTCTTTTCTCTTCCTATTTCTAGAAAAAAGTGCTTGGACTTTAAAGTTTGGCTGGGATATGTGAAAATATTTTCTATGTCTCCTTCCCTGATTTTAAGTAAAATTGAACCAGCAAAAGAAAATTCCTTCCAAGTCAGGAAATCACAGGTTGGCTCATCTGTAACTCTCCAGGCATTTAGACTAGTATATTCCATGTGTAATAATAATAATGCCATTAGTTAATCAATACAGGAAAACCATCCAATGAGATTTCTTGATCTCTGAGTTGTCAGAAAAAAAAAATCACCTTTAGTTGAAACAGCATTTTCCATTATGTTTAAAAAGGAATTTGAAATATATGTTTACAAATATAATATAAATGATGTATCTGTTTTCCATGGTCCCCAAATTCCAGGTCCCAGAGCAGTTTTGTGGAGCCTGAATTTTGATTCTCTTTGCATTCCTCTTTCTCTCTCCATCCGTAAAGTGTGTTAAAATTTGAGTAAAATAATAGATGTACCGGGGAGGTGGGGAGATATAAACGGCAACTTCCTGACCCAGGAGTCAACACTAATCTTGATCACACATACCGTGTATATATTTAATAGGTAGGTAGCACTCAGAATGAACCCACGCGCTTTCAAGAGCTTGCTTTGGGGCTGGAATAAAATCAACCCTTTCTGATGTGGCGCGGGGGACAGCTGGCCCGCGTTATTTGCGCCAGAGTGGGTCGGAACGATGCCTGTTGCCTGCGATGGCACTTTGCCACGCGCAGCGCTTCCCTGGCCGCCTCGAAAGCAACTTGAAGGGACACAGAGGCCCGCTTTCTCTCTGTCATAAAGCGCAAAACTGCTATCTACCCCTAGCCACCCTATCTCCAAATAGCGTGCGATTCGATCTCACCCCTGCTTTTCCTTCAAACATCCTGCAGCTCAGGTGAAGGCCAAGGCTGACGCGGAGACTCCCTGGGGCCGTAACCAGGTTCCCCAACCCTCGGCTATGTCGCCAAGCCGCCCAAACCGCGCAGCCCCTTCCTTTCCTGTTCTCGCGTCCCCCTCACGGAGTTTCCACTTTGAAAATCACCAAGTCTTCAAAAAGCATAAAGTGCTCGAAAAATTCAATTCTTCATGACTTCCCTGGCTCAAAATAAAACAAAAGCCGGGAGGTGGGAGTGGACGGCGGTGTGGTCAGAACAGAGAGCCACGCCAAACCCGAATTCAAAACTAGCGGGACGAAATGCCAGGCGCGCTGGCCTGAGCGCGCTCTGGGCCAGCTTTCCAGGGATCTGTTCCGGGCCGCTCTGCCCAGGACCTGCGGGGCCACCTCGCTGGCCCACTCGCTTTACGTGCTCCATTCCCACTGGCTGTGTCCTGACCCTGAGAACCTTCTCACGCCCCCGGTTTTCACCACCAAGGAAAACTGGTAAATTCCCTGGAGCGTCCGAGTGTATCACGGACCATCTCGCTCTCTAACCCAGACGTGCCGAAGTTGGGGCTGCTGTGGTTTGAACCTAGGCCGGAAAGCTCCGAGCCGTTCTGCACGGGCGTGTGCGCGCTGCACAAATCCTGCAGCCGCCTCATCTGTTGTGGGCTCAGAGTTTCCCGTGTGATCGCGTTCGGTTGGGGAAGCAGCGTCCCGACATCTCAGCCGGAAAATGCGCTCCCGGAGCGATTACAAGCCGCGTCTGTAATTGCTTATTAACAGCGAATATTCATGCTTCTCCTTTTCCGCAATGAAACGTGCCTCCCCCCTTTTCGGTAATAAAACAATAAAATAAGACGGCACCACTCTTGACTCTACTGTCTGCGGAAACGCAAGGGAGAAACAGGCAGCTGGGGCAAAAGGGCTTAATTCAATATCAAACTGATTATTTCACTAATTATTCTACCTTCTGTGTTGCGCCGCAGAGCAGAGGCGCAGGGAATCTCAACCGCACTGCTGCTGGGGAACCTTTGTTTCTCGGTGCCAGGCCCAACTGAAGATGGTGGAGGGAATCCAGGATTCAGGGCAACTGAGCTGCGTGGATTTTAAATTGTGGGGAGTAAAAGTGCTTGACGAGCGTCTGAGGGTGTCCCCAGGACCCCACCCCACCAGGGCTTCTGGTTCATAAGCTGGCCCTAGAGGATGGCCATGTGCTCTCTCTCGCCGTCCCTGGAATCCCAAAAGCGGAGCGCAAGGTTCCTCTTCACAAACCCTTCCCAATGAATAAAAGGGTGGGACCGAACAAAAAGTTGTTCCCGTGTGTTGAAGGCCGGGGAAGCCTCCCCTATCTGGAGGAAAGTGTGCCTGAAGCCACAGCCCCTGACGAGGAAAGAGACCTCGCTTCGGCCTCTCTCCGACTCGTCCCAGATCCCCCCGCTCAGGGACCTGCGCCTCCCTGCAAGCCATCAGCTTGCGTTGCCTTTCTGGTGCCAGCCTCTAAAACCTGCCCCCGCCCCCGCATCCTCCGTTCAGGCTGCTGAGATGACTTCGATGCTTAGAGTGGACCCCGCTACGGAGACCCCCAAATCCTGTTCCCCCAAACTCTAGCAAAATGTGGACACAACGACTGATTCTCACAGTAGGACAGAGTCTCTGGGAAGAAGAAGAAGAGAAAAAAAAGACTAAAGGAAAAGAAAGTCGCAGGCGACTTGATCCAATTAGTAAATGCCTAATTGAATTAGTGTCACCTCCATCAGCCAATAGGAGGGTCCTGGGCTGTGGGACAGCGAAGCCCCTCCCTGGCCTCACGTATATAAAGCAGCCAATGACAGCCTGCAAGTTTCCAAGTGGTCAACTTGACCGACAGCTGGGCAGTCGAGAAGGGCAGAAAGAACAGCGCTGGTGGGTGGATGGGGCAGAGATAGTAGTCCTCTTCTTCCTGGGTGTGAGTGAGGAGGCGGACGGGGATCCCGAGAGGCAAGGAGGACAGAGAAGGAAAAGGAGAGTGCTTTTCGGTCAATTGCCACCTCCTGCCTTCAAACCCAGCGAGTTTTCCTTGCGGCAAGTACGCTGGGTTCGGGGCGCGCGAGTGCGCGCCTTAGCCGCCCGCGTGCAGCCAGGTGGGTAGCCCCAGCACCGGAGGAAGGGGAAGTTACCTTCCCCTCGGAAGAGGGCGCTGGCTCCCCCATCCTGCCTTTATATTAAGGCCGCGGGAGGAGAGGAAGCCGCCAGCTGCCGTCTGCGCTTTGCAAAGCATGCAGTTAGGGGAGCAGCTCTTGGTGAGCACGGTGAACCTGCCCGGCGCTCACTTCTACCCGCTAGAGAGCGCGAGAGGCGGAGGCAGCGGGAGCGCAGGCCACCTCCCTGGCGCGGCCCCCTCGCCTCAGAGGCTGGACTTAGACAAAGCGCCCAAGAAGTTCCCTGGCAGCCTCTCGTGCGAGACTGGGAGCGGGGAACCCACAGCAGCCAGCGCGGGGGCCCCCGCGGCCATGCTCAGTGACGCCGACGCCGGGGACGCCTTCGCCAGCGCCGCGGCAGTGGCCAAGCCCGGGCCCCCGGACGGCCGCAAGGGCTCCCCCTGCGGGGAGGAAGAGCTGCCCTCTGCCGCCGCCGCCGCCGCCGCCGCCGCCGCGGCCGCCGCGGCCGCCGCCACCGCGCGCTACTCCATGGACAGCCTGAGCTCGGAGCGCTACTACCTCCAGTCCCCCGGGCCTCAGGGCTCCGAACTGGCCGCGCCCTGCTCGCTCTTCCCCTACCAGGCGGCGGCCGGGGCGCCCCACGGATCTGTGTACCCTGCTCCCAACGGGGCGCGCTACCCCTACGGCTCCATGCTGCCCCCCGGCGGCTTCCCCGCGGCTGTGTGCCCACCTGGGAGGGCGCAGTTCGGCCCGGGAGCCGGCGCGAGTAGTGGCGCGGGCGGCGGCGGCGGCGGCGGCGGCGGCGGCGGCGGCGGCGGGGCAGGCGGCCCGGGCGCCTATCAGTACAGCCAGGGGGCTCCGCTCTATGGGCCGTACCCTGGGGCGGCAGCTGCGGGTTCCTGCGGAGGACTGGGGGGGTTGGGGGTTCCTGGTTCCGGCTTCCGTGCCCACGTCTACCTGTGCAACCGGCCTCTGTGGCTCAAGTTCCACCGCCACCAAACCGAGATGATCATTACGAAACAGGGCAGGTGAGCGCAGCGCCGAGGGGCCCCGAGGTGAATGACAAGTGAGTGACTGTGTGGTCCTGGGGAAGGCTGGGGGGTGAGGGAGCCGTGCCCGTTCGTTCCGCGCTTGGCTTGGAAGAGTGTTTTTCCGCGCGCATCTCCGAGCCGGGGTCCCTGCCGGTCTGCGCACCGCCTTGTGTGAGGTGGGTGCTAACGTTACAGCTGTTCCCCCACCCCCACCCCCATCCCCCCCGCACACACCCCTCCCCTCCCCTCCCCTCCCCTCCGGTCACCCTCACCTGGACTGGCGAGAAGGAGGCGGAAATGGAAATTGGGGCTTGTCCACAAAGCTGGATTTACTAGCTGTTCCCTGCATACCGGCGAAGAGCCGCGGATGGGGAAAAGGAGCAGGGGTTGGCTTCCTGAGCGCAGTAGATGGGCTCCCGCAGTTTAGGCGCCACGGTCTCCGTGGGGCGCCTGGAGGAGATGGGCGTTGGAGGGTGGGTTGGTCGGGGTGGTTGGTTAGGCAGGCCCAGGAGCCAGACCTGGTGGGGTTCCGGGCGCGAGAAAGTTCTGATACACTTCCAACTGCTAATAGTGGGTACTGACGGGGAAAGCGAGGCGTGGGTGCTGGGAGAGGGGCGCTCAAGCGGAACTTGGAGCCTGACGAGTAAAATTGCAAAATTTTAAGACGAACAACTGACTGTCGTTCTCTGGTACTTGTACGTAGAAAAATGAAAGAGCTTTTCCCATCCTGGAAGAAAAATTAAGGACTTGAGTGGGGAGAGAGGGAACTGGGGAAATACTGACTTTGGGGTCGATTGTCTCCGAAAAGAGATGGTCCAAGAGTTGCCAAGTCAGAAATATTTTGCAGAATAAGGGCCACGTTATGTGGCGGTTTTCTGTTCTTTCTGTAGACTTCTAAATGTCCTGCTCCGACCTACCCCCAGGTGGCCGCAAACCCGGCCTAGAATGGGCCTGCTCCCGGGCGTCCGAATGTAAATTGTTTTCCCTGGTTCTATTCCCTTGCACAGGCGCATGTTTCCTTTCTTGAGCTTCAACATAAACGGACTCAATCCCACTGCCCACTACAACGTGTTCGTAGAGGTGGTGCTGGCGGACCCCAATCACTGGCGATTCCAGGGGGGCAAGTGGGTGACCTGTGGCAAAGCGGACAATAACATGCAGGGTGAGGAGAGAGGAGGCCCGGCCAGGGCGGAGCGGGCCAGCGGGGGACCCTGGACTCAGAGAACTCCCATTTAAATCGAATACTTTCCCCTGATCTGCAGAGGTGTTAGTATGAGTTTCTTTATATTGTTTGAATCTGGAGAGAGGGAGAGAATTGCCAAGCCAAGATTTCTTGCCTGTCAATATAAACTTTGGTACTTTTACCATACCCTACTCCTTCCGCCCCTCCCCTACCAATTCCTACTAAATCTCCCCTACCCCCCACCCTCTGTCCCGGGGTGGGGGTGGGGTGGGGGCAAGGGCTCCAGTCTTCCAAGCCTTGAGAAAGCCCTGCCAAGGTCGAGTCCACCCATGAAAACCCAGCCACTTTCCATCAGACGTTGCCCTTCCATCTTTAGAAGGCCCCAAAATGACCTTCAAGAGACACCTCCTGGTGGTTCTATTTTTATATTTTGAGCTAGCATTAGATGACTGCCTTGTCCAGGGAAGTCTGGAGGCACAGGCGCCCTGGGTGGGCTGTGGGTGGAGTCTAGTTGGAGAGCTAGCACTGGGAAAACTAGGCTGCAAGAGTAGCTCTTAAATCTTGCCCAGAGGTAACAGACATCCCTCCCCGTGTGTCCATTTGTAATCAGCCCTGTATGCTTGGGTTTTGTGTTTTGTTTCATTTTCTCTTAGGCAACAAAATGTATGTTCACCCAGAGTCTCCTAATACTGGTTCCCACTGGATGAGACAGGAGATTTCTTTTGGGAAATTAAAACTCACCAATAACAAAGGCGCAAACAACAACAACACCCAGGTAGAGTGACAGAGGATGGGGTGTCTTCTGGCGATAGATCCCTTTCCTAATGAGCTTCCGTACCCTTCACTGTATTTGTAACATGTGCACTTGTTCCCTGTTTGCTCGCCTATTTCTAACCTTTTTTTTTTTTTTCTTTTGACCTTTCTCATTTTCACTAGATGTCAGTAACAGTGAATTGACCGTTAGGAAAAGAAATACTAAAAGCTTTGGGGGACTTCATAAACTAAGAGGAAAGAGTGTTTATCAAATATGCATGCCGGGCTGTGTTTTTAGGTTTCAAAAGCAGCAAGGATAAGATCTGAAAAATGACAATAGAAAACTGTCGCGGTCGTGGGGAGCAAGCGGGAGTCCCATCGCAAAACTATGTAGTTTGTCAAGATTTACTTTTGCTGAGCCTCTAAGAGACTTCTGGGATTTGGCGACACTGTTTCTATACCATTTCCAGATGATAGTCTTACAGTCTTTACACAAGTACCAACCCCGGCTGCACATTGTTGAAGTCACAGAGGATGGTGTGGAGGACTTGAATGAGCCCTCAAAGACTCAGACCTTCACCTTCTCGGAAACACAGTTCATTGCAGTGACTGCCTACCAGAACACTGACGTGAGTGTCCCCACTGTCCCAAGAACCTCTACAGCCAGGTCCGGTGTGATAACGCACTCAACGACCATTTTTCTCCCCTGTCTAGATAACTCAACTAAAGATTGACCATAACCCCTTTGCAAAAGGCTTCAGGGACAACTATGATTCGTAAGTGCAACTTTTGTTCATATTTGCATGGTCACCTTTGAGCAGGATATACATAACCAGACACTTTCAGAGAACATTCCAGGAAGAGCTTTCATCTTTGGGATTTTTATCTATTTTTATTTTTTGCATAGTTTTCCCTCAGCTAATCTTGCTTTAGAATTTTCACAGAAGGGTTTTGTTAATTTCTAAAGGAAGGTTAAGGGCTGAAAAATGAGGAGCTTTTTTTTTTTTTTTTTTAACACTTGAGTGGAGATTTGAAATTTTCATAATCTGCATTTATATACCTTCCTTTTCATGTGAGCCAACTTTTTTTTTTATCCTCTAAGGAACAGGTATTATTACTCCCCTTCTTTTATTATTATTATTATTATTATTTTACATAAGAAAAACTGAAAACTAAGAGGATGTAATTTTCACCTTAAACAGCAAGACCCCACAATACTTTTTAAATTTGGAATTTCTAACACCGCAGCCAGCGCCCCTCCCCTGACATTGACAAAGGAGAGTTGCACCTTCTTTAACTCCCAGCACTTACAAAGGTGGATTCTCTATAGTTTCAGTCCTTAAATGCTTGGGAGGAAACTTTTCCCCCATGAGCTAAGAGTCCAGCGGAAACAGGCCAATGTGCCTCCTACCTCCGTCCTTCCACTCCAGCAGACCAGTGCTCCCAGTGCAACCCACTAAGTGAGCCTTTTTGATTTCTGGGAGGTGGTTATTTGGGGCAACATTAGGGTTTTTTTTTTTTTTAAGTGTTTCTCTTTATATTGTAGCATGTACACCGCTTCCGAAAATGACAGGTTAACTCCATCTCCCACGGATTCTCCTAGATCCCATCAGATTGTCCCTGGAGGTCGGTACGGCGTTCAGTCCTTCTTCCCGGAGCCCTTTGTCAACACTTTACCTCAAGCCCGATATTATAATGGCGAGAGAACCGTGCCACAGACCAACGGCCTCCTTTCACCCCAACAGAGCGAAGAGGTGGCCAACCCTCCCCAGCGGTGGCTTGTCACGCCTGTCCAGCAACCTGGGACCAACAAACTAGACATCGGTTCCTATGAGTCTGAATATACTTCCAGCACCTTGCTCCCATATGGTATTAAATCCTTGCCCCTCCAGACGTCCCACGCCCTGGGGTATTACCCTGACCCAACCTTCCCTGCCATGGCAGGGTGGGGAGGTCGAGGTTCTTATCAGAGGAAGATGGCCGCTGGACTCCCATGGACCTCCAGAACCAGCCCCCCTGTGTTCTCCGAAGATCAGCTCTCCAAGGAGAAAGTCAAAGAAGAAATTAGCTCTTCCTGGATAGAGACACCCCCTTCCATCAAGTCTCTCGATTCCAATGATTCTGGGGTATACACCAGTGCTTGTAAGCGAAGGCGGCTGTCTCCTAGCACCTCTAGCAATGAAAATTCTCCCTCCATAAAGTGTGAGGACATTAACGCCGAAGAGTACAGCAAAGACACCTCAAAAGGCATGGGGGGGTATTATGCTTTTTACCCCACTCCCTAAAGAGTTACTTCAACTTCGTAAAAATGAGCTAACTTTTTGCAGATGGACTTGGTGGTGTTTTTTGTTGTCTTCTTTGCCTAGGTTTGCCAAAAAGACGTTTGCATTCCACCTTGATGCATCCTGTTTTGTGCAATCCTCTAAAAGAAGGTGCCAAAGCTTTTTGATTGCTGCAGGTAACTGAAACAAGCCTGGCAATTTTTTGTTTCTTTTTTAAATAAAATTAAGGAAGGACTTTAAAGTGTTTTAAAATTCCAAGGTTATTTGAGGTTCTGGATCTATTTATTGGAGGCACTAAACATTCAGAGAATCGGGCTGTGAAGATTGAGTGCTGAGCGCTATCCGATGAGTTGAAAGCCTCGGTTCTCCTTTCTATTTGTAAATCTGTAAGCAAAGAGAATCCCAGAGTGGTAAGATGTTTTGCTTCTGGAAGAAAAGGGCTGGGCCTTAAGCTTCAACAAGGGACTTTTTGCTGTTACTTTCTGCTGGGGACAAAAGATGCTAGGCCTAGGAGGTGAGAAAAACTTTCCTGAAGGTGCTGGTTTTACCTGACTTGGATTCCTCCTAGGCTTTGGAAACAAGCCATGTTTGCCCTAGTTCAGGATCGCCTCACTTGCCAGTCCTCTGCTGCGTGCCGGGGTGGCCAGTAGGACTCAGGAGAGGGCAGGCAAGAGGGAGTCGCCAAAAAAGAAAAAAAAAGAGAGAATTTTAAAGTGTACAATTTTGTGTGTGCTTAGATACACCGTAGAATAATGTGGGATATATTGTACAAATAGTCTACATACGTGTCTGAGATTATGTAACATTGGTGCTTTGGCTTTGTAAAGAATTTCCAGATCACCTGACAACAGTTGCAGGGGCAGGGGGATTGGTTCTCTCATCATCCCTGATGTTTGGGAATATTCTGTTTACTTCTTAGATAGTTAAGAATGTATTCAGCTACTCTGTACTAACTTGAAACGTGTTTAAGGAAAACTATTTCACCCTCTTGCCAGCCCCCTACCCAACTCGGTAATGTGAAGAAACTAAAACCTGATGCCACAGCTCCTATAGGCTTTTTAGAGATCTTGGATTTTTATGTACAGTCTTAGTCATTTTTAATAAATGTGGTTCATTAAGGGAACCGGCATAGCTCCGTCTTCTGTACAGTTTTACTTTTTGTTCTTTGTTTTGTTACTTTTTGCTTCTTCCTCCACTCTTCTCCAGCATGAACACTGTTCCCCTCCCTACCTCCCCCAGCCCCACCCCCATGTTCTAGAATCTGTAAGTGGACACAGTAGTCATGAGGGGGTGGGATTGCTTTTGTTTATCTTCTTTTTTTTTTTTCTTGAAGATGAATGGGGTTATTTCCTCGCCCCACTGGGAAGTCTGGACAATGGGTATTGGGCCCGTGGGGGTGGGGAGGAGGGGAGGACGTAGGGATGCTGGATGGCCTATGCTGGGCCCCAGCCTGGAAAACGTCAGCCCCCCAGCCCGTGGGTTCAGGCAGGGACCACTTCGTTCTCTGCGCCTTTTCCTAGGCTTTCTTGGGGCCACCCATCCCTGGACCCATGTGGGCTCCCCGGGAACCCCCGCGGCCCCTGGAGCGCCCACGAGTTACTGGTCCCTGAAGCGCGGCGGGAAGCGGGGCCGCCCACGGCTCAGTTTCGGCTCCGACCTGCGGCTTTTTTTCTGCGCGGAGCCCCGAGGCGCACCCCCGGCCGCGGGCGGCTCGCCTCGGTCGCTGCTGGCTGGGGCGCTTTGCGGGCAGCCAAACTTGGCCGGCGACTCTGGGGACGCTGGGGCTGCGGCGCGGGCTAGGGGCGCGCGCGACGCTTACAAATGAGGATTCCAGTCGTCCCGTGCAGTGCCGCTCGACGAACAGCAGCCTGGGAGCGGTTCGCCCAGAGTTTAGCTCCGTTTCTTTGCCTCCCATTCCCCAGGAGGGCGAAGGCCACCCCGTCCCCGGGCTGAGCCTCGGGCCCGCCGAAACGTTAAACCCAGGAGTGGGGCGGAGGGCCCTTTGTCCCCCCGCCAGACGTCCCGCCAGGCTTATCAGCAGACGGCTTCTGGCCCAGCTTGCAAACCTTTCCAGCCCCTTCCTGACCCTCCCGGGGTAAAGGTCTGGCCAGGAGGGTCTTTCTGCTA
The DNA here is from genome assembly GCF_018350195.1 of Panthera tigris. Taxonomy (NCBI): domain Eukaryota; kingdom Metazoa; phylum Chordata; class Mammalia; order Carnivora; family Felidae; genus Panthera; species Panthera tigris. The sequence goes on along the minus strand of NC_056668.1, from coordinate 142,570,845 downwards.
AACTGCGTGGCGCGGAAATGCAGCCGCTAAGAGGATTAGCCGCTGGGAGGCGAGCCATCAGCCGGGACCTCCTCCTCTTCCGCGCCCAATTAAGGCCGCCAGGAGCCTCCCCCCACTTTCCCATTCCCTGCACCCTCCGTGGGCCCGACTTCTTCCCGCGCCGCCCGTGGCCTTGGGGACCCGGCCTCTAGCCCCACGTGTCTACGATGGTGCTTGTTCCAAACGCTTTGCCAAAGCCCCCCGGAATTTGACGACGCTAGAAACGAAAGCTTGAGATCTGTTTTATGCACACTTATGGTGGATGACGGCGTCAGACTCTGGCGGGAGGACTCGCAGCCCCCCCTCACTTGGTCAGCGCCCCCCGCCCCACCCCGAGGAACCGTAACGTATTGGGAGATGCGACGGGATTGCGAGGGACAGCGCTCTGCCCTCTAGAAAGCCGGAAGATGCTAATCACCGCCGGGCTGCCGCAGACTCTGGCCCCGGTCTATTTCGAGTCCTGTATATTTTTGCACCGCACGGCAAAAAGAACCTGGTACTTGTGAAAAGTCCCTCACAGTGTTTAATAGAAACGTAAGTGGCTGAGTGGCCCCAATTAACACCTTGTGATAAGGCATTCCTAAGACGGAGTGTCAGACTTCAAATTGTGAAGAGATGTATCTAATTAATCCTCCCGGGATGACACCGATAAACAAGCCTCTATTTAAATAAAGATCAAGGGCTCGGCGCCCCGTTTGTTGACATTCGCCGCCAGGGTCCCCGCGTTTGCACCCGGGCGGGCGGCCTTCCCGGCGCAGGGTGGAGACCCTTGGCCTGCGGGGCTGCTGCTCCGCCGGGGTTCGCTTCACCTCGGTTCCTGCCCCCAGACAAAAGCGCACAGTGAAGCGAAGAAACCCCAACGAACGCCCAGAGGAAAACGAAGGGCATAAAGGACCCCTACTCCGAGCTGGAAATGCTGTTGTTTGCCATTTTCCACGCTGTCCTTTACATAGTCACATTAAAAAAAAAAAAAAAAAAAAAAAAAAACGGCAAACAAACAAACAGCCCTCTCTTAGACCCTGGAAGGGATGCTGATTGGGGAAGAACTCGGGGCTGGGCCTTCCTTCGCTCGCCACTCAGCCCCGGCACGCGTTCTCTCCCCGTGGTCCCAAGATTCCTTCTCGGTGCCGAAGCTGCGAACTCCGCTGGCCCCTCGGGTAGTTTTCCTGGGGGTGGGGTGGGGGGCGGCCCGCTGGGAAAGGCAGGAAGAGTAACTACGAAAAGGGGTGCGCGGTGGGGGGAAAGCCGCAGACCCGAGCGCCAAACCCCGAACCAGGGCCGAGGTTCGGAGCCCTTTCCGAGTCTGCAGCAAAGCATCTCCAGACCCCGGAATGGAGACTTTCAAGCTCCAGATCAGCTTTGGATCCTAGGCTCCTGCTTTTCCAGACACCCTTGATTAGCTTTAAACCTGGGTGTAAAGGCAGACTCACAGTTTTCCCTTTCCTCCACAGCGCCTTCCTTCTTTCTGAACCAAACGACTAGGGGTGGGGGCGGGGGGGGTGTGATGATGCAGTTAAAAAAAAAAAAATGCAGGTGTCACAAAAACGCACCGGAATAAAAACGTTCTCGCATGCCCCTTGAGTTTAATCGAAATTGAGACTCCAGTAGAGGCAGGAATTAAAGCCACTCATTTTCCATTGGCCTGGACGTCGGCCATGCGCATCCCTTTTCTCGTGTTCGCGCCGCAAGGTCCCGCACTCCACTGCACGCCGACTCCAAAAGTTTGGCTTTCACTCGCGGAGATGCCGGCGTCATCGGGAGGCGCTTTCAAAAGACAATTTGCAAAACGGTTGGTGAGCCCGACTGAGTCCCCTTCCATACCTTCCATAAAATCCCCATCCTTCTGTCCCCCAGCCCTCAAGTTTAGCTTTCGAGTAGGTGAGCTCCGGCCCGCGTGGACTCAGACGCGCCGAATCTGTCCACCTGCTCCCACTCTCGTCGGGGTCGCACTCCAGCGGGCGACTCGAAGAGGCCTGGGCCCAGCCCACACTGTTGGGGTTCCCCCCCCCCCCCCGCTGGAACCTGAAAGCTCCTGAAACTTACGGGCATTTTTTTTTTTTTAAACATGATGGGGACTCTCACCTTGATGGCCACCGGATTTCCCCTTATTACGGCTTAAAGGAAAAATAAACCTCCTCTCCTGGAGATTCATTTACTCCTTCCCCCCTTTCTCCTTGGCCCTCGGAATCCTTTGAGCTTGGCCAAAGAAGCGCATCAAGTTCCCCGGGGGTAGGATTAGCTGCGCCACATACAGAGCAGGCCCTGGGCGATGGTCCCCAAAGGGCTTCTGAGGGATCCGTGGACCAACCCCGGAGCGCGAGTCACTGTTTATTTTAGGCAGCACGGCGTGCACCCCCCCCCCCCACTTTAATCCCCTCACGCCCCGGCCTCCTTAAAAAGCCCTAAACTTGCTCCCATAAGCTTGTGGACTCCCATAGCAACTTCTGTCACTTTAGGATCGCCGCATCTTTCCGCGCACGGGCGGAGCGCCTTGCCCTTGGCCTTGGAGCCTCGCCGCAGATTCCGCGCCAAGACGCGGGAGCCTTTCTCCCCCGGGCGGCGAGCAGCCTTCGCCATCTGGTGGCCGCGGAGAGTATCTGCCCGGGCGCGCAGGGCTCCCTTCCACTCCAGAAGCCGCGGTTGTGTCGGGTCCTGAAGCGTTCGGTAAACAATTCTTTCCGTTATCCCACTCCCACTCTACCTTTTTAAAGCTTCCTGGTGTGGGGGGAGGAGCCCCGAACGTGGAATTTCTAAGACGCGGCGTTCTAGCTCTGGTCCGCGCGGCTTCCTGGCGGCAGTTGCCCTGGGCTTCCTTGAGCTTCATTCTTTTCTGCCAAGTGGGGACTGAAACAACACAGATCTCGCCTAGTAGTACCCAGGAGGGAGACATGAGACTATAAATTAGCTGCTTTGTAAACTGTCGAGGGACTCCCAGTATTCGTAGGCATTATTAATTACTGACTTTATACATGATGTGTGTTGGTGAACCCAAATGCATTGGCAAATGAAAGATTCTTTATTAGTTCAAAAAAAAACTACAGAAAATTTCAAACGTACACCAAAGTAGAGAACAATGGGCCCTCATTTATCTGTCTTCCAGCTACAAACAATCATCAACTCAAGGCTGTTCTTGTTTCATTCTATAATCCTCACCTCATTCACACATCCTAGGAATTCTGACACCTAAACCACAATGATTTCCATACATGGCCCTAAAACATGAGGATTCTTAAAAAAATATATGTTCATTTTTATAATTTATCACACCTACAGAATTAACAATAATTTCTTAATATCATGAGACAGCCAAGCTTGTGTCCTTTATTGTCTCATAGTTTTTGTTGTTCTTTTGTTTTGTTTTTTTTTGTTTGTTTGTTTTGTTTTGTTTTTACACTTGGTTGGTTTGAGTCAGGATCCAAACAAGTCCCACACATCTGGTTAATGTGTCACTTGATTCTCTTAATCAAGAAGGCTTCCCCTTGCTCTCTTCTTTTAGTTTTCCTTACAATGTACTGAAAGAGTCTGAGTATTCCTTCTAATTGTCCAGGTTCTGGATTTTGCTGGCTGCATTCTCACAGTGATAACATTATCCTCTGACCCTTGCATTTGCAATAAAGTGGTAATTAAATAGAAAGACTTGATCTGGTTCAAGTTCTGTTTTTTGATAGCAGTATTTCATCGGTGATAGCATTCCACGAGGAGGCTTGTGTTGTCTGGATTGTCTTTCCTTGGGGCATGCCATTGTCCACTGAGTACTGTCCACTAGATCCGTTAATTCATTAAGGATTTGACAAAGGAAATAAATTTCAGCATATCTATTATCACCAATTATACATACATAGAAAGTGTAAGTCAATGACACTTTTTTTTATCATGTATTTTTCCCCATTTTTATTAGTATATAATCGACATGTAACATTGTGTAAGTTTAAGGGGTACAACCTGATGATTTAATACATGTATATATTGTGAAATGATGACCATAGTGAGGTTAGTTAACACTTCAATCACATGAGATAATAACCACTTCTTTGTATACGGGGAGAATATTCGAGATCTACTCTCTTAGCAACTTTCAGGTATGTGATACCATATTGTTAACTATAGTCATTATGCCATGCGTTACATCTTCAGAACTTATTCACCTTATAACTGGACCTTTATAATCTTCTACCCTTTGACCAACATCTCCCCATTTTTCTTATGTCCCTGCACCCAGCCCCTGGCAAACACCATTTTGTTGTCTATTTCTATGAGGTTGGCTTTTTTAGATTCCACATATAAGTGAGATAATATGGTCTTTGTCTTTTTCTATCTGACTTATTTCCTTTAGCATAACACTCTCAAGGTCGATCCATGTTGTCACAGAAGGCAGGATTTTATTTTATTTTATTTTTTAATATTACACTAGATAGATAGATAGATAGATAGATAGATAGATTATACCATATATATAGATATATAGATACATAGATTATACCATATATATACATACATATCTCCATTCATCTATCAACGTACACTTAGGCTATTTCCATGTTTTAGCTATTGTGAATGATGTTGCAATGAACATGGGTGCAAGTATCTCTTCAGGATAGTGATTCTCAGTGACACTTTGAATGTGACAAGCAGAGTAAACCAAAAAGCCAAGGTCTCTGCCCTTTATATATCAACACAAGAAAACAGCTGTGGCCCTCTGGAGAACATGGGCCATAGAAGATTGAGTGAGTGGGGTGCCTGGGTGGCTTAGTCGGTGTTTGACTTCAGCTCAGGTCATGATCTCACAGTTCGTGAGTTCAAGCTCCGCATTGGGCTCTCTGCTGTCAGCACAGAGCCCACTTCAGATCCTCTATCATAGAGCCTGCTTCAGATCATCTGTCCTCCTCTCTCTCTGCCCCTACCCCAAGCATTCTCTCTCTCTCAAAAATAAACATTAGCAAAAGAGAGAAAATTAAGTGAGAAAATGGACAAAGTGCATAAATTGGTAAAATTTAGCAGATGATATACTTTTGTTGAAACAGTTTGCTAAACACAAGTTGCTAAGAAATCATAAAACCAGTGCATAACAAAGTGATAAAATACGTTTTTATTTGCTTGTGTACTCCCAGGGCAAACCGTCAATCTCCTAATCCCCTTACAGGTATATTTCAAGAATCCATAAGGTGAAGCATCACATGCGGATCATAAGTGATAAAAAGGACTATCAAAAAACCTTGATGGTTGTTCGAGGGAGGTGATGATTCCAGCCATGACAAGTAAAGAAAAGTGGTTTCTACCGTTTCGTTTGGAGTGAAAGCAAGGTTTGAGGAGGGGGTGTGAGGGAGGAGGTGGGGAAGAGTCCGTGGGACCGCCAGGATTCACAGTTCCCAGCCCAGGACTGCTGGAACAGAGGCGGAAGGGGTAACTGAGAATATCATGGTGATTCTAACAAGAACAAGCGTCGATTTTAAGATGGAGATGCCATTGCTATGATCCTGTCCCCTTCCATCCCAGACACAGTATTGGAGCCTACTCCACAGGCCACCAGGCAGGCTCCAACAGTCTGTGATTGTCACCATTTCTTTTCATAATGCCTAGTTTTAATGCCCTGAGAATATGGCCTTCTGTTAGATAGGACTTCTTCCTAAGTCCCCAAACCAATCGTCGGTCCTCGAGTCACTGCACTGGAGAGCTAGGAGGCACCTTGGAGACTGCTCTGTCCATCCCGTCATACAGAGGTAGGGCAAGGGTCACAGTGCTCTGGGGCATGCCCTGCCCCCTAAGGGGTCCATGAGCTCTGCAGGATACTGTCAGTTGGACACTATACTTTAAACATAAAATATTTCAGTAAAATATTATAGTAATGGAACATAAATGTAAAATATTTAGTAATGAAAACATAACATTGTAAAGCGTAGCTTTCATTATTGTTTTTCAGGGAATGAACAAGATTTGAAATCTAAATGGAGCAATAATTAATCTTTCTTCTTTATTTTTTGCTAAAATCTGACCCTGTCATGAAATGGCATCTATTTCTTCCTGCACTTTGACCTATACTCAGCCCTGCGGTAGAGAAGCCACAGAATCTACGTCCTCTATCCTACATATTTGCCGGTGTTCTTAATCTTGGCAGGCAGGTTTGATCTTTATCTTATGAATCTAAGATCCAAAAACGTTCTCTGGAATTTTACTTCTTCCAGGATTCCAGTTTTTTTCCTGTGCAAAGAGAAGGTGATTGTGGATCTAATGGATCAACTAGTTAGACTGTGTTCATCACTAAATACTTAGAAGGCTGCAGATAGAGGAGCGCCTGGGTGGCTCAGTGGGTTAAGTGTCCTACTCTTGATTTCAGCTCAGGTCATGATCTCGTGGTTTTTGAGATCAAACCCTGTGTGGGGTTCTGCTCTTGAGATTCTCTCTCTCCTACCTCTCTGGACCTCCCCTCTTCCCCCTCTCTTTCTCTCTGAAAATAAGTAAGTACATAAATACATAAACATTTAAAAAATGGTTTAAAAAGGAAGGCTGCAGATAGGGACCACATAGCTGCTGCAGAAAAGCCCAGGGAAATGTGAATTGACGTAGCGTACAAAAATATGCACGTGCGTGCTTCTATGTGGGAGTGTGTATTTGTGCTCTGGAGCAAAATATCATTAAGCTGAGATTACAGAATATAAAATATGATTATAATAGAATGATTTGGTGACATCTAAAATTTCCTTTAGGGATTCCTCTGCTCAGAGCTGTCAAAACAGATTGTATAACTAGACTATACCAAGGAAGGTGACTCTAGTCCTACTGATGAAATACTCTTCTGAAAGACAGAACGTAAACAGAAGAGGGTCTCTAGGAATACAACTGAATCCTAATCTGGAGGTGGATGCCTTAAATAACTCCTTCCCATTACTCTTTCCCTTCCAGCCAAAAGGATTTAGCTTGGCGCTAAGGAAGAAAGGTTCCTGCAGGAGTCTCTAGAGAGTCAGGGCAATAATGTCCACCAAGTACATCATTGGTTTATCTATGTTTCTTAGCCCCCTTGTACTTAGGCAGGGTCATTAGAACCCAGAGAGAGAGAACAGTATGGATAAGGCCATTTGTCAGAAGCTGCAGCCTTACAAAGAGGGGCTTGGTCAAACTTCATTAAGCCAGCAACGAGGAAGCCAGTCTCTTGTCTTGCGTCCTTCCACCCTGATCCCTTGCCAGTGTCCATAATAGGCTGAACCCACTGAGAAGCCAGAGAGCCGGGCAATCTTTTGATGCAATCATATAGGTCAACTTCCTGGGCACGAGGAAGGATGGAGAAGAGTGGAGAGTGCACATGGCTGCAATGAGGAAGATGTGCAGCCCAGCTCTCACCCTCCCCAACCTACCCACAATGCCTTGATTACTGAAAGTTACATTTCTCAATTCCCTACGGTTGATTTGCAGTATTTCTAGAAAAGGTATGTCAAGGAGAGCTGGAAATCTGGATTCTTATATGGAAGCTGCATTATTGCTCAGGATCGACAACTTATTTGACAACATTGAACAACCAAACACTCTTGGAAAAGATTCAGCTATGGAACTTCAGCTAGCTCTTGATCCCTGATCTGGATGTAATTCTAAATTAAAAAAAAAAACAAAAAAACTTTCTAATGTTTATTCTTTTTTCTTTCTTTCTTTCTTTCTTTCTTTCTTTCTTTCTTTTTTGAGAATGAGGGAGAGAGACACAGAACCTGAAGCAGGCTCCAGGCTCTGATCTGTCAACACAGAACCCATCATGGGCCTGGAACCCACGAACTGCGAGACCAGTTCTGAGCCAAAGTCGGACGCTTAACAGATTGAGCCACCGAGGCGCCCCAAGATTTAATTCCAATTAAATCCGAAAAATGTCAAAAGCAGGGCATCTGCTCCGAGACAAGATGGGGTAACAAGGATATGATTTATCTTTATGCCTGGAAAAAACAATTTTTAACTGAAAACCAGGCAAAATATCAGAGACATTGAACATCAGGCAGGGTGGAATAAGCATCTGTTAGAGAAGATTAAAAACAAATGAGGAAAGGCCTAAGAGTGCTCCAACTTACTGCCTGGAGAGTTTTCAGGCTGCAGTTCAGGGTAGGGTTGGGGGCCCGGACAGAGCCCAGCAGTCTCCTCGAGTTGAGGACACCGAGTTGTGAGGCTGGGCTACCAAGATGGCTAGAGTCCTCGGGGCAGAGTTTCAGAAAGGAGAATGCCGCCCGGAGAAACAGCCGAGAGCTGAGCAGGGTCCCCCTGAGCTCTCAGAGTGCTGATGAGCACGTGCATGTGAAGAAACTACCCGAAGCCCGGGGGAAAAACCACCCAAGAGGATAAGGCAGGGTTTCTCAACCTTAACGCTACGTTGGGACAGAGATTTCTTTATTTGAGGGGCTGCATTATAAGATGTTTAATGGCATCTTGGCTTTTCCTGACGATAGGTCAGCAGCAACACTCCCTTCCCAAAGTGTCCCAAGACTCCAAAAGTGTCTCCAGACACTTTCAAATGTCCTTTCTGGGGCAGTATTGCCCCCAGCTGAGAACTACTGGCCCTCAGCATCCCCTCTGCTGGAATAGTTCCTGTGCCCACCAGCTAGAGCACAAAACTTCATGGTTCATGAGGTGTTGGGAAGAGGACTCGAAAAGGTCCCGTCTCTGTAGTGGGCTAAAGTAGCCCCAGACTAAATGCTGCTTCGGTCTTTCTAGTAAAGTCAAAGAGTAAAAGCTGACACTTAACTACATCCCGGAAGAAAGCTCAGCTATATTTATAGCAATGAACATAACAACCAGCACATAACAAGCAAAAAATTAAAAATTTGTGGCATGTAGGGGCATCTGGATGGCTCAGTCGGTTAAGCGTCCCACTCTTGATTTCGGTTCAGGTCATGATCCCATGGTTCGTGAGTTGGAGCCCCACATGGGGCTCCACGCTGACAGTGAAGAGCCTGCTTGGGATTCTCTCTCTCCCTCTCTCTCTCTCTGCCCCTCCCCTCACCTCCCGCTCTCTTTCTCTCAAAACAAATAAATAAACTTAAAAAAAAAAAATTGTGGCGGGGCGCTTGGGTGGCTCAGTCGGTTAAGCGTCTGACTTTGGCTCCCGTCATGATCTCGCAGTCGGAGGGTTCAAGCCCCATGTCGGGCTCTGTGCTGACAGCTTGGAGCCTGGAGCCTGCTTCTGATTTTCTGATTCTGTGTCTCCCTCTCTCTCTGTTCCTCCCCTGCTCTCACTCTGTCTGTCTCTCTCTCAAAAATAAAGATTTTGAAAAAAAATTTTAAAAAATTAAAAAACAATTGTGGCACCTAAGAAAAAATACCAAACATGCAAAATAGCACGAAAATATGATCCAGAAGAAGGAGAAAATAAAAACTGTCAAAACCAACACAAAGTGACACAGATGATGTAATTAGTAGTTAAGAATATTAATTATTATTATTATTATTATTATTTATTCCATATGTTCAAGAAGCTAAAAAAAAAGTTGAACATGCCAAGTAAAAGACAAAAATGATACAAAAAAGAACCAAATGGAACTTCTAGAGGTAAAAACTATAGTGTCTAAAATGAAAAATACACTGGAGATTAGTGTATTTAGTGTATGATGCCTTGCAGAAGAAAAGATTAGTGAACTTGAAGGCATAGCAACGGAAACCACAAAATGAAACACAGAAAGAAAAAAGACTAAATTGGTGGAGCCACTACAGAAAACAGTTTGGAGGGTCCTCAAAAAATTAAAAATAGAAATACCATATGATCCAGCAATCCCATTTTGGGGTATGTATCTGAAAATAAGATACTAAAGTGATACCTACACCCCGTGTTCATTGCAGCATTATTCACAATGGCCAACACATGGAAACAACCTATGTGTCCATTAATGGATTAATGGATAAACAAGATATGAGATACACACACACACACACACACACACACACACTATGGAATCTTATTTAGACACGAGAAAGAAGGAAATCCTGTCATTTGTAACAACATGGATGGACCTGGAGGGCATTATGCTAAATGAAACAAGCCAGACAAAGACAATTACTATGTGACAATACTTAAATGTGGAATCAAAGAAAGAAGAAAAGAAAGAAAGAAAGAAAGAAAAGAAAAAGAAAAGAAGGAGGAGGAGGAGAAGGAGAAGGGGAAGAGGAGGAAGGGGGGAGGAGAGGAGAGGAAATGAGAGAAAGGAAAAAGTAAATCTCATAGAAACAGAGAGTAGAAATGTGGTTGCCAGAGGCTGACAGGCAGGGGAAATAGAAAGAGGTTTATAAAAGAATACAAACTTTCAGCTGTAAGATGAATAAGTTCTGAGGACCTAATGTAAAGCATGGTGACTATAGTTGATATGACACTGTATTGTATAATTAAGATTTGCTAAAAGAGTAGAACTTAAATGTTCTCTCACACGCAAAAAGATAAATGGATTTGTTAACTAACTCAATTGGGGGGGTTCTTTCACAATGTATATGCACATCAAATTACTACAACGTATATTTTAAATATCTTCCAATTTTTTCTGTCAATTAATGAATAAAACTGAAACATTTTTTTTAAATACCAAAAAAAAAAAAAAAAAAGGAATAGAGCTTCAGCGAACTCTGGAAAATTTCAACGACCTCACTTACATGTAATTGGAATCAACAAAATGGTACAGAAAAAAATATTTAAAGAGATAATCATCAAATTTCTCAAATTTGATGAAAGTTATAAATCCACCAATCCAAATGGCTCGATGTGGCCAATCACAGAAACATGAAGAAGACAACAAAAAGCCTCACGTTAATCAAGTTGCTTAAAACCAATGATAACAAGGAAAATGCAAACGCAGCTAGGGGAAAGAGAAAAGACACGTCATGTACAAAAGAACAAAGATTGGAATAACGGCAGGAAATAGGTACACTGAATGACAGTGAAACATCTTCAGAGTACAGAAGGGATAAAACCATCAACCTAGAATTCTATATCCAATGAAAAAGTTTTCAAAAATAAGTGACGTGAAGACTTTTCAGACACATGGGTGCTGAAGAATTCATCACCAGGAGATCTGCACTAGAAGAAATGTTAAAAGAGGGGTAGCTGAGTGGCTCAGTAGGTTAAGCCTGAGACTTCAGCTCAGGTCGTGATCTCACAGTTCATGAGATCAAGCCCTGCATTGGACTTTCTGCTATCAGTGTGCAGATCCTCAGTCTTCCCCTCTCTCTGCCCATCCCCACCGCGCGCACATGCGTGGGTGCTCTCTCTCTCTCTCTCTCTCTCAAAATAAATAAACATTAAGAAAAAATGTTAAAAGAAATGCTTCAGGTAGAAGGAAACTGATACCAGATGGAAATCTGAGATCTAAATAAAGGAATTAAGTAAGACCCTTGGGACTGGTAAATACCTGGGTAAATTTAAAATACTTGCTTTCTTATTTTTAAAGTCTCTTTAAGAGAAAATCAACCGTTTAAATGGAAAATATGATGTTGTTGTATTTAGACGTCTGGTTGGCTCAGTTGGTTAATGGTCCAACTCGGATTTCAGCTCAGGTCATGATCTCACCGTTGGTGAGATCGAGGCCTACATAGGCCTGCCTGATGACAGCACAGAGCCTGCTTGGGATTCTCTCCCCCTCTCTCTGCCTCTCCCTGCCTGCACACTCTCTCTGCCTCTCAAAAATAAAAAAATAAACTTAAAAAGAAAGAAAAGATACTATTGTATTTATAACATATAGAAGTAAAATATATGACAATTATAGAACAAAGGCTAGGAGGAGAGAAATGAAGTATATTATTATGAGTACAACAAGTGGTATAATACCTATATAGTATAATAGTATCTATAAAATAAATTATATAATATTTGTACAGTATAATATAGTATCCATACAAGTGATATAATATCACTTGAGGGTAAACTGTGATAAGTTAAAGATATTTACTGGGGCGCCTGGGTGGCTTGGTCGGTTAAGCATCTGACTTCGGCTCAGGTTATGATCTCACGGTCCGTGAGTTCGAGCCCCGCGTCGGGCTCTGTGCTGACAGCTCAGAGCCTGGAGCCTGCTTCCGATTCTGTGTCTCCCTCTCTCTCTGACCCTCCCCCATTCATGCTCTGTCTCTCTCTGTCTCAAAAATAAATAAACGTTAAAAAAAAAAATTAAAAAAAAAAGACATTTACTAAAAATCCTAAAGCAACCATAAAAATAGCACAATAAAGAATTATATCAGGCGCCTGGGTGGCTCAGTCAGTTAAGCACCTGTCTTCGGCTCAGGTCATGAACTTGCAGTTCATGAGCTCAAGCTCTCCCTTGGGTGAGCCCTGCTTCTCTCTCTCTCCCTCTTTGTCTCTTTACCTCTGGTGGGATTCTCTCTCTCTCTCTCTCCCTCTCTTTCTCTGCCCCTTGCTCACTTGTGTCCTCTCTCTCTCAAAAAAAAAAAAAAAATAAAATAAAATAAAATAAAAAAAAGAATTATAGCTAATAAGCCAACAAAAGAGATAAAATGGAACCATAAAAAATATTTCATTAATCCAAAGAAGGCACAAAAAGAAGAAAAAGGAAACAAAGAACAAATTGGACAAATAGAAAACAAATAACAATGTGGTAGGTTTCAATCCAAAATATCAATAATCACATTCAACGTAAATGGTTTAACCACCCCAGTTAAAATTCAGAGATTGTCATATTGGATTAAAAAGCAGGACATAACTATATGCCACTTATAAGAAATATAAAGACATACTTAAGTAAAAATTTAAAAGATTAAAAATATATACATGCTAACACTAATCAAACAAATCTAGAGTGGCTATATTAATATCAAAGTAGACTTTATTTTTTTAATTTTTAAAATTTTATTTTTAGAGAGAGAGGATGAATATGAGTGAAGGAGAGGCAGAGGGAGAAAGAGAGAGAATTTTAAGCAAGCCCCAAGCTCAGCATGGAGCTGGATGCCAGGCTAGATCCCACAACCCTGGGATCATGACCTGAGCCAAAACAAAAGTTGGACACTTCACAGACTGAGCCACTCAGGCGCCCCTCAAAGTAGACTTTAGAGTAAAGAATAAAACAGGTTATTCCATAAAGATAATGAAATAAATATATCAATAGGTCAGAATAATCCTAAGTGTTTATAAATCTAATAACAAAGATTTATCCCAGGTTTATGTAACATTAAAAAAATTAATGGAATTCACAATGTTTATAGACCAAAAATGAAAAACTATGATTATCTCTATAGATGCAGAAAAAGCATTTGATAAACTCCAACATTTATTCCTGAAAAACCTCTTAGCAACCTTGAAATAGAACTGAATTTCCTCAACCTGCTACAGGACACCCACGAAAAACCTAAACTAACATCATACTTAATAGACAAAAGTAGTGGCACCTGGGGGGCTCATCAGTTAAGTGTCCGACTTAGGCTCAGGTCATGTTCTCACAGTTCGTGGGTTCCAGCCCCACATTGGGTTCTGTGCTGACAGCTCAGAGCCTGAAGCCTGCTTCAGATTCTGTGTCTCCCTCTCTCTCTGCCTCTCCCTTGCTCATGCTCTGTCTCCCTCTCCTTCAAAAAATGAAAAAAACATTTAAAAAAATTTTTTTTAAATAGTGAAAAGTAGAATGCTTTCTTCTCTAGATTGGGAACGAGGCAAGGATGTTTCCTCGTTTCTACTCAACGTGATACCAGAGGTTCTAGATTAGAAAGGTCGCAGTAAAACTGTCTTTGTTTGCAGGTAACATGATCATATACAGACAAAAATTCTATGAAGAAGCCATTAAAAATAAATTATTTTAGTAGCATTGTAGGATAAGTGTAAATGATCAATACATACACATTTATTGTATTTTTTACATACCAGCAACAAACCATCAGAAATTGAATTTAAAATGTTCCTTAAAAATGGTATCAAAAAGGGGCACCTGGGTGGCTCAGTTGGTTAAGCGTCGACTTCACCTCAAGTCATGATCTCATGGTTCCTCGGTTGGAGCCCCGCGTGGGGCTCTGTGCTGACAGCTCGGAGCCTGGAGCCTGCTTCGGATTCTGTGTCTCCTTCTGTCTCTGCCCCTCCTCCACTTGTGCTCTGTCTCTAACAAAAATAAATAAATGTAAAAAAAATTTTATTTATTTATTTATTTATTTATTTTATTTTTGGGACAGAGAGAGACAGAGCATAAATGGGGGAGGGGCAGAGAGAGAGGGAGACACAGAATCGGAGACAGGCTCCAGGCTCCGAGCTGTCAGCCCAGAGCCTGACGCGGGGCTCGAACCCACGGACTGCGAGATCGTGACCTGGCTGAAGTCGGACGCTTAACCGACTGCGCCACCCAGGCGCCCCCCCCAAAAAAATTTTTTTTAAATGGTGTCGAAAATATGAAATTCGTAGGTAGAGACCTGACAAAAGATGTAGAAGACTAATGCTCTAAAAACTATAAAACGTTGATGAGAAAAATTAAAGACCTAAATAAACAGGGAGTTATATTGTGTTCATAGATCAAAAGGCTCAATATTGTTAAGAAGTCAATTCTTCCCAAAGTGATACATAAATTCAGCAGGATTTTTTTTTGTAGAAATTGACAAGCTGATCCTAAAATTCCCTTGGAAATGGAAAAAACTTAGAATAGACCCCAAAAAACAAAGAAACAAACAACTTTGGAAAAGAAAGATACTGTCTTTAAGATTTATTATAAGGCTGCACTAACCAAGATAGTACAGGTATAGTTGGCATAAAGACAAACAGACCAACGGCACTCATAGGGTGTCTAAATGTTGACCCTCATGGGGCGCCTAGGTGGCTCAGTTGGTTAAGCGTCCGACTTTGGCTCAGGTCACGATCTCGCGGTCCGTGAGTTCGAGCCCCGCATCGGGCTCTGGGCTGATGGCTCAGAGCCTGGAGCCTGCTTCCGATTCTGGGTCTCCCTCTCTCTCTGACCCTCCCCCGTTCATGCTCTGTCTCTCTCTGTCTCAAAAATAAATAAACTTAAAAAAAAAAATTTAGAAAAAAGAAAAAAATAATAAATGTTGACCCTCACAACCGATACCTGACTTTCCGCAACAGTGCAAAACCATTCAGTGGAGAAAGAGTAGTCTTCTTAGCAAAAGGTAGTAAGATACCTGATAGTCATATGCAAGCTATACTTCGCATTGTATTCAAATACTTCACATTGTCTTCAAGTGTCAGTCCACAATGGGTGATAGACTTAGCTATAAAACCTAATATTAGAACATTTATAGAACAACACGTAGGAGAAAACTTTGTGATCTCGGTCAAGCAAAGATTTCTTAGGTCTGACATCAAATGTACTATTCGTAGAAGAAAATACTGATAAATTGGACTTTATCAAAAATAAGTAAGAACTTCTGCTCTTTGAAAGGCATTGTTAAGAGAATACAAAGGCAAACCATGGAATGGGGGAGATACTAATCTTTAAAAGTTTTACACCTTTCTCTTTACTCCTCCGCAGGAAAAAAAAAATGGGTTGTGATTTTTAGCTGTATTAATTTGGGTCAGATTTATATTTTTGAGATATTGAGGCTTTCTATCCAGGATATGTCTACTTACTGAAATCTTATTTTGTATCTTTTAATAATATGTTATGCTTTTCCTTTGTACATCCTAATTTGTTTTTTTTTTTAACGTGGTTTTTTAAAAATATTTTTTAAGGTTTTTTTTAGGTTTTTTTAAGGTTTTTTTAAATATTTATTTTTGAGAGAGAGAGTGACAGATGGACAGACAGAGCACGAGCAGGGAGGGGCAGAGAAAGAAGGAGACACAGAATCTGAAACAGGCTCCAGGCTCTGAGTTGTTGGCCCAGAGCCCATTGGCACCCCAAACCCATGAACTGTGAGATCATGAGATCATGACCTGAGCATAAGTCGAACGCTTAATGGACTGAACCACTGAGGCGCCCCTTAAGTTTGTTTGTTTGTTTGTTTGTTTGTTTGTTTGTTTTGAGAGACACAGAGAGAGCATGAGCAGGGGAGAGGCAGAGAGGGGGAGAAAGGGAGAATCCCAAGCAGGATCCATGAGGTCAGTGCATGGAGCCCGAGGTGAGGCTCCATCCCACCAACTGTGAGATCGTGACCTGAACCTAAATCAAGAGTTGGACGCTTAAATGACTGAGCCACTCAGGCGCCCCTAAACGTGATTTTATTAAAGCATGGGGACAGTACTCACAGGCAGAAAGAGCTGTGTAGATCCTAATATGTTGTTGCATATTTGTTCCCATGTATTATATGGATTAATCATGAGAGAGGAATGTTTTATTTTTCATTTTAAAACTTTCCAGTGATATTTTAAAAGCTCTTGATTTTTCATTATATAACTTATGCTCATCTCTCTTACCAACTTTTCTGGTTTACACGTTAACCATTCTGACAAGTGTGAAGTGATTTCTCACTGTAGTTTAGATTTCCATTTCCCTGATGATCAGTGATATTGAGCATCTTTCCATTTGTCTGTTGACTATCTGTATGTCTTCTTTGGAAAAATGTCTATTCATGCCTTCTGCCCATTTTTAAATGGGATCATTCTTTTTTGGGGTGTTGAGTTTTATAAGTTCTTTACGGATTTTGCATACTAATCCTTTACCAGATATGTTATTTGCAAATATCTTCTCCCACTCAGTAGTTGCCTTTGTTTTGTTGATTACTTCCCTTGCTGTGCAGAAGCCTTTTATTTTGATGAAGTTTCAATAGTGTATTTTGGCTTTGGTTCCCTTTGTCTCAGAAGACATATCTAGAAAGTTATTGCTTCAGCCAATGTCAAAGAGGTTACTGCCTGTGTTTTCCTCTAAGATTCTGATGGTTTCAGGTCTCACATTTAGGTCTTTAATCCATTTTGAATTAATTTTTGTGTCTGGTGGTCCTCTTTCATTCTTTTACATGTTGCTGTACAGTTTTTCCAACACCATTTGTTGGACAAGCTGTCTTTCTCTCATTGGATATTCTTTCCTGCTTTTTGGAAGGTTAATGGACCGTGTAGTATGGGTTCACTTCAGGGTTTTCTATTCCGCTCTATTGATCTATGTTTCTATTTTTGTGCCCGTACCATACTATTTTGACCATTACAACTCTGTAATATAACTTGAAGTCTGAAATTGTGAAGCCTCCAGCTTTGCTTTTCTTTTTTCAAGGTTGCTTTGGCTATGTGGTGTCTTTTATGGTTCCATACAAATGTTACTAGTTCTAGGATTGTTTGCTCTAGCTCTGTGAAAAATGCTGGTGGTATTTCGATAGGGATTGCATTAAATGTGCAGATTGTTTTGAGTAGTATAGACAGTTTAAAAATATTTGTTCTTCAAATCCATGAGCATGAATGTCTTTCCATTTCTTTGTATTGTCTTCACTTTCTTTCATCAATGTCTTACAGTTTTCAGAGTATATAGGTCTTTCACTTCTTAGGTTAGGTTTATTCCTAGGTATCTTATTGGTTTTGGTGCAATTGTAAATGGGAATGATTCCTAAATTTCTCTTTCTGCTGCTTCATTATTGGTGAATAGAAATGCAACAGATTTCTGTATATTGATTTTGTATCCTGCAACTACTGAATTCATGTATCAGTTCTAGCAACTTTTTGGTGGAGTCTTTTGGGTTTTCTATATAGAGTATCATGTCATCTGCAAATAGAGTTTTTTTTACTTCTTCCTTACCAATTTAGATGCCTTTTATTTCTTCATGTTGTCTGATGTTGTGGCTAAGACTTCTAGTACTGTGTTAAATAACAGTGGTGAGAGTGGACAGCCCTGTCTTCTTCCTGACTTTAGAGGAAAAGCTCTCAGCTTTTCCCCATTGAGGATGATGTTAGCTGTGGGTTTTTCATATGTGGCCTTTATTATGTTGAGGTCTGTCCCCTCTAAATCTACTTTGTTGAGGATTTTTATCATGAATAAATGTACTTTGTCAAATGCTCTTTCTGAATCCATTGAAAAGATCATATGGTTCTTATCCTTTCTTTTATGAATGTGGTGTATCACGTTGATTGATTTGAACCACTCCTGCAACCCAGGAATAAATCCCACTTCAGCATGGTGAATGATTTTTTAAATGTACTGGTGGATTCAGTTTGCTAGTATTTTATTGAGAATTTTTGGATCCATGTTCATCAGGGATATTGGCCTGTAGTTGTCTTTTTTAGTGGAGTCTTCATCTGGTTTTGGTATCAGGATAACACTATTTTTATATGTAAAATGGAATTAGGTCCTAGGCTCAGGTTGTTATAAAAAGGGTGTTCTCTTACACCCTTATCACACTTAGTGTGATATGATAAGGGAGGTGCTGACCAACCAGATGGATGCCGCTGTGCTAGCCATTAACCCTTTGATGATGGATTATGTGTGTGTGTGTCTGTGTGTGTGTCTGTGTGTGTGCGCGCGCATTCCTAGGGGGTCTTTACGGAAGAGGCCGTAGCAGTTGGGGGCATCTGGAAGACACTGGCTTTTTACCAAACAACTTATTTGTATATTATTCTTTTAAAAGTTTTTTCAAAATGTCTACCTCTCTTTGGGTTTATTCTAGTGATAGTTTACTAAAAACCACTCATTTCTTTCACTATTACCTTATAACCATTTTATATTCAGATATGCCTGTGTTTATAGCTTTTTAAAATAATTTCTAATATTGTATTTTAAATTTTTCCCTGTTTTCCCATGGTTTTCAGAGTTTTACATACATACTATTTTTTTTTTAATCAGTGTTTGGTTTTTCTCTATTTAATTAAGTCCTAATTTTATTTTTTATTAAATTCTCCTAATTGGGGGTTTATACTATTCGTAATTTATACAAATGCCTACCTTGCTCACTTATTTTCAGTTTTTAATTTTTGCTGATAAAAGCATTTAAGGCTACATTTTTTTATAAGTATCTGATTGTCTTAAATATTTTTTAAGCTTTGTTCGAGACTCAGCTAAATTCCTACATTTTAATTTGTTGATGTTTCTCAAGTTTCTTTTAAAATTTTTTTTAAATGTTTATTTATTTTGAGGAAGACAGAGTGAGCAGCAAACAGGGGAGGGACAGAGAGAGAGGGAGAGAGAGAATCCAAAGCAGACTCTAACAGCACAGAGCCTGATGCAGGGCTCGATCTTATGAACCAAGATCATGACCATGAGCTGAAATCAAGAGCGGGACACTTAACCGACTGAGCCACCCAGGCGCCCTATGTTTCTTTTTTTAAAACCAACTTTACTGAAGTAAAACTTACATAAATAAAATGAATGCATTTTGAGTATGCAGTCGAATGGGTCTTAGCAAATGTGTACCCATGAAACATTCCTCTGACCTCAGAAGATTTCTTTGTGTCTTTTACCAGTGGAGCCCCAAGGTATCTGCCAATTTGTGTCCCATCCTTTTATCTTTCCACAATTTCACATACATGAATCATACAGTGTATATTTGATTGTATCTAGCTTTTGTTTAACATTAATATTAGATAAGGAAATACATAGTTCTAAGCCTGTCATGTTGTAAGTGCTTAATAAATCCTTGCTATTTTTACTGTTATTCCCTGGCTCGATTATAAGCAGTTTGTACCTCTAACTCTGTTCTGTGCACTAATAGGTGGTCAACATACATTTTTAGTTTAACTGTAGACTATAATAATTTTTTTAAAAACAAAGCATTTGCAAATATTGTGTTAGATAACTGTTATAACCACATTGCAAATATTGATTCACTAATTGCTCAAAATGACTCCATGAGGAAAGTGTGTTATCCTTGGCTAGCAGGAGCGACTGAAGTTCAGAGAGTCAGAAAACATGCCCAGATCATACATCTGGCAAATGGCAGAGCTGAATTTCAACCCAGGCAGTTAGGCTGCTGAATGTACGTGATTAAACACTGTGCCATGCATGGGGTGGGTCCATGAAGTGCAACCATAACACAAATAACGTACCCCAGAATGTCCTTGATTCTCATGAGCTAGCTACCATTATCCCAATTTGACAGATAGTTGATGACTGAGTGACCTAAAAGTCGCAAGACTTAGGTGCCCTGCAAAGCTGACTCCAAACCCGATGATTTCCCACTTCTTGATGCCATTTCTTTACTCTCCCACAAGCCACTCCATTTATAGAGGAACAAGTCAACTTTTGGTAGATGTGTTCTGCATATTCAATCTGAGCAGTATTGGCAAAATCTTGATGTGCTGGTCAGTTTGGGGGAATGCGGTAAAATCTCAAGCATCCCACTGCTCTGGGAGCTCACTTTTTCCCCACACTTTACATTCTTCTCATCACCCACTAGAGGGCAGATTTGTGTCACTACTTTCTCCTCTGAGAGAGGAAACATGATGCCCAGTCCAGCAGCAGAACCACAGGCTGAGGGCAGACATTGCCCTGAAAATGTGGGTGATCTCACCTCTTTGGTAGAAAAGTGATGAGATGGAAGGTCAGTAAAAAATCTTAAGTGTGTGTTAGAGCACCTCATGCACTGCGATCACTTTCTTACTTCTGTGGAAAGTGAAGGAAATGATGATTTGGGAATACCTGTTCCTGTTTCCTCTACTCTTGAAATCTCCGGCCACTAGGGTAAGGACCAGGAGACAAGGGAATCAGGAGCCACTAACAAAAGGCTTGGGAACAGGGTGAGTTCTTCCGCTGGCTTAGAGTTCTCCGGCCCGGTGTTGAGAATAATAAGGCAATGTGCTGCTATAATTGTGCACCTGTGCTCAAGTGCACACGAATGCGATCTGTTCCCAGGAAAGTTCCAGTGGACAGCTGTGGGGCCGTCGTCCATGGCCTGGCTTGCTGAGCGTGCTTGCTCCACAGGCAGCTGGAGCCCTGACAAGCCCCAACAGGATAAGGCAAGTGCCCATGTCTGTGTCATTGTCAGTCTGGCAGGCTCTGGTTCCTATTATAAGCTACTTGGATTTGGGAGGGGTGGGGGAGGGGAGAGGAATGATCCAGCTACATGAGCTGCCTTTCTGAAGGTGCCGGAAGCCTGGAGCTTCTATCTCTCACAGGCTTTTCTAAGTGGCTTATAGCTGAACTTGACCACAAGGTCTCCAAGTACAGTCAGGGTGAATGCAAGGGCATCATTCTCTCCTCCAGAACTGGAAGTAGAAACAGTTTAAGAAAAACAAAATTAAGAGCAAAAGCAAAACCACGGTCTTCGGGACTAAATGTCTATGTATCTAGGTGGAAAGAATGTGTCTTTCTTTTTGACTCCATTCCCAAGCACAGGTGCTATTTGCAGCCTACTTGGGGCAGTGGAACTTGGGCTCACCTCCGTCATTTGAATGTATGTGACATTCTTCTGGTTCTGTTTGTTCCAAGCACCCTGCTTCTCAGAGCTCAATTCTTTATGTCTGATGGCCTGCCCCATACCCTCATCTGTTTAAATACAAAAGTTATCAGGGGAAACAACAGGTGACTCACGGCACGTTTTGTGCAAAGAGGACCAGGGAGCCGGGTGGATGTGTCCTGGGAGCTGGGAATTTAGGCTGCTCTTTTAAAGTCCCTTAAAGGCTGTTACTAACACGTTGGGCACTGGAGGTCCTTAGGAACTAGGACTTTTGTAGTTGTATGATGTGTCTTCCCCAAGGTTTTCTGCCAAGAAAAGAGAAAAGCTGTTTCTCTGGGTACCATTTATTTCACAAAGTAAATGCTTAGACTTAACACTGTGGAGAGGTTAACTGGATGGAGTATGGGCATCTTCAGTTCCAGGACTGCTGCCAGCTTAGAACAGCTGCTTACTCTCTCCAAGCCTCAGTCTCCCCATCTGCAAAATCAGAATTTTGGAATGATCCAAGGAAGAGTTGAGGAAAGGGCTGGGTGAAAGGACATTTGCAAAGTGCTTAGTGTGGTGCTTGGCATATTCTCATTCTCAGGAAAGGGTGGCTATTCCCTTATGCCTTGTGAAACTCTGTGGTCAGTGACTTCTAGACCTTGAGTGCTCCCCCTCGTTAACTGTTTTCTTTAAAACGCTTTAAGCAATCAATTAATCAATTATTTTTGTAAGTAGACTTCACCCCCAACACGGAGCCCAATGCGGGGCTCGACCTCACGACCCTGAGATCGAGACCTGAGCTGAGACCCAGAGTCAGACGCTTCTGACGGAGCCACCCAGGCGCCCCCTTTAAAACATTTTTAAAACTCATTTTCTCTCTGTGGTAGAGGTTGCCTTCTGTGACTTTCACACCACTGGCGGAGAAGCTGGAAGAAAGGGAAGGAAAATATGCCTACCTCTGCACAGGCCTTTTCCATGCTACCCAGCAGGAATGATGACGAAACCGAGGTCAGAGAGTTGGAAACGCCCGAGGGGCAGAGCCAAGGCCTGAGTCACATTTTGTGTGGCTATTAAAGTTCTCGCCCACCCAGATCTTGTTCCTTACAAGTCCTGTACAGTTTGGTTCAGGGCCTGGGCCTGGTGAATCTGTGTGTTTGCTCTAACATGTACTTATGATGCAGCAAATCTTCATTTCACTGTTTTTCCTCCGGCGCTGGCTCACGGCACTGGCCCTCCTTCAGGTTGGGTGTTACTCACGCGGATTCTCCTTTCCCTTCAACTTGTTCTCTCCCTCCTCACACCTTTGGATTTCAGTCGGGACGGGGGTGGAGAAAGCCAGCCTTTCTGTCACAGTAGTCAAGCCGTTACTGAGTTGTGAGGGCCCCAGCTGAGTTGTGAGGACCCCAGCTGCTACAATCCTCTCCCAAACAGGCCTTCGAGGCAATCCGCAAGGTAGAACGCAGTCTGCTTTGTGACTTCAAAGTACGTGCACATTGGGGGATGCACGCATACGGTATATGCATGTTTGGTCGGGAGAATGCGTACACGTTGGGGGGTGGTTGAGACGAAACAACAAAGCTGGATCACAGATGCACAGCCCTTTATATGTATCCTCGACAAACATGTACTTAGGCCTTAACCTGCACAAGTCACTGAGATAAGGAGGGGTGTTACATGTGGTTCTTAACCTTGAGATCCATTATAATCAATATGGAGAGAGAGGATATGTGAATATGCTAGAAACAAACAAGGATAATAATTGACAGTAACGAGTACATCAGGAACTCAGATGAGGAAGGATTCACGAAGGCCCGGTGGAATTCTAGAAGGCTTAGAATAAGAATAAAACACTGTTTTGAAGGGAATTTGAAGACACATTAGGAATCAAACAAGCAGTATAGAGGTGCAACGTCTGTGCAGGCTTGTTTCACAAGACACTAAATACACTGTATTACCAGTGTTATCAAAGTTCTTTTGGCTGCCAGGGACCAGAAGAACCCCACTCAAATGACAAACAAAACCACAATAACCCACATAAGCTGACAAGTTCAAGGCATCGTGCTGACTTCAGTTCTCAGAGCTGTCACAAGACACTGTGGCTATTTCTTTGGCCCTATCCTTCCAAGTGTTGGCTTTAGTTTCAGGTAGGCACCCTTCATAGATAGGGCTACTTGGGGTCCAGAATTTAATTCTACCAGCACAACATATGCATCTTTCCCCCAGCAGGGCTAGCAAAACTTTCGGGATTCTTATTAGCCTGGCTTGGGTCAACCATCCATCCATGAGTCAGGTACCACGACCAGCGGCATGGAAATCTCCAATGGCCAGATCTGAGTCACGTGCTCACCCCTAGAGCCAGGTGGTGGGAATAGTCCAAACTGTGCCTCATGAACTGAGAGTGGGAGAGGGGAAATCGGGTTGCCACTGCCACGAGGAAGGGACGGTGGCTGGGCA
This sequence comes from Panthera tigris, assembly GCF_018350195.1. Taxonomy (NCBI): domain Eukaryota; kingdom Metazoa; phylum Chordata; class Mammalia; order Carnivora; family Felidae; genus Panthera; species Panthera tigris. Next base: position 142,547,178 of record NC_056668.1, on the reverse strand, counting down.
GACGAACACAACAACAGATGTCCCCTGTCATCTCATCCATTAGCAATCTGTTGGCAACTCCCTTCTTGAGTTTCATAATTACTTTATATGAATATCAGAGGTTCCTGACCATGACCTGTCCCCAATATTTGACTCTAGATCTCAGACAGCGAGGGTCTGTTCTACTTTTTTATTGACAGGAGATTCATCTGATGATTCCTTCAGGCCCTCAGAGGAAGAAGCATTAGAAAATTCTCATGCATGAAATTAGGACCGCACTATGTCCTTCTAGCTATGAATGCTTGTTTGACCAAATGATTGAGATCAAATAATACTTTGGCATTCATGGTGTATCCCAGAGGGGAAACCTCTTAGGAGGTCACCAGAGAAGTGTGCAACCCAATAAGAGATGGGAATCTACATATAGTTCTGGATATTTTTGTCCCTAAGTATGGTAGCGACCAAAATCATAACTCTCTCCAGCCAAGGGACAATGTCATTGTTCTATTATTTCTTAATACAGAAACACTCAGGATCAACAAGAAAGTGCAAATGAGCTGAATTGTGCTTGCAAATTGGGACTTGGCAAATGCATTTTGGCAATGAGCCATGTTCTCTTTTATTCTGAAGTCTTGGCTTTGATGAAAGATGTCTAAAGCTACACTAGCAGCTGTATCATTAGGGTCCTGGAAACTTAGCAAATGCACTAGTCTGCTGTTTTAGAGCCCAAGCAATTTGTTCCTCAAGCCTTTAACTGTACTAATGTATATCTTATAGACCCAAAACTATGTCAGGGTTGAAAGGAACCTCATGTTTATTTTTAGTTTTTGTTTTCAATCTTTGTTTTGAACAGAAAATATTTTGGAAGTCTTTACCATCTTGACCAGACAGTGGCAGATAAGTGCTAGATATACGCAAATGTAGAAAAAATGTTTTTAATGTTCATTTTAGTCCCAGGCCACACCAACAGAATGCCACCCCATTGAAGTTTCTTAAATGAATCAGAGGTTTTGACACATTTAACAAGCTTTTCTTTTCTTAAAAAATAATTTAGGGGCGCCTGGGTGGCTCAGTTGGTTAAGCGTCCAACTTCGGCTCAGGTCATGATCTCACAGTTTGTGGGTTCAAGCCCTGCGTCGGGCTCTGTGCTGATGGCTCGGAGCCTGGAGCCTGCTTCGGATTCTGTGTCTCCCTCTCTCTCTGCCCCTCCCCTGCTCATGCTCTGTCTCTCTCTGTCTCAAAAAAAAAAAAAAAAAAATTTAAATTTGGGGCGCCTGGCTGGCTCAGTCTGTTAAGCATCCAACTCTTGACTTCTGCTCAGGTTATGAACTCACAGTTTGTGAGATCGAGCCTCATGTTGAGCTCTGCGCTGACAGCACAGAACCTGCTTGGGATTCTCTCTCTCTCTCCCTCTCTCTCTGCTCCTCCCTTGCTTGCTTTCCCATGTGCACACACACACTCTATGTCAAAATCATTATTAAAAAAATAATTTAAATACATTTTCCTTTTTAAAAAAGTCAACCATTATAAATAAAGCTAAAATTCTCCTTCCTCCCCCATGCCTAACTCCCAGTCCTGGTATTTTATCCCCCCTTTTCCCTGGTCAAGTTTGTTTCAAGTTTTGGAGTGTGCCTTCCAAATATTTCCCTGTGCACACACATATACCTGTCCGTATAGCCATAGAAACTTGAGAGTGTTATTCAATGTACATTTAGATCAATGATATTATACTAAATGTATCTATTTCCAACTTGCTATTAAATGTATCTATTTCCCACTTGCTATTTCCGTATGCTGTATGCCTTTTAGATCTACTGATATTTTTACAATGTATACATTTAGCCAGCCTTCAGTTTATGGACATATGGGTTATTTCTAATTTTTCACCATTATAAAGAAAACCATTGCAAATATCCTTGAACATGTCTCCTTGTGTATGTGCTTAAATTGTTCTGGAGATAGATATGGAAAGTGTCTAAGTCATAGGGAGTGTTCATTTTTAGTTTTAGTAGATACTAGTAAACTGCTACAAAAAAAATAGCTGTAATAATTTTTCCCAGCTAGAGTCCCAATTCTCTACATATTGTTAATATTTTACATTTTGTCAATCAAATATGTATTTGCCAATGTGAAATGCCATCTCGCTGCTTTGATTCAAATTTCCTCAAGTGTTAGGATGTTCCTAAGATAAAACTGTCACCCTGAGACATTAAGGGAGTTACTATGGTGCCAGTAATAACCGACTTAGCAAAATGACTTTTTTTTTTTTTTTTTTGTGGTAGATATGATTTTTTGTTCACTTAAAAGGAACTCACCTTGGGTGTGCTAATGTACTATGTCTAGTGTTGCAGATGTATAAGAAAAAGCAATATTCGATAATTACCTACACAGAAAAGAAAGTTCCATAGAGATGCAATTTTGGAAACCCACAGGCAAGCCTATTATTGACTAAGATCTTTCTTAGTCCATTTCTATTTGTAAGAAAACAATGGATTCTTTACACGGAGTCAAAAGGCTAGATTTGAAAATCTGTGTGGCTGCCACCTGTAAATATTTTGTTTTTGTCTTGCCCAGAGGACAACATGTCCCATTATTTTGAAGGATTTCCAGGAAGTGATAATATTGAATCCAGAGTCCTTTTGTGAAGTGTACTGAACCCTTTGAAAGGAAATGTTGAAAAATGATGTTTTAGCCTGATGGTGTCTCTGATTGACAAACATCCCCCTTTCTTTAATCTAACCCCGACCACTCCCAAAGGTAGAGAGTTGAAGGTCATCAGGAGTCTGCAGAGGTCAAATCAGTAGCCTCTTTAGGCTTAGTTCTCTTTCCTGCTTGCGATCACTTGACTTTGTTGACTACTTGTCTCCTTGAAGCTGGTTCCTCTGCTGCTTGCTATGATGCTCCGTTAGGAGGAGTGCGGCTCAGGAAATCATAGCACCCAGGTTTTGGTCCCGGATCTGCCACTTGCAAGCTATAACGTGCCCTCTAGGAAATTCTGTTTATCTGCAAATTGGAAAATGTTAACTAGATAGTCTTCAACGGTCTGCCAGGCACTAAAATTCTATGGCCCAAGATTCTCTCTGTCTTTTTTCTGTTTTCTTCTGATGCTCTGTTTGTCCCCCATCCCCCACCCACCCCTTCCTCAGCCTAGGCAAGTTTCTGGACTCTTCCCTGGCTAATGTCATCTACTCCAAATGACAGCTTCCAAGTCTCCAGTATTGATGGCTCTTTCAAATGCTGGTGTTGCTTCCCCAGCTGTATGCACGGTCCCTATCTTCCCACAGGATAAAGTCTGAGCCTCTTAGCCTGCCGTTCAGGGCACCACAGTCTGGTCTCAGTCTCCCCTATGTGCCCTTAACCTCCATTTCTTCCTTTCACCTGCCACATGGTCTTCTTTCCCTCCCCCAGATGCAATTTCCATTTCCTTTCCAGGCTATTTTTCTTACATGACTTGTTCACCCTGCTCATCTCTTACTCCATAATCTCTCTCATTCTTTAAACACCTGCCTCAATTCTGCCCCCCCATAGGAGTTTTCCATGGTAGCCCAGGTTTTTCTTCTGTCTTGAAATTTTTCCTCTCCTACATTTAAGCAATTGTAAGGAGCACTTTTTTCTCTCTCACATTTCAATGCTTCTGGAATCTAGACTCATGTTACAATCACTATTGGCTGTGTAGCACTCATGATACAGTTATGTTTGTCCGGATGTGTGCATCAAAATTTGCAGATCAGTTTTCAGCATCTCAGAAGAAAATTCTGGAAACATCAGTGGAACACTTTCCAAAAATGCTGTATCACCAAAGCCTTTGATAGGACAAAGGACAATACTGTGTGAAAAAGATTTGGAAGAGTTAGACTGTAATAAGAAAAAGTTCTAAGGATTATTTAACAAATTCATTTCACTTTTTCTTGTACATCATATATCATGCAAGAGTGATATATGATAAAAATCAATGCATACATGAGTATTTATAAGAGGTCTTTCATTAAGTACAAAATGAAAATTCTAAATGAAAAGAAAGCACTATGCCATAGTTTAATTGGCCATGTTCTTTCTTTTCCTATAAAAATATAATGTGATATGATATGATATAGTATAATATAATATGATATAATAATATATAATCATATCATATCATATAATTTGTGACTTAAAATTAATGGTGTTTTATATTTGGTGAAATGTGGTATATCAGTGAGACAGCAATTTTACCACTATGTTATGATTACTGGTAACCTTCTATCTCATCAGCTGGGTTAGAAACTCCTAGAACGCGGAGCTGTGTGATGATCAAAGCCCTCTGCATATAATAAGCATTTTACATTTATTTGTCTTTGTTCCCCATTTTTAAAAATGTCTTATTTGTTTTTGAGAGGGGGAGAGGGCAAGTGGGGGAGAACCATGGGGAGGGGGGCAGTACAGACGATCCCAAGAAGATTCTGCACTGACAGCAGTGAGCCCGATGCGGGGCTCGAACTCAATGAACTGTGAGATCATGACCTGACCGGAAGTCCGATGCAAAAACCGATGGAGTCACCCAGGAGCCCTTATTTATTTGCCTTTAAATGGAAATACATTAGAGGTGCCTGGGTAGTTCAGTCAGTTAAATGCTGACTCTTGATTTGGGGTCAGGTCATGATCTCATAGTCATGAGATCAAACCTCTGTGCTGATAGCACGGAGCCCGCTTAGGATTCTCCCTCTCCCTCTCTCTCTGTCTGCCCCTCCCGCTTGTGCTCTCTCTTAAAATAAACAATTTTTTAAAAAAATCTTTAAATAGAAATTCATGAAGCATAGTTCAAAAATCAAATATAAAAAGTATTGCAGAGAAAGTCTTCCATCATGGGGCCTTTCTGCCCAATTTTCTTACTAACTTGAAATAAGGAAATGACTGTTATTAGTTTCCAAAGATTTTTTCATTCATGTGCATGCATATAAGATCTATGTTTCTTGTTCCTTTTCTTTCCTATATATTTATCTATTTTGTTTAAATATGTTCCATACCCAACATGGGGCTTGAACTCATTACCCCAAGATCAAGAGTCCTATGCTCTACTGACTGAGCCAGCCAGGCTCCCCTCCTTTTCTTTCCTATGTAAACGGTAGCTGGGCCTATATACTGTTCTATATGTTGCTTTTTAAAAATAAAACAGTCTTGGGACGCCTGGCTGGCTCAGTTGGTCAAGCGTCTGACTCTTGGTTTCGGCTCAGGTCACGATCTCATGGTTTGTGAGTTCGAGTCACTCATCGGGCTCTGCGCTGACAGCCCGGAGCCTGCTTGGGATTCTCTCTCTCCCTCCCTCTCTCTCTACCCCCTCCCCACTCATCCTCATTCCCAAATGTGTACTCTCTCTCTCTCAAAATGAATAAACTTAAAAAAATAAAAAATAATAAAAATGTAGCAGTCTTAAAAATCTATCTGTATCAATTCATTGAGGGTTTTTCATCCTTTTTTTTTTTTTTGGAAGCTGCATTTCTTTATGTAGATATATTTAACTGGTTCCTCAATGATGAAAATTTAGGTCATTTCCTGTCTTTTTCTATTATAATCAATCTTACATAGAATACCAATGTGTATATGTTACGTCACTCACAGGATACATTCTTAAAATCGGGATTTCTGGGACCAGTATACATATTACATTATATAACTTTGATAGATTTTTCCAAGTTATTTTCCATCAGATTCTACCAGTTATTACTCCTGCTAGCGATGTATGAGAACCTTCACTAAAGATATATGAAGAATAAAGAAGGGGTGAATATGAAGTCACAAACTCATTTGGGGACCATAAAATTTTCCTTTCGGGCCACATTGATATCACTTAGTGGGCAAAAATCTCCCCAATGTGTAATTAATTTTTCTTTTTTTTTTTCAAAGTGTATTTATTTTGAGAGAGAGAGAGAGAGAGAGGGGGAGAGAAAATCCCAAGCAGGCTCTGTGCTGTCAGTGCACAGCCCAACGTGGGGCTCAATCTCACCAACCATGAAATCACGACCTGATCCAAAATCAAGAGTCGGGCACTGAACTGAATGAGCCACGCAGGCACCCCTGTAAGTAGTTTTTCAAATGCTAAACTATCAGTCTCCCTCAAGAGGCCCATAACTTCTGCAGTTCTTCGCGTAATGACAGTATCTCTCGTGGTGTTACCTAATTATCTTCTTCTGAGAGTGACTCTCAATTTTCTCTCTCACTTCAGACAGATCTTTGTTGTTCCCCAAACGACAGCCTTCCTTGCAGGCTTCAGCAGTCATGACCAGACACACCAGCACACCCACCCACAGCGGTTGGGGTGGTCGTGACAAATCGAGAGAAAGGCAACTGGAAATACCTCTCCCCATAATCACTCTTAGAAATGCTTTGCACCTTTTCTTGCCACCAAATCTGCTATATAACTGTAGTCCTCAAAATTCAGACAGTCAAGCTATTCTTTACGTGAGCACACACAGTAAGATGGGAGAAGGTAGACAAGAGTGTTCCTGCCTTCGTGGAATTTACTGAAAGTGCACATAAGGCAAATACAATTTATCCTGAGAAAATAAAAATTTTAAATTCAGATCTCTTATCTAGACCAGCACGATCACAGGCAGCGATGCTACGAAGTCCTGCATACACTCATCTAATATCCATCCACGAGGTATCACAAAGAAATTGTGGCAAAAAAATTATGAAGGCTTAACCGGCATTGATGAGATGGCTCTAGAGTAAATCGTGGGTCCCTTGTCACAGGGGTGTCTTAGGTCAGGTCCCCTAGAAGCAGGGCTTGACGTGGAGATGCTCCTGAAAGTTTAATTAAGGCAGTTCTCTCAGGAAAGGGAAGGGAGAAAAGCAGGCTGAGGAAGGAGGAGGGTTAGTGTTACTTCTGCATTCCAGAACACATTTATTGAGAATGAATGATGTATCAATTTTGTATTTAATAACATAAGAATAATTTAGTCTTAATGACTGACTCCCTTTTCCCTTAAATTCTAGGAAGCTGAGAGCTCAAAGTAACCATATTATTTGTCTACCTTGGGCTGATATAATAACCATCACTTACCATCACAATCTCCACCCCCCCCCCGACATCCCTCATACATAGATTTTAATTTCCCACATCAGTTTTGTTCCTACGTAGGTATGACTTATTACTACCATGATAATAGTTCTCACTTACTGAGAAGTATTATACTAAATTCTTTGTATCTGCTGTCTTTGAAGCCTCACAAGATTCCAGTAAAATCCAGATTGCACAGATGAGGAAACTGAGGCACAGAGGGGTTACCTAAGATGATAGTGACCATAGTGACATAGCCTGATTTGCACCCAGGCAGTCTGACTTTTACACACCTTTTTTTTTTTTTTTAAAGTTTGCTTATTTGTTTGAGAGAGACAGACACAGCACAAGTGGGACAGGGGCAGAGAGAGAGGGAGAGAGAGAAGCCCAAGCAGGCTCTGTGCTGTCATCACAGAACCTGACGCAGGGCTCGAATCCACAAACGGTGAGATCATGAGCTGAGCCGAAACCAAGAGTCAGACCCTTAACCGACTGAGCCACCCAGGCGCCTTTATACACTCTTCTTACATCATCACCCCTCGTTCTTTTATTTTTTGCTAATGGGTAGAACTAAACTAGAGAGAAATATGGGTGGTAGAGCCTACTCATCCGGGGAGATGAGGGTCGTCACCTGCCTGTTTCTACAGGTTGCCTCGCGCGGCGATGGGGGACCTGCGAGGCCTCCGCCGTGTCCTGGCCGCAGATCAGAACCGCACTCTTTGTGCACACCCGGCCGAGCACCATGGCTTTGCTCCCAGGGGCCCTTGAAGACGCCGACAGACGGATCCCCCACCTTCCATCACCATCTTGGTGGCGGCCACAGCCTCGGGGAGGACAAGCCACCCTGGACCACACTGGAGCTGCCTCCCCGGAGTCAGCGGCCCGTCTGAAGCTCTCCTTAACGAGTCTTGCCAGGCCTAATGAGCTCTGTTTGATACCCTGCTCCATAAAAGGCCCTCTCTGTCACCAGCTGCCCTCAGATGACACCCGTGTCTTCTTTGTTCTTGCATTTACCTTAGTGAGCGCGATTCCTGGGGGTCTGACAATCCCCCTGTGCTTCTCAAAATTTCCAACATCAGCCCTACTTTCCTGTCCCATCCAAGGACAGGAAATATTCTGAACTTGCCAGAACTGTCCTCTCTCCCGAGGCTGAAAGAGTAAATGAGGCGATGTCTGGAAAGTGGCTAGAGCGTGCTGAAGGTATGCGAACGGCCTGTGGCGCTGTGGTCTACACGTGCTTTTAATTTGTCTCTGTTTTGACAGGTTCACGTTTGATATTGGCTTGTTAAGTCAGTCCACTTGTGTTTGCTTCAATGCCGGCTATATTTTTTTTTATTTTTTTTAACGAGACTGTTAGAGGAAGTTTTAATTTGCCAAAGGAGGGATGTGCTGACTAAAGGAACCATACTAAGAGCTCAAGTCTCCTCTGGGGGCGCCTGGGTGGCTCAGTCGCTTAAGTGTCAGACTTCAGGTCACGATGTCACCGTCAGTGAGTTCGAGCCCTGTGCGGGGCTGTGCTGACAGCTGGGAGCCTGGAGCCTGCTTCGGATTCTGTGTCTCCCTCTCTTTCTGCCCCTCCCCTGCTCGCGCTCTGCCTCTCTCTCTCTCTCTCTCTCTCTCAAATAAATAAACATTAACAAAATAAAAAAATAAAAAAAAAAAGAACTCAAGTCTCCCTCTGTATGTGTCTGAAGTGCTGACCTGTCTTCACTCAGCGGGTTTGTCACCTGCTTTCTGCCATGGAGAAGTTGGGTACAAGAGTTACTTGCAAGATGGCCTTAAGGTTTGAAAAGTGCATTGACAGTATCATATATTCTGGGGTACTCAAGAAATCCTTTTTTTTAAATGTTTATTTATTTTTGAGAAAGAGAGAGAGAGAGAGTGCAAGTGGGGGAGGAACAGAAAGAGAGGAGACACAGAATCGGAAACAGGCTCCAGGCTCTGAGCTGTCAGCACAGAGCCCAACGCGGGGCTTGAACTCACAAACTGTGAGATCATGACCTGAGCTGACGCCGGATGCTCAACTGACTGAGCCACCCAGGCATCCCAAGAAATTCTTTTAATTTAATGGTCTAGCCACATAGCCATGGTATCAGCCACTGAGGTAGCCCTAGGAACAGGCTTTGAAACAAAACCCCCTGGATTGTGCACAACAGAACAGACTCTGTGGGTTTGTTTCCTTTGATCCCCTGCAGGAGCAGACACACAAGTGTTCCAAGTTTGGGAATTACTAGTTTTTATGTGTTCAAATTGAAGAATCCATAGAGACCTACCTTCAGAGAACGCGATTGTGATAGAACACATAGACCAGATCTTGGTGGGGTGAGAAGGTGAGGGGGTTACCAAGGTGAGGGAGAAGGATGGGCATGGGAAGGGATGTTGCTTCTCGGATAAATGCTTCACGGCTGGGAAACAAAATCTCATGTTAGTTTCTGGTTCCGTTGGCTTAGAAACTGTAAGTGCTCTTCTAAGTGTTGTTGCACAAACAGTCAGATACCAGCACTGGGTTTGGGGCTTGCTAGTTTTAGCAGATGATTTTTCTCTCCCCATAACCCTCTCCACACACCCCCCTCCTCCTCATCCTTCTCTTCTACTTACTCAAGCTCTGATATAAATATTGCTTGATAGAATTTCCAGCTTTCCGCTTTGAATGATATAACCAGAAGCCACCCATACCGTGTAATAAATTTTCTGGCGCTCACCCAAGTCATAAAATTCAAGGGTCTCACCCAAGTCATAAAATTCAAGTGTTCCCACAACTGAGAACACAATCTCTCACGGAGAAAGAAAAACATGTCTATGTCCTAGTGAGGGTAAGGATCTCAAGGGGAAAGTTCTCGTAGGAGAAATGATATCTCACAGTTCAGCTTCTACTCCCTTTCCACACGGGCCCTAGATTGATTTCTGCACCCCTCACCCCTATTCGCAAGCATGCACGTGATGGTCAGCGTGCCCCAGTGATTTCTGGGTGCACGTCCTCCCCAACCACACGCAACTCTGTTCTGGTGCCAGGAAGTGAACACCCCCCAAGAGCAAGCCTCAACTACGAACTGATGGGACTGGCGTGTGAATATCCCAACTCCCTCACTCTTCTCATTGGATGGCTAAGGTGCATGTGTTGTACTGACTCCCAAAGTTGCCCCCCAGGGTTAAGCTCCTGTTGCCCACAATGGTAGCGGCCTTGGTGAATGTACTTCCCGTTGGCTGCCTTCCTTCCCTATCTCATTTCCCACTTTCTCCCGTGCAAGTATTAACCAGGCCCAACCCTGCTTGGCTTCAGAGATCAGCTGAGATTGGGTGCATTCTGGGTGGTGTGGCTGTAGACTCACTTCTCATTTTCTATAGGTGCTCCTTGCACCTCCTAAATCAACTACTTGCTCTGGAATCCTGATTTCAGGGTCTGCCTCCAGGGAGAGCCAACTAAGACAACTTGGAAACATTCATTTAACCGACGTTTACCGGATGCCTATTGTATACCAGGCACTGCAATGAACCAGATGTTGCCTGTTTTAGGATTTTTAAAAAATGTTTATTTCTTTTTGAGGGAGAGAGAGAGAGAGAGAGTGAGGGAGAGAGGGAGGGGCAGAGAGAAAGGGACAGGGGATCCAAAGCAGGCTCCACGCTCACAGCACTGACCCCAACGTGGTTCCCCTGTACTGTGAGACCGTGAGATCGTGACCCGAGCCAAAGTCAATCGCTTAACGGACTGAGCCACCCGGGTGCCCACCCCGGGTCTTGCCTGTTTTAAACGACCCATGCTCTCCTCTTTCTCTCTTCCTCCTCACCATTGAAATCTTCAGGCTGTTTCGCCTCCATTCTACCCCACGCATGGATTCCCAAATCACCATCATAATGTAATTCTCATTAGGACCCTTTGCAGCTTCAAAATCTGTGACTGCTTCTCATGACCCCCAAATCCCAACTTCAAGCTTTTTCAAATGGCACTTGAGGACATCACGATCGAGCCCTGAGCTTTGCTCCTCAAGGTCTTGTGTCTTTTTCCTTCCCCTTCCCATGTGTCCTGCGGTCTGGCCTTTCCAGAGCAGTTGGATGAGCAGGACACCAAGGTTAGGAGCATGGGCTTTGGAGCCAGAAGCATGGCTCTACCACCCATGTCAATACCAGTGTGACCTCGGGCAAGTGATTTTTACCTCTCTGTGCCTCAGTCACTTTACCTGTAAAATGGCATAGCAGTACTTAGTCTGTTGAGTCACCGTGACAGAACAGAAGCTGGGTGTCCTGTAAGTTCTATTACTGTCGGTAGCTTTCGAGTACATCACATGTGGCACATACAGGGTGTGCTTGTGTTGTGCCCTGCCTGGACCACATTCCACCTTTCAGTCCATTTCACAAACTTTTCGCTCAAGACCCCACTCAACTATTAACCTCTCAATGCAGCTTTCCCTGACCAGCTCCTTATGCCAACCTAAGTAATAATTGCTCTCAGCTTTTTAATTCTATGGTATCTTACATATATTTTTTGTACTAACACTATATTATGGCTAATTGAGTGTGTGCATGTGCGTGCGTGTGTGTGTGTGTGTGTGTGTGTCTCCCTTGTGGACTACGAGCTCCCTCAGTGTGCGGACTGTATCTTATTTGTCTTCACATCTCCAACGTCCAGAAGAGTACCTGGAGTACAGTTGGTGCTCCATAAAATGTAGTTTAATGTGAGGAGGAGCAAGTGTATAAATAAATGAAAAAATGAAAGAATGAATGAATGAATGAATGAATGGATTTGTTGCAGGATATAGAGTAGGGCCTGCGTCTAAAGCCTCTCTTGTCTTCTCTCTCTTGTCTTCTGCCTCTCTCTTGAGACCTCCGATAGAGCAGGCGACATCTGCCCTGATCCTCTAGCGGTCTATTTGCTTCACGTCCCTCGCCAGTCCTGACCTGTCCCCCTCGGCACATCCACTTTCTAGTATTTCTACTCTGGCCTGTAGAACATAAGGATGTGATACTGAAAGAGTCGGAGCATTGGAGCAGAGAGGCAGGTTCCCATGGTAACCATCCACAAGAACAGCATCAGTGTGTGCTGCTACAGACGGTCCCTGACTCACGGCTCGTCATCTTTCCATTTTACGACGTCGTGCAAGTGATATGCGCTCAGTCGAAACTGTGAGTCTTGAATCTGCGTCTCCTTCTGGGCTGGCACTATGCGGTCAGATCCTCTCGGATGATGCCGAGCAGCACGGCCGGTGCGGCTCCCAGTGGGCCACACAACCCAAGGGGCGACAACAAGTAGGGACAGTGACAACCCTTCTGTGTCCATAACCGTTCTGCTTGTCACTTTCAGCGCGGTATTCGCCAAATTGCACGAGATAGTCAACACTTGATCATCAAGAAGACTTTGTGGCAGATGATCTTGCCCAACTGTAGGCTAACGTTAAGTGCTCTGTGCACGCTGAAGCTCGGCCGGGCTAAGCCATGACATTTGCTAGTTTTAGGAGCAGTAAATGCATTTCGACTTAGGATATTTTCAATTTACGATGGGTTTCTCGGAGGTGACCCCCTCAGAGGCGGAGGAAGACCTATTTCTCTCTTTAGGCCTCTGCTCCCTCCCTGGCCATGGCTGGTGGGAGGCAGCACAGGGACACTCTGTGGCGTCTCCACACGACTGTGCCCCTGCCTCTTCGTGTCATGCTGCTGTTCTGAGTTTCTAGAACTTGCTTTCCTGTGGGGATTTTGTGTCCTTAAGATGTGAGGTGGTGGAAGAGGGGAGGCGTGGGCCCGGTGACCCCAAGTCACCTTATTAAGTGGTTTTTAAAATAGCGGGAGCCTACCCTTGATCTCCTGTTCTCCTGCCGTAGAAATGCTTCGGGGATTAGTGAGAGGAAGCTCCTTTGGTGCTTAAGAGCTCCTCTGGGAGGAAAATATCATTCCTGTTGAGCCAGAAACAAGCCATAGGTGTGTTGTTGTCAGTCGTGGGTTGGAGGCTCCTGGGAAGGACTTGCTCCTCTGACATTGTTCTCAAGACTGCTGTTTACAGGGTCTTGCACCAAAGGCACATGGGAAACGTCTTTGCATTTCCTGTGAAAAACAACGGTAGGGAAACTTCCTTACAATAAGCGAGAGTCAGATGATAAATTCTGAGAACTCAGGGCCCAGGAAAAGTTTGTTTTGCTTCTCCTCATGAATGGGACTTATTAAAAAAATTTTTTTTTGTTGTTTAATGTTTATTTTTGAGAGACAGAGAGAAAGAGTGAATGGAGGGAGGAGCAGAGAGAGAGGGAGACACAGAATCCGAAGCAGCCTCAGGCTCTGAGTTGTCAGCACAGAGCCCGATGCGGGGCTCGAACTCACGAACTGCGAGATTGTGACCTGAGCCGAAGTCGGACGCCTAACTGACTGAGCCACCCAGCGTGCCACCCCCACCCCCACCCCCCCCCACCCACGCTGGCTTTTTTTTCTACTAATGGATAATGAATGTCATATGGCTGCTGGAAGTTCTGAGTTACATATTATGTTCCTGGTGCTGTTCTCAGCCAGCAGGTTTTGTTATAAAATACTTACATATATATACATATGTATATATACAGACACACACATATATATTATATATTCCCTTTTTTGGCTTTTTCGGAAGCTGTAACTTTATTAGAAATTACTTTCTGTCTAGTCAGTGACTGGGAACAGAGCAAGAATGTATGAGTACCTGGTATATTGAAGAATTCCAATCATGACGTGTTTTCCCCATCATTTCAACGGACGGGGGCTGGATTAAGTCCCCCAGCTAACAATAAGGCCTCTTACTTTGTAAAACAACCCACTTTCATGTTTAAATTTCATCTTACTCGTTTAAAACTTCAGTCTCATTTCTGAGAACACGAGTTCTCCTCGTTTTCAACCATCCCCTGTAGACTAGACTTGGGGGTCTACGAGCTAGGAGTGAAATGGGGGTGGGGGATTGGGGTTGGGGGGCTTTTGAGCCCTTGCCCTCACTCTTCTCAGTGAGCACCGATGGGCCCTGCTGACAGGGGGGCGTGTATGAATAGCTCTCTGAGGCGTGAGTGATCCTTGTGGAAATCCAGTCGCTTTGTCTGGCAGACCCCTGGCTCGTGGCAGCAGTGGTCAGACGTGAGAGCACCCCCTTGCCCAGTCTGTGGTAGTCTCAGGCAAGGTGGTGGCCACACATCTCATCTGCCATCCCTTGGGCATTTGGGCACGCAGGTGTCTCTTTCTTACCTCTTGGGAGCTGGGAATGCAGGGTGCAGTACAGGATCGCGAGTGTGGACGCCTGAAGGCCCCCGCCACACTGCCTCGCTCCCACATTCGCTTCCCCGGTCCTGGTGGCACTCAAGCAGGCTGGCAAGTGTGGTGGCTACATGAAGAATAAAATGCCAAACGGCTTCAACCATCACAGGCGATTCTCTTAAGTTCCTCTGCGCTCGGGAAGCAGGAGGAGGAAAGGCAAATAGCTTCACTTTGCCAACGCTCCTCCCCTCTCCACCCCAAAAGGTGACCCCTCCTGTCTCCTCAGGTCCCTCTTGTGTGGACTGGGGTGCGTTGGATGGAGGAGGTGGTCCTGCTAAGGCGGCCCCTCCTGGCAAGTCTGGGAAGGAGGCAGTCGGCCCCAGCTTCTGCAGGCTCTCTGGGGTGAGACCCTGGGCTCCCCGGTGAATTTTGTTTCCAGCGATGACCCGTATTCACAATTCTGGGAAAATGGGGGGAAACGTCACACGTGGCCCCCAGTCCCATCCTGTGACATAAGTACGTCGTCAAAAAGTTGTTTCCTGAGTAGATGAAGATTTTATGGCACCAGAAAAACAAAAACCAAAAAACAACCTAGACGTCTGTTTTGTTTTATGTATTTATTTTTAAGCAGACTCCACACCCAACGTGGGGCACAAACTTCCAACACTGATGGCGAGAGTCACACGCTCTACTGACAGCCAAGCGCTCCTTGTTTTTTCTTTTGTTTTGCGGTAGTCTTCTCGTTTACAGATGTCAGATCTTGTTTTAAAGAAAGGACTAATAAAAACCTTGTCGTTCCCAGGCTTCCCTTTGCCTATAGGGGGCAGTGGCTTCCTCTAGAGCTCAGGATTTTGTGACCTGTTCCAGAGGCTCCAGAGGCAGATACTTGGGGGGCTCACTTCTTCGTTCTCTGTTCTCAGGTATTTGTGTTGCTCACTACCTCTGGCTATCCATCATTGACTAGAGAAAACTTCCACGTTCTTTTCAGGCCATGAGTTGGGAAACATGCGGTGCGGTGAAGTTCAGAAGAAACTATTTCTGTAAGGAATTAGGGAAATTGATAATGAGCAGTTAGGTGAATCACTATCGAAAAAGGTCAAGAGGCATAGAAACTTATTGGAGAACAATCCTCTTCCTGTAGCTCTGTAAGCCTAGATTGGATGTTGCATTTGTTCTGTGGCTACGATAACATTAGACCAGAGAGAAGCCTGCCTCCTGTAAATAGATGGGATGGGCAGGGGGTTGGAGGGAAGGGGTTGTCTGCATGGTCAGTCATCTGAGGAGCGACCCACCCTTCAGAACCTCAACTGAGATCAATGTCCCCAGGTAAAATAGCAGCAACCATTTGTCAAATGCTAACTGTGTCAGGATGCCTGGGTGGCTCAGTTGGTTAAGCATCTGACTCGATTTCCGCCCAGGGCATGATCTTGCGGTTTGTGAGATTAAGACAGCATAGAGCCTGCTTGGGATTCTCTCTCTCCCCCTCTCTTTCTGCTCCTTCTCTCTCTCTCTCTCTCTCTCTCTCTCTCTCAAAATAAATCAAAAACTTAAAAGAAAAGAAACCTCTAACTGTGCCAGATTCTAACCTAAATGGTTATCAGGTATTATTTTATATATTCTCCACAATAACACCACGAAGTGCATCCTGGTAATACAGGAGGGGAAGCTGGGGCACAGAGAACTTAAGTCACAAGTCCAAAGTCACAAACCAGTAAGCAGTAGAGTGTGGACTTGAACGTGGGCAATTTCCATTCAGAGCCCAAATTCGGAAACCTCTGCTATGTTATTATTGCCCTGGCGTGGGCAGGATTCTTTGGAGGTGTGCAGCGACCTAGCCTGGTGAACTCAGATAAAGCCCATCAGCCAGAAGAACAGAAACCAGCTCATTGTATGGTTCACGCTTTCTTTTTCTTTCTTTTTTTTTTTTACCTACACATTTTTTTCCTGTTTGTTGTTGTTTTTGTTGTTGTTGTTGTTGTATTGATTATACCCTTTTAAAAGTTAATTAGGGAGTCCATGAGAATAGGGTTTTTACAGTTGGGTCAGACTGGCACAGAGGGATCAGAGTGCCTTGAGGCCACTGTGATGATGGCCAGGTGGGTTCAAAGTGAGACAACAGCAAAAGTATGCTGGCAGAGGGGGCCCCAGTCCCGGGGGCGCGGTTCACCCACCTTTGTTCCAGTCCGGGCATTCCCTTTCCGTGGCCAAAGCTTGGAGCTCCTGGTTTGATTTCGTTGGAGAACATGGTACTTCTTAAGATAATAGCTTCAGAAAGAAGTTAGTAACTAAAAACAGGAAACAATTTGGAAAGGTTTGATCAAAAAAGGAGATGTTAAACTTTGACCACGTGGAAAAAAGTATCTGAAAAAGAGTCCAGACGGCGTTCCTGAATCGCACTTGCAATCTGTCCAACATGACATAGACCCTCGTTATAGTACAACCTCCTCAGGCCGTCATCTGGGAAGAGTGGAGTATTTCGTAGCAATGAAATGTCACAGCTAACAGAAATGACTTCTTTCAATATTGTCTTTAAATTTATACACTGTCACACGAGGAAATTTTTTTCAGGTGATAAAGGGATCTGTCCTGCATCCTGATGGGGGTGGTAATTACATGAATCCATACATGTGTTAAAATTCTCAGAACTAAACACATTGCCAAGAGTCAATTTTATTGTATGATAATTTTCTAAATGAAAAAAAAAATTTAAAGGAGAAAAATTCCTACACTTTTTAGAGGAAATATTAAAACGTGTACTTCCCAGGGGCACCTAGCTGGTAGAGCACGTGACTCTTGATCTCGGGGTCGTGAGTTCAAGCCTCACGTTGGGCATAGAGCTTACTTACAAAAAAAAAAAAAAAAAAAAAAATACCAGGGCTCCTGGGTGGCTCAGTTGGTTAAGCTTCTGACTTTGGCTCGGGTCATGATCTCATGGTTTGTCAGTCTGAGCCCTGTGTCGGGCTCTGTGCTGACAGCTTGGAGCCTGGAGCCTGCTTCAGATTGTGTGTCTCCTTCTCTCTCTCTCTGCCCTTCCCAACTTGCGCTCAGGCTCTCTCTCTCTCTCTCTCTCTCTCAAAAATAAATAAACATTAAAAATAAAAGAAAAATAAATAAAAGACTCTTCTTTTAAAAAACGTGTACTTCTCAGACTTTTTTAAAACAAGATAAGCTGCATATGAATTTACCTCTTCCGTGGGTTTCAGGGGCATCCATTTGAGGGAAGGGAGCTCATGTTCTCTCTGGTAGAGGGAAGGTAATGAAATATAAGTGTCAGGACCCGCATTATCACAGGCCTGGGAATGTGAGCTCCAGCCAAGCATGTTTGAAGTGGGGAGGGAGGCAAGATTGCAATAAGGAAATATTTGCATGTAAACATTTCTGGTCAACTGCCAAGAAATCTCAGAAAAGGGGAGCCTAAATCCACAGAACTCTGGCAACCTGGTGTGTGTGTGTTTTCCTATCTGAAATAAATACTTTTAAATCTACTTGTGCATTACTTATTTGTATTCTTTTTCTTCAGGAAAGTCCCTTAAGCTGTATAAGGTTCAGATCCTACAAGGATCTGGGTCCACTCCCAGCTCCAGGGTTAGGGAGCTGTGTAGGGCTGTCCTCTAGTTGTGGGGCTGGATTCTTAGAGTTTTTTGTCATTACTGTTTTTTTTCCTGTGGCAGTATGCTTAACTCCAATGGTACTAACATTTTCTTTGTTAATTCCCTTCTTCTGATCTTGTTGGGGCTACAAAACCATATAATGAAGCTTTTTAGAATTACTTAACTCTGGGTAAGAGATTAACAAAGTTTCTTGTGTTCGACCACAATGCCTAGAATTTTTTCTACTCACTTCCCAGCTCCCACATATACTTCAGATGGTTGATGTTCCTACACAAGTTATTACCACATGAGTTAGATTTTTATCATATTTTGCTCGTTAATAAAACAGGACATTTTATTTTGAAAAGAAAAAGTAGGGTGTTAGGACTTCATAAAGTTTTAGGACAAGTTCTAAACCTTTAAGCTGCTTCTTACAGCCATCCTGATTCTCTAAGAAAGCACTCAACAGTATACAGGCAGGTGCACACTTTCTATCAACAATTTGTGGTTTTAGAGACTCTAAGAGCGCCCGGCTCTGTCCATTTCAGGCTCTGGCTGTAATAAATGGGGTGAGCTTTGTAAGTGACATCACATCCCCATTCCATGGTCCCCAACGCTCCTGTTCCTCCAAGCTCTCTAATTCTAATGACTCTGCCTCCGGATTGGGTCTTCAAGGGAAGTTCAATGATGTCACTATAGCTTGTGGCCAGCAGGAGGCTGTGGCACTTAGTGGACTCTCAGGCTTTAGACTTCCAGGCTGCAGAATTGACAAGAATGAGCAGTGGGTGTCCATCCATTCCCAGAGCTCCTCCCCACTATTCTTTCTGAGCCTTATTCTCCACCTCCACCCTAAGTTGGACGTAGAAATAGATACTAGAAATGAATAACTACTATTAGTATTAACTGCTATGTAATTAATAAGTTGTAACGAATGCTTATTATTTTTTAAATCTTTTTCTTTTTTTTAACATCTATTTATTTTTGAGACACAGAGTGTGAGCAGGGGAGGGGCAGAGAGAGAGGGAGACACAGAATCCAAAACAGGCTCCAGGCCCTGAGCTGTCAGCACAGAGCCCAGGGCAGGGCTCGAACTCAGAAACCGTGAGATCTTGACCTGAGCTGAAGTCGGACACTCAACCGACTGAGCCACCCAGGCGCCCAAATGCTTATTATTAACAACAATCTAGACAACATTTCTTTTCCAGTTTCCCGGATTGAGTTAATCTCAGCGAAGAGGCAGAGGGCTGTGAGAAGCCAACAGTGTCCTCTGATCTGAGCCAGGAAGGGAAGCCTTCTTCTTTTCCATCCACCACCTGACATAGTTGTAATAGGCACACCATGAGTCACAGGTCTCACATCCAAGGAGTCTTTGGGTGCATTTCTGCCTCCCGAGCTGATGTTTCCAGCGATAATAACCTAAGAGGTCTTAGCTGTTTGGTTATACTTTAACCTTGGCCAGCTGAGATAATGGGAGACAGTGGGTACAGGACGAGGGAAACCCACATTCTTCTTGCTTTCTAAGGGACAGACTCCACTGAGAAATCCTTTCTTGTCTGAGTGACAAGACCATGGGTTCCTTATCAGGCACTTGAAAGTCAGGTCTGACTACTAAATTGTTATACAATCTCAGCTCCTCTGTTGACTTCCCCTTCCCCATCCTCATCTGGAAAATGGCCTTTTATAATACCAGGACCTTGCTTAACACACTTGTGTGTTTTTATTTGTCTTTTAAATAACCTATTGTCATTGCCATGGATGTGGACTATAAGATTACAGAAGTAAAGCTTATTATCATCACCACATACCTGGACTGTGTCATGCACTGATGATAATATTGCTCAAATTGCCACTCACCAGACAGGAATGAGCCCCCAACATGCATCAGACACTGTATTTGGCATTGTTTTTGTACAAATCAAAGCAGTCATTACCTTCACCCTTAAGGAATTTATAGATTAGTGGGGGGGGAGGGTGTGTGGTTCCAGGGCAACGTTGTGGGTGTTGTGCATGTAGGGTACACAGGGGGTCACCTAGAGGGTCCCCTCTCACACTTGGGGCCAGAGAAGACTTAAGGAGCTGAGTTTTGAAGGAAGAGTAGGAAGCAGCAAGATGAAGGAAAGCAAGGGGGCATCTGGGGAGCAAGAACACAGCCAGACAGAGGCAGACTGTCCATTAGTGCCAACCTGAGTGTCTCGTTAAGAAAACCAAAGGTAATACAGCTCTCTGGTCCAGAGGTCAGGAAATCCGGGGTTGTGGGCTGGCATTGGCAACAGCTTTGTGAAACTGGTGCACCCAGTCACTTAACCGCTCTGAGCTTATTTACTCAATGATCCACGGGAAGGCAGCTTGCTTAGGCTCAAAAATGGCCCCAGGCCTAACTTTCTATATAATGATGTATTTTGGGTTAACCCTCAGAAGCCAAGTGAGGGTTCCAGGCACCCAGTGACGTTGTACCTTGCCCGGCAGCCTGAAGGTCATCAGCCAAGTCTCCTGAACCCAGTGGTGATGCGCTGTAGGTAGCTAAGGGCCATGCACAGCACAGCTGCCCAGTGTTCTGGAAAACACTGGAAGTCAGCACTCCACCTCCTTTTGAGGGGGATGGAAATAGCAATAATGACTTAGAACCCGGGAAGTCTGCTATGCGATGTGTTCACCAGGAACAAGGTGCTGAGTGATGGGGCAGAGAATTTTGGATTCGTGCCTTGAAATTGTCTTATGGAAAAAGTTGGAAAGCCAGCCCCACCCCTGACAGGTCCCTAATGTTTCTGATGGATGGGGATCTCCAACAGCCATTCAGCTGCTGGAGGGTTTAAGACTTTAACCTTGAATGTGGCTTTTGGAAAGCTCCAAATCCAGTTTCTTCTGACTCTTTCAGATATGATACAGGGTGTATTGGCCTGCTGTGACAGGAAAAATAAGTTCCTGGGCTGGCGGTGGGAGCCGGGCAGCAAGGGTGGTCAGGCAGGATCAGTCTTCATCTGTTCCTGGTGTCGGCAGCCAGTGCTTCCTTAACTGATCAAAGCCAAGGGCCAGCGACATCTTGTACCCCCCACTTCCTATTCTCCCCTTTGCCTCACCTTCAGGCAATAGCTCTTGCCCTTTGTGGGTCAGATCTTTTGACTCTTTAGATCTGGTTGTGAACAGTCTTGCTGTCCTTTTCCCAAAAAAGAAGGCCCTTCCCCATTCTTGCCAGAAGTCATCCGAGAAGTCAAGGAGAGGGGAATCGAGCCAGAGAGGTACATTCTCGTTTCTTGACCAAATGATAATAGACCAAGGGCCTCATTCCCTGAAGCTGTTCAACAGAAAGCAGCAAGAATGGTTTTAAGAACATAAGGAGGTTATGGGGACTGGGGGAAATTTTGCTTGAAGTTTTAACATTTTTATTGTACTTCTAAACCAAGTCCTTCATGACCCTATCGGACCAAATGGCATTTCTCCATGAACTCTGAGGAAAAGTTCTAATTATAATCAGCGCTCTCCAGAGAGACTTCCAGACAAAGTGAACCACACCTGAGAGGATATTCTAAGGGTAAAAGTCAAGAACTTCAAGTACTCACCGTTTCCTTACTGAGGAAAACGTGGGAGGAAAGGTTACGTTCAAGGGGGTTATGTTCAAGGGCTTCTTCTTGCGGTCAAAACTCCGTTAAAATCACCTTTGTCTCCCCTGCGACCTCTAGGGTCCAAGAAGGTCCATTTGCGATTTGTTTTTCTCTCCTTCATGACCCTTGAACTACATTCAGGCCTCTGGGTTTATGATGGTATCCGGTCTAAAACTGACTGTTTGAGAAAACCTTTGCACCTTGTGGCTGACGTAGGCAATCCTGAGGATTAGTGACGTAATGGGTGGAGTGCTGGAAATGAGACGAAACCGCAGGAGGAACGAATTGTTACTTCAGCTTGAATCGATGAGGGATAGGCCAACTGGAGGGGGGTGGGCGTAAGTAAAAAAATCTTGCTTTCCTTGCCCCCAGGAAACTGCTTTTGCACCAGTGAACAAAATGGCTCGCCGCCTTAGAACGGTGACTACATTTGGAGATCTGTAGATGCGTCTTTGACGTCGTGGCAAACCCGGCTTCAGGTATAACACGGTATCTGCTAATTTAAGCATACAGCTGCTGCCCTGAGGATCCTTCGGTTGCTTGGAAGGCCGAATTGAAGAGGTGCTGGGAGGTGGGGGGGGGGGGGGGGTAGGTCTGGATCGCTGTGATGAAAGCCAGGTCTTCCTTTTCCACGTGGGAATGCTTCTCGGCCCCGCGGTCCAGCCTGCGTCTCGGTGCTCAATGCATCTCCGCCGTATTAAGAGGCATCAGCTGTGACAAATGAAAGATTGGGTTGACACCAATACACAAAGCGTAGGGAACATGTCTTGGAAGGCATTCCCTCTGATTATTTTGCGCCCTGGTTGGAGTCGTGGATGAGCCCAAAGCACTCTCGCTTCAGTCACTTGCAACGTGGCATAGCGTCCTATTATTCCCTGTCAGGTGCATCCTTGGGATTGCCTGATAGAAGGTGAAGGGCAGCTTGGCTGTGGCTGTTCTGCGGCCAGAGTCACTTGCCCTGTGCGGTCTCTCTGTCTCTGTGTATAAACAGCACGGTCGTGAGAAGCTGCTCCTTTCAGTGTATCTAGGTCTCTGAATCAGGGATTTTCATCAGTTGGGTTGGAAGTACCTCTCAGGGGCGCCTGGGTGGCTCAGTCGGTCAAGCCTCTGACTCTTGGTTTCGGCTCGGGTCCTGATCTCACGGCTTAGTGGGTTCGAGCCCCGTGTCGGGCTCCGCACTGGCAGCTCGGAGCCTGCTGGGGATTTTCTTTCTCCTCTCTCTCTCTCCCCTTCCATCATTTGCACTGTCTCTGTCTCTCTCAAAATAAATACATAAACTTAAAAAAAAAAAAAAAGTACCTCTGAGAAGCCGATGTGTCCCCCACACATAATCTGGTGCCACAGAGTCCCCTCCCGGACCGTGGTTCCCAAACATTCCTGCATATTATAGTCATCTGGGGAGTTTTAAAAATTCCAGATGCCCAGACCACACCCACACCAGTTGAATCAGATTATCTTGAGGAAGGACGCAGGCTCCATTATTTCTTAAAACGTCCCAGGTGATTAGAGCATGCAACAAGTTTGAGAACGATGCTCAAGAATCCCCTGAGATTTAGTGTTGTGCCTGAGGATAAGCCCCGTGCCCCACATGGGGGATTGGTGAGGCTAGAGAGGGCACTTGCCTGAGACAAAGCAGGTGGGGTATAAAGACCCTACAGTCGTGACTGTTAATGCCCCACAGACCATATGAGGTGCAGCGCGCTCTCTCAGGGCCCCTACCTTTGCTTCAAAAATAGTGCCAGCGTGTCTCAGAATGCGGACCTTGGATGACAGGCCGCTGTGGCAATGTCGACTAAATAACTAAGCAGGCATTTTAAGCATACGGTCAGCACAAACGAATGTGAGTATGCTGTCCATTTATGCCGTGAGCCAGGCCTCATTTCTTTTCAACAAAACCCCCCTTTCGTGATTGGAAAAGTGTTTGAGTTTAGCAGCATTAAACAAGCCACCCCACCCCCCACCCCCCTGCAACACGCACACACAAGAACAAAGAGTCTTTAACAAGACAGCTAAAAAGATGACGGCAAAGAACTCTGGGACCACTTGGACCTGGATGGTCACAGGTGTCTCAGAGGCCATTCTCTCTTATCTGGTGCTGGAATGCAGAGGGGAGCACCATGTCTCCCCCAACACAGCTATTCGCATCTGGGGCTTGGGTTTGCTGGCTGTGGAACAGGAGAACACAATCGCTCTCGTATTATTTCCCAACACTAAAAGGAAACCAGAGTGGAGGTGTTCCTTTGGTAGGGGAGTAGGGAGCTTGAGGAAAAGACAGTGATGGTTGGCTAATTTTGCTTACCGGGGTGGTGGCTCCTGAGAGAGGCCAAGGTCAGCCCATGAACACAGCTTGATGGGAGCTTCACCTTCTGAGGTTTGCGGGGAAGGGGTGAGGCACTGGACATGTGCGGGCTCCTGCTCTCTACCATCAGGCCAAAGACCAGGAAAGTCAGGACTCCCTGGAGGACAAATGTGGACAAGTGTGTGACCCTCTGAGAAAGCCCTGCAGGTGGTGAGCTGGTAACGCCTATGAATCCTTGAAAGCATGGACTGCAGATTTGTAATAATAAGGGGCCCTGCTATCGTATTCTCACATACGATATTTTAAAAATTGAAACAGTACAGAAAGATATAATTTAAAACGGCACGTTTTCTCAAATCCCACTACCAAGAAAAATCCCTTGTAAAAATCATCCAAATTGTTCTCTACAAATGTGTGAGTGTGTGTGTAAACGTCAATATAACTATACATTTTCATAAATTTGGGCTAAACTTTTTCAGTCAGTGATTGCTCCCGGACTTCCGCGGGCACATTTCCTTGTATGTATGTACCATGATTTGACCAGCTTTTTATTACAGAAAAGGCTGCTAAGAACTCTCTTGTACATTCCTTTTTTTGGAAACGCACCTCGTTTCTCTTCAGATGTACCGAGGGGGAGTGCTGGGGGTTATTAGCCATCAGTCACCTCCTTTTGGACATTGAGGTTTTTTCCTAATCTTTCTGTTTTCTCAAACAATTCTGCAATGATCTTCCTTCAGCAAGAATGTAACCTCTGCAAGGGCAAGTTCCTTTTCTGTTTGTGTCCGAGATGAACTCCAAAAGCCTATGTTGCTATTTTCAACATGTTTGCAGAAAGAACTGAATAAACATGGATTTTTTTTTTCTCACATCTGTAGGTAGACATACAATCCATTCTTGCCTCAAAGTTTCTGCTGCTGTGGCTATGTCCATGGATGACTATGAAAGTGTCATGAGTAACGATGTAGTGGCTACAAATTCATGGTAGCGAGTAGGCAAATTTTCAAATACAGAATTCACGAATAATAAGGATAAATAGTATTTCGTGGGATCTATTCTTCGATTTGGACTTGTTGGCTAATAGAGTATATACACGTTAAGTACCAACAGATACTGTCAAATTTCCACCACACTTCATTAAATTATTATATTAGATATTATTAATTGTATTATATATGAATATATATATTAACTGTATATTAATTTGCATTGCCATCAGTGCTATGAGAGGGTTCTCACTTTCCCAGGCACTTCTCAACCTTAGGTCAGACCTTAGATCTGTTGTTGTTGTTGTTGTGGACCTGAATTGGGGAGACTTACTTTTTTTTTTCTTTTTTAAGTTTATTCATTTATTTTGAAGGAGAGCGTCTGAGTCGGGGAGCAGCAGACAGAGAGGCAGAGAGAGAATCTCAAGCAGGCTCCACACTGTCAGCGTGGAGCCCCAAGCCGGGCTCAAACTCATGAACTGTGAGATCGTGACCTGAGCAGAAATCAAAGTCCAACACTTAACCTACTGAGCCACCCAGGCACCCCGGGGAGACTTAAAGTTTTATTTTGATGACAAAATCACACAGGGAAGAAACAAATTACAACTGACAAGCTGGTAATCAAGTGTGGGCTGGGAGACATAGGGAAGGGAATGGGTGCCCAGAATCCCTTGGAATCCTTCCTGGAATCTTAGATTTCCTTCTGGAGTCCTCCAGGTGCCCCGGATGCCTCCTGGAACAACCCTCCCAGGGGTCCCACAGAGCCCGTTTTGAGAACTGGCACTCTAGGCAAAGGACTTTATTGTACAAGAAGATGAAGCTGTATGGGGGTATTTAGACAGTGGCCTCAGTCTCAGCGCTCGTCCAGCAGGACCACAGGATGCCTAGGTCTGGCAGGGGCACTGCGGTGTATGAGCCAAGAGCTTGACCATGCAGTTGTGCAGCTCAAGGACTGGTCCGGTCAGTCCCGCTTCATACTTGTGACTGGTGCCTTGGTATCCAGACTGAGCAGGAAGGCAAACGTGTTTCCAGCACGTCTTCTCCTCCTCATCAGAGCCGTTGTGGATATAAACAACGTTGAGGAAGAAACAGGCACTGGAACGTTTTCTTCACGTTCCTGCAGGTTGACCAGTGGCTGGCCGGACAAATGACTGTAGACAGGATGGTGCAAACCACATCCGGGAGGAATTGTCAGCAAGTTCTCAGCGACTAGAAGCTCAGTTTTCTTCTGGATGAGGCTGAAGCGCCTTCCAGTTTGAACACGGGAGGTAAAATTGGGCATAGATTCATTATCTCTAGAGAGAGCAGGAGGCTCTCTCTAGGTCTGCAGGCGGTTGCGGAGCTCTTGAGGGTTGGGACTCATGCCAGACAACCAGGCTGTGTCCTCCGTCACCGTCACCAGTGAGAACTTGTGGCTCTCGTCTGTCTTGTGTTTTGTCCCCATGAATATTTTGGTCACCTTCTGGGAGACAATATGGGCAGATGATCACCTCCTGGACAGTGGACACTTGGCCTCTCCACCAGGACCTCAGAGGCAGGCAAGGGCAACGGCTAGGGCTTGGGGCTGGTTCCAGAACGGTTGAGGGTCGTATCTTCAGCACTGTCTGCCTCGCTCTGGGCCTTGCTGTGGCTGCCCCTGCTAGCCTGGGCTCCCAGCATCGGGTCCTCGGTCCCTCCAGGGTCGGAGTACATGCAGGGCCAGCTCCTCCAATCCTCCTCTTCCTCTTCCCTTCGTCCCCCTCTTTCTTACAGCCATGACACCCCAAATCTTTAACTCTATATTTACAGTGCCTAGCACACTGTCAGTCCTGATTCAATGATGCCCGATTGGCTGGTTGGTGGGTTGAATGAATACTTCGCTTCAGGCTCTTCACTCTTTTCCCATTTGGTTGTGGATTTTCTTGATTTTTCTGGAATCTAATCTAAATAGTAGTCCCTGGATGGATCCTCTGGGTATTTTACTCCAACTTTGAATGAGTCCAAACAGCAGTGGGAAAGCAAAGGTTCTGAAAAGCAAAGATGACTCAAGGGCCCAGCTTTTTCTCCACAAAGGCCGAACTACTAGCAGAAAATGCAGTTACCTTGGCAAAGCTGAAAAGCAATTGATTTTTCAATTCAGTAAATTATGAAACATTTTTTTAAGCCAATGACAACACTAATTAACACCAAAGAAGATTAAGCAGGCACTCAAGTTTTCCACTAACTTTAATGAATTAGATGCATTGCCGGAACACTACTCAGCGCAGGAAGAATAAAGGACAGAGACGTGGTCCCCATTCTGCTGAGCATGGTAATGAGGTCTGCACCTCATTTGCAGGGGAAATATTCTTTAGTGAGCATCCACAACTGACTGAGATAATGAATCTATGCCCAATTTTACTTCCAATTTTATTAATGGATTATTTTACAGACTAATGCAGTTATAAATTAGCTATTCAACGGCACACAACGGAATTCATGAACAAATCTGGTTTAAGTGCTTTCCTTGATTGCACTGCGTGTATGACATCTTTAAAACAGGGATTCTATTCTTAATTCACACCATCAATTAATGTTTGCACACATTGTATTAAGCAGTTCCCATTGCCAGGAGAACTCCCAGTTGTTTACTGGTAGGGATATATTAGCATTTGCCGGCATCTCTAACTACTAATCCGAAATTCCTGGGGAAAGGGGGAGAAAAGCTTTTTTTTTTCTTTAATTTGTGTTGTTGAATATCAAAATACTCTCAAGTTCATGATATACTAAGAGAAAAATGCAAGTTCAAAACAATATGAGTTGCACAATGCCCTTGTCATTTATTATCTAAAAGAGTCTAAAAGTATCCTAAACTTTTGGCCATGGTTATTTCCAGGCAATAGATTCCCTGGTGACTTATTTTATCCTTGCTTTCCTGTATTTGTGGATATTTTTATCCATTTGGACAATGATATATAGAGCCTTACATACATATGTATGCTAAAATACACTAAAAACATACAAAGCATTATATGGTTTCTAGGAGTCCTAATATTCAATAAACCCTTGTGTAAATGGACTATAAAAATCTATTGCATCCCAGAATGGAAGGTTAACTGTGACAAATGAATTTAATTGTATCACAAGTCTAAGCTACAACCGCACCTAAAAAGGAAGGGAAAAGGAGCTGAGCAACCATGAAAGGAGCTTCTGAAGATGGTACTTTGGGTACTGTAAGAATCAAGGCCAGAGAATTCTGCACAAACACCGTACTCCCGTTGCTAAATTTGTTTCTTGCAGGGCAGTGGATTAGCAGTGTGTACCAGGATTGATCAAGGAAGTAAGTACTGTCAGAAAAGAAGTGGAAGGCCAGAACGCGCCTTAGATGGGAGTAGAATAGGAGATAGCAGTATAAATGTATGTGTATTTTAAGATATGTATGTTGATATATATTTAATATATACGTGTGTATTTTTTTAACTTTAACATCTATTTTAATATATATACATGCAGAAGGTTAGATGCAGAAATAAATACAGGTATGTGTGTGTACGTGGCTTAGTAGGGACACATAAAAGTGCTCACTCTGCCAGCTGACAGGGCCTGGAAGTAATGACACCCAGCAGCGAGGAACAAAACAGTGCCAAGGTCTTGGTCTCTAAAGGCCATTGTCCAAAGAAAAGAGCCAAGGCTGCCTGGAGAAAGGGCGGGGACAGGGCAAACGAACATCTCGTAGTTTCATAAATGAACAAATTCTCCCCTCCCCCACCACTCACACAAAAAGGAATTGAGCATGTCCGAAGGACGTAGGGGCCAACCTGACATCTCTCCCAGTGGCCAATGCTGGAACGTTTTTAGCAAGAAAATAAATAATTACAATATTGGGTTATAACACGAGGAATAAACTAAATATCCCTGACTACATATTGATGTAAATAAATGATTGAATAAATAAGTAAATGAAGGGGAAGGGGCCGATCTTCTATGCAAAAGAATTCCGATTAATAAATGTAGACACTCCCCCTGGTAGAAAGTGAAACTTAATTCCTCTTACCTTGAGTGTGAGCTGTACTTAACAGTGATTCACTTCCAGGCGCCTGAGTGGCTCAGTTGGTTAAGCGTCTGTCTCTTGGTTTTGGCTCAGGTCACGATCTCACGTTTTCTGAGTTCAAGCCCAGTGCTCCAGTATGACAGCACGGAGCCTGCTCGGGATTCTATTTCTCCCTCTCTCTCTGCCCCCTCCCCCCCCACCCCCCCGCCCGCTTGCTCTGTCTCTCTCAAAATGAATAAACTTAAAAAAAAAGTTTTAAGCAAACAAACAAACAAACAACAACAACAACAAAATCCCATTATTTGCTTGCAATAAAAAGAGTATGGAAAGGGGAAGATGGTAACATTGCAGTGACAAAGCCTGGCACCCATCCCCTTAACCAAGTGATCAAGGTTAAGATCGCTGGTGACATGTTATACTGATATCATACTCTCCCTAATATAATGGGAGGTCACTTCACCTCTCTGGTTTTCTTCCTCCAAACTCAGTTCCCCAGTCTTGTTCTGCAAAAACTTGTCAGAAAAACCCAAACTGAGAGGTATCTCTTCAAAACTGTCAAGATTATAGACATCAAGGAAAGACTGAGAAACTCTCATGAACTGGAGAAAACTGGGGAGGCAGGAGAGCTAAATGCAACACGGTATTCAGGATTAGATCTGGGAATAGAAAAAGGCATTTAGTGTAAAACTGGTAAAATTGGAATAAAGTCTGTAGCTGAGTGAATAGCATTAATTTCTTGTTTTTGTTAAATGTGTCGAGGTTAGATGTTCACATTGGAAGAAGACGGGTGAAGGATATTTGGGGCTTTCTGTATTTTTGCAAATTTTCTATAAATCTAAAATGACTCTGAAATTTAAAAAAGATTTCAAATCTTTCCTAGGATTTTATAACTGTTCTAATTATTTCTGCTATTGAAAGAAATGGTTCGTTAATAATCTCTATCTTGTATTTCACTATTTAGCAGCAGTAGATGAAGACTCGGGCTGCCTGCATTTGAATCCTCCTCATTATATGTGACCTCAGACAAGTCGTTTAATGTTTCCGTGCCTCAGTTTCTCCATCTGTAAAATGAGATTAATGATGTATCTTAGGGATAACGGAGGATTAAATGAGATAACACTCAAACAGTAGAGCTCCTCTAAAATGTGCCAGAAATAACCTGAAAAAAATCAGTTTCCCCCCACACAATTCTTTTACTTATGAGTCAGAAAATGAGCACAAAAGTCAGAGATGGATAAAAAGAGGTGTAATTAACCCATATTTGTTAAGTCCCAGTGGGTACCAGAAGGAGAACCAATTTAAGTAAAGCAAACATTCCTTTCACTCTCTTTCTGCCTTTTAAAGGTAATTTTTCTCTTGAATGTGAACAAAAAGTTTCCTAAGTTACTGTTTCTTCCATTTTTTTGTTGTTCTATACTGTTTCTGGATCAGAGGGCCCAAACACCAGAATGTTACCTGTGAGATCCCTTGCCCAGCCAGATGCAAGAAATATTTAGGACTTATTATGAATAAACAATTATATTTTTCTAATATTCCTACTGTTGCAAAACTCAGGAGTGTTCCTGCAAAGCTGACTGCATAACCCTTGGACGTTTTACCTTTGGGCCCCATTAGTCACAATTATTACTAAGCAGGATTAAATTACTAAGCAGAGTTGAGATTTCATTTTTTTAAAGGTGTTATTTACTTAATATTTAAGTAATCTCTAC
Organism: Panthera tigris; assembly: GCF_018350195.1. Classification (NCBI taxonomy): domain Eukaryota; kingdom Metazoa; phylum Chordata; class Mammalia; order Carnivora; family Felidae; genus Panthera; species Panthera tigris. The sequence goes on along the minus strand of NC_056668.1, from coordinate 142,516,780 downwards.
ACCCAACGTGGGGCTCAAACTCACGACCCCGAGATCAAGAGTCACTTGCTTTTCTGCCTGAGCCAGCCAGGTGCCTCAATATTTCATTTTTTTAAAAGACTGCATTTGCTAGTATCTGACTGAAAGAAATACTTATGAAAAAATTCTGCCTTTTGTATCTCACTGGCAACAAATGGAGAAGTTTTCAAGAATTCCCTTTATTTAGGACAGTGGTTCTCCAATTTTAGCCTGCATGAGAATCCCGTGTAGTGCTTATGACATCACAGATTGCCAGGTCTACCTCTGGACTTTAAAATTCAGGAGATCTGGGGTTGGAACCTGAGAACTGTATTTTTTTTTAAGTTTATTTATTCATTTTGAAAGAGAGAGAAAGCACAAGTGGGGGAAGGCTAGAGAGAGGGGGGAGAGAGACAGAGACAGAGACAGAGAGAGAGAGAATCCCAAGTGAGCTCCACGCTGGCCATACAGAGCCCAACATGGGGCTTGAACTCATGAACCATGAGATCATGACTTGAGCTCAAGTCAGATGCTTAACCGACTGAGCCACCCAGGTACCCTGACAATTGCATTTCTAATAACCTTCCAGGTGATGCTGATGCTGACCACACTTTGGGAACCACTATCTTTGGTTTGAAAGGACTAGCATGTTTTAGGACTTATTTTACCTAATGGCCAGTGGGAATATGGCTAAAACCATGGGATGAAAAAGGGATGAATTCAGTGTCCTCGTGAGCCCACAGACATGGAATCACCTGTCATTGTTTTCTCCGGTGCTCTCAACAGTGACACTACTTTTTTTTTTAATGTTTATTTATTTTTGAGAGAGAGAGAGAGAGAGAGAGACCGTGAGCAGAGGAAGGGCAGAGAAAGAGGGGGAGACAGACTCTGAAGCAGGCTCCAGGCTCCGAGCTGTCAGCACAGAGCCCAACATGGGGCCCAAAGTCATGAACCGTGAGATCATGACCTGAGCCGAAGTCGGACGCTTAACCGACTGAGCCACCCGGGCGCCCTTACCGCTTTTTATTGTTTCTCGAGGCTTCTCGTGCAAAAAGATGTTTGGCTGCTTATCTGCTGGGATGGAATAGGCTCCCTCAAATGTTTTCTTTGAGGAATGCCAAGGGGCGTGTCTCTAGTTCAGCGGTTCTCAAATTTTATGGTGCATGACAAGCACCTGGTGAGCTTATTTAAAAAGCATGCTTCTGGGCCCCACCCAAGAAATGTTGATTTATTAGATAATAATAACAGCAAGCATTTATTATGCATTTACCTGTGCCAGGCACTATCATAAGCACTTTACTTGTATGAACTGATTTAACCCTCGCAACAACTGTATGAGGTAGCTGCTATTGTGATTCTTATTTCGCAGATGAGGAAATTGAGGCTCAGAGTGGTCGATATCTAGTTAACTAGTTGTTAACTACTTAGTAGCAGAGACTGGATGTGCACCCAGCAGTTGGCTCCCAAGTCCCTGACCCGCTATGACACTCCCACGTCTTGTCTGGTGAGGCTCCTTAATCTGAGTCCCCCAAAGGGAACCCTAGATGTAGGCAATTTATTGGACCGATGGTTCCAGAGGCAGAAACAAGTAAGCAAGAAAGCGAGGGAGGGGAAACTGCGCATCAATGAGCTGGTTGTTGCCACGGGTAGCCAGGGCTCAGTCTCACTGGGGACCCTCAAAAGGACCATGAAGAAGATGCGTTAGAATTGCCCCACCGAAGGGTGGAGAAGCTGGGGTACTTACTCTGATGACTTTCCCCTTCTTGGTTGCGGGTCGTCTTACTGAGCATGAATTCCCTGTCACTGGCATACTGCTCTGAAGCCAGAGAAAGCCCGCGGGCAGAAGAGTGGAGAGGTCAAGGCAGGGAACCATCCATCAACGCTGCAGGCAAACTCTGAGGCGGGTCAGAGGGATTTGGGGCAGAGCTTTGACGGGAACCTGCATTTTAATGTACTGTTCAGGTGGCTCAGGGAACACACTTTGAGAAGCATGTTTTAAATTTGCAGGTGAACTTGGGCTGCCCCAGTATGGCAGCTCAGGCCACGACAACAGGGTTCTAAGTGATATGAAACTGAAAATGTTCCCATTTCTCTTTTCATCCCCAGCCCACAAAACTGTACCCTAAGAAGTGAACCAAACAAGACCAGTAATTCATTAAGATCGCACAAGGCAGTCGGATCCTGCCTCCTGTCCGAGACCGACGGGTGGTGCAACCAACCAGAAACAGCCCTGTCTCACCAATCATGAGAATGTTAAAGTTCTCTGGATGGATAAGGAAGGGGCAGAAGTTTCTGTGCTTGCTTTCACTGTCTGGGTTTCGCCTTTCAAATATGTTTAAACATTTGTCACTGCCTCTCTCACCAACAAAATTGAACTCAGAACCCGAATCGTTGGGAGGATAGAAGGTGAAGCTTAAGAGGCATCTGAAAGGCATGTATTTAACTCGTCTCCCATGGCACTTGCTGTCTCCTGTTTAAACAGCACAGCACTAAGCAGGCAGTGAGAAAGAACTAGAAGCAGGGATATCAGAGCCGAATGGAGGATGTAGAAAAGCTTCCATTTCAGGGCCTGCAAACTCAGAGGCCATCATGGGCCAGACAGTTATCATGACTGGGTATAAATCCATGAAAAGCAACTATGAAAATACAATAAAGAGCAGGGACGCCCGTGGCAACGAGAGAATGCACACTCTTTCTCATTTTCAGTAATGCTGGGTCAACAAACAAAAAACACTTTGGGGCTCGTGTTTGCACACTACTAATACATGCCTATTTAATTTCACTTATTCCCCTTTAGTTGAGAGGAGATGGTTTCCTGGGATCACTCAGGGACTTACATTCAGCGGATACATGCTGCTAAGGCCATGCTTGTTCTAATTGGTCAGGGCCCAGCTGTAAGTATTCTTAAGTATTTGACTATGACCTCTGAGTTCATGCAACTAGCATACCAAAGAACTGAAAATATACCCACACTCTCCTCTGTCGTCTGCCCTTAAAAACTTACATTTTCCATTCATAATATGGAAAAATAAATACACAGAAAAAAATTTTAAATGAATAATAAATGCATAGATAAATGTATTTGTGAAATAAGAGGTGCAAGGGACCTTAGCTTCTATGACAAATTCATTAGAAGAGGCACCTGGCTGGCCCAGCCAGTAGAACCTGATCTCAGGGTCATGAATTTGAGCCCCACGTTGAGCATAAAGATTACTTTTAAAAATCATTTATTGGAGCAGTGCCCGGGTGGCTCAGTTGGTTAAGCATCTGACTCTTGATTTCAGCTCAGGTCATGATCTCGTGGGTTCAAGCCCCACATCAGGCTTTGCACTGACAGCACAGAGCCTTCTTGGGATTCTCTCTCTCACCCTTCCTCTCTGCCCCTCCCCCCTTATGCCCTCACTCTCTCTTTCTCTCAAAAAAAATATAAATAGATAAATAAACTTAAAAAAATTTATTGGAAGGGCATATACTTCAGCAGGATACAATTAATGATCTAAACATTTGTTGATCTTCCTTTCGTTGACAGCTACATTCTCAACAGAACACCTGTACTTGTGCTGTCATCAGGGATACATAAAAACACGTTGAAAAAACCCCCTCCTTTTTACCTTAAGTTTTTTAATCGTATGTTTATAAGTACAAACTCTTGCTGTGTTTGCTCTCGAGGAGCTTCAGTAAAAATCTCCATGTTTTGGCAACAGTCACCAGTTAAACACAAGCCAGTAGGTTGCACCACCAGGAGGTGAGCTTTAGGAGGTAGGAATATTTTTTGTTTTGTCTACCTCCATATCCCCAGGCACCTAGAATCATGCCCGTCACGAAGATGCTCAGCGCTCCGGCTTTGGTCTCATTTGCTCATTGGTGGTGGATATCAGCGGCCTGGAAGATTTACATTCTGAAATATTTTAGGGTTCTAAAACTTTTGTTATGCAGAGGACCTGTATCTCCCGAGGCTGATTAATGAGGGAGGTACACGAGGGAACGGTCAAGTACAAGGGAGCGTCTGGAAAGGTTTCAGTAAATAGCAGAGGTTGATGGCAGAGTTTGAAGGGATAAGGGTTAGTGGTCGAGGTAATGGAGCACCAAGAGAGATGGGCATTCTGAACATACATGCAGTGATTCAGGGTGAAGAAGTGACAGAACAGGGGATCAAAAGTAGGATTTCCTCAGGCAGGCAGCACAAGGCAGAGGGGAAGAAAAATAAGACTAGGGGGTGAGGGAGAGGAGTAATTGGCAGAGTCATGGCAGAAAAGCCATCCTGCCAAGAGTTCCTGGTATCTCTCTCAGCTTTGCTAGTCCAGAGTGCTCTACATACAGGGACTGCAAAGTGTTGGCTAGGTAATGTATAATTAAGCTTAAAAATACCCTATAGGGTGCCTGGCTGGCTCAGTCGGTATAGCAATTGATCTTGATCTCGAGGTCATGAGTTTGAGTCCCACATTGGGTAGAATTGACTTTTAAAAATATCCCATAAAAAATACCCTGTAAGGGAGATATTGCACTACACCCTAGAAATATGGGTTGGAACAGCCAGAGAAAAAGACACCTGGCCAGAGGGATGGCTTTATGGACCAAGAAGCAGCTGCCTGAAGCGTGAAGGGAGCCCACATGAAAGAAGTATGTGAGTGATGGATAACTCTTCTAAACTGCCTATAAAGGTGACCTGGGGAATATTTGCTCCCAGAAACAGGATCCTGAATGACTGTTTACATTACATTACATCACTCTTTTTTCCAACAAATATGCCCATAGAAGTTAGATTAGGCATTACTTTTTTTTTTAACTATACCATAAAGATATTCTCTAAAGCTTTGTATCAGTGTAATTAGGCAAAGGAAAACAGGTCTTATGGAAGGCTCAAATAACTTTTGATCCCATTAGAGCTACTGGGAGATTTGCAGAGCAAAGCCAGAGAAGGTTAATGCCTAACCAGGACTTAATTTATGATCTGAGTGTACAAACCTCTTTCAAGACCGTACAGCTGACTAATGAATTTATTAGGGAGATTAATGCTTATTATCTACCATTTCAAGCTGTGCTGGTATGTGCTAACTTGATTCTTATACCTTGGAACATGCTGAGACGTCCCCAAGTGCAACTGACCGACGGGTGTGTTCCCCGAGCCCAGTGCTCCCGCTGTTTAAGGTGGGGGATTGAGAGGGGTCAGTCCCCACTCCTGTGTTGACTTCTGTGCCTTGAAACCCATTTCCATGGGGCTGGCACCCTCCCCCCAGCCCCAACACACACACAACAGCCTTGCTCAGGGCTGGCCTTGAGTAGGTGCAAGCAATGTACCTGCTGCCAGTAATTGTTGCCACCCTCTGGCAGCCAAGTGGCCTTATGGAAGGTAGAGATTTCTTTACCATCGCCAGTCGTCTTCGGCCTCCTCCCCACTCCCGCCTCATACACATGCGCAAGTGAACCATGCTGTATATCCAGATGGAAATAACCTCATCAAAGCAGAAATTCTCAAGGCAGGTCTAATCACCTGCTTCATCCCCAGAGTCACATCTACAAGGGTTCAGTAAGGTCTCCCTTGTCAGGTATCGCTTCTCCTTTGACTCAAAGTCACATGAAAACAGCCAGCGGTTTAATAAAGAAAGACTGAATCGACGCGATGGGGTGAAAACCATATGCATTTGGTCTTTACGTTTTGCCTAGACCAGGTAACTCTTATGGCTTGGTTGATCAGCCCAAGTGAATTCAAGCCTACTGATATTATCAAGAAGCACAGCATATCTCTCAAGGACCAGCTCCCCACTCCTCGAATTGTCTAAGAACCTCAGGGACTTACTCAAACCAAAGTTGGGGAGAGAGCTGAAAAGTACCACAGGGTCTCCTACCACTGTTGCCTTGATTGCCATGTGAGGCTACAATGAGAATTCAGCACAGGTTAAGGGCTTATCCCCATGGAACTGCCCCCCACTTCAGATGCCAGTCACCAAGCGGCTGTTGAGTCTGATCCCACACAGGCTAAGGGACATTTATCCCCTATGACAGTGAGACTCTTACCGGTCCAATGATGCCTGAGCCAGTAGAGCCCCAACTCAGGATTGAGTCAAGATTACAGCTCTTTTAATTAACCTTCATGTGCTTCACATAATTCCTAAGGTGTGCCCCTACTCCTGGCTATCTGACCCAGCCGTATGCTGTGCCACTAGTCACCCTCCCCGAGACCCTCTCCCACTTCTTTCTGCCGTGGACATAGGTTACCATTCCCGACATTCTATTCCCTCATGGGGAGTTCCTTTTTGAGGCTTTTATCTGATGGCAGCTGTCAGTGGACCTCTCAACTAAAGAGAGATTCTCAAGGTGTTGAATCTCAAAAAGTAAGAACTGGGGCTTCTCAATCTGTCTTGTTGCCTACAAACTTTTCCTACCTTTCCCTTGGAGGACAGCTCTGTAAGGGGCGAGGGTCCCAGAGCAATGGACACCTCTCGCCTTCCTTTGCTCCTAAGAATTCCTGAAAAGAGACTCTTCCCTGAGCACTAAAAAACTGGCTATTTTTCACTGCCCTGTCCCCACTCCCTCTCAAAATAACAAAAAAAAAAAAAAAAAAAAAAAAAAAGAAGAAGAAGAAGAATATAGTTTCTGTTCTGCCAGGCATCCCATCAAGAACAATCTGTAGCAATTTCTGGCTCCTTCTGCTAAAGAATTATTGTTGAGGGTTAAGGGGTAGACAAGAGGTCTTAGCTGAGGGAGTCACCTTTCTTCTGCTATGGTTTGGATTTTTCTTCTTCAGGGCTCTAATTGTCTTCTGTCTGTTCACTCTACAACAACCTAATACTCAGATCTGTTCATGCATTTACAGTTTGAATTTTATGATCTTTGTCTTGCTTTCTTCACAAATGGGAACCTGTACATGTGCTCTGGAAATTTGGGCTGCTATTCTACTCATTGTCCTCTGTCTGCAAGGTGCTGCAAGTCTGCTCTTTAACCTGGGCAGGGGTCAGTGTTATGGACTAAAGATTTGTGTCCCCACAAACTTCATATGTTGAAATCCTACCCTCTACCCACCACCTCCCAGATGATGGCATTAGGAGGTGGGGCCTTTGGGAGGTAATAAGGATTAGATGAAGTCTTGAGGATGAAGCCCGCATGATGAGATTAGAGTCCCTGTAAGAGTCAGGAGGAACTTGCTTCCTTTCTCTGCTCTCTGCCAGGTGAGGATACTATGAGAAGTCAGCCAACCGCAACCCAGAAGAGGGCTCTGACCAGTACCCGACTGTGCTGGCACCCTGTAGCAAACTTCTAGCACCAGAACTGGGACAAATAAACTTCTGTTGTTTATAAACCACTCATCTACGGTACTCTGTTACAAGCAATCCAAACTAAGACAGTAATCTCATTTAGTGTGCTGTATTAACGTCTGCAGGAAGGTGGGAGAGATCTTTATTCGGCTGCCTTTGACATGAAGAGTTATTTCCTGGTTGAAGTCTGAGCTGAGAATAGGTTTCTCCCCTGGAAAGGCAAGAATGAGAATACTATGACACTTCCTATACAACACCACTCAACAGGAGCTCTGGCTCCTTCAGTTCAAGGTGCATATCTGTTGAAACATCTCATGCACTGTGTCATGCGGTTTTGCAAACTTATGTTGGTTTTATCACTGGCAACTTAGGCACTCTTTCCAAATCTGGGAGTGGAAGGAGTCATCCATTCAACGGACCCCAGGGTCCAGGCTGTCACCAGGGTCTTAAAGTATCTTTCAACACACACATACGGTCTGCATATTGAATATGCAGGAATATTCCTGAAGTCCAAAAAGAAATTTGTGCACTCCCATTTTCCTTGAATCATGATCTATCTCTTGCTATTTCACTCTTATATGTATGTATATAGAAATAGAAATAGAAATAGAAATAGAAATATATATATTTTAGAAAGAAGGGCAGAGGGAGAGAGAGAAAATCTTAAGTAGGCTCCACGGTCAGTGCTGAGCCTGATGTGGGGCTGGATCCTATGACCTAGGGATCATGACCTGAGCCAAAATCAAGAGTCAGATGCTAAACTGACTGAGCCATCCAGGCACCCTACTATTTCACTCTTAATAAAGACATGAACCCAGATAAGTAATTCTCTACTTCGAGAAAAATAACAGCAAGTACAAAGATCAATAAATGAAAACCAGCAGTGAATAGGAAAATTCACTTCTTATGTTTCTCCTTTACACTCATGCTACTCCCACACTCACAACACTTCTGACACCAGAGGTGTGGATTTTTTTTTTTTTCCTCCCTGAAAATACCAAGTAATTCTCTCTGAGACCAGCTGGGTGTCCTACAAGCCAACTCAATTCTGACACTAACTGGAGTTAAGGCAGACCACACAGGTTAAGGGCTTAGGCCCATGAGTCTGTCCCCTGCTTCAGATGTTAATCACCAAGTGGTAGGTCCTCAGGTTACCCACAACTTATGTTCAACTTGGCTGCAAATCAGAGGTTCCCATGACCCTCCCCTTGGATTCAACTATTTGCAAGAACAGCTCGCAAAATGTACAGAAACACATTTACCGTTTATTCTACAACATAAGGTATGATTAAAGGATACAAATGAAAAGCCACATGAAGAGATACATAAGGTGAGGTCTGGAAGGGTCCCAATCACACAAGCCTCTGTCCTCATGCAGTTGGGGACCCTACCAGCGTGTAGATGTGTTCACCAAGCAGGAAGCTCTCCAAATCCCATACTTTGGCATTTTTTATGGAGGTTTCGTCATGTAGACGTGAGGGATTATTAATCCCTTTCCCAGCCCTCCTCCCACTCTCCGGAGTGGGGGCTGGGCTACAAGTTCCAAGTTTCTAATCATGGCTTGGTCTTTCTGGTGACCAGCCCCTATCCTGGATCCCCGCCAACAGTCACCTCATTGGAAAAAAAAAGATGCTCTTATCACCCAGGAAACTACAAAGGATTTAGAAGCTCTGTCCCAGGAACCAGAGGCAGAGACCAATGTATCTATAACTTTATATCTATATCTCTCTGTCTACTGTCTCTTATTTCATAGGCTTTTAACCTCAAAGTCAGGGAAATGATTGGGAATGGCGGGGACTGTAGCACCCGGGGGTACTCACTAGCCCGTTCCAGCTGATCGTTGTCAAACAGGGAAAGTATCATTTCCCTATTTTTAAATTTTGGCTGAAATTTTATAAAAACACTGGGTAGTCCAAACTAAACATGTCTGCAGACCAGATCTAGCTGGAAGTCTTCAAGTTTGGAACCTGAGATGGGAAACAATCACGTCTGGGAAGCACAGCTAGTTACCCAGTTATGGTAAAGTAAGCTATAGGCCACTGAATTCGCTTTGCAATTGTTTCCCGAGACACCAACCAGAACCTCCCAGCATCCTGGGCACTGAAATTCATCTGAGATACTTCTTTGTCTTGAGGAATAGATCACCCGTATTATGAAAAGCAACCTGTGTCGCTTTTATCATCTCCTAGCTGTAGCAGACAGAAAAGAATTGTATTCTTTCCCTTGGTCCAGGGAGAAAAAAATTCAGAGAACAGTTTGCTTCGGTCTGAATCAGAATTTCTAATTTGGAAGTAGCTAGGTGATAATGGATGGATCGTGTTCACTGGTAATTTCCCCCCTGCATATGGAGGAGAAGGTGCAACAGTGCCTACATGGTGAAAGAAAATGATGACATGAAAATGGAAGAGGTATTCAATTACAGGATGTTTGCAAATATCCGGGACGCTGGTATCATGTAGTCAAAACAACTGTATGAATCGCTGAAACTGTCAGCTTCTGGATATATGGCTGGCATACAAATACCAAGAGGGTGCTCTTTCCACTTACAGATGCAATGCCTTTCCCTTCTTTTCTTCATTCTTTCACCCAACAAAGGATTCCAGAGTCCCTCAGTTTGGTACTTCTGTACTCTGAACAAGATACCCGTGAAGACCAGTATACCCCTACCTATCATAGCTCCCGAGTGCCAGACCATTCTTACTCATCCTCTAAAGTAACATCCTAGGGGCTCATATTTGGAGGACATGTATAATGCTCATGTTGTCTAATTGTAATTGAATACGTTGCACACTGAGAAATCTGGCTGGCACCTTGCTTGCAATGGCCCCAACGATGAGCACAGTCCAAAGTTACATTTAAAAAAATGCATAGAAAGAAAAGCCACAGGGCGTCTCGGTGACTCAATTGGTTAAGCGTCTGACTCTTGATCTCATCTCAGGTCTTGATCTCATCTCAGGTCTTGATCTCAGGGTCATGACTTCAAGCCCCACATTAGGCTCTGCACTGAGTGCAAAGCCTACAGAAAGAAAGAAAGAAAGAAAGAAAGAAAGAAAGAAAGAAAGAAAGAAAGAAAGAGGGAGGAGGGAGGGAGGGAGAGAGAGAGAAAGAAAGACAGAAAGAAAGAAAGGGAACCCAGATTAAATAAGGAAGAAGGAAGTAGGCATGAATTAGCACAACAGAGTTTGACTTATCAAGCGGGAAAAGACAATTTAATTATTCTTGAATGCTTAAAAATAATGCTAATGGGTACATCAAACTAGGTAAACAAAACATGTGATCTCACAGTGCTTTAATTAATGGATACAGATTTTAATTAGACCGTCAATTATCTGTAGGCAAATGAGTGTTGGGAAATTACTTGTTTTCTTTAATCTCCCAAATTTGTATTCTTGGAGTCATATTTGAATCAACCCTATGTCCAAAAATATCAAGATACCAAAGTCTGCTCCTTGTTACCTTCTCATGCTTTTCAGATCTACCCTTCCCTCACTCTCTCTGCTAACATCCTAGCCCAGTGCTTCCTAAATTTCAAATATATGGGCAAATCTTGTGGAGATTTTGTTAAAATATATATTCTAGTTGTCCCAGAGTTCCACCCTTGAGTAGCCTACACTTTCCTCCCCACCCTACCCTCAATTCTAGCCACCCCACCCTCTAACCTCTAACTTTATTGGTCCTGCAGGTAAATCTGTCTCTCCCAGCCCCTCCTGTAGGCCACTGGCAGATAAATGTTTCTTGGGTACAGCCCCGGTGGTTTCAGGAAGGGATCAATCAACTTCCCTTAAAGGGAAAGAGATGCAGGCATTCCAACAGTTTCTGGGGGGAAGTATTGACTAGTTGACTTTTCTGGAATAGCTCTATTGACCCAGTAAACATGCAGTCTCCCCCTAATCTCCCCCATTCTCTGGGCAGTCTTTGTGATCTCCGCTGCAGTAGCATACCAAAGGGTTCTCTGTTTCCACTTTAAAACCCTTACCTGAGAATGGCCCAAAGCACCCCCCCTTTTTTGGGGGGGGAGGGGGTTATACTCAGCACAAAAAGGAAGTGTGATAGAAATTCTAAAGGACATCATGGGGATCAGATTCAAGTATCTAATCTTAAGGCGATACACTCCAGTCCCAAAGCCCTGTATAACTTACTTAGAAGATGATCTGATTTTCCTTTCGAAATCAAACTTCCATTTTGATGAGCATCGTCTTATTTCTAGTGTCCCAGGAGCTGTTTCCCCACTAACTAGGCCCAGATAGAAACCTTTCAGACACCCTACATTCTCCCACTAAGTTCTGCTTCCCAGTTAGCCAGGGTGGGGGTGGGGGTGAGGAGCCGTTTCACGGCCATGGCCAAATGGTAGACACAACAAATGATGTCATCCTTCCTGAGCCAGCTTTGCCCACTTGGGAGCGTTTTGTGATCCAGGTGAGATCTACCTCTCCATATACAGAAAATGGTTGGTCCACATATATGAAATGGCCATAACAATTCTTTAACCACAAAATCTCTGTAATGTACATAAAACCCACCTGAGCGAACATTAATTAGGGCCAACTTATCTACCAGACGTAGCAGGCACAATGTCTAAGGCCCATGATACCTTTAGGGGACTGTAAAAATGTTTTCATTTTAATTTCTTTTAAAATAAGAAGAGAAACTAGCTATAATAATATGAATGTAATAATAAGTTCAGCCTGGATTGCATTAATCTTTATGTGAATGTCGTCATAAAATAGAATTCTTCTGTGTCTTTTATGAAGGAAAGAAGCCCATAAAGATGAAAGTGCCGAGGGCCCCTGAAAGTCCCGTTGGAGCCCTTTCTGTAATAAGAGGGTCATTCTGTCTGAATTTATCCAAAGCCCTGTGGCTGACTATAAAGGTCTTCCACAATCTGGCCTCGCTCCACATGTATAACTTATTATTAATTTTCCTCTGCTTGGGCCCTCCGTGCTAGCCAATCTTTTCCTTTTCCAACCATTATTTCGGTGACAGCCCTGGGTCACATTTTCTTTTGTTAGTGTGTCTTTATTCACTTCTCCTTCCACATCTGGAAAGCTCTCCACTCCACTACTACAGACCCTACCCCCTTTTAATCCCACCTTTTTTTCACGAGTCTTTCCCTGACTGCAACCCCCGGCATTTATCTGTATTCCGAGCTCCGGCAGAGTTAATTTGCCGTACGTGCCGGGACACAGGTAGCCCCAAGTGGGAACATTCACTCATTTCTCCAAAGAGAAACCACCCCATCCAAAAGAAAGCGATTTGGCCAACTTAAATTCATCAGTTTTTGGTGATGTAGCTAAAATAGTCAGGTGTTTGCTTACCATGTTTAATTTACTCACGTAAACAACACAGAAGTTTTTAAAATAGCTTTTTGTGTAAAATCCTACCTTGATTTGGAAATACTTCCTTTTGGCCTTATCTCACATTTCATGAGACAGTTTTATTTAAAACTTCATTGCAACTGAATTTCTTAGTCATCACTAGGGATACATTTTGAGTCATTAATTGCAGTGTCTAGATGATATCATCTTTCCTTCAAGCTAAGCCTTCACTTCCAAATAAGTCCTTTCTGAAATCCCTTCTGGGGCTATTTCTAGAAAATATATTCCAAGCTACAGGTAGCTCTTCACATCATAGTACATCGCTTACATGTGCGATTTCCTCATTGGAATCACTGAATCGCTTTAAAAAATAAAAAAGTGATCTTGTTTTAAATTCACTTCTCTATAATAAACAGCCAACGTTTAGGAGGCAAGAGAGGAATAATTACTACACCTTTATTGAATCTCTGCATTGCTTTTAAAACAGCTTCACCACTTCATAATCTGTAAATTTCAACCTAGTATTGATTTAAGTGGTTCCAGATTAATATACAATTTCCCATGAATACTTACTGTTCAGAATGAAATCATTGAGACAGAGACCCATGACAAAGGCTTATAAGGGCTAGAATTTAAAACCACTCATCCCTTTGTTGTAACATAGTCTAGGAGATAAAAATTTGCTGTTTTGAGCCTATATATAGGTCCCAACATCTGTCTTTTCCCTTCCATCCCCAAACCGATTGTTTTTCTTTCCACTTTTTGTGATGGAAATTCTTAAATATATACAAAACATAGACAGTAGCCTAATAAATCAAATGTACCTATAACCCATCTTTAACAATAATCAATATATTTCCAAACTTATTTCACCTATAACCCACCCAGTCCCCCCACTCCTGCTTATTTTGAGGCAAATTCCACACATTGTATCACTTCATTTGTTAATATCTTAATGCTCCCCTAACATGACACCATTTTCTAAGCTTGGGCAAATTAACAAGAATCCCTTAATATAATCAAATATCCAGTGTTCGCATTTTTGTTTTACATACTGTATTTACACTTTATTTATTTCATTCTGGATCAAAATAATGCCCATGTATTGTGATTGCTTGATTTGTTTCATTTCTCAACCTATAGATTCCTCCAACATCTTCCTCTTATTTTTTCTCCTTGCAGTTTTTCTGTAGAAGCAACTTGAGTGGTTTGACCTGAACTCTCCCACAGTCTGAATTTTGTTACTACATCCCTGTGGTGTCCTTTAACACGTTTCTCTATGCCTTGTATCTCCCATAAATGCATAGTCAGCTCAGGAGGCTTAATCAGGTTTAGATTCAATTATTGTTATTTTGGCAAAATTGTGCCATAGATAGATAGTGCTGTGTATTTCTCCTGGGAGGTATGGAATGTCTGGCTTTCTCTCTTTTTGTGATGTTATCAACTCTTAATGATCATTGCCTACATCTAGTAATTCAAAAGGTAGTAGTCTAACTCTATCACTCATTCTTTATTTATTAGCTGCAATTTTTCTGTAAAGAGTAACTTCCTATATCAACTATTTGGTCATTTTTTGCTCAGTAAAGGTAGGATAAACATTTTATTTTTTTATCTGCCATTTAAAAAAATAATAAGGAAGCAGTCCTCTAGTATCTCTAGAGGGATTCAGTTAGTAGATTTGATGTTCTTTAAGTATTGTAATGAACTTGTGGATTTAAACATATCTGAGAGTTTTAACTTACTACTGATGCTTAATTTGCTATATCTTTGGAGATTTAGTGTGCCATTTGCTTTTTTAAGACAATGCTGGTAGTCTTTTTTTTTTTTTTTTTTGTAATTTAACTTTATTTTTTGTTTTTTAAAATTTACATCCAAATTAGTCTATAGTGAAGCAATGATTTCTGGAGTAGATTCCTTAATGCCCCTTACCCATTTAGCCCATCCCTCCTCCCACAACCCCTCCAGCAACCCTCAGTTTGTTCTCCATATTTATGAGTCTCTTCTGTTTTGTTTCCCTCCCTGTTTTTATATTATGTTTGTTTCCCTTCCCTTATGTTCATCTGTTTTGTCTCTTAAAGTCCTCATATGAGTGAAGTCATATGATTTTTGTCTTTCTCTGACTGACTAATTTCACTTAGCATAATACCCTCCAGTTCCATCCACGTAGTTGCAAATGGCAAGATTTCATTCTTTTTGATTGCCGAGTAATACTCCATTGTATATATATACCACATCTTCTTTATCCATTCGTCCGTCGATGGACATTTGGGCTCTTTCCATACTTTGGCTATTGTTGATAGTGCTGCTATAAACATGGGGGTGCATGTGTCCCTTCGAAACAGCACACCTGTATCCCTTGGATAAATGCCTAGTAGTGCAATTGCTGGGTCGTAGGGTAGTTCTATTTTTAGTTTTTTGAGGAATCTCCATACTGTTTTCCAGAGTGGCTGCACCATTTTTTTTTTTTTTTTTTTGACAATGCTGGTAGTCTTTACAACTACCCTGCTTTATGGCAAGACAAAATGCCATAGGTTCATTCTGCATCTGGCAATGTACATATTCCTGATTGGAATTAGTGATTTTCCAAGGCATCATAGTCAAAGTGCTAAGGTATCCATTGGTAATGGGTTGATCACTGTTGCTAGGCCTTTTCAGTGGACAGACCTAAGAAATCTAAATTTCTTTTAAATCAGCTTTATTGAGGTGTAACTAATATACAACAAAATCCACACATTTTAAGCATACAGGTAAAGACTTTTGGCAAAGTTTACACTTATGCAAGCATCACTCCAATCAAGATACAGAAAATTTCCATCATTCTCTAAAAAAAATCCCCTGTACTCTCTTCCCTCTTTCTCTCAGGCAATCACTGATCTGACTCATATCACTATACATTGGTTTTGACTCCTATAGAAGTTCATATAAACACAAACAGTATACACTCTTTTGATTACGCTCTTCTGTTCAGTGTATTTTTGAGATTCATCCATGATGCATCAACAATGCATTCATTTTTATTGCCAAGTAGTACTCCAATGTATAACTGTATTATAATTTGCTTTTCTATTTACCTGTTGATGTTACCTTCGATTTGTTTCCAGTTTGGGACTATTATGAATAAAGCTGCACATATAAATCTATTACTGATCATATATTTTCATTTCTCTTTGATAAATACCTAGAAATACAATTGCTGGATGATTTGGCAAATGCATAAAGTTCTAACTTCATAAGATATTTGAAATTCTTTCCAAAGTACTGTTTTCTGACACTCCTAATTAAAAAAAAAATTCTGAGCCTTTCAGTCACTCCATATTCGTGCCAACATTTCATATTATCAGATGTTGGCATCGGATTTTAGCTATTACGCTCAGGATGAAGAAAATCTCATAGCGGTTTTAATTTTCATTTCTTTTATGAACACTTTAACATGTGCCATTTGGCCACATATATGTTTGTGTCAGTGTGTGAAGTCTCTGTTTAAGGTCTTTGATGCTTTTTAAAATAGTGATGAACTAATTTGCTAATTTTTGAATAATGTGCCAGGACTAGGAGTTATAGGGAATAGAAAAAAGTTGATTTATGTATATCATCAGATTGTATAATTTCCTTACTTAAAACTGACCAATTTCTTACCTCATTAGAATAAAAACCAGACAACAAACACCTGGAAAAAAGAAAGCTTTTTTTAAAATTACATTTGTTTTGACTTGACTATTTTTCAGTTGGGTGTTTGTCTCTTATGACTGAATGGTGAAAGTTCTTTATATATTCTGTATACAAATCCTCTGTCAGATATAGGTATTGTGAATATTTTCTCCATCCCTATGGTTTACTTTTTCTTTTCTTTTCTTTTTTTTTTTTTAATTTTGAAGTTTATTTATTTATTTATTTTGAGAGAGACAGAGACAGTGTGAGCAGAGGAGGGGGCAGAGAGAGAGGGAGAGAGAGATAATCCCAAGCAAGCTCTGCACTGTCAGCACAGAGCCTGACGCAGGGCTTTAACCCATGTACCATGAGATCATGACCTGAGCCAAAGTCAGAGGCTTAACAGACTGAGCCACCCAGGTGCCCCACCAGCAGGATTTGTTAAAAAGACAATCTTTTCTGCCATTGAATTGCATTACTCCCTTTATCAAAAATCAGTCAACCATAGGACTTTCTGTTTTGTTCCATCGGTGTATGTATCTTTACGTACCATTACACTAATAACAGGTTTTATAGTGAGCGTTGAGATCATTTGGTATAACTTCTCTGCATTGGGGTTCAGTTAGATAGAACCATTTGCAGATCATATGTCATTAATAAGGATTTGTTACAGGGATTTGATTGTGAGCAGTTGTGCTAGCTGGTTGAACAATCTCTGTAAGACTGTTATCTAAGTCTCAGACACTGGAGCTTGGAGTCCGAGGGCAGGCAAGCAGTCAGGAAAGGAAGACAGACGTAAAGTTGGAATCCGCGAACATGAGTTAGAACTCTAGGTCAGTTCTCACCGCCTACAATCTTCATAGACGTGGCCCAGGATTCAGAGAAGCCACAGGAAGACCCAGGAGAAGGTGCAGGGCTGGCTGCTGCCCACGCCAACCACACAATCCGGCGGATAAACGACAGTGTGCACTCGCTACAAAACATGCCTACCCCCACCTTCCTACATGCCTGCTGCTTGGCTTCTGCTCTCCAGATCTTACACACAAAAAATGTCCGTGAGGCCCTGGAAACATACAGTAGTATGTAGTTCAGCACAGCCAAGATAACACATTGCAAAGCCATCACCTCATCCTACTTGTGATCTTCCAATTTTTTTTTTCTATGATTTTTAGATCCTTTGCGTTTTCACGTAAATTTTAGAATACACTTGTGATTACCTTAAAAAAAACAAAACTGCTGGTTTTGGAAACGCATTGACTTTATAGGACAATTTAGGGACACTGGACTTCTTCCAATCCACAGATAATGTCCTTTGATGTATTTAAATCTTCCTTAATTTTTCTCAACAATGCTTCGTAGTTTTCAATGTAAAGCTTTTCCACATCTGTCAATAAATGTATCCCGAAGAAATTTATCATTTGATGCTATTGTAAATACTGTAAATAATGTATTTTAAAATTCATTTTCTAATTATTTGTTGCTAGCATATACAAATTCAGTTGACCTTGTATCTTAAAACCTTGATAAATTCCAATATTAATTCTAGTATTTTTAAAATTTTTAAAAAATATTTTATTTATTTTTGATAGAGAGAGAGACAGAGCACAAGTGGGGGAGGGGCAGAGAGAGTAGGAGACACAGAATCCGAAGCAGGCTCCAGGCTCTGAGCTGTCAGCACAGAGTCCGACTCGGGGCTAGAACTCACAGACTGCGAGATCATGACCTGAGCCGAAGTAGAACGCTTAACCGACTGAGCCACCCTGGCGCCCCTAATTCTAGTATTTTTAATAGCTTGCCTAGGATTTTCTATGTAAATAGTCATGGTGCAAGCTGACATTATACTTATTTATTTATTTATTTATCTAAAAGTAGCCTCCACGCCTGAGATGGGGCTCCAACTCATGACCCTGAGATCAAAAGTCACAAGCTCTACTGGGCCAACTGCCCCCAAATTTTTATTTCTTGCATTATGTTTCTGGCTAGAACCTCCCATCCTATGTTGACTAGAAATGGTAGGAATGGACAGCTTTTGCTTTGCTTCCAATCCTAGAGGGAAAGCATTTACTCTTTCATCATTAAGTATATTATTAGCTGTAGGCTTTTTAAATAATCTGGTTACTGGATTTAGGAATTTGTCTTTGATTTTGAATTTACTGAGAGATCTTATCATGAAAGAATATTTTTTGGAAGTGATCAATGCACGAATTTTTTTTTAAGTTTATTTATTTTGAGAGAGAGAACACGAGAGGAGGGGGGACAGACAGAGAAGGAGAGAGAGAGAGAATCCCAAGCAGGTTTCACACCATCAGTGCAGAGCCCGACACAGGGCTCGAGTCCAGGTACCATGAAATCGTGACCTGAGCCGAAATCAAGAGTTGCCGGACGTTTCACAGACTGAGCCACCCAGGCACCCCAACTTGCTAAAATTTTTTACCATTTTTCCACATATTGTTATTAGGGGGTCAGTAATTTTCCTATAATATCTTTGTCAGATTTTGATTAAGAGTTATACTGGTCTAAGAACGAGATAGATGCATTAACTTCTATCTTCTAAACAAATTTATATATGTTGCTATTATTTCTTCCATAAATGTCTGATAGAATTTCATTCCAGAGCACTCTGTGGAAAGATTTTAAAGTGTTGTGTTCCATTAACACATACATACAGAGCTATTCAAATTTCCTTTTTTCTTATTGTTCAGTTTTGGTGACTTGAGCTTTTCAAGAAATTTGTATATTTCAATGAAGTTATTAAATTTCTTAATGTAAAGTTTTTGCTAATATTCCCTCATTATCTTTTTGGTGTTTGTAGGATCTATAAAGATAATTCTCTCTTTCATTCCTCATACAGATAATTTTTGTTTTCTCTCTCTTTCTCACGAGAGGCTTATCCACTTTAATTATTTTTTTCAAATAACCAACTTTAAGATTTTAAAATTTGGGGGTTTTGTTTGTTTTCTATCTCATCTATTTCTGTTCTTCGCTTAAACCTTTTCATTGAAAGCTGTTCTCACATTGGTGAGATAAAAAAAGAAAAAAGAAAAAAGAAACATCCAATGCAGTAGACTTATAAAGAGTAGCTTCATTTTTTTCTTCCTCTATGGGTAATTAATATTTTTCGCTAGATTACTAAGATGGAAATTTAAATACTTGATTTTAAACTTTCTTTCTTGGTAATATCGGCATTTAAAACTTTAGCCTCAGGGTGCCTGGGTGGCTCAGTCGGTTAAGCGGCCGAGTTTGGCTCAGGTCATGATCTCACGGTCCATGAGTTCGAGCCCCGCGTCGGGCTCTGTGCTGATAGCTCAGAGCCTGGAGCCTGTTTCAGATTCTGTGTCTCCCTCTCTCTGACCCTCCCCCGTTCATGCTCTGTCTCTCTCTGTCTCAAAAATAAATAAACGTTAAAAAAAAAAATTAAAAAAAAAAAAAATAAATAAATAAAACTTTAGCCTCTAAGAACTGCTTTAGCTGTAACCTACAAATGTTGCAATATTGTTTTTAATTATCATTCCTTTGCAAATATTTTCTAATATTCCTTGGCATTTTTTCTTTGACTCAAGAATTATTTAGAAATCTCTAATTTATTACATTGGCAAATTTTCTAGAGATCTTGTTTTGATTTCTAATTTAATTCTGTTGTTGACAGAGAATGTAATCTATGAAGTTTCAGTCTTTTGCAATCTTGCTTTTTAATCCAGCATATAATCTAGTCTCTTTAGGTGACCCTAGATAGATCTTTAACCTCAGTGAAATGGGACTCTATCTTCCCTGCCTCATGTTTCGTGGACTTCATCTTGCTGTACCAGGATCAGGACATTTTCCCTAAGCAGAGCTGGGACAACCATAGAGCTTGCTTCATAAGCGTCCCTGTTTTCCAGGCCTCTCAGGCTTAGAAATAAGTCAGTCAGGGGTGCCTGGGTGGCTCAGTGGGTTAAGCGTTTGACTTCAGCTCAGGTCATGATCTCGTGACTGATTTCGAGCCCTGCATCAGGGTCTGTGCTGATAGCCCAGAGCCTGGAGCCTGCTTTGGATTCTGTGTCTCCCTCTCTCTCTGCTCCTCCCCTGCTCACACTCTGTCCCTCCTTCAAAAATAAATAAAGATTAAAAAAAATTTTTTTAAATAAATAAATAAATATTTTAAAAAAGGAAAAAAAAGAAAAGAAATAAGCTAGAGAAAGAAATACCATATGATTTCACTCATATGGGGAATTTAAGAAACAAAACAGATGAACATAGTGGGAGGGAAGGAAAAATAAGATAAAAACAGAGAGGGAGGCAAATCATAAGAGACTTATCAATACAGAGAAGAAACTGAGAGTTGCTGGAGGGGCAAGGGGTGGGGGTGGATGGGCTAAATGGGTGATGGGCATTAAGGAGGACACTTGTTGGGATGGGCCCAACATATACTGGGATATATGTAAGTGAAGAATCACTAAATTCTATTCCTGAAACCATTATTACACTATATGTTAACTAACTTGAGTTTAAACAAAATTTTAAAAAAGGATTCCCAGGTTTACATTGCTTCTTATCTAATGCCAGAAAACATTTGCTTCTTATATTTTGTCCAGTTTTATGACCGTTAATAGTGGGAGGGTTAGTGTAGTTCAAGTCACGCTATCAGAGTCAGAAACAGAAATCTCTTCATTTATTTACTTTGTTTTTATCTCTTTTGCCCTTCTTTTTCTGTAGGTGTTATCTATTGGGCCTATTTCTCCTGTGTTGCTTTTTAGTCTTTATTTATGAAATGATTTTTTTCTTTTATTTGTAATTCTCGCCTATGTTAAGTCACCATTGTTTTCAAATAGTCCTTTTCCCTGGTTGCTTCATGGCTGAGACTTTCCAGTTCTGATTTATGCTCCTCTTTCAGAATTTCTATGATTTTCTTACTACATTTTAGCTCATTTTTAAATATGAGTTTTCATCTATTTTGTGGCCATGTGTTCTTGGCACAATATGAGTCGTTTTATATAGGAATATATCATGGTTTTTTTCTGTTTGTAACTTTTTAAGTGAAATAAACGTTCCTTTGTGTTTGGGAAAGAAGGATGGCCAGGAGCTTTTCTAAATTCAGGGTTCTAGAACTGTCTTGTTGTTTTCATAAAGTGAGAAGAAACTCTGTGTGTGTGTGTGTGTGTGTGTGCGCGCGCGCAAACTTTCTTTTCTTTTTAAATTCTTTAAAATGTTTATTTATTTGAGACAGAGAGAGAGAGAGAGGCAGAGAGACAGAGACAGAGCATGAGCAGGGAAGGGGCAGAGAGAGAAGGAGACACAGAATCCAAAGCAGGCTCCAGACTCCGAGCTGTCAGCACAGATACCGACGCGGGGCTCGAACTCAACGGACGACGAGATCATGACCTGAGCCGAAGTCGGACGCTTAACCGACTGAGCCACCCAGGCGCCCCAAACTTTCTGAGACTGACTCATATCTGGGCTGCTTCCTTCCCTACTAATATTGGGACCTTATTTTTCCCTTTGCCCCTACTGTCCTAGTCCTCAGCTTGGATTCCACGTCCAGCAGTTTCTCCTTACTTCAGGGCTTTGCTTTGGCAGGGAGCTCCTGTCTGTTAGTTTTGAGGTTGTCCAGGGCCCAGGTGGCTCCAGCACTGTCAAGCCCTACTGCGTTAGCATCTCCCGGCAGGCACACCCACAATGGACCTTGCAGAACCACCTTCCGGTTGTCGTGGCTATTCTCAGACTGACCCAACTGTGCTTTCTTGTGAGTGCATGTTGGTGACTTAGGGGCTGTCTCAAGCCCAGCTGCCTAACCTCTGTTCCATCTCAGGCAGTTCCTCATCCCACATGGGTCTTGAGGCATTGGGTAGTTTGTCTTCGTCTACACGTTTAGGGTTTTTGAGGAGACGCACCGTGCAGTTCCACTGTGGATGCTGCCTCTCTGTGTTTGTTTTTGGTCGTCTGTCTGTTCCTCTGAGAGATTCAGGGAAATTCATGAACTGTGCTGCCCCCTCCATCCACCCAGAATTTTCTGTTTCCAACTAGATTCTGAGCAGGACCCGGGTCCTATGTTTCTTTCGTAACCACCATCCCGTTTTGCTACAGTGCTGGGCACGCAGAGGAGATTATCGGTACTTGCTGACTGATGAAAGTGTATGTATTAATTACCTGTTGCTATATAACGAATGATCATAAAACATCACCCATATGATAACTGTAGAAGTTTGGGCATAGTTTGGCTGGGTTCTCTTTTTCAGGGTGTGTACCACATTGCAATTCACGTGCAAGCTCATAAGAGGCTTGATGGGGAAAAGATCCACGGCCAAGCTCCCCCAGGTTGTTGGCAGAATTCATTTGTGGGCCTGAGGTCTCTGTTTCCTTGCTGGCTGTCAGGCCGGGGCTGTGCTCAGCTCCCAGAGGCCGTCCTCAGTGCCTTTCCGCATGGCTCTCTTCCTCATGGAGGCTTACTAAAGCCAACAATAGAGAGACAGTCTCTGATGCATGCCAGCAGGAATGGCGATATACATATCACAACACAACCACAGAAGGGACATCACATCAGCTTTGTCATATTCTATTGGTTAGAAGCAAGTAATCTGTTTCTCCCACACTCAAGGGGAGAAGTCTATGCCGGGCATAAGCACGGAGCCATGCTAGGGTCTGTCTGCCACAGTTTATATCTGCCTGAAAACCTGGGTTACCCTCCTTGTTTGTTAAGACAAACAGCTTTATATTAGTAGACTGTCAATGATGAATTTTAGCTCCATTCCAGGGCAAATAGCTATAAATTCAAGTACGATAATCAACTATCCAGTTCAAATATAATAATCTGGGACATCAGGAACTTGAAAATCCTACTACAACTGAGCTATTTTTAATGCCCTAATTTCCTGTCCTTCTCTGTGAATGGGCATGAGTATTTCCACCACTCCCAACCTCACGGAGAAAGTGTAAAATGATCCTTTTTAGCGTCCTTAGGGAAAGTAAGGTTTCATTTCCATCTAATGCGATTTATCTTATTTTACATCACCTGTGCCTGTGCATACTTTTGGAGTCCTTCAGAGAGCTCGTGTTTAAGAATGACATAGGACAGGGGCGTCTGGGTGGCTCAGTCAGTTAAGCCTCTGACTTCAGCTCAGGTCATGATCTCACAGTTGGTGAGCTCAAGCCCCACATCGGCCTCGCTGCAGTCAGGGCAGAGCCTGCTTTAGATCCTCTGTCTCCTTCTCTCTCTGCCCCTCTCCCACGCACACTCTCTTTCAATAATAAAATAAAACATTAAAAAAAAAAAAAGAATGACATAACACCAGAAGCAATTGTTTCAATACTCCGAATAAATCAGACAACCTAAGAAACCTTGTGGGGGAAAATGAAAAGATTTGTGTAATTTAGGGCCACCCGGCTGGTTCCGTCGGAAGAGCAGGCGACTCTTGACCTCAGTGTCATAAGTTCGAGCCCCACGGTGGGTGTGGAGATTACCTAAATAATTTAGAAAAAAAAAAAGGTATGTATTTTGGACATCACATTTTTGGTGCAAATGATGGAGGAAATCATCTCACACCCCATGCCAGATCGTCGTAAGACTTCCATAAATGGGTTCATTATTTGAACACAAAGTGTCACGGTTTATTATTTCTGCTTTTGTTCTAATAAATGGGAGTAACCATCACTTTCATCTCTGTCTCCTCACATGCTCATTTCGTCTCCTGTGTTCTCGGTCTCACTGTTTTTCCACTCTGCACGAAAGGGGTTGGAAAAAGTGCCTCTCTCTGCTGAAGGTACACGATCGCTTTGTCCTAATGGTGCCCTGTGTGCTTGGAAGCATTCAGCTGTGGAAGCGAGGGATTCTTCTCTTCTGCTTCAGTGTAGGTGAAACACTGAACAGTTCCTCATTTGACGGATGACACATGAATGCTGTTTGCTATGGTGACGCCATTTCCTCCTGGCAACAAGGAGGAGGTGGGGATGGGAGACTCAGGAATACAACACACAGTGTGTGGGTACAAATTGTGCGGAACACTCTGCCCTGTGAATTTCTGATTCTCCTCCTTGTGAGAACAGCAACACTAATAACCAGAGTTAACATTTATTGAATGATCAATACCGCAAATGATATACAAAATGCTTAGCGACTGAAACAGCAGAAGTATCGACCAGTCAGCATGAACGCTGGCTCTAAGGGCATCCATCCGGATGAGCCCAGGCCTTCCCCGTGCCAGTTGTTAAATGTGCTGACAACTGGCTATTTGAATGTCTGAGGACTCAAACGTCAAGGTCAAACCTCAACACCTCAAGGACCTTTGCTCATGGAATACTCCCAGCCCTCCTGCAAGATGGAAACTCTTGTTCTAATTTGACAAGTGGGAGAACTGAGGCCTAGGGGAGATTGAGTGACCTGTCCCACACCACACAGATAAGAGGCAGTGGCCCTGAACTTGTACCCTGGTCTGTTGACCCTGGAGTTGAAGCTGTTAAGTAAGTTCTACATTCTGCTAAATCTTGAGGAAACCCCGCCCTACAGCTCTTTTCAAGCTTACAAGGAATGTACACTTTACAAACATGAAAGCTGAACTTTATCACCCTGGCCTTCGTGACAAGCAAAGTAGCCCTTGGCCAATCCATTAATAAAAGCGATGCAAACAACATAATGAAAATGTCAGAATGAAGAATAAGCCCTGGGACCAAGCCTATGCTCCAGAAATGATTCTGGAGGTGACCCAAGGTCCTTCTTTAAAGGACTATGGAAGCCCAAAGCCCAGACTGGCCATCCAGCCTGAGAAGGCATTTTTCAGGTAATTGTCACAGATCCTAACTTCACATTCCTCTAGCCATTAAAAGAATTCTGTCTGGTTGTGGCTTTTGAAGCTGGGTTTATTTAGAGCAAAGCAAACAACTGGATTCCAGAGATGGGCCACACTGATCTTATGTCATTGTCTTTCTTGACTACATGGCTGGCTGGCTGGTTGAATTTTTTTCAACCTCAGCCAGCAGCAACACTGCGTCGTTGCTGTGAGCCATTCTCGTTAGTGAAACACAGTGAAACACTGTGAGCCATTCTCGATAGTGACACGTTACATTTCCAGAAAACTGATTCTTTAGAATCGGTCCGTGACACATAGGACTAATGAAATCCTCATGCCCAACACACTGCCATGAGTGGTCTTCAACTATGGGCTTAGGTGTCACCCACCCTTATCTCTTTCTTTCCCGTTCAAGAATGTGTTGTGGAAATACAGACAGTAAGGGTAATGTTCCTAGGGTTTCCATTTGGACAACGCTCTTAATATCTCTGAGCGTCAGTTTCCACATCTGCAAAATGTAATTGAAAATATATGCTTTGGGTGTGGGCTGAGCTCAGGGCAGGGAGGAAGGGATGATTGGTCAGAGCAAATCTTTATCTCAGCTTTTCCACAACACTCATACAGACGGACTAGACAGATTCTTGAGTTACAAAGAACGAGTTACTAACAATAAAATGCCAATGTTTGCGTTATCAGTGTCATTATTACCTGTACGATGACCGTTACCAACAATGGTGGTGATCATCCTAATAATGGGGGCTGGTTGTTGAATCTTTACTACATGCCAAGCACAGTGCAAAATGAGATATATCTCATACCTCCTGCATTCCTCAAAACAGCCTTATGAAATGAGACTTCATGCGGGTAAGTTTCACCACTGCTCTGGCTTAGAGGAATAGGTCAGTGGGTCTTGAGATAGAAGAACCAGATCTAGAGGGTCCATGTAGAGACCCAGAGTCTTCCGGGCTCCACCGGCCAGCGTGAGCATTCTTTGCTGCTGGCACCAAGAAGCTGAGTGGGTACTTAGTGCCACGGTGCCTCCAGCTTCCACTCCAGTGAGAAGTACTCCCTGTGCTGAGTAGCTGCACCAGCCATCCAGGCAAGACAGCCCGGCCTCAGCAGGCAGCAAAGACGCTATTCTGTCCAGGCATCATTCAGCAGAAGTGATGCCTCTCTGGCCTCAATGTATGTGGTGCTCCTGTGACACATTCCACACCAACCATAACACTGACGAGCTGCCCCACTACTGATGGAGGTCGGGCTCGTGGACACCAGGAGGATTAGGAGAGGTGTGGCGCCCATCTGATGGGCTGGTACCTCTTCCTTAGAGTGGGGCGGTGGTGAAATAGACCCACGTTCACTTTTAAGGTTGTTTTGAGAAATGAATGAGCTACGAGATTTACGTTATTGAGCTCAGTCCCTGGGACATCATACTTAATATCACAAACGATAAATACCAATTGCTATTCTTAGTAAATAATATCACAATAATTCACAATAATATCACAAAAATTCTTAGTAAATAACATCGCAATAAAGTCAATAGAATGCAAACATTCGCACTTTATTAACAGTAACATACCGCCAACTCTTGTCACAGATGATCATGACAGGACCGTGTCACCACATTTTGTTTAAGAAGCCCTGCTTCAGGGGCACATGGGTGGCTCAGTTGGTTGAGCTTCTGACTCTTGATTTTTGGCTTGGGTCATGATCCCGGGGTCCTGGGATCAAGCCCTGCGTTGGGCTCTTCGCAGACCCTGCTTAAGACTCTCTCTCTCTCCCTCTGCCCCTCTCCCTTGCTCATGCTCTCTCTTTCTCCTCAAAAATTTTTTTAAAAAAGAAAAAGGAAAGAAAAAAAAGAGAAAGAAACCCTGCCCCAGATAACAGAGGGCACATATGACTTCAGAATCAAAGGGGATTTTCTGGCCTGGGTGATGGCTGGTCTTGGACAGCATTACTGGGTGCTGCCTCAGAGGAGTCGCTCCTGTCTCTAGCAACAGCCAGCTAGGGACACATTGATAAACTGGCCACGGCTATGTCGATATGGGGCCTGGGAGAAGCAGCCAAACACCATTCGCTGCAGCCATGAAACGTTACATCTCCCCCTTGCCCCGCCAGGATATTGGTGGTTCCATGTTCGATTTAAATGTTCTTGCTTTCAAGGTCATTCCAGCCGGAATAAAGCTCTTCACATCAGTCGTACCTCGTGACTTTTGTTTTGTTTTGTTTTTAGTGTGTCTAGACCTCTTAATAATACATGGCCATTTTGCTTCTCTTCCCACAATTATATTCAATCATGCAGAGATTAAATTCATTTACTCATATTTTCAGTCTACGGTGAACTTGTTTCCTTACCCGAGGTGTGGAGTCGTTGAGTCTTGGGGCTAGAAAAGACCTGTGAGCCCATTAGTCTGGTGCTATTCAGAAGAGTTGGCAAGGATGGGGACGTTCCATACCTGCACTGTCTAGTGTGGTAACCACTAGATACAGGTGGCTCTTGAGCCCTTCAACTGTGGCCAGTGTGACTGAGAAACTGAATTTTTAACTTTATTTCATTGTAACTAATTTAAATTTAAATAGCCATATGCGGCTAGTGCTATTTCTTGGATCACACAGATCTCTTGGATAGCCCGATCTCTTCATTTCGCCGGGTCCCAGACAGGACCTCACAGCTGGGTAGAGGCACGGCAAAAGCATAGAAAAGACACTGACCACGGTGTGCGTCCATTCAGACTGCTACCAGAAAATACCATATGCCAGGTGGCCTATAAACAACAGAAACTGATTGCTCACTGTTCTGGAGTGTGGAAGGGTCTGATGCCAGCATGGTTGAATTCTGGTGAGGGCCTACTTCCTGGTTCAGAGACAGCAGTTTATTCACTGTGGCCTCGCATGGCAGAAGCAAGAAGTCCTCTGGGGTCTCTTTTACAAGGGCACTAATCTCATTTATGAGGACCCTGCCCCTATGACCCAACCACCTCCCAAAGGCCCCACCTCCTAATACCATCACACTGAGGACTAGGTGTCAACATACGGATATGGGGGGTGGGGGGCAAATATTCACTCAATAGCCATTGCCACCTCAGTGTTTTCTCTAACATATCATGTTCCACTTATTTGTCCCCAGGCAGAAACAATATTCCACCTACACACTTAGGTTATTGGAGGGAGGGAGGTGGGAGATGCAAGTTGTTTCTGTTGTCTCCCCACAGCAACCATGCAAACACTGAGGAGAGAGGAAGAACAGAAAAAACTCCGTCTGAAGAGTTTGTATCCAACATATTTAAAGAACTGATACAACATCCCCCGCCAAGTAATCCAGTTAAAAATGGGCAGAGGACCTGAATAAGCATTTTTCCGAAGAAGATATCCAGATAGCCAACAGACACATAGAAAGGAACTCGACATTACTTACCATCAGGTAAATGCAAATCAAAACTACAACGACGTGTCACCTGACACCTGTCAGAATGACTAAAATCAACAATACAAGAAACAGCAAGTGTTGGTGAGGATGTGGAGAAAAAGGAACCCTCTTGCACTGTTAGCGGAAACGCGTTTGGGTGCAGCCATGGCAGAAAACTCTATGGGGGTTCCACAAAACATTAAAAATAAAACTACCTTATAATCCAGGAATTGCATTTCTGGGTATTTACCCCCAAAATACAAAAACACTAATTCAAAAGGATGCATGCACCTCTATGTTTATTGCAGCATTATCTACAATAGGCAAACTATGGAAGCAGCCCAAGTGTCCATCAATAGATGAATGGATAAAGAAGATGTGGTATATTTATACAATGGAATATTAGTCGGCCATAAAAAAGAATGAAATCTTGCCTTTGCAACAACACAGAGCTAGGGAGTATACTGCTGAGCAAAATAAGTAAGAGAAAGACAAATACCATATGATCTCACTCATATATGGAATTTAAGAAACAAAACAAATGAACAAAGGGAAAAAAAAGAAAGGGAGAGAGAGAGAGAGAGAGAGAGAGAGAGAGAAACCAAGAAACAGACTCTTAACTATAGAGAACAAACTGGTGGTTACCAGAGGGGAGGTGGGTGGGGAGATGGGTTAAGTAAAGGATGGGGATCAAAGGGTACACTTATCATGATGAAAAATAAAATAATATAAAATAATTTTAAAATGTACCAAGCACCCAGTAATCTAATAAAAGACTTGTAAGACCTCCACAATGAAAACCACAAAACGTTGATAATGGAAATGAATTAAAACCTACATAAGTGGAGGGATAGACTATGTTTATGGAGTAAATAACTAAATTTAATAACAATGTCAAGGGGGGCCTGGGTGGCTCAGTCAGTTAAGCGTCCGACTTTGGCTTAGAACATGATCTCACAGTTCGTGAGTTCGAGCCCTACATTGAACTTGGGATTCTCTCTCACTCTCTCTGCTCCTTCCCTGTGTGTACTCTCTCAATCCTTCTCAAAAATGAATAGACTTTGAAAATAAATAAATAAATAACTAAGTCAACTCTCTGGGTTGGGGGGCGGGGGAAACACAACCACCCTGTTTGAAATACTAAGAGGGACAAAGAAAAGTTAGCAAATAGCTGGTGATGGGGCTGGTGAAATGTAGTTTGTGATTATCACATTGTAATTAAACACTGCTAATTCGCATTGGCTTTTTTGCTTTTCTTCCAGTTCTGTTTCTATCGGATAAACCCCTACAGTGAAACATGAATCAGTTGACTAATGTTGAGGACCCGCCATGTAGAAGGCCCAGTGTCAGATACTAGAGGGTGTTTCAAAAAGCGAAAGACAGAGTGAGCCCTTCCCTTCAGGGAACAGGTCACCTAGTTGTGTGGGCAGGCCATTGTAATGGAAAAAAGATCATTTTCTCTCTATGTTTCTGACTTCTTATCTGCTGGTCCCATAATAAAAGATTAACATGAGAAAAACAATCTGAAGTTTATCAATGTGTGTACCTTATCTATACGAGTGGACATACCTAGGAAAACTGAGTAACTCCCTGGGTGGCTTGATTAGAATTCAGGTTAAAAGTAGCCTAGTGGGGGAGGGGTGGAGGACATAGGCCTTCGAGGGGAGAGTAAAGGGTGTTTCGGAAAGATGAACGGGCCCTCAGAAGAACAGATGGGAGACAGGATGGTTTCTGACAGCGTGGGCTCAACCTCTGGTCCCCTCCTCTGCAACAAGCC
Organism: Panthera tigris; assembly: GCF_018350195.1. Lineage (NCBI taxonomy): Eukaryota > Metazoa > Chordata > Mammalia > Carnivora > Felidae > Panthera > Panthera tigris. The sequence continues at coordinate 142,486,625 of NC_056668.1, read as the reverse complement.
TCAGTCCTACCTTGGGAAGACACTCCCGTGGAAGGGATCTGTGACAACTGAGTTCCTCTCAGAGGGTTTGTCTTTAGGCAGATGGGGAGAGTTCAGAGAAAGCCTCTCCCTGCATTGGCTGCTTTTCAAGTGCCTACAGTTCAAAATAACCAACATGCCAAAGGATGGCGTGTTCTGCTGTCCTTCATCGTTAAAACAGGAAAAAGTAAAAAAAAATCATACCTTTTACGATTTTTCATAAATAATTTCCACGTGTCTTACAGAGAGTGGCCTCCTGATGAGACAGAGACGGATGGAGACTTGCCACCTCTGGGCTTCCTTCATAAGTGCCGTTCATTTCGGTTTAAGGACATTGGCAGTGTCCTGCCTTCACCTCTGACACGCTCAGGGGAAGCCAGGAGCCCGTGGCCAGGAAGGGGACACGGCAGAGCAGATGTGGCCTCCCCCGCTGCACCACCCTGTACAGGTAATTTACCTCTTGGGACTCCATTTCCCTTCTGTCAGAAAATCACTTCAACTGGACAGGTTGTTACCAGGATTTACCAGCCCACACACTGACTCTCTCGTACATCATCCCATTTCTAAATTCAGGCTGTGAACTCCACCAGTATTTGGGACTGGCTGCTGCCTCTTTACCCCCACATCTGTTCTGCAATTCTTTGGATGCAGAATTCTTACCCTGGTATGGAGTCCTCATTTGTTTCCTGCTTGCTTAGGCTTGGCTTATTTTTCTGGCTTTTCCTTCTCTCATGAAGGAAGTACAGATTTGGATAGGATAAAATGACACAATGGAGTGTAAGTGACACGGTATTGGCACAAAGTCAGCATCTAATAATAAGACTCGGGGACGCCCGGATGGCTCAGTTGTTTAAGCGTCCGACTTCAGCTCAGGTCATGATTTCACGGTTTATGGGTTCAAGCCCTGCGTGGGGCTCTGTGCTGCCAGCTCGGAGCCTGGAGCCAGCTTCAGATTCTGTGTCTCCCTCTCTCTCTCTCTCTCTCTGTCCCTACCCCACTTGTGCTCTCCCTCTCTCTCAAAAGTAAATAAACCTTTTTTAAAAGTGAAAAAAGAATCGTATGTGGAATATCTGTTATCGTTTACTAATCTCTCATTACGCACTGCCATTGTCCCAAGTAATTTATGTGTATTAGCTCATTTAAGTTTCCTGAGACAAGATTCAAAGGCAAGTGGTTTATTAAAAGCAGTGGTCCTTGACCCTTGAGGGAGTGGGGGAAGCAGGTCGAAAGAGAAAAGTAGGTGCAATTTCTGGTACATTCCCTCAGCTCTGATCCCACAGGGGAGCACTGCAGTGTAAACTATGCCTCAGGACTTGATGGCTGGGCTTTCTTTCGTATTGAGACCCCTGACAGTCCTGGGCTAAGGACCAGGGTAAAGAAAACCCCAAGGTCCTTCCAGTTCTCTGCTCCTGCAGGTGAGCAGCTCCGGGAGGGGGAGGAAGTCCCCCAAAGCCATTTGTAGGTGTTAATGCGCAGGCGGAAGCCGACGTGCAGAGAAGGCAGAGAAAGGATGCCGAAAACACTAAAGGGATGTTGGGAGGTATGGCAAAACGCCAACCATGTCTCCCGCAAACCTCACAACAACCAAAGGGTCCATTTCACAGAGGAAGCACATGATTAGGGGATTTGCTCCCATCCCAGAGCCGGTAAGTAAGCGGAAACGAAGGATTTAAATCTCGGCAGGCCATCTCCCAAGTAAATCTGTGCCCTTCAACCTGGTATCAGCCGAACCTCCTAGCCACTCCACATCCTGGTTTCAGAGATGACATCGACGTGTCGGTTTGTGCTGCAGACAGCTGGAAACACACCGAGGCGAGCCAAGTTGTTCCTTCACGCAGGACGTCCTTTGTCACCCTGACTTGTCTCAGCCTCCAGCCCCATAATGTAATCAGGACGCTTTTCATCTCCATCAGCTCCTAATTCCTGCAATTTTCTCGTAACGGCACTCCGGATCTTGCTGCTGATTGCAGCGCCTTTCGCGGCCCCGCAGTGGGTGCCGTTGCGTCTAGGCCAGGTGCAGGCTCCCAAGGCCCCAGCTCTTCATCTGAAACAAATTTCATTTTATTTCGACATGTCAAGAACTGTTGCTCTCCCTTCACAACGTTAAATCGCCCTTTCCTGGAAAGAGTTTGGCCACAATTATTTTTTTTTTCTATAAAAATAATGTCAGACCATTTCCTGTCGGTTTCAGCAAGTAGGGAAAGGACGGACTTTATCACGCACTTGGCGTTACACATCAGCCGAAGTGCATTTGACATTTGAGTTGGTAACCTCTGGCCGTCGGGGTGAAAAAACGGACTATGAACTTCCATGGCATAATTGATGGGGTGGTGATAACACTTTATTTGATGTATTGATAAAATGTCCCAGATTAAATACATAATATTTTTACACGTGACCGATTACTTTTTATCGTCAGAAAAACAACAATAAATATGATGGAGCAGTGACCCTTGTGATAACCTCCTCCCTAGAGCAGGGTTGCTCGAGCTTGGCATTATGGACCCTTTAGGCCGGAGAGTTCTTTCCGGGAAGGGCTATCCTGTGTAGCGTGAGACGTTTCGCAGTGCCTCTGGCCGCTGCTCAGGGGTTGCCAGTCGCAGTACCCACCCCAACAAGCTGTGATAACCAAAAATATCTCCAGACAGGGCCACTTGTCCTCTGGGAAACAAAACCACCCCCGGCTGAGACCTACTGTCCAGAGAACAGTAACAGAGAAGGGACGTCCCGTTGTGTGTCTTCTGGTGTCACGCCCACCCACCTCTCTGACAATGTCCCTTCTCGGTTTCTGTTTGACTGGTATTTCTGACATTGATCAATTTGGGCTCCTTGTATTTTGCAAACCTGTCTGGCAATCTCTCACCACCATCATCTCTCTCTCTCTCTTTTTTTAACCTTTCCTCATAATATACTTTTTAAAAAATTTATTTATTCTTTAGTTAACATACAGCACAGTTTTGGCTTCAGGAGTAGAATCCAGTGATTCGTTACTTACGTACAACACCCAGGGCTCATCCAGGCAAGTGCCCTCCTTAGTGCCCATCCCCCATCCCTCCTTCCCCCTCCCCACCCCCCCCCCCCCAAGCATCAACCCTCAGATTACCACCATCTTTCTGGTGTCCACACCATTGCAGGGTTTGGTCCACTGACTGCATTTCTGAGCCTGCGTTGTCCCCATTGCCTTTGTGTCTGGAGCTTGAGCCTTACTTTCTTCCAAGTATCATGTAGGAGAAGAAGACACTGACAGTAACTGGTAGAAAAGAGCCTATCTGTGTGACACGTCTACACATTTTTAGCACTCCCCTTTAGTAACTTTGTTACCCCGTGATGTGTAAAATAATGGGGAAAACGAAGGGGGATTGGAGTGCCCTGTTTTGACGTGTCAGAATTAGTAATAGAAAAAGAATCCAGGCTTCCCAGGATCTAGCGATGAGACTTTTTCATTTTTAAAAATAGGATCATTCAGGGCACCTGGGTGGCTCGGTCGATTGAAGCATCCGACTCTTGGTTTCGGCTCAGGTCATGATCTCACAGTTCGTGAGATCGAGCCCTGCATCGGGCTCTGTGCTGATTAGCTCAGAGTTTACTTGGTATTCTCTCTCTCCCTTTCTCTCTCTGCCCCTCCCTTGCTTGTGCTCTCTCTCTAAATAAATAAATAAAACTTTTTTTTAAATACGACCATGCTAGTCAGAGAGGTCTTAGTAATTCTCATCAAAACAGTCATATCCACAGCCACAAAAGACTCCTCTTGCATTTTTTTCAAAGTTCAGGCCAAATATAGCAAACAAATTTCATCCATCATACCACCGTGGTGGATATCTCTTTACACTTTCTTTTCTCGTCAAGTTTCTAGAGTTGGACTTTACAAATAGGCCAAATTACTGTGCTGCCACAATCCCAAGCCAGGTTTCTGAGGGGGTCTGAAGAACCTCTGGGTTCCCCTTAAAACTTGCTCTTAAAAATTAGACAGTTTGGGGACACCTGACTAGCTCAGCCGGTAGAGCACGTGACTCTTGATCTCAGGGTCATGAGTTTGAGCCTCACGTTGGGCTTAGAGATTACTTAATAATAAAAACAAAGAAACAAACAAAAAATATGTGTGTATATATATATATATATATATAGTTGCTTCTTTATAAAATATGAGGAAAATTGACCACTCAGGCTTGAAGTTGATGCCCAAATACTTGCCAATATCTATGAGCAGTCAAATTCAATGTTCATGACCAGTCAAAGGATGATATGAACTGACCAGTGAATCTATTCAAAACTCGGGTGTGTCTAACTCTGCTCCACATCTCTGTTGGTCTCAAATCCCTCCTTCTTTCAAGACCTCGTGCCTTACATGACAGTCTCCCCTCTTTGAGTGCTCATGCCACTGTGGTCACATTTTTATTGCTCTCCTTTATACTACAGTCATTTGTGATCCATTTGTTTTTGTCCTTAAACTTCACGTGTTTTTTTTTTTAACTTTAATGCTTATTTATTTTGACAGAGAGAGAAAAAGTGAGGGCAGGGGCAGAGAGAGAGAGGGAGAGAGAGAATCCCAAGCAGGCTCTGTGCTGTCAGTGCAGAGCCTGACATGGGGCTCGATCCCGCAGACTGTGAGACTGTGAGATTGTGACCTGAGCCCAAACCAAGAGTCGATGCTTAACCAACTGAGCCATCCAGGCACCCCTTAAACTTCATGTTTCTTAAGGGCATATTTCTGTTAAATTCATTCTTATGTGTGTACAGGACCTGCCTCAGTATAGAGTAAGATCCCAACAGATGCTTGTGCACTTGAACTTTATCTTTGGAGAATAACCCCAGTCTTTCTGTGCCACCTAAGGAGTCTTGGCTGAAGATACAAGGAAGCAGCAAGGGAAAGCAGGAAGGAAGGAGGGAAGGAAGGAAGGTTGGTAGGAAGGAAGGGAGGGAGAAATTTATTTTTTTCTTCCTCAAATATGTTTAAATACCAAAACGTTTTAGGAGGTATGAAATGTTCTGTTGAAATCACAGTAAGGTTACAATGACATATTTGCCTCACCTAAAGGTGAAGGTCATTACGAATAAGAACTAAATAATACCGTATGTTAACTAACTGGACTTTAAACAGATACATTTTTTAAAAACAGGAACTAAACAAATACCATTCTCCTCCGGCCCCACGGTTGTCGAATGTATAAAGAAAGGAAACGTATTGCTTAGAGAGAGCAAGAAAGCTTCTCTCCTCGCTCACGAGCCTCGTTTCCTTTCGGTGGCCTGTGCTATGGCTTTAAGATTGTGAAGGATGGGAGACGATAAAGTGTTGCGCTCTCCACTTGGAAGCACCGTGACTTCTCGGGTATGTGAACATCTGTATGTTCTCTCCTCAGAGCAGGAACTTTGGTCACGTGATAGCATTTCCTCCAAGCACGACGTCCATCTGCCCGGATCTGAATTTTCCATTATCAACTAGATGCCGGAGCATCCTGCAGCTGGTTCTGCTGCGTTCACTCCGAGGCTATGATAAACCACAGTCCCCAGCGACTGCTCACTCTATGTGGCTATAAAGGCTTGAGGGAGATTTTAGTACACCGTAAGGAAGATTTCCTCACCAAGAAGGTGGCCCAATCACCCAGGCTCAAAGACACATGGTCTTAGTTTCATAGCTTATGCAAAGCACACGACAGAGGTAAAAAGGAGTCTTCTCTGAGGCAGTAGCGTTGGATGCTGAAGAAGACGTGAAGAGATCTGAAATCTTTTGGGTACGTAGCTAATGTGGAATCAAACCCCTTCAGGCTTTACGAACCCCTGGGGATTTGGAAATCTAACCAAAGTGAGTGGATAGAATGGAGAAGGATGTGGCCAAAGCACGAGGCCGGCTCAGTCTAGAGAAATGGATAGGACCAGGTCCTAAAGTTCCTGAGATATGAGGTCTTCACTGGGTGATCCATAACCCTGGAAGGTAAGCAGGCTTCAAATTTTGTACATTTTTATAAGACACACATCCATCCCAAGAACGTGAACGTGTAACACCCTGGTTGACCAAGGAACCGGACCATCTAAACAAAGGGAGAAGGAAACTAGGGGCTAATCGTGTGGAGGTCAAAATGTGAGAACGGGGGACATGTTGGAGGGTTAAGAAGTTAAAATTCTAACGTAGGAAAAGTGGATCAGTTCAAGTGTAAGAAGTAAAGGACACAGTTGTCTGTGTTTATCTCACCCCGCTGGCATACCCAGCCCTGATCCTGTAGTCTCTGAAGGGCAGAGACTTTCTGAGGTGACACAATCAGATACGCTCTGGTTCCTGAATATTTAATGATGGGATGCTTTCCAGTTGCTCACTTCCTTTGCTATTTTTAGCTCCTGCAATCTCAGTAGGATGGGGATGTCATGGCCTTCTTCCAGATGCTGCCATCAGACAGGCCTAAAATGAAAACTACAGGAGGTGGAGTGGTAGACATATGAACTGTGGAGGTGTAAATGGTAGCTGCTTTCACAGCTCAATGGAAAAGTCTTCAAGAGTGGCATCGCCCATTGATTTGCTATAGACAGTGTTAGCAACCCCACCATTATCAGGATCGTTGAACTATGTTGTAGCTTTACTTCTATTACATGGAAATATATCAGTCACCAATACTTTACTGTGAATCAGGGTCCGCACCCCCCCTTTTTTTTTCCAAACTGAGAGTACATTGAGATGGTGCACTTTGAACTTTGCTTTGTTTATTATTACTAGTATTATTATTAGTAGTAGTAGTAGTATTTTTCCTTTGCTTCAAATAAGAGAGAGGAGAAGGAGAAACAAGGCTAGTAGATGAGAGCAGATGGAGGGGTGGCAGAGAGAGGAAAGGAAGCAGAGTTTCAATAGAAAACCAGCAGAAAGGTGAGAGATGCTTGGATTGCCCTAGAGGCAAACTTAGGTGGCTTTATGGACTGGCCCAGGACGGGCGCTAGGGATGGAACGTGAGCTTGGTTTCCACATTGGTTCCTCCCGTAGATCACAGGCATTATTAGGTTTGAGATCAAAGTGTCTTGACCCATGCAGGTAATGTCAAGACTCACTTGAGCAGAGGCCAGAGGTAAATGAGGTTTCAAGCTGTTTTTTCCTTCGGCTTAGCAGTGCCATCAAGGTCTGTCTCAGTTTATTTCCGTGAAGCCCTGGTGTGTCCGTTCCGCTTTACGGCCGCCGCTAGTCCTTCAGCCTCCCTCTTTTGTATTCAGAACGAGATAAGAGGTTTCTAGGAGCGCTTTGATGAGAGCAAGAAAAAATTACTTCCCGAAAGCTCCCAGAAAATCCCCTTCTCCTGCGCTGTTGTCCATAATGTGGTCTCACACCCGCTCCTGAGTCATTTCCTGCGGCGGGGAAATGCCACGCATCGGTGGCCACCCGAGCCAAGCCCCAGTCACTCGCGGCGTCACGTCCTCCGAGGTGGCCACTTGCCGCGATGCCAGGAAGCTGGGGCGCTGCGCCAGTGGCCCGTGCACGGTGCCCCGGAGCACCTCCCGGGCGGAGGAGCCGCAGGGGGCCCCGGACAAGGAAGGGGGCGATCCTCCGGTGCGAGGGGCCTGGGCGCAGGCCGGCGTGTGAGCGGGAGGCCGGGTTCGCGGAGGGGGCTCCAGGTGGAGAGAGAGGCACCGCCAGGGCCGCGGGCCTATCCTTGCCGCAGGCAGGACCAGGGGCGGAAGGCGTGACCCAGCTGAAGCTGCCGGCCGGGAGAACGCAGATGCCAGCAGGAGACGACTGACAGCGTGGCTCGCAGCCACGCACCCGGCCGCCGGGCTCCCCCTCGCGATCGTGGGTCCTCCCTGCGGGACGGACCATCAGCTCGGAGCAGCGGAGCCTGCTTGGTGCGCGGCGCAGGCCTCAAACCCTACCCGTGCTGGGAGATGCGATTGGAGTGTTTGGGGAAACAGACGCGCTGGCTTATCTAGTGCAATATGCACAGCTTATTAACACTCGAGGCAGCTTCGTGTTTTGGTTTGTGTGCAACAGATGTGATACGGGCATACACCGCAAACGTGGTAAGAGCTCACGGCAAGCTGGGATGGACCGTCGCTGAGATCCGAGTCTGTTTTGTTATTTCAAAATGGTTTCTATCCATAGTATCCATTCTGTAGCTAAACTGGGAAGGATCTTCATTACCAAATCTTGCCAAGGATGTGGCGCCAACTGGGACCTTTCTGTGTTGCTGGGAGAAGTGGGAGATAGTCCAACCGCTTGGGAAAACCGTTGGAAGTTCCCTATAAAGTGAAGGCCAATCCTACCCTACAATGAAAAATTCTACTTCTAGATATTACCCAAGAGAATTGAAAACATGTCTACAAAAACAAAACAAAACAAAACAAAACAAAACACCAAAACCTGTATGAGCATGTCCATAGCAACCTTACTCATAATAACCAAATACTGGAAACAACCCAAATGTCCATCAACAAGCAGATAGGTAAAATACATTGCAGCGAGTTTGTACAACCAGATAGTACTACTGAGCAAGAAAAATGAACAAATTATCGTTCCATACAGCAATGTGGATGAATCACAATTACATTATGCCGAGGAAAAGAAGACGGACACAAAAGAGAACGTATTGGTCAATTAATTTACATGAAGACTGAAAACAGATGATAGAAATCAAGAGAGGTCACCCTGGGAGGCTGGAGGCACACTGGAAAGGGACGGGGGACACTTGCTGGGGCACAAAAATTTTTTTCAATCATTAATTTGGTGATGGTTACGTGGGTATATACATTTGTCAAAACCTACCAAACTGCAAATATAAGATCTAGGCATTTTACACTTCCACGAAAAAATACAAGTACAACAAGTAAAGTGACCTACTATGGCCATAAAAAGTAAACTTTTGACCTTACTCAACCTGGTCTTATCTCCTTAATTTAATGCATTTTAAAATTAATTAATCTTGTGGACTAATCACAAACTGTCATCATTGGGCTAAAAGTACATTTGATAAAACCTTACAGAAAGGTCCAAGTTCATGTCTTTTCTGTTGAATCATTCTACTCGTTTTTTTAAATGCTAAATATGGTTCTTATTTTAGTAATTTAGTAAATTCAATTTATCATTGAATTTGGGAATGTTGAATTCTGGTGACACCTACTTGGTCAGTTAGCATTATGACTTCCTAAAGGTGCTATTCTTCACTCTGAGGTGAACATTTTCTAGAAACTGTTCACTTTTGTCAAGAAAGCATAATATTTTCTTTCTAGAGTGGTGAATTAAGAATGAACCTGTTAGACACACTGATATTCACGTTGTATACAATAGTTTCCTATTTCCCTTGGTCCGTTGGTTCTCAGATTCTTTATTTAATTAAAAATGAAGAAGGAGAAGGAGAAGGAGAAGGAGGAGACGAAGGAGAAGAAGGAGAAGAAGAAAAAGTTTTCATCTTTATGTGAAATCCAGTCCTCCCAGAGCCTCAGAAGCTGAACCTTTAGTTGTCTGATGTGACCCAGTTGGCTCCGTGATGAATGACTGGTATCTTCTAGCTAAAATTACCCAAAAGGCAGCACCCAGGGTGAGGCATGGAGATACATGAATCGCCAGGTAGTCGGAGCCATGGTCTGGTTTTCTTGTGTGAGGTTAGAGCTGAAGTCAGTAGAGACTAGCTGCTCAACAGGAAAGATAACACCACTGTGTAATTCAACCCGGCAACTAGTCACGCACCCAGGATGGGAAAATTCATAAACCGAGAGAGAGAGAGAGAGAGCTCCGCATCTCCTCTCCATTTCTCCTTGGAAGGAAGAGGGCCAGGGCCAGGCTGAGGAACACGTCCCAGCTGTGCTGTGGTAGTTTCCCAGTCTCCCTTCTTTGCTGCCCAGCCCCCCTTACTAACTATAAGCAATATGAGATTTAGGTGGTCAAGTGTTACAAATGGCTTAATGTTTAGCAAGGATATCAAATTTGTTTTGTACTTTTGTGGAAAATACCGCTGCCTCACTCTAGCGACGGTGGCCCAGAGAACTATGGCTCATATTTCTGACTTGGCAAAACTCTTCCCATTTTCTTTTTTGACTCGCTGTCTGCCTAACTTCTTTTGCTTTTTTGCTCTTCTGGCCTCATGTGAGCAATTTTATTTATAACCCACAGAAAAGAGGTTTTAGGTAGCGGTCACTACAAGCAGATCCAGGGACCAAGATTTACATGAAAGTGCTTTATTAGGAAGAATTCCTGGGATGAAACAGGAAGGCGGTGGGGAGGTTTGAAGGGGAATAGAAGGAAGCTGGTCAGCAGGGGAGTATCAAGCACCATCACCAAGGACTGCTTCATAGCTGCAGGAGAACCCTGGAGAAGGTAGTTGTCTCAGAGAGGAGGGAGCTGAAGTACATATACCCTTGTGCCCATCAGACCTCCTGTGTGCCCATCAGACCTCCAAAGGGAGGTCTGGAACTAAGGACAGTCCTCTGACCAAGAGACCCAGGTTCTGACGGTTGTGAGTGAAAGCACCCTGGGAGTCTGTGTGCAGGAAAAAATGTAGTATGCACAAAAAGTGGATATAGGTGAGGCACCAACATCTACCCAGTAGCAGGCATCTCTCCAGCTGGGGGCCTGTGATGTGACAAAGACGATCCCTTCTTCTTCTCTTCCTCCCTCCTTTCTGCTCTCTATTCCTGTTTTCCCCATTCTCCTCTAAGCAACTTTCCGAATAGTGGTTCATCAGGCTTGTTTTTGGTTCTGCTTTTAAACTACTTGGCTAATTTAGGGGCGCCTGGGTGGCTCAGTCAGTCAAGTGTCCGACTTCAACTCAGGTCATGATCTCGTGGTCCGGTCCATAGGTTTGAGCCCCACATCAGGCTCTGTGCTGACAGCTTAGAGCCGGGAGCCTGGTTGAGATTCTGTGTCTTCCTCTCTCTCTGCCCTTCTCCTGTTCTCTCTCTCTCTCTCTCTCTCTCTCTCTCTTAAAAATAAATAAGCATTAAAAAATATTTTTTAATAAATAAATAAATGAATAATAAATAAATAAACTACTTGGCTAATTTCTCAGATTGTTCCCATTGGTAAGGTTCCCATTGGTAAGGTCCAATCTTATTTTAACTCTTAAAAGAAGGTCAAATCAAAGTGCTATGAGATTCCCTCAGGCTCTTTTGGGTTAGACAATGCTTGACTACTTTTCCTGTCCTCTTATCTGTCACTTTCCTTCTTGCCATTACTTGTATGCACCTTGGCTCTTGAGTTTTTGTTACATTTCAGTGTCTGTCTAGGGCTTATAGACTTCATGTCAGTCAAGAATGCTGTTGGGTGCATGCTGAAAGAAAATAGTTGGTGGGACAGCTGAATAATACCTAGGACCCAGGTCCCAGGTCCTTTCTTGCTTTATGCTCTGCCATTTTAGTTCATTGCCTTCCTCATTCATGTTCATCATTCTTGAGGGACAAGATAGCTACTGTATTTCAAGGCATCACAGCCACCATTCAAGGAAGAAGAAAAACAAAAGGTATCGTGCTAACACCATCTAGCCTTTTGCTGGAAAAACAAAACTTTGCTCTGATCTCCCCGGAAAGTTTGTCATTATGCCTTTCTGGGCAGAGTTTGACCAGTTGTCTCTCCAACAGCAAGGGGAGCTGAGAAACCAAGTATCTAGTGACAAGAAAGTGACAAGGAAAAGAGGTATGAATGAGGGTTGGATCACTCAATGAGCAATACCTGCCAGAAGTATCATGGAAATACTTGAGTTGGTAGAAACATTTATTTATATTCTCTCTTAATATCTTTGTGGTTCAAAAGGCGTAACTATTCTAAGCTTTCCGTCGGGTTATCCCAATATCTATATATTTATTTATACACAGTACATACACATGTATATTACATATTATACATAGAATAATACATAGTAAAATACATAGAATATTACATTTTATACGTTAATAAAATGTATTTATAAATACATTTTTTGCATTATTGAACATACTAGCCTTCAACTGAGCACATGATCAATATATATTTGACATCTGAGTAAAAAATAAAGAATGCTGCTGAAGAAAAATGGAAACCACATATTTTTCAGCAAAAAAAGACCGTATAGTGTTTACTGGCTGCTCCCAAAAGTGAGCTAGCTTTTTTCAGTGAAGAGGTATGTCCTCACTTTGAAACAAGCTTGTGTTATTTTCAAATTGTGAAGGAACCACATTTAAATGATGGTATTTTCAAAATAATCTCACGCAAGTGTCCTTTCACGTGGAATATTAATTTTCAATAATGCCATTTTTTGTCTTTTGAGGTTTTCACCTCTCTGGGGGTCCCTTACATGTTCTTGTCCCTGAGGAATGCTTCAGTTAAGAAAAAATAGTTCAGGCAGGTAGGGAGGAGGATGAGGAAGGGTAAGATGTTTAAAAATTTCAAAACTGGGGCACCTAGCTGGCTAAGTCAGTGGAGCGCACAACTCTTGGTCTTAGGGTTGTAAGTTCGAGCCCCATGCTGGGTGTAGAGATTACTTAAAAATAAAAAATCTTAAAAAAGATGATAAAAGCAATGGGAGTCTAGTATTACTCATTATATGAATTAATGCAATCAAATGCAATTTAATTTGTAGTGTAATTAAATGGCTCTATTCTTCCAATGCTGACCTGCCACCCAGAAGCCCTTTCTTCTGATGTCATCAGTGATTCTTTCCCATGGCTTCCCTACAGTGCTTAGCTGTTGTTACCAGTTGATTTCTGAGATATGAGAGTGGGCTGTCTAGGACGTGATGATTCAAAGTCCATGGTTCCTGGGCTTTGTTCTTACATCTAATGTACTCAGCTGGATTCTACTCCAGGAGATAAAAACAAGAAGCTACCGCAACACTTAATTTGTAAGAGGCAGCCACCTGCCTATTGACCTTGAACTTCTAAGGAGATCCCTGCTGAAATGATAGTTGCTTAGTTTCCACAGTCAAAGTTACTGATAAAGGCTTTCTCCTAGTAGACTCTGTGTGTGTGTGTGTGTGTGTGTGTGTGTGTGTGAGAGAGAGAGAGAGAGAGAAAGAGAGAGAGAGAGAGACAGACAGAGAGAGAGAACACCTTAGTTCAAATAGTGGAGAAGACCCCACCGTCTGTAATTTTTAGAATTGATGCAGGCCACTGGTCTTCAAAAGCCCCCTCCTCAGCTCAGATCAAAGCTTTTCCTAGTAGACCATGAGCCGTTAACATCCTGTCCCTCTGAGGAAGTGAAGACAAGAAAACTTAATTCAAAATTTCAGGCTGGAAAAGAACTCTTGTTAACTGAGTTTTGGTGGAAGGTGAAAGCAGGCTTGAAGCCATAGACGTTGTAGCAACCATCCCTTTGTAGATCGACCTAAAAATGCCTCTGGGAGTTTGGGGTTTGGTCGGACAAGAAAAGGGAAGGGTATGGAGAGAATAAGGAACAAAGAGGGAGAGAGTGCAGAAAATATTTGAGAGCAATTGAAGTTGACAACGTTGGATTTGCCCTGCCCTTGTTTTGGGTTTTCATTTATTGAAGGAAGTTGCATAAATAGATCGCATGCTCACAGTAGAGAAGCGGATCTATTACATAAGATGTCCCGGTTGGAACTTTGCAGCCTCTAAAGGGAAAAGACTCTTTTTCAGTTTAATTCCTTCCGGCAAAATGTCGTACAGACTGCTGTGTGTCTCTTTGCAACTGTTGATTAAGCCTGGCTTCGAGGGAAATGAAAGTACCTTTGGTCTCTGCACAACCACTTCTTTATTTTTTCCTTTTGCCGTTTACCAACTTAGTGCATCTGTGCTGACAGCTGAGAACTGAAGATTCAATTAGAGGAAGGTGGTTATTGCATTTTAAGATTATGTTAAACACTTAAACACATTGCAACGCTCTGAGGTGGAAATGACTCCTGTAATCTTTCATCTGGATTTATGACCAACATTTCCTTCACTGACAGTATCAAAAGCTACAATGGTCAGGGAATGTTCTCACCCACGCTGGCAAGGGGATATGATTATATTCTCCAGCGCAATGGGACGTCCGGTTGCTTTTCTTCCCCCTTGTAAAAACAATGGTTTCTGGTTACCCCCAAGGGTACAGTGACTTCATGAAACACTTCATAAAATGAGCTCTACAGTTTTGAAGGGGACCTAGGAGAGACAGGGAATTGCTGTCTCTTTGGAAATGAGGTTTTTCTTTTCTGGAAGATGGCAGGGAAAATAGTGTTCTGGGCCAGCACCTATTACGGACTTGGGTGTTATCAAAAGTGATGATGGGTTGAATTTAGATCTCGAAGCATGTGGCTCACCTTCCAGCACTGGTTTTCATTTCTCTTGACAGAAATTTATTTCTGCTCCTTCAGCCTGGCATTGTGCACACGTCCACCGAGAACAAAATGGTTACCAGTATTTTCCAAGAGGGCTTTGCTTGTAGAGGCAATTGACCTTCCTTTTACTTTTCTGCTCTGAGCAGAGAAGGAAACAGAAGAAAAAGCTGGAAGAATGGAGTGCATCTCTTTCTCCTTCTTGCTTTTTTTTTCTTTTGCTGGTTTTCATGCCCCTTCTATTTTTGTTCCTCTGTTGTCTTTATATCTACTTTTTGTGTTCTTACTCCTATCTAATCCTGTGTTCTGCCTCTTTCCTTTGCTATTTTTTCCTCCTTTCTTTGCCCAAGAGGGAAGATTCTCTCCTGAGTGGAGGAAGGGGATGGGATTGCAGAAGCACGCCTAGTAAGAGCGAAGGTGGTGGCCGCGTCCCGGTCACTAGGTTGAGATCACTGTTCCACCCTCTGCACGCATCGGAACCCCACCGCCGGGCACCCCTCCACTGCTGTTGCCATATTTTCATCACCACCATGTCCTGCCTAAGTTATTCTTTTACTCCCGACTGCTCACTCTCATTCCACCTTTGCCTCGATGCAGCTGATGCATTGCCCAGGGTGACCCTTTTAAGAATGAAGTCACTCCTTGGCTCGCAATCTTTAAATGGCTCCAGAATAAATTCCAAATCCCTTTCAGTGGACCACGGGGCTCGAAGTGACATAACCCCTTGGTTCCCACCTCATGACACTGCTCCTACCACTCTTCCTTGTTTACCCCAGGCAGTGCTCTGCTCTCCTGGCTGCACTGCCTTTAGGGCTACTTGGCCCCCTGCCTGAGCCACTTGTCCCCAGAGAGGCTACTCCCTTCATTGTCTCTGCCCAAACCTCAACCTCTCATCAAAAGAACCTCTCTGGGGCACCTGGGCAGCTCACTCAGTTCAGTGTTGGACTCTTGATCTCAGCTGGGGTCATGATCTTGTGGTTCATGAGATCAAGCCCCAGGTAGGGCTCTGCACTGACGGCGTGGAGCCTACTTGGAGTTCTCTCTGTCCCTCTCTCTGCCCCTCCCCCACTTGCACGCTCGTGTGCGCTCTCTGTCTCTCTCAAAAGTAACCATTAAAAGGGGCGCCTGGGTGGCTCCGTCGGTTAGGTGACCGACTTCGGCTCAGGTCACGATCTCACAGTTCGTGGGTTCCAGCCTCGCCTCGGGCTCTGTGCTCACAGCTCAGAGCCTGGAGCCTGCTTCGGATTCTCTGTCTCCTCTCTCTGCCCCTCCCCTGCTTGTGCTCTGTCTCACTCTGCCTCGCAAAAATAAATAAATGTAAAAAAAATTTTCTTAATAAAAATAAACATTAAAAGAAACAAAAGAACTTCTCTAATTCTCTAAAATAACACCCCCTTTATTATTGGTCCCCTTTATTTAACAGTTATTTATGTTGTCTCCCCATCCTGGAACGTAGAATATAAGGATTTGTCTTTACCCCCAGCAGCTAAAACTGCATCCAACACATTGAACATAATAAATACTTGTGAACTTAGTGGCCAAAAAATCATAATGCTAGCAAAATATGTAGCCTTTGGCCAACCTCCCTTTCTGTGGCGTATGTGTGTTAGAGGCCACGCTTCTTATGGTGTGCTGGAAAAGAAAGCCATATTGGAATGCTGAGGCCCTGACCCCGGGCCAGCTACTTTCTCCTTGGTGGAGCTCTGTGAGCCTATAAGCCTGTCTTCTTTCTTATCCTCAGTTTACTGGTCAGAAAGGGCGTGCCCACTCATGTACTTGACTTCAGCATTTTCCAGCCAGAACAGTGTGCACCCACCCTTCTCTTAGGTCCCGGGGCCAGGCACTGTACCTGTTGGTTGCATTTTTAGCTCTTATTCATAGTCATGATTCTGCCCCACCTGAGCACTTTTATGCCTGGGCAGTCTTGGAAATGACAGGGGGCCCTTGGCTTCTTGCAAACTGGTCAGATCCGGGGAGGAAGGGATAAACCTCTCCCGAGACGACTTGGTGGGCTAAGCCATCATTGTCAGACCTTCCCAGGATCCCAGAGTATGGGCGTAGGGAAGGATTTTGAAGACCTTGGACTACACATATATTTAATTATTTCACAAAAGCAGTGATATTTTCTGTTCACATAAACTCTCTTCTGGAAATCCAGTATGTCAAAAAACCGAATCAGAGCTTCTCCGTTTGGAAGGGAGGCAGGGACCAGAGTCTGCTTGGCTCTATTCAACTCCTCCTGGAAGAGTCCCTGAGCAATGTTGCAAAACCAAGAGTTTCCATAGGGAGCAGTGTGAAAACCCCAGGTGTCATTTAACGTCATTGCTTTATAGATAAGCAAAGAAAGGTTCAGGGAGGTGAAAGGATGTCCCCAAGGTTACACAGAGAGCAGCAGTCCCGGAGTGACACTAGTCTCCTAATTTCCAGTTTATACATCTCTTCCTACCATATGCACCATATTCGGCTCACAGTACCACCTGCAAAGTACCTACTGTGTGCAGATCGCCATGCTAGCAATTTTGGTTTCGACATTTCATTTAATCCTTACATCTACGCTTTGTGATAGACACTGTTAACCTCATTTTATAAAACAGGGACTAAGAAAAGGCTCCCAGGAAATTAATTAGTGGAGCATGGATTTGAACTTAGGTCTGTCTCGTTCTAAAGCCTGTGTTCATTCTATGTCTCACGTAGGACAGACAGAGAAACAAGTTATGTGTATTAGTACCTAACAATGTATTATGACCCAAACCCAGACAAAACTTATTTCTTGTTCATGTTAAATCACTGGACAGATGAATAGGTTAGCGAGGGAACCTTCCACCTTGAAGTCATTTAGGGGCCAAGTTGTCAGAGGATCTGTCATCGTTTTCAATTTTTTTTTATGTTTCCTTATTTTTGAGAGAGACAGAATGTGAGCGGGGGAGGGGCAGAGAGAGAGGGAGACACAGAATCGGAAGCAGGCTCCAGGCTCCCAGCTGGCGGCACAGAGCTGGACGCAGGGCTCAAACTCAGGAACCGTGAGATCGTGACCTGAGCCAAAGTCAGACGCTTAACCGACTGAGCCCCACAGGCGCCCCACAGGTTCTGTCATCTTTAACACAAAAGCCATCTTCATTCTACACAGCCAGGGAGGGAAAGAGCATGGAGAATCACTAGTGGAGAATGTTTATAAACTGAGGCTGTATAACTTACACAGTCTACTCACTGTAACTGGGTCACTTGATTGTGCCTCATTGTAAACAATGTTTGGAAATATAGTCCCTAGATCGGAAGTCACATCCCTTTGAGAGTTCTATTGTATGAAAACAAGAGCACAGATTTTCAGTGGATGGGTAGCAATTTTTGCCTCATCAACCAGGGAGCTGGTGCACAGACAAAATTCTAGATTCAATTGTTCTTTTTATTGACACAGCTTTCTAATGTTCCTAGGTGCAATCATAGCTGTGGTGCACATTGATCAAATTTTTTTATTTCAACATTCAACGTCCCTTCTTATTTTGGAGGAATCCGTCAATACGCCTGTCATTACAGGGCACGGTTCCCCTCATTTATCTAAAATTAGAGGTGGGGGGTCATCCTCCATTTCTCTTGCCACCAGCGGTAAGGATTCGTGCAAGGGGACTAGACTTTCCTAAACGATCAGATGATGCCTCTTGGCACTTTGAGTCTGCAGAGTGTAGTGCAAAAGCATAGGAACTGCTGGTGTTCACCTGCACACGACGATATCCATTGGTGGCCGTTCTTGTAGTCGTGTCCCGCTGTGGGGTGGCATTCAGCCAGAGAAGGAGCACCCTAGCCAAAGTGTTCCTGCGACAGTTTCTGGAGCCCCTCAGTTCCTACCTGTCCCCCAAGGTTTGTTCCCCACCCTGCCACCTTCGACCCACTTCTGGTCAACTCTGTGGACCACTTCTTGATATCTTTCAACGGAGGAAATCCTCTTTTCGCCTGCCTGCAACCAACACCTTTGATCGATACAGAGCCTTTCAGAGCGTGTTGTCTAAACCTGCCCCCACCAGGCCTGCGGGTTGGTTAATTTTGATAATGCCGAAAACACTGTGGTAATCAACAAACACATCCGGGGCCCCGCCTCCTTAAAAACTGGGGCCAGAGTCCCTGATCCATGCTCTTTTTTTTATTTTTATTTTTTTCAGGTAAGGAGAGTCTTCTAGGAATAAAGGTGTTATGCTTCCTGTGCGAAGGAGCAGGCATGCAGAAGAGTAGAGAGGCAAGTACCCTGGCTCTTGCCAGCTGTTTCCAACCTGCATCTCAAGCAGACAGCAGAGGGAATAGAAAGGTTTCTGCAGAGCCCTGCATGGTAGTTAGTGAGGGAAGAAATCTGGCTGGCTAGAAGAGTGGATGTTGAGGGTGTGAGGAGAAAAGATGTGTGTGTGTGTGTGTGTGCGTGCATGTGTATATATATATATATATATATGCGCGCATGCACAGGCACAAGCTAGAAAAAGGGGCAAAGTAGCTTGTACCAGACTCTCACAAGAAGGAGATAGAAGAAGGAAGTTAAATGACCAATTTGTTCTCCAGTGAACTTTTAAAAACTGGACACCGCGTTCTTTCTTTCGGACATTCAAGTCGGTTGACAATACTTTTCCCTGGGAGATTTGAGTGAAATTTTGTTGTCAAAAAGCAGACCCAGATTCTGTATTGTCAGGACATTAACTGTTCTTACAAGTAAATGTTTTTGCTGTGCTCTTTTTTTTCTTTTTAATGTCTATTTATTTTTGAGAGAGAGGGAGAGACAAAACACAAGCAAGGGAGGGGCAGAGAGAGGGAGACACAGAATCCGAAGCAGGCTCCAGGCTCTGAGCTGCAAGCCCAGAGCCTGACGCGGGGCTCCAACTCACAAACCGTGAGATCATGACCTGAGCCGAAGTTGGATGCTTAGCCAGCTAAGCCACCCAGGCGCCCCTGATTGCTGTGCTCTTTTTTGTGTTTGTTTGTTTGTTTGTTTGTTTGTTTGTTGCTGTGCTCTTTAAAGAGGGATTGACTCCCTGGGGTTGTGGACATTGGCTTTTGACATTGATGGAATTTTGTTTCCATATGGGTATGTTGATAATCTTTTCACAGTGCAACTGTCTGAGTACTACAAATTCGTTAGGACTCCCAAAGCTCATAGAGCTAAATAATACTTATGTGTTTCCTCAAATTTCCTTGGTTCATAGTCCTCACGTGTGTCTCCCTCTCCCAAGCCCATGCCCTTTAGTCTCAGGGGGTCCTCAAGGGTCTCCTCACTGACAGCCCTCTGATGTCCTTCGGCTCCAACAATCCCACAGGCTACTTGAGCAATGCTCCTGTCATGGACAGAATTGTTGAAGCCTCCACAATTCGTATGTCAGAGACCTAAGCCACAGTACCTCAGAATGTGACTGTATTTGGAGATAGGGTGTTTAAAGAGGTGATTAATTTAAAATGAGGCCATTAGGGTCATCCCTAATCCAGTTTGATTGATGTCCTTATAAGAGGAAAGTGGGACACGTAAGGAGACACCAGGGATATGGAGAGAAAAGACCACGTGAGGACACAGTGAGAAGGCAGCCATGTGCAAGCCAAGGAGTCTTCAGAATAAAATCAACCCTGCCAACACCTTGATCTTGGAGTTCCAGCCCTCAAAACTGTGAGAAAATACATTTCTGTTGTTTCAGCCACCCCGTCTGTGATATTTTATTATAGCAAACTAACACAGTCCTTAACCATAACTGTGATTGTTGAGACCATTATGCTTGATTTTCTGATGCTTTGACATCTTGGCATCTTGCTGAGCATGGAAGGACTGCCCTTCTAGGGCCTGCCAGTTCCTAAAGATAGTAAAGGACTCACCTATAAGCACGCCTTATGCAAACCTATAAGCATGCATATGCAAACCAACCCATTCAGAACCCGTACCCCACTCCCTCCTTTATTGGGCTTTCACACTGGGGGTCATGATCCCCCTACCCCAGTCACCCCAGGGCCAGGTACCAGGCAACTAGAGATAGCCCCGACACCCCAGCACTAGCTAAAATTATTCAGACTTGATAGTCCTAAATCATCTGGCCCTGCCTCACTATTCCTTCCCATGGAAACCACAATAAAGGCTCTTTCTCTCCTTTCCCACCTCTCCCTCTGCCTCCTAACTGACTCTAGTGCTTTCCCAGTGGCCCTGTGGGACATGCCATGGCCGCTCCTTTCAGAAACTATAAGTAATAAGCCATGTTTCCAACAGCAGTTGTCTCCTGATCTGTTGGCCTCATCATATCTGAAAAATAAGGAAAATTTATAGGCTTCATCAAAGAAGACTTTGGTGAAAATCTGAACCCTAGTCTAGGGTGCTATCTACCAGTTCTCTTAAAGCTGAAAAACTTCAGAAAAAAAAAACCCAAAAAACAAAAAACAAATTAAAAAAAAAAAGTGTATTTCTTTTAGTCCTTCCTTGGTCCTTCCTTTAACAACCATACTGCATTTATAAAGAAATGAAGAGAGGGATCCTGAACTCCATGCCAGATCATCATCTGGCCCCAGAGCAGTATGGTTAATGCGCTGTGAGCTACAAAAGAATCTGCTCCCTCTGCTTTTGCAACAGCTCCTTCTCTCCCCAGAGCCCAAACAAATCCCTGGGCCCAGCTTTGGCAGCAAACATCACGCCATCCTCTCTACCTCCGTGCACTAAACTTCCTCTTGGAATGACCCTCCCCCACCATGCAAAGCAACAACATGCAAACCGATTCTCGTGGGCACTATTTTACATAAGCAGGGAAGTCCAAATTTGTATGATGGTCAGCCAGGACCTACCCACCCCCACAGCAGCCTCTGCTAAGAAGGCAATAGTTTGTGAAGGAAGGAAGGGGGGAGACAATAGACAACTCCACAAGATACAGTGCCTGCCCTCCAGGCTCTAACTGCTTGTTTGGGGACACTCAGTATCTAAAGAATGAAGCAGTCTCTATGTCACTCAGGAACCAGATAAAGTCCATTGACAGAGTTCAAAAAAAGGCAGAGATGCTTTCTGACTGGAATATCAGGAAAGACATAGTGAGAGATAAGGAGCCTGAGATAATAGGAGAGAAGTCAGCTGGGTAGAGAGAGATGTACTCAGGGAAAGGCAGGAAGATTCATTGACTTGCCTAAACTAGAAAGGTGAGGAAATACAGGAAACTGAAGGGGTTTCAGGTTGCAGGAGCAGTTGGCGCCTGACTGGAAGGCCTCGAGTGGCTTATTAAGAAGTATCTATAGGAAGGGTACCTGGGTGGCTCAGTAGGTTAAGCATCTGACTCTTGATCTCAGCCTAGGTCGTGATCTCACAGTTCGTGAGTTCGAGGCCCACACTGGGCTCTGTGCTGGTG
This sequence comes from Panthera tigris, assembly GCF_018350195.1. NCBI lineage: Eukaryota > Metazoa > Chordata > Mammalia > Carnivora > Felidae > Panthera > Panthera tigris. The sequence goes on along the minus strand of NC_056668.1, from coordinate 142,465,063 downwards.
GCGTGGAGCCTGTTGAGGATTCTTGCTCTCCTTCTTTCTCTGCCCCTCTCCCACTCGCACTCTCTCTCAAAATAAATAAATAAGCTTAAAAAGAAAAGAAATGGATGAATGGTCTTTGCCCTCAAGATCATACTTCTTGTAAGAGAGATGAAATTTAGAGTGGGAAACAGAAAAGAGGATACATCGTTATATGTGGACATTTTGAGGTCTTAACATGTATGATGCAGAGCAGGGGTCAGCAAATATATTCTAAGGGCCAGATAGCAAGTGTTTCAGGCTTTGTAGGCTCTTTGGTCTCTGTCACTACTACTCAACTCTGCCATTATATTGAGAAAGCAGCCATAGACAATGTACAAATGAATGGTGTGGCTGTGCTCTAATGCAGTTTTACTTACAAGTACTGTCAGTGGGCTGGATGTGGCCCCTAGGCCTTATTTTGAGGACCACTAGTGCAGACACAAACTTTAAGTTGTTTGGGTCTTTCAGTCAGGAGCTCTGCTCAAACCTCAGGGAAAAATTGGGTTTGGAAAGTAAAGATGGCATGTCCCAGCGTTCAGAAACAAACAGCATCTAGAAAATTTGGGCCTTATCAATGTGTCCTTAGATCCATCTAAAGGCTAGGTTCTTCCACTCAGGTATAACAGACCAGCTTCTCCTCTGTAAATCTGAGTCTCGAGCTCAGCAGACTTAAATCCTGGAAAATCTGTAAAGTAAGCATGAGCAACTGCCCTTGGCTGCAACCTGCTTTTCTGAGCTGGAAGGACTGGTCCTCCATCTGTTGATTCTCAATCCTCTATTGGTTTTCCATTTTAGGGTAACATTGTTGTCTGCCTTGTGCCAGGTGCTGTGCTGACACACCAATCCTCAAGGCTCCCTGAAGATTCATCATCACACACACACACACACACACACACACACACACCACCTTAGGACCAGGTAGAAGAGTTTGTAGAGGTCCAAAAAGATTTAGTTAGTATTTCAAAGTTCCACTCTACTGCTCAGTTAATCTTCACATCAATCCTGCCAAGTAGGTATTATTGTTACTATCCCCACTTCATTAGAAATGAAGAAACTGAGACTCAGAGAAGTTCCTTACTGGCCCAAGTTGGTATCGTTAAGTAAATGAAACCAAGAGCAAGCTGGAATTCAAATTCCGGTACATCTAACTGCTATGAGTATAGGCCTTGCCTGTTCTATGACCTGTGCTCTGCCTCACTGCCCACCCCAGAAAGGCATTTAGTCATAGGGAAAAAGATCCTTACTTGCTATGGTTGTCCAGTTTCCTTTGGACAGAACCAGAGACCAGCTACAGCATTGGGGTGATCAGTCAGGGGACATACCCAGATCTTCCATTAGCAGATAAAATCCAAAAGGCAAGTGCCAATACTAGAGCCAAAGAAGAGAACTCTGGTCATTTCCAGAGAAGCCAAATCAGTATCAGATCCAGGGGAAGAGACACAAGAACCAGAGCCCCAGAGATGAGAAACAAGCTAAGAAGAAGAGGAAGAGAGAAGAAGAAGCAAACAGCTTCAAATTATAGACCAAGAGGGGCACCTGGGCAGCTCCGTCAGTTAAGCGCCTGACTCTTGGGTTCAGCTTAGGTCATGATCTCACGGCTTCGTGGGTTCGAGCCCCGCTTCGGGCTCTGCACTGACAGTGGGGACCCTGCTTGAGATTCTCTCTTTCCCCACCCCACCCCCTCTTCCCCTCCCCCACTCGCACTATCTCTGTCTCTCTAAAATAAAATAAAATAAAATAAAATAAAATAAAATAAGCTTAAAAACAATTATAGACCGAGAACAAGGCTTAAAAAAATTATAGCCCGAGAACAAGGCTGGGGAATGGGGAGCCTTGAATTCGATTCTGGCTGCAAAGGAGGAAGTAGGGTAGCTTAAAACTGTGGGCTGTGGCCAGAGAGAGGTCATTGACAATGTCCTCATGAGAGAAGTGATAATGGGGTTTGAGCTGGCCCTTAAAGGGTTGGCAAGGTTGATCAGACCAGGAAGTTATTTCAGGAGACTTAAACAAATCTGGCTGTATGCCTGATCAGGGAACAGCGAGCTGGTGTTGTGGTTACGTAGAATTTAATAGGAGGCACTGCTTTTTGAGGGTTACCTACTCCATGAATCCTCTTGGTCTTTACTTTCCCAGTGGTCCAAGAACCAAGTATCTGAGGTCCATATCAAGGGATTGCCCTGCACCTAACTAGAAGGTCCAAAGCTTAAAAGATAGGGCTGGGCTTTTGTGAGCTTGTGCAGCAGGGAATCTGTTTTAGAGGTTTATCACTCTTTGTTTTAGATGCATATTATTCAAAATATAGGTCTGTCACTGAGACTCTCTCTGAAGCGGCTCGGACTTCAATAATTGGCCAATCCAGAAACCTCTAAGTCCTGAGAAAGTAAGAATTACACCACGTGCCTCTCTTCCTTCAGGCAGGGGACTGCGTCCCACCTTATTATAAGTGAGGCTTTGCTCTTGTTTCGTCGGCCTCTGACTTTCGAAATACGCTCTCCCCTCCTCTAAGCTCACTTCACCCTCGCACCAGCAAAGGTTCAAAGTCTTCCTGGCTAAAACTAATTCTGAATTCTGAAATAACATCTGGGCCACTAAGGGGTGATCACGTGACAGTGTAATATTAATTTTCCAAAGAACAGAGTACAGAACATGAGCTGACTTGTCAGGACAAAGCGTCTCCCTTTCACACAAAGCTCCTGGAACAAAGATTATGAGGGGGAGCCGCCTGGGGAGGAGGGCAGTTTCCCCCTAAGAAATGTCCTGTGGGGCACAAGGATCCCGACTCTCTCACCAGCCACCAGGTTGCAGGTCGCGGAGAAGGACTGTGTCAGGGTCCAGCAAAATACGGCAAGGCAAACGACCTTTCTTTTAGAAATCTCTCCAGGAAGAAGGAAAGTCCAAGAAAGGCGAAGAGAATCTGCAAAGCAAATAAGGCCACGGAGGTGCCCACAACAAACAGGAACTTTGAGTGGATTTTACATTCTCATTAATATATCATTGTGATCATACTGCTTCCCTGCCTGCGGTCTTGAGAAGCCATAAGCTGGGAGAGCACATGGATGGCCTTGGAGCTGTGTCGGAACCTTGTGTCCACCCCGAGGAGCGAGGAGCAGAAGAAGGCAGGCTTCTCAGCGCCCCTGCCCCTCAGTCCCTAATGCAAAGCCATACAAGTGGCGGGGGGAGGGATTGGCAGTTCAGGGCACACTCCCTCATTGTCAGGGGGAATGCAGCAACACAAAGCCTGCTTTATTTCATTTTGTTTGAGGACTGAGAAACAAAAAGATTAGAGCACATGGCACTGTTTTTTTTTCTGAACAGGAATAGACCAGATGGGATACAGGGCGTCTACACAATTATTTTGTTACTCTTGGGTTGTTATGTTTGCTTCTACTCGGAACAGAACCATCGGAAACCTCAATGTCATCCGACAGGAGTGCGCGCGAGTGTGTGTGCTGAGTCTCTCTGATTGATGGGATGTCCTCTCCTCAAGGTCTTTGATTTAGGGCCATCCCAGCCAGTCCTAAGCACGGTTACGGAGCAAAATCATAGCCCACCAGAACGCAAGTTGGGGGAGGCCCCTTAGAAATCACAGTTGCCAGCCCCATACAATAAAGATGGCAAATTGAAGCCCAAAGAGATGAACTTATGAGGCTGGTCACATAGCTTGATGAGCACCTAGATGGGTCAGGAACGCAGACTCCAGTAAGATACAGTGGAAAGAACATTGGCCTATGACCTTGCAGATCTGGGTTCTTATACCCGGTCTACCAGCCACTGGCTGCCTGGGTGGTCTTAGATAAGTCACTTAGCGTCTCTGTTTCAGTTTCCATATTCATAAAAATGACTATAGCAATTTTATGCCTATCTGTCTTCTCTCAGAGGTCTGTCAGAGCAAACGGGTCTGAGGGTGCTTTACAAAGTGCTCTACAAAAACCAATGATTGTGTGTCTGTTTGTCACGTGTATGTGTGTGTGTGTGTGTGTGTGTCTATACCAAAATGTAGGCTGCATAGTATCACGGGAGAAGAGTCCAAATTTGTTAGGATTCTTCTGGTTGTTCCATTGTAAGTAATAAATCTCAACTCAAACTTGCTTAAAAAGGAGGGTGGGAGGGAAAGAAGGGGAGTAGGGTGGGGAGACTGAGATTGATTTATTGATCCCACAACGAAAAAGTCTGAAGATTATAGGCTTCAGGTTCTGCCAGATCTAGGGACTCAAGTGATGTCATCTGGCCCCACCCTTTCTCCTCATTCTCAGTTGTCCTCTTGGCTGCTTCCATTATTAGGCTTTCTACAGTGACTTCTGGTGGGTTCACGCTCACACTAACCTTCCAACTGTCAGTCACAAAGGAAAGAGATGCTCCTTGCTTTCTTTCATTTAATTGACATATGGGCCTGGCTTGGGTCACATGCCCATAGAATTAAAAAAAAATTTTTTTTTTTTATTTTGAGAGAGAGAGAGAGAGAGAGAGAGCGTGCAAATTGGGGAGGGGCAGAGAGAGAGGGAGAGAGAGAATCCCAAGCAGGTTTAGCACTGACAGCGCAAAGCCCAACATGGGGCTCGATCATGACCTGTGCCCAGATGGGGAGTTGGATGCTCAATTGATTGAGCCACCCAGGCGCCCTGCCGGTAGATTTTTAAAACACGGGTTGAGGAGATTGGCACATGTGAGAGTAACTTTGTGCCTGGTCTTCAGTAGATCATTTATTTGCTTTTATTTATTTATTTATTTATTTTTTTTTTTAATTTTGCTTAGGCAAGTGTACGAGGGATGGTGAGGGGTTCAAAGCCACGTCGTAAGGAATACGCTAAAGGGGTGGGAGAAGTTTAAAAGAGAGGGAACCATGGATACACAGAGGGACTGTTGTGATTATCTTCAGATATTTGAAGGGTGGACATAAGGAACATGCTTATGTTCCGAGTAGCTAGGGAGGGCTCTGCAGCAGCCTGTGGCATATTTATAGATGGGGAGATTTAGAACGAATGGGGAAGCGCTTCTAACATTGGGGTTGCTGACACTGAAGTAGCTCCCCCCTGGGATGTGCTAAGTTTCCTGTCACTTCAGATTTGGGGGTGGGCATGGGGGTAACCACTTGTCACAAATCTGTAGAGGCGATTCAGGTCTCTTGTGAATATTTTTCCTAAAAGGTAGTGTAGCAGATGTCCCCCCACTTGTGGCCCATTGGGTTTGCCGTATCAGTGTGGTCTGGCTGACTTCCACCTTCCGGCTTCTGCCCCTCAGAGCCTGAGAGACTTTTCTAGAACTGTAGAAGGCCGCCCTGTCATCCTGTGTACGACAGGCTTGAAGGGCTGCAAATTATTATACCCCCAGGAGCCGCCCTCCACCAGTGACTCTTAGGAGTCGGCATATAAATATCTCAGCCATCTTGCCATCTTGTAGGATAATTCCCAGGACATGTTTTGCACCTTTTCCCAGAGTTTCCCTGGGAGATTAGGCTCTAGTTGTCCGCAGAAATAGCGTGCTTAATGACTTATTGGCTGCCTTCCCTTCCCCATCTCACTTCCCACTCCCCAATGGCTGTCCCAAGTCACTTCCCAAATAAACTACTCTCACTGGAATCTTCGTTTCAGGGTATGCTTCTGGGGGAACCCAAATTAGGAGTGGTAGCTCCTAACACTATTGGTCCAGATAGTCATTTAGCAACAAACACCAGGAGTTCCTCTGGGTGGTAGGTGCCACAGGAGAAATTAAGGTGGTGAAGATGTGGCTCTCAAGCACGAGAATAATCTGTGTGGAAGGGGGAGATGGACCGCACCCTGACGCATTCTATACCAGAGAGGTCAGAAATGTTACGAGATGCAGCCCCGGGAGTGGTCAGGCCATCGGCCCGTGAGTCTTTCCACATTTCCTTGGTTTCCACTAGCAAAGAATATTTTTGGAACAAGAACTCGTGGAGGCCAGTCCTCCTTGCCTTTTTTGGCCAGGGCCTGCCTGGGAGTCATACCATGCACACGATGTTCTTAGGAAAACCGTTCTATCTTTCCTTCACGTGCTCTCCAGGCCAGGCAGCTGGGGAGGTGGCAGCAGTCAAGGTGGGCATATGTCCAGGCCCCCAGGCTGCTGGGCAGTGATGCCAGCCCAAGCATACTGAGGTTGCTGCTTTTTTTTTTTAAGTTTATTATTATTTTCTTTCTAGTAATCTCTACACCCAATATGGCCCTCGAACTTACAACCCTGAGATCAAGAGTTGCACACTATTGCAACTGAGCCAGCCAGGAGCCCCCCTGAGATTGCTTCTTGATTTTAGAAATAAAAAAGATGAAAATCCCCCCCCCCCGTCTTCCTAACCCCTACCCACCATTTTTTTTAAAGTTTGTTCATTTGAGAGAGAGAGAGAGAGCACGTGTGCATATAAGTGGAGGAGGGGCAGAGAGGGAGAGAGAGAGAGAATCCCAAGCAGGCTCCGGGCAGTCAGTGCAAAGCCTGATGTGGGGCTCCATCTCAGGAACTGTGAGATCATGACCTGAGCTGAAATCAAGAGTCAGATGTTTAACTGACCGAGCCACCCAGGTGCCCCTCCCTCCCTACCCTTTTAAGACTCAGTTGTAAACCTGCTTCCTCTGTTAAGTCTTTGTGGCCCAGCTTTTTCCCAGCCTGCTACCCCCTCCCTCCCCTGAGCCCCTCTGCCACTACTTATGGGACCCTATGGGACCTTCCCTCTTCTTGCTTTGAGTTACCACCACCCACCCTTTTCCTGTGTTTACAGTTCTTCTTTGTGAACAGAAGCAACGCTGTTTATTGAACACCATGTTTTATTGGTTATGGAGTACAAAGTTTATGGGGAGTCAAAGATATGTAAATATGCAATTAAAAAACTTGAGAAACCCACATGTCCCTTGAGAAGGAAAAAGATAAGGAAGTTTTTACAATCGTACCAAGAGATACGTAGGTAGCTGTTGAAGAGACAAAGGTACATGAGCATGTAAGGATATGGGGGGAACATGTCGACTAGAAAGGTAAACTATAGCCTCAAAAAGACACAGAAAAGCCTAAAATGTATATCACCCAGTGACAGGAGGCAGTCTGAAAAGAAAATGTGCTGTGTGATTCCAACCTTTTGACATTCTGGAAAAGGTAAAAGTGCAAATACAGAGAGAAGATTGGCGGTTGCCAGTGGCTGAGGTGGGTGGGGGTGGGGTGGGAAGGGATGAATGGGTAGAGCACGGTGGGTCCTTAGGGAGGGTGAAACTATTCTGTATGCTATGTAATGGTGGATATGTGACATTATGTATCTGGCAAACCCAGAGAACCCAACAGGGAGGGCGAAACCTAATGTAAACTATGGACGCCAGTTAGTAACATATCAGTAACCGCTCCTCAATTTTACCGTACGAACCACACAAGATGATAATAATAGGGGAAGCCATGGTAGGGAGGGGAAGTAAATGGGAACTCTCTGTACTATCTGCTCAATTTCCTTGCATCCTGAAACCACTCTATGAAATAGTCTATTAATGAAAAAATTATAGAACAATAGGAACAGTATGATTCTATTTGAATAAACCATCATTGCCCTGGTAAACGTGATGATTTACATGTTTGAAAGCAGCAAAAGTCTAGAAAGACCGGGACACCATGAACTGTTAAAAGTACTTCTGGCAGATGATGAGTGCCAAAGACAAGGAAAGACTGTCACTTTTTAATGAAATATTCAGATATTAGGGGCACCTACGGGGCTCAGTCGGTTAAGTGTCCAACCTCAGCTCCGGTCATGATCTCACTTTGAGCCCCACATCGGGCTCTCTGCTGTCAGCCAGGAGCCCACTTGGAATCCTCTGTTCCCCTCTCTCTATTCCCCTGTCTGGCTCGTGCTTGCGTGCTCTCTCGCTCTCTCTCAAAAATAAATTTAAAAAACTTTTAAAGAAATATTCAGATATTAAATGGCACGCAGAATAAAGTAATGGCCACCTGTGTACCTCTCCGACCCCCACCAACGAACTTCTGAATCAAAACATGGGGGAAGGGATTCATATTTGCTACTCTGTGTACTTTTATATCTTACAACATCAGCACATAAGCTTATATTCCTATTGTAATTTAAAATTCCTATTGTAAAAAAAAGACAAGTCAGAGCAGTGATCGGACAACGTGCTGCGTGACAGCAAAGGTGGAAGCAATGAATTATGGCTGGAGTTGGGGAGACTCAGAGGTTGACAGACAGGTGACTTTGAAGCTGGGGCGGAACTGAGGAAAAGGGAAAGGGCAATCAGCAAATGCAAAAACAAAGAGCTGGGAAGGGCCCAGCTTCTCTAAGGAACAGAAAGTGATTCTGAAAGGTGGGGGCAGGGAGGAGGGAAAATGTCCCAAGAATTAGAATGGAGCCCGGAGTGTTTACTTTTGGTTTGATTGTGAAAGATGTTCAGTATTGCAGTGAGGAGTTTGGTCATTACGTAACCAGCCAAAAGTATCTTGAAGCGGCATCTAAGACGGTTCAAAGACCTGCGTAGATTTGTTTTTGAAGAGAGCAGCAGCAGGCAGCAGGGCTTGGGTTAGAGATCACCAGACATGCTGCCAGTAGGGTGATTCCTGTGTCCTCCAGCTGCAAAGACGTTAAGAAAGCATGAGTTTTATTTTACAGTCTTTACATATTTTGTTCATTTGTGTTGGACGAGTAACTTAATTCTTGCTCCTGATGTATTGAAACAACACAGAAATATGCCCAGCCGTCTGTGAGCGCTCCCCTTGACCTCTCCCTACCCGAGTCTTCCTGAAAGCTAGACTCCATTAACCCTCATTATTTTGGGAAGTCACGGTACAGAGAAGACCACAGCCTTCCCATCATCCTCACAAAGGGGTCTGAACTAGCTTCAGGAGGTCCCACTTAAAAGCGGCTATGTTACTTGAGCATGGCACTAAATTCCCAAAGTCCCAGTGATGACATCCCCTTTCTTCAGAGCTTCTTGGAGATCCTTCGTATTTTCTCCTTAATGGCGTGCCATTGATTTTGCGAGTTCAGAAGTGAATGACCGCTTGGCCCTCATGAAGCCAATTGTCTTTTCCAGGAGACAGTCTGTTTTTGCCTGTAATGACGAAGGGTCACTATTTGTGAGTCTCCGTATCTGAAACAGAGAGGCGTCTTGATTTGCGGGGGGGTTGGGGGGCGGGAGTGTCACAGACTGGGTCTTCTGGGAAATTCGCTGTGAGATGGAGTTACTGTGCCAGAGGCTGACAGGGGAGGGCTCCTGTGATCCACATCTGTGGAGAGGAAGGAAATGAAGCGCAGTCAGCTAGAGGGGGAGGGGGAGCAGTCATGCAGGTCCAATGAGGGCCTCAGCCAACCTCACAGGGAGTTCTGAAGATGGGAGGATCCTTCAGAGTTCTGGACTGGGACAAGAGGGCAGGGCCTTTACACCCCACGCCAGTCAGCAGTGGGTTTGGATGGCTGTGGGAGAGAGACGCCATGTTGGGAGGGGCAGCTCTCCTCAGCTGAGGCAATCCCCTGCAGGGGCTGAGCTGAGAGCCTAAGACTTCCCATCCTGAAGTGTGATCTGAGGTATGCATCACGATGTCTACCCCGGAGGTGAGGCATCCAGGCGCCTTCCTGACACCCGAGGAAATCCATGGGGGCCCTAGGCTTCCAGGAGGATCTCCTCTCCTTTTCCTCTTGAGCTTCTGCAGTGGCAAAGGGCCTTGCCAAAAGCCCTCAAAAGTTCTTAATCTTTTTGACAACTACTTACCGTCTGCCGTGTCGATGCCAGCATCACAGCAATGCGTTAGCACAACAGTGCTTACGTTCTAGAGGTGGTGGGGTGCAGACCATAAACAAAAGAACTGAATAGAAGACACAGTCCGTACTGTGGTGAGGTTTGCTGTGGTACAGGAAGGGGGATGGGAAGTGCTATAGGGTGGGGGTGGGGCAAGGATTTCCAGGCAGACCGACTAGGAAGGACAGAGGTTTGAGTCTGGGTGTTAAGAACAGCAAGCAGGCCGACATGGCTGGAGTAGTGCAAAAGAAACAGAGAGGACCTTCAGGAGGGGCCCCAGAGGTGAGCAGAGCCATTGGGGAAGGGCCTGGAATTTCCACGAGCCTTGTGGGTCACTGTGAGAATTTGGAATTTTCCTCTGACGTGGGGAGTTGGTGGAGGGTCCTGGGCACAGGGGACATGATGTGGTTGACATTTTAACAAGATCTGTTGAGATCTGTTGAGAATAGACTATAGGGAACAAGAACAGAAGCAAGGAAGGCAGTGAAGGAGGCTACCACAACGGTCCCGCTGACAGGTCAAGCATGGATTGGACTGGACCAGGGCGGTAGCAGTTGTGATGGTGGGAAGTGATGGTATGATAGGAAAAGATAGCATTCAGTAGGCAGAAAGGGAGAGGCTAGGACTTGAAGGTCCCTGCTTGGGAAAAAACACCGATTTTAAAACGTTTCTTCTGGGAACGGCAGGCCTCAAGCAAACTCCCTCAGGCATGAAGTTCCTCTTGAGAATGTGACGGACAACTACCTACTCCCCCTCAGGTTCCCCTCAGGAATTTGACCAACAAAAGACCTGACTAAAAATAAGTAGACCATAAAATGTATGACCCGCAAGGAACAGTTTGACCATAGACCACCCCTCACACAATGGAAAGGAGCCAATCAAAAAGGAAGGACTAGACATTTAGAGTTCTCAAGCCAATAAGGGTAGAACTGGAGAAGGAATGAGGGGGAAGGAAAAGGGGCCAACCTAAGCCGATAAAAGAAAGACCCTTGCCTATTGTGGAGGGGCATTCACTTTCAAATGCCCCCTCTGTATAAAAAGAGCTTCCATACCATTCTCCCTTCATAACCTTATACTCTGAGAAACTTTTGCCCGCTGCTCATTTCACTGTGTCCACCTTTTCATTCTTCGAAGCAGAGAGACAATGAACCCCGGGTATTAAGGTAAAAATCCCTGCAACAATGGTACCCCGAGCGCATTTCAACGATGAAAGGCAGGGGCACCTGCCGATGAGTTCCATCTGAGTCCTGAGAAACAGGAGTCAAACACGCCTACCATGCTCTAGCCTCAGGCAACTCAGAAGATGACATTTTCATTCACAAAGATGAGAACCACCGGAGGAGATTTAGGGGTCGGAAGCAATCAGGAGCATATTGCACACTTACTAAATTTCAGAAGATGTTAGCACATGCCATGTTTTCATTGGCTGGCTGCTTTTCATTAGCTCCCCAGCCTCTCAGTAGAGGGATTACTTTCCGAAGTGGGATCCGTGTCTGCCAAGCTAGACCATGCCTGGAATATGCCCTCTTCACTCCCTGGGCTTTTCCTCCAGAGCACATGGTAGTCTGCAATGATAGATACGTGCTTCTTGGATTAATTTGTACCTCCCTCACTAATTTGCAAGGTCCAACCCCAGCTTTAAGATCAGTGTCCGTTGTGTTGCAACTATTACCATGAATGAATAAATGGAAAAACTGCGTGTGGAGGAGGAAAGGTGTGTTTTATGCCTCCTCTCTGCTTCTTTTTTGTGAAAGTTGGCAGAATCCTCAACTCAGAGCAGCTCTACTTCTTTTTTTTCTTTTTAATTTTTTATGTTTATCTACTTTTGAGAGTGAGAGAGCTAGAGCACAAGCAGGGGAGCGGCAAAGAGAGAGGGAGACATAGAATCTGAAGCAGGCTCCAGGCTCTGAGCTGTCAGCACAGAACCGGAGGCAGGGCTCGAACCCGTTGACCGCGAGATCATGACCTGAGCTAAGGTTGGACGTTTTACCAACTGAGCCATCCAGGCACCCCAGAGCAGCTCTATTTCTAAAGTCTCTACCACCAACCAGTCCTCCATGCCTCCCCTGAAGTTATGTCTCTAAACCCAGCTCTGGTGGCAAAGAGCATGCAATATGGAGTTCAAAATCTGGGTGACCTTGAGCAAATTTATTAACCTTTCTATGTCTTAGGAAATAATAATTAGTACCCATCTCATAGGACTATGGCTAGGATTAAGGAAAATAATTTATGAAAAATGCTTAGTGCAAAGGCTAGCAAATAAATAGTATGTGCTTAATAAACATTAGTTGTTGTTGTTGTTATAATTATTTTATCCATCGTACCTTGAAGAGTCATCATGGCATCATGGTTCACTCTGGTGCCTACAAAACGATGTCTAAACTCTACAGCAGGTAGGGGCATCTGGGTGGCTCAGTCAGTGAAGCGTCCAGCTTTTGATCTCACCTCAGGTCTTAGATCTCCGGGTCATGAGTTCAAGCCCTGCATTGGGTATGAAGCCTGCTTACAAAAAAAACAGCAACAATTCTACAGCAGGCATCCACACCCACCATCTTCTATTACATCTTAATTTCACTGTCTGCACTCCCCTGCCCAAACCCACAATTTCCCACTATCCTTTGTGCTTTCCTGCAGCCCACTCCTTCTACTTGTAATGTCGTTATCTCATCCTTCTGCCTGTCAGGCTCTGACCCATCTTCGGGACCCAGCTCAAATGAGGAGCACTGTTGCATAATTATTTTTCTAGCCGCCCCCCCTCCCCCATTGTAGAAAACAGAGCCCAAGGCAAGGATTAAAGTGCTCACACTACCCTGGGGAGGCACAGATCCAAGGCAGCAGGGATGGGGAAAGTGCAGTGGGACAAGGGAGGATGTGAAGCAATATGACCTGATGCTCTACTGCGTTGAACACAGGTTGTCATGTGTGTGTGTCTGCTCTGCACATGGAACTTCTCTCACCCTGAAGTCGTCCACAGCCACAGGAGACAGAGAGGAGGGGCAAGCTTCTCTCCAGCTTCCCCTTGGTAGCAGTTGGCCCCATAGGGCCACTCCTGGATGCATCATTGTCTCCCTTCTCTCCGTCCCATGTCCTGCGGCAGGATGTTTCATCCAAATCCAGAAGCAGGGACGCAAGAGTGTCTGCCTGACCAGCAGCAGGTGCCAGCCAGATGGCAAACCTTTTCCACTTCAAGGGAGATGCCTCGTTGGTCCTGGGCAGCTGCAATGGGATTGAGGAGGTGGGCGGTGCCAGGCAAATGAGTAGACACAGAGGATCTGCATCCTTCGCGGCGCCCAGGCGGTAAAGCTAGCGGATTCTGGAGGAGACCGCTTCCCACGATTCACAAGCTGTATGAGCTGGGCAATTCACTGAATTGCTCTCTGTGAGTTTTCTGTCTTTTCTCTTGTCGCTTGCACTTTGAAACACTTTTAAACCTGCAGAAAATTTCAAGTGTGGCACAAAACCTCCAGTATACCCGTCATCCGCATTCACCAATTGTTAATGTTCTGCCACGTTGCTTTTGACATTCTCTCCCCCGCTCCCCCTGCCTCTCTTTCCCTCTCTCTCCGCACACACAAACACACGCGCGTGTGCACCTACATATTGACACACGCAATTATAACTAATTTCTGAAGGATTTGAGAGTAAGTGTGTATCATGCCCCTTTCTTCCTAAATACTTCGGGGTGACTTTCCTCTGAACAAAAATATTCTCCTGTATCATCACAAAACGCTACCAAAATCAAGAAAAGTAGCATTCATACAATGCCATTATCTATCTAATCTACAGTCTGTATTGACATTTCACCAGTCGTCCCAATGATGTCCCTTATCACACATTTTTCAGTGTCCCAGTCTGGCTAACGGGACCAATGCTAGTGCCATCTCATGAGGTCGTAATGAGATGGAAATGAAATAGTACATGTAAGGCACTGCAGGGCAGGCCCTGGCACAGAGTAACAACTCCGTAACTGCTAGCTACTTCTAGAATGATTCCTAACTCTTCAGCGAGGTCCTTCGAGTCCCCTTCCCCTCAATTCAAAATCAGTCTCTTCCCTCTGTGTTTCCTTAGCACCGTATTTCTACATGCCTTGTAGCAGTTTGACATTAGTCTTGTTCATAAGCTTCTTAAGACCCCAGCGCTAACTCCTCTTTGCTTCTCCCTATGGCTCCAAGAGCATCTTGTACATAGTAGGGCAGCACTGAGTTTTTTTAGATGAAAGCAGAAGGTTGCTGAAGGAGACTGGAGGGAATGTATCTCACAGTGTTGTGCTAGTAGACACGTTTTTGTCTTCAAAGAACTTATGAGGGGCGCCTGGGTGGCTCAGTCGGTTAAGCATCCGACTTCAGCCCAGGTCACGATCTCACGGTTCGTGAGTTCGAGCCCCGCGTTGGGCTCTGTGCTGACAGCTCAGAGCCTGGAGCCTGCTTCGGATTCTGTGTCTCCCTCTCTCTCTCTCTCTGCCCCTCTCCCGCTCATACTCTGTCTCTCTCAAAAATAAATAAACATTTAAAAGACATTTAACATTTAAACATTTAAAACAACAAAGAACTTATGATGCATGAGGGTAAAGAGAAATACACAGGTGAAGAGTTAAACAAAATGAGAACTGAATTGATCTCAAAGCAGCCTCTGGGGAAGGGCTAAAAGTGAATAGGAATAGACAGAAATTTGGGGAGTTTAAAGGAGGAAAAGACTCTGGAAAGGAAAAACAAGTAAGTCACTTCCAGAGAGTATTCAACAGGGCCTCCCCAACAAAACAGACTTTGTGGAAGCCTGCTAAACCAAAGTTCTAAGGGCAAAGCTCTCAGATACACTTTCCTGAGGCTTGTGAGCCTGGGTGAACAGCTGAATTACATTTCAGCCTCCCTTGCTAAGATGTCGTCTGGACAAAAGGACCTGGGTGGAAGTGATGTTCTCCACTCGCAGGCCTGGCCCGTCAAAATCTCCCGTGTGCCCTCTCGCCTTCCCTCTCCCTCTCCAGTGGCTTTGGAGACCACGTGTGGAAAACCGTGATGCACAGGTGGCCTGAACATGAATCTCCGCATGACTAGATGAAACAGAATCCCCACCCCCTCCAACCCACACTGCTGTGAACAGGAGGCGACTTTTCTGCACTGCACCACTGGAAGGTGAAGGCTGCTGGTTACGGCCACCGTTACTTACCCTGTCTAGTGCACAGTTAAAACTGAAGGCTGGATTCAGAAGACTCATGTTTATATCTTAGCTTCATCGCTTGGTCACAGATGAGCCAGGTCAAGTCACTTCATCTGGGAACTGCTGTGAGGAGTCAATGGAAAAAGGCTTTATAAACTCTGAACGTGCTATAAACGTCGGATGTTATTAGTATTCATCCATTCCTCCTAAACTGGCCAAAATAACAGTCCAAGAATAGTATACAGGGATTAGTCATTCTTTCCAAACTAACAAAAAGAAGAACACAGACTGGGGTCTCATGATACTGGTATTAACTCAAGTGTTGGAAAAGGAGTTTGGGTCAGTCTACAGAAGGCCAGTGATTTTCTTCTGAACTGGGGCGACTTTTCTGCTTTGCTATCGAGGGGTACAATTTTTTGTGACTACTCCCTTATTTGGAGGTAACCTCAACATCGTGATCTCTCAATAGTTCAGCTTCTGTTGAAGGAAGGCAACAAGAAGAAAAGAGAGAATTATTTTTAGGTGAATTTTAGCAATCATTTTCCTCATAGTCAAATACATTCAAAGTATCCTTTGGGGCCTCAGGTTGACTGGTATTTTTGTATTTCTCACAAACGCTGATGATTCTTTGCTTTATCAAGGAGGTTAGGATGATCCACAAATCATATTCCAACATGAATTGTATGTTAAAGTGAGTGAAGGACAGGACCAAGAGACGTCCAAGACTGAGAGAATTTCTCCCCTCACACATTCCACCAGATTGCTGAATACCAGAGCAGTCCTGGGGGTGGGTAGGCAGGCTTCCCGGTACGAGGTTTGGGGGTTGGCAAAGTATCTCAGCCTCAGTGAACAACTTCCAAGGCACCAGTGGGAGCTCGTGAGGCCGCCCACTGACAGGATATGGCCCTTCACTGGTGACAGTTCCTGCTGCAGCCGGATGAAAGCAAGAAGCAGAGCTTGATCATTAAAACCATCTGGGCCCTTTATTCCTGGACCTGAATCCACCCCATTCTAAGGAAATGATTTCTTAAGCTAACCATGCTCCTTTTTCCCCTTTTCTTATGACTCTGCTTCCTGTGTGTAGCGACACGTCCCCCTTCTCCCTAGACTTTATCAGCTTCTCTTGTTTTCTTTTACATTTTGGGGTTAGGGATGATTACAGAAAATGAAAGCCCTTCCTTCTTTTCTGGATCTTTTTTCCCTAGGATTGTATTCCCTTCCTCCCCTGTTGGCCCTTCTGTTCGTCAGATTTGTTTTCACTTCCATCTGGATTTGGGGCACCGGAATGTGAATCAGAAGACTTAGGCTCTTGATCATCAGCGCACGAAGCAACTTTATTCTGCTCAGACTCCGTATTTCGTCTGTCAAGCTGAAGTTCAAACCAGAGCGGCTCCCTATCTACTTCCTCCTTAGGTTCTGTGTAACATCAGTTCCCCATCAACAGCAGAAAAAAAGACGTCTTCAGAGCTGTCTCATTCCGCAGTTGAGTGGATGTTCCTTGTTTTTCTTTTTTAAGATTAAAACAAATGTTTTTTTTATTTATTTTGAAAGAGAGAAAAAGAGCACAAGTGGGGGAGGGGCAGGGAGGGAGGGGGAGAGAGAGAGAGAGAGAGAGAGAGAGAGAAAATCCCAACAGGCTCTGCGCTGTCAGCATGGAGCCCGAGGCGGGACACCATCTCACAAGCCGTGAGATCATGACCCGAGCCAAAATCAAGAGTCAGACGCTTCACTGACTGAGCCACCCAGGCGCCCCTGTTCCTCGTGTTTTGGAGTGAGACATCTGGGTGAATTTCCAGAAGAAGCAAATTGAAATCTTGGAATGCGAATAAATTAGGAGCAGAAGAGGCCTCAAGCTTAGCAGGACCACACATTATACGGGAGGTTTGGAACTTTTTTCACTGAGTGGTGGAGAATCTTGCAAGTGTGACCAGATTGTGTTTTAGGAAGTTCATTTTGATGGTTATACGAAGTATGGTGAAAATAGGAGACAGTGCCACCAAAAAACTACCACCATTTTTCAGGCAAAAAATGAACAG
Source organism: Panthera tigris (assembly GCF_018350195.1). Taxonomy (NCBI): domain Eukaryota; kingdom Metazoa; phylum Chordata; class Mammalia; order Carnivora; family Felidae; genus Panthera; species Panthera tigris. Next base: position 142,448,133 of record NC_056668.1, on the reverse strand, counting down.
GATTTAAAGTAAGAAAGTGGAACTTAGCTGGAAAAACCAGGAGGGGGCAAATTGGATACCTTTGGGGATTGGTTGACCGATTGACTGGGGAAGTTCAAGAGGGAGAAGAGTCCAGGATAACATTCAATGATTCCAAGGGATGGATTTCTCACAACGATAGTGGACACCTATGACTTTTTACTGAGGAAAAAAATTACACCCTTTCTTCTGAGAACTGTTAGCAATTTACTTTAAGGGAGATACTATTTTTCCCATAATTTTGAGCCCATGGCCTTAACTGATAGGTCTAGAAGGACATCTCCCCTGTGACAATCATAGAACCCCAACCTACTAACAGCAGTTAATGGATACAGAGGAGGGCAACTGATTCGAACCCAACCAATCAGAGTGCTTGTCCAGACTTTTGAACTTGGAACCAAAGCAAGCTTTAGTCTGGCCTTTTTAGAAGTTTTCCATGGACTGAACGTTTTGTGACCGCCCCCCCCCCTCCCAATTGATATAATTTATATATTGCAGCCTAATCCCCAACATGATGGTATTTGGAGGTGGGCCTTTGGAAAATTACTAAGTCATGAGAAAGGAGACCTCATTAATGGGATTAGGTCCCTTATAAGAAGTGATATGAGAGAAATTACCTCTCTCACAGCCATGTACTTCCCATACAGTAAGGAGGTAACTGTCTACAAGCCAGAAGTGGGTACTCACCAGATACAGCCTTGATTTTGGCCTTCCCAGCTTACTGGGAAGATGTTTCTCACAGGTTGTTTGTTATTTAAGCCACCCAGTCTATGGCATTTTGTTATAGTAGCCTGAACTAAGAGAATGCTTCAAGATATAAATGATGGAGCTGGCAGCCATATTTTCTACCATATAGAGTTGGTCTGAAGCAAAAGAAAATGAAACCAAAAGGCGAAGAGAAACAGAGAGGAGTTTTTTTTTTAAATATATATTTTGTTTATTTATTTATTTGCTTTTTTAATGTTTACTTATGAGAGAGAGACACAGAGTACAAGCGGGAGAAGGGCAGAGGGAGAGAGAGAGAGAAGGAGACACAGAATCGGAAGCAGGCTCCAGGCTCTGAGCTGTCAGCACAGAAACCAATGCGGGGCTCGAACTCATGAGCCATGAGATCATGACCTGAGCCGAAGTTGGACACTTATCCAACTGAGCCACCCAGGTGCCCCTGTTTATTTATTTATTTGGTGGGTGGGGGGGGGGGGAGGAGAGAGAGAGAGAGAGAGAGAGAGAGAGAGAGAGAGAGAGAATCCCAAGCAGGCTCCACGCTATCAGCACTGAGCCCGACTTGGGACTTGATCCCACGAACTGTGAGATCATGACCTAAGCCAAAATCAAGAGTCAGACACTTAACTGGCTGAGCCACCCAGGTACCCCCAGAGAGGAAAGTTCTATAATGTTTGAGACCCTGGCTTCAGTTGTTCCTGGGGCCCATTTGCATCCCTGTCCTTCCCAACAATTTGTTTATACAATTTTCCTTGGATTTCCTGAGACACTGTTTTCCCTTTGTTGCCTAAGCTAGTTCAAGGTGAGTTCAAGCACTTGCAGCTAAGACACTTGACTAATATGGCAGTCTATTAACTGAGTTAGGGAGGAACAGAGAGAGGCAAGTCTGAGAAAGAAGATTATGACGTCACTTTTGGACATTTTAGGTTGAGTTGCCTTGGATACCCCTATGAAGATTTCCAGCAGTTACTTTATTATGACACTGAAGCTCAAAAGATACATCACATTCTCCCAGTCATCCAAAATATATTGAAAAAGACAAGTCTAAGTATGATGCCCTATAGTATATCACTACGTACACCCAAGTCATGATACTCTCAGGCTGTAATTTTTTCCAGTTGCCACACCTCTATTCAGTGGAGCTAGTATTCAGCTTACCGTTCTCACACTGCTTCACAAGGATATCAGAAAGAGTTTTTCTAAGAACTTGGATGAAATCAAAATTGAGTAGTTCCATGGCATGCCCCTGATCTTCTGGCTCAGCAGAACAGCATCAACATAAGGTGGAAATGAGATTAGTCTGACATGACTTGATCTTGGTGACCACAGCTCCTAGGACTGGCTGCAAATGAATGTTGCTCTTCTCTAACTATTCATAAATTAAGCAGCAGTAACTTATTCTTTCTCGGCTAAATCACCTGTGTTCGTCTAAATCCATAGAACTAAGAAGTAATGGGTGGATGTATTGAATCTTGAATAACGTCTAGGATGTATCTCTGTTAGCCTTGTCAGTTCTATGCATGGATGCTTTTGGACCTCCAGGCAGGGAGATCCCAACATTCCATGAACTTAACGGTGCCTGTGAACTGTTCTTATTGTTCTGTTCCGCACGGAAGGGTGCCTCCGAAATATCATCTCATGCCACTCCACGAGAAAAGTATCTTTTCTTTCATGCCACACCAGAGCCTATTGCACCCCAGAGGGTACAAATATTGGTCCCAGCACCCACACGCTGTGTGATCTTGGGAGAGTTACTTAAATATACTGAGCCACAATTTTCCTCACCTGGAAAATAAGAACAACAATGAATTCCTTAGCACATTTGTGAGAATTAAATTAAAGGACGTGTATACTGTTTATGGTGCACAGTCTGCTTCCAATAAAGAGTAACTGTGACTTATTTGCTAACTTGTGTTTGCTTATTTGTTCTAGTTGATGCCATGGATTACTTCTTCCTCTTTCCCATTCACCCATGCTCACCTCTGGTCGTGATTCTTTTGTATATCATTGACCACTCTTTTTGATTTCCCTTTTGCATTAATTCGTTCATCATGTTTGGGCACAGCTCATCCTCATGAAAAAAAAAAGGCTAAAGCATATTCCTCTACTCATACGAGCTGTCTGTATGGATAGGCTATATAACTGGTGACCTTAGGCAGCTAGTCAAGCAAGGCCCTTGGTCATTTTTGTCCACAGCCCTGACAAAGTGTCCACTTCCGGGCTGGTTCTCCAGTGCCTCCAGGTCAATCCAAACCGCACTGGGGGTAGATTATGTACACGTTACTAAACATGTTAATACACGTAATTACACATCTGGTTCATCATCCCTTTATGAGACACGTATTTCTCTTTTGTTGGCAAGAAAGCAATGGCTGAGAAAAAACTGCCCTGCCAAGCTGAGCTAGTAGGGCCTTATTATATAATATGCAACATCAAAGCAAAGGCAAAGAAGAGGCTCATAGATATTGCACCTTTCCAAAGATCAAGACCATCTTGGAGTGACCTCCCAACTAGCTCTTGGTATCCCTTTCTCTCCACACCCATTCCCTAGCCCATGATCACACCGTCCTCCCTTTCAGCCTATTCTCTCTTCTCCTGCTGGTGGGAGCTTTCTAATTTGTAAATATGACTATGTCTTTTTGCTTCATGGACCGTTCAGTCGGGCTTAAGTAAGGCCCGTGGTGATCTGGCCGTGACATACCTCTTCAGTCCCGTTTCTCACCACCCCCAGCCTCTGGTCTATGGTTCAACCACACTAGACACTGGAGTTTTCAGTTTTTTCAGTGTTCCATGATGTCTCTTGTCCCCCAAGCCTTGCCTGTGTGGTAGGTAGTCTCTGATAAACCTCTGCTTTCCCAACATTCTTGCCTTTGGCCTCGTCTAGATATCACTTCTTCTGGGAGTCTTTTTCTGACCCGAGGCTGCACTATCTGCCCCTCTAATAAACTGTGAATCATGGCATTTATCACATTATACAGTGATTTCCTATTTTTTAAGTTTATTTTTATTTATGTACTCTCTACACCCAATGTGGGACTTGAACTCATGACCCCCAAATCAAGAGGCACTTGTTCTTCTGACTGAGCCAGGCAGGTGCCCCCTAGAGTGATTGTCTTTTCACTTGTCTATATCAGTCTACTAGACTTCAGGGACAATATGCGGAAGATCATGTCTGTTTTGCTCACCACTGTGTGGTCAATGCTTTCCATAGTACTCATCATTGAGTAAGGCCCTCAATAAGTCAGTGCTGAATCAGTAAATGAATGAATTAATTATGACATCAGAAGGTGACAAAACAGGGGCGCCTGGGTGGCTCAATCAGTGAGCGTTTGACTTCAGCTAGGGTCATGATCTCACAGCTTGGCTTGTGGGTTCGAGCCCCGCATCAGGCTCTGTGCTGACAGCCCAGAGCCTGGATCCTGCTTCTGATTCTCAGATTCTGTGTCTCTGTCTCTCTCTGCCCCTACCTCACTCATGCTCTGTTTCTCTCTCTCTCTTAAAAACAATAAATAAACATAAAAAAAAAAGAAGGTGACAAAACATCAAAACTGAGACATCAGTCCCAACTATCCATGAAATATCTGGGACAGACTTATACTAAAAAAAATTATCTGTTGTTTATCTGAAATTCAAATCTAACCAAGCATTCTATATTTTATCTGGCACCCTTCTTTGCTAATTTCAATACCTCTTTCTGCATGTCTGAGAGATAAATGTACTAATTTCAACAAACCATCTTAGATTATTTACTACCTTAGCATGTCAATATACTGAATGATCATGCAGCTGGTGATGAATAAATCCTTTCTCTCTCTCTTTCTTTAAGCAATGGGGATTATGTAGCTTTCTCGCTTGAATTTCAGCACTTCAAAGCCCTGGCTTAATGTGAACCAGTATAACGTGCATTCCTTTACATACTCTATTGTTGTGAACACTGTGGTTAGTTAAATTCCTAGGGACAGCGGTGACCCTTAAAATTGCTAAATCCTAATTCTTTTACACATTCCATTCATAGTCTAATTCACTGACTCCATTTTGAGTCTCTTTGCTTTTAAATTTTACTTTCATTATTGCATAATCAGTAGTGACTAGTGTTGAGTAATTAATGAGTAATCTGATTTTTAAACATAATACACTATATCTTTCCAATCCAGTTTCACCAATATTTTTTCAGAGATTCTTAGATCCTTTTTAAGAGAGAATTTATGTTCTTAGTGGTGCGCCTGGGTGGCTCAGTCGGTGAAGCATTCGACTTCGGCTCAGGTCATGATCTCGTGGTTTGTGAGTTCGAGCCCCGCGTTGGGCTCTGTGCTGACAGCTCAGAGCCTGGAGCCTGCTTCAGATTCTGTGTTTCCCTCTCTCTCCGTCCCTCCCATGCTCATGCTCTGTCTCTCTCTCTCTCTGTCTCTCAATAATAAATAAACGTTAAAAATTAAAAAAAAAAAAAAAGAATGTATGTTCTTAGTGAACTAATAAGGAAACAAAAACAAATACTGATAAAGTTAAGTGCACAACTATTCATAACAACAAACAGTAGCATAACAAGATATTGGTAACAATGAAGGGAAAAATCTTTAATACACAGTTGGTTACACCATTTAGTATATTTTTTCAGCATTTGCTGGAACATGCGAAAATTGTTAGGTTACTAGGAATTTTTAACCTAGATTGCCACAAGGAAAATGAATTTAAGTCCAAAATTACTCATTTATTAAGAAGATCGTTAAGTATTTGCTTCCATTGAAGGTTTTGTCCTAGGAACAGTTCCAGATGTAGAAATGAGTGCTTTCCAGAGAAACAAAAACAAAAACAGTCTTATTTAGGGATAAGATATAATTTGGCAAGAGGAAAAGTGATGCTACATAAGACACCCTGAAATGTTCAGTGAGAACTCAGATGTAAGAGCTCAACTGGAGGAACTAGGTAAGACTCTGTTCCTGGTTTTTGTCAGACACAATGGTATTGGTCCTGGGCCTTCGAGGGTAGTTAAGATTCCAAGATGGATGATGAGGCACGGCCACACAGAAGAGTCCCCGTGGTTAAAGCCTGCCTTTACCCTTAACAGGAGCAACATTCAACCGCTCGCAAATTACATCCTCTAAAGAAAACCTCAAACAATGTTTACACAATGGCCTGAGAATTTCTAAGATGGCATCATAAAACATTAATAAGGCCCCCAGCTATATTTTAAAACACAACTGAATTGATAACACGACAGAGATACACTGAGAAAACATGGGGCGGGAAGTTAGCCGTGTCTGATAGTCACAGATAACTCCCCACCCCATGTATTTGAAGACAATGCTTCCGAATGATTTTCCTGTGACTGGATGTTGGAGACGGTCTCTTAAAGCTTGTGTCCCTAGCGTGAATACAACCAGCCCCTTAGTTGACAGACATGAATGTTTTTTAAAGAGCTGGATGATTTTTCCCAGTGCAGGGCCCCAAGGGCTGGCAGCCGCCATTGGGACGCCTTAGGAGGAAGGTTCCGTGGGTGTGTTACAGTGCATGAAGGAACAACTCCAGGAGAGGTTGTGGGGATTTTTGTCTCCTCCACCTTGGTTCTGATTCATTTCCTAGGCTCATGTAGCTCTCAGGTGGCGGGGCCACAGGGTGTGGAAAGCAATTGCAAGGCTAAACCCTAAGCCTTCCTCTTGGCCATTCTTCTGTAACACAGGATGCTCTCCCCACAAGCTCTCCCCCCTCTCATTTTGTTCTGATTTCTTTGAAGAATGTGGATGTGAATGGCAGGTGAGGCCAACCATGGAATCAGGAACTACGAATTCACTAACTCTGACCTGCATTTCCAAACTCCAGAAAGCTCTACAAACTGAGTTTTTGTAACTCATTTGGCAGCAAAATCTGACCTCACCTGAACTCATTTGAAAGCTAAATCTTACCTAGACTGACATGAGGCTATTTATAGTCTTTGGCCAACTAGTATAAATATTCACGTGTTTTATTCCAGAAATGTGAATGTATTTTAGCACAGAGTGCTGTCCCAGAGTCTGCTGTGAGTGTAAATAATATACAGTGCTTACACTGTATTACTTTTGTAAAATTCCAAGATAATTCTGAAGTTCGGACATCTGGCCCCAGGCTTTTGGCTAAGGCCTCGTCATCCTACAGCACAAAACGTACTGTTGATCGCACACAGGGGGAGGAGCTGAGCTCACTGTACGAAGGATGGACCTTGGTTCAGTTACTACCTCTGAATTCTCACCCTGTAGCGTATGAAATTAATATTCCTCTGCCTCGATCGGTTTCAATCTGTGATCTAGGAACACTGGAAATGTGTATGCTAACTTAGAGAGTCTAAACCTTTATTATCAGATATTAAAAATTTGTTTGTACTTTATTATAATAGCAAGACATTACTGATAGCTCATTAGAACGAAGGCTGTTTCTTCTCCCTACTGATCAATTTCCTCCTCTATCTTTGTGTGGGATGGTGGTAGCAAGTGGGGAAAGTAGGACCAAGGCCAGCTTCATGGATATGTGACCGGTGTAGTCACACAAGCCCTGTACCCCAAAAGTGTATTGGGGTTCTCCAAAGAAGTAGATATATATGGGGGGGTATTTATTATAAGGAATTGGCTCATGGGATTATGGAGGCTGGCAAATCCCAAGGTAAGTTGGGTAAGTCAGGAAGCTTCAGACACAGGAAAGCTGATAGTTTAGTTTCAGTTGGAGTCTAAATGCCTGCGAAGTAGGAGGGCCAATAACGTCAGTCCAAAAGCCAGAAAGAACTGATGTTTCAGTGTGAATCTGAAAGCAGGAAAAACTCTTACTTGGAAAAGAGTCAGCCTTTTTGTTTTATTCAGTTGATTGGATGAGTTCCATCCATATTAGAGAAGGCAGTCTGCTCAACTTAGTCTACTGATTTAAATATTAATTTCATCCAAAAACACCCTCACAGAAACTCACAGAATCACGTTTGGCCAAATATCTGGGCACCCCATGGCCCAGTCAAGTTGATATATAAAATTAACTATCATAGAAGAGGACTACATGCTTGGAGTTTATTGGTCTATGGCCATCAATTAGAAATATTTGATAATCTTATCTTTTCTTAAAAAAAGATTTTGTTTTTAAGTAATCTCTGTACTCAACATGGATCTTGAGCTCACAACCCCGAAATCAAGAGTCCCACACTATACTTACTGAACCAGTCAGTCTCCCTGATAATCATATCTTTTATTTGTATTTTCTTTTTTTTTTTAATTTTTTTAACGTTTTTATTCATTTTTGAGAGACAGAGAGAAACAGCATGAGCGGGGGAGAGACAGAGAGAGGGGGAGACACAGAATCCGAAACAGGCTCCAGGCTCTGAGCTGTCAGCACTTAGCCTGATGCGGGGCTAGAACCCACGCACTGTGAGATCATGACCTGAGCTGAAGTCAGACGCTTAACCGACTGAGCCACCTAGGCACCCCTATTTGTATTTTCTAACTGAAGCCCAATGGGACATTGCAGCATGTGTGAAGTTTTGGAACCTCAACCCACCCAAAGTCCCACCTCTCATCACTCCCCGTCTCCTGTTTTTGTCTGCCTGTCCCTGTACCCCTGCCCAGTGACCACTGCTGCCCTCCGCTCCTGGCATGGGGCCTGGGCACAAGTGTGGGAAGGACCAAGGTCAGGCACCAGCCAAGTTGCAGGGCAAGGCCCCCGGGGTCTGGAGGATTTGAGCTGGCACTCTAAGTATCCCTATATCTGCGATAATGTGACTCTAAATAGCAAAACCGAACAAGTAACAAAAATACCAAGACAGATCAGAAAAACACCATAGAAGAAAAGGAAAGAAAAAGAAAAAAACCTGTTTTCTTGACTTATTGAACAAAGAACCTGAATTTTCATTTTGCACAGGACCCTGCAAATTCTGCAGTGGGCACAGGGTAGGAAGAATACTCAATGGAGTCTTTTTAGCTTTCACTACCTCCCATGTGCAAGCACATCTACACACACACACACACACACACACACACACACACAGAGTTGTTTTATTGGTTTTTTTTCCTATTTTTTTAAACTTTTTTGGGGGGGTATTTTATTTTTAAGAGAGAGAGAGGACAGAGAGAGAGACTGAGTGTAAGTGGGGGAGGGGCAGAGACAGAGAGGGAGACACAGAATCTGAAGCAGGCTCCAGGCCCTGAGCTGTCAGCACAGAGCCCCATGTGGGGCTCGAACTCACAGACTGTGAGATCATGACCTGAGCCAAAGTCGGACGCTTAACCAACTGAGCCACCCAGGCGCCCCTTTCCTATTTTTCATGGTATGAATGCAAAAGAAGAAAAAGTTCAAGAATCAGTCAGTTCAACAGATATTTTCACCTGGGATCATAACAGACTTTTCCCTTTCACTCTTTTCACACTTCCAGACTGCATATAGTCCTGCTGATGGTTGAAAGTAGCTCTCATCACCATCCTTCTTACTCATTTCCACTCCTGATGACCTATTCCAAGAACAGCACCCCCCTTTCTCCTCCTCCATCCCCCCTCCTCCTTCCCTTCCTCTTGTTCCTCCTGCATTTTCTATCACCATTACCACCACCACTATCACCATAGGAAGGGTTATCATGCTTCAAATGTACCAGACAATGTATTAGGTGCTTCATATATTACATAATGTATTTCTCACAGCCCCCCAGCGAAAAATATGAGATTACTCCCATTCCGCAGTTGAGAAAACACTGCTGGGACTTGAAGCAGCTCTAGGGTGTGCCCCTTCCACTGAACAGACCCCAGTATACGACCTGAACAGCCTCCTAATTTAAATGGCTCATCTTGTCGTTTTCAAGCTTTTTTCGTCGAGCATTCAGGGCCCCCACCGTAACACAAGTGTATCTACTGTCTAATCTTATCTTCGGTTAACCCAGTATTAGGTTTCTTTCAGCTGCAGGTGACAGAAATGCAACACAGCAGAAACACACAAAGAATTGTTTGGCTCCTGTAACTGGAAAGTCCAATGTGGGAGGAAAGTTTTGCTTCAGGCCCAGTTGGCTCCGAGGATTCAAACTCTGCCCTCGGGATCCTTTCCTCCCCTCATGGCTCCTTATCCTTCCAAGTTGACTTAATTCTTAAGCAACCTTCTCTGTAACGACAGTGATGCCCATAGCAAAGCTACATTTACACTGTAAATGTATTACACTGTAAATGCATAACTAGCAATCACAGAAAAGGGAAAATTACCCCTTCTTCTCTTGCACCCTTATTAATCTCCCCAGAGGACTCTGATTGGCTCTGCTTAGTTCACGTGCTTCCTCAGAGAAGTTCTCTGTTCCAATCCAGGGGTATAGAGTGCCCTGATTGGACAGACTGTCAGGTGGTAGGTGGAGCCCTGTGACAGACCAAAAAATCAGAATCGCGAAGAAACATGGAGGAACAATTCCTGAAAGCAAGGGAAGTCAAACAAACGAACAAGAAACCCCACAAAAATATGTCCATTGCACCTGCTACATCAGCTATCAACTCTGACTGAGCAAGGTACGCATTTTCCTGACTCTAAGCTACTGTTCATTCTGCCCATCCCCCTTCCCCACCTTCAAACTCCAGACTATTCCTGTTTCCTAATGTTTGCCCTTAATTCAGGACCCGGATTAAGCTCCCTCTTCTAAACAGTTGTATCGGGCTGCTTGGCTAGCTCAGTTGATAGACCATTCGACTCTTGATCTTGGGGTTTTAAGATCGAGCCCCAGGTTGGGTATAGCAATTACTTACAAATAAAATCTTAAAAAAATAATAAAATAAAAAGCTGTATCTATCTCTCCTTCCCAAGGGGATCTTAACTTCCTCTCTACTTGGTGTTTATCTAATTATAGGCCTCCCCATGCCTCAAAGATCAGGGCATGAACCAAGCAAAAGGTCAATGCCACCTCAGCCTTTCTCTTTAATGAGGTTTAAGATCTATAGCCAGTTCAACCCAGAAACAAGGGCCAGAAACAAGCTTGCCTGCTGCCTGGAGTCTGAGAACTGAAGCTCTGTCCTTTGAAACTGTCTTGCAATTCTCTTGCTGGCACCTGCTTAGGGAGTTGGGCAGTCTCTTTCACCTCACAGAATCCTAGCTCATTCCTCTTCCTTCCTGTGAGTATTTGCTGTCTGGCATCTAGACATCTAGAGCAGGGGCCAGCTTGTGCTGAACCGATCCTTTCCTTCCCATGGACTCCAATGATGCCCTCTTGTCTGTCATTCATCCAGAACTTAGCATAGATGATCCTGTTTTGTTGGTATCTTTGCATATTACTATTGGCCAATGATTATGATGGGCTGTGACTCCAAAACAACTGGCAATCTGTGGTTGTGTATAAGTCCCAGATAAGTTGTGCAGATAATAATATTTATAGAGGCTTAGGGTATTTATGGAGCCCTTGATAATTGTTCCACTCTGTGCTAAGCACTGCCCGGGTGGGATCTGGGAATGCAGAGACAGGCTCTCTTTCCTTAAGGAAAATTCATCTTGCTGTAGAGACCGACCTCTCTGAAAATAGTGAGTGATCAAGTTCATGATGTACTTCAAGCTACTGACTCAGAATGATTGGGCAACATGGTTCAGGATTTATAGGATTCAAGCAACCAGTTCTGATCACTCCGACTTCATCTTGAAGACTGGTGCTCCTTGGGAATCCACAACAGGAATGAGAGCTAAGAATTCGTGACAATATAGGTTGCATATATGAGTGGAAATAGTGATAGAGTACATAAAATAACTTTGTCAAAAACTTGAAGGACAGGAGCGCCTAGCTGGCTCAGTCAGAAGAACGTGTGACTCTTGATCTTGGGGGTCCTGATTTCGAGCCCGGTGGTAGATGTAGAGATTAATTAAAAAAAAAAAAAACAATAATAAACTTTAAAAAAGAATTAAAAATAAAAACTTTGAAGGACATAAATGTGGCGTGAGCCAGTTGAAGACAGGGAAAGTTCCAGGTCAGATTCATTTTGTCTGTGTCAGTATATTAGTACTCTACAGCTTAGTAGAATAATAACAAAGTTATCTTAGTATAGCTTAGAGAATAATAACAAAGACCCAAGCATAAAGTGTCTTCAATAGACAATTACTTTTCCTTCGTGTTAACTGTTCAAATGTGAGTTGTCTGGGGTTAATATGGCACACCCATGATGCCATCAACCTTAACTACCATATTATTCTGCCATCCTTGGCACAAAGGTTCCATCTGGTAGTCTAAAATGGCTAGTCTGGATTCTGTGTCAGTTTGCAACCCTCTCGGGAACTTCCTGGCTATAATCTGAAACCAGCCTCCATATGTGAAGGGCAGGGAGAGATGGAAGAAAGAGGCAGGTTAGTAGGTGGCAGATTTAACGAGTAAAGGGAACTTATATACGAAGCTTGTACGGGGCAGCAGCATGGCGAATGGATTCTCCCACCTGCCCGCCATATCTTAAAGGTTCATCGCTGGGTTCAGCCATGTATACTGTGCAGGTGTTCTCAACATCACACTGCTATCTCAAGGCTATGTCCTTGGAGCAGCCTCTGGGAGTGGGAGAGGCAAATGGAACCCGTATTCCAAGAATGGGGGGAAGGGGGTGAGTCTCCAAGTGCCCAGGTCCAGCTCACGTATCAGCCAGCAGTCATGTCTTTTTGATGACCTTCCCCAATGTGCTGCCATCATACTTTTATCACAGTCAATGGGAAGAAAAGAAAAGGTTTAAGGGGTAAGCATACTCATGCCTTCTCAAGGCACGATTCAGAGTTAAAACCCATTCCCTTCTGCTAATATCCTACTGGTCAAAACTGAGTCACATGGTCTTATCTAGCTGCAAGGGAGGCTGGAAAATGTGGTTCTTGTTTGGGATGCCAGTTGCTTAGCTAAAACTGAAGGGATCCTATTACTAAAGGAAGGAAAGAATATGTGGTGGTATAACCAGCAGTAAGTAAAATAGAGAAACAGATGAAATAAAGGTGGGATGGAGAGAGATACATTTGCTTCACCTGTTGATCAGTTGCTGAAACAGAGATGTTGGCAAGTTTTCCAAACTGTTCAATTTAAAAACAGTTCCCTTTTGACCTTTAAGGTTGCTTTTTGTTTCGAGTATCTTAGTGCCTGTCTTCCCTCCTTTCAACTTCGTTGTTCCTCCCGTCTCTGAGCTTAGCACCCTTGAAGAGCTAACATACCTAGCAGGATCAGAGCACAGGCAAAGGTTAGCTCATCCACCCAGTAAATCTTTCTTGAGGGCCTACTATGTGCCAAGCCCTGTTCTCGGTGCTTGGGTACGTCAGTGAACAAAACCAAGATCCCTGCCTTGTGTAGCTCCTGTTGGGAGGCGGGCAGGGGGGCGGGAATACACAGTAGCAAGAAACAGTTCCCATGGAAACAATACTAATTATATCTCAGACAAGTCTTTCAGCTCCTAGAAGGGAGGAGGTGGTAACCCCTGTAGCCTGTAGGGGTCCTGTATCCTACATGTGTGCTGCCGGGACACTTGAAAGATTCTTTTCTTGTTTGTTTATTTATTTGTTTTGAGAGAGAGACAGAGAGAGACAGTGCACGTGGGGGAGGGGGAGGGCCAAAGATAGAGAGGGAGAGAAAGGGAATCTCAAGAAGGCTCCACACTGTCAGCACAGAGCCTGATGTAGGGCTCGATCTCACGCACTGTGAGATCACGACCGGAGCCGAAACCAAGAATGGCATGCTTCACCCACTGAGCCACCCGGACATCCCTTGAAAGATTCCTGACAACGTTGATAAATATCTCTGTAGAGTTCCTTGGATTTTTTTTTTTCCTCAAAAAAAAAAAAAAAAAAAAAACCCACCTGGCAACAGTTATTTATTTTTCATAATCAACTGGATCACTATATTTAATAGGACTTTTTGGTGTGTTAGAAACCTAAGTAGCCTGGGGACAGGGAAAAGTAGTGGAGATGTTTTTTTGTTTTTAGTTTTTTGTTTTTTAAGGATTCTGGGATGGCTTATGCTTTAAGACAAGCTAAGTAATCTTAGGGACAATTGGAACTAAAAATTCAAATGCAGGCAGCACTTTCTAGGTGTGAGCTTTTTTTTTTTTTGTCTCTGGAGACTGGCTTCCTCTCTATGCAAAGAAGCCCTATACCTCCAAATTGCACATCTCATGGTGTCATCGAGAGTATATGGGGTTCTTTTTCACACTTCAGTTTGACAAATTCCAAGGTAGCACTGCCATGGGTTTGACCTGGGTCAGGTGTGGAACCTATATTGATAATCTGTAGGCCCAGAATCAGGAAAACAGGAAAGACGTGATCCCTAAGAGCCTACTTCTTGGATATACTCAGCTGCACTGCTAGCTCAGTTTGGATACAGAAGCTATTTGACAGATTGTCGTAAGATTTGAGGACATCTCTCTCATCAGTCACTTTTTCAAGAAGTGGTACCCAAGACTGAGCAGGTTAAGAGCAGAATTATTCTGAAACAGTGACATAACTCCAGAGTCAAATCCCAGGTCTTCACTTTTTTGAGAGAATTTTTAAAGCGATGTCATGAATAATGAGTTAAACAAAATGTTACAATCAGGAGTGTGTTTTAATTTGTTTTGTTTTGGAATAGGCCCCAGGCATCTTTCAAGCGTATGTGCCCACAGAAAATGGGTAGTTCAGGAAGTTCTGTAATGGCCACAGATAATTATCTTTAAAAAACAAGAAACTGAGACATTAATGTAAAAAGTATTCTGTAAACAATGAAGGCTTTTATTTTAAAATGTCAAGGTCCCCGGGAAAACAGCTCCAAGTTTACAACCTTTGTTTTCCATTTGGTGGTGATGAGCATTATATTTTTCTCCCCCAAATGAGAATGTTTTGAATCAAATAATACTTCCTCCTTCCTTTGTGACTCAGCCTAGAATGACAGCAGAGTTAGTTTTCCTTATCTCGACATTTCGGCCAAGGATTTGTGTAGGTTCACTACCATTTGGAATGCTAGTGGGGCAGGGGCTCTGTTTTTCTGAGCTTTGTAAAGTCCCTAATGCAGCAAGAATGTGTGGGCATCCAGATACATTTTAATTATATACACTTGAAATAAAACATAGTATCCAGGGGCGCCTGGGTGGCTCTGTTGGTTGAGTCCAATTTTGGCTCAGGTCATGATCTCCCAGGTGATGAGTTTGAGCTCCCCATGGGGCTCACAGCTGTCAGCACAGAGCCCGCTTCAGATCCTCTGTCCCTCTCTCTCTTTCTGCCCCTCCTCTCTCATGCTCTCTTTCTCAAAAAACAAAACAAAACAAAACAAAACAAAACAAAACAAAAACAAAAACATAGTATCCAGCTTCCAACTACATACAAAAGGCCAAGTTTTGATTCGACAACACAAACTCAAAGCAGTTGAGAAGTTGAAGCTCTTTTCACTTGCGGTCTCTGCTTTCTGAAAGGGAGCCTGCAATGCCTGTGGTCAGACCCCTTCCCTGGGTCAAGCCTGGACGAGCTCAAAACCTGTTTATTTGTTGTTGTTGTTGTTGTTGTTGTTGCTTAATGATCACCTTTATTTCTGTTCAGCCATCTTAAATGGCTTGATCTGTTGGCCAATATCAGCAAAATAAAAACTAGCTGTTAGGGCAGCCCAAACTGTCTGATCACTTTTTTCAAGCTCGTGTTTTTTGGCTCCTGGTCCCGGCATGGCACTAGGACTTTGTAGAGCATTCCTGTTGGAGCATTCTGGGTGGTCTTGAGGTCCCTTCCAGGAATGAATGGTGCCAGGCATAGCACTGAAGGGAGGGACATCGGGAAGATATCCTTTCAAAGCCAAGGTGGTCTTTCAGATTCCAGAACTGTTGGGTGATGTTGGTAGCCCACCTACCCACACCACCCCCTCCCTCCTCAGCCACACTGCCAGGCCAATGGGGAAAGACGCCAGAGAGCTGCTGGCATAGAGATTGGTCAACCTCAGCAGCCCCGTCCCTCCTGCAGCTGACAAACAGGCAGTTGCCTATTTTTACTTTGACTAGACTCTACTTCCGCTTACCTCAATCACATCCTTTATAGATTTATTTCCCTTCCTTCCTCCTCCTTCCTCTTTCCCACTGTTATTTATAAATGTTATATGCTTGTTTACAGAGAGAAGAATGATCTTTAAAACCAACCACGGATACAATGGCCAGCCGACCCACTTTCGGGTGCCCGCTCTTACCATCACAGATATTTCTATGTCTCTCTTTTCGATCGCTCCCCCTGGATAGAGAAAGACCGGCAGCAGGAAGGGTGGTGACTCAAACCCAGAACCCAAAAAACAAACACCCACTAATGACTCAGATGCTGGAACTGGGGAGATTCTGAGACTTTCCTTTGCTGAAAAAAATGCATATGCAAACAACATTTCCATCCACAGGAAGCCAAGCTGGTTCCTGGCTCCTCCCGCACGGGGACTCTGCTGAGGTGGCAGCGAGTCAGGGATGTGTCACCGACCCAGACGTGGAGTTTACTGGGTCAGTAGATGGAGGGCAGCCTGGACTCAGATCTCTTTGCTTTTTTTCCAAATGCCTGTTGGAGAAAATCTGAAGTATCCTGGGTGAGTCAGTCGTGAGTGTTGCTGTTTCCAGGCAAGGGCGTTTAAGTCACTGCCCTCCATCTTCCCTGCTGGGTTTAATTGTGATTTTAATTAGCAAGCTTGTCACTGGAGCGGAGGCGTGGCCTTTCTTGCTGGCTGTGTGGTCCTTGGTTGCCACTTGGATGGTATAATCATAAAATACTTTTTGTTTTCTTTAGTGCTTTTTCTTTCAAAAGTTCAAAGGGCTTTACCAAACCTTAACCCTTAGGGCCCTCCGTTTATATTTGGATTAAAAACTGAGTGAAGATGGGGATCTTTTGTGGCAAAGTGCTTTGAAACCCTGAGATGAAAGGGAACCCGTAAAGAGAAATTAACCTCATTTATTTTTTAAGCACCATTTTGCATGCATGTGTGGACAGATGTAATTTGAGGCAACTTGAATCGAGCCTCCTCTTTACTCTGCTTGTGACCCTCCCCGTCTCCAGCTTCGTGGAAGGACCTTTTTTTTTTTTTTTTTTTTCTTTTCACTTCTCTATTTCCCAAGCCAGGGCCTGTCTGGTGGAAAGGCTGATTCAGGTTTATAACCAACTCTGGGCCCTGCCTCCAGGCACGGCACCCCTCTGTGGCTGGATCGCCGGGAGGAGGAATCCGAAGTTCAGTACAGAAAGGAGAAAGTGAGGAGAAAGGAGGCCCCAGCCTGGCTTGGCTTCCATACCTTGCATTCCTCAGTTCATTCCGGAATTCATTAACGCACACGCAGCTTTGCACTCATAAGTGCTTGGGGGCAAGGCTAAAATCTAGTTGTACCACACTGGTCTTACCGTGCACGTGGCTAGTATATTGAAATACTCTTATATGGACTTGTAAGTAGTCATTGCCTATGCCTCTGCCACTCTTAAATATTTTGGATTTCACCCCTGCTTTGTGAGCTAGGAGAGAGAGAGTCTTCTTGGTCTCCTCTAATGCTTGGCATCGTAGCCTGCCCTGTGTTTGAAACGGGGATACTAATTGATTAGGGAGAAGAAAGGAAAGCATTCAGCTGCTTCCTTAGGCCATGGGGGTAGTAGAGGGACCAGCTCAGGATTTCCCTATAAGTGGTATTTGAGTGCTTCTAGTAAAGGAGTCAGAGCTTCAATTTTATCATTCAGTCTCTTAGGTATTTGAACGGAGAAAAAGCCCACACAAAGATCAATGACTGGATGAGGAATAAAATACGTTTCCATTTATTGACTTAGTCAAAAGTTTGACAGCCTCTGGAAGACTGGGCTGGAGGGCAAGGGCCAGGCCTGAAGCCCCACACACCTGTTATGGACTAAATGTTTGTGCCCCTCGTCCCCCCCGCCCCCCCACCTGTGTTAAATCCCTAATTTCGTGGTATTTGGGAGATAATTAGGTGTAGATGAGGTCATAAGGGTGGGACCTTCATGATGGGATTAGAGAGCCTCCCTCCCTCTCTGTCTCTCTTTCTCTCTGGCTGACCTCTTCCCCGTGCTCCCTCTCCACTGTGCACAAAGGAGAGGTCATGTGAGGACACAGCAGGAAGGTCGCATTCTGCAAGTCAAGAAGAAAGTTGTCACCAAACCCAAAACATGCTGGCGCCCTGACCTCAGAGTTCCACCCTCCAGAGCCGTGAGAAATAGACGCCTGCTGTTTCACCTGTGGCAGCCCAAGGGGACCAAGTCGGTGCCCTGCTCCTCATTCACTGGATTCTCACGATTCTCTCACATGGTAGAGATGCTGAAACAGAAGAGGCCAGTGTGCCCGAACCCACCTGTGAAGGCCAGTGGCCTAGAAACAGAGAAAACGGTCCACTTTGCTGGACACTAGAAATAACGGGCAAAGGATGGAACCTGGTCTCTGCCTTCAAGGCCCACTGCCTACCAGTGTCTCAGATTTCGACCAATCAGAGCTCCTCTTCTGGTGAGGGGGCTGAGGGGGGAGAAGATGACACCCTGTTGAGAATACATGCCCTAAGATGACCTAGAAGTCATGTTCAACCTAGTGTGCCAATTGAGCATGGGATTAAGAAATAATCATTGGATCTGGTACAGGGAGGGATACCCAACTTTCCCCGTTGAGCATGCGTGTCTCTACCTTACCCTGGGCTTTGATGGATTCAGGGAATGGCAGATGGCCCAGTCGCATGAATTCACACCGTAGGGCCATGGTTCTCTACCTTCACTACATACGGGCATCATTTGAGGTACTTTGAAGAAGATCCTGACTTCACTGGTCTGGGATGCTGGGGGCATCAAGAGTTTTTAAAGCTCCCCAAGTGAATCTAGTGCGCAGTTAAGGTTGAAAGCCACTCGGGATAACCTGAGAGTGAGAATTGGATCCATTTCATGGAGCTATCTCGTTAAATTGTGTCATAATTCTGACCTATCTCCTACTTCCCTTTGGGCCAAGGGAGTGCATTTTACTACACATCGCACATTGCACATAAGGTGTTTGCTTAGATTGCTTCGCTGATTTGTGTTTCAACAGACTTGCTGGGCCAATAAGGACAAATCAATCACTGATCCGTTACTGTGCCTGAGTTACTACCGAATGAAGTCCATGTGATTGCAAAAGTTGGGATACTGTCGTGTGCTCCTAGGCCACGTGCTCCTAGGTTCCACGTTCTGGGTCACGGATTTCTTGTGTGGCAAACACCTCATCTTCTTACTCTTATTTTAAACAAATTAAAAAATTCTTGGCAGTTAATGACAAACGAGGTACTCTAAAAGAGACGATTTTGAGGCACGACTGTGGCATTTAATCTTTTTTTTTTTCTCAAGTGTTAATTTTTCTCAAAGTTGCGTATGTACGTTGTTTTAAAAGTTGAATGAGGCTTAGTATGGCAAATAGCAATCCTTTACTTTTACCCCTTCCCCTTCCCAATTCACCCTCCCCAACAGCAAACATATTTACCCTTTCAGCTGGTTTTCTAATATTGTCCCATATGTCCGGATAACAGGCTTCCCTTGCTATTTCTTAGCAATAATCTGTTGACTTCCTAATGTAAAAGATAAGGAGTTAACTCTCTCACTCTGCCTCTGCCACACACACAAACATTTCTTCTCTGGCATCCTAATCAATGCATAGATTTTGGTTACGTCGATATTTAGTTAATCGTGTATTATTATCAGAGCTGAGCCGTGCAAGGTGGTGATCAGATTGCCTTGCTTGAATAAATTTCTTGCTTTTTTTTGGATTGAATAGTTATCTCATTTTTTATTTGCTTAATTTTTTTATGTACCTTAGGTTATTTTATCTTCAGATTGTCCCCCATCTTCTAAGATTGGGTTCAAGTGTATCAGATAATCTGTCAAATTCAACTGTTTTGGGTTGTTTTTGTTTTTTAGAGTGATTGCCGGTGGTGCGATTTGTATATGCTCCGGTCTGGACTGACCGATTGTGCTCTAGAATTGAGAGAGCTGATGTTCTAGGAGCTCCCTTCATCATCATCGAAGGGATTATCTTCACCTCTCTCCTGTGTTGGGCTTCCGGCATCTTGAGTCTCGTGTATTCCTCTTTCCTGGTTTACTCCCTCATTTTAGCGGAACATATCCTCCGGTAGCTTTCTTTTTTAAAACTATTTCTTAATTTTTTTAATGTTTATTTTATTTTATTTATTTATTTTTTTTTTTTTTGAGAGAGAGAGAGAGAGACAGAGCAAGTGGGGGAGGGGCAGAAAGAGGGGGAGCAAGAGAGAATCCCAAGCAGGCTCCCCGTTGTCAGCACAGAGCCTGACTGGGGGCTCAATCCCACGAACTGTGAGATCATAACCTAAGCTGGTATCAGGAGTCGAACGCTTAACTGACTGAACCACCCAGGTGTCCCCCTTCCAGTAGCTTTCTGAGTAAGTTGTATGGGAAGAAAATCATTTGAGGCTTTGTGTAATCAGTAACGTGTATATTCTAGCTTCGTAGTTGATTAATAGTTGGCTTAGGTACAGAATTTTAGACTGGAACTAATTTTCTTTCAGAATTTCGAAGGTGTTGATTCATCATCTTGTAGGTTTTAGGCTTCTGTGGGAAATCCAATGCCATTCTGAAAACCGACTTATATTACTTATTTTTACATTCTGAAAGATTTTGGGATCATCTCTGCTCTATTATGAAATTTCACAATAATAGGTGTCGGCATGAGTTTGTTTTCATTTATTTTATTTTCATTGTTTGTCCTGGCTTTATTTTCATTTATTTTCATTGTTTGTCCTGGCTTTTAGAGGGACTTCTCAGTTGGGGAATTAGTGTCCTTTACTTCTGGGATACATCCTTGAATTATTTCTTTGACAAGATCCTCTCATCATTTCTTATGTTCTCTCCCTCTGGAAATTGTATTACTTAGTTGTTGTATGTCCATGACTTATCTTTGTTTATTATGTTTTATTTTCTATTTTCCACCTCTGTATTTTAGTTCCACCTTCTGGGAGTTTTTCTTAAATTTATTTTTTAATTTTTCTATTGAGTTTTTCATTTCTTCTATAATGTTATTGTTTTCTTTTTTAAAAAAATTTTTTTTAACGTTTATTTATTTTTTTGAGACAGAGAGAGACAGAGCATGAACGGGGGAGGGTTAGAGAGAAGGAGACACAGAATCTGAAACAGGCTCCAGCACAGAGCTGTCAGCACAGAGCCCGACGCGGGGCTCGAACTCATGGATCACGAGATCATGACCTGAGCCGAAGTCGGCCGCCCAACCGACTGAGCCACCCAGGCGCCCCATAATGTTATTGTTTTCTAAAAGCTTTTTAAATCTTGTTTGTTTTCTCTCTTAAATAGCATCTCCTTCATGTTTCATGGATATAACATAGTTTTTTATCTAAGGATGTTAATAATATTAATTTGAAGTTTTCTCTTTTCTGTATAGTGTGTTTCCTCTGAATGGCTTCCCCCCCCCCACGATGTGTTGTTGTTATTTTCTGTGTTTTTTATATTAGAGATTTATCTTGGATGTTGGTAGTCAATGATTTTTCCACTTATGCTTCATAGTGGGGAACTCTAAAGCTGGTTGGAAGCTCTGGATATGTGTGATGCTCTAGGTTAGAGAGCCTCTGAAGTCAATGTGTTTGGGTCTTTTAAGGTGGTCAGTTTTCTCCAAGGAAGACTCTTTCAATCTCCTGCTCAGAGGAGGGCACATGTCTGATTACCAAAGTTGCTGGGGTGGAGAGTTGGATTGGTGAGGAGGAATGTCTTAGAATACTGTTAATTCCTTCACCGAATCTTGGTTTTGTCATGGACCCTGTCTGCTCTTCTGTGCCTGATATTACCCAAATAAAGAGACCCTGTGATTTACTCTTTCCAGAGAATAAACTTCCAGACTTCTGCCAGGGTAGGAGATAGGCAGCTTGCCCAAGCATGTGAAGTGGGAGAAGGGATATAGGGACGCGACTGCTTTTCAAACATCCTTCAATCAGTCCTCCTTTGTCAATATTACCTTAAAAACCTCCACCCCACGTTCATAGGGGTTCATCAATTCCTGAATTTTTTTTGGTAGGCTTCATGCCCAGTGCGGAGCCCAACATGGGGCTTGAATTCACGATCCTGAGATCAAGACCTGAGCTGACATCAAGAGTCACATGCTTAACCAACTGAGCCACCCAGGTGCCCCAATTCTGGAAACATGTAATGAATCTGAAGTTAGAGTCCCCTGTTGTTGGTTTAAGATTCAGCTTTCTTGGGTTTGCCAGTTTGACCACCAGTTGTCTATCTTCTTGTCTTCAAAATTCTGTTGCTATGGTTTCCTTCCCTGCTCCACCATTGTGGATTTATGGCTTATAAAATTACTTGTATTGTTGTTGCATTTGGGTTTTAGGAAGAATGTGTTTAATCTACCACCTTTGTATAGAAACCCTTAGATTCTCATTACTTTCACCATGTCTCAAAAAATAAGAAGACATCCCCATTTCACAGATGAGAAAATGAGACCTGATATCACAGTTACTACATGATTTAAACCTATACTCTCTGTGTTCAAATCCGTTGGTCTTTCCATTATCTCATTTTGGCCAACTTAAACCTAAAACTTAAAAAAAAAAAAAAAAAAAAAAAAAAAAAAAAAAAAAAGGTGGTCATGATATTTCAGTTTCTCTAGAGCAAATTATGAGGCAAGATGATAATTGCTGGGGTGGGGGGGGGGCACATGGATGGCTTAGTCGATAGACCGTGCAACTCTTGATCTTGAGGTTGTGAGTTTGAGCCCTACATTGGGTGTAGAGATTACTTAAAAAAATAATCTTAAAAAAAATATGATAATTTCTGGGCAAGATAATGATTTGAAATTTAACGGTTATTAAACGCAAATAACATGTTAAGGCTGTGTAGGCCTGGTTTCCTGTCTTGAAGATCAACAGGAAAACAGTCTTCGAAATATCTCCTTTCTGCGTATAAATGTCTTCATGGAAACTCTGGGCAGTTTGGCGTTGTTCACTGCTTTAGCCATGTTGGGTTATTGATTTTCAGTGTTGGGTGTTTTGTTTTTATTTATTTTTAATCTGGAAGTTACATGATTTTCTTGAAAAGAAAAGTTTTGTATATGTTTTCTGGCTCTGAAAGATGCTTTTGTAACCACAAAACAAATATTCCTTTACTTACTGATTCCCCTCCACACCTCTTCACAAGCATGCGTATTTTAAATGGCATTATTTATAGCAGAGTCACTGAGAGAGCTATAAAGGGCTTAATGAATGTACTAAATGTGTTTCCAAAAGTAATTTCCAATTCTTATCCATGTCAGCAATGACAGTTGTGTGAATGTTTACAAGGTATTCATAGGTCAAATGTTGAGACTTACCATTTGGTAGTATCTCTTAGGTGGCTTTAACCTGTATTGGTAAAGGCACTTTAACCCATACTGGTAAAGGTCTTTATCAACTGGTATTCCATCCTTGTCTAAGAACTAAGTTTAAAATGAGTGTCCTTTTGAGCAGCCTAAATTTGTTCTGCTTCTTGATTTTGTCCATGGAAAACCCTTTCAGTTGCTTTTAGGTCTGGCTTTCTTCTGGGCTTGGCGTTTCAGATTTGGTTCCAATCTGTGAATGACTCTAACCAAAGTAATGGGTTTAAGCTTCATTTTTAACTGGAGAGACAACAATTCTATCATGCTTCAGGTCATAAGTCTTGTTGCCAAAAAGTTTCACAAGTGACAGTAATTATGTATTTATGATTTATTGGAGAGTTTGAGTGTTCCAGAATAATACGAGTTGGAAAGTGAACACTTTAGGGCAAAAGGTAAAATGACACAGAGAGGCTCTTCCAATCCTCTTAGGCTATTTGTCCTCTTAGGAGGTGTGTGTGTGTGTGTGTGTGTGTGTGTGTGTGTTTTCTGGACTTAGAGAAACTATAATTATTTGTCTATCAGCTTCAATAGTGAACTTCTGGTCCCAAAATTAAATGGCCAACATTGCTGTGCTCGGGAGAGTTAAAGCTCCTGAACAATTTTCTATGTCTTTGATCTGAGACATTTTTATGAGCAGGCACAGGGCTCCCGAATGCATCATACAATTGGATTGAAGCCTGGAAATTCACCTCGGTGTGTTTGAACAAACTGTAGTCCATGAATGCCATATTTTTTATATTGGAACATTCCTTTCCTTTTTTAAAGGGACTCAGCATCTATCTTATCCCTTTTCCACATTCTTGAATAGTTGGAATATCACTCTCTAAAGTCTTTTTCAAAAACTTTACTTTCATCCTTTTACAAGGGTAGAAAAAAATAAATCAAGAAGGTATCTGAAATTCAAATAGCATTTAAAAATTATTTTTAGCTTACAGATTCCTTTTTCTCTGTCTCTGTCTCTGTCTCTCTCTCTTTCTCTCGTACACACACACACACACACACAGAAGTCCATGCACACATACAGATCCTGTACGTGTTATATGAGTCATATTATTAAGGTGGTTAACACTGTCAAATGAGCACACCACAATCTATTTATTACACAGGTATTATAGGAGTACACATCTATTCTGCTTTAGTTGATCATATAGTGACATGAACTACATTGATATGAGAGGACAGATCAGATAGAAAATAGTGGATATCGTATATTTGCAAAATAACTGCAAAAATTCATTCATCAACCTTTTGAATATTTCCCAGATGTACTAGACTCTGTCCTAGACTTTTGGAATATAAAGACGAAAAACATGAGATATCTGCCTTATGTAAGAGACTGAGGTATAAACATAAATTACAGTTCATGAGAAAGATTAGAGATATTTGAATAATGTGTTAGGGAAATGCTATAGACTGAATGTTTGTGTCCTCCAAAATTCATGTGTTGAAATCTGAACCCCAATGGGGATTTGGTATTTGGATGTGGGGTGTTTGGAGGTGATTAGGTCATGAGGTGGAGTCCTCACGAGTCATAAAAGAGATCTTATTCCCCTGCTACTTCTCCCATGTAAGGACATAGCAAGAAGACAACTATCTATAAACCACACACCACATCTGCCAGTGCCTTGACCTTGGAGTTCTGAGTCTCTACAACTGTAAGAAATAAACTTCTGTTGTTTATAAGCCACCAAGTCTATGGAACTATGTTACAGCAGCACAAACTAAGACGGAGAACAAAAAATTAAGCAACTATTCTGCCTGATGGGGGTTTTACTGAAAGGAATCATTTCAGTTAAAACTTGAAGTGTGGGTAGAACCAGCCTGGCTAAGAAAAGGGTGGGGTACATTCCTAGAAGAGGTCCCATAGCATGTCCACAAGGACTGATCAGATTTCATTTATAAGATGGGCAAAGTATAAGCTGATTGATTTTTATACACTGAATATTTATATTTTTGGAGCCATTCTTGGAGTCATCTTGGATTTTTCTTTCTCGCACATACCATATCCAACCTATTGGTAAATGTTATTGGGAAAAAGTCTATACTCTATGTTCAAAATACATCCCAAATCAGACCATTCCTCCCTATCTCCGTGACTACTAGCCAGATCCAGGTCACCATCATCTCTTGCCTAGGCTACTACAAAAACATCTTGGTTGGTTGTGTTGGTTTTCAGTTGCTGTGTGACAAATTACCACAAAGTGGGTGACTTCAAATCACACACATTTATGTGTCACTGTTTCCATGGATTAGGAGTGTGGAAATAACTGGATACTCTGCTCAGGGTCTAACAGTCTAATCAAGATGTGGGCAGGCTGCATTCTTATCTGGAACCCACCTCCGAGTTCTCACAATCCATTGGCAAAATTCAGTTCCTTGCGGTTATAGAACTGAGAGCCGGTTTCTTACTGGCTCCTGGCTGGGGACTGCCCGTAGGTCCTAGAGGTCTCTCATAGTTCCCTGACACAAGGCCCACTCCATAGGCCATAGGCGGTTTGCTTCCTAAATATAGTCAAGAGCAGATCTCACATTCCAGTCTGCTAAGATGAAGTCTTAGAAAATGTAACATAATGAAGACAGTGGCATCAGATTTGTCATATTTTGTTCATTAGAACCAAGTTATAGGTTCTGTGTACATTCAGGGGAGAGTCCCAGACAAGAGCACGACTCATATTCGAGGTCAGCTTAAGGTGCGTCCACCACAGTGGTATCGCAACTTCCGTACATGCCCTCCTACAGTTCATTCTCCATGTAGCAGCCAGAATGATCCTTTGAAAATGTAAAACTCATAATGTCATTCTCTTGCTTACAACTCTCTCCTGGCTTAGAATAAAGCCAATAAGATCATGCGTGTATAATCACTGGCTACCTCACTTGCTTCATTTTTTGCCGGTCTTCCCTTGTTTCTTTCTCTTCAGCCAAATGGGAATCTGTCGCTCCTGAACCAAGCACACCTCGGCATGAGCGTCTTTGCATTTGTTATCTTATCCACCTCAAACACTGCCCCAGCAGATGCTTAGGACGTAAATTTTCTTTTCATTTAGGTATCTGTTCTAATGTCACTTCCTCAGAGAGCACTTCTCAGAATCCCCTAATCTAAAATAGCCCCTCCATTATGCATCTCTACATATTTCCCCTACCTTATTTTTTTTCCTAGCCCTTATCTCTCTATATATTTTAGAATGTACTTATTCACTTATTCATGGGCTGTCTCTCCCACTAGAACTCAAACTTCATGAGGACAAGGACCTTATCTATTTCATTCTGTGTTGTTTTCCCAAGCTTAAATCATTGCTTGGTATAAAGTTGGCTCTTAATATCTTGTACGTGAGTGAATAATGAAAGGATTTAAGACACAAAACAAAACTCTTCAAAAATATCTTATTATTATTGAGAATATGTTGAAGTTTTCAAGTAAGCAGTGACTAAACTCAAAACCATACCATGATATCTTTCTCATGATTTGGTTTTATCAGAATAGTGAAGAATAATCAATATCTCAAAAGAGATTTAAGGTCACCTGGTAACTTTAAAGTAGTTGATGTTTCTTAGTTGTGAACAATTCAGACTAGCATTAGTAATAGTGATAAAACCTGACATTAACAAAAGAAGGCAGTGGCACAATAAGAGAAAAAAGACATGAGACATGTAGAAAACAAATAGCAAATTGGAAACTGTAAATCCTATCTTATCATTAATGACATTAAATGTAAATGATTAAACACTCCAATTAATAGGAAGACATTGGTAGAATGGCCATTTTAAAATGATCCAAGTATAGTCTGTCTAGAAGCAACAACCTTTAGATTCAAGACACAAATAAGTTAATAGTAAAATGATAGAAAAAGATATACCATTCAAAGTGTAACCAAAAAAAAACGAGAGTAGCTATATGAATATCAGACAAAATAGACTTTAAGATACAATTGTTACTAAAACAATTGTTACTAAAAACAATGTCCTTTTTTGGACATTTTATAATGATAAAAGGGTCAATGCATCAAGAAGATATAATAATTAGAAACTTAAATACACATAATTGTCCCCAAATTCATGAAGCAAAAAAGCAAAAATGTAAGCAAAAATAGAAAATTCAATAGTAATAATGGGAGACATCAAAATCCTGCTTTCAATAATGGATAGAACAACTGGACAGTAGATCACAATGGAAACAGAAGATTTAAACAATACCGTGAACCAGCCTGACAGAACAGACATTTATAGAACACCCCAAAATACTAAAAACACATCTTTTCAAGGGAACATGGAATATATTCCAAGATAGACCAATATATGAAGCCATAGAAGGAGTCTCAAAACATTTGAAAGGATTGAAATCACACAAAGTATGTTTCCTGAATACAATGAAATGAAGTTAGAAAATAATAATGGAAGAAATTTTGGAAATTCCCGTTTATAAATTAGTCTGTTGGAAATCAATATGCTTATAAATAATGGATAAAAGAAAAAAATCATATGAGAAATTAGGAATAATTTTAGATAAATGAAAACAAAAACACAGAATACCATAATTTATGGTATACTTAGAAGGAAATTTATAGTTTGAAATGCTTATATTAAAAAAGAGCAAGGGCGCCTGGGTGGCTCAGTCAGTTAAGTGTCCAACTTCGGCTCAGGTCATGATCTCCCAGTTGGTGAGTTCAAGCCCTATGTTGGGCTCTGTGCTGTCAGCTCGGAGCCTGAAGTCTGCTTCAGATTCGGTGTCTCCCTCTCTCTCTGCCCCTCCCCTGCTCATGCTCTGTCTCTCTCTCAAAAATAAATAAACATTAAAAATAAAGTTTAAGAAAGAGTAAAGCAGGGCGCCTGGGTGGCTCAGTCGTTTGAGCGTCTGGCTCTTGATTCAGTTCAGGTCATGATCCCAGGGCTGTGGATCGATTGAGCCTCCATGTTGAGCGTGGAGCCTGCTTGGGATTCTCTCTCTCTGCCCCTCTCCCCTTCTCATGCTCTCTCTCTAAAATAAACTTAAAAAAATTTTTTTTTAAAAAGGAAAGCTATTAAATCAATAAGCTACCCTTCTGCCTTAAGAAACTAGAAAGAGATTAACCTAAACCCAAAACAAGCAGAAGGAAGAAAATGATAAAGATTACAACAGAAATAAATGAAACAGAGAATAGAACAATGAAGGAAATGTTAAAAATCTAAAATTTGGCTTTTCAAAAGTATCATCAAACTTTTAAAAATTTAGCCAGGCTGACACAGAAAAAAAAGGGGAGGACTCAGAATACTAAAACCAAGAATGAAAGAGGTGATGTTATTACCAACCTTTCAGAAATAAAAAAAAGAGTATAAGGGAATACTATAAACAATTGTCAACAAATGAGATAACCTACATGAAATGAGTAAATCACTACAGTGCCAAGAAAAGTCAGTGGGAAAAGAATAGTCCAGTTCAACACATGGTGCTAGATCAACTGGTATCCCTGTGCAGAAGAATGTATTTGGCCATCTATTTCATACCATATACAACAATTAATTCAAAAGAAATCAAAGACTTAAATATAAGAGCTAAATCTATAAAACTCTTAGAGGAAGCATAGGTGTAAATTTTCATGACCTTGGATTAGGCAACAGTTTCTTAGATATGGTGCATAAAGCATAATCCAACAAAACATAAATAAATTGGACTTTATAAAAATTAAAAAGTTTTATGCATCAAGAAGTGATGAGACAGCCTCCAGAGTGGTTAAAGTTTTTGCAAATCACGTATCTGATAGGGGTTTGGTATCCAGAATATATGAAGAACACCTATAACTCAATCATAAAAAAGACAGATAACCTAATTAAAAACCGAGTCAGGGTCAGAAATTTCTTCAAGGCACCTACGTGGCTTAGTCAGTTGAGTGTCCGACTCTTGATTTCAGCTCAGGACATGATACCAGGGTTGTGAGAATGAGCTCTGTATAATGCTCCACAATGTGCATGGAGTCTGCTTAAGATTCTCTCTCTCCTTCTTCCCTTCTCTCCCGCTCATGCACACACACTCTGTCTAAGAAAGAAAGAAAGAAAGAGAAAGAAAGAAAGAAAGAGAAAGAAAGAAAGAAAGAAAGAAAGAAAAAGAAAGGAAGAAAAAGAAAAAGAAAGAAAGAAAGAAAGAAAGAAAGAAAGAAAAAGAAAGAAAGAGAAAGAAAGAAAGAGAAAGAAAGAAAGAAAGGAAAGAAAGAAAAAGAAAGAAAGAAAGAAAGAGAGAAAGAAAGAAAGAGAAAGAAAGAAAGAGAAAGAAAGAAAGAGAAAGAAAGAAAGCAAGCTTTTCAAATAACATATACAAATAACCATTAAACACATAAAAAGATATTCAACTCAGTCACTAGAGAAATGCAAATCTACAACACAATGAGAACTACTTAACACCCACTAGAATGACTATAATCAACAAGTTGGACATTAACAAGTGTTGATGAGATTATAAAGAATTTGGAACACTTACAGATTGTTGGTTTGAATGAAATGGTACAGCTGTTTTTGAAAATAGTTTGGTAATTCCTCAAAAGGTTACATGTAGAGTTATTATGTCACATAGCAATTCCATTCCCAAGCACATACCCAAGAGAATTGAAAACAGATATTCACACAAAAACTGGTACAACAACGTTCAAAGCATCATTATCATAATAGCTAAGAAATGGAAACAATTCAAATGTCCATCAACTGATAAATGGATAGAGATGTGATATATCCATACAATGGAGTATTATTCACCTATGAAAAGGGATAAAATACTCTACAATGTACAATACAAACAAACCTTAAATACGTGCTAAATGAGAGGCAACACACACAAAAGGCCACATATTATAAGATTTCATTTATATGAAATTCCCAGGACATATAGATTAATAGAGATACAAAGGAAATTTTTAGTTTCCAGAGGCTGGCAGAAGGAGGGAATGGGGAATGACTGCTAATGTGTGTGCAGTTTCTTTTAGGGGTGATGAAAAATTCTTGAGTTAATGATGGATGTGTAACCTTGTAAATTTACCAAATGCCTTCAACAGTACACTTTTACTTTTCTTATTTTTTAATTATTTTAGAGCAGGGAGAGGGGAAAAGCGAGGGAAAGAGAGGGAGAGAGAGAGAAAGAGAGAGAGAGAGAAGGGGGAGAGACAGAATTTTAAGCAGTCTCCACCATCAGTGTGGACCCCAATGGAGGACTCATCCCATGACCATGGGATGATGACCTGAGCTGAAATCAAGAGTTGGACGCTCAACCAACGAAGCTACCCAGGCACCCTTGAACTGTACACTTTGAAAAAGCTAATTTGATGGTACGGAAATTATATGTTGAGTGAAAAAAAGAAGAATCTATGGGGCGCCTGACTGGCTCAGTCTGTGGAGCATGCAACTCTTGATCTCGGGGTCATGAGTTCAAGCCCATGTTGGGTTTAGAGTTTACGTGAAAAATAAACAAAAAATAAATAAAATTTAAAAGAAGAATCTATGGGGCGCCTGGAGGGTGTCATGTCTACTCACCTCTCTGTCTCTGTCTCTATTTTCCACCCTTGGTTCCCACCTCCCACCTCTTCTTTCTCTTCTTGCTTGTTCCCTTTCTTCTTACCTGGCCGCAATGTGGAAATAAAATATGTTGTAAAGCATTTCTGTAAAAATTACATACTTTTTTGCTTTCTTTGCTTGGCTGGAAAGAAAGTGATTTTGATGCTTAATATTTCTTTAAGGAAAAACAACTCTAAATTAATTACAAGGTTGATTTTGCTTTAGGGGATATAGCCAGTAATTAAAAAAAAAGATTATCCACCCATGCTATATGAGTAGTTATAAATAATTGAAGTAAGATACTTTCACGAACATTAAAAAGTGATTTGTAAATATAAGCAGACACTACTGGTAAACACTGATAATATCTAGTGTAATGATGTTCACCAAAGTTTCTTAATTATAATTTGGCTCTTCTATGTGTAGACACGCCTGAGTTAACCATTTATGCTACAAAGTAAAAGCCTCCTACTCAGATGGTTTCATTTGACTCATATAAACCTGATCACATTTTCCCTCTGGAATGTCCTTTCTGAACTAAAACAAAAAAAAATACAATATGGGTTGTAAGCTCTTCTCTTGCGAAGCCATCTTCAGAATGACCAATTATTCTTTGTCATTCATCTGGAAGAGTGAGTAAGTACAAAAAGAATACCATTAGCCACAAAGTTGTCATCTTCTTCAAATAAAAGTCTGATCTCTGGCTTGAATGTTGAAACGGAAGATTCACTGTTTTCTTGTGTGGTGGGTCAAGAGAAATGATTTTTGTTCTCAACTGTCATTTTATGGAACGAGCGTATTCCGTTTGTTGATGAAACGTTAAGAAAACGAACCGGTTAAGTTTCACAGGACTTGGTGATTGAAATTCTAGTGCCCAGAGTAGTGGTGTCAGAGTGATGAGGCATCCAGATAATGATCTCAGAAACCTTCCCAAACAATGTGACTGCTTCATTAGAAGGGGAAGGGGGAGGGAGGAAAGATGGACTTAATGCTCCAGTCAGCTCCTAAGAGGCCACCTATCCTGTCTTGGAGAGACAGAGTGCTTCACTGTGGGGCCTGTTTTGGTGCATGGGTACAACTATCACTGAAAGATTAGAATTACTATTAGATATTAAGTATTAGGGGCTCCAAGGAGAGCTGAAGAAGGTGGACTTCCATTGACTGGCTCTAGCAGTCACCCAGGTGGCACCTTTAAGACCCGCACCCCCCACCCCCCAGCCTGGATTGAGAAGCTTGGTATTTGCTTATCTTCCTTAAACTGCACAAAGGCTCTGTGTCTGGGTATGCAAAAATGAGTTCCCTCTTGTTCCTGAGCATAGAGTTAGACTATATTTCCCAGTCTCCTCTGTAGTTCCCTGTGGTCACGAGACTGAATGCTAACCAACGGATAGGAATTGGATATGCGCCCTCCTTGCTCCGTTTCTTCCTTTATTGATTGGATGCTGTAGAAGGTGAGGCCTTGGGGGAGGGGAGAGCCACATGCTACAGCAGAACACAATACAAAGGGGCTTGAGCATGGAGGAGAGCTGTCCACCACCCAGAAAGAGTTTAGGTGAGCAAGAAACAGGCTTTTATTAGGCTTGAGTATTATACACGTTGGGGTCTATTTACTACAAATGCTAGCATGACCCTAACTAGCAAGGGATCTGAATGCTAGCAATCGATGGACTTCAACAACAGATGTCCAACAAACACATAGGAAACACCATTTCAGAAATGTAACCCTCTTGCCCTTTCTTCCTTTTGTTTCTCATTTTTCATTTGTCATTGGCTTACTTCCTATTTTTGTTTTGGTTTTAATTAGTTAATTGGTAGTAAAATTTCCTCTTTAAACCTTGTCCCTCACCTCTACCCTCACCCACCCCACAAATATGATTGAATTTGGAAACGGTTATCAGGGAAGATTTTCATAAATTCTCCGAGGATGAGAATGGGAGTGTTAGGGGAGGCTAGTTGAGGAGAAGAAGTGTGGTGATGAATGGAGGAGAGCCTAAGGAGCGTTTAGGATATTTGAATTACTTCCATCACAAGGATGGTGAGAAGAAGGCTGCTCATTAGGGACCATGGTGGATTACTTTTGAGGATGCTAGGTTTTGAAATTCTCATTCAATAGAATGAACTTTGTTTACAGCATGAACAGCCAGCCTGGTAGCAGGAGCCAACCTTATTCTGCAGTTAAAGAAATAATTTTATTTGTTTGTAAGATTTTATTTACTTATTTTTTAAATGTTTATTTATATTTATTTTGAGAGAGAAAGAAAGAGAGAGAACCTGCAGAGGAGGGGCAGAGAGAGTGTCTCAAGCAGTCTCTGTGCTGTCACGGCGCTCAGTCTCACAACTTTGGGATCCTGATCTGAGCCTAAATCAACAGGTGGACGCTTAACCAACCGAGGCACCCAGCCCCCGCCCAGTAAGATTTCATTATTAAGTAATCGCTGCACCCAACACGGGGCTCGAACTTACAATCCAGAGATCAAGCCAGGCACCACAAGAAATAATTTATTTTAAATTGTTTTATTGACCTGTATACAGATTAAAATATGAACTTTTTTTTTTTTTTAAGTAGGCTTTGCACCCAGCACAGAGCCCAATGCGGGGGGTGAACTCATGACCCTGAGTTTAAGACCTGAGCTGAGATCAAGAGCCAGACACTTGGGGCACCTGGGTGGCTCACTTGGTTGAGCGTCTGACTCTTGATTTTGGCTCAGGTTATGATCCCAGGATCTTGGGATGGAGCTCTGTGGTGGGCTTTGCAGAGTGTGGAGCCTGCTTAAGATTCTCTCTCTCCGCCCCCCTCCCCCACTCACTCAAGCACATGCTCTCTCTCTGAAATAGAAGAAAAAAAAAGTCGGACGCTTAACCCACTGAGCCACCAAGGTACCCCAAACATTTTTTTTAATGTGAACCATTAAAATAATTTTTTTTAATTTTTTTTAAAGTAATCTCTATACCCCATGTGGGGTTAGAACTTACAACTCTGAGATCAAGAGTCACATGCTCTACGAACTGAGCCAGCCGGGTGCCCCCAAATGTAGACCTTTTTATTAAAAACACACAATTATTTACAATTAAAAACACAATCTTTGAAGCACTGAATAATGAGACAAGTGTAAATCATTTTTTATTATAAGAAAGCTGAGTCAAAATTCAGGAAATATGTGTTGAGCTCCTTTTATATGTCAGCTGTATGTTTTCTATGGTTCAACCCAACCTCTGCATTTTATTTTTCTATACATTTTAGGTAGTAATACATAGAAATATATACTGGCACCTGGTAAGTTTTGTGACACCATCTTATATATACTAGGCAGAGTATACAAATGACAGTAAATTTAAATGAACACATTTTTAATCCTTCTTGATCTTCTAATTTTATTGAGAAGTGTCAGGGGTCAGGTTCCTGGGAAACAGACTCTGAGACTCTTAACATTTTCGGACAGAAGTTTCATTAGAGGGTGCTCTCGGGAACAATACTGGCGAAGAGTAAGAAAACAGAAGGAAACGCAAAAGGAGAGGTGAACCACAGTCCAATTGCAAAGAGGCCTCAGCTGATCCTACGTTGAGCTTGGGAGCTGGAATGATTCTTCAGAGTTGCTCCAAACTGAGACAACTGGTCTGAACATTTTTGGATGCTGGTTGTCCCCGGGGCAGAGTATAACCTGGGGCAAGGTAGTTTCCTTCAGCTCAGGACAATTCCCCGAAGAGGAACTGAGTTGTGAGCCATTCGCAGCCAATATGCCTGAGCCAGAGCTGTGAGTTCCTTGATCCCAGAAGGATCGGTTGGGCACACAGCAGCCACTGTATACACATTATGTGTGATTACATCATCATGTCAGAAAAAGAGAACGGTGACAGGATAGAAATAAACAGAGGGAGAAAAGTGAATAAAAAGGGAAGAGAAGAAAAAAACAATAAATCAGTATTTGGGGAAAATGGAAAATAAAGAATAGAAAAAAATTCAATAAAATAAAAAATAACCTTAGCACCAGTTCCAGGTACTGACTATGATTTCGCAACACAGCACATTCCAGTTGAATGTAGGCATTAAAATGGCTAAGGTCACTTGGTACATCAGAAATAGTTATGGAAAGCACCTGTGAATCATGATTCAGAGGCTTGTACCATAACCTTCAAAGCACATTAAAATGACTGGAAATGCATTCTGTCCAACTACTTAACCAGCAGAGGTCATTCAGTCAGAAGAACACTTTCAGAGCATGAAAAAGCAAGTTTGATGACTATTGACGCTGTTAAGTTTCGCCAGTTTGAGTCTTGGCTTATTTATGAGTTATTAACTTAAAAAAATTTTTTTTAATGTTTATTTATTTTGGAGAGAGAGACAGACAGAGCATGAGTGGGGGAAGGACAGAGAGAGAGGGGGAGACACAGAATCTGACACAGGCTCCAGGCCCTGAGCTGTCAGCACAGAGCCCGACGGGGGGCTTAAACTTGGAAATAGTGAGATCATGACCTGAGCCGAAGTCGGACGCTTAAGCAACTGAGCCACCCAGGCACCCCATGAATTAACTTTTAATCATCCCATGGGTGACTCAAAAATTATGTATATTTGGCTTTGGAGTTCATGATAAGAATTTGGTCACGAGTAATGGCTGCTCCTGGGCATATTGATTCTCCTAAACTTCAGGCTTGCTTTGTGCCAGGTGAGCAGCCTCTCTGGGCTTAAGGAAGTGGCCTCGGGGACAGAGAGGTAGCCTACAAATTAACCCTGAGTATAGCACCTGTGCAGAAATATAGACATAGATATAGAGATATATGCAGAAACCTGTCATTGTGGCCCCTGCTACACTGATGGTCCTAAATATATTTTTCTTTTTATGAAATTAAAGTTGGTTTCCATCGCCGAGGATGTGCCAAGCTGTGGCCAGGAGAGAGAGAACCCAAACAAGAGGAAATCATTCTGAGATCCAACATTTGGTCATGGGCTAGGCACAGGGGAGAGACTGAGAGCTGATGGTGGCTTGACCGGGCCAATGCTGTAGGAAAAGTCCTGTGAGTGAGAGTCCGTGAGGACACCTTCCTCGGTTCATTCATTTGGACCATAAGACTCCTGAGCTGGAGAATAATAGCAGAGTGGAAAGTTTTCAGGTGGCTATTACCTTGGTCCTGTGCCAGGTGGATTACTCACTGCTCACAAAGCTCCAGCTGGTATTTACCCCCCAACAAAAGGGGAAAGGAAAGAGAAAAGTTCTTGGTTTTAACGTCACGGTGGGCATAAAGCATGAATGATAAGACAACGGGATGGGGAAAATGAGAAAAATTTCCCCTGGTCCTGGTTTATTTTTATGACGGGATATCAATTATTTCTACCCCTTTAGGGAACATAAGAATCTAAAGTGTTTTCATTCTTTAACTAAATTTTGTTTATTAACCTCATATCTGAGGAAATAACATTTAATCAGCTCACTTCCTGAAGGGCTTGTTTCATATCCTTGACTCAGATTACTGCTGTGTGATCACGGACAGCTTTAGTCTTTCCTCCCACAGGGAGCTGAAGAGCAATTCTGTGGCTCCCAATACACACAATAAACCCCAGAACAAGAACTATCCTGACCCTGAACATCCTCTTTTGTTTTAACGAAGAAAATGCCTCCCAAATTTAATCTGTAAAAAAAAAAAAAAAAAAAAAAAAAAAAATCAGCCAGGATCATGTTACCAAAGAGGAAGATGTTTAGTTAACTCATTTATTTAACAAATCTTCATGCAGCTTATGTACAATGTACAGAATGCTGAGAGGGAGGTGAAAATGAGTAGGCCATGTTGGCAGTCCTTCCAGAACTTACTGGTATTTAACACAGAAGGCATGAAAGCAATTGATTATAATCCAACAAGAAATGAAACAGTGGTCTGATATCCTGTGAGAAATTAATGGTGCTGACAGCCCTTCTCTCATTAAATATTAGACCGCTTCTATTTCACACCATATTATTCAGCAGTTGTTAAAATTCTACCCTCAATGGTTTCCTACGACTTTCCCAACTCCATGCTAAGCTTCTCAAGGTCAGGAAGGAGATCTGGAGAGCTGTGTTTCCTGAACTTCCCTGTGTCCGGCAAGCTCCTCCCACCAGCTCTTATCCTCCTACAGCCCTTGCCAAACTAAACTGCTTAGCAAATTGGATTCACGACTGCAAAATGACTTTCGAAACTATCAATCACTTTTATTGCACCTGACAGACAAGCTGGCGACTCCTAAAATACGGTAGACAATTCATGTCCTCAAAAAGTAGGCACATTGAGCGTGTTAGGATACCATCTTCCCAACACTCATCAGCGCACGGTGCTTTCCTATGTGCACAGGCCTAAGGATTAAGCACAGGCATACATCTTGTGGTTTTTCCAAGAGGCTGAAACATCTGTCTCCATATTTTACCTCTGGTCCATTCGTGGATTGCTCAGATAACATTCCTCAGGGGTACTATATGTGCTTTGCAGAGTCAGTTCTTCTGTGATGAAGGGTGTAGAATGAATGCTGATCATGGGCTCCAGAGCAAGTGGCAGGCCTCAGTGCTGTGTGACAGTTCTAGAACAGTGAGGGGTGGGAGCCTGTTGCTGATCTGGTTTAGGCTTCCTAAAGAGACACGCTCAATGCAGGCTCAGCCTGCTGTTCTGTTTGATGCCTCTGGTGCCCCGCTTTCCCATGGATATTGAAACGAGTTCTGTATGCCTCAATCTCTGGAATCATAGATCGTTCTCATCCCAGTGTGAGCCCCTGTAGATGTCTAGTGCCTCCCATATCTCCAAACTGTCCTCTGCTTCTTCTCCTTTGATCCTGCCTGACTGCTCTCCCTACCAAATGTCCTGCCCTTTGGAATTTTTCTTCTTCCTACTTGAAACTTTTCTTCTTCCCATTGCAACCTGAGTGACTTTACAGAACACATTTCTGATCGAGTCACTGCCTTAATCCCTCGAAATGGCTCCCCATTGTTCTCAGAAAGCTCCCAACCGCCACTTGCCAGCCCTGAGTCATGTGTTCCCACTCTAGCCAACCTTTTCAGGTTCTGAGGTGCCCCCATGCTCTCCACCCCTAGCTTTCCAAGTGTCTGTCTGCACTCTACTTCTGGTTTTATTTTTTCTATACATTAGGTCTCACTTAGCAGTCTCTGTCTTTGGAATTCCTTCCTTGACTGCCAGACTGAAGTTACCAGTATTCACATCGGTGCTCTTATACACTGCAGGTAAGTTCCTCTTTCCTTGTCTGTTCTCTCTGTTAGACAGAAAGGTCCGTGGGACAGGCAGCCTTTGTCTTGTTCATGTTGTAGACTTACTGCCCAGAACACAGTGGTTTCTTAATTGGGCCAGCTTCACTGGCACTTGGGAGGGAGTTTCGGTTTTAATACCCATCAGTTGCTGTCTTGAACTTTTTTTTTAAGATTTTATTTTTAAGTAATCTCTATACCCAATGTGGGGCTCAAACCCACAACTCCAAGATCAAGAGTTGCACACTCCACCGACTGAGTCAGGTCACCCCTTGAATTTTTTTAACCATTTGTCTTTGGGTTTATGTTTTGGAACCCTGGTCCCACTCCCTGGGATGTTCCCTGCTGTACCCAGTGACCACTGCCCCTCCCCCCCGCCACCGCCTCCCCCATTCCCCTTCCCACACCAGGCTTGGTGCAGAACAATGAGGGATTGGTTGGATTCTCGTGCCTACATGTGGAGTCAAGCACAGAGTCTGTGGTGCCCGTGAGGCTCGGCACTCTCTGTGAGCACCCAGGCGTCCAAATGAGTACAATGCTGAGTAGCAAATAAAAAACACAATGGCAGGTTGAGAAGAAGTCCACAGAGAAAAGAAAACACTTTTTCCCCCTGCTTCTGGAACAAGGGATTTTGCATCTTCATTTTTCACTAGGCCCTTTAGATTATTTAGCTACTCTTGGCTCTCAACGAATATTTGTTGAACAGCTGAATCAAAGAAATTTGATGAACCAAATGCATATTTTTTTTTTCCGCAAGCAATTACCCAGAGAGATTTTCCAACGGGGTGGTCATTTCCTAAAACTTTTTGGGACTTCTTTCTGAGAAAGTCATTCATTTGTTCAGCAATTATTTTTTGAGTAGTTACTATGTGCCAGGTTCTCGTGTGCAGCAGTGAACTATTTAGATAAGGTTGCAGAACATCTTTACCCTTAGAATTGCTTTGTTGTGGATTTACTTTTCTAAGGAAGCAAAAGTCTCCAGGGACAACATCTGCTGAGTACAGTGGACCATAAAACTACATAGTAACCACTTGGGAGCTCTTGGGACTAAAATCAACTTTATAACTATGCAACCATAAATTAGAAACATTGGGTTTCTTATGTGAGTAAACTGATTCTGAAGATAATTCCCAAATATAAATTTCAAAACCATTTTGAATTACTTTTAATAAATGAAGAGTATCTCAAGGTGACTACTTATTTCCTTTTTATTAAAATGTTTTATTTATTTCTTTTAATATTTATTGGTTTTGAGAGAGCTAGAGAGAGCGAGCGGGGGAGGGACAGAGAGAGAGGGAGGCAGAGAATCCCAAGCAGGCTCGTGAGCTCCCAGAGATCCAGTACCGTGAGATCATGACCTGAGATCAAGAGTCACAAGATGCTTAACCAACTGAGCCACCCAGGCACTCTAAATGAGTATTTTTTTCAAATGCTTTTTATGCATCTACTAAAATGGTTATACAATTTTTCTCTTTTATTCTATTAATGTCATAAATTTACATTGACTGATGTTTAAATGTCAACTCAACCTAGCAGTCTTGGGATAATCCCGCTTGGTCATGATATATTATCCTTTTTACATATTGCTGGATTTGACTTGCTAATTTTTTTTAAAGTTTATTTATTTATTTTGAGAGACAGAGAGAGAGAGAGAGAGAGAGAGAGTGAGAACAAGCGGGGAGGGGCAGAGAGAGAGTGGGGGACAGGGGATCCAAAGAGGTCTCCGCGCTGACAACAGTGAGTCAATGTGGGGCTTGAACTCAGGAACTGTGAGAGCATGACCTGAGCGGAAGTGGGACGCTCAACCTCAACCAACTGAGCCACTGGGGCACCACCCCCCTGCCCCGCCCCAATCCTGCCCCAGTGACTATCTTGAAGCAGCAATTACGATTTACACATAGAAGCTCTGGGTAAATAAATAAATAAATAAATAACAAATTAAATAAATAAATGTAGAAGCTCTGGAATTAATACATTTTTTTCCAAGAAAGTATTGTTTTTGGTAATTTCTATTTTTTTTATTTTCTTAAACATACTTTTTCATCTAGTTTCGTATGCAAAAGGAATTTGCAGGTGATCTGAATGTGGTTATTAGTAATAACCTGCTTCTATGATGACATTGTTCTTACGATCTTTACCATGAATTGTTCGCTGCTTTGTTACAACTTCTAAATTATGGTTTTGTTCATGATCTTTGGAACCCAGTGATAACCTACTTATTTTATAATACCTTTCCTATGTAGGCTGGCCCTTATTAGCAGTGTTATCTTAACCTCCTTGTGCCTTGGTTTCCTCATAGAATTGTAGTGGGGACTAAATAAATTAACATACGCAAAGACCTTAGAATACTACCTAGCATATGGTAAATGCCACATTAAGATTTTTATTACAATAATTATTATTATCTGGCCTTATGCATCTAGGCCAGGAACAGGCAAACTTTTTCTCTAAAGGGGCAGACAGTAGATATTTAGGGCTTTGTGGGTCAGATGATCTCTGTCACAACTGCTCAAGGCTGTTGTAATGCCAGACTCAGTGGTAGACCATACATAAATGGATGGGCATGACTGTCTTCCAATAAAACTTTAATTATAATAACAAGTGGCTGGTCAGATCCGGTGTGTGGGTAATTCATTTGCTACTCCTCGTCTGGACCTTTTTGATGGGTTTGAGTGTGAATGGCTGGTGAAGGCTTAGCCACGAGTCAGGAGTGGAGCCATGGTGACTTGAGGCATCTGAAGCCCAGGTCACAGTAGTCACAGGCTTCTATAGATAGGATGGCCCAAAGCGAGGGCTGGGTGGCATGTCCTTGGAAGTGCATCTGGGCTGGTGGCCATCGTGGAGTAGGGAGGCTACAACCGGAAAACTCCATGGATTTCACTCACCAGAATTAGTTTTGTCCTGGCAAATGGAGTCCATGAGCATTTTAGAGACCCTTGTTCAGGGCTGCGTATGCAAAGGTTTACTGTACTCTTCACAGCAGGCCTATCGTATACTCTATGTATCTACAAGGATGCGACATGTCATCCAGTGAATGTTCAGAAGCCATCTGGAATTTAATCTTTTTAAAGACTAGAGAATAGGTTTCTTTGAGGGGCCACTTTGCAGACCCCAGATTTCTATAACATCCTTTGCCCTTAAAGTAATCAGTGAGCCTAAATATTATGAGAAAGTGGAACCCCTGACCTGCTTGGCAATCGCTTCCCCTGAAGTGAGTGAC
Organism: Panthera tigris; assembly: GCF_018350195.1. Taxonomy (NCBI): domain Eukaryota; kingdom Metazoa; phylum Chordata; class Mammalia; order Carnivora; family Felidae; genus Panthera; species Panthera tigris. Next base: position 142,407,164 of record NC_056668.1, on the reverse strand, counting down.
CTCAAAGGAGCCGGGAAGTGAAGTCTTGTGTTGTTGTTGTTTTTCCATATCAGATCAGCATGCACTATGCTTGCCTAAATAACAGATATTATCTAGAGAGATAGGTAGATATGGAGAGGATATTTGTTTTCTTTATGAACTTGATGTCTTAATGTGCCTGGTAGGCAGCATGCACTCTTTTGCAATATTCTTCCAGTTTTGCACGGGCACGCTCCTTAAGGCAACAAAAGGTACCTGCCGGAGCATATTCTACATTTACATCGTGCTTTCCAGGGGCACAGCTTTTCCTACAAGCTGGAGGGTGACCCAGACTTAAATTGGGCTCTTATTTGATACAACAAAAGAAATTTTGATTTGTTGATTGGTTGGTTCAAGAAATATTTACTCAGCTCCTAATCATATGTACCACACACCATACTGGTTCTTGGAGGTTTCCGGGGGTGACTTTCTGCTCTCATGGAATTTACTGTTTGGTGATACAAGTCAGGGAACAGGTAAGGGCAGCATGTTATTAGAATGAGCAAGAAGTGCTAGAAGGGAAGTGAAAGTTTATCATAATATTTCTCAAATTTACTGGTTGGAAGAATCATCTAGGACCCTCGGGAAAATTAGGGAGTACTTGGTTCCATCCAGGACCTGCTGAATTGTAATCTCTAGGGAAATCTGCGTATTTCACAAGTACTCCGGATGATACTTAGGAACAAGCAAAGTTGGGAAACCCTGGTCTAATAGAATTTAAAACAAAGACAAAAACTCTAGCTTCCAACCAGGCAGTAGTCTTAGAAGCTTTCATTCTAAAGAAGGATTATTAGGCAGGTCTTTGAAGATTTGTTGTCATAATTGGCAGAAAACTTCCATGTCAAACTTGTGTTTGCTGATGCTGATGACCTATGGACTTAAATGCCACCTTTATGAAACCCTCATTAGGTTGCTAGGCAATGAGTACTCTCTCTACGGACTGGGTTTAGTTTCCTGGACATGAGACTTTCTGAAACTTCTTTGTTTTCTTTCTCTCTGTTAAAAAAAAAAAAAATATATATATATATATATTTTTATATATACATACATATATATGTATACATACATACATATATATATACATATATACATATATATGTATACATACATACATATATATACATATATATGTATACATACATACATATACATACATATATACATATATATGTATACATACATACATATATATATACATATATACATATATATACATATATACATATATACATATATACATACATACATATTTTTATCCAGAAATGATGCCATTGAGAATATTTACTCTAAAAACTTAACATTCTTCTCCTTTTGGACCCTCACAGCATACTCCATAGACCTCATGGAAGGCTTTAGTTTAACCCATTGAATTTTTGCCTTGGTCTCAATGAAAGAAGTGATCCCTCTTAATATGTTATGAATATTCTTGTACTGTAATTACAGTGTTTAGTTTTAGTTACTACTATTTACTTACTACAAACTACTGTTTGGCTTTTTTTTTTTAATTTTATTTTTTTAAATTTATATCCGAATTAGTTACCATATAGTGCAACAATGATTTCAGGAGTAGATTTCTTAATGCCCCTTACCCATTTAGCCATCCCCCCTCCCACACCCCCTCCAGTAACCCTCTGTTTGTTCTCCATATTTATGAGTCTCTTAAGTTTTGTCCCCCGCCCTGTTTTTATATTATTTTTGTTTCCCTTCCCTTATGTTCATCTGTTTTGTCTCTTAAAGTCCTCATATGAGTGAAATCATATGATATTTGTCTTTCTCTGACTGACTAATTTTACTTAGCATAATACCCTCCAGTTCCATCCATGTAGTTGCAAATGGCAACATTTCATTCTTTTTGATTGCCAAGTAATACTCCATTGTGTGTGTGTGTGTGTGTGTGTGTGTGTGTGTGTGTGTGTATACCACATCTTTATCCATTCATCCATTGATGGACATTTGGGCTCTTTCCATACTTTGGCTATTGTTGATAGTGCTGCTATAAACATGGGGGTGCATGTGTCCCTTCGAAACAGCACACCTGTATCCCTTGGATAAATACCTAGAAGTACAATTGCTGGGTCGTAGGGTAGTTCTATTTTTAGTTTTTTGAGGAATCTCCATACTGTTTTCCAGAGTGGCTGCACCAGCTTGCATTCCCATCGGCTTTTTAAAAGTAGTATTTAACTTTCCAGTATTCTTATTATAAGCCACTGCAAAAATTTCTCATTAGTATTGTAGACTATTTTGCCTGAAAAATGTTTACAGGGTTTTTTTTCTTAGTATAAAAGTAATTTATTCATTGTAGAAATTTGTAGAAACCTAAAAAGAATAAAATTTAAAAATCACCTGTATTCCTACAGCCCAGTAGTAATAACTATCAGCATTTTAGTCTATTTCCTTTTAATCATTTTATTGTTAATTTTTTTTAATTTTTATTTAACATTTATTTATTTTTGAGACAGAGAGAAAACATGAACAGGGGAGGGTCAGAGAAAGAGGGAGACACAGAATCCGAAACAGGCTCCAGGCTCTGAGCTGTCAGCACAGAGCCCGACGCGGAGCTCGAACTCACGGACCGTGAGATCATGACCTGAGCCGAAGTCGGATGCTTAACCGACTGAGCCACCCAGGCGCCCCTATTGTTAATTTTTAATATGTTACTTTCAATTGATCATTCATTGATAAGTAGTTATAATTAGGGTTATACTTATGTCAAGTTTGTATCCAGATCTCCTAACAAAACTTTATACAATGAGCATATTTCCCTTAAAATTTAGAATGTCTTCATGAGTATATTGCATTCCATCACGTAGATATGCAAGCATTTATTTAAAAATGTTTTCATTGTTCAATTTTAGGTGGTTTTTAAATTTTTCACTTTCATACATATAACCTAACATTTCATAACATTGGCATGAACCTCTTTGTACATAATTAAATATATGTCCATATCTATGATCCATCTTTCAAGACATTCCTAGTCATGATATTACTGGGTTGAAGGACACGCTGTTTTTTGAGATTGTTAATACATGTTGCCAAATTGCTTTTCAGGAAGATTGTACCAATTTAGGCCCAGAGGGTGTCTTTAGAGGGAGAGGCTAGAAAGTACCCTTGGCTAGATGGATCCACTGGGACCCATAAGCACTAGGAAATGGCTGTGATTTATGGATACACCAGTTAGACTCCTTGTGCTCTGTGATCCTAGACTTGTATTCCTAACTCTGACAACATAGTTTCACAAATGAATATCATAGGTAGGATGTGGAAAGAACCTTATCAACCTACCTCTGCTATTGTACCAAAGTCTTGTAGAATATACGTTCCTGACGATGAATAGTCATGGCATCTTTATATACAAAGGGCAGCTTATCAGTGAAATCATGGTCTGGTCTCTACTCATATTATAAGCATGATTGTAAATTGGCATTGAAAGAGGACATATGGGGGCCCTTGGGTGGCTTAGTTGGTTGAGTGTGCGACTCCTGATTCTGGCTCAGGTCATGATCCTCGAGTCATGGGTTCAAGCCCTGTATCGGGCTCTGCACTGAGCACGGAACCGGCTTGAAATTCTCTCTCTCTCCCTTTGTCCCTCTCCCCCTGCTCATGCTCTCTCTCTCTAAAATAAATAAATAAATAAATAAATAAATAAATAAATAAATAAATAGGAGATATTCGCTAGTGAGTCATTGGTAAATGATAATGCTAGTATTATCATTTATAGGGGATATATACTCAGCCCTCCAGTGGAAACATTTCCAAATTCTTGGTGCTTTTTCCCATGAACTGTCTTTAGGAAAAGAGGAAATGCTGGTGTTTGTAGCTTCATACTTTGTAAAATATCTTTTTCTTCTTTCCCTCCCCATTCTCAGCTTTCATCTGTAATGCCTCAATGGATCTCAGCTATGAAAAACAAGTAAAAGGAAAGCTTACTACTTTTCAGTCCTCATTGACCCCAAGTTACAGAACACAGTTATTTAAGTGGAGTTGTCATGTGGGTTAGTGTGCCCAGTGACATGTGATGAAATGGCTATTTTCCACCAAATGAATCAGTTGGTGTAAGAAAGGAACCACGATTTATTTGATTAGGACCATAATTTATAAGACTACAGCTTATGTTGCTTGTGTGTGTGTGAGAGAGAGAGAGAGAGAGATAGAAAGAGAGAGAGAGAGAGAGAGAGAGGAAGAAAGTAGATCTACTCTTTCACATACTGGCACAGGTTACCATATGCTGGCTTCTGGCTTCAAGCAGTAAAGATTGCAGAAGTCCCCAGGATGTCTAGATAGCATTTGGAAGCACCCCAAGGGCTTAAATTTCCATTTGATTTGATTTCTTTCCACTGTCTAATGGCACTTCATTAACAGTCTGAATTTAGCAAAACTACAGAACAGTAAGAGATATCCAGACTGGTCCTGGTTGGGAAATGAACCCCTAATCATAGCGAGCTGTTTTTAGGAGAGATTGTTACGGAGAGGGACAGCATGAAAGTGGAACAGGAGAAACTGTAAGACAGGCAGAAGCTCAAAGCTGCTTCTAGCATAGGAGGCGAGATCATCCGGACTGAAGAAGTTCTAAAACGTAGGATCTCCAGGGCTCCCTATAGTTAAAAAAAAGATACAACACTCATTCTGTCCAAGTATTTTATTACCTATCACCTTATTTGGCTTTTGCTACATCTTTGAAATAAACAGAACAAGTGTTCTAGATGTGCAATCCTTTATTTGAAACCCTTAGGGCCAGGTATTTTAGGTTTGAGAAGTTTTCAGAATTTAGACAAATGACATAATGCCAATTGTGTATGCTATGAAACACCCTTAAACAGGGTCTGGGACATCGTCCCGTTATCAGACACATTATGTAGGCAATGAGACAAATGGATATTCACAATAAGGAGAGAAAGACTATAAACACTACATTACAGTTTGGGTTAGGTTTTTGCAGCCAAATGAGTTACAAAAATCATTTAGTTTCTCAGAGATTTATGGAGTTTGCAAGTGGGGGTAAAGGATTGTGGCCTCAATTATCCCCATTTGACAGATGAGGGAACAGAAGTCCAGAGATGTTAAGTGATATGTGCAATGTTAGGCAGAAATTAAGTCTCCTTTTTCCTGTCAGTTCTAGATTATCATAAAATGGGATGATCATGAATATTCCAAGTTGATCTAAACCAACCCAAGTACTTATATTAATATTAATGCATGGTGTGGGATGGCTGGCTGGCTCAGTCATTGAGGTGTGCAACTTTTGATCTCGGGGTTGTGGGTTTGAGCCCACGTTGGGTGTAGAGGTTACTTAAAAATAAAATCTTAAAAAAAAAATCCATTAGTGCATGGTAACCTTTTACGAAATTTGATTCCATCCATGGCAACAACTGTTTTCTTCCATCTCTGCCTCCTTATATGTTTTTTAAACCTTTCTCAAGATGGGACCTTGGGATTTTGTTATTTATTCGTTTGTTTTATTTTATATTTTTATTTTAGAGAGAGAGAGAGCCTGAGCGGGGGAGAGGAAGAGGGAGAGAATCAGCACAGAGCCCAACAGGGGGATTGATGTCACTACCCTGGGATCATGACCTGAGTCAAAATCAAGAATCAGATGCTCACCACCTGAGCCACCCAGGCACCCTGGGACCTTGAGATTTTAGATTTCCCCTTTGGCTCAGATCAGTCCTTTTCCAAAATTCGTTGTGGTCTCAGTCATGGACCTGGTTGAAGGGATTGCTTTCATAAAAGGGGTACGTGTTTATGGAAATTTAACCATATGTAAAGAGTGGTGCTAAGAAGAAAAAAAAAATGAGCAAGAATCTTCCAGTGCTTCCGTAGCCCAAGTACTAGGAGGAATGGTCCTTGGAAAGCAACCAAAACATAAGCCACACCCAAGTGTACCTAGGTGTTACCAAAATGGACTCTGACTTTTAAAGAACACTAAGTCCAAGTGTGTAACAATCTTTAAAAGAAGTTTGCTGGCCCATCTCAAGTGCCAATGGATACTATTCTGTACTTACTTGCCACCTGCTACTCAATGGTAGATTATAGTATTTCACCTAATGTCTGAGCAAACTAGGTGGTGACCAATGACTTTGAACTGACTTGGAAAAAATCAGCATTGTTAAAGAAACAAGGAGCTGAGTGTTAGTATAGAATTCAGTTCTTAACTTGCTATGTTATTTGATCATGATAGGGCTTACAGACTTCAACATAATTGTACTTGTACAATAATCGTAGTTCCTTCTGAGTATACATGTGCATAAAATAATCAGAAGTGGGCATACAAATAGTTTGGTATATGTTTCCAAGAGGAAATAGATATATTGATGTAAATATATAATTGGGTTTTTTTCTTACATAAAGCATCGTAGCATACCCACTTACTTTGCATTTTTTTTTTTGGTAACAATATTAATAATATATCTTGAAGCCCATTCCTTACTGGCACACTTATATAACTCATTATTTTGGTGCTAAATAGTATTTCATCATTTGGAGTACCAAAATATATTTAGCCAATTCCCCATCATTGGCATATTATTGCCAAGTTTTTTCTATCAATAATGTATCAATGAACATACCTGAACATATACTTTACCTACCATTTTTATTAGTGAAAGCAGATTAAAATGCTTTTAACCTTTTTCCTGTGGCACCAACTTAAACTTTGTTCTTTAGGACTTTTTTAATGTTTATTTATTTTTGAGAAAGAGAGAGCGTGTGAACAGGGGAGGGGCAGAGAGAGAGGGAGACACAGAATCTGAAGCAGGCTCCAGGCTCTGAGCTGTCCACATAGAGCTTGACTTGGGGCTCGAGCTCACAAACCACAAAATCATGACCTGAGCCAAAGTTGCATGCTTGACTGACTGAACCACCCAGGTGCCCTATAATAATGACCGAGTTCTTTTTATTTTTTTAATGTTTATTTTTGAGAGAAAGAGAGAGAGAGATGGAGTACAAACAGGGTAGGTATAGAGAGAGAGGGAGACACAGAATCTGAAGCAGGCTCCAGGCTCTGAGCTGTCAGCACAGAGCCTGATGCAGGGCTTAAACCCACAAACCATGAGATCATGACCTCAGATGAAGTTGGATGCATAACCAACTAAGCCACCCAGGCACCCCAGGATCTTTTTAGTGACTATTTCTTTTAGTGCAGTTTTAGGTTCACAGCAAAACTGAGGGAAGGTACAGAGATTTTACCTATACCCTGTGCCCCTGTACAAGCATAGCCTCCTCTATTATCAGCAGTGTCCACCGGAAGGATACATTTGTTACATACAACCGATGAACATACACTGACACATCATAATCATCCAAAGTTCATACATGGCATTTCAATTCACTCTTGGTGGTGGCCGTTCTTTGGGTTTAGACAAATGTATAATGACATGTATCCATCATTATGGTATCAGGCGGTATTCTCATTGTCCTATATGTTCGGTGTTGTGCTAGATGGCCTCATTTCATTTTCGTCATTGCAAACCCATGAGGATAATACCACGATTATCTCCAATTTACAGTCTCAAAAAGGAGGCTGGCCATATGAAGTCACTTGCCTAAAAACACAGAGAATGAGAACAAAGGGAACCCGTCCAGGGAATCTGCCTGGGTGAGAAGGGATGCTTCAGCACTTGGTTACCCTGCTTCTTCGGATCAATCACCTTGATCTTTTCTAAAAATGTTTATTATCGAAGTAGAGTTGACATACGATGTTATGTTAGTTTCAAGTGCACACCATAGTGAATTGACAATTATATGCTCACAGTGCTCACCACGATTAAGTGTAGTTACCATCTGCCACCTGCCAAAAAGAAACCCATCGGTCCAAAATGGTGTCACTTGGGCCAGGCCAAGTCACCAAACAGGGGCTTAATACCTAATCCAGTTGCAGTTTCAATAGCCCCCAGAAATGTAGTTTTAACCAGTCAGTCAGGAATTTTCTGATCCGTGTCAACGAGGTAATCTGTCACGTGGACCCTCTCCATCCCCTACAGGAAGATGAAGTAATCTTCACGATAAGACCCCTTGCCTTCCCCATAAGGGAAGGTGATCTTGCCTAAGACAATCCATTCTTTTCTTTTGCCTCTAGCGTTCCTGCTCCACGCTGCTTTCTATTAAAATCTTCCATTTTGTACAACTCCTCAGAGCCTCCCTCCACATGCTGGATGGGACGCTGCCAGATTCATGAATCCTTTAATAAGGCCATTTAGATCTTCAGGTTTACTCAGCTGAATTTTGTTTTTTTAACAGATCGTAAAATGTTATTACAATATTATTGACTGTGCTGTACCCTTCACCCTTATGACTTACTTATTTTATGACTGCAACTTTCTACCTCTTGATCCCCTCACCTATTTCTCCCATCCCCTCTGGCAAACACCAGTTGGTTCTTTGTATTTATGAGTCTGTTTCTGATGTTTTCTTCCAGTGCCCTTGATCTTGCTGTTACCTCTGCTTGTAATGCTCTCTTTCCTCCCCCTCTCCCCAATGTGATCAAGTTTTACCATTATCATTCATAACTCAGTTTAAGTCTACTATCTTTAACTTTTCCAAACACCTGCACATATGTCCTTTCCCCACAACTGGTAGTCCTCATTCCTCTCCTGCCTCAAAAAGCATCCCATTCTGGGGGCGCCTGCCTGGGTGGCTCCATTGGTTGAGCCTCTGACTCTTGATGTCTCCTCAGGTCATGATGTCCAGGTTCCAGGGTTTGAGCCATGCATCGGGCTCCGTGCTGGCAGTGAGGAGCCTGCTTGGGATTCTCTCTCTCCATCTCTCTCTGCCCCTCTCCCACTTGGGCACGTTCTCTCTCTCAAAATAAACAGACTTAAAAAAAAGTTGATCCCATTGTTTCCCATCGAGATTCCCGTGACTGCATTAGAGCTGCACACACTGCATTGTTCGCATTTGTCTACATATTGATGTCTTTCATCTTGAACTCCATGAAACCAGGGATTAGGTCTTTCAGTTTTCGTTGCTGTTGTTTAGAGAGGGAGAAAGTGGGGGATGGGGCAGAGAGAGAAGGAGAGAGAATCTTAAGCAGGTTCCAAAGCTCAATGTGGAGCCTGACGAGGGGCTAGATCTCACAACCCTGAGATCAATCATGACCTGAGCTGAAATCAAGAGTCAGACATTCAACTGCCTGAGCCACCCAGGCAACCCCTTTGTTTTGGCTTTTAAATTTATCAGAAGAGCCACAATTTTTTTCAATCATCTTCCTTTTGTCTTTCTCCCATTGCAGCTGCCCCGGTGATCTTGTAAACACTATTCCAAAGAATTTAGTTTTCCTTATAAGATCAGCTGCTTGGGAACATTTAGATCTCAGCTATGACCAAGAAGAGGCAATGAAGTGATACATAACTGTCAAAGGATCTTCTGTTAAAGGTTAAGGATGGTTCCAGGCTTTTCAAAATGACAAAGAAGCTGCTATTTGTCTTTACAAAATATGCTCTGACTTTTAGAGAGCCGTTGGGAGGAGATTATTCGCTCCTCAAGGTGAAGATCTTGCCAAGAGTTTGCATCCAGGACCCTGCTACTATTACCTACTGTTTCAGGAACCCAGGAAGTGTCCTGGGCTACAGCTGAACGTCATTAATTTTAGGTGCTACGAATTCATTGTTAGTGATGAATTTAGGTTCACATTCACTTTTGTTTAGCAGTTGTGTCCCTGTGCTACATTTTGGATGAATATTTAAAAAACTTCAGATAATAATTTGCCTTTCAGCACCTTGGAGCATTTCATAGTCATTTACATTTGATGAACGTAATTTTAACACATTACCTTCTTTACTCAGTACAGCCATCACCTCAGGATGAACCCTGGCCAAGCCAGAATTAAGTGGGAAGTTGAGAGTAATAGATTCTATAATTCAGACTTTTACTACATTATTGTTTTAGCAGTTGGGATCAAGTGAGAAATGGAAAACGTGCACGGCAACACAGAAGTCACTCAAAAAACAATTGTGGATTAAATAAACCAGGGGCTTATTTTTTTCCTTTTGCAAGATGGGTGAGGAGAAACTCAATTTTTCTAGCATGGTCTCCTGAGTATATATGTTCAAGCCTTCTTGAAGTTGACTGCTTAGCTCTTTCAACTCTGGCACCAAGGGTCTTGGTTCCTACTGTGTTCCTGTTACTACTTTGACCACAACCTCAGCTGTCACCCAGGATGCTCTTGGGTCTTAACGGATGCCCCCCTTCCCCTCCACCTCCACTTCATTCAATTAACAGAGAGTTTACAAAGGCCAAGCACTCTTCTAGGCGCACTAGGAATTTAACAGCAAACAGACAAAAAAAAAAAAAAATCACTGCTTTCATTGCTTGCATGGAGCATACATGGAACACACATTACTATGTTAATGTATGTGTATAGACAAAGCATAATAAAACATAAAATATACAAAGTGTTATAAGAGGGTAAGTGCTGTACAGAAAAACAAGGCAGAGAAGGGGGGTGGAGGGTATTCTGCACACACTAATTACGGTTTTATGGCTACATTGTAAGAGAGTCCAGAACTAATTCTTCAATATGAATCCATTCACCTTAGAGAGTGATGGGTACAAGTGATTGATGCCTTCAACAATTTTAGGAGGTGCTTTTTAAAGAATGTCTTTCTCTTTCTCCATATTCGTTGTTTCCTTCTTGTTGCACCTTTCCTTCCCCTTTTCTTATTGTTGTTCAACTACCTTTAATGAGGCATTGGAAGGGCGCAACTGAAAGAGCCGGTCTACTGACCAGGACCTAAAGCTAGTTATCTTTATGAGCCTCTGCTTCCTCACCTGTAAAATGGGGATAATAAAACATATTTTGTAGTGTTGTGAGGATTAGAGATGAACCATGTTTACAAAACATGGCAGTCTCTAATTGCTGGCCTCTTTAAACGGTAGCTATTATTAATAGAAACACATATGCTCTTATACAAGTGAGGGAATAATGTGTGCTAGCCTTGAAGTAACTCTGGGAAATTGAGAACAAAAGGGGACTAGGACCCAAACAAGGACCAGGCATGCAGCATCCTTAACTCTCTGACAAAGGGCTTTACTGCTAGAGACGGATAGGACCACGTGTGCTCCAGACCCGGTGTAACATACAGTTTCCCTCCAAAGCATTGATGTCGCTCCTCTCAGCTAACATTTTGTCATCTTTTAAAAACATTCACGATAAGCTTGTGAGAAATGATGCTCATAAGAAGCATGCTAAGTGTCAGGCACGTTTGCGGATAGAAATACACTTAACCCACCCGTGACCCTGTGCGGTCGATCCCATCATCATTCCCAGTGAGGGTGTAGATATTTGAGAGCCGACCTCGAGGTGTGGATATTTGAGGGTGGACTCAAGAGTGTGGGAGCCGCTGTGGTGCCTGGTCAAGGAGGCAAGCACGCGAGGATACTGTTTTCAGAGTTGGGGTTCACACCTTAAAAAAAAAAAACAACTTGGAGGAGTCACGAAGACCCGTTAGCTCCTTTGGGGTTCCCGTGAGCATCCTGGAAAAGGGAGCCGTCCTCCTACCCTCCTGCGACTCTGTAAGGAACCCGGTTAGGAGGTAGGGGCCACGGTAACCCTCCACCGCACTTCGAAACCTCAGGCGAATCTCGCACCTGCAAAACGAGTTAGACAATCCGTTTGGGTCAGTTACGATTTTACATAGGGGGGCGGAGCCTCCTGAGGAGGCGGGGTGGTGGTGGCGGTGGCGGTGCACGCGGAAGGCCGCGAGCCGCCGATTGGCTGGGACGGACGCCCGTCCCGCTTCCCTCCCGCCCCGTCTCCGGGTGGCCTCGCGGCGGGGCCCGCAGGCGCGCCGAGCGGGCTGGCGGTGCCAGACTGGCAGGGGGCGTGACGAGGGAGGCGGGGAGGGGGCGTGTCGGGGCGGGCCCCGGGCGCCGCGCGCGTCACGGCCTGCGGCCCCGCCCCCGGGCCCTACGCGGCTCACTCCTCCTCCCCCGCCTCGTCCTCCCGCTCGCTCAGTTCTCGCTCCACGTTCCACGCCGCGGCCTCGCTCCCCCGGCGAGAGCCAGCCCTGCGGCCGCCGCGCGCACCCGCCGCCCCGCGTCTCCCGCGCACGGCTCTCCCCACGCGCGCGCCTCGCTCACGGACGCACGTTCGTTTCCCTTCGCGCGCCCGGGTCTCGGCGGCGGCGGCGGCGGCAGCGGCGGCGGCGGCGGCGGCGGGCGGACCGCGCGGGGCAGCTCCGTAGCGGCCGCCGCGGGCTGGCCGGCGGGCCATGGAGGCGGATGGGGCCGGCGAGCAGATGAGACCGCTACTCACCCGGGTAATGAGCGGGGTGAGGGCGCCGCGGGCGGCAGGGCTGCTCGGCGGGGGTGGGGGAAGCGCGGAACGAGGCAGACAAAGGCGGGGGCGCGGCGGCCGTCGCGGTCCGGCCACCTCGTCCCGGGCCCGGCGCCCCTCCGCCGCCCCGCAGCCGGCGCGCCTCGCCGTCCCCTTTGTGTGGCCGCCCAGGGCGCGGGGGCGAGGGGGCGGCGGCGGCGGCGCCCAGGAGGCCCGAGTGGGGGCAGCCGGCAGCGCGCCGCGGGCATCCTCGCCACCCGCATCCTCGGCGCCCTGCGGGGCCATCCGTCAGCCCTTGACCCCGACCATCTCTTCCTTTCTCTCCGCAGCACTCGCCTCCCTTATTCCCGGGCGTGCTCCCCGGCCGGGGGTCTCGGTTCCGGTTGCCTGGGCGCTGGAGTTCAGATTAGCCCCTCGAAAATCCATCTTTCTTCTCCCTCTAAGCGCGGCTCCACCTGTTTCTAGCCCCAGGCAGTGGTGAAGAGTTGGGGTGGATCTTTTCCCTTCTTGCGCGTCTCCCCACCCGGTCCGCGCGGTGTGCTTTTGTTCGGTGAGTTCTCCGGCCGCGTGGACGGGCTGCCTTCGCAGCCAAGGCTGCTTTTCGCTGCTGACTCTGCCTGGTCCGCCTCCTCTTTTGGCGAGAACCAGGGGAGTAGCCTCCTGCCGCAGGCCAAATAGAAAGAGGAAAGTGTCCTGAGCTCTGCGAGCTGCTCCTTTTTAAATCAGCCTAGCAAAATCCCGTCTCCGGGTGGCTTTCGCTTCAGGGTTAGAGGGGACTGGGGGTGGGCTTGCAGAAGGCCAGCGTTCCCATTTAGGATGCTGGACGGGCGGCCCATGCTCGACAAACTGACTTCCTGCTCTCATGTAGAATACATGTGTCCCCACACTTGTGATTCTCCTCTCTCTTCGTAGTTCCTGACTCAAACGGCATGGAAGTGTTGTAAATTTTCCGCTTCCAATTCTTACTCTGTGACCAGCAGAGGAGGGAAGGATGCAGTGAAAATTTTCCAGTCTTTCACAACTAACAGGAAAATTGCTTTTTGTGTGTTTTTATTTGCGTTTTTAACCAGCCGCCCCCCCCCCCCAATCTTTTTTTTAAAGATTATTGTAAGGCCCTGGAGAGTAGTCGTTGATTATTACTTCAGTATGTTCACTTACAAATTCTCAAATCATGGAGGAAAAGGGAGTCTCCAGACAGTGAAGTCATTTAGCAGTGGTTTTGGGGAGGATCAAGTCACAGTGGTGGTAATGGAATACTGGAAACTCGTTCTAAGGAATCTTCCGTAATTCTTTGTGTGACATTTGAATAAACTGCATTTTGGAGGTCTTTCTTTCTTTCTTTCTTTCTTTCTTTCTTTCTTTTAGCACTTTCTCTACTAATGTGTATCAAATAGTGTTGTCTGTTCTTAGATTTGTTTGCAAATTTTCAGCTTAGAGCAGTTAAAGAACATTCTAGTTTTTATAAAACTGGATAGAAATTATGATGTCTTCTCAGATATTGGCTGCTTAGCTATCAAAAGAAGCATGCTAGGGGCGTCTGGGTAGCTCTGTTAAGCCTCCGACTTCAGTTCAGGTCATGACCCCATGTCATGGGGTTCCTGTGTTTGAGCCCCGAATCAGGCTCTGTGCTGACAGCTCAGAGCCTGGAGCCTGTTTCAGATTCTGTGTCTCCCTCTGTCTCTGCCCCTGCCCAGCTCGCACTCTGTCTCTCTCTGTCTAAAATCAATAAACGTTAAAAAAAAAAAAAAAAAAAAGGCATGATAATGACATTGCCTTCCAAATCATTCATTCATTCATTCATTCATTCATTCCTCATTGTAATAACACTTAGAACCTATTGTGTAATATCCAAGAAGACAGAACCAACTCTGCACTAATGAAACTTACATCCAAATGAATGACAAAGAAATTATCAAGCACTTAATAATGGCATGGCAGGGGAGCACATTGGAAGGGTATACTTTCGAAATCTTTGGGAAAATAAGATTTGGCCACAGTAAATATACAAGTCAGTAATAGAAATCAAACGTAGTAAACTATCACACAGTCTAAAACTAGAATGAGAGAACAGTAGAACTGTGGTTTATGGAGTACGAACACTGTAACTTGAAAACTGGGAAGAGAGGAACTATTTGTATCAATAAAGTTATATTTTCTCATCAGTTTTCCCCTGGTAAATAAAGTCAGAAGAATGGAAGAGTATGATACTCATCAGTCATTACTTCTCCAACTGGCAACTACTTAGCATAGCCAAAAAAGTAGAATAAAATTAATATTCATCAAATGCTATCTTGGGTATGTGATTATGCAGAATTTTTGAATAAATTGGTGGCAGTATATATGACTCTGAACCAAGTTCATCTGTTCCATAATTTAGGCTCTCAGGTTTCTTCTGCTTCTAAAATTCTGTAAGTTTCATTGATCATGGTTTTGGGATAGGAGGAAAGTCATTTATCTTACAAAAATGCAACTTTTGTTTGCTTTATTACAAAAACGTATTGCAGGCTTCTCTTTGGAATTGACTTGAACCATCAGTCGTATTTTCTCATATAGGTCAAATATTCTGTTACAACAGACAGCACTTAGAAGGTTCCCAAGTTTTGACAATTGTTCGTTCTTTTAGGCAGTACATTATTTAATACAGTTCTGTTACCACTGAAATTTTCAGGCTGCTCCATGAATTTTGTTGGTACACAAATCATTCATTTCATGGGTATTATGTTATCTCCTAGGTGCCAGGCACTGGGGTATGGGCACACAAGGTAGACAGAGTCCTAACCTCATTGAGTTTACTTTGGCGTGTGTTAGTGAACACAGTGATAGCCATTTGCATTGGCAAATCACTATCACTAATTCCATTTGTGAGTGCCAGTTAAAACATTTTCCTGAGTCCATTAGAGACACTTTTAAAAAAGTAGTCATTAGAATAAATAAAAGATACTAACAAACCAGGATGCATTCAGTGGTGATTGGCAAGTAGAAGGTTTTTTCGGTAGGTCTGTAAGTAAGCATACCCTTTGGGATCTGTGGTTAGGTATTGATAGCTCTAGAGATCATATGTACCCCACGCATATTATCAAAATTTTCGTTACCTTTCGGCCTGTAGTTGGTTTGTTTCTCTGCACCACAATCTATGGAGTTGTAATAAAGGGAGAGAGAGGAAATCTCATCCATTCAAATTAAGCTGTAGGACAATTGAGTTGGATTGAAGAATTGCTTTATTTGGTAATTGAGACCGAGAAGTACACAGGTTTTCTTCTAAGGGAGCTTAGGGTATGAAAATTAGAGTATTTTGTTACACTAGACTCCTGTTGCTTGAGTAGGTTAAAATCGAAAGCCAAAGTAACTTGTTAGAGGAACCTGGTTTATTTTAGTGGTATGTGGGTATGAACCAATATATTCTAAAGCCTTAGTAGTTAAACTTGTCAACATCCTGTAATGGGTTGTTTTTCTTCCTCTTTCCTTCCCCTTCTTTCTTACTATATTTCATCACAAATATGATGTTAAAGTGGATAGAATCTGCAGTTCACAAAATGGGCCATTTACATAAAGGAACATACAGGTGAGTCTAAGGGTTAGTGTTACACATTAGGCAGTGTGGTTTTTGATTCATATTGTAGCTTTCTCTTATTGATTGTGGATTCTCCTATAGTTACCAGTTTTATGGATACAGTATTTCAAATTTTGCAGTAAGCACGTGTTAGTAATAAAGATCTGTGTATGTATGTGTAAGGGTGCAGCAACTCACTCCCCCGCCCCTTTTTAAACCTCCTTTTGAAACAAGAGAACTTGGTTCCTGTACAAAGCAGGTAGCTATTCCAGTATTCTAGCTTGTAGTGAAGTTTGCCTCTGTTTTTGTTCAGCAAGCAACTTCATGTATTTTGTTGAGTGATACTCATTGAATTACATAACTTGGGGAGACTTTGATGATTATTCGTAACTATGATGATAAACCGTGAAGGGGTCTATGGTTGGCATGGTGCTAAGATAGTGTTTGGTAGTGTTGCTGTTAAGTCTTCCTGAGGGCAGAGGACTTAGCTTGGAGTAGTGCTAGGTTTTGAAATTAGTGACTCTTTGCCTCCCTGGGCTAGACATTTTTATTTTTATTTTTTTATTTTTTTATTTTTTCCTTTTTTTTAAATTTTTTTTTATTTTTTATTTTTTATTTTTTCATATATGAAATTTACTGTCAAATTGGTTTCCATACAACACCCAGTGCTCATCCCAAAAGGTGCCCTCCTCAATACCCATCACCCACCCTGCCCTCCCTCCCACCCCCCATCAACCCTCAGTTTGTTCTCAGTTTTTAACAGTCTCTTATGCTTTGGCTCTCTCCCACTCTAACCTCTTTTTTTTTTTTTTTTCCTTCCCCTCCCCCATGGGTTTCTGTTACGTTTCTCAGGATCCACATAAGAGTGAACACATATGGTATCTGTCTTTCTCTGTATGGCTTATTTCACTTAGCATCACACTCTCCAGTTCCATCCACGTTGCTACAAAAGGCCATATTTCGTTTTTTCTCATTGCCACGTAGTCTTCCATTGTGTATATAAACCACAATTTCTTTATCCATTCATCAGTTGATGGACATTTAGGCTCTTTCCATAATTTGGCTATTGTTGAGAGTGCTGCTATAAACATTGGGGTCCAAGTGCCCCTATGCATCAGTACTCCTGTATCCCTTGGATAAATTCCTAGCAGTGCTATTGCTGGGTCATAGGGTAGGTCTATTTTTAATTTTCTGAGGAACCTCCACACTGCTTTCCAGAGCGGCTGCACCAATTTGCATTCCCACCAACAGTGCAAGAGGGTTCCCGTTTCTCCACATCCTCTCCAGCATCTATAGTCTCCTGATTTCTTCATTTTGGCCACTCTGACTGGCGTGAGGTGGTATCTGAGTGTGGTTTTGATTTGTATTTCCCTGATAAGGAGTGACGTTGAACATCTTTTCATGTGCCTGTTGACCATCTGGATGTCTTCTTTAGAGAAGTGTCTATTCATGTTTTCTGCCCATTTCTTCACTGGGTTATTTGTTTTTCGGGTGTGGAGTTTGATGAGCTCTTTATAGATTTTGGATACTAGCCCTTTGTCCGATGTGTCATTTGCAAATATCTTTTCCCATTCCGTTGGTTGCCTTTTAGTTTTGTTGGTTGTTTCCTTTGCTGTGCAGAAGCTTTTTATCTTCATAAGTGGGCTAGACATTTTTAAATGACTGATGGAGGATGAGAGTGGCCAAAACTTTTTGTCATTGCTTGGTTTATGAAGATAATGTGATTATGATGTAAATGTGCATTTTTATCTGGAGCTGATTTGCCAGTGCAGAAAGGCTCTAGATGGGCTATTCCAAGCAGATTTTCATATTTACTCCAAAGAGGATATTTTTAAATATTTTAATTTTTATTAAGCCATAGTTTGGATTTTAGTAAGTTTAAGCAGGGTTTGTTTTGTTTTGTTTTTTTTTTTAATAATATCCAAGTGAAGGGTAAAGCGTAGTCTGCCTTTCATAATGAAGTAGGAAAAATACTTTAATATTTTACCTATTTCTTTTTCTTTTGTAGGGAATATGTATATTAGTGTCATTTGGTTTTCATTTTGCTCACATGTCAGTGTAGAATTGTCTTCTCTTTCTATATTCCTGGACTATACTGCTTCTTTTTTGTCAGATTGCCCGATTTGGAGAAGCTGTTGAATTCTGTATCATCTCTGACTAGGAACTTGGGAATTGGATGTACCTTTGGAAATGGATTCACATGTGTAAGGTGGCTATACTTTATTTTATATCATAGACAAGAGTGTGGAATGGTTTCTCAGAAGAGCATGAGAAGGGTAAACATGATACGTATAATCTCTTTCTCAGAATTTGCCGGAGCATATAATTAACACTTGGTGCTTGTATGTTTGGTGCATGTTCTTTTATATATAGGGTGTTTTCAGCTTGATACCATTCTTTATTCTGGAAAAATACTGAAGATACTCACAGATTCTTACCTTGGGAATTGATGTACTCAACAAAGATAGGAATAAAGCAAATTCATATATAATAGACTGTATTCCCATTGAGTTCCATGGAAGTATTGGAGATGTTTTCATTAAAAAAAAAAAAACTTCTGTCAAGCAACAAATTTTGGGGAGCACCTGGGTGGCTCAGTCGGTTGACCGTCCGACTCTTGATTTCTGCTCAGGTCATCATCCCAAGGTGGTGGGATTCAGCCCTGTGTTGGGCTCTGCACTGAGCTTGGAGCCTACCTGAGATTCTTTTTGTCTCTCTCTCTCCCTCTGCCCCTCTCCCCCGCTCACATACGCGTGCGCTTTCTCTCTCTCTCTCTGTAAAATAAAAAAAATACCATTTTTGATAAGAATTTAAATTAGAAATTTCCATTCTATTATAGTTTGGCTGCTGGGATACCATCATGATCTAGAAAACATCTTTCCTTTTTAAAAATTGTAGGACTTTTTAATGTTTGCCATGGGTGGATGGGGTTTTGGGGGGAAGGAAGTTGTCTGGGAAGAGAGGGAAGAAGGGTATTACTGAACTCTTTGTTTGAATTACAACAGATGCCCCTTGTAAGCAGATTCAAACTTCAGCACAACGCTCCATGAGAGGAGCCTGGTCTGGGCTTCAGCCCCCTCTGGCCCTCTCCTTGGAATGCCCTTCTGCCCTTCTGCCCCTTTGCCCTCCTGTAGGGTACCAGTCCCAAATCAGATGTGGTAGTCCTGCGTTTGTCAGTTTTCGATTTAATACTTCTCTCTCTCTCCTAATCATTTCACCTGCTAGACTGTAATCATGCTTGGGGATTTTTTGTTCTACATTTAAAACTCCTGGAATTTTTTCCTCCTCTGGGCATTCACATTGTCACATTCAGATCTGCAGCAGAATTATATTTCTAGTAGATACTGCTGTCTAATGTGAAATGCATTTCATTCTGAAAATCCTTGATCTTGAGATATTATTGTACAAAATGAATTAAAGACCAACTTTCTTAATCCTCTAAGAATCTAATGTATTTGTTTAAAATGGGAGCCACCTGTGTAAAAATAAGACTACAACCCCTCGTAACCGTTTCCACAGTTATTTAATAGGATTTACTTTGTGTGATATCATTAATTGTTAAACATGATCCCTTTTGAGGGTGCTTTATTTGCTTTACATCAAGGTACACTTCGTGGTGAATTCTGTGCTGTTTTTTCATTAGCTCTGGGTTCTGTCCTAGCATTTGAAATATCAGTGAGGCCACAGATAATATAGCACTTCTATTCAAAATTACTTTTAAAATAGATAAGACCATGGGGACTGTGGTCCATGAATTCCCAGACACTGGAAAATTTTATGCTTGTATGCATTTTTTTTTTTTAACGTTTATTTATTTTTGAGACAGAGAGAGACAGAGCATGAACGGGGGAGGGTCAGAGAGAGAGGGAGACACAGAATCTGAAACAGGCTCCAGGCTCTGAGCGGTCAGCACAGAGCCTGACGCAGGGCTCGAACCCACTGACCGCGAGATCATGACCTGAGCCAAAGTTGGATGCTCAACCGACCGAGCCACCCAGGCGCCCCCGTATGCATTCTTTGTAGGCGAGGATCAAGTAGCTTTACATCGAGATCTCAAGGGAGTTTATAATCCAAAAAATAGCTAAGGAATACGTAGTCTAAAAATTGGCTTAGCCGGTTTCTTTAACGCTCATAGTAGTCTTACATTTTGTTTAAATAGATGACAGTAATTATATATGCCCCAGTATTTGCTAAAGTTTGTTTTGTGAAATACTTCATGTATAGCAGGTTTGGCCAAAGAACTACTCTGTAGCCAGATAAGTTTGGGAAATGTCACACAGTATACATTTTGGAGATTCATAATGCATAACGGTATATTAAAGGCTCTGTGAAATCCTCTAATAAATACGTTAAACTTTGGGGAGAGAATGCAGCCATGTGAAGTGGAAATTTCTGATGGTTATTACAAAATATGAACAGTAGGTCACTCATCTGTTTTATTACAGGTCTAAGAAAACAAGTCCTGTGAGAGGGATAATTCACTTGGTTACAGTGGCAGGAGAGATTTGAAAAAAAAAAAAAATGTATCACTTAAGAAGATGTTTTGGAAGCAACCTGATAGGGTCTGGTTGAATACATTATGGTATATCCACAGAGTGGAGTACTACGGCTCTTAAAAAAAAGGTGGGGGGGAAGATGTCTTTGTACTGATGTGGCAGATCTCTAGGATAAATTGATGGAAAGAAGCAACGTGAGGGACAGAGGGCACTATACAGCGCCTTTTCTTTAAGGGGGATAATAAGAACGTACAGTTGTATTTACTAGGATTTTTATAAATACACTGGAAAGGTAAATAAAAAAACTAACAAGAAATGGTTGCCATAGAGAGTATGAGGGAACAGGACCTGAGGCAGGGGTAGGAACAAAACCAGTGTGTCCCTTTCTATGTAATTTTGGATTTTGAACCTCGCAAACATGTAGCTATTCGGTAAAAGAGGGGATGGTTTCTTATGTCACTTTATGTCATGGGTTAACATATTTCATGAGAGACATATGGCTTGATATAGTCTAATATGTTATGAACTGCTTAACTTTAACTTAAAAAGGGAGTCGTGAACACACGACTGTCGGTAAAATCACATGCTACGTGCCTACTGGTGTTACTGAATGTCCGAGTCCTTTGGCACCTGTGGGTTTGCATGTTACCGATGTCCTGATTGTCCTCTCACTTTCACCTCATTTCTGTCCAGGGACTTAGACTGTGGAAGAGCCAGTAGAAGCCAGTGGGAAGACACTGAGGATGCTGTTATACATGAAATGCCTTAGGCATAGGAAAAGAGCTGTTTGGTTGTATATTTTTTTAAACTTAGAATTTTCCTTTGCAATTTTTATACTTACCTTCAGTCGAGGATCATAAATGTTAAAAAAAAAAAAAAAAATCACCCAGACTAATTACAATGAATTGTTGAGATTACAGTGGTGCAGTGGGAGGGGGCACCATTCATGCTGTTTTCCTGGTTTTGCTCCAGAAGGCACCATTTACGCTGAGTGTGGTTCTGCCGCTTCCCCACAGAGCTGTGAGACCTGGAAGTGCTGTGGGAGGACAACACTATGACTGTGCCTTCCTCACGTGGGAAGTGTTGATCCTCAGGCTGGATTGATTAATTCACTAATTAACTAATTTTAATTAGTTAAAACTAGTTAAAAATAAGACTAAGAAATGATTTCTGTTTAGTTTTTTCATTTTTTTTAAACTTTTTTTAAAGTTTATTTATTTTGAGAGAGAGAGAGAGAGAGAGAGAGAGAGGGGACGAACAAGAGAGGGGCAAAGAGAGAGGGAGAGAGAGAGAGAATCCTAAGCAGGGTCGGTGCTGTCAGCACAGAGCCCGATGCCGGGTTCAGTCCCAGGAACCCTGAGATCATGACCTGAGCCAAAACCAAGAGTCAGATGCTTAACCGACTGAGCCATCCTGGGGGCTCTTCTGTTGAGCTAGGTTTTAGAAGTCAGTAACTTGGAAAAGAGAATCTTTTCTTTTCTTCTCTTGAAAGTATTTTTCTGTTTGAGCATAAACCTCCGTGGTATTCCTAGACTTCCTAGCACCTGAGATGGAATAATGAAACCTCTTCCAGTGGGCACGCTGGATAAGGAGGAGGAATGCTGTGATTCTCATGTTGGGAATCGCTAATCGAGGACTTGGGGGTTTTGTCCTTTGCTCTGGGGGCAAGGGAAGAACAGGTAACTGACTAGAGAAAGCCTGCTTTGAGCCGTGCATCTTATTAGGCATCTTTTAATCACTTATTATCCCTCTTACAGATGGGAACTCCTAGGCAGAGAGATTTTCTGAAATTTCCCAGTCCATACAATTAGTAGGAGGCTAAGCTGAGATTTGAACTCATGGTCGATGCGAAATCGCTCATGTTCCATATCTCATTATTCTAGAGTAATCCGTGATCCCTGTTTGTCAATGCCATTTAACATTAATCACATTAGATCATTTTACATGTATGATACTTTGAAAGCCTTAGATAATTGAGCTGAGTTTTATAGTTAACAGCTTTTATTACTGTAACTTTTGTGAATTTGTTGCTAATATTATAGAAATTAAGTATTTAAAAGAAATTTGCCTCTTTGCCTCTAGATTCAGGAAATCTGAATTTTTCTGGATCATTGTTGAATGAATCCTCCTTTAGGTCTCTTCCCGCAATTAGGTCTGTTCTGTGGTTTAACGTGTAGAAAATGTTCAATGACTGTTCAATGAATGAATATAAGGATAATGTAATGAACTCCCAAGATTTGAAGCTGAATATGTTCCTAGTGAGTTGTTTAATCAGTCAGTTAAGAAATTATATAGCTTCTGTCTGGTGGTGTTACCATGAAGCAAAAGACTCTTACTTTGCCAGCAGAAGAAAATGTTCTTTGCCTTTGTTCTGTTGTGGTGGACGGGGGTGGGGGGGGTGGGGGGGGCGCGGAGATATTGAATAAATACAGTTTGGAGTGATCCCAGAGTAAGAGTACTTAATATTTTTTTACCCTGAGATACAATTTCAGGCAAGTGAGTGTTAAGCACGTTAAAATGAAAATTTTATGGCTCAGTATATTTTCACAAGTTCTAAATACATTTAAATGGATTGTTGGAAAAGAGTGCATTGGTATTTTACTTGTATAGTAACACTTGTGTAATATTTGCTTTATGAAAATCCGTGACATTTAATGTATACAATTACAAAAGGACCAGTAGCAAGAAAAGGGATCTCAAAGCCCAGATACAATGTCAGCTGCTATATATATTGGTTCGAAATTGTGCTGTTTCTCTAAATTCTTTAGAATTATTACTTACCTAAAAGAATTTTCATTCTGTTCATTTGCTTTAAATTTTATGATTTTGTGGTTTGTGGGCTTTCGTCCTTCCTGGATCCCACCTTCCTGACTTCCCAGTGCACGCCTTCCTTCCTGGACCCCGCCTTCCTGACTTCCCAGTCTGCCTTCCTGACTTCCCAGTCCACCTTCCTGACTTCCCAGTCTGTGCGTCCGTGTTTGCACAGGTGCCATAACTGGCCAGTGCCCTGGCTCAATAGAGTCCTTTCAGTAATATTCTGTACTTAGTTTTGTTTTGTTTATAATTGTTCCCAGATGACCTTCTAACACGTTGAGGAGGAGTTTCTTTTATCCATTTATGCACGTACCATTAGCAGTATCCTCAGGATAAGGTTCTGCTGTGAGCCTGTTTAAATCTGGGCAGTTGGCCTCCCTTTTGTTAGGAATAAGGGATTCATTCAGACCAAAATTGGCCTTTATGTGCTCTTACATTTTAGCTTATTGAACTGTTTTTATTCAGTAATAGGAAATTCACGAAATAACCACAAGTCCCAAGCCTTATTTTTAAGACAAGGTAAAATTTGGATGTAGCCTAACCTTAGACCCTGATGTGACAAGTACACGCTTGGGTTTGAGACACACGTCGGGTTCCCACACATCGTCATCTGCCACCAGGTGGCCTTGGGCAACTGACATCTTTGAATCTCATTTTTCTCATCTATAAAATTGAAATTATAATACTTACAGGGCTTCTTCAGGATCAGGGAAAAGCATATAGTGTGCATAAAATGCTGAATGTGCCTGTGGAAACTTGTAATTAGTAACCATCGTATATTTTTATGCAATGTCTCATGTAACAGAATTCTAAAAGAATTAGTCTCCATATTGACTGAAGAAATAGAAAACAAAGTCTTAACTATCCTTAACTTCTGGCATTGAGATCTTCTAGATAGCTCTGTGGGAAGGAATTATGTATTGGGAAAAACCCAGTTCTCTTCCTGTATTTTTCCTTTTTTCTCACATGACTGCCACACTTACAACACTTCTGAAGACAGATGTGTGTGTGTGTGTGTGGGGGGGGGGGTTCCTCCTACCAGTCAATGCTGTGGCCCTAGCTGGGTGTTACAATTTAACTCCATTCTGGCACTGTCTACCGGGAGATAGCATCAGACCCCACAAGTTAAGCACTCTGACTCACAGCTGCCCCTTCTGATGTCAGTTGCCAGTCCAGGTTGTCACCTGTCCTTCTGACCGACCAGCTATACGGTGGAGGTTCCCATGACCCCTTCTTGGATTCCACTGACTTGCTAGAGCAGCTTACAGAACTCAGGAAAAGTTCGTTCACTTTTGCCAGTTTATTCCGAAAGGGTATATGGTAGAGGCCCCAGATGAACATCCAGATGGAGGAGATGCATAGAGCGAGGGGTGCGGCAAGGGCTGGTGGAGCTTCTGTCCATTAAGAGTGCCACTGCCACTCTCCCGGCACCTTCACCCACGTGTTTGGCCACCCAGAAACTCTCCAGACCCTGTACTTGGGGAGTTTTATGGAGGCTTCATCGCGTTGGCATGGCAATCATTAACTCCATTTCCAGCTTCTCTCGCCCCTCTGGAGAGTGGGTTGGGGCTGAATTCCAAGCCTCTCATCATGGCTTGGGCTTTCTTCTGGTGACCAGCCCCCATCCAGGAGCCACCCAGAGTTACCTCGTTAGAACAAAAGACCGTACTGTCATGCAGGAAATTCCAAGGGATTTAAGACTTCTGTGTCAGGAACCAGAGACAGAGACCAAATGTTAGAACGAAAGATGCCTCTGGTGCCCTTATCACTTACAAGATTATGAGGGATTTAGGAGCTCTGTGCCAGGAACCAGGGACAGAGACTAGTATATATTTTGTTCTGCTACCTCACAGGTTAGGTGGTGGTTTATTGCCTTAAGCACCAAACTTAAGATATTTTGACAAAACGTTTAGACATTTAAAGCATAATACGATTTTTTGATTTAAACAATTTTAACCATTTGACAGAACATTTGAAATGTGATATGTGTGTCTCCTTTTAAAAATGAGTACTGATCACTAGTATTAGGCTGTTGTGGTCTGTTAAAATCTTATTTTAATTATTTTCTTTTGTCATTGAATTTCTTAACGGGTTTTATAGATAACAGAGGAAGTCACAGAGTCATTTAAATGTGGGTGGGGAGAAGGGTTTTGTGTTGTGTCACTCTGTGATATACAAATCTTACCTCTTCAGATGGTCTTCTCATTCTTGACTTGTTATAGATAGTTGAGGTTACTAGATTGCTTAATTCTGTTTTCAGGAGATCTTGTTGTATCTTATTAGTGTTAGATTTTCAGAATTTAGTCTGTAGGGTATTGCAGTATAGAAGAATCTAGCACACTGCTTGGCAGAGTAGGTATAAGATAGTTCCTAACTGTTATTCTGCTAAGGCTCAGTGACAAGAAATTTTGTGAGTTTATAGTTTCATCTTAAAATTTTTTTTTTTTAAATGTTTACTTATTTTTGACAGAGAGAGAGACAGAACATGAGCAGGGGAGAGGCAGAGAGAGAGGGAGATGCAGAATCCGAAGAAGGCTCCAGGCTCTGAGCTGTCAGCACAGAGCCCGACATGGGTCTCGAACTCACGAACTGTGAGATCATGACCTGAGCTGAATTCAGACATTCAACCGACTGAGCCACCCAGGCGCCCCTATAGTTTCATCTTAAATTTAATTGTCATTTATATTTTTTTCTGTAATCTGAAATAACAAGAATTATTTAAGTACAAGTGTACTTAATTGGATAAAGTGAGGCTTCGGAATTTTGCATATATATATGTACACATGTACATATATAGGTACACATACACTCTCACATACATGAGTATGTGTTAATCTGAACCATTGGATCACTAAACAATTTAGAGATATTTAGGAATTTTCAGATTACCTGTAGCATTGAATTTTAATGGGTTATATTAGTCAAGATACCATTCTACCACAAAAATGTGATTTCTCAAAAGGTCCTTATTGTAGGAATTTTAAGGTAATGCAGTTTGTTTTAAGGAGGTCATGTAAGGGGGCACCTGGTGGCTCAGTTGGTTAAACATCTGACTTCAGTTCAGGTTACGATCTTGTGGTTCATGGGGTTGGGCTCTGTGCTGACACCTCGGAGCCTGGAGCCTGCTTCGGGTTCTGTGTCTCCTTCTCTCTGCCCCTCCCCTGCTGGTGCTCTGTCTCTGTCTCTGTCTCTCAAAGTAAATAAATATTAAAAAAAAAAAAAAAAGGTCATAGACCATTGTCAGTTGCATTTTTTGTTTTGTTTTGTTTTGAGATTGATGTTTTCTTACCTCCATTTTTCAAGCTACTTCAAATCTTTTTTTTTTTTTTTAATTTTTTTAACATTTATTTATTTTTGAGACAGAGAGAGACAGAGCATGAACGGGGGAGGGTCAGAGAAAGAGGGAGACACAGAATTAGAAGCAGGCTCCAGGCTCTGGGCCATCAGCCCAGAGCCTGACGCGGGGCTTGAACTCGCGGACTGCAAGATCGTGACCTGAGCTGAAGTCGGACGCTCAACCGACTGAGCCACCCAGGCGCCCCCAAATCTTTTTTAAAAACAGTTTTAGGGTGCCTGGATGGCTCAGTCGGTTAAGTGTCCAACTCTTGATTTTGGCTCAGGTCATGATCTCATAGTCAGTAGATCAAACCCCACGTGGGGCTCTGCGCTGAATGTGGAGCTTGCTTGGGATTCTCTCTCCCTCTCTGCCCCTCCTCAGCTTACGTGCTCGCTTTCTTTCAAGAAAAAAAAAACAGTTTTGATAGAGGGAAGATATAGATAAATTTATTGATTAAAAGTCAAAACAGTATTTTACTATAATAGCATAGTTGTCATAGCAACGTGTGGGCTCACCCAGAATTAGAATCATATTGGAAGTGTGTTAGGGAGAGGTGGAAGATAAGGTCATAAAGGGAGTGAGGGAAAGAATTTTCAGGTTAAATTTCATCATTTTGGATCACAATTGAAAAATACAAATTGCATGTTTTACATAATTGCATTTAATACTCAGTTTTTAGATGTTAATTAATTTTGCTATCATGTCCTAATTGCATAGAGTTAGCAATAAATGGGTTTGAAAGGTTAAGTGGTGAATATTGAGTGGATTAGCCACGAGGGATTGTTTTATACTTATGGTGCCAGTGCCTCCTCACTTCCCGTTGTGAACTTCAAACAGTTAGGGGGAGTTTGAGATTTCTAATTTGGTGGCACTGAATCTCAGATCATTGGGGGTTGCTGCATTTTCCTGCCTCTACAATAGGTAGAGGTATCTGATGGGAGAAGTAAATCATGTTCATTGAGAAAAATTTTTGTAGAGAGACAAAATGATACCATTTCAGCCTTATTTTTCAAACTGCCTCATGAGAATGCCAATACATCAAAACAAATGAACATTGATAGGCTAATTTTGGTGGGACCTGTTGATTAGTGTTTGTTTAGTGTTTAATGCCTTGAATCTGGAGTAAACAGCTTTTGCTTTAGTTTGTTGTCTGAAATAAATGAACTTGACCGTTGTATTTTAGATCATAGGACTAGGGCCTTTAATCAAAACTTTTTACTCATGGTGTAGATGGTGAATTAAAATGTTAATTTTTACCCTTTTTTACTTTGTCCTCCATTATTCAAAATA
The DNA here is from genome assembly GCF_018350195.1 of Panthera tigris. Taxonomy (NCBI): domain Eukaryota; kingdom Metazoa; phylum Chordata; class Mammalia; order Carnivora; family Felidae; genus Panthera; species Panthera tigris. The sequence goes on along the minus strand of NC_056668.1, from coordinate 142,379,388 downwards.
GTTATGAAGCTAAAACCCTGAGGAGTCTCTGCTTGTCCAGCGTCTAAAGTAGGTATGATTAAATAAAATTTAGGAAGGATATTTAATGTCAGAATATTCATTCTCTGTATCTTCTCACTGTTTTCCAAGCTGTTATGATTTATTACTGGTTTGTTAAAATAATGTATTATATTATCACAAGCATTAAAAAAAAAAAAAGTAGAAAATACCAGACAGTACAGTTGGAAAAATAATTATTTTGTGAAACTTTTGTTACATATACATGCATGGATGTGAACAGATAATGTGTGTACTATATTTCCAGGGGTTACTGTTAAGAAAAAAAATTGGGAATCTGTTTTTATAAGATTAACATTTCATTACATTCTTTTGAGATTTATATATACATATGTACATACACATGTATTGTTTTTTCATTTAAAATTTTAACATATCCAAATAAATGTCTAGATTAAACACTTATTTGATGTCTAAGTTAAAGCTACATCAAAAGGTTTTATACTGAAGAATTTAGCTTCTGGTTCCATATACAATAAATGAGGCATAATGAGAAAGAAGTGCCTGTATGTATGTATATATATGTATATACACACACACACACACACACATATAAATAAACAAATAAGTAAAATATATAAATGTTTATGATATATAAATAGAAAGACTTTTGTTTAGTTTGACCTACATGTAGCTGAGATGTTATATTATTGTTAATGAGATGATCATTTAGAAAGGACTTGTATGGAAACTCCATGGAGAAAATCTTACCTTTAATACCTTAGCAACTGAATCAGTTCCTTAGAGCTATGCATTAACTGCTTTAGGATTTTATAAGAAGCAAGATGAGAAGCATGCACTGGTTAATGGCATTAAACTGTAATTTTTAGATTTTATGTGTATGTAAATACACATACCAATTTGAGAAGGCTTGGAGGAAAACAGGTATTATTTGTGTACAGGATAATCCTTATAGACTTAGGTTTTTTTGGAGAGGGATCTGAAGGAGAGTCCATTTGTTTCAATAGGAACCAAATTCATTGATGTAGGGAGGCATGAGTCTGATTCTATTTGATAAGCTGTAATTTATTTTTTAAAGAAATCTCTATGCCCAACATGGGTCTTAAACTCAACCCTGAGATCAAGAGTTGCATGTGCAGCCAGGTGCCCCTATAATAAAGATTTAAAGACATTTAATAAAGATATTTTAATAAAGATATCTCTAAAAGAGTTAAATTATTGTGCAAGGACTAGACAAAATGGTCATTTTTTCACTGGATCATCATGTTGGCACCTTAGCAGTGATTTACTTATTGACCTGTGTGTTGAGTTTATTTTTTTAAAGTTTATTTTTTTTGAGAGAGAGAAAGAGAGCGCACGAGCGTGCACAGGCGAGGGGCAGAGGGAGAGGGAGAGAGAGTTCCAAGCAGGCTTCACACTGTCAGCAAGCCCAGCTCAGGACTTGAACTCATGAACTGTGAGATCATGACTTGAGCTGAAACCAAGAGCCGGACACTTAACCAACTGAGTCATGTAGGCACACCCTGTGTGTTGAGTTTTAACTGGAAACGTGGCTGTAGTGAAAATTTTCATATAAATTTTCATATAGTTGAAGTTTAGGCTCTTGATGAAGTTAAGTGTGTTTAGGCATGACTATCTTATGAGAGGTCCTCTAAAGCTGTTCTAGGACTGAGTTCCTTTACGAGGTATTCAAGCCTTGCCAATGTTTGAGCTTTTGACGACTGTTAGAGAAGTCTTCAGTGGCCCCAATGTAGGAATTTATGTTAGTTTCTATTTTACAGTGTCCTTAATGTGATATATTCCCGTAATTCTTATTCTGTGAACCTTGAGGCTCTTAATCTACCTTTCATTTTTGGTTTGTTTTCTGTTTTTGTCTATTGCCTGCACTTTCCTATCCAGTTTAGAATCCATGACCCATATCTTCTGCCTCCGTTTTGTTGTTTGAGGACATTTATCATCATGTCTCTTGGTTTTAAATATTTTGGTAAATTCCTAATCCTCAGTCAGTTTACCTGTGCTGGAGATACTCAGAACAGCTGGAAAAATTAAATGACACAGCTTTATGGATGGGTACTCCTATACATTCCTGCTTCTTTCCTCTGGTTCCTCATGAAACATAGAAAATACTCCCATGTCTAATTATCTCCTGTTCTGTACAGTGGGCACATCAAACATTCTTGCTCTCTCCAGAATGTATCCTCTTGCCCCCTCAATCTTAGTAAATAGTGCTGCTTTCTTCACAGAGACAGTAGAGGAAACCAGAAGGAGCTTCATCCACTGTTTCTTGTTGGACAGCTCAGCTAGACCTTGTGGTGTCTTACATAGGACTTGGAAAACCTTTTCTTCTGTGTTTCTTATCAATGAATGGCAAATTTGGCTCAAATTTGAAAATGGGAGCATTGTCATGACTTTTCTTTCCGTCTGCCCATACCCCAAATCCAGTGGATTCAGCATCCTATCTCTAGTCTCCTTTCTCCAAACTTCCTTTGATCATTGCAGTTCAGGCCTCTGTCTTCTTTTGCCTGTGATAATGTAGTATCTTTCCAGTTGGCTTCCAGTGTTAAAGAAAAAGTACCGTTTTGTTAAGGAAAAAGTTTCGACACTTGCTAAAGAAGGTAAAGCAGACTGTATTTAAGGGAGACTATCCTGATACGGGTGTAGTTGCCATACAGTGGAGAAGAGAGATTGGACCCAACCCTGAGTCTAATGAGGACAAGAGGTATTTAAATCCAAGAAGCAGGGATGGGGATCAGTGGGTGGAAAGTTACTAAGAGGAAACAGCAGAGGTAAGGGGGTCCTTATTAGACCGACTCCGCAGAATCTGGGAGGGAGGACAGGGTGGTCAGGTATCCAAGGTGGTCAGACGCCAAGGATGAGGGATTTTCATTAAACTCATTTGTCAGGATTCTCACTCAAACTGGATTCTACAAGGACAGAGAGGGAACCCAAGGTCTGCTCAGAGAAGCCTGATTCAAGTTTGGTCAAAGGAGAGAGTCTTTGTCGCCAGTTTCTACATTGTTACCTTGCTAGGGGATCTTGGTACCAGTGATTATAGTTCCCTTTTTAAAGCCTCTTGCTGTAAGGATGAATCTGAAACTTATCTGTGCCCTGGAAGGTCTGGCCCGTTTCCCTTTTTCTACCTTTTTTCTGCCTTATCTGCTCTTTCCTCTTCTATTTCAACCATTGTCAAATCCGTTTAGTTATTTGAACACACTGGACTTTCTCATCTCTGGGCCTGGGTATATTAAATCCCTACTCCTAGCATAGTTCCCGACACATAGTAGGCACTCAATAAATATCTGTTAGATGATTAAGTGAATAAAGGAATAAATGAAAGTATCTTGTAGTATAAGGATAGATATAAAAATCTCTGAAAAAAATATATAGATATCCAAATGATTGAGGTAGTGAAAAGATACACTTAAAATCACATATCCAAATGGAGAATTTCTTAATAATGTACGGGCATTTTGGATAGTTACAATAGTGCTTTCAGTAAGATGCAAATTTGTATAAAATGAATGGAAAATCATTTGCATTGAAGAAACCCTTGATCTAAAGGATGGCGCTCCCATTTCCTTAGATTTAGGTTTGAATACTATCTGCTGGCTACATTATTGACTGCCTCCTCTGTCTTCTAGAATTCATGACTTAAGTTGCCATTTAAGTGAGTATGAAACCATTAACACCTGGAAAGACAAGTGACAGTAAGTGCGTTACCTATGCTGAAACCAGTTTTTTTTTAAACCTTTCAAAATATCCATGTTTTTAAATGAAAGCAAAAGAAAAAAAAAAAAAAAGATAAGCCCTATGTGACTTGCATCAAACCTGTCTAGAAAGGAGTATTTCGTTTTTACCAGTAAGGATCTGTTGTACACATACAAAGTTAATAATTCTGTGTGAAGAAAATTATATTTTCAAGGAGCTTAAAATTAGGTGGGAAATGGTGGTGAATACGTAAAGAATAAATTCAATTTCACTTAAATATAAAATATAAAATTAACATAGGATGACCAGTGAAGACGGTCACATGATAAGATGGTTCTAATACCTAATATTTAATTGTTTTGTGCCAGGAACTTTTCTGAGCTCATTACCTTCATTATCTTGTTACATTGTTATAATTTATCGGTTGTAATACATACTACAGATAGAGGACACTGAGATTCAGTGAGATTAAGTAATTTGTCCAGTTTTGCCTAGCGAGTAGTAGAGCTGGGATTTGAATTGAGGTAATCTGACTCTAGAATCTATATTCATTAATGTAATGTTTTATCTGTAGCCAGAGTAAACTTGTTGACGGGTTGCATTACGTATATATAGGCACTGTTTTCCATAGTATTTAGTGTTAATTTTATATGTAATGTAATTTATGGAGATAATTTGCTGGATTAGGTCATTAATTAGAAGCTGTTTCTCAAATATATGTAAGTCATTTTAATTAATGAAATTTTATGCAGTGTTTCATTATTTAAACATGATTTTGCTTTCTGACTCCTACTTTATTTCTTCCTTAGCCACATATTCTAATGTTGCTGTTATTTTCCAGATGCTCTAACCACTGCAGCGTGTACTTTTTGTCTTCCAAAGATACTATGTTTCTTGTTTGTTGTAGTTTCTTCTTTCTCTTTGTACTTGTCAGTTTATCTTTTAAAAAATTAGTATTGGGGCACCTGGGTGACTCAGTTGGTTAAGCTTCCAGCTTTTGGTTTTGGCTCAGGCTGTGATCTTACATTTCATGAGTTTGAGTCCCGTGTGGGGCTTTGCACTGACAGCACAGAGCCTGCTTGGGAATTCTCTCTCCCTCTCCCTCTGCCCCTCCCTGGATTGCACTCTCTCTGTCTCAAAAAATAAATAAACATTAAAAAATTAAAAATTACTATCAAGTTAGTGAATTTTGGGAGGGGGAAGAGGTAAAACCCAAACCCAGTCTTTGATCTGTCATGCTCCTTGATGACCCAAGTCATTTTTCTTTACTTCCTTGCCTTTTGTAAGCATAAAGTGAGTTACTATTGAAAGAAACCTTTATTTATTTATTTGTTTCAGATAAAAATGTGTCTTCTGGGGTGCCTGGGTGGCTCAGTCAGTTAAGCATCCGACTTTGGCTCAGGTCATAATCTCACAGTTCATGAGTTCAAGCCCTGCGTCGGACTCTGTGCTGACAGCTCAGAGCCTGGAGCCTGCTTTGGATTCTCTGTCTCCCTCTCTCTCTGCCCCTCACCTGCGCGCTCTCTCTCTCTCTCTTTCTCTCTCTCTGTCTCTGTCTCTCTCTCAAAGATAAATAAATGTTAAAAAATGTGTCTTCTGTTAGAGAACAAATATGGAAAATATTGGAAGAACGTGAAATAAAATGACCATTTGTTTGAATTCAATTGAGTTAGTTGCTGAAAATACTTAAAGTTAGATGATGTGCTTTTCAACTTGAGGATAATTGCCTGATGAATTAATTTCATTCAAATTTGGGCCATTTGGAAGATAAATATTATCTTGAATCCATAAAAGAACTAGTATCAGAGTAAATAGCAACAACCATTTGTTGTAATTGTTAGAATTTGCTAGTTTATCTGCACAACAATTAAATTTGGCAACTTTTAATCTTAGATTTTTAAACTACTGTTTTAAAATGGACAGCTTTTACCTTGGTAAATGAAAACAAATAGAATGGTTTTGAATATTCCAGGCAGGATTCTTTTGGTTGCCTGGGATCAGAAATCTATTTAAACTTGCTACAGTTAAAGGGATCTTTATTGCAAATATGTAGAGTTTTTGCTGGGATCCAGGAAAAGCTGAACACAAGTTTCAGAAAGGGAAGATGGCTTCAGAGCACAACCTCTCTGATCTTCCTCTTCCTCATCTCTGACACGTGGCTTCTTTATGAAGTGCCCCTTGAAGTCACTTACGTCTTTTGTCCTCATCTGCTTCAATTTCCCCAATTTTTTGTTGTCAAACTGACAGTCTCTAGTCTGGATCCTTCTAAGCAAGGTTGAGTCTATGACTTTTAATTTACCAGATTAACCAGATAACTCCCTTGTGTACATACAGGGACAAGTTGTGATGATTTTTCTAGTGGATTCATTCAGTCGATTGGAGGAGTTAACGTAGAGATGCTCTGTATTTCGAAAACCACTTTGAAAGGGGAAGGTTTATAGGTGAATAAGTAAGGCCTGAGGACTTGTTTTACAATGTCTTAAAGGTACACATATGTAAAAAGATTTCCATCCTGCCTTTATTTCTCTAAGAGTTATTATTAAAACTACAGTAGGGATAGTTTATACAGCAAAATTATCCATATGACATCCTTGGGATTCCTGTACACTGAGAACAAGTACCTTTCCGTAAAACCCTTCAAGCTCCAGATGCATTTCTGTCTGTAGAGTTCATTGCTAAATGCAACTTTTATATAAGGATGAAGGCTTCACTTTATGTTCGCCTCGGTGGGCATCCATGCTGACTTCTGAGGAAGAAGCTGGTAGATTTTGTTTGTTTTACTGATCTTAAAATACTAGAGATAAGTAGTAGCTCTCAGGTGTTTCTAGAGCAGCGGTTCCTCAGTGGGTGTGCGTGTTGGGGTGTGTTTCGTCCCTTAGGACCTCTGGCGTTCCCGGAGACATTTTTGCTTATCGCAACTGGGGAGGTTTGTGTGCTACTGGCACCTAGTAGGGGAAGAAGGCAGATATGCAGCTGAACAGCCTGCAGTGCACGGGACCTCCCCCTACAACAAAGAAGCATCCGGCCCCAAATGTCAGAGGTGCCCAAGTTGAGAAGCTCTGTTGTCTAGAGTCAAGGATCGTAGAGCCAAAAAAAGGTTACAAGGTTCAAAAGAGACACGATTTTGGAGTTAAGCACTGGTTTTGAATGCCTTAGGGGAAGTGAGAGAGGAGATCATTTCTACCAAAAGCCTGTGTGTAAATATATCTGAGTTTACTACATTAATCTGCATTTTGACTTTGGTGATTGTGCTATATTTAAACCAGCTTTAGTTACATTTAAATTCTTACCAATCATACTACTTTTTAATTTCATAGGTATGTTTTCCTAATGGTAGTCCAAGAGGAGACCTACAAGAATGAAAAATTCTTTGTAATTGATGTTTAGGAGTACTATAAATGAGTATTTTCTTAGTGCGAATATGAATTGAACTACATCTCCTTCATCCCTAGCATTTACATGTGAAGTATTAACTGAGAAAAAGATGCTTTCCCAAGAACAGTTGCTACTTTTTATAATGATGTATTTTTTTTCTTGAAAACTTTTTTTTTTTTTTTAAGATTTATTTATTTGAGTAATCTCAGCACCCAACATGGGGCTTGAACTCATGACCCTGAGATCAAGAGTCACATGCTCCACCGACTGAGCCAGCCAGGTACCCCAGAAAGTTTTTTGATAAAACAATTTTTACTTTATAGTGAAATATATTTGTGAACTAGATTCTTCAGTTCTTTAATTCTCATGAAATTGTAGATAAATCTCAAAATATTTTTAAAAACAAAATTCCTGAAAGGCTATAGGTATTTGAAATACTTAAAAAAAAAAAAATGACTGTGTGTGGGGGGGGGAGGTGCTGGGTGGCTCAGTTGGTTAAGCATCAGACTTCGGCTTAGGTTATGATCTCACAGTTTGTGAGTTTGAGCCCCGCGTTGGACTCCGTGCTGACAGCTCAGAGCCTGGAGCCTGCTTCGGATTCTGTGTCTCCCCCTCTCTTTCTGCCCCTTCCCAGCTCGCGCTCTGTGTCTCTTTCTCTCAAAAATAAGTAAGCATTTAAAAAAAAAAAAATGACCGTAGGGTTGCCTGAGTGGCTCAGTCAGTTAAGCATCCAACTCTTGATTTTGGCTCAGGTCATGATCTCACAGTTCATGAGGTCAAGCCCTGCGTCGGGCTGTATACTGACAGTGTGAAGCCTGGTTGGGATTTTCTCTCTCCCCCACCTCTCTCTGTCTCTCCTCCACTCATGTGCGCTCTCTCTAAAACTAAAGAAATTAAAAAAAAAAAAAAAAGACTGTAAGTCTGCTTCACTATAACACATTGATTATTCAGTGGTATATGTAAAATGCCCATATAAAAAAATATAGCTGTCATTTCCTAAATATTCTAATATATAAATGGAACAATTTGTTCCGTAGCTCTTTACCGTCTGATCTGAATGACGTTAATGTTCAGGCTTCTTAAAGCAGCTCCCACAGAAGTTTTTTCAAACCCTGAATTTCCTGCCTGAAACGTGAACTCTCCATTATCATTGGACATCCTGCATGTCTGACGATCGCCACCAGATGGTGATCTTATACGTTGATAAAGCCCGATCCTTGGTGAAAACTGAATTGGTTGCCCAAATTAAGCCATGTGAACTCAGCAGTGATATTTAGCAATGGTGAAGGGTGTGGACTCGCTATGCTTCCCTCTGAAACATGTTTTAAAATGAGGCATGTTTTCATTTGTTTTGGAGGGTTTTTTCTTTTCTTGGCTCTTCGGTTCACATTTATCTATGGGAAACCAAAGTAAAATAATATCCCCATAACTTTATTATAATACTGATGCTAATTTATTGTGTTAAAGTTTTTGCTTTTGATCGGAGTTATTTTATGGCTGTTACCAAATTTCTGATAGATTTAAAGTAGTATTTCAAAGTAATTAGGTGAGTGTTTTTGTGATTCAGTACATTTTACTTACAATTCCCTAAATGAGGCATAGAAGCAACTAAAGTTATATGTAGAACAAATAAAACTATATGTAGTTCAACTTCGGGGAAGGTGTGTGGCCTGGTGGAAAGAGCATAGGCTTTGAAGTCAGGTGACCCTGGATCGGAAAATGGTCAGCTGTGTTACCTTGCAGAGTTCTTGTGAGAATTGAAAATAAGGCTTGTAAGTGGCTCTCTGAAAAGTGCATCTCCCTGGAGGCAATTGGATGTGATTTAAAATTTTAGCTTCTTCCAGTGTACCCTGTGGGACCTTGGGAAAATGACTTAACTTTTTAGAGCCTAAGTTTCTTCTTTTATATATTTGGGATAGTAATACCTCCTCCTAGAAATGTTTAGGGTAGTAAATGAAAGAATGCGTGTAAGGCATATAGAAAGTTTTAATAAATAATATCTGTTACTTTTGTCCTCTGATACCATACAAGCTAGTAATGACCCCAGTGTAGGTCTATGTGTAGTAAGAAATACAACTAAATTCCTGTCCATTGCTGTTAAGGGAGATTGTTCTTCCCACGTCTCTTTTTTTTAAGAGTTTAGGAAAATATGAGAATGTAGCAATTTAAGTTAAAGAATTTAAAACATGTTTTTCTTTTAATTAAGAAAAAATGCGGCTCCCCCACCTCCCCCCCCCCCCTTTTTCCTGGGCAGATTAAGAAACTCTGGGTCCTTTGCTTTGTGTCAGCAGCATCCTTTACATCGTTAGCCATTACGCCGGTATTGTGTTCCTCTGTGGTCGTCCTTGCCCGTCAGTAGTTTCACTTGCCATGAGGGAGGTCTAGAAGCAGATGATCCTCCTTCTGACTGTTGTCACAAGGCCAGTGCAGCCTAACACACATCATAGTGCCTCTGTCACGCACCTCACTTCATCTCCTCATGGAGGCATTTTATTATCTCACATCATCCCAAGAAGAAGGGTGAGTACCGTGAGATACTTTGAGGGGGACAGACTGCATTCACATAACTTATTATAGTATGTAGTTCTGATTGTTCTATTTTATCATTGTTGTTAATGTCCTGTGTATGCAAATTATACATAGCTGTATGCACAGGAAGGACATATACGGGGTTTGGTACCATCCGTGGTTTCAGGCATCCCCTGGGGGTGTTGGAACGAATCCCCCGCTGGTCAGGGGACTGCTGTACTGGAAAAGTGACTTCACATTTGTAAAGGGAACTTAAATGCAGATTTCATGTTTTTAAAATCATTTTGATTCCTGTACAATTCTACACCACACTTAACGTTTCTAGATTTTTTTCCCCTTTGGCTGATTAAAATTCACAATTAGAATTCTGTTTTTGTATTATTTTTTCCTGAATTTAAGATGATAGAAAAATCAGTTTATGTGATTATGTAATTTTCTGACCAGGATGCTGAGAAAATGCTAGTTTCTTCCCACTGTGTCTACAAATTTATTCTTTTTTTTTACGTTTCTATTTAAATTCTAGTATAGTTAACATGCAGTGCAGTATTCGTTTCAGGTGTATGATACAGTGATTCAGCGCTTCCATACAAGACCCTGTGCTCCCACAAGTGCTCTCCTTAATCCCCATCCCCTGTTTTACCCATTCTCCCACCCACCTCCCACCTGGTAACCCATCACAAATGAGCAAAGGAATAAAAAAGAGAGGCAAACCAAGAAACAGACTCCTAACTACAAATTCATTAAAAAAAAAAAAAAATGGGAATGTGTTGAGGAAAATTTTGAACCATCTTCTGACCTTGTGAAATATGCTTTCATAGTGTTACTTGCCTCCGTATCAAAGTTGTATTTATTAAAACATGAATTGGTCATAGTTTTGAAGAATTGACTAAACTGATAATTTTTCATTTTTAGTGACTTTTTAATGTTTATCTTTGGTATTAAATTTTATACTATATACTTATACTATATACTATATACTTAACATCTTTAGAGAACCATGATCTTTGTTGAAACAGACCAATGTATTATTCCCCTGTACTTTGTCTATGTTCATAGAAACAGTTACTCACAAATATGTTTTACCCTTTGTAAAACATGAAAATGTGATTGTATTAAACATAATAATTCTGCAGTTTGCTTTTCTTAACATATTAATTGATATTCTTGAGTACAACCTCCTAGTTCTGTCTCATTCTTTATATTCTACTACTGTGTAATGGTAATTAACTATTTCTGTTTGTTTACTTTCAGGTTGTGTTTTGTTTTTGCTAGTTTGAACAGTAAGCATGCTTGACCTTATCTAAATATTTTGGTGCTTTTATTTCTGTGGGGTAGATACTCAGAAGTTATATTGCTGCACAAAGAATATTCTTAAAGATTAAAATAAAATGGATTCTCGCTAGCTTATTCTCCAAAAATATAAGTTGAGAAATTTATATTCCCACTGAGAATTATGAGAATGTCTGTGTCTCTTTACCTTCATCAGCTTTAGATGCTAATTACAATTTTTTTTTTTTTTTCCTAATCTGAGGAGTAAAATTTGCTTAACCTCTAGTGAGAGTGTCCATCTTATCATATGGTTATTGGTCATCTGTATTTTCTTTTAAGGGAATCACTTGGTTCATATTCTTTGTCCATTTCTGTGTTCCTTTCACTTCGTTTTTACATCAAGAAGTTTCTGGTAGGAGAGAGATTTAATGCCATGTCCGTCGTGTCTACGTATATTTCCTTGTGTCTACCTCGTCTCTTTGTGATGTTCTTTGCTTTAGAGAAATGTTTGATTTTGTTTTTAATGTTTGTTTAGTTTTGAGAGAGAGAGAGAGACAGAGCTTGAGCAGGGGCGGGGCAGAGAGAGAGAGAGAGACACAGCATCCGAAGCAGGCTCCAGGCTCCGAGCTGTCAGCACAGAGCCCGACGCAGGGCTTGAACTCATGGACCACGAGATCATGACCTGAGCTGAAGTCGGACGCTTAACTGACTGAGCCACCCAGACACCCCTGATTTTTTTTTTTTTTTTTTTAAATAGAGTGAAATAAATCTGTGTCAGTCTTTTTCTTTATGGCTTCTAGATTTCTCATCTTGCCTAAGAATATATCCTAACTCCAATAATATAAAATACCGTTTTAAATTTTAGATATTACCCTTCTAATTATCTTTAAAAAATTTTTTTTCATATTTATTTATTTTTGAGAGAGACAGAGACAGAATGTGAGTGGGTTAGGGGCAGAGAGAGAGAGAGGGAGACACAGAATCCAAAGCAGGCTCCAGGCTCTGAGCTGTCAGCACAGAGCCTGATGCAGGGCTCGAATTCACAAGCTGTGAGATCATGACCTGAGCTGAAGTCATACACTCAACCGACTGAGCCACCCAGGCACCCCTACCCTTCTAATTATCTTTAATCCACCTAGAATTAATTTTTACCTCTGGTTTGCTGTAGACAGCTGTATTTCAACAATGGAAAACCAAAGAAGTCTTTGCATTTAATAAATGCATTCCTTTCTGTTTCGTGACTCTCTTTTGTCTTACAAAATATTTAATATATTTATTATTTCTGTGCTGATACCATAGTCTTCATTATCATAGTTTTATAGTGTACTGGAATGTTAGGCAAAGTGCTCCCCCTCCCCCAACTTTTTTTCATGATTTTATTGGGAATAGATGATCTTAGAGATAGTGGAATCTTATGACTTGTATAAAGACTGAAGTCTTCAGTATTTTGCAGTTTAAGGATTGCTTTTGGTATCTAGTCAATAATTTTATCATTTTTAGGCAGATTCTTTTTATTCTCATTATATTGAAGTCACATTGAAAGAGATCTACTTTAATACTTGCGAGTTTCTTGAGTGTCAGAGGTTTAGTGACATTTTCTAATGGTCCAATCATAAATCTTGATTCTGGAACTAGATAGTAATGTTTAAGTGATCCTTATACTCTAAATGTTTTTTAACATGGATTTCAAAATTTTAGAATTCACCAGAGGACACAGCTTCGAAGGCTTATTATAAATATTGTACAGAATGTAAATGTTAATCAGTCTTGATATAAAAATAAAAATCTAATTCAAAACAGATATTGAAGAGATTGTATGTGAAAAAGGTGTGTGTGTGTATGTGTGTATGTCAGGGGAGTGGTGTGTGAAAAATCCTTGTTTTTCTTTTTGTAAAATTAGCAGATACTGCCTAAAATGAGATATTATTTAAAGTTATGATGGCGACTCTCGTTATGAGAGAACAGTTACAAGATGGAAACAGAAAGCACCTCTGTCTGGTGAGTGGATGTGGTATGTGAGGAATACTTCTTTGGGGAGACTTGTGTTAAGACTTGATTTCTTCCACCACATGCAGGTTAATTTAATAATTTACTTCAAAATGTAGTTGCTGTGTTCTCATACCGAAGAATCTCTAGGATGTATTTTTAAATTGTTATGTACATAACAGTGACTTGTAACGTGGCTACCTTTTTTTGTAGGCATATATATACTTCTGTTTGCATTACAGAAATGGAGACAAGGTTGAAAATGGAGCAGAGAGAACAAGGGAATAAAGGAGACCGTTTTGATTTACATAAGTGTATGGCTAAATGAAAGAAGCCTGATACAGAATAACAAATACAGTGGGATCTCACTTATTGCAGACTTATAGAAGTGGAGAGTAGAATGGATGATTGCCAGGACGAAATGAGGGGGGTGATGGTCAAAGGGTACAAAGTTTCAGTTACACAAGATGATTAAGTTCTGGATATGTGTTATACACTACACAGTAACAGTATGCAGCTAACAATACTGTATTGTATACTTACATTTTTTTAACAGACTAAGACAAGTGTTCTTACCACACATAAACACATAATAATAATAATAATAATAATAATAATAATAGTAGTAGTGGTAGTAGTAGTAATAAATTGGGGAGGTGACAGGCAAGTCTTTGGCCTTGGTGGTGGTGGTGGTTTTATGGGTGTGTATTTATTCCCAAACTCATCAAGTTGTATGTATTTCATATGTACAGATTTCTACATGTCGACCATATCTCAGTAGATCACCTTAAAAAATAAGGATTGCTATTACATAAAAGTGAAAAATCTTTAAAGAAATAGCCAGGTTAAAATTCCTGAGCTTAGATATTGAGTTAATAGCTTTTTATCGAGAGTAGTGGAATAAAACTTTACCTTTCTATTTAATCTGTAAACTTGATTTCTAACATTTAATTTGAATATTGGCTTTGTAGTGCCCAAGATACCATCACAGCAGGGAGCATGTTGGAGAAATGAATCTTTTGTATTTTGATGAAGAGTTAATTTTGTTTTGCAATTTTGGAAATTAAAAATCTATGTATGTGATTCCTTCTTGTCTCCCTGGGAGCTCTTAACCTTCCTTTTCTCTTCCCCTGCCCATCCTCCTCCCCCTTCTTCTACCTAAATCCCTGTGCTCAGGGTTTTATAATCCAGCTGGGGGAGACCTATGCCTGACCAGGGTTTTAAGCTCTTAAATACTAGTGGGGAGGGCCAAGATTTTCTATAGGAGGTAAATTTCAAGAGGCTATTGTAGGAATTGGTATTGAACCTGATTGTTTGCAGATGCTTTTTATTCTGGGTGTGATGTATTGAGAATTTTTGAAATCAGTTTTTCTGATTTCTGTTTGCTTTTTTAAAATTTATGTTTATTTGCCAAGTATAAATCACGGAAAGGTTGAATATTTTTAAAATATGATAAATTATATGCTTTAGTGTAACTTGATGCCATTGGGGCTTCTAATTCTTAATCTGGTATAGGTCTTCAGTGAATTTAAGATTACATTTTTGGGAAATAGATATTTCTATAGAAAATGCCATTTATTTGCTTTGTTAAAGTAAAGACTTTGATGGTACCGGGGAGCAAATATGTCTATCCAAAAAGAATGTGTTTAGTTTAATTGAGATTATATTTTATATGAATTTGGTAGACATTTTTTTCATTCATGTTCAGTTAGAATTTTGTTTTAATCTTTTATAGTTGGAATTTTTTTCCCTTACATTTCTTTATGCATAGTTGGAGTAGAGGAAAAGCATGGGCCGAGAAAGACTAGTTTTGAATCCTAAACCTACTGCTTACCAGATCTGTGACTTTGCAGAAGTAATTTAACATCTCTGAGCTTTAGTTAGAGTTGAGAGGATTTAATGAAATATCTGAAGGTTAAATGTGCTATAGAAAAATAGGATATATGCAATCGTCGTTAGCATAGTTTTGGCGCATAATAGGTGCTCAATAAGTATTTTTATTATTTTCTAGAAACCCAGAATAACAGAATGATACTTTTTAGTCTTCGTTCTTTAAAATGTTTGTTGGGGGCGCCTGGGTGACTCAATTGGTTAAGTGTCCGACTTCAGCTCAGGTCATGATCTCACAGTTCGTGAGTTTGAGTCCTAGGGCTGTCTGCTGTCAGTACAGAGCCTGCTTCCGATCCTCTGTTCCCCTCTCTCTGTCCCTCCCTGGCTTCTGTTCTCTTTCTCTCTCTCAAAAATAAAAAAATATTAAAAAAAAAGCCTTTTTACAATTCTTAAATAAATAAAATGTTACACAAACAACATCATAGAGAAACTAAAAAGAATATAATCCACTCACAACACTTTATTTACTTATTCATTATTTACTTATCTATTTTTAAGTCAATGCTGTGCTCCGTGTGGGGCTTCAACTCATGACCCCAAGACCAAGAGTCACATGCTGCACAGACCGAGCCAGCCAGGTGCCCCCACACCCACAAGTCTTTAATTCTATATTTTAAACATAAAGCCTTTTGCAGTACTTTAGCAGTGCTGTCCATGGACCCCTGCCAGTCCCTGAGATCAGGGGATCTGTAAGGTCAAAACTATTTTTATAGTAGTGCTAAGACATTATTTGCTTTTTCCACTGTTTTGGAATTTGTATTGGTGGTGCAGACACAATGATGAGTGAAACTGCTGGTCTCTTAGCCCAACACAAGGCAGAGGTACCAAACAGCACTGGGAGGCATTCTCTGTTTAAAAAGGGAAATGAATTTTTCACTTAAGGATGTCCTGATGAAGCAGTAAAAACTATTTTAGTAAATCTGAGCCTTTGAGTGCACATTGCTTTAATATTCTGAATGAGAAAATAGGAAGTATGCATGAAAACACTTTGTGCTACATACTGAAGTACCAGTAATTGTCTGGAGTAAAAAACACTGGTGTGACTGCTTGAAATGTGAGTTCAAACTAGCTGCCCTTTTACTTGAAAGAAAAACTGCAGACTAAACTGTGGTTTATTCAGACTTCACATTTGGCAGATATTTCTTTAAAAAGCTATGAAATGAGTGAACCTGCCACTTCAGGAAAAACAGCTGGTAATATTTGTTACCAGTGATAATAAATCTAGCTTTCATGATAAAAAAGAAAATTTGGAAAACGTGTCTGCCAGCCTGACCTTGTCAGTTTCTTAGTAGTTGAATGTCTCTGATAAGATTACTGATCTTAACAAGTGTAATTTTTTAAAAATTGCATAATGAAATGTGAAGTTTGGAAAGTTTCTACTACCCAGTGAAAACATATTTTGCAAATGGGTGAGCCATTCAAAGTGCATGATAGACCAGTGGATTTCAGTATACAGTGTGTAACAGCATTCATTTGTTTTATTTGTTTTAATATATTTCTTTATTTTTGAGAGAGACAGAGTGTGAGAGGGGGAGGTGCAGAGAGAGAGGGAGACACAGAATCTGAAACAGGCTCCAGGCTCTGAGCTGTCAGCACAGAGCCTGCTGCGGGACTCGAACTCAAAAACTGTGAGATCATGACCTGAGCCGAAGTTGGTCGCTTAACTGATTGACCACCCAGGTGCCCCATCATTTGAAATTGTTTTAGATTCCACCTTGCAAACTGACATTTAAGAAATGACTACTTTTGGGATGCCTGGCTGGCTCAGTAGAGCCATGTGACTCAACTTCAGGGTCCTGATCTCTACCTTGGGTGTAAAGCTTACTTATAAATAAACAAACAAATAAATAAATAAGGAAAAAAGACTACTTCTTAAGTTTGGTGATAGGTATCAAAGAGGAATATCCACCTTACTTGAAAAGAATATTAAAACATTCTTCCCCTTTCCAACAGTATTATGTGAACCTGGATTTTTTTTTTTTTTAGTTGTGTATTTTGAGAGAGAGCATGCGCGTGCATGCACACACATACACGCGCGCGCACACACACACACACACACACACACACACGAGCGAGTAGGGGAGGGGCAGAGAGGAGAGAGAGAATCCCAGGCTGACCCCGTGCTGTCCATGCAGAGCGTGACACGAGGATCGATCTCATGAACTGCGAGATCGTGCTTGAGCAGAAATGAAGAGTTGGACGCTTAAGCGACTGAGCCACCCAGGTTCCCCAACCCGGGATTTTTTATATAATTCAATCAAATAAATCGTATCCTCAATTAGAGAAGTGGATGTGAAAATCTAGTTGTCTTCTAATAAGTCAGATATTAGAGATGACCAAAAATGTAAAAGTCTTTTTTCTCACTAAATATTTTATTTTTGGAAATGATTATGTTTCAATAATGTTATTTACGTTAACATGCAATGATTTTATTGTTTTAAGTTGAATTTAAATATTTTAAAGCTTTCTCAGTTTTACTTCCACTGTGATAAATACAGGTGTTAAACTTGTGTAAACAAAGGCCCTTTGAGGTCTTCTGTCATTTTTTGAGTGTAAGATCTTGAGTCTGAAAGTTGGAGCGGTGCTTCTCATTTAGCGGTTATCCATATGAATACTTCATTTTGGTTAGAATAATTATAAACCATAATATGATTTCCTCGTCTTGCTATTAATATAGTTACACCAAGTTGGCATAAATGTGGTAATGATAAGACAAGACTTTTTTTTCGGTGAAAACATCTTTGGGTCTTAACTGGAATTAAGTGAAAGGGCTAGATTTAACCAGCAATGTTGTTGGCAGTTTTTCCTTCCCTCCCTCCAGTCATCCCCTTATAGCTTTAGAGTATGTTGTCTTTTGAACTAACCTTGCAGAAAGGTTTCCGTTGAAAACTGGTTGCTTTGTTTCTCTTTTGGTGTTTTCAGTTACAACTAAATGTGTGTATTATACTCTAAGTCTCTTCTGTGACCCTGTATAAGTTATTAGCTTGGAAGATTAGGTAACGTAGAAGACTGTGATTGGCTGTACCATGAGAGCAACTTAGAAGAGTTCATCTGTGCAAAGCACAGTGACCTAAATCAGATATGTACTCACTGTCCCTGGAATCTTCAAGGGACTTAACAGCATTACGTTGTCAAAGACAAGGCATTTATACGTTACCATGGAAAGATTTCGCCTGGAGAAGAAGTTACCTGTATGTATCTAGTTGTGATCTTGTGTTTTATTTACAAACAGATTTGGCTTTTTCAGTTTAATAGTGAAACTTGAAGAAATGTCAGGCTTATTAGCACTGGCTTAGAATAGTATCATCCTCTGTGTCCTTGGCTGTGGAAGTCATCTGCTGAAAAGAGTAACTCCTTGTGAAAAGTTAGCAATGTTTGTGGCATCTTTATTATTCTATAAAATTTGGTTTTTGATCAGTTAATATTACTTGAATAAGGCTTTTAAAAATTCTTTTTGGCCAGGCTGTTGGGAAAGAGATTAATTTGTGGTAGGCATCTTCTGATGCTGTTTTAATAACAGATTTTGTAAATCTCAAGTGTCAAAAAAGGATGTGACTAGATTTATGAATATATTGTTAATCTTTGCCTTTCTTTTTTCCTCAATATTATGCCTTTGACATGTTAAAGTTTGACTTTTGATCATTTGGCCAAGAAAATACACATCACAGATTTTGCTTTTGCAGGTAGGAAAATGACTTAGGCGAAGAATTAGTGAAATGTGTTATGTAGTTATAAAATCTGTTTCAAATAAAACCTCATTTGTTTGATTATGCTGCGAATTCCTGCTTGTGAATTGAATTTAGGTTTTATCATGTGTCGATGATGGGCTTTTTTGTTTTTAAACCAATTTACTAAATTTCAAAATATTGAGTACCTTTGTATGTTTGAGCTTTAATTGTGTTCGTAAGGAGTTTTTGAGTGAATCCAGTATAAATTTTTAGCCGAGTGTCTTGTCCTTTGAAACATACTCGACGTTCAGGTATTTATTAGAGAACTTAACTAAGAGTCCTGCTCAATGTTAGGATATACTGGTGAGGAAAACAGACACGATTTCCTGCATCTTGGAACTTATTTTTCTACTGGAAGATAGTAGAAAGAAGTTAAATGAGTAGTTGCATAAACATGTCAAGAAAGCCAAAGAAGTAGTTACACAAATATGTGATTATGTTTTGAGAAACGGTATAAAGAAACAGTACTATGTGTCCTCAACATATGTTTTAGTGACCTTGGTCTGTTGTCTAGTGGATAAAGAACCCATCTAATTGGGACTAGAGACCTGGCGTTTAATTTTAGTTCTTTGACCAGCTCAGTGTGATCTTAAGTCACTTAAGCTTTGTGCGCGTGTGTGTGCGCGTGCATGTGTGTGTGTGTCAAATGTACATATAAAATCAGAAAATTGAACCAAAAAAGTAAAACCTGTCGATACCTATGAGGTCTCATTTATTCATTAGGAACGGAAAAGACAATTCATTCACCTCTGGATTTCTCATCACTGGGAGCCACGCAGCTGTAAAGTAATTGTTGAGCTGGACATTTGACTGTATTAGTTTTTCATTCTCTGATATATCCCTGGTACCTGGCATAATGCTTGGCACACAGTATACACTCACTAAATACTTGTTGAATGAATGGATGAGTTCCTTAATTGCTAGTCTTTAATTTTTTTTTTTCAACGTTTTTTATTTATTTTTGGGACAGAGAGAGACAGAGCATGAACAGGGGAGGGGCAGAGAGAGAGGGAGACACAGAATCGGAAACAGGCTCCAGGCTCTGAGCCATCAGCCCAGAGCCTGATGCGGGGCTGGAACTCACGGACCGCGAGATCGTGACCTGGCTGAAGTCGGACGCTTAACCGACTACGCCACCCAGGCGCCCCAATTGCTAGTCTTTAAATGAATGAGATTTCTTTCGTCATCTGTTGGATTTATGGGGATCCAGGGGTATTATCCAGGGGAAGAAGAGGCAAACAGACCATATTGCTAAGGGATTTCCTGCCTGTCTCCTGTTGGGTTTTCACTAGAAAAATGCAATGGAACTCTAAAAATACCTAGGTAATGAGAACCCCATGCTGACTGAAGATGGGGAATCATGATAGGAAACCTACTGGGCCTTCTTTTGCTGAAAAACATCTATTGGATCTTTGTGCGTGCATGGTTTCTTCCCTTTGGTACAGAATGCCTGTGCCTTTCTATGCATTTATACCACCAATGAAGTCTACATCGTTTCTTTAAAAACCTGTTTTGGAAATGGATTTTGTTACTATGCTTATTTCTGTTAATAACTATATACATACTTGATAACCCTAAAACAAGCGATTTCTGTATGTTTTTTTGGTGTGTATGTACTGAATTAGAATTTGGCATGAATGCATCTCCTCATAGAAATAAAGTAACAAATATTTGTGATTTATAATTTCAAGTAGAACCCTGATGAGGCTTTCCATTTGCCCATGACTCTTGTGCCTTATAATGAAGCGTGTGACAGTAGAGTGTCTCCAGTGATCCTCTTTACTGTTGGAGGCCATTACTTGCCAGTTTTTATTGCCCCATACCTCTTTCAGTTTTCTTACTCTTAACATTCTTTCATTTCTTCACTTTTTTCTTTTGAAATTTTTCTTTTAAAACTCATTGTCTTTAGTTTTAACGGTGGTATTTGAAATAAATTTCTGAAGGCTTTTTGTTACAGTGTTTGAATCTGCCCAGTTCCTCCTGTGTCTGGGGACAAAGCATTTTTCTCAAGGCTTCAAAATTTTCTTTTTTTTTTTTCCTGTGGGGATTGCATGATTGCCTGAGTTTAAAATTTTTAGTTACAGGCGCCTGGGTGGCTCAGTCAGTTAAGTGTGTTAAGTGTCTGACTCTTGATTTTGGCTGAGGTCATGATCTCAGGGTTCGTGAGATTGATGCCTGCTTTGGGCTCTGTTCTGACTGCGCAGAGCCTACTTGGGATTCTCTGTCTCCCTCTCTCTGCCCCTTCCCTGCTTGCATGTGCACGCTCTCTCTCTCTCTCTCTCTCTCAAATTAATAAACATTAAAAAAATAAAAATAATATTTGCAATTTTAAATTTGCAGTAATTTCCCATATACCTTTTATTTCTTTTCTGCTTTTTTTTTTTAGAGTAATGAATGAATTAAAAAATACTAAATGACTTCTTTAGAAACTATGAATATCATTCTTTGGCTCTTATTTTATGAAATGGTGGTCATTGATTATTGATCTCCCTTTAACTGGATTAGGAAAGATTATTTGCCTTACTCTTAAGCTTTTTGGCCATAAATTTAAAATTTTCTAATTAAGTTCACCTCTTGGTGGTAGTTGGGGATATGGTTGGGAATTGGAATTATTTGGAGGAAATTTGTATTTTGGGGGACAACATTGTTATTTATATATACTTTGGTAAATTACCTTGCACATTTTGAGGGTAATCTTCTAACATACAGATCAACTTTTAGAACTCTACTAATAAATTTGGGGTTCTGTGTATTACAATGAAAGTGTATAATAATTTTACAGTATTGTGAATTGGAATGTACTTTTCATTTTCTGAAGGATCAAAACCATGTAAATGAAGCTGGCAGTGGTCCCAGGCAGGCCTACTAAAATGATTAAGGGCACGAAGCAGTCTTTAGTGAAGAGCAGTTTAAATATGTAGGACTTCAGTCTGAATCATAACCCAAGGACGTGGTATTCAAACTTCGGTGTGCATCAGAATCACATAAGGAGGTCATTATACATAGACACACTCGTTCTTCATCTCAGCCTCCTGAATCAGCATGTCTAATGTAGAGCAACGGCGGGTGAATTTTAACAAGTTCTTTTAGGTATGTCTGAATTTACAATATGTTAAAAAAAACTCTTAAAAAATTTTGTTTAGGGGCGCCTGGGTGGCTCAGTTGGTTGTGCGCCAACTTCGGATCAGGTCACGATCTCGCGGTCCGTGAGTTCGAGCCCCGCATCGGGCCCCTGTGCTGACAGCTCAGAGCCCGGAGCCTGTTTCGGATTCTGTGTCTCCCTCTCTCTGACCCTCCCCCATTCATGCTCTGTCTCTCTCTGTCTCAAAAATAAATAAACGTTAAAAATAAAAAAATTTTGTTTATTGTTTATTTGTTTTTGAGGGAGGGAGAGAGAGTAAGTGGGAGAGGAGCAGAGAGAGAGGGAAACATGGAATCGGAAGCAGGCTCCAGGCTCCGAGCTGTCAGCATAGAGCCCGACGTGGGGCTTGAACTCACAAGCTATGAGATCATGACCTGAGCCGAAGTCAGACGCTTAACCCACTGAGCCATCCAGGTGCCCCCCCCCCCCCGCCCCCCGCCGCAATCCCTTAAAGTAATAGTTTTATATTGTTATGAAAGTTAGTTGCAGCATCTTGGCGTTTTCTCCTAGATACTTATGTAGGCATTTCCTGTAAATAATTCTATATGACCATAATACTGTTCAGGATACATTTTAAGCCTTCACTTCACTTTTAATTAGGAAACTAATAGATATTTGTTTGTAACTCATAAGGCTTATCTAATCTAGGGAAGCATTTTTTGTAGAAACACAGAATAGTTTCCTCATTTAGTTCAGTAAAAATGGGAGCCTTTTTGGTGGGTTATGCCCTGTGCTTGGCATTTTCATGTAGTATCTCCTCCCACCGTGCACCAAGATAGATAGGTAAATGACTTTCAGAACATGGCGTACTTAAGTCTCTGTATTCACACAGTTAAAATAAATCAAAGCAATGTAAACAATAATGAATTCAGAAGTCTGTCTCTACTGCCATGGGTAATAAGTTTTTCTTTTTCTTGTATGTCCTTCCCAGTGTTTTGTTATGCAAAATCAGATGTTCCTATTCTGGGGGTTTTCTTACACAGAAAGTGGCAGACCATATATATTGTTCTCTACCTTGGTGTATTTCATTTTATAATAGATCTTAGATATTTTTTCACGCCCGTACATAGACTGTCCTTGTTTTTTTTTTTTTCTTCCCCCCAGTAGCTTGGTATTCCATTGGTGTGTAGCCATACCTCTATTAAGGGACTCTTGGGTTGTGTCCAGTCTTTTCCCGTTATAAGCTGCAATAAATAAATAACCTTGTGCATGTGTCCTTTCATACATAGAGAATTTAAATTTTCATTATGATCTTTTATGGCTAATTCTTAAATCTATTTTCTTCTTTATTATGGAACACTGGTACTCTGAATAGTTACCTTATTTTATAAATAGAAATGGGATACAAATTCGACATTAAGGCAAAATAATTTTTTTAAGATTAGAGTGAGTCAGTCTTACATTGACATACTTTGGGTGCTTTTTTAATTCTTCCGTGTATTTGAATTTTCTCAATGCCTTAGCATTATTTCTTTTTAGGAAGACTTCATAGGCATCGGCCTATGTCACTTATCTGATGTTAAGAACATTTTGATGTCAGGGGTTGCTCTTTGCTGTTACTAGTTTTAGTTTTCCACTATATTCTTGGAGTTAAAAAATGAGGAAGAGTTTTTTTCTAGATGCTAATGTAAAAATAAGTGATATTTTAACAGATAGAAATTTGAATTCATTCTCTTTTTAAATGACTAAAATTAAACATGTTTGTAACAAAAAAAATCTACACACTACATGTGTGTGTAATTGCTTTCCTAATCATTAGTGTGAGACAGGGTTAGCTGTTTCAAAGTTAGCCTTCCGAGGATTTATTACATACGTGCATTTTTTTGTATATATGTTAACGCAAATGTAGTTTATATGGTATATTAACATACTTTATGTTATATATTTGAAGCATTATCCTAAAATGGTAGGATTTAAAATGCAGTCTATTTAATTCAGAAATGTATTACCCCCTTGAAGCATTGATGGCTTTGTTAGCGATTTTCAGTATTCAGCCTTATGCAGCCTGAATACTTTGTTGTATTACTCGTAATATGTCAAGATGACCAATTTGTGTGGCTTCCTTAATGTAAATGCATTTATAGCAGGTTGCCTTTTTGATTCATGTTGCACAGCTGTTGAAAAGCTATGAGAAATTTTTAAGAGAAGGGAGAAATGCAGACGAACCCTCCCCCCAACCCTGTCTTTACAGAACTAGTATTGTAAATTTTTAGACTTTAAAAGTTTGAACTTTAGTTTGTTCTGCAAGTTACACATGAAAACATTATTGTTGAAAGCCCAGTCACAATGAAATGATCTTCTTACTTGGCTTTAAGTGAAGTGACTTAGTTAAGGCTTCACAGACACTATGGAACGGGAGCAAAGCTGGGTGGGTCATGAGGGGATATGCTGATGGCACCCTTTTTTCAACATGCCACTTTTTGGACATATTGGGAGGATTTTTGTATGATAGATGTTTAGGTGTCCAACTTAAGCTATTTTTGAGTGTTAGCTGATCGCGTTGGTAATACATCTAAACATGTAAGTGTATCTGTGTAGAAAGAAAAGAGGTTTTTTTTGGTTAGGGTAAGAGAAAAATGTTTTGCTTCCTAGCTTTCTGTCTTGGCAATTGTTCCTGCTAATGAAAGTTTGGAATGAGAGCAGTTAATCCCTTTAAGAATACACAGTATGCTACCTCTTGGATAATTGTCCTTTAGGAGACTGCTTGTGTTTTGTACCTGGGCATGAAATCACTGGAGGAGAGCTACAAATTTCAGAGTGTGACATGCTTAATGGGTGGTAATTACTAACTACTCTTTCTTGTACTCTGTGTGTGTGTGTGTGTGTGTGTGTGTGTGTGTGTGTATTCCTATACTTTCTACTCTAGCCTTTCCTCATTACTAAGGGTGTATGATTGTTGTGAGGCAGTTTGAAGAACCATAAATCGTGTCTGTTTTTGGTCTTCTTTGTTAGTCCACTATATGAAAATATCTTGGAGTCTACACAGCCTGCTTCCCACTCCTTTAGATATGGAACCTTAGTAAGTCGTTTAGCTTCTCTGAGTTTTCTGTATTAAA
Organism: Panthera tigris; assembly: GCF_018350195.1. Lineage (NCBI taxonomy): Eukaryota > Metazoa > Chordata > Mammalia > Carnivora > Felidae > Panthera > Panthera tigris. Next base: position 142,354,687 of record NC_056668.1, on the reverse strand, counting down.
TTGAACACCAGTCCTTCAAAGTCCTATACAACAAACTCTTGATAGCCAAATCTATCTGATTATATATTTGGATATCTAACCTTCAGAAAGTAAGTTTGGATATCAAGATCTGCATTGCCTTAATGTACTGTTTCTTGGTTTCGGGGAAGTTTTGGGAAGCATATAATTGAGGGTTTGGGTAGCAGGGGATTTGTTTAAAAACTTAATCAGGGGCGCCTGGGTGGCTCAGTCGGTTAAGCGTCCGACTTCAGCTCAGGTCATGATCTCACGGTCCGTGAGTTCGAGCCCCGCGTCGGGCTCTGGGCTGATGGCTCAGAGCCTGGAGCCTGCTTCTGATTCTGTGTCTCCCTCTCTCTCTCTGCCCCTCCCCTGTTCATGCTCTGTCTCTCTCTGTCTCAAAAATAAATAAACGTTAAAAAAAAAAAATTTAAAAACTTAATCAAATTGTTTCAGTTTCTGAATTTTCAGAACTTAGACACAGAGTTTAGATAATAAGGAACAGTTGTGTATGAATCTAGTGTATATATTGAAAAAAGGTATACACAAAAGTGTGATACTGTAGATCAGAAGTAGGAGGAGATTTCAGAAGATCATTTTAACCAACGTCCTATTTGATTCTTTCTTAAACTAGTCTTTCAGTTTATGCTTGGACATTGACAGTGGTTAGAAGCTAACTGCGTTACGGTTCTTTCTGGTTTATTCTGAGTGTTAGAGGAGATCCTGGACTATTAAGATCACCCATAAAAATGGGAATGGCTGAAAATGTGTCTTGCAAAACTTGAAAAGTACTAGAATTGGATGGATAAAAAAGTATTCTAGAAAAGTAATATTCAGTGGACCATTAATAATGTAATTAATGTTGCTATTATTATTATTATTATTATTATTATTATTTAATTCTCTTCTATAACTCCAGTGGTCTCTGTTGCCTGCAAAAGTACCAATCATAGCATAAGGACCTTCAAAGAGAATGAATTAGATTCATTTTCTTTCTTGAAAGCTCTTTACTCCTGCTTTTGGAAGGTTTGTGATACTTTGATTCCATCTGAGCCAGAACAGGGCCCATTTCCTGTTGCCCATCCTTTTGCCTGCTTCGAACAACTGGATCCAGGGTATCCACCTGTGTCTTCGTCAAGCCCCCAGCCCCTTCCAGGTCATTTCTGGCTCTTAGCTTCTTCCCTGACCATCCTTTTCCTTGCATTCATGTTTTGCTTTGATTCTTTGGCAAAAGCGTCATAGGCTGGGCCCTCTCCGGTGTGATTGGTTTGCTGAACGACGTTTCGTATCCTGGGTTCCTCAGTGGGCCGCGTATGCAGCACAGACTCTGTGGGCTGCTCCGTGTTCCTCTCGAAGTTCAGCCGGGCTTGTGCAGTATCGGCCAGCTCTTCCTCGGATCCTTGGCATCTCTTTGCAAACGCTTGAAAGTCTTCCTTCAGCGTGTCTCCCCGGTCCCAGGCTTGGTTGGACATAGCAGAGTCCTTGTCCACTGTTGCCTCCTTGTACACTGTTCCCTAGTATTAAAATGGAATAGACTTTGCTGAGGAACTGCAAGTGGTGGCGTCCTCCTTGCCCGCCCAGTCTGGGTGCCCCTGTGGTGGTCGTGTTAGACAAGGTGCAAGGCCTCCGAGCGTTGGGAAACGTTGGCCAGGCCGAATATTTCCTTGCACAGCTACAGTTGGCGCATGCCGGGCCAGGGTCCAGGGAGGGCTACAGCTCAAATTGAAGACTTTTCGAGGGAAGGGAATTTGCTCATCTGTCTCTCTCTGTGGCACAGAATCTCGAGCGTAATAACGTTTCTTTCAAAGTTAAGTTAGAAGCTTCAGAAGGGAAGTTAAAGCTAAAATTTTATTCTCTTAAAAACAGTCTCTGCAATATTTTACGATATAGATGTTTCTTTTTGTTGAACTGAGGAAGGGAACAAATATGAAGGTAGACTTAGACAACTCAAAGTTAGGATCTCCTTAAAGGTTAAAGTTTGTCACGGCTTTTTCTTGGCAGAGAAATGAAAAGTTCTTCTTAACTTTGATTGGCCCTTGATTAATTTGCAAGTGGAAGTGGTGCTGCATATTTAATCTATAGACTCATTTTTGATCATTTTATGTGGAACCATAATACAACCCAGTATAGCTGCATTCGGTGTTCACTTTTAACTAGAGGACCTAAGAGCAGAGAACAATAAAGAAAACATTCCATATTGATATCTAAGGGTCACCCCTCAGCCCCAGTTTTCTCTCATTTCTGATCTGGATGGTCTTTCTGTTGAAGTGAATATACGTACCAGTTACTTAGTAAACTGCCATAGAAGGACCAGTGAAAAATTGTCACCTCAATTCTTACCAAGAAATTTTGAAATAATCTTCTGTGGATTGGGGGGGAGAAAAGCCTAGAAAAATAATTTAAAAAGAATGCAGTTAGCTATAATAAGAATTGAATTATTTGCGAGGTTCTTTGCGAGGAAGGTAATCTGTTATCTGTTTTTTAACTATTTCAAACAATGCCCTTATTTAGTAGAAGGTCTTTGGTGTATATTGATGTCATGAGTAAATGAGAATAATTTCATTTTAGGGTCCTGATGAAGAAGCCGTTGTGGATCTTGGCAAAACCAGCTCAACTGTGAATACCAAGTTTGAAAAAGAAGAACTAGAAAGTAAGTTTGTTTAAAATACCCTGTGTATAGCAGGATAAATTACTAATGAAAGTTTGTTACTGTTCTTTAAACTTTACCTGCTATTTGTGGAACTTTTCGTTTTTGTGAGGTAGAGCATACAATTTGGGAGAATGTTTTAACGCTTTTCTAAATATAGTTTAAGGGATAATACAGCAAACACCCATGTAACCATACTCATATCTGTTAATAGAACATTCCTTGATTATCTTTGTTGAAAGTATTGACATAACGTAGATTTCAGAATCTATGGTTTTCAGACTTCATTGGTGGTTACCATTACTTGCCTTGGGAAATTAAAATACCACAGTTGCAAAATCAGTTGATTCTTTTTTTTTTTTTTTTCATTTCTAGCAAGCTACGTAATATGTGTTTTTAGCAAACTAGAGTGCCAGACTAATAAGCTGCAGTTATCACTAGTTGTCATCTAGATGTTCATATTCTAGGTCTGTTACATCAGCCTTTTGAAGTGCTGTAATAACCTCAGCATAGAATTATGGAGCAAATGAATTATTTGCTAGTCTGTCTTCCAGGAACAAGTCTTGGCAAATGGTTTCTTTTTTTTTTTTTTCCTTTTGAAATAATTTTGGATTTACAGAAGAGTTGCAAAGATAGTACAGAGTGTTCCTGTATACCCTTCACCCAGCTTTTTTAAATTTTAGCATGACCATCGTAAGTTAATGAAAATGAAGAAAGATATTGGTATATTTCTGTTAACTAGAATACAGATTTTATTCGGATTTCACCAGTTTTTGTACTGATATGCATTTTCTGTTCCAGGATCCAGTTGAACAGTTCAGGATCTGGTAGTACATGTAGTTGTCCCATCTCCTTGGTCTTCTCTAGGACGGTTTCTTGGTCTCTCCTTGTTTTTCATGACCTCAGCATATTTGAAGGGTAGTGATTAGAGAATGTCTCTAAGTTTGGGTTTGTCTAATGTTATATGAACAGACTGAGATGATAGATATTTGGGGAACAAACCTCAGAAGTGACATGCTCTTTTCAAGGTATCATGTCAGAGGACGCATATCAACGTGACTTCCTGGTGACGTTAACCTTGAATACTTGGTTAGGGTGGTGTTTGTGGCAAATGTTTTGATAGATTTATTTTGGGGTCTTTTTGGGAACTACATTTTTAAGTTACAGCTTTTTGTGAAAGCTGGTACCATATGGGGGCCTTAATCTGTTGCTCTTAAAAAGGACATGGAAAGAGGCAAATAAGTCTTCTCCATATTATGAGATGAAAGAAAGCCCTGTTTATTAAAATTGACTTTATTTTTTATTTTTTAATGTTTATTAATTTTTGAAAGAGAGAGAGAGAGAGAGAGACAGAGCATGAGCAGGGGAGGGGCAGAGAAGGAAACAGAGAATTTGAAGCAGGCTCCAGGCTCTGAGCTGTCAGCATAGAGCCCTACGTGGGGCTCAAACCCATGAGTTGTGAGATCATGACCTAAGCTGAAGTCGGACACTCAATCAAGTGAGCCACCTAGACACCCCTAAAATTGACTTTGAAAGTCTAGGCTTACTAGGGCTTCTAGAAGGAACCTCTGCTATCTATAAGTTTAAGGTTAGATTTTGTGAATTCCAGGGACTAGGGCAGTTGAAATGTTTAGCAATAATTTTATCAATTAAAATGTGTGGTGAATCCATCATTTAACATTTAATGTCACCCCTCAAATATGTGTGACCCAGAACGTGAAGAGCAGACTTAGCTATATGTTTGTTCTTTTGCTTCCCTTGTTTACCCCAGAGCCTTTAGCTTTACGCACCTTGTATGTATCTAAATTTCAGTATCAAGTTTGAGGAAGAGATTAAGTTTATCTCAGAGTTTGTCTGAATAGGTCTTTGACAGAATAAAGTTAAAGGTTAAAGAAAAAGGAAAGAAAAAGTTATAGCAGAGGACACCAAGGGTGATAATAAGAGCCAAATAAACGATAAGGCTTGAGCTCCCAATCTTCGGATTCTGGCATATTCCCGTTTATCTATTCTTTCTAAATTGGAAACTCCTATAATTTATTTTCACTTGGTGTACTGGGGCTATGTGCCAGAACCCATTAATACTAATTTGAGTACAACTTTGTAATTCCCAGGGCACAGTGATGAGAATGTGACTCTTTAATTGACATTTTTCCGTAGTGTTCAAAAGAACATAGTTTCACTAAAATTAGATAGTAATCATGAGTTTTGTTATAATTTTTTTTTTTACTTACTGAAGTACAATTTATTTAACGTAAATTTTATCATCTTACAGTGTATAAATTAGTGGTACCTGGGTGGTTCAGGTGGTTAAGTGTCCAACTCTTTTTTTATGTTTATTTATTTTTGAAGGAGAGAGAGCCAGAGTGTATGTAGGGTGGGGGTGGGGGCAGAGAGAGAGAGGGAGACACAGAATCTGAAGCAGGCACCAGGCTCTGAGCTGTCAGCACAGAGCCCAGCTCGGGGCTCGAACCCACAAACCACGAGATCATGACCCGAGCCAAAGTCAGACGCTCAACTGACTGAACCACCCAGGCGCTCCTGCATCCAGCTCATGATTTCAGCTCAGGTCATGATCTCATGGTCGGGGTCTGGGCTGAGCGTGGAGCCTTCTTGGGATTCTCTCTCTCCATCTCTCTCTGTACCCTTCCCCTGCTTGTGCTCGCTCCCTCTCTCTTTCTCTTTCAAAATAAATACAGAAACATTAAAAAAATAAAGTGTGTAATTAATTTTTTAGAGTATGTTCACTGTATTGCATAGCCATCATCACACTAATTCCAGAACATTTTCGTCATTGCTTCCCCCACCCCCCCCCCCCACCCCAGTGCTATATAAATGATTTTTAATTTTGGGATTCTCTGGTAACATTAAAAAATATTGGTAGTTAATTTCTACAATTTTTTTTTTTTTTTTTTTTTTAAATCTAGGGCCTACCATATATTAGGCAGAGTACTAGGTCCTGGAGGATGTTTAAGCAGATAATTTTAATTCATTGTATTTCTGTAGGTCTAGTTCTCTTTTACTTTGAATGTGATTACTTAGTTTACTGATATTAATATATTGGTAACTGAAACAAATCAAGAGTGTCACCTTTTTCAAACTTAGCTGGGTATGTGTGTTTTGGGCAATTCAAATTTTTTGCTGCTCTGGATATTTGTAAATGACTGCAGAATTGCTAGGAGTATTGATTTTGGGGTTACAAATAAATTTTAGCAAGTTGGCAAACTGGAAAATAAAGAATTCACAAATAATGAGGATTGGCTGTACATTCAAATCTCATGTAAAGATGAAGATCTTGAATTTTCTTGAAGTATTTATTTTCTGGCCATTTTAATGAAATTTTTAGGAAAAGAGTGTCCTTGACTATTCATATTTTAGCGTGTTAATTTTTAAATGTACATAATGACAAATAGCAGCTGTGTGTCAGAAGGCTTTTGCATGCTTGCAAGTTAGTTAAATTTGTAGCCCACCACCCTTTTCACTTCACACAGCTTAGATAGGAACTTTACTTAAACTATTTAAGAAATCAAGTTCATGCCTCAGTATTTGACATAGTGCTGCTAGCTGTCCTAGTTCCCTGATTAAGTTTTATTTAGTGGGCAAAAGCAGAGACTGCCTTTTATAACTGTTTTGTTAGTTACAATACAAACTCAGAATAATGCAGCATCAGCAGTGACCTTTTATATTCCAGAAGCATATGATAACCTTATTGTATTGCCCCCCCCCCATCTGACAATTCATGCCCTTTAATTGGAATATTTGGACCATTTACATTTAATGTAACTTTCAGGAATTTGGACCTTACTGATTTGGGATTTTCAAAACTTTAATAAATATTTATAAATGTCCATTTGTGAATATTGATTATAAAGTATTACCATTAAGACATATCTCTTAAGAATCTCTGTCACCTAGGGTTGACATTAAATGTAGATGGAATAAATTTATGTCTGCATAGTATGAGTTCTTTCTCAAAATACGTTTTTAGCCTTGCAAACTAATGCTTACACAAGTAACCTGTTTATCTAGTATGTTTATCAGTCAGTGGTGTTAACCCATGATGTAACATTCTGTTTAGTGCTCTGTAAAATAAAAGAACAGGAAATAACACTGTTAATTACATTAACTTATATATAATTCTTTTTTATCAAAGTAAAATTTGGTATACTATTGTGTATATTACCTTTGTCCCTTTTGGAAAACCAGTAATGTTTCTGAACTTTTGGCTAGGTCATCGAGCTGTTTATATTGGTGTTCACGTCCCGTTTAGTAAAGAGAGTCGTCGGCGTCACAGGCACCGGGGACACAAACATCACCACCGGAGGAGAAAAGATAAAGAATCAGATAAAGAAGATGGACGGGAGTCTCCTTCCTATGGTAAGAGAAGACAGTAGTTCTCTGTTAACACTTTAAAATTCTCTCCCGGAAAGCTTTGTCAAAAAAGTGGAATATTTTCTTTCTTAAATTTTATGTCTGCTGTAATTTAGACATACATATTTTATAAGTCTTGAAGAATACTAATTGAAGTAATATTTTTTCTACAAGAAAGATACTTAGTTTATAGGCTAAGGTCTACTTAGGAGAAGTGAAAAAAGGAAGGGCCTTTGTTTTCTTCATTGTATTCCAGCTTTGGAATCATAATAATTGAGTCTTGACATGTACACTTCAGTTTGGGTTTTATTTCTTTTCTCTATTACTTATCTCATCATTTATATATGCAGGGAACAAATATCTGGAATCTTCAGGCTCCTGGACAAGATTAAATTTTTTTTTCATTTTTAAATACATTTTTTGGCTAGAAAATTTTATCCACTAAGTTGAACTACTCAGTTATCTGTGCAAATAAGAGTGCTCTGATTTGATAGTATTGTCTATGAAAGGACAAGATTTTTGTTTGAAAGTAGACAAATATAGAAGTGCCAATAGATGGGAAATCAGGAAAAAAAAAAAGGCATAGTGTAGAGGAAAGAGAATGTTATAATAAATATTAGTAGTACTGATTTAAGTGGCCCTAAGAAATGCATATGGTGAGAGCCAGATAAAACAGCTGTGCAGCCTGAGGAGGACTCTTAAGACATTGCAGGTAGTGGACATCGAAGGCATCATTATTTTTTTAGGACATCATGGGCCTACATGGCCATCTCTACACGGGTCCTATGTGCATTCTAGAAAAGTTACGTGAGCAGTACCCTGTAGGCACTTGTGTGCTATGCCAAAGGACCATTTTTGTGAAGAAGAGGGAATGATGCCTATGTGTAATACAGCTACAGCATGTACGTTATGCCTTGCCAATTCTGTGCTAAACATTCCACCAAGCTCTTGACATACACCCTTTGATTTAATCCTCTCTGCACTTTTAATATAATTTTATTTTTCGTTTTTATTTTAATTCCAGTTAGTTAACATGCAGTGTTATTCTAGTTCCAGGTGTGTGATATAGTGATTCAGTTCCACACATTACCCAGTGTTTATCATGACAAACACACTCCTTAATCCCCATCGTATCTAACTCATCCCCCTAATCCTTTCCCTTCTGGTGACCATCAGTTTGTTCTCTGTAATTAAGAGTCAGTTTCTTGGTTTGTCTCTCTGTCTCTCTTTTTCCCGTTGCTTGTTTTGTTTCTTAAATTCCACCTATGAGTGAAATCATATGGTATTTGTCTTTAATTGACTTATTTCACTTAGCATTATACTCTGACTCCATCCATGTCATTGCAAATGGCAAAATTTCATTCTTTTTTATGGCCCAATAATGTTCCATTGTATATATATACCACATCTTTTTTAATCCTCTCTGCACTTCTTAAAAGACAGATATTGTTTTCAGTGTGTAGATGGAGACACTTCAGCTTAGAGAGACTAAGTGTGATGGGAATCTCTTAAAAAGCTGTACTAAAAGATAGTACATATATAAAACAGTAATTTGCAGACATTGGACAACAGGCAGTATGGGACTCTGACCTCTGAGAGAGGGGAAGCAAGATGAGCCTTGTGCTTGTCTGAGCATATTACCTAGAGACAGTTTTTCCAGGCCACAGCACAGGAAGGGAATCTGGAACAGAACCTTCCTTGAAGGCTCTCAGAGTTGAGATGGAGATTGGAATTTGGGAAGGCCAAAGAAGCTAGTCAGGTGTGGAGTGCCAGAGAATAGAGAGCTGTACACAGAGACGGTTCCAAAGGTTGAAGAAAGATCCTTTGAATCTTTGGTGGAGTACTAGTTAAAGCCAAAGGAAACTACTTGGGGCCTGAGAAGTAACCATCAGAAGGCAGTAGGCTAACTAGTTCTTGGATTTCACGTAAGACTGGGAATAGGGTGTGTTCCCATCAGTCAGAGTGGAAAGACCTTGACATACAGGGCATTGTGTAGAGTTCTCAGAAGGGTATTGCCATAATAGCAGGTCTTAATTAGTTTTGCACTAAAAACTGCAGTAGATCTCCAAAAATTTTTAAAGCAGGTCTTGAAAGAATTAAATTAAAGGTCTTTGCCAGAACAAAGTATAATACTACTACAAGAAATACTGTAAAATCTAGCACTTAAACGTGTAAAGTTCACACTATCTGATATCTACAAATTACTTGAAATATGAAAAATAGGAAGATATGAGCCATAACCAAGAGAAATAAATCAGTAGAAACAGATCCAGAAATGACAGAATGGATAGAATTAGAAAACAGCATGTTAAAGCAACTACACTGTTTACTTTGAATGTTCAAGAAGATAGAGGAAGATGTAACTGTGATGAACAGAGAATTCGGAAATGTAAGAAAGCCCAAATGGAACTTCTAGAGATGAAAAATAAGGTATCTTAAATTAAAAATACCCTAGGTAAGATTAACAGAGGATTTGACTCAACAGAAAAAAAGGATCAGTGATTTTGAAGACAATAGTGATAGAAACTACCCCAAAGTGAAACAGAAAAGCCTAGAGTGAATAGAGCATCAATAATTTGTAGACCAATATCAGTTAGTCTAATATATGTATAATTGGAGTGCCGGAAAGGAGGGTGGCAGAAAAGAAATTTGAAGAAATACTAGTTGAAAAATTTCTAAATTTAGTGAAAACTCTGAACACACAGGTTCAAGGAGTGCAACAAAACTTAAGAAGAAATATGAAGAGAACCCCACAAAGGCACATAAAAATTAAATTGCTGAAACCGGGGTGTAACAATCCTAAATGAATATGCGTGTAGTAAAAGCTTCAAAATACATGAAGCAAAACTGATAAAATTGAAAAGATAGATAAATGTATTGTTGTTGGATACATTTATAAGGTTGTAGATTTCAACTCTCTTTTGTCAGTAATGGATAGAACAAGTTAAAAAATCAATAAGGATATAGAATACCTAAATAACATTATCAGATGGATTGATATTCACATTCGTTGAGCCCTGCACCCAACAAAAGCAGAATATTCTAGTCCATAAACAAGTCTTAATACATTTAAAAGATTGAAAGTGTATTCTCTGACCACAGTAGAATTAAACTACAATAACATCAAGAAAAATCCCCAGATATTTGGAAATTAAACAAGATGCTTCTCAATAACCCATGTGTTAAAAGCAGTCACAACAGAAATTAGGAAATATTTTGAACTCATAAAAATAAAACACAGTACTGGCAATAATTGAGATAAAATCTTGTGAAGTGAGAACATGCTTCTGATGTGCAGGTTCCTTTAGCATGGTACTGTGCAAAGTTAGACGGCCCATATATATTGAGAATTGTTAGATGCAGCCAAAGCAATGAGTCGAGGAATATTTATAGCACTTAACCCTTATATTAGAAAAGGAACATCTGAAATGAGTGACTTACATTTCTAACTTAAGAAACTAAGAGAAAACATAGAGCATAGTAAACCAAAGTAAGGAAAACAAAGGGAAAATATAAACCAAAGCAGAAATGAATAAAATAAAACTCAGAAAAACAATAGCAGAAATCAGACTGAAATCTGATTCTTTGAAAAAACCAGTAAAATTGATAAACTTGTAGCTAGAGTGATTAGGAGGGGAAAAAAAGATATAAATTACCAGTAGCAGAATATTTCTGTACATATACTACAGATATTAAAAGACTAATGAGGGAATATTATGAATGATGTTATGCCAACAAAATTGATAATGTAGATGAGATGGGGAAATTCGTTAAGAATAAAAGCTACTAAAAAATGATAACCTAAATTACCCTGTATGTATAAAGAAATTAAATTTGTAGTCTAAAACAGTTCAACAGTGGAAATTTACTCCCACAGAGCTCATGGATGAATTCCATCAAACTTGTAAGGAAGAAATTACACAGACTTCCAGACAATTGAAGATGAAGGAACACTTCCTAATTCATTTTTATGAACCCAGCATTACCTTGATACAAAAATTAGATACAGATGTTATAAGAAAATGAAATTACAAACTAAATATTTCCCATGAATGTAGTTTCAGAAATTCTTAGCAAACTAAAAACGCATTTTATACAGCAGTATCTAAAGAGGATACTATGACTGTGTTAGGGGGAATAATGCCTACCAAGATGTCCCAATTCCTAATGCCTGGAACTTGTGAATGTTAATCTTATAGCAAATTTGAATTTACAGATGTGATTAAGTTAAGGATTTTGAGATAGGGAAGTTATAGTGGATAATACAGGTTGGCCAGTTACAATCACAGGGGTCCTTAGTAAGAGGCAGTCCAAAGATCAAAGAAGTAGTGGATGTGACCACAGAAGCAAGTGATTGTAGTAAGGGGGAAGTGTTCAGACCCAAAGAATGTAGGCAGCTTCCAGAAGCGAGAAAAGGTAAGGAAATGGATTTTCCCCTAGAGCCTGCAGAAGGAACCAGCCCCATGAGGTTAGTACTGTAAGACTCCAGAATTATATATAAGAGAATAAATTTGTGTTTATGCCACCAGGCTTGTGGTAATTTGTTACAACAGCAATAGGAAATTAGTGTGATAACCTGTGGAAAAGCAGAGTTGGTGTAAAGTTTAACTATCAATATAAATCATATTTATACTATAAAGGAGAAAAGCCATATAATTATCTCAGTAGGTGCAGAAAAAGCCTTTGACAAAATTCCATCCTCATTTATGATAAAGCTCTAAGCAAACAAGGAATAAGAGAAAACTTCCTCAGACTGATACAGAGCATCTATTAAAGAAACTTCTTTAATGTCACATTTAGTGCTGAAGAGATGTAGTGCTTTCTCCTTCTGATTTGGAGAGAGAGAGGCAAGGTTGTTCTGTGCTGCTTCTACAGAACATAGTACTGGAGGACCTAGCCTGTGTAATAAGGCAAGAAAGAAATTAAAGGCCTACAGCTTGCAAAGGAAGAAGTAAAGCTGTTTTTATTTACACATACAGGATCATGTATCTAGTAAATCCTGAGCAGTCTATGAAACTACAGAACTATGTGAGTTTAGGAAGGTTGCACTCTACAAAATCAATTACCTTTCCGTATATTTCTCTGGTAGCAATGAACAGCCAGAAATTGCCACTTACAGTAGCACCAGAAATACTGCTTGGGGATAAATCTGATGAAGGAATACAAGACCTAAATGTTGAAAATTTCAAAACATCAGTAACTTCAGTCACAGTATGTTTTAGTTTGTCCTGCATAGGTCCAAGGGTAGTCCTTTTATATGAAGATCCATGTGATATACATACTGGAAAATTTTCTAATACAGTTTTTATTGCTTTTTCCCCATTCTTTGTATTTTCTTCATTCTGGGGTTCTTCCTGTTTGATTGTCTTTTTCTTTTTCTTTTTCTTTTTCTTTTTCTTTTTCTTTTTCTTTTTCTTTTTCTTTTTCTTTTTCAAGTTTATTTGTTTTGAGAGAGAGAGAGTGTGAGCAGGGAGGGAGGGAGAGAGAGAGGGAGAGAGAGAGAGAGAGAGAGAGAATCCCAAGCAGGCCCTGGCTCCAGCGTAGAACGTGATGTGGGGCTCAGACCCATGAACCTGAGGTGAAACCAAGAGCGTAACCCACTGCACTACCCAGGTGCTGCCTGGTCGATTTTCTTACTCTGTTCTCTACATCTCTGAACCTTCTGTTTCCCATCTTTTTATTTGTCATTGGTGCAGTCTGTCTAATTTCTTCAGATTTGTCTTTTCCTATGTGAATTCCTTCTACTCTTTAACCTGTTCATTGCACGTGTAAGTGCCTGGAGGTTTTGTTTACTTTGGTGTAAATTTTGAGTTTGACTTCCTGTCTCCTATTCAGCAGGATTTGGTTTTGTTTTCAATTGGTGCTTTTGGTTGTTTGGTGGCCACAGGGCTTTCAACTGTCCTGGACTAGGATTTATACTGATTTCTCTTGAGAGCCTGTACTGTGTAGTTTAAATTCAGATGCCACAAGTGCGGTATCTGTTTCTTAACAGTGACTTGTCCTGCCTCCCTAACCTCAGCTGACAAGAGTTTTTACTTCTCTACGATGGCAGGAAAGGCCACTTTCTGTAGACCCCTAGCTTTGCTTTTTCTCATCATTTTTTGGACCTTGGAGATTTTCCTTTTTCACTCTTGAATTTAGTTACATATTAGATATTTTTACAAATTCTGTTTTCTCCAGCATGTTCTTGTATTTTGAGTGAGAAAAAACTCCTGTCTTTGAGCATAGTGTTCCATCGTTTTGGAAGTTGCTTTTTTTTATTTGTTTTTACATCAGTTATAAGATTAGTTTCACTTGTTTATCTTTTTTTAAAGATTTTATTTTTAAGTCCTCTCTAAACCCAACGTGCAACTCGAACTTACAACCCTGAGATTCAGGGGTCAAATGCTCTACCAGCTGAGCCAGCCAGGCATCCCTCATTTGTTTATTTTTACCATACAGGTTTTCTTTTTTTGTGTGTGGAAGTGACCTCTGTGTGAGACTCTTATTTCCAGATTGTTGGTCCTCGTTTCCTTCAAAATTTTTAGTATTTTAATAAAAGAGTATATTTATTTATTTATTTATCTATCTATCTATCTATCTATCACAAAAACATGTCACTTTCAAACCGAGTTTATCTTTGAATGAATTGTGGCAATTTTTGAGCGTATTTAAATTCTTTTGTTAAGACACACCATCCCAAAGAGTTCAGTTCATTCTTGGCACTGAAGATGATGATGAAGAGCACATTCCGCATGACCTCTTTACGGAAATGGATGAACTGTGTTACAGAGATGGAGAAGAGTACGAATGGAAAGAAACCGCCAGGTAGTAATACTGAGTCTCAGTATTTAGTTGGCTTTTCTTGATTTCTTCTTGTAATGTAAATATAATGATTTTATGAGCCACCTGGTGCTTTGAAATACCGAGCAGAGAATTTCCTCGTGTCTGGAAGTTATATCTTCAGTGTATCTCTTAATTCTCAAAATTCGTTTTCTTAAGGGATACTTTAATACAGCACAGAAGGCAATTATGTTAATTGTACTTTCTGATGTCTTTGATTAGAGAAATACATTTGAAAAAGTCATGGTCCCGCTGCATATTTTCAGTTTAAAAGAGAATTAGAAGTGGAAACTATGGCAATTCCACAGCGGGTCACTGTTGCGATAGAGTAGGAGGAGGAGCTGTAAGGTAACCTGGGAGGATAGATACTGTGGACTGTTAGTTTGATTTGCAAAGATGTGTCTGTAGCCAAATTTTGTGGTTGGTGGTGGTGATCTTTGTTTATCTTTAAAAGAACAGGTTTATGTGTTTCATATTAAAAGAAGCAAATAATGAGGATTTCGTTATTTATAATCCTCATTATTTATAAAATATTTTTTATGTATTACACATTTCAGATGGCTGAAATTTGAAGAGGATGTTGAAGATGGCGGTGACCGGTGGAGTAAACCTTATGTGGCAACTCTCTCTTTGCATAGTCTTTTTGAACTCAGGAGTTGCATCTTAAATGGAACAGTCATGCTGGATATGAGAGCAAGCACTCTAGATGAAATAGCAGGTTATAGTAGTCTGCCTTTTTTAATATTTAATTTGCACTGCAATTAGAGGTATTTATTTAAGTTAGGGAAATGTGGTGGAATTTTAGACCCTTGATTTAATAGCTCTGTGTTGAGTTTCCATCCTGTGTGGGACCACATGAGGAGTACACATACAAAGAACACCTTTTGTCTTTAATAGAGTTTAGGAGATTGAGTTAGACAGTCCTAACTACAGTACCAGCAAGAAAGTGACTAGTGCCATAAGTGGGATATGCGGTCTGTTTCGGGAAATGTAGAGAAAAGAGCTTTTGTTTCTTCAAGTTTTGGACGAAGGTATCTGGGGAGGATCCACGAGTACATTAAATGTATTACCTATTTTTAGACTGAACACATGGGAACAAGGAACAGGTGGTACAAGGAAAAAGAAAGTAATCTAAGGAGGAGGAAGAAAAGGAAGAAAGGTCTAGAAAGTATAGAGAGGTATGAATTTCATATCAAAGTCAGTTCCCTGTGAATGTACAGATTTCTTGAGTAGGAGACGTTTACTTTGGCTTTGCAGTGATCGCATAGTACAATGTAATATTTTCATTATTTACAATGTAATGTTTTATAATCCAGGGTCCACTTGTATGCCAGTCTCTAGTCATTGTGTTAATGTTACAGTTTACCTGCTAGGTAGGTTGATTCCAGTTTTCTGTTACAGGACTCTTACAGGTTTCAAAACTTGACTCTTTATCTCAAATTAGTGGCACTGTTTAAAAAAAAAAAGATATAGATAGATATATATTTATTTATTTATAGGTTAAAAGTAGTTACAAATATAGTTATAAAAATAGTCCAGCCCCTACAATAAGGTATCATATGGCATTACATCAATTCCCCCCACCGCCTTCACACCCCGATGTACTCATCTTCCTAGAATTTATTGCTTCATGATATTTTACCTTTTCATTTGCTCACTGGTATTTCTACCTCTGGAAGAGTGAGAGCAGAAACTTGATCTGCTTAGTTAAATGCTGTATTTCCAACAAGTAATAGGCAAATAGTTAATTACTGAATGAAGGAGTCCAGATATCCATCTATAGTTTTGATGAAAAATATGAAGTGAAGCAATAAAATACCCTCATGTTTTAGGAAGCCAGTATTATTGAATATTCACTTTAATAGAATTGTGTCCATAGCAGGAAAGCACTTCCAACCACAGGGAAGCTATTAGTGTGGCCCCTTTATAAATAAATAACAGGACTTATTAAAATAAGGGTCTCCTTGTAAATTGTTTATTTTCCTTAGATAATGTTCATATTTATCTTATGTGTACATTATACAATATCAGAAGAGAATAATACTTTCTAGAACTATTTAAAGATCTTGTTTTTTAGTAAGGTTCCACTTACAATTTATTGCTTACTCTGTGTTACAGTCATCCAAGTGTTAGCTTCTTTAATAACAATGGCTGCTATCTTTATTTTTCTTTCAATAGATATGGTGTTGGACAACATGATAGCCTCTGGCCAACTGGATGAGTCCATAAGAGAAAATGTCAGAGAAGCTCTTTTGAAGAGACATCATCATCAGAATGAGAAAAGATTCACCAGTCGGATTCCCCTGGTGCGATCTTTTGCAGACATAGGCAAGAAACATTCTGACCCTCACTTGCTTGAAAGGAATGGTGAGATAAGTTGTGGCATCCAATTTTCGCTAACCCTTCCGCTCTAACAGCATTCCAGTCTAGTACAGTCAGTATTTGGGAGAAGAAAGATATTTCTTGCAGATAATTCTGTGGGTCATTTTAGTATCCCTTTTATTCTTTTTAAAAAATAATGTTATCTTTGTATTTAAAACATCATTTCTAAAATACCATTCTTGACAACGTGACCATTAATCTGTAGAAATCATTTAGATGAAAAAATTTAAAATTCACTCTAGTTAAAATGGCACATTTAAGTATTGGTGACATACAGAACACTGTCACTATAGCTAATCCTGAATTCCTTCTTCCTATTTATTTTGCTTTTTTTGTTTTTGTCAAGACTTCTCGTATAATAGATGAAGGAGGCATAAATTATGATCTGTAAGTTTGATCTTCTTAAAATTCCAAGTCTTGGGTTTAAACTTTTATTATCTGTATTCGAGTTTTTCATAGTGATTTTTCTCTTCATTTCCTGAGTTTACTTTATTTGCTGCACAGAAACAAGTGTTCTGGCATTGTTTTGATGATTTCACTGCCCTTTATTTATACAGTTTGTGCAGGTTTTTATGGATGTTTTGTTCTTATGCTAGGGATGACCTCCCCGATGTCCTCCTAACCTCTGAGAGTGGCACGGACCCACATGTTCCAGTTCTCCGCCCTCACTCGTGGTCTGGTAGTGGTCATGTGGGGATACAGCAGTGTTCTTGTAGCCGGTTACCTCTGTCCCTGTTTTAAGACTGGAGCGCCCAGAGGCTTTGCCTCCCTCTTTTTAAAGTAGAAGAATACAGCCCTGGGGTTCTATTTTGGCTCTCAGAAGAGAGCTCTGAAGACAGTGACTCTGAAAAACCTACATACAAAGGGTTGGGGTTGCTTATGAGGGTCGTTCTTCCCTCCAGCTGCTGCCATTACTCAAGGCCTAAAAGGATTAGAGTGAAGAGGAGTGCAAGATGGGCCACAGTGTCTTTCTGCTCCTCCTTTCTGTCCCGGCAGTAATAGTATGGCTTTTAAGTATTCTCCAAACAGCCATTGGTGATGGGATTTAATACATCTGAAGTTTGACAGTAATCGTCTTTTGCAGCTCAGTGTAAACATACTCAAGACCATCTTCTGAGCGTTTGACCATTAGAACTCTTTTTAATCTGTTTAATGTTATGCCTCTGTATACGTAAGTGACCCTAAGAATAAAAGAAAGAATTACACTTACTTCGGGGCATAAGTGTAATTTTAAAGCAAGCCACCTGTGTCACATTTTACCTCTCATTTTCATCTTTCATGTAGTGTATACTCTCAACTTTTGGGAAATGAGTTCATTTACTCAGAGAGACCCTATTGAATCTTTTTTCCTCATGTGGATGGTTCCTGATGATTCCCTGATTGTCATTTGGTTCCTTTTAATCGTAACACAATGGCTGTTTTCTTTTAAATGCCGTTTTAGCATGGACATTCTGTTATTTTGTTGTGTTATAGCTATAAGCTAACAGTTTTTCTGCATGTAGCTTTTGTTTTAAACTAAATGGTGGTGGTTTGTTGATTCATATGTCTTGAGATCTCTTGAGTATTTGGCTTTGATAACTTAGATCATATGGGATTGTCTGTCATACCATATTTTTCCTAAAATCAGTGTTATTTTACTAAGGTACATGTCATAGAACACGAGGTGTTTGAAATATAAATATATATGACCTTTGGAAATATGCTAGACTTATTTCGTTATTGCCATTGTTGGTGAGAAATACTTTATTATCTAGCTGGATTAAACAATTGTATTATTTAATTGTATGCTGTATTAGAAATGGAGGCATATTTCAGGACATGTGTTAATATCTTTAGAGAGCGCAAGAATATCCTTTCAAATCGACACTATATTTTTATTTTTAAAAAATTCTTATAATTTGTCTTATGTTTTAGAATTTTACCTGGGAGCACTACCAGTAGATGATGCTCTACTAATATGAAGATTTGATATCAACTTTAAGTTAAGAGTTATTAGCTAATGTCGACTTCTATTGTGAGAGATAATTGTCTGTAGCAGTTCGGTCCAGTTTAGGAAAAATACACTGAATATAAGCTATCAGTACTTGTAAGTTTTGTTTAGGGTTTTATTTCTTGGATTATTCTTAAATCGTATTCTCATTTGCTGTTTATTATTTATCAACTTTGCATTGATACTGTTTTTTTTTTTAAAAGCTATATGATTGGGCATTGTAATTACTAACAGAATATTCCCCTGCCCAGTCTGTCATTTGCATTGTTTTGTATTTTTTGTTTTGTTTTTTTGGGTACACCTTCAGGGAATGAATGGTAATTTCAGCAACTTTTCAGTGACTTTCTCACATTTAGAAATCTCATTGCCATGCTAACTCTGATAGCATGGATTTCAAATTTGGGGCTTCGGAGCTTGCAGTTTACATTGTAAATTGATTTTGTGAGTGTGTGTGTGTGTGTGTGTGTGTGTCTCAATTTGCCTTCTGCAGCGAACTTCATCGTGTTTCATTTATTTGTTTTGTCTCAGGGGAAGGCCTGTCAGCCTCCCGCCACTCTTTGCGAACAGGCCTGTCCGCCTCAAACCTTTCCCTGAGAGGAGAGTCGCCTTTCTCCCTTCTTCTCAGTCATCTTCTTCCTTCTTCAAGAGCTGGAAGCCCTGCAGGCTCAAGGTGTCCAACCCCAGTACCCACCCCTCAGCACAGCCCTCCTTCCAGCCCTAGCGTCAGTCGCCCGACCTCCAGAAGTTCCCAGCAGAGTCAGCCTCAGGCCCCAGAGCTGCTGGTCTCACCTGCCAGTGATGCTGTCCCCACAGTAGTAATTCATCCGCCCGAGGAAGACTCGGCAGCGCCCACAGGCCAGGAGCAGAAGGCTGAGGACAATGTTGGCATGACTCCAGGCAACTATTCACACCCTCCGTGTGCGGTGCCCCCTGCCGCTGCCTCTCTTGCACGCGGAATGCCTCTCAGCACGGAGCTTTAGCAGCAAATGTACCTCATGCTTACAACTTCTTTGACTTGTGCATGGTTTGTTTTCCTTATAGCGTATGGTAGAAGGGAGCGTGATTCTTAGAAAATTTTAACCTCCAAAGCGACTCCAAAGAAGATACACATGATGTAGCCCTTTCAAGAATTTTCAGACGTTTTACAGGTCAGGGCATTTGGATAGTTCAGAAAAACGTAGGAATTTTTATAAGCAATCTTTCGATTTGCCGTGATTTTTAAAAAACGGTGGCTTTTCTTCTTGTGCGCTTCATTCATGATGTGATGAACGCATGTCGGACATGAGTTGCATGAGGTGATATGCCTCTTAATCTACTGTCCTGTGCTTTTATCCAAAGAGTGCGGTGTATTTTAACCTTGCTGACACAAATAGGATCGAATGTTCTCTTTCTCATTTTGTCTCTGAGAAGATTGGAGTTCTCCAGTGGCTACCTGGAATCATCATGATTTTAAGGCTAGTTTTATATTTGGAATAGTCTTTAATTGTTCTCTGTTGAATGCCGTATCTATCTTTAATCCAAATTCACCTTGAAATTTTCAGGACCTGTAGTTGTGGCTATAGCGATTCTATAGTCGTAGCGAGGATCTCTTTTTGTCTGTGAATTAGAAAAATTATTTCTTAGTGGGTAAAAGGGGCATAATTCATCTATGGTTATATATTATGGTAATATTGGCTCTCTGTAATATATTGGTTATACATATGTTTAAACATCTATATCTTTCCACCCAGTTTATATAAAGAAGTCTTCTTTAGTAACTACTTCTTACTGACAGCTAAGCGTATGACATAGGAATGCTAGCTACTGGTTTTCATCACACAGGTATTAATTACTGCATTTTTCCATAATACTGATAACACCTAACACTTCACTGATAGCTTACGTTTATTATATTGGCCTACTTAATGTCTAGGCAAAGTGGTGGGAGTTAGGTGGATACACCCATCTTCAGAAACCTCAGACTCAGAAAAGTTAAATAACTTCCCGAGTCATGCAACTAGTAAGTGACAAACCTAAGTCCTCTGACAAAATCCTCATGGTCCTACCACTAGATGACAGACTTCTCTGTATTGAATTTCCCCAAACATACCAAGTATGTTTCATCAAGGCTCATTGTAGTTGCCAAAATGTATATACTTTCAGAAATAAAAAGATGGAAGTAAGGTGGATAAATCATTGTAACATTAATTATGATGACAGTTACAGCTACTATTGTTTAATATTGTTCCACACGCAGTGGCATAATGATATATTAAATATATCGTGTTTATAATTCTAACAATTTGATGAGGTTCATCCCTGTTTTACAAATGAAGAAAACAAAGACATTAAAGGTATTAAGATCATACCATAAATGACCAGAGCAAGGAATTGAACTCAGATCTATAATATTTCATTGTAGATTTTGGTACTTCATGGAAAATATATAATGAGGGAACTGAACAAAAAGAAAGAAATAACTAGAATTATTTACTTGGAAATAATTAGCACTCTTTTTTATTTTTCCTTAAAAAAATATTTTTTAACATTCTTTTTTGAGAGACAGAGACAGAGTGCGAGTGGGGAGGGGCAGAGAGAGGGCGAGACGTAGAATCTGAAGCAGGCTCCAGGCTCTGAGCTGTCAGCACAGAGCCCAGTGCGGGGCTCGATCTCATGAACCGTGAGATCATGACCTGAGCCGAAGTCGGATGTTTAACCAACTGAGCCTCCCAGGCACTGCTTTTTTAAAAAAAATAAAATTTTGGGGGGCACCTGGGTGGCTCAGTTGATCAACCATCTGACTTCGGCTCAGGTCATGATCTCTCAGTCTGTGAGTTCGAGCCCTGCATTGGGCCCTATGCTGACAGCTCAGAGCCTGGAACCTGTTTCAGATTCTGTGTTTCCCTCTCTCTCTGCCCCTCCCCTGCTTGTGCTGTCTCTCTTTCTCTCTAAATAAATAAATAAATAAATAAATAAATAAATAAATAAATTTATTTCTTTCTTTCAAAAAATGTTTATCAGCACTTTTAATTACAAGGAACCAGCAGATTCCATGGACACTGTCAGTGCAGAGCCTCATGCAGGGCTCGATCTCACAAACCATGAGATCATGACCTGAGCCAAAATCAAGAGTCAGATGCCTAACTGACTGAGCCACCCAGGCACCGTGAATTTAAAGTAAATTCCTTGCATTTGTTTTTACCTGTATCTAGGCATTAACACTCAGCATTTCTTGTTTTACCAGCTTCTATGAGGAGCTATAAATTCTCTATAGTAACTAGGAGGTGACATATGAGTTCACAGTGGCTTGTTAGGCCATATTGTTAACGGGATAAAAGTAGCAATTACCTGAAAATCGAGGAACATTATTAAGCTGCTTTTCCTCCTTTGCTAAAAGTATGCCTTGAGATTTAAAGAAAATAAATTAGAATGGAGGGAAAAGAGGGAATTTCTAAAGGTAAGAAAAAGCTCCTAATTACTGTTTAAGAAGACATCTACAGAAGGTATGTAATTAAAATAATAGGGACAGCTATATGTTATTCCCTTGTTTAATTGCCTTTGGTGCTTCAAGCACCTAGAAACTCTGGTTGAGTGTCCTTGAAGTCTGATGTTATGTTACAAGAGGAAGGTGGCCTCAGTATCATTTTGGACAGGGAACGAAGTTATTTTCCTAACAGTTCCATTTTAGAGACTAACTACATGTAAAAGAGTTAAGCTGTTTTGTAGTATTTGCAACAGTCTTCTGACTTTCAGCCGTGGCGCTATTGACATTATGGGCTGGACATGCCTTTGTCATAAGGGGCTGTCCTGTGCAGTGTAGGATGTCTGACACCATCACTGGCCTCTGTTCACTAGCCGCCAGCTACACTCCCTAGTTGTGACGACCAAAAATGTCCCTACGTCTTGCCAGATGTGTCCCGGCGGACAAAATCTTCTCACTTTGAGCACCTCTGCTCCAACTCCTTTTTTTTTTTAAGTTTTTAAAATGTTTATTTTTGAGAGAGAAACAGCATGAGCAGGGGAGGGACAGAAAGACGGAGACAGAATCCTAAGCAGGCTCCAGGCTCTGAGATGTCCGCATGTTTCACCGGCTGAGCCACCCAGGCGCCCCCCCCTCCCCCAACTACTTTTATTTTCAAACCTTTAGTGACAGAAGACTCTGATATCTTTGATTTATCTTTCTCCAGTTAGATATGCTGTTGTGAGAAAAAAATGTAAGGGCAAAATAATAGATTTACCAAACTATGATTTTTAAATCCGAGTATTGATTTTGTATGTACATACATTGCTTCTTCTTTTAAGAAAATACAAAGAAATTCAGTCTTTCTATCTGTGCTAATGATACTTTTAACTTTGGGGAATTTACTCACTTAATCCTGAGCACCAGAAATTTACTGCACAGACGGGGAGACTTCCTTTACGGATTGAGGAAACGGCTTTATCTTAGCTGAGACTGTGAAGGACTATGTAGACAAGATCATGGTGAACAGCTCTAACTTGTACTTGGCATGCCCATTTTAATAGGTTCCGGATGACCAGGTTAACCTAGCCGAATGACTTCGGATCATGTTCCGGCTTTATCAGTATGGGTTCCTCCTCATTTCTTCTTCCCCTTCCCACTGTGTCCTTACGTTCCCCCCCATGGTCTTATCCCGCTCTTCTCTCTGGAAGCCGGTGGCTGAGGCAATTCTGGGGAATTGCACATGTTTTCTTTTGATTATGCATCTGTGGATATAATACATTTAGTAGTTAGAAGTATATGTACTGATGTTTATGTGCAGCTGCCGCCAAGGCCTTAATGGTATTCTTCATTTTCCTGTATGGAAGTCAGTGGAAGCCACTGAAAACTACAGGTCAGCTTTTTTTTTTTCCACTTGGGCAGTGTATTTTAATAAAGGAATTAATAGAGGAACGGACCTTGTTCTGGAAGTTTAGAGACAAAGGTCAAAGAAGAGGGATCATAATAACTTGGCTAAGCTAAGGTGGTGAGAAAGGAGCTAAGATTTAGGAAATAGTGTTCATTTCAGAATTGTTTAACACTTCCAGAGCATCTAGCTAAATAGTTTGCAAATGCCTTTTTTTTAAGGTTTTATTTTTAAATAATCTCTGCACTGAGTGGGGAGCTGGAACCCACGTCCCCAAGATCAAGCATCACACACTCCACCTACTGAGCCAGTCAGGCGCCCCAGTAGTTTGCATATGCTTTTTATACTTACGGTTTTGGGTCACGGCAACATTCTGTGACAGAGAAGGGGGTATCAAGAAACGTCTTTGGTCATTGAGGTTAAGCAGTAGGCCCAGATGACTTGGTTTCAGTTATTAGTTACAGTGTGTTTCAGAAAAATGAAAATTCCATTAGATGCATCAGATGTAGCCCATGTGCTTACAGTTCAGGTGCTTCACTAATACCGACTTTAAAGTTTATAGGATTTAAGCACAAACTGCTTAACTGGATTTCTGTGGATCACTAGATTGTGGTGAGTGGCAGAGTTAAAGTTAAGTCAAGTCTGTTGTAATTCACTCCAGCACCTTTTCTCCTGTGGTACTCTGTGTTTGGGGCAAGATTATATATTCTTGAATTAGAATATCCTGGGTGTTTTTGAAAAAATGAGATACATTTAATGGTAGAAATCTGTGTTACATACTTGATAAAGACTGAGATTGGAACTTTTTGCAAAATTCATAGTGGTAATGATTGGGTATAGGCTACAGGTTATTTTTAGGTTATTTTATTGTGAAATATTGCTGCTGAATGTTACTTGAAGTGAGCATTCTAATGATTGCACATTTATTTACTGTTTGTAATCCAAACAAGCTAATTTTACAGGTTTGTCTGAGTCTTAGTTTTAGTGAGTTGAAGTCACATGGCTACCAAGTGGCAGAGAGTGCTGCTTTCTTTCTTTTTTTTTTTTTTAATTTTTTTAAATGTTTGTTCATTTTTTGAGAGACAGAGTGCGAGCGGGGGAGGGGTGGAGAGAGGCGACACAGAATCCAAAGCAGGCTCCAGGCTCTGAACCGACAGCACAGAGCCCGATGGTGGGGCTCGAACCCACAAACCGTGAGATCATGACCTGAGCCAGAGTCGGACTCTTAGCAGACTGAGCCACCCAGGCGCCCCAGAGAGTGCTTATTTCAACACAGATATGTTTGACTATAAAACCCTTAGTCTTTGTATTTATATTGTAAAAACATTGCTACTATCTTTCCAAGTTCTATTTCTTAGGAATAATGGCAGGAGGCAGCACATAAATACTACCTGAGAAATGAAATTGTTGAGGAAGTTGTTACGGTGGATTTCTGAGTCGCATCTAGGGTTTCTCAGAAAGTAAACGATGTCACTCATGTCAGTGTGCCACGTGCAGTGCGATTCGCGTGTATGTTAGATGTGTTAGAAGCACGTTCCCCAGGTACTCGTAGTGTGAGCTGACCCAGATCTTCCATCTTCTGTGCTCCTCACCTACTCACATTTTTTTTTTCTTGTTGGCAAAAGACCACAGTTTTTGGACATTCCAGTTATTTTAAATGTTACAATAAACAGCCTCATTGTTGCTTAAAATGTTACTCTGGTCTTGCTCGTACGGTACTAACACCTGGCACTTTTTTTTTTTTTTTTTTTTTTTAACCTTGCACATTTGCTTTTGATGAATTATCACTTTCAGGATATGAGCAGAGTCCATTTAGAAAGTGAATTTCCTCCTTACTAATTTGGATTTTGTTGTTGTTGTTCTTAAATTCAAATTCAGGTGTTTTGGCCTCTCCACAGTCTGCACCTGGAAACTTGGATAATAGTAAAAGTGGAGAAGTTAAAGGTAATGGAAGTGGAGGAAGCAGAGAAAATAGCACTGTTGACTTCAGCAAGGTAATTCTGTCGCTCACTGTAAATCTTCATAATCATCCTTATTGAGAAAATCCCTGGCAATGTGGCTTTATTAGCGCTGATGATGATAATATTTTAATAGATTGGTATTTATAAGCCTGCATGTGATGCTTGTGATATGTAACTTAAGTTCAGAAATTATGAGAAGGGTAATAGTCCAAGAGCATTTGAATGACTTTGTTCACTAGTTTCAGGAATCTTGACAAAAGACTATCTGAATAATATGGGATTTCCATCTATACCTACCCCTAGATGAAACTTCAATACCTTTTGAATTACAGTCATTTGTTCTGGGGCTGCCCCCCACTGGAAAGATTAACTTTGGGAATGATGTTATAGCACTGGCGATTCAGCCTTTTCTTGGCTGTAATAAAATCCCAGAATTACTGTCTTAGGGTGTCAGTACTTTCTGGAATGTCCCTGGGAGACATAATCGGCGTTTGCCCGTGGGTAGGTAAAGGCATGGATTTAAAAACAACTCCCCTATCTGAACTATGATGTTTTGTTTTGGTAGATGAGTATTTAGATGAAATAGAAAAAGAAAACTTCAAAATTTCAAAAGAGCAGGGAAAGAAACTCCCAAGTTCAAATTACAGTGGAATATAAAGCATACTGTCTGAGTACTGCTTCTGAATCGTTGATTCTGTGTGGCTGTTACAATTTTTTGATAGTATCAGTTTGCTTGCTATAAGATGCTCTCTCTGTTAACATTGTTGTATCCAATTTAAGACTTTTAATTAAATACAATTATTTCAAGTAAGATTCATTTTTCTTAGGCTTTTTATTTTATGGTGCAAAACCTGTAAATCGCATTTTGCAGAAGAGGAGTGCCAATGATGGTTTGCATTGTAGCTTTCCTTGAGCTACTAGTTCTAAAATTACAAAAGGCCTTGCATAAGGTACGTTAACTTATGCAGAAAGGCTACCGTATTTTTAATTCTTCCGGTCTAACTTGATCATATTTTGACTGGTGCTTCTGTTGCTTCAAATGAGTGAGGAGTGTTCCGTAACTATGCTGCAATTTATCCTTGTTAAATGGATTAAATGTAACTTACATTATAGATCTCCTCTAGACATGGCAGGTGCCGTTTATTTTTGTTCCTCTGTCACAGTTTTACTTTTTTTTACTTGGCCTATCCTTGTGTACACCTTGTCTCCTGTCGGGCAGGAGTCTGCCTCCTGGCACTGTAGTTGTGGCACACTGGGTGTGGGACTCAAGAGGCCCGCTGTAAGTGCTGCTTTTATTTTTAATAGATAGCCCTGTAAGTGATTGTTTAGTGATGTGTGTGAAACTGCATATAAATGAAATTCCCATACTTTGATATTCTGTTTATAGCCTTTTCTTTGTAATTATACACAGATGACTAAATTTGATGTTATAGCACTGTCCTATGTCTATAGTGATAAATGGCTATTTATTTTAGTTTTAAATAAAAATAAAAACAACTTTTTCCACTTAATGAAAATACCGGGGAATACACAGAACGCTCTAAAATAAAAAGTACTTATAAAAAATATGTATAAAATACAAAGGGGCTAATTCATTTCTAAGATTAAGTAAAAATAATCATGAAATGAATATTTTTTAGCACTGTGTATAATTTCATGAACCATTGTTAGTTTGTGAGCTATATTTTTGTCCTTAGTAGTTTTTAATGAATAGTGCTATAATCACTGAAAATTTTCTCTAGTTTGTATGTTTGATAACTTAGATCTCTGAAGTAGTAAAGATTATGACAATTAAAACGGTTGGGAGCATTGTTTGATAGATGTGTTTTGCTTGCTTTTTTGTATTTGTCTACTCCATTCTTTACATGTGTGGGGATTTTGGTGTTTATCCATTAGATCACCAGTTTTGATTAGCGAATAGTAGTCTTGAAAGCATTTTTTTTCTTTCTTATTTCCCTCAAAATAGAGTTATAAATGCCATGCAGATTTGATTTTTAATTATTATTTATTTGTCAATAGGTTGATATGAATTTCATGAGAAAAATTCCTTCAGGAGCCGAGGCATCCAATGTTCTGGTGGGAGAAGTAGACTTTTTGGAAAGACCTATAATTGCATTTGTGAGACTGGCCCCTGCTGTTCTCCTCTCGGGGTTGACTGAGGTCCCTGTTCCTACCAGGTAATGTTCTCAGCATGTCCAAAATCTGAAAAGTTTTATCTATTGATAAAAGGGATAAAAGCTTACTTTAATTAATATTTTCATTGCACTGGATGCTTTGACTAGTAGAGCATAAAAGAGTTCTCTTTCTTTCTGGAATTAAAAAAAACAAAAACAAGAAGAAAGTATCCTTTGAAAAATACTTAGCTGGGGGCGCCTGGGTGGCTCAGTCGGTTAGGTGTCCGACTTTTGATTTCAGTTTGGGTCGTGATCTCAGGTCGTGAGATCGAGGCCTGTGTCGGGCTCTGGGCTGACAGTGGGGAGCCTGCTTGGGATACTCTCCCTGTGCCCCTCCCCTGCACTCTGTCTCTCTCTTTCTCAAAATAAATAAATAAACATTTAAAAAATAATACTTAGCATCTGTACCTTTATAAGAAGTTTGGTGTTTTAGAAGCTTTGGTTTAAAAGACATGGCTCAGATTCAGACAGATGTATTATGTCCTGTGGAGTCAGAATGGAGTTGAATCCGGAAAGGTCAAGTCTGACTTAATTTTTCATTTATAGAATGAGGATATGATTACTTCCTCATTGATGATTGATAAGTACCTCTGAATTAAGCAAAATGCTTTGTTCTGACCTGACCAAAATTTTCTGTTCAATATATGTAATTTAAAAAGGGGGAATATCCATAAGAATTAGCAAGTTGTGTTATAGAGGATAATCAGTTTGTTAGTTAACTGATTTAATTATAAACTTAATTGTAAATAAGAGTAATTTTTAAAATCTTTAAAAAATCATTCATATAATATTAAATATGAAGAATTAATTGCCATTTGGTTGGAATACGTGTGCCTATTTTTAGTATGCTTTCCTGAGTTGCATTAGTGGTGCAGTGTTAAGGTAAGTGAGAAAAAATAATTCCATAGATTCGCACTTAAATTCTCATAAAGCAAGAAGGTGAATGCTTCCAGTTTGGACAAGTGTGAATATTAATATTTTACTGTGGTGTTCATGAGGATGTGGTAGGCAGCTAAATGCTTTTTTATTTAGACACTTACAAATAAATAAAAAAATAAAATAATGTGAGGTTTGATGTTAAATTTGTGGAGCTATACATAAAAATTATTTTTCCTTCCATAGTCCCTTATTTACTCATTAGAGTCTTTATCCAGACTGTGGTTTGAGGGTTTGTGACTGTTTATTTGTACACACTGAATTTACTAGGCAAACCTTACTTGTAAGTATTTAATAGGATTGGTATTTACTCAATTTACTCATTTACCTTTTTTTCAATACAGATTAGATTAAATTATTTACTCAAATTCAAAAGGGTAAAGGGAATGGGAACTTCCCTTGAGTGTAGAACACTCAATTCTTGAATCACTCGTTTACCGTAAGGAGGATGGGGAGCAGGAGGTCGGTAGAAAGTTTATGAGTGCCTTGCCTAGTTTTGACATCTGCTTTAGTGTGAGTAGAGTTGTTGTCATTTTTTTTTTTCCGGTGATTGGTGTGCGGGGATGGAAAAGAGGGCTGAATGTGGTTTCCGTGTTTACATTGGAATGATTTCTTTATGACTGCCTGCGTTTAGGTTTGTATGTTATTTTTATTTAAGTCTGTGTATTTTAATGTTTCTTTAGGTTTTTGTTTCTGTTATTGGGTCCAGCAGGCAAGGCACCACAGTACCATGAAATTGGAAGATCAATAGCCACTCTCATGACAGATGAGGTAATTAAAATGCCCTATGAGGTGGACACTGTTTACGTGGTATATAATATAAAATCCCTTTGAAGTGGAATTTCAATCCTTTCGAAATGGACACTGAATGTAAAACATATGTCAATTACAGTTCTCTTTTTGTTCATAGTGAAGCTTAAAAAATTGTCCTTGCTGTCTGTACTCTTTTATTCACTCTTCAACCATTTACCTTTGGTAAGATCTTCAAGACCTTTCTGTCAAGATCACTGGATACTCTTTGTCCCCCAGCCCCTCCACATCTGAGATTATTGACTACCTTCTTGAAATTTTCTCCATCTTGGATTTCAGGATATCATTTATTTGGGTTTTGCTCAGGACTTTGTCCTTTCCCCTTTTCCTGCTTTTTTTCTCCATAATTTCTCTCTCCCATTTTTGAACCCCTTCATTGAGCTTGGCCTATATTGACCAGGACTTTTGTTTCTCTTTGGGGGAGAGCTTGGTAATCAGGTGTTAGACATGTCTGCCTTATGTCCCTAAGGCATCTGAAATTTCACATATCTGAACCTGACCTCCTTTCTCTGTCCTGTCTCAACCACTTAGTCACCAGATTCTACTGATTTACCTCAATGTGTTTTGCATTTAGTCTGCCATCTCCTTTCCATCTCCACGGCCATTTCTCTGGCTTGGACACTCTCACCCTTTTTTCTTTGGCAATTAACGTGGACTTTATGGATCTTTCTCTTACAGTATTTTCCTCTACACTGCTAATAACATGCAGATTTGAATATATCGTTAATATCCAGATGTATCTTGCTATATATGTATGTTTATATTTAATTCTTGACCACTGTCTTCAAAGGGTTTCCCTGATCAAGCCTCTGCATATTTCTTGAAACTTTTATCCTACTACCACTACTCACCCTTCCTCCCCCATTTTTTTTCTGGCCACATTAGCTTCCTATTAGTTCTGATGATTTATGCTCATTTCTGCCTCTGAACAAATACAGTTGCTCTTCCCTTTGCCCAAGTGTCCTTCCATCACCCCATCCCACCATTTGCATGGTTTTTGTCTCATTTCATTCAGATTTCTCCTAGAGTGTTACTTCCTCTTAGACCTTCCTCGGTCACCCTTTTCTTCTCCATCAACTTTCTTTCCTTAACCCTGCTTTATTTTTATCAGAGTATTTATTATTACTTGCAGTTACATACTTATGTAATTACTTGTTTTGCTGTCTTTCCTTCTGGGGAAAAAAAAAAAGAGTTCTGAATGCAGGGACTTTGCCTTATCTATGTCCAGTGCACTATCCACAGTGCTTAAAATTGTGCCCAGCAAATGGTAGGCAGACAGTAAATATAAGTGATCAAGTACCTGAATTTTTTAAGTAAAATATTTTGCAGATCCATGCTCATTTCTTAGGATAAATGACCCTAAAATGTCATAGAAATCGAAATGACACGCTACAGTATTATTTTATTCTGTAATGACTAGTAACCATTTCTCATCCAGAATACTCTTTTTAAAAAAGTTGTTCTGTCTTAATGCATCACTCTTTTCTTTTGTTGGTTGATTGCTATTAATTCATCTGATAATGCAATTAGTGGGTTACTTTTTATGGTTGTTACCCTGGGTGGAATGGAGACCTGCCTGGGATAAGAGTTTAGGTAATTACCTTTGTTTCAGATTTACTTGTAATATCTAGAGTAGGTTTACTATATGTTTACTATATGTAGAATTTTCTTTCTTCTTTAAAATCCTTTCACTCAATTTTTTTTTTTCCTGTAGATTTTTCATGATGTAGCCTATAAAGCAAAAGACAGAAACGACCTCTTATCTGGAATTGATGAATTTTTAGATCAAGTAACTGTCCTACCTCCAGGAGAGTGGGACCCTTCCATACGCATAGAGCCACCAAAAAGTGTTCCTTCTCAGGTAAGATTCCACACAACCCTGTGAGTTGCTTTGTCCTAGTTAAAATATCTTTGGATAGGTTATACATTTTTATGATTCACAAATCAAAACTGTATAAACGGGTACACTCAGAGCGGTTGTGTCCCTGTCATGTTCCCTTTACCTTCTTACCCCTGTACCCACCTCCCGTGGAGCATCATTGTCCTTCTAGTTTGTATTCAGTCCAAGGGGATGCAAATATAGCCCTGTTTCCTCCTTTCTTACCAACATACCACATGTCCTGTTCTGCACCTTGCTTTTTTTTTAGTATAACAGTATATCCTAGAGATGTGGATCAGAAGACATCACGGAAATATGTCTTATTTTTCTCACAGCTCTGTTTTATTTCATTTATGGATATACCATAGTTTATGCTGTTTCTGGGCTCAGGTTGTCTTCAGTCTTTTCCTTTTCTAAGCCGTATCACAATATTTATATGCCAGTTTAGTCTTGTGCAGGTGTATCTGTAGTGTCGGTTCCCAGAAATAGGATTGCTGGCTCACGTGGAACCTTTTTTATAATTTTAGTAGATATTACCAGAATCCCTTCTTACTGGGTTGCGCTGTTTTGGACACCCACAGTGATGAATGCCTCTTTCCCTACAGCCTCGCTAACAGCGTGTTACCAAACTTTTGGATACTTGTCAGGTGGATAGGTATCTTTATCCTACTATGTCAGGTATTTTAAAGTGGTTTTCATTTACATTGCTATAATTAGTGAAGTCGAATATTCCTGGATATATTTTGTTCATTGCAACCCCCCTGCTCCCGAAACACACAAAAACCACACCTTTTCCTAACATTTAAATCATTTGTTGATCCTTTGGAGTTTATCGTGGTGTATTATGTGGAATATGCACCTAGCTTTATCTTTTACCTACATTGCTGCCAGTTTGTTCCAGTTTATTAAAAAGTTGAGCATTACTCCCCTTGATTGGTGGTGTTGCCTTATCGTTTTGTAAATTTCCCTTTGCATTCAAGTCCTTCTGGAATTTCTTTTCCATTCCATTGGTCTCTGTTCATGGACCAATTCCATACTTTAATTTCTGAGGCTTTTTGGCATATTTTAATATCCAGTAGGTGTAGATTCATTCTTGACCCTTCTGTTACTCTTGCTTTCCTGAATTTTCTTGGCTGTCTTTGTATATTTATTTTTCTAGGTGAGCTTTAAAATGAGCTTTTAATTTCCAGAGCTAAAACCTGTTTTCTAAAAAACTGTGATGGCAGTTAAATTTGTAAATGAACTGAGGGAGAGTTGACATCTTTTAACATTGAGTCATTCAAGAACATGGTATGTTTCCCCCTACTTGTTTTCCGATTTCAAGTTAGTTTCTGTGTCCTTAAGGAATGCCATAAAATTCTCCTTTATCTATACTTTACATACTTGGTGAATGTATTCTGGGCATTTTATCTTTAAGGTCTGTATTGTAAATGAGGTTTTGTTCTGTTATATCTTCACTTTGTTACTTTTATATATAAAGGCTCTTTGTTACTGAGTATTTCTTTTTTATTCTCCTCCCTTTCTGAGTTCCTTCATTGTATGTAATAGTTTTTCAGCCATGTCATCTGCAGTAAGATATTTTGATCCCTCCTTTTCTCCTTACAGCTCTAGTGTATTTTCTGTTGTCTGATTGTATTGGCTGAAATCTCTAGTAATGTTGAGTGGCAGTTGACTTTAAATGGGCATTTCTTAATTTGTTCCCAACTGTAGTTAGTGTCCCTCATGTTTCTTTCATTAAGTTACTGACATTGAAGCCAAAATACACATTTTATCATGCTCAGAAAGAATCCAATTAAAGTCTGTTTCATTGAGATTTTTAACGTAAGTGGATGTTAAATTTTTCAAATGGCTTTGTAGCATCTCTGGAGATGATTGTATGACCTTTGATCATTTATTGTGGCAGACCATATTAATAGATTCTTTAATTTGAAAACACTCTTGCATTGAATGAACCCAAATTTGGCTTCAGAATGCTGGTCGCCTACATCTAATATTTTAAGTTGTTTGCATCACTGTAAGTAGATTGGTCCGTAGTTTTTTGTGCAGTCTTCTGGCTTTCCTATCTTACTTCTATTTATTTCATATCTGTAAACTTTCCCTTCCCTGTTTTTTTTAAAACTTTAAATAGCTAGAGTAATTTGGTTCTAAAAGTCTGGAAGAATTCCTTTGGAAAATTTTCTGAGCCTGAGTATTTTGTTGTATGGTGGACTTTACAACTTGCTTGTTTCTTCTGCAGTGATTGATTTGTGTAAGCTTTCTCTGTTTTCTGGGGTCAGTATTATATTTTCCTAGAAAATTGCCTATTTCCTGTTTTTCTGGTTTCAGTTTTGGGGAAATTATGTGTTCCTTTGTATTACCCATTTCTTTAAGGTTTTTAATTTATTTGCATAGGGTGGTGTATGTACGTACGTGTGTGTGTGTTCAAAATTTCCTTCAGTTTGAAGCTGCCTCCTTGTCATATCTTTTACTGTGTGTTAGCTAATGGTTTATCCTGTTTCTGAAATAGAGCAGCTTTTACAGCTTGTTTCAGTTCTCCTTTTTTTAAAGAAGCGTTTTGTTTTCTAACGCCGTTTCTGCTTTTAGTGGTTTCATTTCATTACTTTCACTTCAGGAAAGAATCTGTTTTCATATTTCCTGAGCTGGATATTTAATTCATGTATTTGTATCCTTTTGTTTTTCTTAATATAAATGCTCAATTTTCTTGAATGATGGTTTTGCTGTATCCCATGGATTGTGTTATGTAGTGTTTTCCATTTCTTTTGTTTTTTAGGAATTCTGTAGTTTTGTACTCTTCTTTCCCCTTTGAGCTAAGATGTAATTTAGTTTTAATTTTGACATTTTCAAGCGCTAATCCTATGATTATAGATGTCTTGCTACGCTATAAATGTTGAACATATAAACCAAGTAGTGTAAGTTTGTAGTTCACCCAGAGTTTTTGACCAAGGGGATCTCCTGGGATGGACACCCTTCCCCTGTCTTTCTTTCCTTCTCACAGCTGTGTCACACACAGCCCATTGACCGCTGACCTCTGGAGGTAACAGATTAGAAGTTACTTCCTTGATCTTCAAGTGAAGGGAGGGGGAGCCTTTATCACTCACGCAAGTCTTGAGTTAGTGATAATAAAGTGCAATAGGAAATTGATTTTTATGAAAACGTGTTTTGAAAAGACAACTCTTGTGCTACTTCCATCTTCAGGGAAGTATTGTGGTAAAAGGAAAATGGCATTTACTTTTTTATTAACATAAAGTGTATTCTTCATTAGTATGAGCAATATTTTAAATATTCTGGTTAGAGAGATGCTTTTGGATGTTTATTTTCCTATTACTGAGTGACAATTTGAGATGGTGGGTACGAATGTGTTTTATATAGTATATTTGGTTTAGGATACAAAATACAAAAAGCCAGTCAGGCATAAAGTTGAAATGTTAATAGAGACAAATATTACATAACTGTTCTAATGTGCAGTTCATTTCAAGTGGATGTTTATATGAGGTATCATTATTTCCAAGGGCATTGATTAGATAATGCAATCAATATAAGATCTCCTGTTCCCTCTAATTCAGGAGTGCCATCTGAACTTTTTGAAAACAGAATTCTGAAAATGTGTTTTTTGTGAAATTCAGGAAAAGAGGAAGATTCCTGTATTTCCCAATGGATCTGCCCCCAGCTCGGGTGAGACACCTAACGAGGCCGGTCATCATGCCGGGCCTGAGCTGCAAAGGACCGGACGGTGGGTACAAATACTGATTCAGTGTGGGTGTCTTTTGAGGACTAGGGGTTGATTTGATGAAGAAGGCATAAAAAGTCTTTTTCTTTGCAAGTATATGGAAGTTAATCTTGTACAGTGTTTTTTTTTTTCTATATTTAAAATGTATCATTATATAAGTGTATTTTGTTGAGGAAAATTATTTAAAAATAATTTTACTAGTAGATGCTTGGATTCTTTATATCAGGCTTTAATGTAAAATGAAAATATTATGGCCCATACAATAAGAATATTGAGCAGTTACATAGAATATAGTGTAATTTACATTACCCATTCGGAAGGTTCTTGAAGAAGGTGTGGAGTGCTATTAAAATTCTCCGTATAAAATTACAGAATTATGGGAACAGAGAGGAATTACAACCAATAGTTTGTGTGTGTGTGTGCATAGATTTAAAACTCTTAAGTGAACATTGTATCATGAGATAGGGTAAAATGAGACAGCAAAGCTAATGAAACCATGGTAATGATCCCTGGAAACCTAGTTAGAAAAACTGTTGAAGGTGTTAATTTTGGGAATAAAAAATAGAAATATTGCTAGGTGCAAACATTGTCTGAAAATACTTTGTAGAATAGAGAAATGTTACGGTATTTCCATACTGTAGAAAAAAGCATGTGGATATTGATACTGTTGTCCACGGGTGGTGGCTGTGAAACTAAGATTTTGAACCTTCTATATTTGTTTAAGACATCAGGATACTTGATAACAGCCACATTATTAGGGGTATTGATGACATATGCCTAAAGGACGCTATCAGAGAAAAAGAACAACTGGCTTACTGAACATAAGATTTAGAGAAACTTGAACACACAATTTGTTCATGGTCTAATATATTAGTCTCTGCAAGTATCCCCGAACACTAGCAGTTACTGTTACTTCCTTGGACTTCGGACTGAGATCGGGTTAGTCAGTGAGAAATACCAAGTCAGGCCCCCACTGATCTCACGGTCCGTCACATGAGAGCCTCATATAAACTGTTGATCAGTTGTTGATTTGATGATGTGGTTTCATTTTCGACATGATCATTGACACCTTTTTTTATTGCAAGTTGATTTCCCCTGCTGTCAGATTATTTACACAGTAACTTCTGTCAACTTGTCAATGTGTATTTAGTATTTAGTTTGCAATATTAACTTTTAAAAAGGTAGAATGGTAAACCTTGAAACATCCAAAACATTTTAAAGCTTAAGATTACTTTTTTGGTGTATTTTCTGCAGAATGTATGTTTTATGAGTCACAAAACCTTTTTGAATTACTGATTTGTTACTATTTACTGAGTACCTACTATGTCCTGGGCAGTGTTCTAGACACTGGTGATAATGGCAGTGAACAAGGAAAAGTCCCTGCCCCTCACTGAGGGTTATATTTTAGTAGAGTGTTTTCAAGTCAGATGTATCCAAAAGTTAAATTTAAAAAAAAAAAAAAAAAAAAAAAGACAAAAAAAACACCTACATTGAAATGCTAAGGCTCTGATGTGCAAATACACATTTTAAATTTACCAATTTAAACCTTAGTTTTCTCCACATGCACGTGAACTTGAGTACATATCCAGTAAATTAAATACCCTGAATTAATTTTTTAGGCTTTTTACCTGGACCAGAAATATTTATGTGATTGAAGTAGTAATTTTAAAAGTAATTAAAATTATTCAATTCGCTACTGAGTCTAAGCACAGCATACTGGATTCATAGTAAAGGGTATTTGAGGACTTACGGTTTATATTGTAATTGCCTTCCTGGTATTTCTGACACTTGCCTTTAAGATTTATAATGTAGATACTAACTGATAGAATTGCTTATGCATATTTTCTTGAATGGACTGTTAGGTTTTATTAATTTTTATTGTATATTTTCTTGTACATTTGTGTCTGAAATTACATTTACTCATATAAAATCATTTGCCTGCAGTCTTGTCAGTATATAGTCCATAAAATACAGATGTTTATGTGTCTTTTAACGTAACGAGATCTGCCTTTCCTCTGTCGGTGGATGAGATTAAATGAGTGTATCTTCTGTAATTTGTATCGTGATTTAGCTAGGATATTAATTTCTGTTGACAAAACACTAGGCACCAGCAGTTTTATGTAGCCCATAGATTTAGTTTGAACTAGCTAGAAGCCTCTAGTGTACAGTTTGACGAGTTTCATCTCACCTATTTAGGCTTTTTGGTGGTTTGATACTTGACATCAAAAGGAAAGCACCTTTTTTCTTGAGTGACTTCAAGGATGCATTAAGTCTACAGTGCCTGGCCTCGATTCTTTTCCTATACTGTGCCTGTATGTCTCCTGTAATCACTTTTGGAGGGCTGCTTGGAGAAGCTACAGAAGGCAGAATAGTGAGTACAAAGATTGGTAGTGGCCAGGCTCTTAGCTCTTCAGAGGCAAGTGTCTGTGTGCATTTGTCTCACTATTCCTACTTTTATTTGAAGAGTCTACCCACAGCATGATTAACCTGTCCCAAAGCAGACTTCCCCCAAGGGTAATTGCTATGGAAAACATGGGGAAGCCATTTGAGCAGGAGAAGATGCACAGTTGAGGTAAAAAAAAAAAAAAAAAAAAAAAAAAAAAAAAAAAAAAAAAAAAAAAAAAAAAAGAAAAAAGAAAAAAAAAAGAAAGAAAACAAGAAAAAGAAAAAGAAAAAAAAAAGTTGATCCTGGCCTGCTGGATGAATGGTTTTATAAACTGAGTAAAAGGCTTGTATTGTCTTTGTTGTGGGGTGTGGGGAAGGGTTGGTGGTGGGAGACAAATTGAACTGGTTCTGGGTGGGTCAAGGGTGGGTGAATTTATCAGTGGGGCTACTTCATATCCTGTAAGGCATCATGGGATTAGTTAGAGCCCTGGGATTAATGTTAACTCATCAGCCCTGGTGCGTAGGCCCAGACTAGATAAGTAGCCTTTGCAAGTTGTAGAAAAATGGTGGATTTCTAGTGTTGTTTATTTTGCTGTTACTAAATTTGTGTAAAAGTAGTCAACGTTTTAATTGGAAAGTGTAACTGAAAACTGCATCCATATTTTGATATGACTAAAATGAAAGTTTTTATGACTTTTTGTTCTTGGTAATGCTGTATGAGGGGCTGTGGGAGGCATGATAAGAGTATCCAGTGCCTTGTAAAATGTTGAAAAAGACTTTTTTGTTTGTTTATTTAAATTTTAATGGAATTTAAATGAGATGATTTGCAGTTCTTAAGTGTATTTTATTTAATTACATTTGCTCTTAGGAGGAAATTCATTTTTTTCCAGATAAAAGGTAAAAAAAATAGCCAGAAGCTAATTGATCATTATTCAGTTAAACTATTTCATGATCTGAACGTGAGACAAATTTGACAACTAAAATTTCCTTTGAACTCAATTTATTCTTGGTTATTTAGATTGTTTTACCCCTCAATCATTTTATCAAGGAAATCTGTTTTTAATAAGTTGCTTTTTATGTGTTGTTGCAAAATATACATGTAACTCTGCTGGTCCCCCTGGAAATGTGTCTTACCTGTTACCATCATGGAAACAATGCTGCTTTGCTTTTGGACTTTCCTGCACTGCCTGCCTTTCTCATCCTGCTGTTTAATATACCCTGTGCCTGTGATGGTGCTGTAGGCATCGGGGGGACATAGACAAGTGTCAGATGAGCATGTGTCTTCTGTCCTCAAGGCTCCTAACAAGACAAGAAGATACGGTAGTGTGTACCTAGGGCGTCATGGTGTGCTGTGGCACATGTGAATGAGATCGGGGGGAGCTGTAGCAGGTGGAAGGACCACAGTGAGAAATTCGGAGTATTACCGAGGAAAGTGATACAGAGATGATGCGTTTGTTTTCAGGTGCTTTGTTGGAACGTCAAGTAGGAGGTACGGTTCCAGAGTTTGTACAGTGGAACAAGTTTGTAAGGAGCAAGAATAAAGGTTGGGAATAGGTGACGGTGACAGGGGAGATCATTCATAGTGAGGGGAGAGGGAAAAGTACGGAGTTACGTTTGTGGACCGGAAGAGGAATGAGACTGCGGAGGAAAATGGCCCAGCAGATGAGACACAGCACCACCAGAACTTGAAAAGAGGAATCAGGATGATGTAAGTTTGCAAAAGCCAAACTAGAGGCTCTGAGAAAGAAGAAAGATTAGCATGGAGCGGTCACTGCTGTGCAGTGGAGAGGTACAGGGAAGACACTGGTAGGGCTTCTGGTGGGTAAGATGGAGACTTCTGATTGTGGCCAGAGGAAGGCAGTGTGGTAGGGCTCTGGTTTCTTAGGGAGAGAGACCGTTCTGCTTGGGAATGAACATAAAAACCATTTACAAATGAGGATAAGACTAGATCTGGGTGAAGGAACTAGTGAACGTGCCAGTAAAGGGCTTGGGAGAGGAGTGGCGGACAGAGTGGTAAAAGGAAGGGCTTCCTGGGACAGGTTCTGCCTTTTTAACACCATGTTGGGAAGGGAAGCTATTATTCTGTGCCTGTTTGCCCCCAGTTAGCATTTCTTTATTTGCCATCTGCTTGCTTCTCTTCTCGGTTTTTTGCTCTCTCTCGACACCATGTAGACATTTTTTTTTCTTTGCCTTGAGCTCTGCTTCAGTTCATTCCTAAATATGCGTATTCTGATTGAACCGTGTATTTTATAATGGCTTAGCAGTTAATACGGGCCCTTTGTTTTGGCTGACGGATGTGAGTTTGGTCCTATTTTATACTAATAGTTGAATAATACTTTTACTGCATACTGTTATTTTGTGATTTTGATTTTGGAAGATGCTGTTCTTGCTGCTGATGAGAATCTCTGCCATTTATTGAGTGCATTCTGTGTGTCAGCCGGTAGGCTGGCTAGGTGTTTTCTCAAACACCGCTTCATTAAGTTCCCCCGGCTCTTACCGCTCCTGCTGAAAAACGAGTAGGGTTGGGCTCGAAAAGTTTGAATAACGCCAGTGGCTTAGCATCTAGTAGTAAAGGGTCGTCTGCTCCAATCTGGTTCTGAAGCCCTGCTCTTCTGCTGCTGTGCTGCCTCCCACGTCCAGGCGGGGTGCTTCTCACGAGCTTCTTTTCCTTGCCTTTCCCAACGATGATGGGCTTTCCCCTTTCTTGATAGTGCGTTCCAGTTGACCTTGATGTTGTGAGTGATGAACTGTTCTTTTCTTTCTGATCCCTCCCCTGTGTCTAGTGGCATAGCCTGTACCCCTTATCATCTAATTAACTAATGAGTTAGGATGTCTTATTGGTAGAAGTTGACGTACTAGGTTTGATTTACACTTTCTTGAGTCTTTGATTTTCTTATTTTACCTTTTTTTTACCCAGCTTTAGTAGTCACATACTTCTTCATTGAATGGTTGCTCTGAGTTTTTAAAGGAGATATTCCATCTATTTTATGTTAAAAGCATTTTATTTTTGACGTCTATTGGTTAAGCCTATCATATAAGAGTAATTTCTTTGAAATGTGTCGAAAATTGCTCTTTAGAAATCGTTTTGCGACTGATAGGATCAGTTGTTAATTTCTGACTTACCTATCTGGAGGAGTCTTTTTTTGTAGCACACCATATCGAGTATTTAATGTTTCCTATTTTTTTAATGAATTATTTCAGACATATATAAAAGTATGCACAATAACAAGTGTATTTGTACTCCCTACAGACTTAAGAGGTAAAATACCCATAGATAGAGTTAGAATCTAGGCTTCTCTTCCATTTACTCCTCCCTCCTGCCTCCCACAATACTGAGTTTTGTATAAAGGTTGATTGCAAAAGCTCACTTTTAATATGAAAACAAAGCAGTTTTCCCTGTGTATTTAAGATGTATTTGTAATTGTCCATATTTAAAACAGAAATTTAAGAATCAAAAGTTGTGTCTGCTTTGTGTGTTTAACTACTTGATTTGTGTTTTTATTTTTCAGATGTCTTATGTGTATTTCAGTAGGTCAGAGATAATGTTTATGATGTATTACTTCTATTCATTTCTTTTTTCCTTAAACAGAGTGCAATAGAGTCTCTTTTTGGAGCATCATTAACTGGGATTGCCTATTCGTTGTTTGCTGGGCAACCTCTAACAATATTGGGGAGCACAGGTCCAGTTTTAGTGTTTGAAAAAATTTTATTTAAGTTCTGCAGGTACGTAATAGTTATTTACTTATCACATGTGTCTACGTATGTGTATAATTATATTGCTTATTAACTTTAGTTAAGTGCATTATATATTTAGTAGCTGAAAAAGACAGTATACATATTTTCAGTATTTGGGGGCTACTGTGTGGTTGACCCTACTCCCGTCCCTGCTATTGTACCTACCCCGTCACCGTGTGTATAAAATCAGTGCATTTGAGTCCTGGTCAACAAATCACTTGCGCAATAAAAATCCTTTGTGCTGGCAAAAGCATCAACCCAGCAAGAAGGAGTTAATCTAATTGTTGATTAGCTGGTATGTTGGTCTTTTAAAGGAATTTAAAAAAGAGGTGGATCTTGGAGGCTGTAGCTGACTTTGCCAATCAGGTCTATTTAGCAGAATGAATTTTAGCTGTCAGAGTGAGATGTCAGTTTCCATTGGCAGGGTTCACAGTGTGGGAATCAGTTCTGGGTACTGTAGCTGGTAGAGTTGGAATTTGACATGGCCAATACTATTCCTTTTGTGAGATAAATGCCATTGAATATTTTAGCCTGAAACCACTTGATCCTATTGAAATATCTGATTCATCTAACTCATCTTGTTCTGATTGCTTCTTCACTGAACAAGCTGATTCTGGTTCCAATCTGGCATGCCAGCTGCATAGACTAAGAGAGAATGCAATGACCTGAAGTGTTCTGGACTCTGTGG
This sequence comes from Panthera tigris, assembly GCF_018350195.1. Taxonomy (NCBI): domain Eukaryota; kingdom Metazoa; phylum Chordata; class Mammalia; order Carnivora; family Felidae; genus Panthera; species Panthera tigris. The sequence continues at coordinate 142,313,342 of NC_056668.1, read as the reverse complement.
TCTTAAAGTAATTTCTTATTTGAAATTGAATTTAAAAAATGAAGTCACTTTCTGTGGCGATACTGGTGGCGGAGGAGATGTTAGTGATGGCTGTGGAGGGGACGGGGTGTGGTTACCATGTTAACGTAGAGCTTCCGGGTCTTTAGAGAGTCCCATGTAGTTCTGTAGACTGCACGTCTGTCTTCTACTCCTCAGAACTGATTTCTAAAGTGAGGTCTTTGTTTTTGAAATACTGATTGCCTAGCGGATTTTCACTGTAAATCTTTTATATAAGTAAGCTGTTATAATTCTGTTATCTTCAGTTGCAGCAGAGACATACCGAGGGCTTTCTTTAGTCATTATTGTTATTCTGTAATTTACTCTTTTGAGGAAGCTTATGTTTTTAGACTCTTGTTATTGCTTGTTGTGAAAATCTTAATTACAGATATACACTGCTGTGTGTGTATGTTGATCATGTCCACATTTTTTCCCTAAACAGAGATTATCAGCTTTCCTATCTGTCTTTAAGAACCAGTATCGGTCTGTGGACTTCCTTCTTGTGCATTGTTTTGGTTGCAACAGATGCGAGCAGCCTTGTGTGCTACATCACTCGATTTACAGAGGAGGCTTTTGCAGCTCTTATTTGCATCATATTCATCTACGAGGCTTTGGAGAAGCTCTTTCACTTAGGAGAAATATATGCATTTAATATGCACAACAACTTAGATAAACTGACCAGCTACTCGTAAGTGTTTCTCTTTTCCCCAATATTATTGGAATGTATTTTTTGCAGCAATGTCTGAGCCTAAAAGCATTTATTTTGCATGTGATGCTCATGGTATATCTAGCTGTAACTTACCCAACTAGCCATGTGGAGGTTGACTTGTTTGTTACAGATGAGACTTGACCGACGCACTCAGTAGGAACATAAATACAGTTGAACAAATTCAGTCATTTTTATTTCCCGAAACAACTTTCTCAAATGTGTGTATTTTTGGTCTTCTGTTTGAATTGGATCAGTCAATTTAAATGCAATTCTTTGGCAACTAAGCACTGTATATTTGAATCAAGCAATTTTGTTAGATCTTGTGTTCCATCTCGTATTCTGTAACCAAGTCCTGAATGTGGGACGCAGAGATTTTTATATTCCTCGTAGTTTGCATTTTCATTAACATTTTTGAAGTCTGATCATTTTTATTTGAAGTTATTTTTACGGTGTAATTTCAGCACACTCTGATGCTGTTTGGTGGACTGTTTGCTTTGTGATAAGAAAAGCATGAATTGAACATCTTTTAAGACTCTGGAATAAAATAGGATTTGAAAAGTGATCATGATAGTTACAGAAGGTTGACAAATATATTCAATTAAAAGTCTAACATATCTAGGTAGATGCCTGTATTTGCTGTCTGTAGCATATAGCATTTAGTATAAATGTGATCCTGCATTTGATTGACTTACAAGGAGAAAGTGGTTACCAAAATACTGGGGTACAACTGTGTAGTGCTGTTGCATAATTCATATCACATTTGACTTAGTTATTCATATCCTAGCCCCTTTTGTGTATGAAGAAACAGCCTCATGGAGGTTAAAACTTGCCTTGGGTCAAACACAGCTAGGAAATGATAGAGCATGGAATGAATCCAACGTCCAGCCTCTTGCCTCTTCTTAAACAGCTGATAATCTAATTGGGAATATTCCTGTGTGTTTCTCCTTTTTATTTTTTAAATCCACAGTTAGAGATTTCTTTGCTTGTGTGTGTGTGTGTGTGTGTGTGTGTGTGTGTGTGTGCGTGCGCGCGCGTTTCTAGTTTTTCTTTAGGCGAGTGAGTTCTGGGGATATAAACTGAACTTTCCGATCTCCTTATGACTTTCCTAGTTCTACCCTGATGAAAAATTGTTTTTCATTTATTTCTTTAAGAATGAAACTTAAGATCCCTAAAGGATGAGCATGAGTAGGTAGGGCTTGTCAGAGTACAAAGCGGAAATAGGAGTATCTCTGTATTGGGAGCTTCGTGCTTCGTTTATGTGTGCCTGGGGAGGCAGAGCTGCTCCCGTGGGGGTCAAGTAGGTAAGATTTAGTAGAGTGGCCTTACTAAATATGGTAGTATCTTGTCAGGTTTTAAAAGAAAATAGCGGGACGCCTGGGTGGCTCAGTCGGTTAAGCGGGTGACTTCGGCTCAGGTCATGATCTCTCGGTCCGTGAGTTTGAGCCCCGCGTCGGGCTCTGTCCTGACAGCTCAGAGCCTGGAGCCTGTTTCAGATTCTGTGTCTCCCTCTCTCTCTGACCCTCCCCCGTTCATGCTCTGTCTCTCTCTGTCTCAAAACTAAATAAACGTTAAAAGAAAATAGCACTGCCCCCCCCCCCCCGGAATACATCTAACAAGTTTCATTAAGATATTCTTTAAAATATCATTGTATTGATATTTGTATTTGTTACATTTTATGTATATAAGGCAAACCTCGTCCGTTCCATTGTTTCTGATGTGTTTTCACTTTGTAGTCTACATGCATTGCAACATGGGGAGAAAAGTTAGATTAAAAGCTGCCACATTGGGTGATTGATATAATACAATCTAAACATGAAATGTAGGATCTTAAAATTTTACCCTGTTCTCATTTCTCAGATGTGTATGTGTTGAACCCTCCAACCCTAGCAATGAAACCCTCAAGGTGTGGAAGGAAAAGAATTTAACAGCACATGATATTTCCTGGGAGAATCTCACTGTTTCTGTGAGTACATTATGAGATAAAGGATTTTGCAAATAATAACCTAGTTCTTTAGCTTTTTCTGAGTAGACCTACATTTTCTTCTTGATTAGTAGTTACGGTATGTTTTCAGAACACAGTGTTGTGTTGACTAGATAGGAGTTACCACATTTTTATGTATCACACAGTAGGCTGCAAAGAATGAACCTGGTAAGGGGGATAAAAAGGACTAAATATGACTTCCAAGGTACCATTATTAAAAAGATGTGAACATACTTCTGGTTTCTCATTCCACGTAGATTGATAAATTCATGGGAAGTGTTTGCTATGACTGTGGTTGCACATACTGGAGTTGGCAGTTTAGAACAGCCCACATCTTCTTGTCCTGCTTGCTCTGTATCAGTTTATCTGCTCCATGAACAGCTTATTTAGAAGATCCTGAGTGCTTTCCTCATACCTCAGTGTCAAACTAAACCTTGTTCAGAGACTTGTAGAGACTTGTAGACTTGTGGAGACTTGTAGAGACTAACGTAACTTAAGCACCTCAGGAAGGAAGAAGGACAAAAAACATGTAATGAGCACCTACTGTGTACTGAATACTATTACGTCTTCTTATATTCTGTTGGGGCATATTGTCCTAGCTGTAGAATATCTGTTTTGGGCACTTCCCAGATTGGCATTTGAGATTAAGTCATGAAGTGATTGTAGCAATATCAAAACCAAGATCCCCTGAGTTTCTGTGGTGCTTTTTATATCATATAAGCAATTTTATATAAGCAATTGTAGGCCATTTTTTTCTCACTAAATATAACTCCTAACTATATCATTGGAAGGATATCTGAAATTTTATCTCATTGATAATTTATGTCTCTATGGTCCAGTATAGTAGCCATTGGCCACATGTATCTATTTAAATTGAAGTTAAATACATTTAATTAAAGGTTCAATTCTCAGTTGCACTAGCCACATTTCAAGTGCTCGGTCACCTCGTGTGACTGCTGACTACTACGTTGGCCAGTGGAAACATCGAACCATCATCATAGGAAGTTCTGTTGGACACTGCTGACTTAAAGCATTATATATCAGTAATCAACTTAGATTCATGCTTGACTGCTTTATATTTAAAAAGTCATTTTTGCTACGAAAGAGGTAGAGTTAACAGAGTTGCTCAAATGAAAGTGATTTGTTTAAAAAAAAAATCTCATTCCATGGTGAATAGGAGGTCTTGATATTATAGATACAGGTCTTTTTGCTGTGTCTTAATATTCAAAAGGCCTGGGTTTTGTTTTGTTTTGTTTTGTTTTTGTACTTTTAGCTTTTATTTTTGTGAGTCATATTGTAAATTTGAGGCTTTACTCATTTCAGCACATAGAAATTGAGAATAATGGAACCTCAGACTATTTTTCTCTTGGTAAACCTGAGTTGTGTCGTTAAAACAAGTCTCATTAGAATATAAGTAAGAGAAAAAGGATGTTAGAGGCATATGTCCTTTTTAATCTCTGGTTGCCTTTGAGTTATTTTTTTTCCCCAAAAGGAAAATCTGGTCAAAATATTTCTATTATTGCATTTATATTATGCTGTATCATTAAGTTATTGATTTTTTAAAAAAGGAAATACTGTTTGAATGATTGATTTACCGCTCCTAGTCCCATGCTTTAATCCTGAGTCTTGAGTGAAGTCAGAAAAGCCCAACAACTTTTTATTCCTCATTTGAACTTGGCACTTTTGTTTTAAGTGACTTGTTTAGAAGTACGGGAAAGATAGTAAACTTGTGGACCATCAAGAATGCATACAAAGTATTCAGAAATTACTATTCACTCTGAAGCTTTCACTAAAGAGTAGGTGGAGTTGAAAGAAAGGACTGTGTGATGTAACTTGGCAAAATACTGTATTTTCGTTCAGTGATTTAAGATTCATATATTTTTCAAACTATAGCATCTCTGAACTCAGGGTGTGTCTTACGGTTGATGATGTGTTCAAGTTGACTTGGCAGTGTTTTTTCTTCCTAAGTAAAATATAAAATAATGGCATGTCTTCAGTCACTAGCATCTTAGAGTCAATAGAGTTCATTAGTAATTTATTACGTATCTGAGAATCTTATTCTCTCCTTTTTCTATTTTTTTCTCCTTCCCTCCCCCCACTCCCCCCAGGAATGTAAAACCTTTCATGGTGTGTTTGTAGGGTCAGCCTGTGGTCTTCATGGACCGTATATTCCAGATGTGCTCTTTTGGAGTGTCATCTTATTTTTCACAACATTTTTTCTGTCTTCATTCCTCAAGCAATTTAAGACCAAGCGGTATTTTCCTACCAAGGTAATTGGGATGTGATTTTGGAGTTCTGGTAATATTCATGTTTTTAGTTTTTGTTTCTCTGGTTTATTTCAAAACTGTAATAAATTGTTTGAGGTTAATACTTGATGTCAAATAGGTGTAAAGCAATTACTTCTAGAGAAAGATGTATATTACATGTCTGAACTAATAGTAAGAAGATCATGGTACCATGAGGGATGGTAGGTTAGTTGTGAAATGTGTCTTTTATCTTTTTGAAAATATACTAGAAATAAATGTACTTCATTGACACATTATCACTAATTAAAAACCTTATTGACACTTTCTAGTGGCATATTTTAATGTGAAAGATATGAATTATTTAGAAAGGACACACAGTTTTTCTGTGTTTATTTTAACTTGATCCTTTTAACATAGGTGCGATCGACAATCAGTGACTTTGCTGTATTTCTCACAATAGTAATAATGGTTGCAATTGACTACCTTGTAGGAGTTCCATCTCCTAAACTTCATGTTCCTGAAAAATTTGAGGTAAGGATTAAAACATTTGGTTATTTGTTACATGGGAATATTTTTTTAAAATGTTTGTTTATTTTTGAGAGAGAGAGAGGGACAGAGTGTAAGCAGGGGAGAGGCAGAGAGAGAGAAAGAGAGAGAGAGAGAGACAGAATCTGAAGCAGGCTCCAGGCTCTGAGCTGTCAGCACAGAGCCCAATGTGGGGCTCGAACCCATGAACCATGAGATCATCACCTGAGCTGAAGTCGGATGCTCAACCGACTGAGCCACCCAGGTGCCTCTTAAAGTGGGACACTTTATAGAAATATATATATATATTTCTCACATACATAAAAAATGACAAGATGAGAAGAGACAAATGAATCTACTTAGGAAACAGGCAAGAAGGTATCAAAGTTAGTCCCATGAGGGAAAATGAATGAAAATATTAATGGTAAATAGTTGGGAGTCATTTAAAAACTTTGACCCTGCAGTCATAGCTGGAGTTTGTGATGTGTTTTCCAGGCAGAAGAAACATTCTTCATTTCTTTATAAGGAAGTGACTCAAACTTGAATTTAAAAGTGTAACAAAGAGATTCTAGTTAAATTTCTAGAAGGGTGGTGAATCTGATAATGAAATGGAATTCTGCATGTATCGTTTTCCAGCAAAATCAGGAGAGAATCGAATGTATTCTTCAAGGAGAAAAATGATACTTAGCTGACCAGTTAGAAACCCTTTGCTTTTATCTGCAGACTGTAGTTATGTTGTACATAACAGACCACAAGTGTATTACAGCATCCAAGAATTGTTTCCCTGTCTAAGTAGGAGTTGGTAACTTTTGAATAGTTTCTGGGGTTTTCTTATAGTTGAGTATTTGTGTCACTGGTTATGTTTATATTTATAGCAAATTATATGACTTCTTTTAAAGATAGAAGGTTTAAAGGGGGTTAGAAATAAGGAATACAGTGAATATAATTCTGGTCTGTTTTTTCTTTCACTGGAGGAAAGAATTATTTTTAAAACGAGTGGCCTCCAAAGTATGAGTGCATGGGTGGAAAATGATCCGCTAAAATTATATAGAAGGTCTCCTTATATTTTTATTTAAAAATAAGAGGGGCGCCTGGGTGGCACAGTTGGTTAAGCATCCGACTTCAGCCAGGTCACGATCTCGCGGTCCGTGAGTTCGAGCCCCGCGTCAGGCTCTGGGCTGATGGCTCGGAGCCTGGAGCCTGTTTCGGATTCTGTGTCTCCCTCTTTCTCTGCCCTTCCCCCGTTCATGCTCTGTCTCTCTCTGTCCCAAAAATAAATAAAAAACGTTGAAAAAAAAATTAAAAAAATAAAAATAAAAATAAATTTAAAAAAATAAGAGAAAATTGGCTTTATAATATTTACTATATGAATTTTACTATGGAGCACCATTAGTAACATAACACATAGATGCGTATAGAGCCATTGGATATACTCAATTTTATTCAAATTTTTAAAATTTTGCTGTTGAAAGTATATAATAAAATTTGGATACCTTTGTTTAAAAGCATAGCTATTGAACCACTAAAGATTTTAGGCCTTAATTAAGAGATGAGTATATGGAACTCATTTTATTTTTACCAAGTCTTAGAAATAAATGTAACTATAATTTAATACTGGTTCGAAATATTGATGTAATTTCCTGCAATCCTGGGCACAGTGCCTTATTTTCATTCCTAAATATATTTTTTGTTATCTGTTCATTGATCTAGCTTTCCAGTAGCAAACTGATTTCAAGGGTCATAAGATGCATTGGGGAAATAAATCAAGGAACACTTAAGAATTGTGCGTTGTATAGGTAAAATATTTTTATTCAGGTACAGTATTGAATATTAAGCAGTTTAATGTGTATCAGTGTGGGAAAATTAGAATACCTGAATTTGAAAATATTGAATTTCCTCTATGTGTTGACAAATGTTTTCATGAAGAAAAAACAGGCTTAAGGTGAAGTTTAGGTAGTGAAAACACTTTTATTTATTTATTTATTTATTTATTTATTTATTTAAAAAAATTTTTTTTAACGTTTATTTATTTTTGAGACAGAGAGAGACAAAGCATGAACGGGGGAGGGTCAGAGAGAGGGAGACACAGAATCTGAAACAGGCTCCAGGCTCTGAGCTGTCAGCACAGAGCCTGACGTGGGGCTCGAACTCACAGACCGCGAGATCATGACCTGAGCCGAAGTCGGCCGCTTAACAGACTGAGCCACCCAGGCGCCCCTGAAAACACTTTTAGATTTCAACATATCCAGTGCCCTCCAAGAAAACTAAACTCTCTTAAGATCTTTTAAAATTTTTGTTATGAAACAGATGTTATGTTTCAGCATCAAAATGTATTTGTGTCTAATAAAGTGCCAGGTTTTTGTCAGTAGATGCTTTGGAAAAGTACGTCCTGAGGCCCCAGTTCTGATTTAGTACCGACCCTGCTGAGATCACTAGTCTGCAAGATCTTCAAAGCAGTTTAGTTTAGGGGTTGATCTAGGCAGTAGACGGACCTCACTTTATTTGAAGTAGGTTAGGAGCCTGTTGAAGTGACACTCTGCTTCACTTACCTATTTGCCTATAACAAACTTCCCCAAACATTAAGCCTTTAAAATAACAATCCCTCATTTGTTCATAAATCTGTGGCACTTGGTACTTAAACCTGGTAGGGTAGAGTTGGGTCTCTTGGTTTGGGATCTTTTGTGTGGCTGCAGTCATCCCCTGCCTTGATGGGGCAATATACTCCATTCAGATGGCTGAAACAGCTGGGGTAGTTGGCTCCCATCTCTCTCTCACTTTATTGTATCTCATCCTCAAGAAGACTTATCCAGGCTTACTCAACAGCTTGATCTCAGGCTTCCAAGAGAGTTAGAGAAGAAGCTGCAAGGTCCCTTGAGATCAACACTCAGAAATCACACATTTCACTTTGGCTTTATTTTGTTGGCTGAAGTAAACCATAGAGGCATCCTAGGTCCCAGGGGAGGAAATGGATCCCACCTCTAGATGGAAAGGCTGATTACTTGGACTAGCGACTTGCATCGAGGGATGGGAAGCATTCTTGTGGCCGTCTTTGCAAGTAATTCCCTCCCGTGTCCCAAGATTTAATTTAGTCCTTTTTTGATTCCTTGGCATTTCTTGGAATAGACACAACCTATGATGTGGAAATTTGTGCAGTAGGAGGAAACTTCTTTCTTTCTATTCATCTTTAATTTTTCAACAGCCTACTGATCCAAGTAGGGGCTGGATCATAAGCCCGTTGGGAGAAAATCCTTGGTGGACTTTGTTAATAGCCGCTATCCCAGCTCTGCTTTGTACCATTCTCATCTTTATGGATCAACAGATTACAGCTGTCATCATAAACAGAAAGGAGCACAAATTGAAGGTAATTTTTACATTTTGTGTCCGGTGTTATTGCAAGAGTTTGAGGTGTTTACATAATAACTAGAAAATTGAAAGATGTGAGGTGGGAGGAAATTATTTTTTCTCTCTTTATGAAGTAGTCTAGTCCTTTAACCCAAAAGAACAGTTTAGACTTACAAGTATTCATGTTCGTTTCACTTTCCAGAAAGGAGCTGGCTATCACCTTGATTTGCTCATGGTTGGTGTTATGTTGGGCGTCTGCTCTATCATGGGACTTCCGTGGTTTGTGGCTGCAACAGTGTTGTCAATAAGTCACGTCAACAGCTTAAAAGTTGAATCTGAATGTTCTGCTCCAGGGGAACAACCCAAGTTTTTGGGAATTCGTGAACAGCGAGTTACAGGGCTAATGATTTTTATTCTCATGGGCCTGTCTGTGTTCATGACTTCAGTGCTGAAGGTAAAAATCTCTTCACCGCAGTGTTTTAAAATCTTCTTTGTTACAAAGTGTATATGTGGTTGTGTGAAAATGGAACATTAAAATAGCTAAAATTAGTTTCATTTTCTGGAATTTATTTAGAAAATAATATTTTGGCAACTGGTATTTAGTACAGTAGGCATTTCAGTGTTAGATGAATTTTCGAATATTTTAGAAATATTGTAAAAGGATAGTATTAAGGACTATAGAGTTTTGGAAGGAGTTAGTGCATGGCTTATGATCTAAAAGAAGAATATACCCAGAGAATTTTATAGGCATCTTAAAGGAAGTAATATTGAAACATGGATGAAACAATTCTTTGACCAAAATGTGAAAATAATATTGCTGTTAAATAAATAAATGCATTATTTCTGATAAACTAAATGAAATAGAGGTAGTAGCACTCATTAGAAAAACAAAAACCACTAATATAAATGAAGCGTGCAAGAAATTAAACTTTATGTTAAATATCTCTTACTTATATCTGACTTTTACTGTATATATCTTATTGAATCTAGTGATTAAGAAATGTAACAATAACAATAGCAAGTGTAGTGAAGTACCTAATCTGTAATTTTCTGTTTATTATGGATGAACTCAATTCCATTTTTTTCCCTTGGTGTTTTAGTTACTTTTATTGCAAAGAAAATTATTAAGTTAAGAGTTGTGTACATTTATACATTAGGGCAGAAACTTAGAGCATATATGTATGTTACCATATTAACTAAAAAAAAAAAAAAGTTAAATAATAGAATTCTTTGGCCTTCACTTCATGAACTTTCTAGTAACCAATTAATTCACCAAATATTTGTTGAGTACTTACTGTGCTATTAGGACTAGGGAAATAATAATAAACAGGATACATTACTGTCTGCTTTTAAGACCTTGGCAGTCTAGTTAGTTGGTAAAACAGATAGGTAAATGGGCAGTTACTGCCTAGTGTAAGTGTATTGTTAGAAGTACTTGGCATAAGAATACTTAGTACCTCTTATGGGGATATTGTCCCCTATTAAGGTAGGTTGCCTTTAAAATATTTTAAGTATTGACTGCATATAGGCAAAAAAAATCAAATAGAACAGCAAGAAAGCTCTAACATGAAAAGTTAGTCTCCCAGTTTTCCCTCACTTTCTAAAAGCCGCTCTCCAGAGGTAAACTCTTTTTAACTTCTCTATTTCTTATTTTGGTGGCTACAAACATTCTAGTTTTACATACTTTTATAATTTTACTTTTTGCTTTATTATTTTTATACTGAATCTCTTTACCTATAAGACAGTGAATCTCAAAAGTTTAGTCCAGGGACCTCTTGGAGTTCTCAAAAGCAAAAGTGTTTGGGGGGGGGAGCATGTCCACAGTACCTGTTAAGAACATAAAGGGGGTTCTGAGACCAAAAAGCCTGGGAGTCTGTCACGTAGGGGTGGATGTTTCATGAGGATTTAGCACACTTCAATGTCCACTACCCGCTCTCCCAACTGTCACCTGCGTTGGGTTGATTCTGTTTTTAGCTTTATTGTAATGGTTACTAACATTTACTTTCTCTGCTGTAATTACAGTTAAACTGTCCATGCTTTTTTTTTTTTTTTCCCCTGTACGTTAAATTATAAAAATGTAAACCTTCTGGGAACACATAATCAGTATTATGATGGTATGATATATATGTTCACTGAGAACTAAACAGTGTGTGATCTCCCCACGTGGAGACAGAAATAACCCTATTTCACTAATCTGCCGCTGCTGCTTAAGAGTAAGCGCCCAAGCCTTAGGACCCAGTGTTTTCTTAGGATCTGTTAACTTCCCTTACTTTGAAAAAGAAAATTGCCACTTTTTCTTAACATTTCTTCTTTGTATTGCTAAAGGAATTCCTAGAGTAATTTTTTTTTTCCTGTGTGATGCCATGGGTGGTAAACTTTCAGAGTTCTTGCTTGTTTCAAATTATTCTCATATTTGATTGATAGACATGCATTTCAGTGTTCAAAAAAAATTTTTTTTGAGATTATCTTTTCCTATAGATCAGTGGCCCGAATAATATGTGTGATATCTCTTTGTTTTTTGTAACTTCAGAGGCATTTTTTTCCTTTCTAGAAGCTACCACAATTTCCTTTTTACTCCTGGTGTTCTGAAATTTCACTGGGTTACTTAGGTAAATAGATGGATAGAAGACTTTCATTTATCCTACTTGTCTCTGGATGGGCCATTGTCCTCTGGAAACTTACGGGAATTTTCTGCCAATTCCCGTTTATTTTGTCTTCTCTCTGTTCGATATTACTTCAACTTCACTTAGGTAGATACTAGACCTGGATATGTTCTCACATTCCTGTCCTGCCACCTCACTGTTAATGAAAATTTCCTGTTTTCCTTAGAATGATCTCTTTAGTCACATCAAAATCATTACAAAATTAGTTTTAATTATTTTGATAATTATACCTTTAGATTTCCCTCTTTCATTCTGATCATTTATTTTTCCTGGCATTCTGAAGTTGCTTTATGGATAAAATATTTTCCTGAAATTTCCTGAGGATTTATTAGTCCTTATTAGATTTTTAACTTGTTTTCTTCTCTTTCTGAAGTACTTTTTCCTCCCACATTTCTTAGGAAGGAAATACTTGGTTGTTCAGTAAAGTGAATGTGGTTTTCCTCTGTAGCTGTTAGGTCTTTTTTCTTTACAGGCCTCTCTCTTGGTGAGAGTGCTGCTTGTGGTTTTTGAGTAGATGACTGGAGCCTGTTAATGGCTGTCCTGTAGGGTGCCTAGGCACGGCAGGTAGTCAGTTGGGGATGCCTCTAACTGCCACAGTAATATGGACTGTCTTTTGGGGGTGGAGTTCAATTATTCTATCAGTAAATGGTACTGGCATATAATAGGTACTATATGGAAGTGATAGCAATAATAACTCCTGCTTTTTTTAATTTTTAGTTCTTTAAAGTAAGTTTTTATTTTAGTTCCTGGCTAATGCTTTGTGAGTGATCAGTACTCACCAAGTGCTTTTCTGAGTATTTTAGTATTTGAAATCCTTTCATCTTAATGCAGTCGGTTGCAGAAATAAAGCATAGAGAGGTTAAGGCTCCAGAAGAGGTTAACTGGCTTTTTAAACCAAGCAGTCCAATTGTAGTGCTCATGCTCTTAACCACTGAACATACTCCCGTTTCCGGAAGAAACATGCAGAAGACCAACGGTTTTTCGAGGTTGCCACCGTTTACTAGCATTTTCCTTATTTCTAGAAGAGTTAGGTCCTATCTCTGAAAGAGCTTTTAATTCTGTCTGCACAGGTACTCACTATGTTTTTGTGTACTTATTATTGTGAAATGGTTTGAGGAGCATGAGTTCTTATTCTAACTGTGGTCGTTTTACCTGCAGTTTATTCCAATGCCTGTCCTATATGGCGTTTTCCTCTACATGGGAGTTTCCTCATTAAAAGGAATCCAGGCAAGTCTGAAGTACTTATTGATTTTGTTGAAAGGCTTAAAAATACTTTAAGTTTACAAAGATTGTTTTCGTGATGGTAGTGATGTATTCTCAACTCTGATATTTTGGGGGGCAGGTTAACTGGTGACTTCAGATCCCCATTTTCCAAGTGATTATTGGTTACGACACATTTTCCCCTCAAGAATGAGGTCATGAACTGATATGGTCCTTGCCTATTTTTAATTGAAGCCAATGAAAGGCCTTGTAACTATTGATGAAGATTAGTATAGTGAGAGGGAGGATGTCGAGGACTAGAGTGGTAATACTGGTTGTTTGTATGGTGCGAGACAGTTTGTAAAGCCTAGTGTGTCTTATTATCTGTGATTCTCGGAACAACACTGGGATGTAGGAAAGGAAGAAATACTAATTTTGCCAACTAGAAAACACGAATAGAGGGACTCCCTGAAGGTTCTTAACTCACTGAGCAACAGAACCAAGACTGGAACCCAGTGCTTTTCCTACTCTGTCTTGCTTATAATACTTCCTGGAAAACAAGCCTGATGAAATTTAAAGATTTGAATTCAGTCTTTGTGTAAAACATTTAGCTCATAAAGCCCTGTTAGTACCACATGCCCACCTCCTGTCATGAAAAGCATGTTGTCTGAAGTTGCAAGCAACATCTTATTTTTTTCAGTAGTCCTGGATCTCCTCCTCCACTGGTCAAGAAATGATCTCATTAACTCACTTGCCTCCCCCCTGCTTTACAACAGTTTTGTGAGGTAGATAGGTCTGGTCTTACTCCTAATTTATAAATGAGAAAATTAAAGCTCCAAAAGACCAAGGAATTTGCTCATAGCTTTCTTTCCAATGGGTAAAAAAATTGGTAATTGTACTTCAGGCTGTATTCATAGACTTGATTATGTTAGAGTTGGAAAGAGCCTTGAAAATTGTTACCTTTATTGTACATATTAGAAAACAAGTTCAAAGAGATTAAATGACTTGCATATTTGCTTATAGCAGACACATTTATCTAAATATTTTAATCCTCCAAATTAAGACACTTTGGTTTGAGTTTTCTCATTAAACTAATTCTGTTAGTTCAAAATGATTGTTGATACCCTTTCCCCATTCCACCCTGCTGGGTCCAGGGCTTCTGTACTGAAACTTCTCCTATACTCTCAGAACATACCAAGGAAGTTCTAGTTTAAATCACAAAACTTAAGGTCTTGTGTCGAATGTAATTTCTTTTCCTAAGTAACAGAAATGATATTTTTGTTGACTAATTGTCTTGCTTTGTTTTGTTCTCCATTCAATACATAGTTCTTTGACCGTATAAAATTATTTGGAATGCCTGCTAAGCATCAGCCCGATCTGATATACCTTCGCTACGTGCCTCTCTGGAAGGTCCATATCTTCACGGTCATTCAGCTTACTTGTCTGGTTCTTTTGTGGGTGATAAAAGCTTCAGCCGCTGCGGTAGTTTTTCCCATGATGGTAAGGTTGTTTTGTTTTTGTTTGTTTTTTTCAGACTTTGTCACTATTTATAATAATTACAGATCAATTTACTTATTTATGTATTAATCATTAATTCTGTTGAACACAGTAATTATTTTACTAACATTTATATTAGTAATATAATGTAGTAATGTATCAGTAATATTTACCTATGAGAAAGAGAATAGCCCATTTTAAGCACCATAGGTGTTTTGAAATATGAATTGGCCCTTTCTAGCTATTAAACCAGTCACTTTAGAAACCGAATTCGCTTGTTATTTTCTAAAGTTTGTTTGTTTTGTTTTTTTTAGTCCTTGGGCTGTAGAATGCTGTTTTTTTTTAAATTAAAAAAAAATTTTTTTAATGTTTATTTATTTTTGAAGGAAAGAGAGACAGAGTGTGAGCGGGGGAAGGGCAGAGAGAGGGAGACACAGAATCCAAAGTGGGCTCCAGGGTCGAAGCTGTCAGCACAGAGCACGACGTGGGGCTCGAACTCACAAACTGAGAGATCATGACCTGAGCTGAAGTCGGTCACTTACCCGACTGAGCCACCCAGGCGCCCCCTGTTTTGTTTTTTTAAGTAACTTTCAGCATTTAAGATGTTTATGGAACAAAGATGATAGCCAGGTATAAAAAGCAAAGCAACCAAAACAACATATTTCTTTTATAGAATATGTTTCAGTACATCTTTCTCAGGAATTGAGACCCAGAAGTTAAAAAAAATTTTTTTAGATCATATTAATAAGACAGTATTGTTCACTAAATTATCATAGAATATCACATTTTGCAAATGGGGAATATTCATCCTTTTGTAAATACCGTGTAAACATTGGTTAGTACATGGCCACAAAGAAAATCTTAAAAAATTAAAAAGCTTAAAAATTATCCAGGTAATATTTCCTGATCACAAATAAATTACATTGCAAATGAATATTGAAAAACACTAAAGATATCTTAAGTATTTAGAAATTAAATGCCGAAATAATCCCTGGGTAGAAAATTGAGTTAAACATTGTGGGTATTTCAATGGAGAACTTATAACAAAGTCTGTGAGATACACCTAAGATATACCTAAAGTTGTAGAAAAATGTATACCTTTCACAATATATATTATTAAAGAAGAACTTAAACGCAACCAATTTTTTTATTTGTAAATATCCATAATAAATAAATTGCTTCCAAGCTTGAGTAAAGAAGAAAAAAAGAGCAAAATATACAAGATTAAGAGAGAGAAGAGATGCATAACCATAGCTATGGAGGAGATATGAGGGGCTTTAAGAAAATGCTACATGAATCTATAGGAATAAGTTTGAACATCCAGAGTAGAGGTTGACAAACTATTTCTGTAAAGGGTCAGATAGTAAATATCTTCAGCTTTGTGGGTCATAAGATATATAGGCACTTCTATAACAGGAGAGAAATGTCCACAGTTTCTTATTGTTGAACTCTAAAAAGTAATTGTCCAGTTTTTTTAAGTGAAAGACTACTAATGAGAAAAATGAAATTCTTTCTCATTTGGGATAATTTTTCTGTCATTTAATGAGGTTCAAAGTTAGTGTTCCCTATTATCAAATCAATTCCAAATGTTCATCTTTACGAACTATTCTTAGGTCATAGTCCATACAAAACAGGTAGAGCCAGATTTACCCAAGGGCTGTGGTTTACCTACCACTGATCTAGAGGAAATGGATTAGTTCCGTTCTATACATACATTTCTGGGAGTTAACCCAAAGAGAAGTATAAAATCTATGCATATGTAGAAGTCAATTGCGCACAAGACTGGGAAAATGGTTAAAGATCTGCTCTTGGATCCTGGGCCCCAGATGGGTTAACAGCAGAGATTTAAAGAACAGTTAGTTTCAGTACTTCTTAAATTATTCTAAACCAAAGGAAAAGATGGAAACTTCTGCATTTTTTGGTCATGAAACACTAGCAAGGTCTTAATACCAAAGCCCAATAAAGTATGAAAGAACGATGGTGACTTCTCAGTTACCAATATAAGTGTAAAAAATCTGAAGATATTAACAAATAAATAAATTTATAGTGTTTCTATAAGTAATATATGATGTTTAAATAGACTGGGATACTTGAGCAGCAAGCAAGAATTATCAACATAATTAAAGGTAAAAAGACTTTTTATAAAATGCAGTCACTGAATAAAAATTTATAAATGAGTTTTAATATAGGGAAGCCAGCTATTATTATTATTTGATATGAATTGAAGGTTCTAACTATGATATAAGAATAATATAATAATTGGCAAAAAGAAGAGATAACATTATTTGTCAGTAATGTGATTATATACTTATTAACTCAAATGACTCAAATTAAAAAAAAAAAAGACTAAAAGCTCTAATAGAATTAATAAGAATTTTGTTAGGGCAGGTGGTTACCAGAAAACCATTGGCTTAACCAAAGAAATGTATTATATGATAGCTGTGGATCCTAGAAGTCTGAAATCAAGGTGTGGATGGGGCCCTCTAAAACCTGTGAGGCAATCCTTTTTGCCTCTTCCTAGTTTCTGGCAGTTTGTTGAAAATCTTTGGCCTTCTTCGTGTTGCAACTGCCTAACTCCAAACTGCCTTTGTTGTCATGTGTTCTGTGTATCACTGTGTCTTTATAAGACCATTTTTGAGGACACTGGACATACTGTATTAGGAGCCCACCCTACTCCAGTATGACCTCTTAATTATATCTGCAGCAACCCTATTTCCAAATAAAGTCACGTTCTGAGGTACAGGGGGTTAGGATTTCAATACATCTTTCATGCGGGACACAATTCAACCGATCAAATGTGGAAGTACATAAAATTAAGACCCAAACAAATAGGAAGATATACCATGTTCTTTATTTTGCATTCTTAGTATTGTAAAGATGTCACTTCAGGAATGAGTTGTATGAGTTTATTTGCATGTGTTTGTGTGTATGTGGGGAAGTTGTTGTCAGTGTGAACTGGGTAATTTTAAAGCTTATGGAGAAAAATAAATGCCAGAGTCACAGATAACAACATGGATGGTAGAAGTGTTCTGTGTGTTGTTCGGGTGTAGGTTTCACAAATATGTACATGTGTCAAAAGCATCAAACTGTACATATGATATTTTTCTATTTTAATGTAAGTTGCATATTAATAAAAAAGTAAAGATGTAATAAATACCAGAGGAATAACAAAACAAAGATAATTAAGAATTCCTGGCGGGGTCTGGGGTGAGGGAGGGACTTGATTGTTCCTATGCTGCTACCATACTGTTGTGATAACTAAATATTTAAAATTTGCTGTCAGGTGAGGGCAGCTAACATAGTATGGAATTGAGATGGGCGTAGACATAAATCAGAAAAATAGAATTTATCAGAATATATGTGAGAATTTACCACTTGAATACCATAAGTGGGACATTTCATTAAAGATGATAACTCATCTACATGGGAAAATGTAGTATATAGTCTTGGATGATTTGACTCTGAATGGAGAGCTAAGGTTGCTTCCTTACTCACTACCTTATTCAGAAAGAAACCGTAAATGAATTCAAGACGTAAGTGTTAAAATGTAGTAGAAGATTTTGAAGAATATTATATAGTCCAGTGATTGAGGATAACTTCTCAAGATAGGGAAACCCAACTGTAAAAGGAAGAAAGATCTATTTAACCACATGATAATTAAGTGTTTTCTATGAATGTAGTAAATAAAATCGTATTGTGAATTGGGAGAAAGTATTTGCAACACATAAGGCGAATAAAATGCCTTTATCTAAACTACACAGAGTTTAGATCTTACAATTGTAAGATGAATCTTACAAATTCATGAATAAAAGTCATAAAAAAGCAATTGAAAAACAGGGAAAAGACAGTAATAAGGAAGATGGTAAGAAGAAAGGGAAGAAGTCCAAATGGTCAATGAACATTTGCAAACGTTTCTTCAACCTTAGTAGCAGTTAAAGGAAAGCACATTAGGGGCGCCTGGGTGGCTCAGTCGGTTGAGCATCCGACTTTGGCTCAGATCATGATCTCGTGGTTCATGGGTTCGAGCCCCACGTCGGGCTCTGTGCTGACAGCTCGGGGCCTGGAGCCTATTTCTGATTCTCTGTCTCCCTCTCTCTCTGCTCCTCCCCTGCTCACAGTCTCTCTCTCAAAAATAAATAACGATTAAAAAAAATTTTTTTTTAAATAAATAAATAAAGGAAAGCACATTATATAATTGAAAAGTTTAAACCTGATATTGGGAAATGGATTCTCTAATGCATTGCTTAGGAGATTTTTAAAATTGTATCTATCTATATAATGTGTATAATTTAAAGTCATAAAAATTAATAATCTTGTTTTACTGTGAAGATACTATGTATGCTTAATTTGCTTTCTAATTTTATGCAGAGTGCAAGCGATTTATATAGGAAAATATTAAAAATGGTATTTTTAATATCTTTTCTTTGAGCAGGAAGTTTGAAAGATACATAGGTAACTCACTTCCTTTGAAATAAGATGGTATATGAAATGATTTTTAAATAAAATACATGCATCACTTTTTGGTTATTTATCATTTGATACTTTTTTTCTCTTCAAATGATATAGTTAATTTTTAGTTAATATTCTCTCCTCCACTTTTTTAAGGTTCTCGCATTAGTTTTTGTACGCAAACTCATGGATCTGTGTTTCACAAAGAGAGAACTTAGTTGGCTTGATGATCTCATGCCAGAAAGTAAGAAAAAGAAAGAAGATGACAAAAAGAAAAAAGAGAAAGAGGTAATAAGACCAGAGTTTTAAATTTACACTATTCATTGTTGCTTAACACTTCGTACCAAGTAGCAGGCACTCTTATGGTCACTTTACAGGAATCAGCTCCTTTAATCCTCCTAAGAACCTTATCATTATGAAGTGTAGGTACTTTTGTCATTCCCAGATTACCTATAAGGAAACTGAGGCAGAGGGAGGTTAGTAGGTAACTCGTCCCAAACATAAGTTCTTACCCATTTTACCAACTTGCCCCCTCAAAGCCCTGACCCAAAACCAGCCTTTTAAAAATTACGTATCTAGGGGCGCCTGGGTGGCTCAGTTGGTTAAGCGGCCGGCTTCGGCTCAGGTCATGATCTCACGGTCTGTGAGTTCGAGCCCCGCGTCGGGCTCTGTGCTGATGGCTCAGAGCCTGGAGCCTGTTTCGGATTCTGTGTCTCCCTCTCTCTCTGCCCCTCCCCCGTTCATGCTCTGTCTCTCTCTGTCTCAAAAATAAATAAACGTTAAAAATAAATAAAGAAATAAAAATTACGTATCCCATGTGTACTTAATTAACAGTGACAGAATTTAGCAGTGTTAAAACATAGGTAACAGAAATCTTAAATTCATAAGTACATTTTAGCGTACATTTAAATTTTAACATTTTAATCTGACATCTACGTAATGACAAAAAGGACTTTAAATATCATTTTACGAAAAGTACAATTAAGCTCAAAATTACTTTTTCCCCCTAATTTTTGAGAGAAAGCAACGTAGTATATACCTTATATTGTGTAGTATTTACGAAAATGAGTTTATTAAACTTCATGGACAAATATGTTTAAGGCTTGTTGGTATTTTTTTCATAGTTTGGATTAATTATGCAGTCCTGATTTATGGCAGAATTGCTGGCCTTATGATTACTTTTTAAGAAAAATCATGACTCTTTAATCAGGATACTAATTGGAAATACTGATTTGAATGGAGTCTCCAGAATTTTTTAAAGATTCTTGTTTCCTTTAAAACTATATTATATGTGCAAATGTTGATGAGCTTTTGGTGAATTTTCAAGTACGGTAGAATTTATTTATGAAATACTTTAGGTTAAAATTGCCTGCATATTATTTTCTGTATTAAGTCGGAATAAGGGTCAGTGTGTATAACAGGAGACAAAAGTACAGGGGGCTTAAACACAAAGAGCTCCTGGGCTCAGGTAGAAGAAGTCTTAGAAGAGGGGTGAGCTAATATGACAGTTGCACCGTCCGGGCGCTCCTGGGCTGCGCTCTGCCGTCCTCAGCACCGTTTCCATACTCAGCATCCCCTCCTAGGTCGAAATGGATTCCGAGCCGGAGCTGTCATATTAGCATGAGAGATGGCAGGAAGGAGGAGGGGGGATAGGGTGAGAAAGCAAAACCTGCTCTCCCCTTACTGTCCTGTTTTAAGGAGTCTCTCCAGAACTGTCATCCAGTAATTTATTTGTGCATCTCATGGCCACATGGAGTTGCAAGGGATGCTGGGAAATTGAGCTTTGGGTTTTGGAGGTTTTTTTTATGATGACTTTTTAATTATTTTTTTTTACTGTTTATTTATTTTTGAGAGAGAGAGAGAGAGAGAGCGCGCGAGCGCGCAAGCAGGGGAGGGGCAGAGAGAGAGGGAGACACAGAATCTGAAGCAAGTTCCAGGCTCCGAACTGTCCGTGCAGAGCCCGATGCGGGGCTCAAACTCACAAACTGTGGGATCGTGACCTGAGCTGAAGTCGGACACTTAACCAACTGAGTCACCCAGGCGCCCCATAACTCTGACTTTTTAAAAGCTGGGCGTGTTGCCACCTTCAAATAGTGGGATTTCTGTTGTTAAGAAGAAGAGTGTGAATGCTCTCCCAGTCCATCCAGCCCTGCCCCCAGTGATTATGACGTCATGATTTTGGGTCATGTCTCCAATAGAGGTTGCTCTCCGTCTGGGGTGACATTTCTCCTCTGGGGTCATATTTCAATGTTTGAGAAATTTTTCATTGTCAGAATTGGAGGGGCATCCAGTAAGTGGAGGCCTAGGATGCTACTTAACACTAGGACTAGTGTTACTTACTTACTAGTCCTAGTAAGGAGTGCCCCTTACTACAGAGAACTGTTTGGCCCTGTCAGTATTGCTGAGATTGAGAAACCCTTCCTTTACAAATGAGGTTTTGCTTACAGTGTATTGTAATGAGATTTCACAGAATTTTATCTCTTGTTCTGTGCTAATAATTGATAATAAAATTTATGTAGCTAAACCGATTTTTAAAATAGTATTAACGGTTAAACTTGAACGTTGTAAGCATTTACAATTTAGTCTTTCCAAATGGTTGTGTTCTATTGTGCCATAAGTATATGTTTCTAATAGTAAAAGGACTTTTCCAGCCATGGCAAATATGTTATATTTAAATAATATTGTCAGTTTGGGTTTCCAGTTCTTGAAGATGTTACATATTAATTGGTCCTCCTGGAAATATTCTGGGAAAAGTAATCTTTTTGTGTATGTGCCCTGAAGGAAGCTGAACGGATGCTTCAAGCTGATGACGACACTGTGCACCTTCCATTTGAAGGAGGAAGTCTCTTACAGATTCCGGTTAAAGCCCTGAAATATAGGTGAGATAAAACTTTATCTTGTAAAATGTATTTTGTATACACTTCAAGTACATGAATAAACCATGTAATGCTTCATTAAAGTAGTGATCTTTATTTTTAAAAAGATGACAAAACTGGCATCTAGCATATCGACTAACCGGGGGCTTCGTGAATTCGAAAGGGAGTCGCAAGGCACTTCCCTTCGCAGGTGATAGGCCAGACTTAGACCAGAACATTAAACCAACTCACATGCCAAGCAGACAAGAGCTACTTGTCTTGTATCACTCCTTCTGTTTTAATGAAGTTTAAAGTCAGAACACAAAACTCAGAATAGTCCCATTCTCTCAGTAGTATAGGTTTTTCCCTTCTGTCCTTTATTGGGGCTGTGTCACCGTGTGCTGAAAGATGAACATTGGTAATCCATTGTCTGATAACCTTCCAAATTTTGACTATGTGTAGAGGCCCCGGAACTCTCCTACTTTGCAAAGGTGTGACTTGACTATTGTCAGTGAGGGCTCATGTCACGGACAAGTTGCGTTTCATACATAGTTTATAATGTATGACTTTAGTGGTTTATATGTAAATTTAAGAACCAAAGATGGTGGTAAATTCTGTCTTTAAATTCTGTGTACTTTTTTGTAGTTTTAAAAGAATTAAAGTCTATATTATTTATGCACATATCTGATTTCTGGTTCCACATTTATTCTATTTCTGATTAGCGCTTGATAGTAGAAAAGTCAGGTATAGAGTGTATATAGGTTCCGTTTAATAGAAAAGGTTTGTTGGTATTTATTAACTTCAGATTTTTTTCATTTTTAATTAATCTTTATAGTTTTTATAGATGTTGTATTTAGACTTGTACATGTTAATTCGTTTTGATAGATGACTTCATAAGTAATGTTCCCTCTATAATTTTTACTGTTAATTTTCATCGTTGGTATTAAGTACTCTGTGTCACCTTTCATGATTTTCCCTCAAATCTTTCTTATGTTCTTTAAATTAAATGCCAAGTATAGATGTCTTGATATACGCAGCTGTAGTGCTCTGCTTTGCTGGGTTCTGTAAATGTTTGTTCAATGAATTAGTGTATTAATTTTGTTGGACTTAAGACTATAGGAGCGGCCATGATGGTTATTAGTGACTCATCAATTTGCTGAAATTATTTGCCACTTCGTCTCTCTAGTCTGCATTATCCCTTTCTCAGTATGATTATACACGGGCCTTGACAAATTTAAGTGGAATCTATACTTACACTGTCTGATATTTAACAAAAAGGATGGTTATCTGTACATATACTTTTGTCTCTTTAAGTGATGGCACAGGCCATGATAAATGCTGCTTTGCTTAAAATTTGGTCATCAGAAATGCCAGAAATCGGCTGATCTGTTTATCTGTCATATTTTACAGTCTTAAGTAGCTTTGGATTACCTGCCATGAAAATCAAATGAGGTAATGCAGGAAAACATTTGGAAACTGCAAAACTCCGTTAAACATGAAAGGAAGGGATTTTTTTTTCCCATGTAGTTTTATTTTGGGGAATAACAAAACATGTACTGTCTTCAGAAAAGTCTTAATTTTTAGTAATGGGAAAGTTCTTAGAGGAGGACATTTTGAAGCTAGGAAGTGCTTCAGGAATGTCTCCAGTTATTTGAAGTTGGCAACAAACCAAAGAAATGTTTAGTCACAGTAGGTAGTTTCAAGTTGGAATGGCTCTGCCATTGTGAATTTGGGCCTTCAAATTTTTTGCACCTTAAAAAAATTGACTTGGTAAAGCACCTTTTCCTAGAGATTCTTTAAGGACCATGTTACACTTCTCTGCAGTCTTATTTCTTCATTTATTTATTTAAATAAAGTTTATTTATTTATTTCTTTAATGTTTATTTATTTGAGAGAGAGACACACACAGAGTGTGAGTGGGGGAAGGGCAGGGGGAAAGAGAATCCCAAGCAGCCTCTATGCTCAGCTTGGAGCCTGACATAGGGCTTCAGATCATGATCTGACCCAAAATCAAGAGTTGGACCCTTAACCCACTGAGCCACCCAGGCGCCCCTGCAGTCTTATTATTTTAAGCGATACTGGATTTAAAGTGTGAACAAAGCTAGCACTTTTCTAAAGGAGTGCTGTTTAGTCATTTATCACATAGCTGCCATCACATTGTGAATTTAAGGTCTAATTTGACATTTGTGCTTGTCACTTCTATGCATGAAATGTTACTTTTTGGTGAAGGAAAAAGGCTTGCAAATATATTTCTATTAACTTCATAGCACTTTCCTGTGACTTGTGACTGATAACCTCGAGCCCCAGATTATTTATGGATATGATCATTATTGGATTCATCTCAAAGGAATGTTGCAATATTTTATAAAGACATGGAATGGTTACATTTTTCTCTTACAACGAAAGGACAGTATTTCGTTCTTTTGATTTTGATTTTGATTGCCTTTTCAACCATTCTTTTTAAAGGTTTTTTTAAAAGCTATTAAAAATCAGTTTTTTTAAAAAAAAAATAATCTCAATTTTTCTTTCTTTAACTGGGGATATTTATTTGATGAGATTGAGATTTTTGCCAGGTATGAAAGTTTTCTAATTGTGTTGAGGCTATATTTTTTATATTTACAAGCACATTAATGTAGTCTTTTATGTTATTTCAGTAATACGTTTAGAGCCAAGATGATCATCTTTGGGCATCATTGCCAATTTATAATCTTAACTCCTAGCTTTGATTATGCAGGAAGATACAATGCTTCGTGATATCTTTATAACAGAACTATATAATTCTGATGTTTTTCTAGACCTTGGTTTAAGTGCAAGACAAAGAGCTTTCTCAGTTTTAAGTTGATGAAGACAAATACTATATAGTCAAGAGCGACAGTATTAATGCTTTTGCAAGTACTGAATACTAACCAAAAAGTATATTTGTTCTTTAGTGTTGATCCCTCAGTTGTTAACATATCAGATGAAATGGCCAAAACTGCACAATGGAAGGCACTTTCCATGAATACTGAGAATGCCAAAGTAACCAGGCCTAACACGAGGTAGCTGTAACTATTTACGCATTTTCTAACCGTAGCCGATTTTCAGTTGACTTCTGCCTAGATAGCTATTTAATAAAACCATTACATTTAACTCAATCTGCATAAGTTTTATTCTCTTAACAAAACCAGCCCTTTTCTCTTCTTTCCTTCTTCCTTTCATCTGTCTATCCATCATTTCGCTGAATACTGGAAATCAGATATAAGTGCCAAAGAAGTTATTTTTTTAAACTCATGGTTGCCTATTTCCAAAAAGAATTTGAGCCATTTTAGAATAAAAGTGAATATCACCTATGGTAATATGGAATAAGTATATAAAAGATCAGAAACCATGTACAGAAAGATAATTATTAGGGGTTACATAAATTCTATAATTGGACGCTCCCTCAGTCATTCTTTCTGATGGTCCAAGCAAAAAGACAGACATGATTGTTTTCCTTGTTTGGTTTTGTCTTGTTTTGTTTTAGCCTGCCATTTCTTCAGGTGAGGTAAATGTTTTCCTAGAAGATAGTTGGAAGAAATTTAATCCATGGATATAACGGTCAGTCAGTTTTATAAGGGAGCGTGGACTCCATAACTATTTCATACCTCCTTCCTTAGATTTTTTGTTAGGTGCCCAAGGGTACTTGATTCCCTTGGGTCTGTAGAGAAATGAGGTGTTATCCAGCAGTGTACTCAGTCGTTCATACTCAGCAGGTATTCTGTGTCACTTTGGACCTGACTCGTTTTGTGTCCGTGTATTCTGCTTGGATATCCAATCAAAACTTTTCCAGAAAAACAATCACTAGCTGTTCCTCATTAGCTACTATCTTTCTGGCCACTGTCTTTTGATAATAATTGGTTAGGTTTTGTTCATACCTTCCTTACCTCTTCTTAGAGCTTTGCTCCTACTTAATCTCTATCCTTTTTTTTTTTTTTTTTTTTTTTAATCATTTCTTGAGTTCCGATTCTCTAAGCTGGACTAAGAAGTCAAAGACTTCTGTCTTTGATCTTAAAAGTTTTTAAGTTTAACTCTTTGTCATTTTGTATATTCCATGCAGCTAGAATTTAGCTTGATATTCTTTTTACTCTTAATTTTCACACCTTGTCAGCACTCGTGGCTGAGATTATTTTGATAAATGTAAAGACCTTACAATAATATTATTGTATCTTTTATATTTCTGCCTTTCATTCAGGTTGTTCCTCAAGTCAAAATCAAAGGGAAAGAAAGACAGTGTTTGGGTTATGTCATTTAACAGAAAAATGTTTGGGGGTCCTTCTTCAGTCTTATCTGGAGAAGGCAGCAAACCACAGTGTATTTTCATTTATGAGTTAGTCAATTAAATCTGTGTACATGGAATCATTGTATTTGATAGTAACTTGAAAATATAAAATAGATGTGTTCTGATCTTATATTTGTGAACCAAATTTTGGAAGAGAAAGTTTGTAAATGTGTTACATTTTGCAGGAAGTTGTTTGATGCTTATCTATATTAGCAAAGATCACTTTTTTTTAATGGATTTGTCAGTGAAATGTCACATGCTACAACTGTTTATTTATAAAGTAAAACTAATAAACTTAGTCATAAAATGACCCATTTTAAGAAACTCCTCTTCACTTGTAAGAAAAACATTAATTTCAGTAGCAAACATATCCATTGGAAAAAATCTAAGAATTTTTAATATTTGTCTTTCCAATCAAATTTACTGATACGAAAAGAAAGCAATAAAGTAACAAATAGCAAGTCATTAGTTTATAGTATTTATAGTCATCTCAAAAGGGTGATTATGGATGCTAAGTGTTGGCCGTGTTTAGAATGTAATATGTATCCATTTCAAAATCATTTATTCTCATTCTTTGTTTTAAATAGCCCTGAAAAGCCTGTCAGTGTGAAAATAAATTTTGAAGATGAACCAACAAAGAAATACATGGATGCTGAAACTTCATTATAGAATTGAACCAAGAGGAACTATATATATAGCTATACAGCTATATATATATTTTATTATATGTATATATATAAAATGTGTGTATTTCATGTCACTATATATAACAATATTGTACGTCATGCTATTTAATGCGTGACTACTGAGTTTTTGAGGTAGTGTCTGAAGTTTGCTAGGAACACCATGGAGACTGTGTATATGATGAAATAGTCTCTTAGAAATGAGGTACATGGTTCTTAACTCTTCAAATATTTATTTTGTTGGAAAAACATTTTGTGTTCTGCGGTAGAAAGATGTGGGGAAATGCATTCAATCTGCTTTCCTTGAAATCTCTTTGTCCATCAGTGGTAATTCATACCAACCTTAAGTGACATACTTTGTCCATATATTTATAATTTTTACTTGAGTTACTAAAAATTTTTGCATATTATTTCACTTCTGTTCGTTCTTTATGGGAAGAACAGGGAGTCTTTATGCCAGTGTTGTGGGACAAATGTAACATGTCACGGCTTCTCTGCATGTGTGTTTCATTTATGCAGATAATCTGTATGTTTCATAAGCAGTGGAGATTTCTTGGCTATAAAGGTGGAACAATAGAAATTTTCTAGCTAAGAACTATAGTTTTGACATTTATGTTTTTAAAATTTATTTTAAATCTTAAAACTCCACATTTAGGTTTATATTCCGATAGACAAGTAAAATTGCAGGTGATTTTATAATTTAACCTATAGCAGTCATAACTTTATGGATTTTAGAAGCTATAAAATGCAAATTTCTAATAGTTAAACTTTGTTGCCTTTGTAGAAATATTTTCTGAATCCTAATGCTTTATCAGAGCCCAGAATGCCCACTCTGTTCTCTGCCTTTGCTGTCTTTTACTTAAAATGTGGTTTAGTTTGTATCAGGTTCAGGTCCTTGATTATTTTTCTATTACAAGTAATATGAGGAAATAATCAGGAGTCAGAATTCTCTTAATGGGTTTATGATCAGTATTACTTTATTCTAAAGAATTACCTTTCATTTTCTTGTTTACGTTGTTATTCTTTCTATTGTATGGATACTATTTAATAGATTGTTATGTGATTGCATTTTAAAATATTTTATTTATTTTAATTGATATACTTAAATATTATATAAACATTTGAAAAGATAACAAATACAGAGTAATTTAAATTGTTAATGTAAATAGTTGGTGCTCACTTGCATTTATGGTTTATTATCTGAAAGCAGTTGACAGATTTTACATCTTTGATATAAAGCACTGCCATATTTGTATTTTAAAAGGAATTTAGACATTTTATGTATAGCTCAGATTGATGGCATTCTTTCTAGTTTGTGTTAGTATTGTTGTTTTTGCTTTTCTGAGCTGCCTTTTTAACTTCTAGCACATCTTTTTAGCCATCTTTTATATACTCTTAGCTCTACATGAAATAAATAAATGTTGTTCTTGTTAAGCCTGTAGGACTGGATGAATGGGGTTGTGAAACTGATTTGGCAAGAGGATAATTTACAAAAACCAAATGAGTATTGAGAAGCCACAGAGAGAAATAGCAAAATTGCGACATGAATATTAAGATGAAACTTTTAATGAAATTCCAATGCTCCCTTTAATCAGTTGTAATTAAGGTACAAAAGTATGAAAAGTTGATCTTATAGAGGATCATGAGGAATGCCAAAAGCTGATATTTTAGCAATTCTGAAGTGTTTTTCATCTGTTCTAAACTACTTACTAATAACTCAGATGTCATTTCCCATCTGAGACCATATTGTCAGATTCTAGTTAAAATAAGGGATTTGACTTCTGCTTCACATGGGAATTTGGAAATGTAGCTACGTTTCTTTAGAAAACATAGCCGGCATCATTTGGTACTGCCTGCCGAAGAGTTTTAGACTCTGTTGGCAATCGATAATTGAGTATTACCCATGGTGCTTGTTATTCTTCGTGAGCTTGCACTGAAATGATTCCTGTTTATCCACAGCAGCATAATCATTTCCAAAGACCCCAGTATTTGCTGCTACATTTTGTAAACTCCCCTGATGGACCTGAATAAGGGGGATTTCCTCACATCATTTCTTTGTGTCTGGACACCATAGGGTTCACAAATGTTCTTATTTTACAGGAAGGGGTTTTAAATTTTAAACTGAAAACTACCTGGCATCATAGTGTTTCTGTAATTTTATTTAATTATGTATAGTGATAGTCCAGTGCCAGAAAAACCATGACTTGCAAAATACGTTGCACTCAAAATGTTTTTGCTATGTTTCTAATTGTCAATGGTTTCTGCTTTCTTTTGACTACTTGACTTACAAAATGATCTGATATGACTACTCCATTGAAGAGCAAAGGTAACTCATGTTTATTAAGTAATTAACTGCTTGTTTTACGTGGTTATGATATTTTTCCACTGTTTTTGAAAAATAGCGATCGTGGATAGTGTTCATTGCAAGACAAGTAAAAAATATAATTTACTACATATATTGATTTTTAAATGTTGCCTTAAATAGGTGTAAATGAGCAGTAGTAATTGCAGTGTACTGATTTACCTCAAGGTGCAAAATAATTAAACCTGTACATATTCCATTTACAAAATAAATTAATATAAACAGCCCTGCACTTTCTTAGATGCCTTGGTTTCCAGGATGGAACTTAGTGCTACTGAATATCCTGGCTACAGAGCCACCTCAGGATTCTCTTCTCTCCACCCTGTTTTATTTATTTATAGATGTCTGTTTACAGAGACTATAATAAATCCTGATGTTGACCATCTGAAATTTACTTTCTTTTTGAATGCTATTTCACTCTAAAATAGCAGCTTTTGAGAAAACAGTGAGCTAACTTCCTTATGATAAAAGGATGATTCTGTATGTTCTCTAATAATATTAGGTATGTTGAAGTGAAGCATACAAACTTTCTAATGGGTGTGTGTGTGTGTGTGTGTGTGTGTGTGTGTGTGTGTGTGTGTGTCTTTGTGTGTGTGCACGCACGCAAATGATGTTAAAAATCTTAAATCTCTTAAGTTGTTGAAAAAAGCTGTGGCGTATCAATGTTCACATTTGCCAAGTCTTTGTAAAACATGTAGGACAAAATTTATGTGCTAATGCATGTGTTTATAAAGCAGATTTCTTTACCATTCAGAAAGATTAACTTTTGCTTTCTCCATCCAAAAAGCATTTGTTTCTTCCTCGTACTTTATGTATGTATATAATAGCTTTCTAAGTTTTTCCTTTCACAAAGACAGGTTCAAAATTCCTGTAGAACATAAAATGGTGTCTGAAACTGAGGTATTACACGGGAGCTTGCTGTCTTTCGAGGATCGTATCATGGACATCAGTTCTGTAAATGCGCTCAACAGTTTGGACATGTGAATCCTGTTTTAAAGTGCTCAGATTTTGGATGTGTAAGCCATTGATATAACGTTGTGATTCAAACATGATTAAATCAAATAACTTAATGTTCTGAATTTTATTTATGTAGATTACATCATTGTTATCATACACAGTACAGATATGTGAAGTGTCTTTTGGTTTAGTCCAACAATTATTTATGTTTTAGAAAGTAAGCTTAAAGATTGTAAGGACATTGAAAATTTAAAATAGTGTTCAGAATTCAAAATTTGACAATTTTAATGTAAAGTCGGGTTTTTTTTCCTATCATATCAAAAAGTAATATAAGTATCAATAATAGGAAAACATATAGTTGGAAATGGAATCATCTACAGATCATTTTTAAACTTTAATTTAATTAGCACATACCGACTTCTACAGTTGACTTATAGCAATTGTTAAACCCCAGTGTTTTTTTAAATCAGATTTTTGTGCATTGATTTTTGTGTTGTGGCTTTTCTTTTGTTGCTTTAATATTAAAAGTTTGGGGTGTTTTGTTTGTTTTGTAGGGGAGTTATCTTCTAATGTTTACTATGTTTAAATAAATAGAAATTGAATTTTATTGTTCATTTATATAATATTTGATAGCTTGGTATAATTTCACAGTACAGTTCTAATTTTTATGACTTTTATAATTACAATGATAATATTTTCTTTTGTAATAAAATCCAAGGTAAATCAAACATTTAAAATGTAGAACTGGGTATTTTTCATTTATATGAAGTACAAGTCTCTACCAAGTCTATAATGTGAATGATCCTGCCTTTCAAATTTCTTTCATAAATGTTAGAAGAAAACTATTTTTTAGAGATGTTATTGAAGTTGAAAGAGCAATAAAAGTCTACTGAATTAGTTGTTGGATATTGTCTTTGTACTTTGTTTATTAGAATTGCTGCATAGCTTCTTCATGTGGAGGGATGGGGGTGAAGGAAAAATAGGTGATTTCTGTTTCCTGCTTCCTAATATTCATATATTTCAGTAAGGAGACAGAAAAGAAGATGAAACAAAATATTATGTGTTTCACAATGGCTTTTTGCTATTAAGAAATATTAAAATTAAATCCCTTTAAGAATAGACTGGTTCATTATTTAAGACACATCTATTTAGAATTTTGCAATATGATGTGGAATTAACACACGTCACATTTCATGATGTGCAGTGAGTGTGTAAATTCTGAACTCTCTCAGACTGAAAAGACTTGGAGGTTTTTGTTTATTTTTAATGGCTAATTATGATTTAAAAAAATTTTTTCCTTCTTAAAATTTTTGAAAAAATTATTTCAGAGAGGGCATGAGTGGTGGGGGTGGGGAGAGGGAGAGAGAGAGAGAGGGCGCACATCTTAAGCAGGCCCCATGCTCAGCGCATGAGCGTTTTGGGGGCGCCTGGGTGGCTAAGTCCATTAAGCATCCGACTCTTGGTTTTGGCTCAGGTCATGATCTCACGGTTCATGAGTTCGAGCCCTTCATTCGGCTCTGTGGTGTCAGCACAGCTTGGAATTCTCTCTCTCCATCTCTGCCCCTCCCCTGCTCTCTCTCTCTCTCTCTCTCTCTCTCTCTCTCAAAACAAACTTAATTTTTTTTTTTTAAATATTAAGTTTTGGGAGATGTAGTCACTGCACTAATTGACTCATTGGTCATTTTGAGCAATATTAACATGAGATTGAGTAGGTCTTATATTTGAAGAAATATGGAGCATCACTGTGGATAAAATTGGGCTCTGGATTCAAACTGTGTAGGTACTACCGCACAGAACTGTGTAGAATCTACCCTGCCTGCGTCACTTAGCCAGCTGTGCCAGTAACCAGCCGGGCAGCTTAAGAAACTTACATCTCCATTTCACACTTCTAAACTAGAATGAAAAATAATGACTACCAGACGATGTGGTGGAATAGTGAAATAGTGTGTGTAAGAGGAGCACTGAATATTTTTCATTTTTTAAAGCTTGATAATGGGAATCCTCTTTTGAAAGCTTTAATGGCATTGGTTTTTGTTTTTGTTTTTGTTTTTGTTTTTGTTTTTTCCCCAAGAAGCTTCAGACCTTCACAAAAGGTGAAGAGACGTGCCTGTGCTAGGTGAGCGGCACAGATGTCTTGAATGCCAGGTCCCTTTTATTTTCACAACACCCTATTCTCATTGCCTGAAGTGTGCAGTGCACTCGAGTAGCCAAAAATGTGTCCCCGCCGTATGCAAAGCATGTAGTGTTGATCCTTTCAAACTAACCTACCCTTTGCTTTGGGAGAGAATTGGTTTTCGCCCATAGCACTTCTTGAAACTAAGATGAAGCAGCTCTTTTCCCATTTTACTTCACCCATTTTACTTCAAATGCAAAAGGTTGGGCACGCCAAGTCCAGGAAAATCCACCGAGTTGAGGAAGCCTGTCCCCAGGCTAGTAGCTCTCGGTCCCGGTGACTGGCTGCTGGCTCCAGCTTGCAGCCTTGGGGCTAGAACCTGCGCGTTCCATGGTTGCTACGGTAACCCTGGGGCAGGTGTCACCCGTCGCCATGGCGCTCGGTACGCCGCAGCACGGCTGTTCCTGATTGGCCGAGGCGCACCGGCGCAGCGGAAGAAGAGGTGTCGGCATTGGCTCAGCCGGCGCCGGTTGGTGGCCTAAAGCGGGATTTGATTGTGCCAACGGTGCGGCCGGCGGTGCAGTCCCCGGGGTGGAGGGGACCGGCGGTGGGCTGGGGGGTGGGCGGGGCGGGCCACCCCCCCGATCCGGAGCCGCCGGTGGCAGCAGCAGGGACGATGAGGAAGAGGACTTAGAAACTGGCCTACAGGAGGGACGCTCCCTCAGGCGCGGTGAGTGGGGCGGGAGCGGGCGTTCCTCTGCGCCGGCGCGCGGTTTGAGGCAGGGTCTCCAAGGAGAGGCCCGCAGGTCCTTGAGGAGCAGCCCCGAAGCCTCCGGGCGTCAAGCTCCACTCGCCTTGGGCTCGGGGCAGAGAGTGCGGGCTGTCGCGGGTAGGCGAGCCGCCGAGAGCCCGTCTCCTAGCAGGTGGGTTGGTGCCGGGCGGGGGGATGGCGGGCAAGTGCATCAACGGTGTTGGATGGCCCGTCCAGCTCCAGGAAGGAGTTATTTTGGTTACGTGGCGCCTGAGTGTGTGTCTTCCGATCTTTCCCGATACGCCTGCCGCCTCATTCATGAAAGGCTTTATGGGTACCGCTTTTCCGCCTTCCCCTTCCGTGATGCTGCTTTGCCCCTCTGCTTTTCTGCGCCACGTGGGGCGAGCCTGTCCGCTTCCATGCCTTCAGGCCTCACATGCCTGCCCCCCTTCATCTCCAGCCCTGGGCTGCTCCATTAAGGCCCAGACCCCCAAATTCAGCTGCCAGTTAACCCCACACGTGTGTAACCCCAAAAGCCATCTCCCTCCACTCCCACCAGCCTGCCTCACCCTTGGATTCCCTATCTTGGGCAGCTCTATCCGTTCAATTACCAAAATCCCATTCTGGGCAGTATCTTTGACATCACCTCTTCTTCCGCATTTCCACCAATGATCAAGTCTGTACCCTTTTTAAAAAATATTTATTTATTTATTTATTTATTTATTTATTTATTTAGAGAGTGAATGGGCGGGGGGGGGGGTGTGGGCAGAGAGAGAGGAGAGAGAATCCCAAGCGGACTCCACACTCAGCACAGAGTCTGATGCGGGGCTCTATCTCACGAACCAGGAAATCATGATCTGAGCTGAAATCCGGAGTCCGAGGCCCAATCCTCTGAACCACCCAGGCGCCCCAAGGGTATATCTTCTAAATAGCTGCCAAACCAATTCCCACATCACCATCAACATGCTCACTGTATTCTCTCTCACCAGTCCCTTGGTTAAGTTCAGCAGCCGTCCCATCTTTCCCGCTTCCAGCCTGGCCCTATTTTAATCCGTTTTCCCCATGAGTGTTAGAGTGACCTTTCTAAATAACGTGAGGCCAGCTCGCTTCCTGCAAAGACCCTCCATTATCCTACGGCAGCCTCCTTAGTCAGGCCTTCCATCAGCCATTCCGTCTTGTCCGTTCCCAGAACACGCCGTGTTCTCTCCCGTGTGTGGCAATTGCACCTGTTGTTCACGCTGCCCACGGTGGACTCCAATTTTTGCAGCCTCCCCAACCCCGTTCTCACTTGCTCCCCAATCTTTCTCTATGTGTTGCCTCGTTACTTTTCTGCTCCCTTCTCTAGACCGTCTCTGCGAGGCCAGGGGCTCTGCCTGTCTTACTCAGCACTGTTGTCTCTCTCTCAGCCCCATGCACAGAGTGGGGGCTCAACAAAGACTGGTTAAGTGAATGAATCCCTAAAATGAGAAGGCACCGTTCTTCGTGACATCCCTATGAGTTCCAGAAAAGTCAGAAATGATTTCTGGCCAATGAAGCTTTTGTGTACAAAATACGAAAGTTGAGCTGATGGGTTTTACTTACATTTTAAGACCCTTGATGATTGGAAACTGTTTCAACTCACAGTCTTTCATAATCATTAGGATGGTCGCTATTATTATATGGTGTATGTTTCAAATGGGAAATAGGGACTACAGCATAGGTTGTAAGAGATCAGCTTTGGAGTCAGAGATACAAGGAATTGAATCCGGGCTTCAGCATTTTAGTTCAGTGGCCCACAGCAAATTACTTAACCTCTTACAAGCTGCTTCTTCTTCTTCTTTTTTTTTTAAAGTTCGTGTATAATAAATTTTTTTTTAAAGTTGGTGTAAAAATAAATATTTTTGAGAGAAAGAGACAGAGAAAGAGAGAACAGGGGAGGGGCAGAGAGAGAGGGGGAGACACAGAATGCGAAGCAGGCTCCAGGCTCCGAGCTGTCGTCACAGAGCCCGATGCGGAGCTCAAACTCACAACCTGTGAGATTGTGATCTGAGTCGAAATCAAGAGTGGGATGCTTTTTTTTTTGTTTTAATGTTTCTTTATTTTTGAAAGAGAGAGAGAGAGAGAGCGCATGAGTGGGGGAGGAACAGAGAGAGAGGGAGACACAGAACCTGAAGCAGGCCCCAGGCTCTGAGCTGTCAGCACCAGCACAGAGCCTGATGCAGGGCTTGAACTTGTGAACTGTGAGATCATAACCTGAGCTGAAGTTGGACACTTAACTGACTGAGCTACCCAGGCACCCCAAGAGTTAGATGCTTAATGGAACTCAGCCACCCAGGGGCCCCAGTCAGCTTCTTTATCTGTACAGTGGGCTGATAATAGCACATATTTCATAGGATTGTCTTAAAGATTAAATGTGCATACTTCCTATCAAGTGCACAGTGCCTTATACTTAGTAAATATTCACATATTTACAAAGTTGAAATATTTACATGGATGTTTGCAGCAGTTTTATTCACAGTTGCCAATATTTGCATTTTAGTGGGTAAATGGATAAACCATGATACAACCAGACAAGGGAATATTATCCAGCACTAAAAAGGAATGAACTATGAAGACTTGAAAAATCATGGAGGAACTTTAAGTGCATTATATTACTAAGTAAAAGAAGCTAATCTGAAAAGGCTGCATGTTGTATGATTTCCACAATATGACATTCTGGAAAAGGCAGAATTTTGGAGACAGTAAAAAGGATCAGTGGTTGCCAGGGCTTGGGGGTTGGGGAGAAATGAATAGACAGAGAACAGAGGATTTTTAGGGCAGTGAAAAGACCATATGATATTAGACTGATGGATACATGTCATTATATATTTGTCCAAACCCATAGTATGTACAACACGAAGAGTGAACCCTAAGGTAAACTGTGGACTTTGGGTGATCATGATGTACCAATGTAGTTCATTCTTGGTATAAAAATTGTTTTTTTTTTTTTTTTAATATTTGTTTATTTTTGAGAGAGAGATAAAATGAATAAACATCTCTCTCTTCTCCCCCACTTGTGCTCTGTCTCTCTCAAAAATAAATATTAAAATATATATATTTAAGTCATTTTTATTTTACTTTTTTATTTTTAAAAATTTTTAACGTTTTTATTTATTTTTGAGAGAGAGGCAGAGAGAGACAGAGAGACAGAGAGAGAGAGAGAGAGCGAGCATGAGCGGGGGAGGGGCAAAGAGAGAGAGGGAGACACAGAATCCAAAGCAGGCAGCAGGTTCTGAGCCATCAGCACAGAGCCCAACGTGGGGCTCAAACTCATAAATTGGTATAAAATGTACCATTCAGGGGGTGTGTGGATGGCTCAGTCGGTTAAGCCTCTGACTCCAGCTCAGGTCATGATCTCACCGTCCAGTCCATGAGTTCAAGCCCTGCGTCGGGCTCTGTGCTGACAGCTCAGAGCCTGAAGCCTGTTTCAGATTCTGTGTCTCCTTCTCTCTCTGCCCCTACCCTGCTCATGCTCTGTCTCTGTCTCAAAAATAAATAAATATTAAAAAAAAATTTAAAAATGTACCATTCTGGTGAGTGATATTGTTAATATGAGAAGCGATGCAGGTGTGGGGGCAGGAAGTATATGAGAAATCTCTGTACCTTCCTCTCAGATTTGTTGTAAACCTAAAACTGCCCTAAAAATGTCTTAACAAAGAAGAAAAAAATAACACACTGAAGGTAAGAATAGTGAAATTTCCACAGTCAGCCCACAGAAGTTATAAATCAATCTTTTAATTCATTCAAGTGCAATTTCTAGGACATCCTCCTACTTGGTCACAAACTTTTGTGTATTGTCAACAGCTCCGTTACAGGTAAGACACTCATTCATTCAATGAACAGTCACCATCTGAGGTGTCCAGGATGTCATGTCAGATAAGGGTGGGTCGAAAGAAACTAACCAGTCAAGTCTTGAGTAGGTGAAAAAGGGCCTGGAATGTTACTGTGACTTTCAGAGCCAGTCCATTTTTGAGACTGAAGTCAGAGTGAACTGAGTTGAGCACTTGGACAGGGAGAGGAGCTAGAAGGTCATTCAAACAGTTAATGAACATTTGTTGAGCATCTGGGAATTGAGCAGTGACACTGTTCCTTTAGAATTTATGTTCTCGGGGATAGTAGAGCAGGGCCCGTAGGGCACAGACTCTGGAGTCAGATTGCCTGGGTTCAAATCCCAGCTCCCTCACTGCTGGATATGGGACCTCTGGCAAGTCACTTCACCTTTGCACCTCAGTCTCCTGTCAAATGGCGTTGTTTTATCATGTGAATCAGTACCGGCAGATTTCTTAGAACTGTGGCACGTCCGTAGGAAGTACCATGAAAATGTAGCTATTTGTATTTCATTCTACTTGGGAGAGAGAGACAGGTAAAGAGGTAAAAATAAAGTAGGGTAAGGGGATAGAAAGTGTCAGCCCGGGGACAGGCTTGGATTTGGAAACGGGTCTCACATTTTTGAGAGACTTGGTCTTCCATAGGAAAATGAGCTTTAAACACACTCGTGAATCTGGCTGACATGTCTGATGATTAAAGAAACGATGAAAATGAGCGCTGAAGAAAGTAGATGGTTTCTCATAATTACTCATACTTACCTAGAGGTAAGGCTTACGCTCATCTCAGCCAAAATTTCTATAGTCATAATAAAGGTCATACACTCAAGTCGATCGATTTAGCATCAACTCAGAACATATTAAATCTTACATTGGGGATAATTATAACTGACCCTCAGCAAAGTCAGAGTGACAAAATGACAATTAACTGGCTCATATCTGGAAAAGAAAATTAAAAAAACCCTTGTATGGGGGCGCCTGGGTGGCGCAGTCGGTTAAGCGTCCGACTTCAGCCAGGTCACGATCTCGCGGTCCGTGAGTTCGAGCCCCGCGTCAGGCTCTGGGCTGATGGCTCGGAGCCTGGAGCCTGTTTCAGATTCTGTGTCTCCCTCTCTCTCTGCCCCTCCCCCGTTCATGCTCTGTCTCTCTCTGTCCCAAAAATAAATAAAAAACGTTGAAAAAAATAAATTAAAAAAAAAAAACACCCCTGTATGAAAATTAAAATAACAAGTAGAGGAAGAATGGATAAAGCACAGCAGCCATAATATTGTCCCTGGGCTGTCAGGAAACCGTTACACAGTATTCAGTGTATTTTTCATGAAGGACAGGGGATTGTTAATTTCAGGGACGTGTGTACGAAGTAATGTTGTTTTATTACAGTGGTAAACGTTTCTCTAGAAAATTCACTTAGGCAGATAGAGAGCTGGATAAATGCCACCAATAAATGAGAGTTAGTACAGCATTAGATTCACAGGGAAGGCTCTCCCTGGCTATAAATTCCTATTCTGCCACTTACCAGCTGTGTAACGTGCACACATTCCTTAACCTCTGTGGGCCTCAGTAACGTCATCCGTGAAAGGGGACGATAGTGGTAGCTGCCCTCCAGGTTTGTTAGGAGACTTGTATTAGTTAGCATTACGGAAAGCACTTAGAATAGCACTGGCACGGGCTAAGCACCATGTAAACATTTGCTCTCGTTATCATTGTTTTATTACTAGATATGAGATCTTGGCCAAGTTACTTCTCAGTGCCTCAGTTTCTCCATCTGTGAGTTGGAGATTCAACAACACTACCTACCACTTAGGATCATTTCTTAAAATATGTATATTTTTAAATGTTTATTTATTTTTGAGAGAGAGAGTGAGAGACACAGAATCCGAAGCAGACTCCAGGCCCCACACGGTCAGTGCAGAGCCGGATGTGGGATTCAAACTCATGAACCCGAGATCATGACCAGAGTCGAAGTCAGACGCTTGACTGACTGAGCCACCCAGGTGCCCCTAGGATTGTTTTGAAGATTAAGTGAATTGAATACATCAAAGTACTTATTATGATAGTAAACCTTGAATAATATTAGGTTTAAGAAATTAAAATCAAGACTACTTGTGACTTTGAAAATAAAGCTTTTTTTTTTTTTCTCATTTTGTGTCTACTATTTGTCATCAATGAATCAAAGCCAGTGAATATAGACAAATGATTTAAAATTAGTATGACAGGGGGTGCCTGGGTGGCTCAGTCGGTTAAGGGTCCGACTTCCACTCGGGTCATGATCTCACAGTACGTGAGTTCGAGCCCCATGTTGGGCTCCATGCTGACAGCTCAGACCCTGGAGCCTGCTTCAGATTCTGTGCCTCCCTCTGTCTCTGCCCCTCTCCTGTTTGTACTCTCTCTCTCTCTCTCTCAAAAATAAACATTACAAAAAAATAAAAAAAAATAAAATTAGTACAACAGGCTCTTCGAATTGAAGTAATAGTAATATTACCCACGATAGTATTTATAAACAGCTATCATAATAACAATTACTTATATTTCTATAGCTATTGACAGTGTTAAAGGGGTTTTGCTTTATTTCATTTAGTTACAACTACCACTTTATAATGGGGATATTGTTGTTTCTGTTTCATGGTAAAGGAGGAAGCTCATAATTAGGCCCAGGGACTTCTGGGGCCATGCCACAGGCGCATGGAAACCAGGTCTCGTCCACCACCATTGCCCCTTTTGACTACGTCTCAGAGGTGCAGCCAGAGGAATTCACACTCTCAAACCTGTGACGTCTCCTCAGTGGAGACCACACAGTGATGTAATGTGCACATATACGCTACACTAGACGTAAATGTGAATACTTGTCTTCAGGAAATTTTATTGTCCTGTTCACGTATACTTGAGGTAGCCCATGTTTGACATGAATATCTTATCTGCTTTGTGGCTTCCTTGTGTTTATGATGCGATTTTTGTCAAACCAACGTTCTGTAACAACTGGATCTGGTCAGCTGGGGCAAACTTATCGTTTGCTGATAATTTTTTTCCCATTACCTTTATTCTCTATGTTTCAACAATGATACACCAGTTATACTTGGAGCTTCGCAATCATGTTTCATTTGGGACTTTTTCATTCATTCATTCACTCATTCATTCATTCATCAATCATCCATTGAATACTTCTTTTGTTATAAACCAGCAGTGCTGGATGCTGGGGATGAGCAAATCCCTATCCCTATCTCTGACTAGTTTAGTGTAACTAGAGGAGACAGACATGTGTATTTATTGAATTATTGCCTGAATCTACCCTTTCATTAAGAACTGCAAGGCGGTGCCTGGTGAAGCTGTGTCCCCATCAAGGAGGTCAATGAAAAGTACCTTAAAGAATGGACACTTGAGTTGAGACATGGCAGATAAGGCTTCAGGCCTTCCCATAGCAATCTGCTACTTGAGTCCAGGAGTAGAGATCCTGGGGTGTCCAGGAGAATTAGGTCTGGAGCAGGGTTTCAGAGGCCAGGTATGAGTGGAGCTGGCTAGCGGGGGCAGAGGCATCATCTCTTGGAACACCTCGTTGGCCTTGTTAATTTTTGTTGTTACCCCCAGAGAGATGGGAGGCGCACAAAGGCTTAATTGGTCAGAGTTGCACCATATGAAGGGTGCTTTGGTTGCTGTGTGGAGATCAGGTGTTGTGTTGTTGGGCAGAGAGAATAAATGGAAGTGGAGGGACTGTTTAGGAATGGATTGCTGTAGTTCAGGCGAGTGATGAGGTAGACAAGGGTGTTGGCTCTGAGGGCGGAACCAACCCTAATATATATATATATATATATATATATATATATATATATATATATATATATGGTCCCTATTAGACCATATTAGAAATAGCAGAAAAAATATTAGAAATAGCAGGGACCATATTAGAAATAGCAGAGAAAATAGGATGTAGTGGCCAAATGACTGAGGGGGTGAGGAAGAGGAAAGTACCATTTTTCTGAGGTGCACCCAAAGGGCCGTGCTCTGAGACTTTTTTGTGACTGTTTTGTTCCATACGTTGGCTATAGACTTAGAGGCTGCCACTCATTCATGTACCATCTTCCACCTCGGTCCACATTCCTCAGCCCCAGTTCGACTTCTACTCACTGTCTCCCCAAACCACTCCTAGGATTTTGCCTCCATCCCTTTATTCATTCACTCCCCTGGAAAGTTCTTCCCAAGCCCTACCCATTTTCCTGGGCCTTCTTCAAGTCCCCAGTTCATGAACCTTTCCATAACGTTTCAGCCCACAGCGATCTTTCTTTCTCCTGAATTCATTCAATTTATAGTCTCCTTTGGAAGTTAATTTCCCCTGCTTTTTGACATTTCTTGTGTTCTTATTTGATCCCATGTATTAGTCTGTACCATAAGAACCTATCCTGTTTTTTTTTTTTTTTTTTAAGACCCGATATCAGTAGTTTTCTACTGCGTCAACTACATATTTGTGATTTCACACACACACTGAGATGTGGATAGGTTGTTTTTGCAGT
Source organism: Panthera tigris (assembly GCF_018350195.1). Lineage (NCBI taxonomy): Eukaryota > Metazoa > Chordata > Mammalia > Carnivora > Felidae > Panthera > Panthera tigris. Next base: position 142,272,332 of record NC_056668.1, on the reverse strand, counting down.
GCCCGGTAATGTCGTGTATGCACAGTCAGAGCATGATAGATCATAAAATGCACTTAAAATAGGGTGTTACTGGATGAAATTTAATTTTATTTCATGACTTAAAAGTACTTATAGTTTCTTGCAGTGCTGCCTAGTGTTAGGAACATGGATGTGTTAACTCAGTGTTCTCTTTACCCCGAAAAGGTCTAGGGGGTTGGGCTGAATCCATATTGCCTTATTACCACCATGACTCATTTATTATCGTGACTTATTACCATGATGGCTGACTTAGGGGGTAAGACATTTTTGACCATGTCTTATTCAGTGCAGTAGCTTCAGGGCTTGGCATAGATGAGGGGATCAATAATCACCTTTTGAAGGAATGAGTGAATATCATTGTCCCCTTTCTCACACAGAAACAGAGAATAGAATGTAATCTTGCTATGTTTGGGGTCAGTAAGGAAAGAGAAGTTTGGTGTGCTACTTAAGTTACTTTCATTGACTGGTTAATAAAAATGTTCCCTTCATATCATCTGGACCTTTTTTGCCTTTTCAATACCACCACTTAACATATGGGCCTCAGATTTCGTTTAACACAGGTGCACGATAAGCTATGTCTTGAGCAGGTTTGGGTAAGCAGCCACACGAGGCGTGAATAGACATACCACAGGCATCATCAGGCAGTGACAGTGGAGGGGGTCCATAAAAGCTATATTCCTATCTGCAGATGTTTCCCTTTATCAAGAATGGTGTGAGTTTGAATGGGACTAAAGCTTGGAAAAAGAAAATGATAACGGTACCTGTGGCCACATATTGTAGTTGATTTTGGGAGCATCACCAACTTAGGCTAAGTTGGACTTAGCACAGTCCAACTTAGGTCAGTATTGGCCAGAGGAAAATGAAGGCAGAGTCTTAAAAAAGAGACTAACACACAGCAGATGGTCAATAAATATTTGTGGGAATGAGTGGGAGATGGCTAGAATACAATTGGAATTTTCTTATTCTTTGTACCTCCAAGTGCTTGTTTAAATAGAAAACAGAAAATTGTTTAAAGTATAAACTCTCTGCACAAGGAAGGTGTCAGTCAAGTCTACTGACTCAGGAGCAAGGCCATGATAATACCTGCCCTTGGCTGGCGACATACTCCTGCCAAAGGAGGTTCTGTAGCAACTGTGTCTTTGTTTTCCTCCATATGATAATATTAAAATACACCGCCTACCTATTTCACATGAGTGAGCAAGGAGGAATGAATAGATGTTTGCAAGCACCCCAGGGTCCAGGAGGTGAAGTTATGCAAGCATCAGTTGTTATTAGATCACCCTTTGCCCTCGGCTCAGGGCCAATGTCAACAAGTCGTCCCCTTCCCATCTACCCAGAGCTTGCCATTAGGATTTAGGCCCTGAAGGTAAACTGGGCTGTATTCTACTTTTAAAGGTGCTCTGTGGCCTTGGACACCTTTTTCCTCTCTGGGCCTCAGTTTCCTCATGTATTAAACAAGGTGCACTGAATCACGATCTTCAACTGATGACCGGTCTGTTTTATTTGTCCTGTGCAGGAGTTTTGTTTTGCTTCATTTTTAATGTGAGTTTGAATCCCTTTAAGGGAGGGTGTATGCTTTCTCAGTTCTGACTGAGGCCCTATGTATGATCTCCTCTATACCTGTCATTCACTTACATTCTGTTCCAGGGCCTGGAAGGTATCAGAAACCCCCACACTAGATGTTCTTTAAGGTTTTTCATATGACTGTTTCTGTTCTGCTAACTCCACACGTGTTTCCCATTGAAGAACAATAACAATGTGATATAAGGGATAAAATCAAGACTATGGTTTAGAGAAGCAGACTCTTTTTCAGCTGTAACAGGTATAAGCAAGTCACGTTTCTTATAGGAGTTCCTTGACTTTTTGATCACTTTACTTTCAAAAAGAGAAAGAGAGAGAGAGAGAGAGAGAGAGAGAGAGAGTGTGTGTGTGTGTGTGTGTGTTTTATTTTCCAGTCATTTCACCAATTTAACATGACACTTTCTGTGCAGAATAGTTTTTTAAAACACAACCAATTTGGAAAGACCAAGCACTATAGTTCTGTGAGATTAAGGGCTATTATTCTTTGTAAAAAGAAAACACTTTCTCTATTCTCATAGCACTTTTGATGAGCTCAACTGCTCAAGTGGCCGATGCAGTTTGTTTATTTTGAAATAATTTTAGATTTACATAAAAGCTGCAAAAATAGTACAGTGAGTTCCCTTACATCCCTCCCTCAGACTCCCTCAGTGTTAGCCTCTTGCATCACCGTGGCATGATCAAGATTAAGAAATTAACACCCAACAAATTCATTTTAACACAGTTTTATTATTTCTGTTTAAAATTCTTTACGTAAATTGTATCTTATTTTAACCACTTTGTTTTCAAAGAGCCACTATTAAAGGAATATTGAGGAAAAAAAATGCCACAGTAAAGGACTTAGAGAAATGATGTCTCGTTTTCACTGCCACTAGTTACGGGGCAGAAAGTTTTCTTGGTTTCTTTAATGTCTACTTGAGCACAGACAGAACTGCAACTTGTAATCTGATATGGAGGTTAACTGTCATTCATCAAAGGAAATAAGGACTCCCTTGTGTTGGTACAAGGAAGTTATAAGTTCCTTTTGTGGTAAGCATTATAACAATTTATTTTAGTGCTTTTTCAAAATAATAAACCTGATGTAGCCCAAGTGGTAATTAACTGGAGTCATGTTAAACTCTCTTACTGTTATTACTTTCCAAGTGCTGTTTTTATTTTAACCATTAGTAAATGTAGTAAATAAAGTGTGGTATTTCCAAAGATGCAGCCTAAGTGATTAATAAGAAAAAAGGTATTAGTGGGATTTGGAGCTATTTTCCATAATGAATCAAATGACTTTTCTGTTTTATCTTTAGTAAAGATGAGGCCATTTAAGGATCTTCTGAACAGTTAAGTCAACTGTGGAATAAAAAAGAATTTCCGGGTAGAGAATCTGAAAACCATATCACAAATACCCACCACATTATTTAGTCAGTGGGTTTATATTGTACAGTTTAGATTAATTACAGTCAGTCAGGTGATTTTACCGTAGCCCGGATTTCTTTCTCTGTTATATGTGTTTACCCGCAATTACCAAGAGATCACGAGCAAATGAGGTGTGTTTCTCTGGGGACTTCTTTTAGCATTAACCCACATTTCAAACGACAATAGAAGATAGGAATTACTTTTGAGAGTCTCTTTGAAATGGATTAGAAAATTCAACAGTGAGTCAGTACTGTGATTATGTCTGTACTTGACTAGGACTGTAAACATCAAACTCATTTGGCGATCCTGTGAGGCATGGAGAGATCATTTGTCCTCCCTCTGAGATAGTATTTGGGTCCCATGACTGAAATGGGCAAAAGGAAAAATACTGAAAGTTTCTGTTCTGAAAGTAATATGCACTAGGATTTTATGTGTAATCCTTCACTTCTGTGTCCCCTCCCTTTTTTTTTTTTAAGAAAAAAAATACTAAATTTCAGTTTTCCCACTCAGAATCAAAGGAAAATCCACCTGAACACAAGTGTTTATGTAGCAAGTCTTGTAATCTCTTTGGCCTCATCTCCTCTGTAAAATAAATGTCAGAAAATGCGTGGGTTTCAATTTTTTTTTTTTTTTTTTTTTTTAGCAGTGGAACCCTTTTCTCAAATGAAACTGTACACAGAGCCCCAGAGAGGTGGGACCGCTCTGGTTTTAAGTGGGGAGCCCACGTTCAGTCTTCTTGGCCTTGTTTCTCCTTTCCCTGGGCTCACTCTCGCCCTCTCCTGGCTGTCTTGGAATCCACAGCTACTCAGGTCCTCTCCGGCTCTACCCTTGGGGCAGTGGTTCTCAGACAGTCATCTATCTAGGATTGCTGTGAAATCAAGATTGCTCTTTGGAAGGAGAGACTTCAGATTTCTAGGCTATTCAGGTGGTCTTCAGACTGGTATGTTACTGGTCCACGAGGAGACAAGTACAAAATTGAGAGTGTTTAGAAATGTTTACAGCAATTCAACATTGCTGCGATGTTTAAGCACATGATCAGTGGCCTTACTTTGCTGAACAGGATATGGACCAACAGTATTGGTCCACGATAGATTCACGAATTTGAAAAAACCTAATAAGTTGTTTAAAAAGCACTGTTCATGAATATTATCTTATATAAAACTCCAATTTCCCTCCTGAAGACTAAATAATTGAGATAATTCCTCAGTGTGTTCAAGACTTTTATAACATTACAAATATTCATCAGTTGATTTGATTTATGAGGAAGGAATATTTATGAAAGATTTTTGAATTAAACGAGTAATGACACAGGTCTGTTTTTGAAATAGTTCTATTATCCATTGATCCATTAAATTTTTTTATACAGTAAATATTTGTTGTTTGCCTTCCTTGTGTGTGGTGAATAAGGGAGGTTCAGGGGCACCTGGGTGGTTCAGTCGGTTAAGCATCCGACTTCAGCTCAGGTCATGATCTCATGGTTCATGGGTTTGAGCCCCACGTCAGGCTCCGTGCTGACAGCTCAGAGCCTGGAACCTGCTTCAGATTCTGTGTTGTCCTCTCTCTCTGCCCTTTCCCCTCTTGTGCTCTCTCTCTCTCTCTCTCTCTCTCTCAAAAATGGATAAACATGAAAAAAAAATAAAAAAAAATAAGGGAGGTCCAATTCCTGCTTTATGGGGGAATCAGGCAACTGCAATATTTTGTGCACAGATTTGCGATGTGGGGAGTCCAAGCTGCCCTAGGACACTGAGGAGGAGTGCCAGGCTTGGGAGGTTCAAGGAGGTTGTTATCCTACGATCCTAAAATAATTGTTAAAAAGCAAATAATTCATGCACTTTGCGAAAGATACCTTAGCCACTCCTTACAGATTATGACACAAATGCTTTCTGAGCTTTTGTACTGTGCTTGTATCACGCCATTTGCTATTTGGCATGTGGGGATGTACTTGGGGATAAGACAGACACGATCTCCGCTCACATGGGGCTTATGGTCTGGTGCAAGCATACCGGGAAATGGACCAGAAGATTTCCAACACTGACGAGCTGCAGAAGGAGAGGAAACAGAGTGGATGCGGTAAGGATGAGTCTCTGGGGGTGAATATGTTGTACAGGTTTGTCAGAGGAGCCCACACCACGGAGGGGACATCTGAGCAGAGACCTGAATGACACAAAGAAGCCAGCCTGAGAATGAGAGAGGAACAGCAAGTGGCAAGTGCCGAGGCTTTCGGGCAGGGGTGAGGTTGCCACCTTCATGAGCCAGGGAGAAGGCCCGCAGGGCTGAAGTGCAGTGAGCAAGAGGGAGAGAGGGTGGAAGGATCGGAGAAGTGAAAGTCACGGACAAGGTCGAGCAGAAGAGGGAAACATGAGGCTGTGCTGAGTGTGCATCCACAGCGAGATTCTCATACCGTCGCCACCCACAGCCCTTCCGTTGTGGTTGGTGATCACAGGGACGAGGTGAGTATCCCACCCGGAGCCTGTTGCATCCCTGGGACCGGTGGTGTGTCAGGGTGTTGACTTCAGTGTTTCTTTGCTTCTTATAGTCAGTTCCTGTGTCTCCTTTTGGGGGGACTCCCCCCAAGCTCCTGGAGTCTCTTTACCCCCAGACAGGAGTGTATGGCCTTCTCCAGGGACCCTTAACCAGTGACTGGTATAATCTCTGCTCCAGAGCTCAGTTCCTGTGTCTCCTTTTGGGGGGACTCCCCCCAAGCTCCTGGAGTCTCTTTACCCCCAGACAGGAGTGTATGACCTTCTCCAGGGACCCTTAACCAGTGACTGGTATAATCTCTGCTCCAGAGCTCCCCGTGGAACCATGCTAGGCTGCCCTCTGGAGAGCTCTGGCTTTGGGGAGCACCCTTGCTTGATCCTTCCGGAGGACCCTCCCCCAATAAATTGTCTCGACTTGATGTAAACTGCCCTCCCCGCCATCCCCAGGTTTGGATTATAACCGTTGGTATAACGTGATCATTTTTGTTCATTTAAAATGGGGTTAGAGGAAATAGTTCAGCATTCTCAACTTCTCAAAGTTTTCTTCAGAATACTTTCCATTTCACCAGCCATCAAGTGGAAAGGATTTTGTTTTTTTATCCTAAGGCAATTGTCTGTTTCTACCGATTCCGGTGGATTTGTTTACTGTTTAATTAAGTGAAACGTTTCCAGAGACTTATCTATTCTCACTCTTCCAGCTCACAGAGTAGACTTTAATCTTAAATTGATAAAACTATTAGATGATTATTTCCTGTTCACACACCAGGTCAATCAAATTATGGAGATTAAACAAGGGAATAAGGCGGGGTGTTTAGCAGGGTATGATCTGGATAGATATGCTCTCCAAGGCTGGCAGAAGCAGCCTGTGAGCTTTTCCACACGTTTTCATGTGCTAATCTTTGTGGCTTTCGTTTCCTACTTCTAACACAGTCTGTAGCTATGGTTTGCACGGGAATTGGAAGCCAGCAGGCCAGTGTGGAATTTTCCCTGTGCCTGGGAGGGAAAAGTAAAATCAGATGCTATTCATTTTGACTGGATTTCCATTTATTTTAGAACATTTGAGGGCATTTTAATATCTCTATATAAAAAGCACTTGGATCTCGGGCTTTTAGAAATTATTTACAGATTATCTGTCATCCATTCTTCCTTTCTTCCACTCTCTCCTCCTCCCTCCCTCCTTCCCTTCCTTCTTCTTTCTTTTTTTAGAGGAAAGTGAAATCAAATCTCTATCTGAATCCATCACAAAACATATTTTGAAGTCATGAAGTGGGATTTTATGTGCTTATGGTAGAATAGTATGCCTGTGGTAACCTGTTTTATCTTTAGCAGTTTTTAGTCGGAGATTGGACATGGTAAATGTTCAGTAAATATTTATTGATTGTATGAGTCCGTGGTGTTATGTCCTAAGCACAATTCTAAAATATCATATTGTGCTTTTGTTGGTGTGCATCTGTGAAGAGAGCCTTGGTCCCCAACTCTTAAATCCCGCTCAACTCTGTCATAAATATGACAACTATACTGGAAAAATAATTTTTAAATCCTTAAACTGTCTTTGCACATTTAACTGAAGTTTTGCTTCATTCTGTTGCAGTGAAACACCCATTGGCACGTTCCTTTTTGCTTTTAAATATCTCTGAAACACTTGGATTTTGACCATCGATTTCATAATGCATGGAGGCATGCGATTATAAGACAATAACACATGCTTTTTCATGCCTGAAAATAACACTGAAGTCAAGCTGTGGCATTAAAGCACAGTTGGAAAATTTTACATCTAATCAAATTAAACTGATAGTATGTTTAATTTTGTATTTGCTATGTAATTGAAAGCATGGGTATCTTCAACTTTTTGTTTCTATTCTGGAAATTAAAACAATTGAATCAGAAATTGATTAAGGAAAAAAGGGCAAACAAATAAGTTGCCTTCTGTTCGTTGGTTAAGTAATCTGTACTATTCCTTACTTATCTTTTGAGGGGATGTGGGAAACAGTATTAAAATTTATCCTGGGAAAAGTGACCATGATGACAGCAAAACTTACCTAGAAGATTGAAATGCCTATTGGGTTGTATTCCCAGGCTGGCCAGTCTCACTGTCCAGATTGTTTAAAAACAAACTTCAATTCAGTAAATTTTAAAGATAGAGAACAAACTGAAGGTTGCTGGAGGGGAGGTGGGTGGGGAGACGGGCTAAATGGGTGATGGGCATTAAGGTGGGCACTTGTTGGGATGAGTATTGGGTGTTATATATAAGTGATGAATCACTAAATTCTACTCCTGAAACAAACAAGCAAACAAACAAACAAATGCATTTCTCAGCTGGAAAAAAAAAAAAGATCTTATTAACTTTATTCAGTGATTCATGAATTGGACAACATCCACTCTTGCAGATCGAAAGCAACTCTTAGGAGTTTTACAGGCAGAAGGGAGCAAGAACAAGGAAGTTACACTGGTCAAAAAGTGGATTGGGTATTGCAAGGTTACTTTTCTTTAAAGGTATAGCATGAGTTTATCAGGCAGATTATTTAATTAATGCTGGTGTGGTGATTCCTGATTGGCTAGTTTAAATTTTCATATCTGGGAGTGCTGAAAATATAATTAAGTTTGGTGACCTGGGGCTTAACATAAGTGACTCCATTTTGGGCCTGTTGGCTTGCTTTTGACAGGATGTTTGAGTGAGTACAGGGGCTGTGCAGGACTGACCCAATTCTTGCTGAGTTCTCATTGACTACAGTTGACTCACCTGGGGTGGCAGTTTGAAAGATTTAGGAATTCTGGAAATCCAGTGAAATTTTGTGTATTACCTCTGACACTGTAACACTTATTTGCAAATGGCTGGGGCTTTTTCCAGGCTCTTAGAAGGATCACCTATGATGGAGACGAACTCCTTGAATTAGCAGCATATAGTTAAGGATACTTATCGAGAAAGACAAGTAGGATGGCATAAAAACATTAGTTGGGCTTCAGGTATTTGCTTATAGATGTATATTTTGGAAACCCCTAATGGGGGCACTTTTCCTGACAAGCAGAAATGTATATTTGTTGAGACAGTGGGTCAGAATATTTGAAACCGAGAATGACTCAGAAAACAGAGGCTTATGGGCTACTATACCTATAAACTATGCCCTAAATGTATCTGAAGGCCTTTGAAAGATAAATAATAAATGCTATTCATATGAACATTTTTATTGTTGTATTAGAAATAAATGTTAACTTTTACCTACTTAAGTATTATAAAGTGACTTTTGCCTGAGAATATTTTGGAGCACAGACTCCAACTAAAGTATTCCCCTCTGGTTTATTTTGAAAGGAATGCCATGTTAATTCTGGGGCATTGATGTTTTACAATGCCTGATCAAGACAAAAAGGCGAAGACCACAGAAAAATCAACTGATAAAAAACAACAAGGAGTCACCACCAGGTAACCCCTTACTGAGTCCATTTGAGAAACAGAGTAGACCTTTGACAAGGGCTACTCTGGGTTATGGTGTTTACTGAAAGGTTTGCTCATTTCTAGAGGTTTAAAGGAAATGGATACATTTCAGTCTATACAGGCAGGCCTCCGGAGGGCAACACCATCGGTGGGTGCCACTAGTTCACCTGGAATCTTTGGTTGGTTGACACTGTGTTATTCTTTCTCCTAGGGACTATTCAGATCTTAAAAGACTTCGTTGCCTTTTGAACGTTCAATCAAGCAAACAACAGGTAGTGTGTTCAAAGAATGTGCATGCATTGATAAAAGAGAACTCACATGTTTCCAAAGGGATTAATTTAACATTTTTATGAACAGTGTATCTATTTTTCTTTGTTCTTTTATATGTTTTGTTTTTCTTTATCTGGCTGTTTCTCTCATACCTGGTTCAGTCCTGCCAGAATTCAGCATCTACAGCCTTTTCATTCTTCTTCTCTTTATTTTCTGTTTATTGCCATGTGTCCTAATTATCGAAGCTCTTCAGTCTAGAAGCAGTATGCTGTTCTATTGAATGCCTACCATTTGACTCTTTGGAGTTTTGGGAACTTGATGTTTTCCAAAACACAAATTACTGAATTTTCTTTCTTCTCCCCTCCACCCCACCTCATGCTACCCAGTTCCTAGAGCACGACTCTTGATGTTTGCTGCAAATTTTATCTCACCGAAAAGAGGGGAAAAGAGTCAATTTGGCTATTTTTCTGATAGCATGTATATATATATCTATATATATATATATAGATATATATATATATATAGATATATATATTTAATTTTTTAAATGTATATTTATTTATTTTTGAGAGAGACAGACAGAGTATGAGTGGGGGAGGAGCAGAGAGAGAGGGAGACACAGAATCCAAAGCAGGCTCTGGGCTCCCAGTTGTCGGCACAGAGCCTGATGTGGGCCTTGAACCCACAAACTATGAGATCATGACCTGAGCCGAAGTCGATGCTTAACCGACTGAGCCACCCCGGTGCCCCAGCTTTTTTATATTTTTATCAGACAGAGAAAGGATGGTACCTCTGCTTGAATTTATCTTTAAACTTTTCTTTTTGGTTTTACCTCTGTGAGACTTTGGAGAATCATGAGATTAGAGGCTCTCTGCGAAGATTTGGAGAACAGCACAGCAATGCTAATAATAATGACAACAGCAGACACTTAGTTAGCACCTGTAATGGTAGGGATGGTTCTTGAGCCCCAGTGACCTGGCACCAAAGTCTACTATGTCATACTCGTCTAAATAAATTTGTTGAAGAACTCTTGTATAGTAGGAATCTTGATGGATTTTGTTATATCCATCAAACTAACAGAGAACCACAACATTTTCATCTAGTTATTTATAGTCAAGGATGACTTTCTAGTGAATTGATGGCATATGAAGGCCAAATAGTATAGATCCTGTTTAGGGAACGTTTACCATGTGTCTGGTGCTTTATTTGCATCACCCGGTTGAGTGACCACGACTTCTGCTTTCGCAGAATAGGAAACTGAGGCACAAAGAATTAAGTGACTTTCTCGAGATCATACTGCCAGCTGATGGCTGGAATACAGGTCTGGACCCAAACACTACATCTTCGCAATATATGCCTCTCCCCACTGAGTTGTCTTTTAAATGACTTGGGAAATGAGATTCCAGTTCAAAAAATAGTTGGATAAACTTTGATTCGGAGTAAACACGGTTGTAAAATACCTTTTCACCTATCAATCCTTCTCTGTTATTTCGTGCTATGGCCCCCAGGAGCAATTTCTTCCCATCCAGGTGTGTCAGCAGTCACTCTTTCTCTTTGTCTATCTCTACTCTGCTAAAAGAATCTCCCTGGCTTACTGCTCACAAGCCTTCACGGACAATTGCCCCACATCACATCCATTCTTTTTTAGAAGGTAAGCAAGGTGACTCAGCATATGGTTTTGATTGTAGTTCCCATTCTTTCTCCCTGTCCATCCTAAGATGTAACCATGATGTCAGAGACTTCTATTTATTGCTTTTGCAATCCCTTCTCCCAAATTTGTCCTTCTCCCAAATTTCTTTCTTAAAATATCTTAATCTGTTTCTAAGACCCAAATCTAACGACACCACTTTTGCAAACAAGCTTTCTTTTATCTTGTATTCTCGAAGTGATCTCTGTCTTCCCAAAGCACCTTTTCCCGCCCACAGTTGTAGCCTTATAGTCTTCCTCATTTTGGAAACACTTGTCTACGTGTCTTATTTCCAGACCAGACTGTATATTTCCCAATGCCGGCAACTTTGACTTTGCCTCTGGTTTAGTGTAGCCTTCGTTCAGTGAGTTCTTGGTCAGTTTTTTTCATATTGAATTGTGGCTAAAAATTGAGTTACATCATGAGCATGTATAACCATATGGCCAGGGTAAAAGAAACACCAGTGGTGTCTTTTTTTTTTTTTTTTTTTTCTTTTTCTTTTGTTTTTGCCTCTAATCTTCCAACTTTGAAGTTCATGCTGACTAGATCTATTGTATCCCCTTTCAACACCACTTCCTTGTTAACACTTGGAGGGGTTAACTAAAGTGAATTTAATAGTTTCTTCTTCTTTAACAAATTTTAGAATTTGCAGTCTGTTGTCTGACAAGTTCACATGGCATAACTTTTTGTCAGCTGTTTCATATGTACAAAAATGCATATTTGTAATCCTTGAATTATTCAGAAAGTAGATGGTTCTAAGAAAAAATGAAAATGCCCTCACTAATATGAAGGTCCTGAGGTTCACAAAATTCATTCCTAATTCTATTTAATTTAGCAACGATAAATGTTATTCTGAATACCCTCTTCTCTTTATAGTAAAATAATATGGAGAAGAACGATATTGGAAAGAACAAATCCAGCATTTGTTTATATCTTGTTTGTGAGAGAAGGAAGTAAGGAGGTTTATGGATATACATGAAGTATGACAATTTATGATAAATTGAAGCCAAGACCAAAGAAGAAAGAAGAACAAGGGTAGGGACAAAGTAGAGTTAGTGAGGCAGAAATGCCCATCGAAATAAGCAAGTGGGCCACACATTTGGCTCTGAGATTTTTAGCAGTCAATTTGAAAAGGGTAATTTGGGATTAAGGCTCACTCACCTGAATTTCTGTTCTAACAAGACCTGGCCTGTTATTTGCAAATAGACCAAAAATGGCCAATTAATCTGTTGCAGAGGAAATTTGCTTTGCGGTTTAGGCAGAGACTTGCAAAGAACTGAGTGTCCTTTATTTGAATCTCTAATGAGCCAAGTCACTTCCCTGTTGTTTCCTTGTGTCCCAATGTTCTACTTTCGTTCTTTGTCTTGACTGCTCTGTGTATCTCTGTGTGTCTTGCTTAACCACGTTAGAGTTTGCTGTTTTGTGGGACGGTCCCACAGTGTGACACAACTGGGGACAGAGACACACTGAGGGGACAGAGGAGCCCCCTTCGTCATAACAAGGTTACAATAATCCTAACCTGTAAAACAAATCATTCAAGGAAAACAATTGCCCCAGGGTTATTGAAGCAAAGTGAAATGACAAAGTTGGTTGGAGATTTCACCAGAGGTTTTCACCAATATTGAAGTAATCTGCCAAGAGCTGGAATTCAGATTTTTCCCCCCTACATTCAAGGCCACAGGGAGCTGAGAAATCGGTTTGCAGTAAGTAAAAAAGATAGAAGAAAGAACAAATGAAGAACAAACAAATTACAGACTAGTTAATTGCCCCGAAATAGAAGAAGTTTTGATAAATACTGTGGAAAGAAAAGGTATAAGGCACAGTGTTCGTGTTCTGCGAGATAAGGTATAGAAAAGACATTCATAGATGTGACCAGGCAAGACAGGAATCCTGAATGAAGGGTGCAGACAGTAGGTGTATGGGTTTTGACAGGCATAAGGAGGCCACTTTTGGCTCAGATCACAGGGAAGGAGATGGTTCTTGAAGAAATGGGCTGGTTTTCCATCAGTGGAATTGGTGGAAAGGTATTATTGGTGAAATGAGTAGAATAATCAGGTATCTGAAGCAAGGAAAATAACAAGCATTTAAGTAAAATGGTGACCGGATGTTTCTATTGGAAGGAGTGATACATAATACTAGAGGCAATTGGGCAGCGTCTGAAGGCCCGTCTGCAGTTTTGTATGAGCCCATAAGCAACAGGGAATGTTGACATTGCCGAGCAGAAGTGACACAGTCAAATTTTTAGGAAAGTTCTGTGCTTCATCCTGTAGTCTTTCTTCTTTCCGCTCATGCTGGTCAGGCTGCTCAGGTACCTCTCATTTTCTGGAGTACACACAGATGTCCTCTGTCTTGCAGCCTGTAAAAGTCTGTCTGGAATACTCTGAAATACTCTTGGCATCCTGGTCCATGGCCCACCCTGTCTCTCCTTTACTTTCTGCCACAACAAACCCTGGTTCACTCAACTTGCAGCCTCTTCTCGTGCTGGCTTACCCCTCCCCCACCCCAAGGGACTCTGACCTTGAAGGCAGAGGTGGGTATCAGGCATGATAGGTGCTATAAGCGAGGTCCACACAGTAACGCCAACCAGGGACGGAGTGAACAGCTCTGCCGGGAAGGCTCAGGCGGGTGCTCACCAGGAGGCTGAGCTGAGCCCTGAAAGGTGATCAGGAATCAGTCTGCAGCACATGCCCAGGCATGGAATGGTCAAACACTACGGTGGTTTCTGGGACAAGTGACCGGTTTAATGCGGCCAGAATGTGGGGCACGGTTTTATATTTCTCTGGCATGTTTTGTTTATTTATTTATTTGTATCATATGGACTTGCAGATTCGTAGTTTATTCTGTGGTGGATTTATTTTTCAGTACTGCATAGCAAATCATTCCAAAACTTAGTTGTTTAAAACAACGATCATTTACTGTGTCTTACCTATTCTGCAGGTCATGAATTCAGAGCAGTTAGCCTGGATGGTTCTGGTTCAGGTTTCTGCCACTGGGTGCCCACTAGCCATGATTCTTTCAACATCAACTGGGGCACCGCTTCCAAGGTGGCTCATTCACATAGCTGGCAATGGGTGCTGTTTGTGGGTGGGAGGCTTCTCTCCACAGGGCTGTTTGTCCTCACAGCATGAGCTGGGGATTCCCCAGAACTACCCCCCTACATGTTGAAAAAATTTTTAATGTTTATTTATTTTTGAGAGAGAGAGACGGGCAGAGAGAGATGGAGACACAGAATCCAAGCAGGCTCCAGGCTCTGAGCTGTCAGCACAGAGCCCGATGTGGGGCTCGAACCCACAAACTGCGAGATCGTGACCTGAGCCAAAGTCGGACATTCAACCGACTGAGCCACCCAGGTGCCCCTAGTTGTTCTTGTTGTTGCTGCTGTTGTTTTTAAGTTAATTTATTTTCAGAGAGAGAGCATACATGCAAGCAGGGGAGGGGCAGAGAGAGAGAGGGAGAGAGAGAATCCCAAGAAGTTTCCGCTCTCTGTGTGCAGAGCCTGACTTTGGGCTCAATCTCCTGGCTGTGAGATCATGACCTGAGCCTAAACCAAGAGTTGGACGCTCAACCGACTGAAACCCCAGGTGCCCTGAGACGAGCAAGTTTGGTTCATGTTGAGCTGCTGTTATAATCAAGGGAGACTGAAAATACATAAATAACTGTAAGATATGACAGGTGGCGTTACAGGCAATGAAGAAAAATAAAACAGCATAAGGCAGAAAGAGTAAATGTTTAAGTCAAAGATGTTTAAATCTTGGAAAACCCCTAAATTTGACTTGGCTATCATGTTAATTATTGTTTTGGGAAAAAACTCATTCCCTTTATCCGGCCTCCAATTACCACTTCCCCCATTTTGTTACTTTGTTTATTCTGTGCTGGATTGTTATCCTCACGGGCTCGTGCTTCTATTTCTGTAGCTTCCAGCCATTAACTTCGATAGTGCCCAAAATAGCATGACGAAGTCTGAGCCTGCCATCAAGGTGGGTGGACACAGAACCCGAGGTCAGTGGCATGAGTCCACAGAAGCTGTTGAACTTGAAAATTTTAGGTAAGAATCCAGTATCTCCCCTGCCTTCAACAACCTATTCTAATTAGCCCAAAACTTTGTTTGTTTGTCACGGGAGCTAAAATTTACAAGTGTTTCAGAATTTACCATGGGGATTCTTAATAATTTCAGTGTTTAAACCATTCCCAGAAATAGTGTGTAAATAACAGCTTAGTGGCTTTAGGTGGAACCGACAGAGTTTCAGGACACCTTGCTGAGACACCTCTGCCATTTGTTCTATGAGGAAATGGTTCCAAGTTGTTGGCCTGGCTCAGCTGATTCCAGGCTTTGTCTTCAGCGTTTGGTCTGTCCATACATTGCCAGCAATGAGGAGGCATAAAAGAAGCCGTTGCTCTGAACAGATATGGTGGCTCAGGACTGTGGTTGTCAAAGCAACTGAGGTTTTCAGTTGAAGGGATTACACCTCACCTTTAACATTGAAACTGGCAACCCACATTCATCTGTCCTGTCACCATTTAGACCTGCCAGAAGTTGCACATTCTTGTGGGCCACTCGCCTTCCAGGAGCTGGGTCTCTCGGCTTTACAATGTGCTGAGGTCATCTGGCACTAAGTGCTGTGTAAATAATGAATGGTATGAAATATCAACATGAATATTCTAGAATGATCATTTATTTATTTGACCTAGATTTCTTCTCCCTGTCATTTTATGGCAATGAATTTAATAGTCTACAAAAGGCATACAACAGTAAATGGTTTATATTTAGTGAGGAACACTAAATTCTTTAAAAATGCTTACATATTCAGTCTACTGGTATCCATGTACTAAGAATGCCCTCGCCTGGCTAGGGTAGGGACACGCTGTCCAATGACCAGTGAAAGACTGCAAAGGAAGAACAGTACAAATGACAACATAAGGCTATAGAACTTGCCTTTGAGGTGATGTGTTCATGTAATTCCAGATTATTGGCTTAGATCTTAAAATTGGTCTATTTTAATATGCACAAAAATAACATATATTTGTAGCAGTGCCACCATTTTGTGCATTATCTCTTATCCTCTCCCAGTTTTAAAGTGGAATTTATAATTTAAAGTAGTATTTATAACCTCTTTAATGGGTTGTAATATCAGAAAAAAGAAGCCGAAAATGGGATACCTCCAGGCTTTGTTAAACACACATACACACACACACACACACACACACACACACACACACACACACCATATGCAAACAATCAACAACCACAGAAACTTGTTTACAGCCTAATGCGGTGTCTAGATAATATGCACCAATCATTCTTTCTCTTTGCATACCCTTTTCCTCCTTCTGAACAAGTTTAGCTATTAAGTGTTTATAGGGAATCCTTTAGTTAAATGGTAAAATGAAATATATATGCTTGATTATAATCTTTATTATTAGCTTTATAATTTAATCCTTTTTTAACAGTGGACATGTGCCTTTAATAATGTGTTAAATCCTGAGAATCCTTCAATATTTGCATGAATAGAGATGATCTTTGCCTGCATTGCTAACTTTGAGACAGGCTAAATAATTTTTATTACAAAATGCTTTTCTGTTTGTTTAATCTCAGTATAAACTACAAGAATGAGAGAAACTTCAGTAAACATCCGCAGCATAAACTGTTTCAGGAGATCTTTACAGCCTTGGTGAAAAATAGACTCATATGCAGGTAAGACTGTCGCAGAAAAGACCAACAATTTACACATGAATGGCATATCTTATATATCTTATTTCTAGCATATGGTTTGAAGCAGTTTATGAGATTGGATACAACATCCTTAAAGGATAAAACAGAGCAAATATCATTTAGAAGGAGGCAAATGAATAGGCATTGCAAGTGATCTCATTAAAATCACTCTGATTAAATACTGAATTTTGCCAAATTTTGTGACAGATGAGGTAAAATGGGAAAACACCCATGTTACACTGTTTTTCTTATTTTTCTTACTATGAATTTGGATACTCAGGAGTTTATTGCCAGGGTCCTTATGAAACAGACACTGCGTAACCCCCTGGCCAACATCCTCATGGTACACTTTTTCAGTTGATACAAGGACTGATTAAATGGGCTGCCCCAGCTTTGACCTTGGGGAAAGGATGAATGTGTACCCCCCAGTACAGCCCAATGATGATGTTTCTTCTCGGGACCAAGTTAAATGTTCCCTCTATTGATCTTCATTGCACTTAACACAAGTGCAGTGTTGGAACTATGGGGAAGGGTTAGCAAGACCTCTTTCTGTCTCACAAACATCAGGCGTCTTCAGTGAGCCATTGACTAGTGCTGGATTGTAGTCAGGACTGAATTTTCTATTCATTCTGGGCTGCTTGAAGCGAGAGCTGGTTATGCTGCTGCTAGTTATGAAGGTGGCTCCCAGCATTGTTACATGGATAGGACCTTGCCTTCTACTCTTCCCTGGAGGCCCAGGCTCTCTCCTGACAAGCAGCGGCTGAAAGGATGCCTATAAAGAACCGTGAATCTTCTGCATCGCTTTGTGACTCGATTGAGATATCTGAATTCTGCCCCAGTGAGATGGGAAAAAATTACTCCTGTTGGAAAATAGGAGAAATATTAAGAATTTAATGTCTTGAGCAAGATAAGACCTTGACTTGGTCCAGTGCAATAGCTGACTTTAAATAGAACAGTATCCCGGTGGGTCCTCCATGATGAATCAGCTACAAAACATGCCTAAGTGGCAGCCTAACAATTTGATCTTTAGAAGGGGCTTATTTGGTATTAAATACTCAAGGGTTGGACAGTGGCTGCCAAATACATTTGTTTAGTTTAAAGCAATCCAGGATTGGGACTGCATCTATTATGTCTTTGTACCTGATTTAAGCAGAGGATTATAGGACGGGTTCAGATGATACAAAAAGCCTAAAATCTTTATCGTGGCTATGGAATCGGGTCCCTGCTCAGTTCTTGACAGTATACTCAGATTGTTGAAAGATTAATGAACACTACAAAGGCCCTGAAATTGCCCTGAACTGTTTTCTCCCTGAGCTCGAACAGAGTACAACGATGGTTAGTAGCAGAATAATTATGCCTGAAATGGTATTAGGAAATGACGTTCTTTAATTCATTGTGAAGACGGCTATCATGGACTGTTCAACGGATGTCTCATAGACCATTTATTGGGTCAGTACTTTGAGGAAGGAAGAATACTTGCAGAATTAAAGATGTGAGACATGTCACTGTGTCCCCACTCCGAGGGCACTAGATGCAGAAATTGTTAGGGAAACTAATTGGGCAAGGGTTGGCATCCAACAGTTGAAAAGATCTTAACAATTCTGAAGTTAAGAGATCTCTTGTCAGGACCTTTTCAAATTCTTAGTGATTAATGAGGCGTCTTAGATTGGATGGAATTACTGGCTTGCAACATGAGTAGTCCCTGGAAATCTTCAAACTAGGAAGAGATGATTATAGATCTCTTTGCCTTCATAGTACGAGAAGGAATTTAGGAATGTTGAACATCAAGGGCATCCTTTTATGTCATCCTTTGGCTGCTGATGGATTGTTACGTCCAGTTCTATTCTAAAAGCAAGGTTGGGTCAAAGATGGCTTAAGTGTAAAGGTCTTCCATTGTTCCTCACCCCATATGACCTTGCTAAGATAGTCAGAATTACCTCCCCCCCCCCCCTCTAAATTTAGACTTACAGAAGAATTACATCTCAGGGACTTTTCTGGTATAGCTTCCTATCCTATTTCTTTGCCAACATCAGATTTAATGTTGGCTGGAAAGCTTGGATTCAATGCATTTGAATACATTTGTATATCTACTGTGTGCAAGGAAGAGAGGGAATAAGCATTGGGGAAGGAAGAGAGGCTGAAAATACAAAGATGAATAAAACACATGATCCCTTTCTTCTAGGGACTCAGCATCTACTCTGGTCAGCAAAACAATTATCCACTATCCCAATACAAGGGAAAATATGGTGGATATAAACTATTTATATTATTACAACTAAAGACTGGGGGAGATTGAGGGGTGTGGACTTTGGTCTTTGGTCCAATTCAGGCTGCAGACAAGATTGGACACATTCAGGATGTTATGCCATTCAATTTTACCCTGAGGATATAGCTGATTGGAATTTTGTGTCACGTGTGGACTGTGAGCCCTTCCACGTCTTCTGTCAATTTATGCCCCAGTGATGCTGTTCTTATTGTTGTTCTATTTCATTCTTCCCCACTGCAGTCTTCCTCTAAACCATACTTCTAGATACTTCCTTTCTGGGTGCATTTCCCAAGATTGGCCTATGATTACTCCCTTGTTCTCAGAAGTGAAGATTGCGAGGCGGCATCTGAAATGAGATGGGAGTTGTTAATCCAGGGTCAGATAAGGTAACACAGTAAGCACTGCAGACACCTCGTGGTACATCTCAGAGGGCAAGTGAAAGAAGCATCCCTGAAGCTGAGGTTACTCCTGGTTACACATGGTCACAAATCTTGACTCATGGCAGAGTACAAAAGCAAATTTTGATCTTCCAACTTTTCATTCAGCCATAATGTCATCTATTGGAGAGTCTAGTTAGAAAATAAATCCACCCCCTTTCCATTTCACCTGCCTGTCCAGGAAAGTACAAAGGGTGCTGGGTATCCAAGACCAGGTTGTTATGAGGTTGCATAGGAAAGAAAAAGTTGTCACAACATTGGCATATCCTCTAATTAACTACTTATAAAATTGACCTCTACTCAAGGATCTCTTCTGTGTATCTGTTCCTCTGAGCTCCCTCTTTGTTGGTCCATTCCTTGCTGATTGCCTGATGATGTGCAGATCCTGTAATACAGTGCAAATATAACATAGTTTTTCTTGTGAAATGAACTTGCAAATGTGGCTAAAGATGTAGAATATCCTGACGATACTAAAAAAATAATTATAGTGCCAAGCTGTTGGAATCTGGCTAATGAGGCGCCAGCATAATTAGACCACTGACAAATTGAAGAAGGGGTATTAACGAGGACAATGACAAGGTGGGACTTCAAAAAAGTGCATTTGGACCACAAAGGTTAGGAGAGGCCTTTAGGAAAAATTGATGACTCTTTCTAATATATTTGCAAAAATGAACCTCTTTATGCTGCCGAAGTCAAAAGTGAATTCAAGGATGTTGGATCATGTTATGTGATTGGTCAGAGAAAGTGTGCCCCAAAATGTCAGCAGAATCCATTTTTGCTTTGTTCTAGTTATTAGGGCAGAGTTGCGGTTATAACTTAAATTTTGTGAAATGTAAAATAAAATATATCTTAGTTTATTTTTTAAGATAAGATTTTCCTTGAAACTTGCTCCCTGCTATTTAATATGTTTGGTGTTATTTTAAAGTGGGTTCACTTAGCTGGTCTCTTCCTGGTATGATTATTCTACAATTGTCAGAATATTGCAACTTTTGAGGAAGTAAGTATATATACCAGGTTCTGCCATTTCAGTTAAAAGAGAACCACCTGATCCATTTAGCATGACTTTTTTGCTCCAAAAATGCAATCACTTTTCTAATAAGAACAAGTTGGTGTCCTTATTATTTTACATCCCGTTTTCTGAAATATCTACTGTAAATGTGGCATATTTTGGAAATAGATTGCAAAAATCAATCACTTGGATATCCACCAGGTATGAAATTAAAATGTTCTAGCCTTTCCAGGAAAGCACTGCTTGTTCTTGGGCCACATGCAACCACTGGAACAAATTTTAACGTGGCCAAACCAATAAATGACAGCTTCCCATTAGTACATGACCTTCTGAGAGCCAGGCAGTGACTTCCAGATACAGTCTAGAGACCACATTTCCATGGCTAAAATCAGCCAATCCCCAAACACTTGGAGAGCTTTGCTCTGACAGACTGTGCCTTATAAGTTGTATATAATTACTCTCAATTCATCTTTTCTTTTACCTAGTGATTAGTGGACTTTTTCTTCTTTGGAGATCTTGAAGCTAACATGCCTAAAACAGGACTTTTGATTTTTCTTGCTCAACTTGCCCTCCCTCAGCTTTATTCTTCCCCACCTATTGCCTGGTCCAAACTGCCATCATCTCTTACTTGGACAATTGCAGTAAGTTTACTTGGTTCCCTGCTTTGATCCCCGATTCCCTATACTGTTCTCAATACTGCCACCTAAAGGATCCTTTCAAAAATCTGTTGGATCATATTAGTTCTCTGCTTGGAGCCTTTTAGTGGCTTTCCAGAATAAAAATTCCAAAGTCCCTATTCTTATTCTCCAAAGACCTACAGATCTGGCTCCTGCCATCTCTCCGACTTCAGCTCCTAATACCTTGTCTTGGCTCACTTTGCTTCAGCCCGACGGACTTCCTTACTATTGCTTGCACAAACAATCACACTCCTGCTCAGGGACTATATACTTAACTCTTCTGCTGTTCTGACCTAGACTCACTCCTCACTTCACTTGGATGCTAATCTGCCCAGAGAACCCTTCTCTGACTTCCCTAAAATAATATCCCCTGGACTGTCTAAACCCTTAAACTTTCTTGTCCTCCATTATACACCACCTCGTATAAATTTTTATTTTGTTTGTTTTTATTATTGCTCTTCTCCCTTTAGAAGGTCAGCTCCATGAACACAAGTCCACGGTTTTGTCCTTTGCCTTACCCTGGGCATGTAACCATGCCTGGCTACCAGTAGGTGATGAGTAAATATTTGAAACCATTCTACCTCTGAAACTTCCATCAACTGTGTAGAAGAAACACATATAGGCAGTCCCTTCTGCTCAATATCTCTCTGACTTTAGGGACTAGCATAACCCATTGGATGGACTTCCGGTTGGGCGCATATTTGGGGCTAAATTTAGTGGGAAACACAAAGGAAGAAGAAAGACCCGCTATGAATACTGGAATAAGCCGGTAAAGATGCCTTGAATATTCATTTGTAGTTAATTTCTTCACGCATACTTTTTTTTTCTTCTAAGTCTTACCACGGCTATTTGGATGTGAATTTTACTTTTCTAACATCTCTCCCCCTCCAAAAAGAATACAGGGCTCTGTTGTATGAATGCGAGATAATGTTTATTTTGAAACAGGCTTGATTGAATTTCTCCACTCTTAAATTTTGAGTCGGAGGTGGAAGTGTTGTTGTTGTTGTTGTTTTGTGTATTAATGGAAGGGACGGTTTAAATGACATGTCACCATGAAGATGCCGCTTATTCTGAGTGAGAAAGAGAGCGAAGCGTGGTACGAATGAGGACTAGGGTGAACCTCTGGCTTGTGCATCCGTCCCTGGGTTCAGCTGACCTCAGACCATTTGGCTGTCCTGTGTGGTATTTACCTTCCAACACCGCAGCTTCGTGACTGCTTTTTACGTGGAGCTCTCACATCACATACGGGTTTCTTCCACCGTGCAAGACGGTGAAGGCCCTGCGACCACATTTCAGTTGCTGTGTTGCCCGTGCCACTTTTCCTACCCGTTTTGTACTGAAAGCGGAGCGTGATGCTGAAAGCGATGTGGCAGGTGGTCATGGGCAAAGGCCGTGGGAGCTGATCACGCTGTTCTGTATTAATAGTCCTGTGAAAGAAGTGGCAAAAGTTCAGTCACAAGAGGGGATAAATATTTGCCCGCTCATGAATCCGCTGCTGTGCGGCGGCTATATTGGGACATACCCTCCAGGGAAACGCTGTCTTTGCAGACAGACAGCTTTTTCAGAGCTGCCCCAGAGGACCCCCGGCTGCTGTGCTGAACATTCCTGCTCCCACAGTGTACGTGTTGGAGAGTCACTGTCCCTGCAGTCACCCCTGCCTGTGGGACCTGGAGTGGTGCTGGGGCGGGGAGGGACCCAGGAGTCAGGCCCCAGCTCTGCTCTCCTGTGCAGCCTTGGGCCAGCCTCTGGGTTCCTCCGGGCTGCAGTTGCTGGCTCAATACAATGAGAGCACCCGTCTTTATGGCCGGCCGCTATTATTCTGTGTAATTCTCTGGTTGCACTAAGTCGTGTGTTTCCTAGTCCCCCACCTCTTGGCAAACAGAGATATATATCATCTTACAGAACACGCCATTCCTCTTGAATACCAGGGCTCCATCCCATGTGCTGCGTCCTTGTGGGGGGTTAGGGGCTGGGAGCCAAGGAAGGAACAACTGCTCCTTCAGAGGTCAGCGCTCAGAGAGCAGAAGCCAGAGGACTCAGACACCAGGAATTCTATTTACATTTATAACAGCAGAGGCCAGAATCACGTAGAAATATTAATAGCTTTGGGCTTTAGTCCCAAAATTGCAAAACAAAAAATGCCGTTTGCTTGGAACCGAACCTTTAACTCAGACTTTTCTGGAACTCTTCATTTATTTCTATTCCTTCAATAATAATAAGTTTAAAAAGCCTATCCTGGCATATTTTTTTTTCTTTTTTATAGGGGGGAGGAAATAGGGGAAAAAAAGCTTTTTGTATTTATTTTAATATGAAAAACGTTGCAAACGTCATGACTTTTCCTCATGAAGATTGTATATAGTTAACAGGAAAAATACCAGTGCACACATATTTATAGCTTGAATCACCTCTTGATATGTCTCATGGCTTTTCCTCTTAAATAATGAAAAGCAATCAGCCTTAAACCTCATTAGGTTTTTAGCAGCTGTTGCAACTTGATCATTATTTCTTTTAGGTCTTTGGGATGTCGGATCTCTGCACTCCAGTTCAGGCTCCGTGCTATCTTTAGCTGACCCCAGCACCTGAAGGGGAAAGTAGTCATGTGCCCTCTCCCTATTTATAAAGATTAGAGGTATTCTGTCTGAAATAAGAGTCTCAGAATAAGTGTCCCCATAGGTGATTGTTTTAAATTCAAAGCGCATTTCGAATTTGCAGTATTTTCCTCAACGCAGGGAAGTCGGGATGAACGATGGCACGGCCTTGGCTAACTGTGCCTGGCTGGCGGCACCGGCATGGGTTGAGTCCTGCCTTTATTCTCGGAAACTGAGCTTTGCCTCCGTAGCAAAGGTGTCGCTGTCATGGTGCCTGGGCGAGAGGAGGGCCAGGGTTTGATGGCGGGTGTGGTGGGCAGCTCCTGCCGGGAGCCCTGGTGATGGCGGGGAGAGCAGTTCTCAGCCAGTGATGCTTTTGGGATGTCTTGTTCAGCCTCTGTCTGTAGCCAGGCCTCTGTGGGGTGGGGTGGGGGGGTTGGGGGGTGCTCTAACCTATCAGGAGCTCTCAGACATCCCCGGGAATATAAGAACATGGGAAAAGCATATTTGCCAACTTCCTTCTGGAAGGAATAGTGAGGGGTTTGGGGTGGAGCGGAAGGGGGTAGGGTGGGGCGTGACACCTCCAGTGGCAGTGACCGTAGATGTTCGTCCTGCCTTTGAGGAGGGTCGGTCTCGTGCACTCACGTTTGAGATGTGCAGGTTTGGGAGCAGAGCTGAATTTCTCAGGACCGTGGAGGAGATGAAGCTGTATTCTACCACCAATGCTAAGGATTAATATGAGGCAGGCCAGGCAAGGGTTGGCTTGGGACCTCAGCTTAAGCAAATGTTCCACTTGACCGAGGGGCAGACCTTTAAAGTATCCTAACCTTGCTGGATGCATAAGTAACCCAGCTGTGGGGGTGGGAGAAGTTATGTGGCTTCTAGTCTGGAACAGCTTTCCTTATCTTCCTCAGTTTTTCTTGGCTAACTATGGAATAACAGACACTCTTTGTTTTAGTGTTTTGTTAACATTTGCACCAAGCACCACTGTCGGGCTAGCTTAGAGGACCGTGTGAGACAGTGTTGGCTGAGAGGGTGCCCGTGCTTGTCTTTGCCCTTCTCCTTCGTGCTCCCCACTCTCCATGGTCTCCCCTGAGATTACATCCTTAGCCATTCACCTGTACACCAACCTTCATCTCAGGGTCTGCTTCTGGGGAAACTGATCCAAGGAAATGCTTTTTCACGGTGTTCCCCAAACTGCCCACCAAAGTGCCCTGGAGGCTACAGAGCACCCCCAGGGTGTCATGGAGTGTTTGAAATTTTCAAGGAGAAGAACGCTATGCAATATCTGTCAGATACAGTGCCAACTGCTCAAGGTGCTGTATGGTTTCCATATTAAGATTGGGCCACCTTCCTTTCGATGATGGCGTATGTTTCTGAAGCTGGGTTTTCCATGGTTGTTACGATAAAAAGCAAGTACGAGGTGAAAAGCAGGTGGAAGAGGAGAAGGTGGTGGTATCCAATCTGATCACAAGGCTTGAGAATTTGTTTAGTGTTTACAGGAGCACACACATGATTAGTAAGTAAATGTGCTTAAGAATGAAATAAAAGTATTTTTCTTAAGATGTATGCGTATAATTTTTTCAAATGGATCCTAGGTTATTAGGGCATAAGTTCTTGTTAAGTCAAATTTAATTATTGGAACTTTTAGCTATTTCTTTTGGTCAGGCGCTGCCCCTCAGTCAGCAAGGGCAGTACGAACCAAATGATGATGGCAGTTTTTATGCATTTCACGCTAACATGGATTAAGTGTTCAGGTACCAAATAATAGTCCTTGTTGTAGATTATGCTCGAAATAAACTAATGCTATTCCTTTGTGTGTCCCTTATTGTCCTGCACTGTTTTGTGTTGTTCATGAACTGTCACACTGGCCTCTTCAACACGGGCAAACATGCTTTCTCTTGTTTTCTTCTTTCAGAGAGTGGGTTAATCGAGCCCCATCTATTCACTTTCTGAGAGTATTAATCTGTCTGAGACTACTAATGAGGGATCCATGTTATCAGGTTGGTTGGAAAAAATAAAGGTAGTTTTTACTTGTTATGAAGATGAAGTAAAGATCTGGGATCGTGTTAGCTTTTTTTTTTTTTTTTTTTTCCTGTCTCACAACTCAATAGCTTTCAAATTTAGGAGGTATCTCAACTGCTATTTAAAAAGATATGAGAAACAATTTAATAGGGACAAACAAATCTGTATGTTTCTGCTGTATTAACTATGGTATTAAGTGGATGGGACTTCTGGCGTATGTTTAAACCATTGGCAGTTCAGGCCACACCTTTGAGTGTGTTCAAGGCTAAGCAGCTCCCTTGGTCAAAGTCAGCAGTGACAAGTGGGGGCCTTCTCAGGGAGTTCCCGAGGCAGCCCGTGGGAAAGGCAGAGGCTGCGGTTTTAGCAGCTGCTCCAGAGTCCGGGCCCTTGCCCACACCTAAGTTGGAGGTGAGCACGGGACCTGCCGCTGGTCTCCGATGGGGGTTGCGAGGCCGAGAAACTTTCCCCCCTCTCACTAGTTACTGGAGTGTGCTGCTGTCTCTAGTTTAGTGTTTCTTGAATTTTAACGTGCACAGGAATCCACTGGGAATCTTGTAAACACCGATTCTGATTCAGCAGGTACACACTGAGGCCCAAGTCTCTGCGTCTCTGTGAAGCTTCCAGAAGACGCCAATGCCACTGGTCCATGGCCCACACGTTGCACAGCAAGGACTTAGTGCTTTAGCAGTGAGGCTCTAAAAAACAAGCTTCCCTAACATTTCACCCAGACCTTCAAAATTATTTCTTCTAGTATCGGCTGGTAGACAGCTGCTTCCATAAAGCAGCAGTTCTCAAACATCTGTGTGTCAGAAACACATGGATGACCTACAGATCGCTAGGGGCCATCCCCACAGCTGGTCGTTCAGTAGGTTTGGGGAGGGCTGGAAAATCTGCTCTTCTAGTAAGTTCCCAGGTGAAGCTGATGCTTCTTGTCAGGGGACCACAGTTTGAGAACCACTGTTCCAAAGCCTCAAGATCGCTTATTTAGTCATTGTTACTGCTTGCCAATGTTAAATATTTAGAACGTACCTATTCTAAATACGTGCTTCGGTGTTTTCACAGATTTTTTTCCCCCCTAAGAAGCATCTCCTTTTACACCCTGTCCTGATGAGCTACTAGGAAGCTCAGACCACTCCAAAGATCTTTTACTTTGGACTTGGTTTTACTGATGAATTGTTTGCGTCGGAATGCGTTTCTCTTCATTACCCCAATAACCATCTTTTCCAACCTTGGCACTTAAAAAAAGCGTTTCGTACTAGTCAGCTACAGAGCCCGCTCTGATTTGAGTCTCCTAGGATTCATGGTGGTGCCACCTGTTTCCTTTAGACGAATCACCACTTCTTCGTTCTGTATTCTAAGCTGGCCTTGTGCTATTATAGTTTAGTGAGCCCTTTGACTGTGTGACTCAGGGCATTGTCCAAATGGCTTTCTGTCCTGGTTGCTCAGAGTTTTTTTGGGAAGACAGCATCCTTTTTTTTTCCCATGACCAGCCGTACAGAACTATGCATTCCATGTATTTCTGAAGGGCCGTTTGCAATTCTGTGTGCAGTGTATGTAATAACAGTGGACCACGTGTTCCATTTTGCCCGGGTCAGTCCCAGTATGTGTTCCTTGTTCCCACTTAATTATTAATAACATCTCCTTTCACTCTCATGAAGGTAGGTTTTTAGCAGGGGCTCTAATTTTCTGACTTATAGAAGTTAGCAAAGTATTTGCCTCAGAGATTTTCTGTTTGTTTAGAAAATTGATGACCGTTGTGTCCTACTCTGCTGATCTCCATCAAAGTATTGCCTTTCTTAGTCTAGTTCTTGATGGATCGGGACAGGGTTGATTGCCCTGCTCTCTCCAGGAAAGAATTCAGTGACCTCATTGTTTATGGGATTTTGTGACTAAACACATATTGAAATGAAGTCCTTCCCCGATTTCTAGTCTTTCCATAGAAGGGTATTCTCTCTGAATATCTCCTCCTGGCACTCTTTCCACAAAGAAGAGCGTGTGCTCAGGCGGTTGTTGAACATCTTGAGTTGCCAAGAATTGTTGGCCGAAGTCACAAAGCTTTGCTGGGGTTTACTGTAATTTATGCCAGTTAATCTCAGCGAGGCTTCATCCTTGCTAGGCATTCCTTTCCTCGCTTGTTGAGTCTGTGCCGCAGGATCCACAGTGGCTGTTCCAAACCCTGTCCGCTTCTCATACTCCGATCCCCTCCTGACCCTGTCATCCTCACCAAATTACAGCATTGTCTGCTTTCTGGGAAAACCAAAGCCATTCCAGTGGGAACTCTCTTATTATCTCTTCTTTGTTGCTTGAAATATTAGGGTTACCTTGAAGCTTTATGTTCTTCTTGTCTCAGAAGAAATATCCCTCCTCCTTGCCAAGGCTTACCCATCTATCTATTCTCTTCATTTCTATGTCAGTGTCTCCCTTTCTATTTTCTATTATTGTAAAAATCTCCTCTCCTGGACCCAGATGTCCCTTCGAATCTTCACCTTCCCTTCATTACTACATTTCTTGAGAGGTCAGGCTATATCTCTTGAACCCACTTCCTCTCTGTCAGAACTGATGGGCTGTATTGCTTTCACACTGAATTCTTGTGAACAGGGTTCTCCCTGGAAGCCATG
This sequence comes from Panthera tigris, assembly GCF_018350195.1. Lineage (NCBI taxonomy): Eukaryota > Metazoa > Chordata > Mammalia > Carnivora > Felidae > Panthera > Panthera tigris. The sequence goes on along the minus strand of NC_056668.1, from coordinate 142,244,135 downwards.
TTTCAGTCAGCATCCGTTGATCCAGAGGTTGCAAACTGGTAGCTCAGAGATTGGATCTTGCCTGCCAGAGACTTCAGTATTTGCTTAACGGAGACTCCAGCAAGAAAAAAACTGGAAGGAATGAAAGAGAAGCCATTTTGAAAATATGGAGTGCTTAGGGTTGTTCGCAATTAAAGGGAGACACGTGGTCTGAGGTTTCAAGTATGTTAGGAATCCCAAGCAGGATACAGAGAAATGGCCACCTGGACTTTACTGTGAAGCCGTAGTACATTGCTTACCGAGGATGAAGTGAAAATCTTAAAAGCTCCTAAGTACAATTATCTTAGCAACCACAGTAAAAAGATGGGCAGGCTGAGTGACCTTATCCCAGCACCTGCATTTCTCAACTCCCTTAGCAGCCCACAGGCTTCACCGCATTTTCCGTTTGTCTCCACCGCTCCCAGGAGGCCATAGCTCTTCCTTAGCACTTTGTGTTTTTCTGTATTACTGCTCTTTTTCTTGACCCTGCCTTCCTAAATGTTAACCTTCCCAAAGTTCTTTATTTTTTCAAGTTTATTTATTTTGAGAGAGAGAAAGAGAGAGCGAGCAGGGGAGGGGCAGAAAGAGAGGGAGAGAGATAATCCCAGGTAGGCTCTGTACTATCAGCAAAGAGCCCAACAACGCGGGGCTTGATCCCACGAACTGCGAGATGGTGACCTGAGCCAAAACCAAGAGCCGGAGGCTTAACTGACTGAGCAACCCAGGCGCCCCATCCAAAGTTCTTTTCTTTCATCATCTTCTCCCCTATCTCCCATGCTCTTGGCTTCAACTATCGTTGTTGGCATTGTTGTTTTTTTGCTTACATGTACATACCTCCAGTCTCCAACTTTTCTCTTCATGTAAGTCACAAATTTCCAGGAGTATTTTGGACGGCCATATGGATGACACAATAGTGTAATTGTTCTCAAAGTGCGATTTGGGGACGGCTTATGGATCTCTGAAACCCTTTCAGGGATTCTACCAGGCCAAAAATATCTTAAAAATAATGCCACGGTGTTGTTTGACTTTTCACACTCACTGTCTTACATATATGAGTGGCGTTCTCCAGAGGCTCTGGGATGCGTGAAAATGTCACAGCTCTGATGGCCGATGGAACGTGTGCTTGTCTACTCCTCCTGTGTTTTAAAATGTTCGCACTTTTAACTTGTAATATGATAAGTAGATATACCCCACATAAACAGAACTCTTTGAGGTTCTCAGTAACTTCTAAGAGTGTGAAGGAACACAGAGACCAAAGAGTTTGAGAAGCACTGTGGTGGTGCATTCCACTCAGTAACTTTAAAATGGAGCTCTTTGATCCTTCCTCTCACCTTGAACCTTCAGAAGCAACTCTTAATCCTTTTAATGGTGCTACCTTGCTTCCAGACTCCAAGGTAGGAAACTTTAAAACATCTCTTATATTTTCTTCTTACTTATCCCCTACAAATAAAACCTACCAAGGTTTTCAAGAGTACTGCTATTCCATCTGGAAAGATAAGATGCCAGCACATAGAGGGGCCGAAAATCAAGACCCAGAAATGAGCAGTGTGGAACCACTGTTGAGTTTAAGCAGAGGAGTAAAGTGATCACATTTGTGATTCACTGTTAAGGGCTCACTGCAGTGTGCTCGACATTGATTTGGTTGCTGATTAGGTGTAGGATGAGAGCCTCCAACGTCACTGACATTTTCGGCCATTGCAAAAATAGTGGTGCATAACAACATCTATTTTGGTGTTGCACTGTGCTCCCTTTTTAAAGAACATACTCTTTATCTGTATTATATTATTGTATCACTTTTTTTAAAAAAGGAAAACCTCAGGGAATAGAACATGGACATTTGTTCACATACTGCACATTGGACTGCAGGTCAGATTGACTTGGGGACTTTCTCCAGGTCATTGGGTTCAGAAGTACAGAAGCCAGTCTTGTGACTCTGTGGCTTGTGAGCAGGGAGAAAATGCTGAGATCTGACAGGGCACTCGGGAGGTGTTGCTGTCATCCAAGTGTGCGGTCATATTTGCTTCTCCGGTTAGTAGTCAGAACTGTTAAGCCCAGGTATGCGCATGCGTAACTTGTGGTACTGGTTTGCTGCAGCTGACGCTCTCAGGTTAGAGCAATCCCATTGGTATGACCAAATGAAATGTAGGGAGGACCCTGATTCTGTGAGCCATCTCCTAGCCTTGCTCCAGTCTCCATAGGAGCATGGGGGGCCGAAGCGGGGAGTGTTTATTTTGTAAATGAAGGGCAAATTCTTGAGTATGTAACAACAACATTCCCAGAGAGTGACAGACCCTCTCTCTCTTTCCTATACGTCATAACAGTGCTTCTCCAATGGTGATCCACGGGAGTTAATACATATTCAGTGAAAAGAAGTGTGCTTCAATTAATGATGTTTGGGAAAAACTGCACTCAGTTCTCCCATTGGAGGCTTATAATGCATGGCGGGATGTTCAAAGCTCTGAGGGGCCCTATGATAAAACCAATTGTCAAACTCTGTTTAAAGTATTATTTTACAAGCTGATTTGAATTTGGCCATGAAATTATTACTATTTTTTAAATAGAATGTCTAATGCTACCCACTGCACAGAATAAAAGGGTTATTCCCAGAACAGAGTTTGGGACTTAGTCCCAAATTGTTAATACTAATTATTGGATTGATATGTTACTTGTCAAGGTAAAAACTTAAAAACGACCATGACCATGACCAATCATTTAAACATTATTCTCTCCCGTGGTGTCTTCTCACTTCCAAGCCTCGAATTTAAATCTCCTTCAAGTCAACAACTCCCAGATTTCAATCTTTTGCTCTCACGCCATTTTCCATGGTCTTTTATACTTTTCTCAAGTGAATATCCCAGCAGTAGCTCAGTATGTCCCAAATCGAGTCTTCTCTGACCTAGACTAGACTCTTCCCGTCTCCTTCCTTATGTCTGTTAGTATCTGCCACCCCTTAGTCCCCAGGCTCAAATAGGTGCTGTCTTCTACTTTGTTACCTTTCTTCTAGCATGTCTTCGTGTTTACTTGATCACACGACTTCACAGACTATCTCTGCCTCTCCATTCTCCTTCCCACTGTCACCGCCAACCAACTGGGCTTCTAGGTGGCATTCTTTCCCTTTCTGGTTCATTCAAAAACCAGAAGGAAGTCCCCACAGCTGATTTCTTTCTTTCTCTCTTTCTTTCTTTCTTTCTTTCTTTCTTTCTTTCTTTCTTTCTTTCTTTCTTTCTTTCTTTCTTTTCTTTTTTTTCGTCAGAGAGCATGAGCTGGGGAGGGGCACAGAGAGAAGGGGACAGAGGATCTGTAGCGGGCTCTGTGCTGACAGGCTGACAGCAGCAGGTCCGATGCGGGGCTCAAACTCATGAACCATGAGATCATGACTTGAGCCGAAGTTGGACGCTCAACCAACTGAGCCACCCAGGTGCCCCCTCACAGCTGATTCTAATCATCCCTTGTTCACACATTTTCGTCAGATGTCATGGCCCTCATGACAGAGGTCACATTCAGGCTCACATCTAAGCCCTCCCACAGTTTGATCCCACCTGGCTTTCCTGACATTATTCCGTGATTCCTTCATGGAATCACGGAAGTGCTTCTCCTGATGTTCTTTCTGCACAACTTCCATGCGCCTTTGGACCTACTGTCCAAATCTCCCTGGTTTTCCCCAATTTCTTCTCAGCAACTCTATCCATCCTTCTATGCCCTTTCAGGGGCTACCATCCTTGAGACATTTTCCTTAGTCCTCCCGGCAGGATATTATGTGTTCCTCCTGGAGCATCATAGCACTTCATGTATAAGTGTTTTATAACGCTTTCCAAATTCTGTCTTGAGTGCCCGTTACTTGTATATCTAGCATATGCTTGCCTAAAGCTCAGTGCAGCAGGCCTCGGTCATCTTCACTGCATATTTGTGTCCCCTTCAGAGCCTAACACAGGGCTTTTATGTAATAAGAATCAAAAAAAATTGTTGAACAAACATAAGGAGTTTTATGTGTTATTTTTACATGTATAAAATATTCTGCCATAACTAGGAATAATGTGTACAATATTCTATTTTTTAATTGCAGCTCTTCTACAGTAAAAACAATGAAAATTCAAATTAGTAGGCAGTCACAGAACTACTTTTTTTTTTTTTTTTTTTTAGAGAAAGAGAAAGAGAGGGCACATGAGTGGGGGAGGGACAGAAGGGAGAAGGAGAGGGAGAATCTTAAGCAGGCTCGATGTTCAGTGTGGAGCCCAGTGTGGGGCTCGAATCGACAACCTTGGGATTATGACCTGAGCCAAAATCAAGAGGTGGTTGCTCAACCAGCTGAGCCACCCAGGCACCCCACAAAACTATTTTAAATTGAGTTATAAGTGTGGCTTCATAGTTAATTGAAACATGGGTATGTTTAGTGTTTCCAAATTCACTTCACATTGAATAAGGAAACCTTGACAAGGAGGCCTGAAGAATCTGAGCCTTTTGTTCAGCCTGTCCACTCAGTTGGCTTCATGGTGGAACTAGATTGTTCTTCCCCACACTTGAGCACTCATCACCATGCACGTCCAACAGAACTGGAATGATGGCTAATATTTGTATTTCAAACGACTTCCTTGTATGCATGTTAAGGAAAGAGATGCCAGTATAAATAGACAGGTTAGGGCCACTTGAAACACATTTGCCTGAAGATGAATGTCAATATGGATGATAGGAGAGCATTTGCTGTTAGTAGAGTTCCAAGCTGGCCCTTCTCACACCTGCAGCCTCACACCCCGGTCTCCCCCAATTACCACTTTTAGAATAGTTTCATGAAATGCCTTCTTACTGGGAATTGGATTTAAAGACCTGCATCAGGAGACACTTATGATGATTATGCTTACCTTTGTTTAGAGTCAGGGTTTAATAAGACCATTATCCTCTCCATTTTAAGGAGGAGTCCCATAGAGCAATGCTTGCCAACTTTTACTGTTTGTGGATTACCTGGGAATCTGTGGAGATTCAGAGTGTAATTCAGCAGGAGATTCTACACTCCTTACTAGCTCCTCTGTAAGGCTGATGCTGCTGTCTGTGGACCACACTAGGCAGAGGCCCACAGGAAGGTCCTGGGAACTTGGTGATGCTGGATTCCATTCCTATCCAGGCTGGTCACTTAGGCAAAGTGGCTTACCTTTCTGGGTCTTGGTTGTCCTAATCTGCAATGTGAGGAGGGTGAAGGGAACGATATCTAACAGCCCTTTCCAGCTGTAATATTTTATGATGACATGAGAGGAAATAGAAAGAATGAGGAGTCAGGCTGAAGGTCTTATTAAGAGTTTGTCTTAAATGTGGTGCAAATAGCAAACATTGAGTTTATGTTAGAATGTGGACCTTCAAAAAATAATTATGTCTCATGATTTAATCAAGAAATTGCATGTAAAATAACCTTGCCCTCCACCCTCATCTTTTGTGTATGTTCTGTTGTTTTGTTTTATTAGGAGATACTCCATAGCTTGGGCGGGATTGAAAACCTAGCGCAGGTAAGATTCCTTTGTGGTGGCTCGTCTTGCCTTTCCATTTCACGCCATGGCTCGGGGCGAGGATTACGTAGGTGTGTGACAGCAGATGGCTTTCCTACCTTAGGCTGCCGGCCAGGGGGAGGAGCAGGCAGGGTGGATAAGTGTGCGTATGGCAGGATACTCACAGAGCAGGAAGGGACCCATGACATTTTGTTCCAGGTGATTTTACCCAGCCTGCCGAAACAAGAAAGTTCTATAAAAGGTCACGTGTCTTTAATTAGTAATGAAAAGAAATAGGTGTTGGCTGGCAGGACCAAATCCTCAGCATTGCACATACCAGATGAGGGGAGAAAATATTGGTTATGAAGATGCTTATCATTTTTCCACAAAAAAAGAATTCTCGTGCTCACTGAAATATTTCCAAATACATGACAATGTGAGGAATGGTTTTAACTTCACTTAGTTTTCTGCTTTTGTAGCTACTGGGGGAAGGCGAACAGGTAACTGTATATGTTGAGCCAGTTAAATGTTTGGGTTTATTAGTATGATAAAACAAAATTTTCTAGGCAGGGCATTGGGTTGGAACAGCCCATTCTCCTAAAACCTATGGCATGTACAGAAAGAATGATTTTCATAATAAACCAATGGCCCTGCAAACTCATTCCATATTAATGGAAGATTAAATTTAATGGCAGTTTAATGCTAAACCTATCTTATTTTATTATATTTTCATTCCTGGGAAATTGCTACATCATGTCTAGTTTTTATTTTTAAGATTTGTCTTTTAATTGGCTGGGGGCTTACCTCATTTAATGGCATAGTCTTTCATAAAATCATATTCTAAAGGATCCTCTTATCCACCTTCATTTCCCTTGTAATATTAGAAATCTATGTGTGTTACTCTGAGCCTATTTCTTATTATAATCAATTATCTACAGTGAGGGATTATCAGACTACCCCCTACCCATTTTATTCTGATTATTGGTATATGGGGTATGACGGTTGTGTGTGTGTGTGTGTGTGTGTGTATATACATATACATATACATATACATATACATATACATATACATATACATATACATGCATATGTATGGTATTTGGAGGCAAATTACACCACGAACTTATTTAGTTACGAGTCATTTGAGGACTTTTGAGAGTTTACATAATCTTTCCATGGTCCCTCCCTGAAATTCAGGGCATGCAAGAGAAGGTGAAGAATCTAGAAACTCAAGCTACCTTTTGCCCTTAAGTGAACCTGGCCCAGGGACCCGAGTATTATTTGGTGTATCTGTTGTGCCATCTACAGCTCATTTTCAGAAGTACACATCTTGTCCTTCATCTGCTCTCTTGTTGGTTTGGTCCCTCCTGCAGTACATGGAGATCGTGGCCAATGAGTACCTCGGCTATGGGGAAGACCAGCACAGTGTGGACAAGCTGGTCAATATGACATGTAAGTGTTGTCGCAGGGACACAGCAACTTTCCCGATTTGCTAGAATGAGCAGGATGGTCTTTTCAGCAGGAAAAAGGGTACTTGGAATGCTCATGAGTCTACCCATCCACAGTCATGGTATTGAGAGTCCATGTCAATAGTTCTATTTAGTGGCAAAATATACCCAGAAGGAAAACTTCAGATCACAACTCTTACCTTGAAAAGCCCAGTTTCGGGTGGAAGATTTTCAGTGAGTACAGGCCTACATTAATGCAACAGAGACTTCCGTAATGGCAGATTTGGGTAAAAATATTTTTTGCTTTCTTTGATGTCCATTAAAATGTCATAGGCTATTCAGTTTTCAACTATAAAATTGGGTTAATACTAATAATACCTACCTCATAAAATTTAAAACATCGTGCACATAAAAAAAGAAAGAAAAAGACCCTGCTGTAATGATGATAATGTGAAATCGTTGGTCTGTGGGTGTGGCACTCAATCTTCTCTCTTTGGAAGGCCCCACCTTCCATCCTCTCCAGGTTTGACGATCTGTAGGCCCCCTGTTGTTGTTGGGTGCTGGCCCATTTTCTTTGTGTGAATGGTCTAATTTACAGTGTTTGTTTCCACGGCAGCACACTGATTCTCAGTTAAAGGGAGAAGAGAGTGTGTCACAAGCCCTCGGCACCAGGAAGTTTCTTTGAGAACAGCTGTTCTCTTCAGCTGGGGAACCTTGCTGTGGCCATCACCTTCACTGGCCTCCCCCCTCCTCTTTATACTTGAAATCTTTATAGGGGGGAATCTTTGAAGAGTAGGTTTCACTTTGAACTTTTAGAGGACCCTGTTGAGGACCTTAAGGGGAAGGAGATGTTTGCCTTTTTTGTTGTCTCCATATTTATTGTTATAATACTAAGATATAATAATTATTAGTTGAGCTTAAGAGGTAATTCTCAGAATTCAAAAGAAAAGAAACCAAAAAACTCTGTTCCTTCTCCCTCCATTGTTTCTTTTGTGTTATCTGTCTTCCCATTTGCCCTTCCTCTGCTTGCCCTTCCGGTAATTCAGACCTGAGTTTCTATGAATACTGCTGCCTTTAAGCACCGAATCCCTCTTTCAGCTATTTCCTTTCTTTATAGATATTTTTCAAAAACTTGCTGCTGTCAAAGACCAAAGAGAATGGGTCACCACAAGTGGAGCCCACAAGGTGAGCAGTCCCAGAAGGAGTGAACACTTCAGCTCCATATGTCAGTGGATTGCTGCTGAATTTGAGAGTCCCATGATCAAGTTTCTTATAATTATAGTTCACAAAATCTACCCTAGAATTGTACATCTCTGCCAACCCTTTTATATTCTTTATTAGTCTAAGGAGCATATATGGAAATAACAAACAGGTTTCCTAAACTCTTTTTTTTCTTTTTCCTATGCCACTTAAGAACAACCAAGTTCATTGTTTTATTTAAATGTTGCTTGAGAAACCCTGGCTATATATATATATAAACTTACCCTAGGTGTGTGTTAACAAGTGAACAAATAAAGCGTACGTACACATCTAAATACATTCCATATGGCACATGGGGTTATATTTGTTTGAACCGTATGAAATTGTCATGTCTATATGCCAATTTCATATGGTTCAACTTTATAATCAGATGGCATAGTATTACAGGCATCTGGATCGAATATGCATTTCAAGATAAATGAATGCAGGTTTAATCAAAACAGACTAAATTTATATTTCTAGTAAAACTGTTTAGGTGGGAGCTGCCTACAGCCAAGTTCTAATAATCTGTTGAGTTGTCATATCCCAGGAGGTTACTTCCTAGCATGTACCAGAGCAAGGTTGCCTAAAATGTGTTCACACATGCTGCCCATATTGTAGGAGATGATTCTGGGTGATATACAAGTCAACACTTTTCATTTTGATAGCCACATATATTTCACCGATACTATCACTGAGAATTTAAGGAACATTTTGAGTAGCATTATGGAGGATATGGCAAAAATTGTGGAAGTGATATGTCAGGGACTGAAGTTTGGGGACATTCTATTAGAAGGTAGAGAAAAAAGTGAGAGAAGAATAAGAGGAGGGGATGAGAGAAATGAAGATAATGATAGCTTCATAAAAACACGAATGAAATCATAAAGGGGAAAAATTGGCATAAAAGAAACCCAAATCTCCTCATCAGTTGTTGCACGGCTTACACCTCTGGCCTGCAGTGTGTTTGGGGGTGTAATTTTAGGGGACTCTGAGTTCTAAAAGTGTCTGGGGAAGGGGACCTCAGAAGAGGCAACTGATAATGTACAGACCTGCAGCTAAGTCATGTTACTGAGGATGATGCTTGGAAGCATCGATTCATGCTCTTTCAACATCAGTTAGAAATCTCAGAGGCAAATGGAGTGCTTGCTAATGTTGATATACCTTACTTAGTTTGGGGGGGGGAAGAGAGTTTTCAATATGTTGGTGAAAAATAGTTCTTCAGTTTGGAAAGAGGCTACCATAAAGCCTGGTTCAGAATGAGCTCCCGATGACTGGTTGCTACCAGTATTGTGGTTTCTGTTATTACTCTCTCTACTTCTCCTTGGGGAGAGATCAGAAGAGGCAGAGCAGACCTCCTGGGCACATGAAAATAGAGGGAAGAGTGAGATCTTTGGCCGTGTAGCTTGGTGGCTTTGGCTTCCTGCCCTGGGTAAGGAGTGGCTACAAGGAACTTGTCCTGAGTCTCAAAGCAGGAAGGGGCCCTACCCCCTGGAAGAGCTGGGTGTGGTGAATGTTTAATAAAACTCCTCTTGAGGTTAAGCTCAATGATCTTTGAAAGAAACATTATACCACCCAAGAAGCTTGTAGCACTTACGCAATGAAACTTTCTTTTACTTCATTTTTCAGACATTAGTAAATTTACTTGGTGCCCGAGATACTAATGTTTTGCTGGGTGCCCTTCTGGCTCTGGCTAGTTTAGCTGAAAGGTAAGTGTATTTTACTGTACTTTTCAGTTTCACTGCTGTAGCAGTTTAGGTGGGAGAGATGGAAAATAGATCAGTTTCTCTAGTTGCTTACCTACTTAGTTATAATTTGTGAAAAATAAGCATGGAATAGCATTAATATATAGAAGAGGATCCTGGATGAAAAAGTATCATTTTAAAATTTAAGATGGAAAGGAAAATCCCACTTTAAATTTTTTTTTTCATTTTTTCCTAACCAGAAATACTTACCTAGTCTTTTATCCAACCCTCAGATACTTCCACTTTCAAAATTACCACAATTTTTCTTTGACAACTAAATCTCCCCAACCTTAAAAAACATTCTCTCCTATGTATTTATTTTAACATCTAAAACATTTTCAAACATTTTTACCCTTAATACAATTCTGGGTAGCATGTTCCCTTTATAGATATCATGATCAGTTTAAGTAAAAGTGCTTTAAATATATTTTTGTGCCAATAAGTGGATCAATGCTTTTTTCTTTTTCTTTTTTTAAACTTTATAAGGAATAATTGACTACTCTCATTACATATCTTTAAAGTACACAACATGATGATTTGATATACCTTATATATGTGGAATGATTATCACGCTCACGACAATTAATACACTAATCACATCACCTACTTAACTCTGTGTGTGTGTGTGTGTGTGTGTGTGTGTGTGTGTGTAGTAATTACACTTGAAATCTGCTCTCATCAGCTGTCAACTGTACAATATCACACTATTAACTATAGTGTCCATGCTCTACATTAGATCTTCAGTATTCATTCTTTTCATTACTGTTAAGTTTGTACCCTTTAACCTGTATTTCCCCCTCCTTCTAGCTAGTTGCATCTGGCAACTATTCACCATTTCAATCTCTGTTTCTGTGTCATCAGGTCTTTAATTTTTGTTTTATATCCCATGTATCACTGATATATAGTAGTTACCTTTCTCCATCTGGCTTACTTTACTTAGCATAATTCCTTCCAGGTTTATCCATGTTGTCACAAATGGCAGAATTTCATTCCTTTTTATAGACAGACAATAGTATTCAATTATATACGTTACATACAACACACACACACACACACACACACACACACACACACACCTGTATAGGTCATTTTTATATCTTGGCTACTGTGAATAATGCCTATTATTACTTTTTTATGAACAGCATATGATTCTTTTTGGAGAAAGGGAATTATGTTATCATCATACTGTTATTAAACAAATTTGAATTTATGACATATGACATTTATTGAATGTGGGAATTTGATGTAGCCCTAGCCCATGGAGCTGTATTGCTTTTTGTTTCTCCTCCTGAGATAATATGAGAACTGGGGTATTAGACAAATGGATATGGTAAAGTATGTCTTTAGTAATTACTAATAGTTTTTAATTTGTAGTCCAGAATGTAGGGAGAAGATAAGTGAACTCAACATTGTAGAAAATCTGCTGATGATTTTACATGAATATGACTTGCTTTCCAAAAGGTAGGATTGCTAATAGGGAAAAGACAATACCATAGTTGATGAAAATTATTATAATCATTTTTATGATGTCCTGTTATTTACATTGTTAACTGAAGTTATGAGTCACCTTGACATTTATTTTCTCTTAAAGTTTTTATAAATAAATTAGAACAGAGAGGGTATATTGATTTATCTTTGGTTTTGCACCACTTCTGGATCTGGGCAAAGAATCAAATTATATAAGTCTTACGATTACATCCTTAATATTTTTGTTTATTGATTTTTTTTTTTTTTTTACATCCTGTGCCTTTAAGGAAAGAAACTCTGAGGTGGCTCTATTTTTAGTAATTTCAGATTATATGTTGAATAAATTATTAGATCACTAAAATCTATTTTGCTTAAGTCAAGTAAAATACATTAAGATAGCTACCGACTTGTTTCATGACCACCTGTTATTATAACTCTAAACAGAACCGAAAATGCGTTCATTTTCACTTGAACTTACATATTGCTCTGAAGAATTACCGTATCCAGATAGTTATTGGGTAGTTTTTAAATGGAGTTGCAACATACATTATCTGATACTTAGTTAAGTAAGTCATAATTTTCTCAAGAAGTAAAGCAGGTAACAGACACCAAATAATGAAGTCCTGACACGTAACCATAGTAAACCGCCTTGAATCTTTCTTCTCAGTTTCACCCTCTTTTCCAAACTATACTGACAGAGTTGCTTACCTGAGCCCATTGCTAGGAAACAGCCTCTGCCCAGATGTTAGAATGCCAGAGATGAACAGGATAGAGTGTATAGTGTGGGAGAGAGGACGGGCGTGCAGGTCAGTGGTTTCACCATTGTGCTGTAAGTGGTGTGGTTGATGGGTTCACAGGACACCGTGGGAACAGAGAGGAGAAGCTCCCAGTCAGAGCCAGGGGTCATGCCAAGTTTCCGGAAGGAAGACGGAGTTATCTAGGCAAAGGGAAAGAACAAGTGAAAACAGAATGTGCTCCCACATGGAGGCATGAAATGGTCTTTGTTCGAGGCAGTGCATGGTTGGGCACAGCTGGAACAGAGTGCAAGAGGGAAAGTGCCAGAAAACTAGACAGTTAATCTTGAGTTAAAAATATAGCTAATTTTTATCCAGCTCTCTATATGCCAGGCCCTGCTCTAAGTGCTTTTGTGTGTTAACTCATTTGATCGGCACAATGACCCTGTCAATTTCCATATTTTATAGAGGAAGCAGCAAGATGCCTTTAGCCAGGCCACTGTGGGCTCTTTGTGCCGAATAAGAGTGTGGTTTTTATCTGTGAACATTATGGGGACTCCAGGAAGATTTTAAGCATGATCAGATTCATTTTGGGGGAAGATTACTCTGGTGGCAGTGTGTAGGGTGTGTGACGTGGGGAATGTAGCCACACGGTGAGCTCCACTGAGAACAAGGAGGGAACGTTTGGTGTGGAAAGTTCGAGGAGATGAGGAATACCATTTGCCAAAAAACATATGTTCTGAATGTCGGAGCACAAAAGTTTGGGAGGGATTGGAGCTGTGAGAAATTGGCTCAGGGGAAAGGAACGGTAGAGTCGTGTGGGCATGAGAAGATTGGAGACGCGAGTGACAGAGGGGCTTATGTCTTGGACACAATCAAGGATCGCAAGAATGGGAGGAGCTGTGGGGTTAGCCAGCTACATGACTTGTAAGAGAATTAATCTCGGCAGTTGCCCAGGAAATAGGGGGCCCTGAAGGCTCTTGATTGGCAGGGGCAGGTTGGGAAAGGAGAAGCAAGCGTCTTGGATGATTCCGTCTTCTGATTTGGGAAATTGAAAAGGCTGTAGTTTCATGAATCAACGCTGGGCACATAAGAGGAAGAGGCAACGTGAAGAGGAGGATAATGACTTTGAGCTGAGACCCAGTGGGGTGACACACATGGTGGACTGCCATGTGGCTAGAACTTCTGGAGGTTGAGAGTGATGCCTGGGCCTGGCTCACGATGCCAGGACAGAGCGGGTGTTTGAAGCCACGGGAAAGGGTGCCGCTGTCCAGCGAGAGTGTTTAGGGTTAAGGGTGGCTCTATGAAGTGTGCATCATCATCATGTTTCAGAGCTCAGCTGAACCCACTGTCACATGCTATCATTATCTTTATTTTACTGTCCAGATACACACTGGGCACTTTGCGTTTACTTTCCTTGCATTGTAGGGTTGTTGTTGTTTCTCGTTTTGTTTTTGCCATTTGTGTTAATGTCTTGTTTTTGTAACCACCTAGTAAGTTTCTGAAGACTTGGGTGGAGCTTTTATTTCTTTTGTCTTGAGCACAATGCCGGTCCTATTGTATGATACGCGGTATCTATTTGCTGGTTAGTAGGTTTTTAGCCAGACCAGTGGGCTCAGAGTGAGGCTCTGACTTAGAACAGCGGGTCAGCGAACTCTGACCTGCACGCTAAATTTGGCTCCCTGCCCGTTTTTGTAAATAAAGGTTTATTGGAACATAGCCATGCCCTTGTGTTTTTATGTATTGTCTGTGGCTGCTTTTGCATAGATTGGCTCGGTTGGGTGGCTGGCAAAGCATAAAACACTCGCCTGCAATCCAGCCCCTTAGAGAAAACATATGTTGACCTGTGACTTGGAAAATGTTACAGGGATGCAGTGATGATGGCTCTAGTCTAAATGTGAAGTCAATAACCCACCGTGCCGGGGTTCTCATTCTCCTCCTCCCCTCCCCTTTCAGATTAACCGCGGAGTTACTGCGCCTACTTTGTGCCGAACCCCAGGTAAAGGAGCAGGTGAAGCTCTATGAGGGGGTACCCGTCCTCCTCAGCCTGCTCCACTCGGACCACCTGAAGCTGCTCTGGAGTGTTGTCTGGATTCTGGTTCAGGTTTGTGAGGACCCTGAGACCAGTGTGGAAATTCGCATTTGGGGAGGCATCAAGCAGCTTCTTCATATTTTACGAGGGTGAGTCAGAGGGGGCCTTTGGCCTACTCTGCCCCAGTCACTGAAGGCCGGGGAGCCTGCCATCCAAGGGCACATTTGGTACATTGGCACATTACCAGCTAACTTCCTCCTGCTCCTTGGCCATTGCTGTCGTGGACAGTCATTTATCCTTGTCACAGACGTGCGTGAGCTCAATATCAGGGGCATTCATCTTTTAAGCTTCTTGGGAGCCCTCAAATATTTATCTTTGAATCACAAGCCTCCAGTTCCGTACCAGGAATATAGAAGGCCATCAGTCTGCAAATGTAGATTGAATGGAGACCCAAGAACCTGAAGAAAACATTTATCTTGCCCCCTTTTTCTTGACGTGCTCTATGCGTATTGTAATCCCAACAAATACAGTAATGTTCCTTTGAATTTGCTGTTTTCCTAAGATGTCTGCATCTGCGTATATGTCATTCATCTACAAAGAGAAAGCAAAACCTGCAATGAGAGAACAGAGGAATAACCCTTAGCTAAAAGGGGAGAAGGCATTATTTATCAAATGATTAGCATGTGCTGACCCTGGTCCAGTTGCCCTTCTTTCCTCTCTGATCTTTCTTGCCTGAAGGTGGGTTAGCACCTTATCTGTCGTTCAAAAGTAGAATTCTAATGACACCCAAGACTTGAGTGCGGAGAAGGAATGGTTGGTTAAAATAGTTTCAAATTGAAATTTTCTTGAAGTATGTGGCAATAAGTGTGTATTAGGTATATTGAAGTAATGCATAAGGATATCTTTTGGTATGTCGGTGGGAAAGTTCTAGTACCTACAATTATCATAAAGCATAATTCAGCCTTATAGGTACAGAATCAAAGTTGAAAAGGAGCACGTCTGCCCGAAAGGAATCACACTTGTAATCCACAGTACATAAATAAAGCTCACTGTAATAAAAGCAGAATGACTTATTCTTAATACGACCAGATATTATCAAATCAGTATTATTCAGACTTTGTGCCTGTTGTACCTCTAGGAATATTATGGAACTCCATGTTGTCAACTTCATTTTCTGTGAGGACGTTTCCAAGTATAAGAACAGACTATAGAGATGTGAACAATAGCTTTGTTAATGATTTCTGTCGTTACCAAAACAAAGGAAAAAAAATATAAACTATTGACAGTGTACTCACTTCTACGAATATCATAGGAATATCTCAATTTATAGTATAAATTATAAATCTTCCATTTGTACTGTGGCATGATAAGCTAGCTCCTTGGACGTTTAGCAAAAGTTTTTTATTTTTTTGTTTGTGTGTGTAGACTGCGGATGGTAGTGGTGGGCATTATGATTCACCAGTACGCCTAGTGCAATAGCTATGGACCACCCTCTCAGAGAGCACTTATTTTCTTTGATGATAAAGTGAATTTCAACCTGGTTAAGCAATACTTCAAAGATAAAACCTACCTTTTTTACCACATAGAATTCAGTTTAATACAAGGCAGCAGTTTTCCTCTTTTGCTCAAGATGTAACCATCCTTAATAGAAAAGAGTTCATCCATGTCTGGAGAGTCATTTTGCCAGTTCATTTCTATGGTGCAATGTTAGAAAACTCTTCCCTGGGAAAATGACATATGTCAACACTCATTCTACGTTAAATATGTCTCAGTGCTCTGGGAGAATTTATTACCCCAGCTGGGTAAACACTGTCCTTTCAGAGCTTGTGCCTGCCCCGGAGCTGCCTGGGGCTGGTACAGGGGGTGGAGGTTGCCAGATTGTCTGCCGGCTTGAGTATGAACAGGGATTGTTGTCAAGGCACTTTCCAGAAAACCTGTTCACGCCCATTCACCTACAATCCTAAACTCAAGAGTGGTTCCTAAAAGGCTGTATACTCGAGTAGGGGGAGTGATCTCTAAAATTTGAGTTTTAACATAATTTTGTTGACAGGTAAGGTCACCAGTTGTGACTATCCATACACCTAGCTCCATTACCTTCTCAATGCTACTTGAAGGAAAGGCACTAGTGGGCTCTGATGACACGGGAGGGAAGCCAAGGAGCCTCTATGTTTGTTATATTTAGGCACAAAGAAATCCAGATTGAGCTGCTGCCGTAAAAAATAAGTAAATGAAAAAAATATAGTATTCACATACAACAAAAAAGAACAAAACAGATAAAAGACATGAAGAATCTATTGTAGAAGATGTTACCTTGAGTAAACAGAAAAACAAAAGCTTTATTTTTTTTTTTTATTTTTTAAATTTTTTTAACGTTTATTTATTTTTGAGACAGGGAGAGACAGTATGAACGGGGGAGGGTCAGAGAGAGAGGGAGACACAGAATCTGAAACAGGCTCCAGGCTCTGAGCTGTCAGCACAGAGCCTGATGCGGGGCTCGAACTCACCGACCGGACCGTAAGATCATGACCTGAGCCGAAGTCGGATGCTTAACCGACTGAGCCACCCAGGCACCCCACAAAAGCTTTATTTTATCAAAGATGTTAAACGGAACATGACATTTATGACCCGAGATTAAAGATGAGATGCTAGGACAACAGAAAGGGGAGAAGAGAGATTGCAGAGCTAGGGAAAAGGCAAGGACTGAATAATCCACAGAACTGAGATGTTCATCAGAGTACCAGACAGAAACTGGAATTAGTACAAGGAAGGGCAAGCTTGAAAAAAATTGCACATAATGTGGAGGAAAAAGTCAAAGGAATGAGAACCATTAGAGAATGAAGGATATGGTTTGCAGAAGATGAGTTTTGAACTTGTGGATACTTGATATCCTGGGTTAAAGAATAGAGCAGAAGGAATAAAAAAAATTCAAAGATATAATAGAAGAGACCTTTACCAAAATAAGATTGGAATTTCTTGGAAAAAGAAAACTCAGAATGATGAAGACTGAAATGTAGTCAGGTGTGTTGATAGCAGCAGAATAGAGTTGAAAAACAAAGGTGGACATGTGGAGCAGTGGGGGAATGACAGTCTTTTCAATGAATAGTGCTGAGTCAGTTCAGTAACCATTAGGGGAGGAGGAAAGGAAGGATGGAAGGAAGGGGGAGAAGGAGGGAGGGAGGGAAGGAAGGAATGGAGGAAGGAAGGAAGGAAGGAAGGAAGGAAGGAAGGAAGGAAGGAGGGAAGGAGGGAAGGAAGGAGGGAGGGGAGGAAGGAAGGAGAGAGGGGAGGGAGGAAGGAAGGAGGGAGGGAGGGAAGGAAGAAGGAAGGGAAGGAAGGGAGGGAAGGAAGGAAGGAAGGAAGGAAGGAAGGAAGGAAGGAGGAAGGGAAGGAGGGAGGGAAGGAAGGAAGGAAGGAAGGAAGGAAGGAGGGAGGGGAGGAAGAAGGAAGGGAGGGAAGGAAGGAAGGAAGGAAGGAAGGAAGGAAGGAAGGAAGGAAAGGAAGGAAGGAAATGAAGAAAGAAAACGGGGAAGGAAGGAAGAGAAAAGAAACCTTACCTCACACCACACTCAGAAATCCATTCTAGGTAGATTAGAAGGTGAAACAATAAAGATAACACAGGAGAAAACTTCACTACCTGGGAGAGGCAAACATTTCTTAAACAGGACCCACAAAGCACTGACCGTGAAGGAAAATTGATAAATTGTGCATTAACTTTTCGTTTTCAGAGACAGAAATTTTGTTTCTGATCGTTCTTCCATCGGCAGCCTGTCGAGTGCAAATGCGGCAGGCAGAATCCAGCAGCTTCATTTGTCAGAAGACCTAAGCCCTCGGGAAATACAAGAAAATACTTTTTCTCTTCAAGCAGGTACTTATATAATACTATTATCTTATACTACTTGATACTGGTTAACATAGTGTTTTATTATTCTCTGTTATACAATTAGTGTGATAATATTAATTAGGCACAATCCATGTAGAAGTCTGAAACTTCCTGGTACTTGTGTTGGGCTTGCAGGTTAGCGATGCCACAAACTTTTCTCTCCCTTCCACATTCTGAACACATTGAGAAGTCAGCATGGAAGTCAGTTATAAAGAGAGCAGAATATTAGCTTTATTATCGGTAAAGCTGGAGTAGAGAATTCAGCTTGCTATGTGGCCAGAATCATGGTTCCTATACTTTCTAGATCTCAGAGCACCCTCCTTAAGGGAGACTGTACAATGCACATACTCGTTCCCTGGGGGCAAGGGAATGCCTTCCTTATTCCACGTGAGCTCCTAAAGAGAGGACAGAGCCTCTCTCGCCACACAAAAGCAGAAGCAAGAATGTATGCGCACACTTTTGGCAGTTTGGCACAGCCCCGAACAAGGTTCACACAAGGGCACCTGGCCTTTGCGACAAGTGGGGCTTCGGTGCTGCTGATCAAGCTGGGTGCCTTGCGGTGGCTAAGGAGGGGAGCAGAGAGGTACTGGTGGGTCAGCAGGAGGGCAGGCAGGTCCCAAGAGGAGAACAGATGTGGCATGGGGAGGACGAGAGGGGGTAGGAGAAAGGCAGGTGTTCCATGCGCCCTAGTATTTCCTCCTGAGGACTGGGGATGTTTCTTCGCAGGCATATGAAGTCAGGGAAATAGGATCTCCTCCTCGAATTGCCATTTCTGCTTATTCTGAAGGCCTCCATCTCAGTATAAGGGCACTTGCTGGGGATTTCCAGTTTGAAGTCTCCCCAGGAAATGTAATCGAGCTGACATCAGAGTTCCTGGGATTTCTAGGCCTCTCTCAAAAAGTGGATGAGATCCATGGTGCTAGAGGTCAGAGGGGCAGTTACCCCCATGTTTGGTGGTAGGCAGATTACTACCTGGGAAGGGGCACGGGGGGCCCTGGGGAGCTGGACGTATCCTATCCTATTTACTCATCACAGCGGCAGTAGTTACAGGGCATGTAGATATGCAGTATCTCACCAGACTGTACACTTAAGATATAGCTACTTCATACAGCTTGTTGTATACTCCAGTAAAAGGGAAAAATTTTTAAAGTTAAAAACATAAGTGGTTAGAAGTAGGGTCTGAGTTTTTGCTCGACCCACTTGGATGGCCACGTGGCCTTGGACAAGTACCTTCACCTCTGCAGACTTCAGTTTTGCTCATGTGAAAGAGTGGTGGTCACCATGGTATCAGTGTTAGAGGGTTATCGTAGAATGATATGAGGATATACAGCATGCCTGTCGCCCAGTGCAGGCCTAGCACGAGGGTCGCATAAATGGTGCTGTAGGGTCAGCATATTTTTGGTAGACAAGAAGCAGTTCAGTACAGAACGTCACGGAAGGCTGCCATGGTGGCTATAAGGAGGCGGGAGGGGTAGTGCTCAGGGCGTGGGATTTAGCATCTGACACAGGGCACTTGGACTTCTGGCCCCTGGCACTTACGAGCTCTGTGGCCTGGTCTGTCAATCTTTGTGAGCCTCTGTTTTCTCATCAATCAAAACAGTAATCATAGTACATACTCGGATTATAAGGGTTAATTTGGATAATATATTTAAAGTTCTCATTTAGTCAACCATTGCAGAGGTATTTATTGAGCACCTGCTATGTGCCAGGCACACGCTGGGCACTGGGGATCATAATGGAGCCGCCTCCTGGTACACAGTAAGTGCTCAGTAAAAGGCGGCTGTGGCATGTACATGCACATGAATTACGTGGAGAGCAGAGTTAGGCACCCCTGAAAGTCAGCTGCCCTTCCCCCAGGGCCGTGCCTGAGGGAAAGGTGCTGTTTTCTGAGGAGTGACTCCGCTAACAGAATTCCCCGCGGCGGTAGAATATCGAAGTAACAGTGTCCGGTGCAGTCAGTGAGGACAGACGCGATCATTTGGTGGTTTTCCTTCCAGCCTGCTGTGCTGCCCTCACCGAGCTGGTGCTGAACGACACCAACGCCCATCAGGTGGTCCAGGTGAGAACGCTGCTCTCCAGGGTCCGGCCGCAGACCCCACCCGGCACCACTCGCGGACCACACCTCAGGGCAAACTCTGTATCCCCAGAACACAGCTTTTGGGATCCCATGCTGTGGTTGTCAAGTATTTTGATATGTCTTATTTAAGTTCTAGAACTCCATTTTATATTCCTTTTAATTTTTTATTTACTATTTCTTTTTTAAGATTTTGTTTTTAAGTCATCTGCACACCCATCGTGGGGCTCAAAGTCACAACCCTGAGATCAAGTCCCAGGCTCCGCCGACGGAGCCAGCCAGGCGCCCCGAAAATTCCACTTTATATTCTTATTCTTCCTCCTTAAACTCACTTGGGTTTGAAAGAACTGCTCTGTATTTCATCTCTCATGCTTATTCCCTACATTGTGTGCGATCTTTTTCATTTTCTTTATCTTTTTTTTTTAAAGCTATTTTAGGGGCGCCCAGGTGGCTCAGTCGGTTAAGCGTCCGACTTCAGCTCAGGTCATGATCTCACGGTCCTTGAGTTTGAGCCCCGCGTCGGGCTCTGTGCTGACAGCTCAGAGCCTGGAGCCTGTTTCAGATTCTGTGTCTCCCTCTCTCTGACCCTCCCTCGTTCATGCTCTGTCTCTCTCTGTCTCAAAAATAAATAAACGTTAAAAAAATTTAAAAAAAAATAAATAAAAGCTATTTTAAACCGCTTTAATTCTGGGTATATAGGATGCTATGAGTTGAGGATGACAGTCACTTGAACTAAGAGTATGTCAGGTTGTTCAGCTAGAGGTGACTGAAACACACACGCCAACAAAATGTTTATTGCCCAGAAACCAGTTTCACAAAGCTTGATTCATTAATCAGCCCACTACATATACAGTAGTATACACTACCTGACTTCATCTTCAAAATACATGAGAGGTAGTAAGAGATCAGATCACTGATGCTCAGAGTCCCGAGGGGAAACTCAGCAAACCAGGAGGCCGCGGGGGAGCAGGGCATATGGACTTGGTCACATTGAGGTTCAGTTCCTAATATCGTTACCTGGTGGCTTGGCCACTGGAAAAAAATGACTCAGCCTCTCTAATAGTTGGTTTTGTCATATATAAAGCAGGGAAATTATAGACAAATTCACAGAATAGCTATAAAGACCAAATGCATTAAGGCAGGTAAAGCTCTTCACAGTTATAATGTAAGTGCCCCCATATAACAGAGTTCAGTAAATTAAATATTTAATAGATAATCGAAAGGTAGCAGTAAGTTAGCACTTTTTGTTCATTCTGCCATGTGTATATTTGCATTAGAGTATAGAAGGATCACTTTCTATACTTTAGGCTTTTCATGCATAACCTTCATTTTTTAAATCTATTACTCTTGTTTCTTTTATTTTTTCCATTTTCTTTTCTACAATGATTTATCTATGTGTATTGTTTAATTACCAAACTATAAAGGGAGAAATTGTATTTCATAATCAGATATTTAAAAGGCAAAGTATAAAGATATTTGTATCCCTTTACTGTGTGCCTTTTTATCCCCTATCCTTTGTTTTTAAAATATTTAAGGGGAGCCTGGATGGCTCAGTTGGTTAAGCGTCCAACTCTTGGTTTTGGCTCAGGTCATGATCTCGTGGTTCATGGGACTGAACCCTGTGTTGGGCTCTATGCTAACAGTGTGGACCCTGCTTGGGATGTTCTCTCTCCCTTTCTCTGCCTCTCCCTTGCTCACTCTCTATCCCTGTCTCTCTCAAAATAATTAAACAAACATTAAAAAATGAAGTATTTAAATTACTTTAAATTGACATGCTTTATTATTTATGACTTTAAAGACAGCTGAAATTTTAAGATTGTGGCTCCAGTGTTTGGTGCTACGTTGACATATTTAATATTCCGCTATAAGTTTACACAAAGTTCCAAAATTATACTAATATTTCTTCTCTAATATTAATTTTTGAGATTGTTTAGTTGCTTCTTTGTGCTTGTGTTTCTTTATGGCATTGTCACTGTCACTGATAACATGGCCCTTTTATTCTTCCAGGAAAATGGTATATATACAATAGCAAAGTTAATTTTACCAAACAAACAAAAGAATGCAGCAAAAACTAATCTGTTACAGGTAATAAGCATGTCCATTGTTCTTTAATATCAAGTTACTGAAATCTGGGGAAACTTTAATAGTACAATCTGTAATTTTTAGCACTGGTCTCTGTACTGACCGTGAGGGAAAAATATCTGGTGAGGGAGGCTGGCATGAAAACAAATGCTGTAAAAACAATATAAAAGGCTTAACAGTTTCTCTGGGGTGGGAGGTGAATTAGGTGATTTTATTTATGTATTTCTTTGCTTATCAGTAAGTTCTATTTTTTCAAAACATGGAATACTTGCTTATATATCGGAAAATTGTAAGAGGAAATCGATATTCCATCTTTAAGCATGGACCACAGTCAGTAACACTTCACCCTTACAAAGGAAGGCCTGTGAAATGGATCTTGGTGGATGAGAAGAGACTTGCTAAGTCAATAAGGAGATATGAGTGGGGCAGCCATGGCATCTGCTACAGGGTGGAAAGGCATTCTGCACAGAGGGAACACCATGTGCAAAGTGCGAGGGCCTGGCAGCTTAGAGTGTGCTTAGGCTGCTGGGTGGGGCTGGGGTGCGTGGTCAGGGGAGGGGCATGAGGCCTCGCGTGCGGGTAAGAAGGGGGCACGTTACTGCAGTGTCCTGTGTGCGTCGGGGGACACTGTCCCCGAAGGCACTGGAAAGATAAAATCCGGTTTAAAGTAAGCCTTTGCAGTACTTGCAGATCGCATTCCCCCCATGCCATTTAGAAAAGGAAATAAGACACCACGTTTGCCTCCATTCTGACTGAAGAGCTCCCACCCAGAATGACAGTCAAGACTAGCAGAGAATTCTTGGTGGTATCTGTGGGCTGGCAGGCAGAAGTTTTGGAGAGTTACCCGTGACGACGGACAGGAGCGGGACTTAATTTCCTTGGTGCACCACAGGCGTGTGGACGTGATGCTGGACAGCAGATTAAATCAAACCCATCGTGCAGATGCATTTTGTTAAGCCAGGAGAGGGTTTTTAAAACTTCAAATTGAAATGGTTTTTGAGGAACATTTGTGTCCTCCTTTCTCACTGCCTCTACTGCCCTCCACCAGGCTCTTTAACATCATTGTGTTGTCTGCCTGGCTTCTCTGGGCAAGTTTATTTGTCACCCTTCTGTATTCAGACCACTAATTTTACGAAGGATTCCACGTTCGAGTTCAGCAGACCTCGATCACCCAGTGGTGGCCTATTATACAGGCCCAACTGCAGGCCGGGGGCTCTCTGGTTTTTTTCTTGGCATTGCACACTGTCAGACATTTAGACGTTTATTTTTCTTTGGTAAAGTCTCACAGGCCTCTTTCTGAGTGTTCTCGGGAGTTACTGTAGATTGTTCTATTTGGGGAACGCTTAAGACTCTTTACTCAAGAGACCAATTTGTCAAGTTTGAGTCCAGTGTGCCTGTGGCTATTTTTATATGTCATCATTTCGAGTGTTTATTTTCTCATAGAAGCCATATAAATATCGAGGTATACATAGCAGGCTAGAAACAAAATAAACCTTGAGCTCCTGAAAATCTTTGGATGTTTGGTTTTCTCAGAGTAGGAATTTTATTTCTGGTCTCTGTTCATTTTGTACTTTCTAGAAAGGAATTAATGGCAAGTCCTGAGTGAAACAAGGCCAGCGTCATAGTGTTCTACACCATAAATGCTTTCTTAAAGCATGAGACTTACCCCAGGTATTGATGGATTTCATTTTCAGTCCTAAGCTTTGGCTCCCATGTAGGGCAGCCACTCACTCACAGTAAAGCCACTGTAATGTTTAGTTCATGATAATGTTATCCTGGAAATGTTTTCATTTGTCGAGCTACCATTTAAGAATCCCATATCCTTTTATTTTCCAGTGTTACGCGTTCAGAGCATTGAGGTTTCTATTCAGTATGGAAAGAAACAGACCACTCTTTAAAAGGTATGAGCTTAGAGAAATTTAAGTGACCAGCGGTCATGAGATCGACCTGTTTGCACACACCTGATGTAGATGCAAACAGTAAGAGAGGAATGAGTCAGTACGTAGAACATGTGTTTTCAGATTTTCTAGAATCTAGAGATAACACAGAATTACCCTAGTGATATCTTAACACTGAAAGTGAAGTAAATGTGGATGAAAGAGAAGGACTCAATCACTCTATCAATCCAACTTTTCTTAATTACTGTGACTGCTATGAGTTTTAGTTTTCCTTTTTTCTTTTTTTTTGGGACATTAACATTTTATTTTATTATTTTTTTAATATGAAAATTTTTGTCAAATTGGTTTCCATACAACACCCAGTGCTCATCCCAACAGGTGCCCTCCTCAATGCCCATCACCCACTTTCCCCTCCCTCTCACCCCCCATCAACCCTCAGTTTGTTCTCAGTTTTTAAGAGTCTCTTATGTTTTGGCTCCCTCCCTCTTTAACCTGTTTTTTTTTTCCTTCCCCTCCTCCATGGTCTTCTGTTAAGTTTCTCAGGATCCACATAGGAGTGAAAACATATGGTATCTGTCTTTCTCTGTCACTTATTTCACTTAGCATAACACTCTCCAGTTCCATCCACGTTGCTACAAAAGGCCATATTTCATTCTTTCTCATTGCCAAGAAGTATTCCATTGTGTATATAAACCACAATTTCTTTTTTATTTTTTTTATTTAAAAAAAAAATTTTTTTAACGTTTATTTATTTTTGAGACAGAGAGAGACACAGCATGAATGGGGGAGGGTCAGAGAGAGAGGGAGACACAGAATCTGAAACAGGCTCCAGGCTCTGAGCCATCAGCACAGAGCCTGACACGGGGCTTGAACTCACGAACCGCGAGATCATGACCTGAGCCGAAGTCAGACGCTTAACCGACTGAGCCACCCAGGCGCCCCTAAACCACAATTTCTTTATCCATTCATCAGTTGATGGACATTTAGGCTCTTTCCATAATTTGGCTATTGATGAAAGTGTTGCTATAAACATTGGGGTACAAGTGCCCCTATGCAGCAGCACTCCTGTATCCCTTGGGTAGATTCCTAGCAGTGCTGTTGCTGGGTCATAGGGTACATCTATTTTTAATTTTTTGAGGAACCTCTACACTGTTTTCCAGAGCGGCTGCACCAGTTTGTATTCCCACCAACAGTGCGAGAGGGTTCCCGTTTCTCCACATCCTCTCCAGCATCTATAATCTCCTGATTTGTGCATTTTGGCCACTCTGACTGGCGTGAGGTGATATCTGAGTGTGGTTTTGATTTGTGTTTCCCTGATGAGAAGCGACATTGAGCATCTTTTCATGTGCCTGTTGGCCATCTAGATATCTTCTTTAGAGAAGTGTCTATTCATGTTTTCTGGCCATTTCTTCACTGGATTATTTGTTTTTCGGGTGTGGAGTTTGGTGAGTTCTTTATAGATTTTGGATATTAGCCCTTTATCTGATACGTCATTTGGAAATATCTTTTCCCATTCTGTCAGTTGCCTTTTAGTTTTGTTGATTGTTTCCTTTGCAGTGCAGAAGCTTTTTATCTTCATGAGGTCCCAATAGTTCATTTTTGCTTTTAATTCCCTTGCCTTTGGAGATGTGTCAAGTAAGAAACTGCTGCGGCTGAGGTCAGAGAGGTTTTTTCCTGTTTTCTCCTCTAGGGTTTTGATGGTTTCCTGTCTCACATTCAGGTCCTTTATCCATTTTGAGTTTATTTTTGTGAATGGTGTGAGAAAGTGGTCTAGTTTCAATCTTCTGCATGTTGCTGTCCCGTTCTCCCAGCACCATTTGTTAAAGAGACTGTCTTTTTTCCATTGGATATTCTTTCCTGCTTTGTCAAAGATTAGTTGGCCATACGTTTGTGGGTCTAGTTCTGGGTTTTCTATTCTATTCGTTGGTCTATGTGTCTGTTTTTGTGCCAATACCATGCTGTCTTGATGATGACAGCTTTGTAGTAGAGGCTAAAGTCTGGGATTGTGATGCCTCCTGCTTTGGTCTTCTTCTTCAATATTACTTTGGCTATTCGGGGTCTTTTGTGGTTCCATACAAATTTTAGGATTGCTTGTTCTAGCTTCAAGAAGAATGCTGGTGCAATTTTGATTGGGATTGCATTGATTGTGTAGATTGCCTTGGGTAGTATTGACATTTTAACAATATTTATTCTTCCAACCCATGAGCACGGAATGTTTTTCCATTTCTTTGTGTCTTCTTCAATTTCCTTTCTATAGTTTTCAGCATATAGATCTTTTACATCTTTGGTTAGGTTTATTCCTAGGTATTTTAGGATTATTGCTGCAGTTATGAATGGGATAAGTTTATTTGTCTTTCTGTTGCTTCATTATCAGTGTATACGAATGCAACCGATTTCTGTACATTGATTTTGTATCCTGCAACTTTGCTGAATTATGTATCAGTTCTAGCAGACTTTTGGTGGAGTCTGTTGGGTTTTCCATGTATGATATCACGTCATCTGCAAAAACTGAAAGCTTGACTTCATCTTTGCCAATTTTGATGCCTTTGATTTCCTTTTGTTGTCTGATTTCTGATGCTAGAACTTCCAACACTATGTTAAACAACAGTGGTGAGCGTGGACATCCCTGTAGTATTCCTGATCTCAGGGGAAAAGCTCTCAGTTTTTCACCATTGAGGATGATATTATATGTGGGCTTTTCATAAATGGCTTTTATGATGTTTAAATATGTTCCTTCTATCCCGACTTTCTTGAGGGTTTTTATTAAAAAAGGATGCTGAATTTTGTCAAATTCTTTTTCTGTATCGATTGACAGGATCATATGGTTCTTATCTTTTCTTTTATTAATGTGATGTATCACATTGATTGATTTGCGAATGTTGAACCAGCCCCGCAGCCCAGGAACGAATCCCACTTGATCATGGTGAATCATTCTTTTGATATGCTATTGCATTCGATTTGCTAGTATCTTGTTGAGTTAACATTTTAAATGGATGACATGAAAATATATGCCTGTTCTTATGCATTCAGAAATGCCAAAGTTGGTCTAATCCTTTGCTCTTAATCCATAGAAAAAGTATTTGTCTGGATGTCTTTCATAGGGTAGGTGCTCATTTGAAGGGGAAAGGGCTGGGTGTTCTTGGCTCAGGAGGCTGTGCTGGTGAGCGTGACAGAAACATCACCCCCTTGGGAAGAAAACAGTCACCTACATGTGTGGTCTGCCTGGCATTGTATTGGGCAGGCTGGCCAAAATCATAGGCCCAAGTTCTTACTAGGATTCTATTGTTAAACGGCAGAACAGAAATAAGAGCTTACGTTAATATAATGCCTTTTGTTCAGAAGCGTTGGAACATTTTATGTTGTTACTTTATTTACAAATGATTCTTGAATTTGAGGGAAGAAAAGTGAGTAAAATTATTATAACCTTTTATTTCAAGGCCCTAAACCCTTCATTTTTGTGGACTTAAAAGATTTTACTAAGCCCTTGAAACCAGTACGTTGGAAAGGATGCATAAATCTCTCCATTTTTTTTTTCATTTACCTGTATTTTTATTTTATTTTCATGAAACATTTAACAATGGGGTTAGTATTTACCTCCTAGGGTTAACATGAGGACTGAATCAAATGGCATTTATGTAAGTGTTCAGCACTCCATAAACACCCCATAAACATTCCTTCCCCAAATGTTTAACGCCTGCACCCCTAAATATCTCACAAATAAGGTCTTTGTATAACCTGTATCATAACATGAGATCTGCTCTCTTAACAAATTTTCAAGTGTACAGCCCAGTATTGTCAATTGTAAGCACAGTGTTGTATCTCTAGAAACTTTCCTCTCTGGTGGCTTTTCCTTATCCCTTAAGAACTGTAGTTCTAGTTCATTTTTGTGAGATACGCTGTTGAGTACTATTTGCCCCCACTTTGTTGATATCCTAAGGAAGTTAAATTTGCTTAATGTAATGAATCTGTGAATGGGTTAGCTCCCAAAGGGAAGGAATGAGGAACAGTTACCAAGACCTACATGAAGTGTATGTGTGTGCATTTTCCCTGTAGGCTTTTTCCCACCGACCTGTTTGAGATCTTCATCGATATAGGACATTACGTTCGTGATATCAGCGCTTATGAAGAATTGGTATCCAAGTTGAATTTGTTAGTGGTAAGTCCTGAGTTTCAAATACTTGTGAAGGCTGCTGTGTGGGCAGGATGCAAATTATCATAGTGCCCATTTCCTTGTTTTTTTTTTGTTTTTTTTTTTTTGGTTAGGATGATGAACTGAAGCAAATTGCTGAAAATATTGAAAGCGTTAATCAGAATAAAGCTCCTTTGAAATACATAGGCAACTATGCAGTTCTGGATCATCTTGGAAGTGGGGCTTTCGGCTGTGTTTACAAGGTGACGTTGCCCTTGGAGAACACTTCTCTGACCTTCCCAAGCAAACCAGATATCCCACTTGCACACACCCATGCAACCGGATTGGCGCCCTCATTATTGGAAAATAGATACGCAAATTAGATTTTTGCCCATCAGATAGCTGTACTGATGTTATCTCAGTACAGCTCTCAGCTCTAGAAATTGGCCACTGGTCTTTGAAGACAAGAGTCATTATTAATGTCTCACCAAAAAATAGTAAAAATGGCTTGTCCTAGTGCATGACAGTTTCTCTAAATTCACACCAGAGTTTTCGATAGGTTCCCGGTAAAATCCTACTGAATGGTGCAGACCGCCCAGGAGAGAACCAGTTTTTTGAATTGAGTTTAGGGTGCATACAAATAAAATTGTAAAAGTTCTGTTGCTTATTTAGGTTATTTAGATTCCTTGGTTGAATCATGTGACTTATTAATCTATCTCTTTTCCCCCTCTTTCTACCCCCACTTTATTATTATTTTTATTTTATTTTATTTTGTTTTATTTTATTTTATTTTATTTTATTTTATTTTATTTTATTT
This sequence comes from Panthera tigris, assembly GCF_018350195.1. Classification (NCBI taxonomy): domain Eukaryota; kingdom Metazoa; phylum Chordata; class Mammalia; order Carnivora; family Felidae; genus Panthera; species Panthera tigris. Next base: position 142,215,104 of record NC_056668.1, on the reverse strand, counting down.
TATTTTATTTTATTTTATTTTATTTTATTTTATTTTATTTTTTGGTCTTATTTTAGGTTAGAAAGCGTAGTGGTCAAAATCTTTTGGCAATGAAAGAGGTCAATTTACATAACCCAGCATTTGGAAAGGATAAAAAAGATCGAGACAGCAGTGTAAAGAATATTGTTTCTGAATTAACCATAATTAAAGAGCAGGTAAGTGCTTTTCTTGTTTATGAAGATATGTACCTTACCTAAATGTCATCAGTAGAGTTCTTGTGCTATTCTCGTCCATGCTATTTAAGAACTGGTTCTGTTTAAAATAATTGACATTGAAGTGGTAACATTTTAGTTAGATTTTTTTCCTAAGGCTTGACATTGAACCACAGAAAGACTTTCTGGAGTTTATATCAAGGTTTGGGGTGCAGAATGACTGAGTTTACAAGAGAATGCCTCATAAATGAAACATCCTTCTTTTTAAATTGCAAGCATATCCGTTTCCTTCTCATTAGAGTAGAGAATATTTGGTTACTTAGTTACATGCATAAGCATATGACTAACAGTTCCCTGACTTTTGTCAAGTGGAATCAAGCTGTTAACATTCTTCAAATACAGCTCATTAAATCTAAAAGTAGATTTCCAAGATGCGTTATTATTTATTGGCATGAGTTGAATATTCTGACATAATGTAACAACTCAATTAACTATCATTATGAAGGTGTGTTTGGGGAGAAAGAATAAACATGTCAGAAGAGAAGTGAGGTTGGATTTTGTGATCCCAGAATACATGGGTTTCTTTTTCAGCTTTCCTTATTTATACATTCATTGTGGATCCTGTTCATTTATAACTCCTGTGGAGAACCACCAGCTTCACTGCGTTGTGTTCTCCATGAGTTAAGTTTGTACAGTGTCTGTGCTGGGACCTAAAGATCATTAAATATATCTGATCTTTATTCACTGCAATCTGTAGTTCTTCTCCAGTTCACAAATTACAGTAAATACTATCATCAATAGACCGGATTCTAAGAAGCCAGTGTTGGCTCATGTTGAGGGCACCTTCATCTTTGGCAGTGTGCTGTCTCTAGCACAAGGCTGGAGCATGGCTTTTGCTGTAAGCTGATTTAGTACCGTCATTGGAACTCCGATCTGGATACAGTCCCGGCCAGTGAGCTAGGCTCCAGAATATGACTCTTTTGCTTACCTGGCCCCTTATTGTTTAAAATCTGCTGGCCACTTGAGAGTTGATGAGGCAGATGTTGTTTTAGCACATTTCCTAAGAAAAGAAAATGTCCGGGTGGGGACACTTAAGAGGCACGTGTTTGGACTTTGAGATAACTCAAAATTGTACAGTTGCACTCTTACCAGAGGCCTGAACCAATGGCAAGGATAGTAAATAACCCTGAGTCCTAAAAGGAAGAGGGGATAGCAGACAGAAGTGACAGAAATGGAACTAGAAAAGGAGAGTATATTTTTTAAGATTAAGACTAAGCTGCAGTAAGAAAGAGGCTCCGCAATACATTGGCTTAAACAAGAGGTCTCACAATGCAACGGGCTATTTCTCTTTGATGTAACAATCCAGAGTGAGTGGACCAGGTTGGGAATGTTCTCCGTTCCACGCAGTCATCTGGGGGATGTTGGCTCTTCCTCTCTTACTGTGCTGCTGCCTCCTAGGGCATTCATTGTCTTCATCTGTAGGGTTGAAACTACCACAGGCATGTTCACATCCAAAGAGGGAAGAGGAAGAGCGTGAGGGTCGGGGCATTCCCAACGTTTAGGACTCAGACCCAGGAGCACACGTTTCCCCTTACATACCCTTGGTGCGAACTTAGTGACAGTCCCTCTCATGGCTACAGGAGAGGCTGAGAGATACAATCTCGTGGGAAGCCACGTTCCACTAGAACTCAATTGCATTGGAGGATTGGGCGGGTAGGAGTTTGGTGGACAGTTACGAGATTCCCCTTCAAAAAAGCAAGAAGAAAGACCAAAAAGAAATGCAAGCCATTTATAAGTGAAATGAAATGTCAACAATTCTGAGATAAAAGAAATTTCGGTTTGCCTAGAAACTTAAATTATAAAAAAGCACTATGAACATTTTATATACTTGTAGAAAATGAAAGTTTTGAAAAAGCAGAATTTTCATGTGATATCCTGAGGTAAACCTACATCAGAGAGAAATTGTAGGGGCATCTGTGTGGCTCAGTTGGTTTACCAACTCTTTATTTTGGCTCGGGTCATGATCTCACTGTTGTGGGGTCGAGCCCCACATCGGGCTCTGAGCTGACACTGTGGAGCCTGCTTGGGATTCTTTCTCTCCCTCTCTCTCTGCCCCTCCCCTGCATACTTTCTCTCTCAGAATACATAAATAAACATTACAATAACAGGAGAGAAATTGCACTGAAAGCTTCTTGAAAGTGGCAAGGAAGACTTCACTCGAGACTATTGAGATAGAAGTCAAACTATGGCAACAGGGGAGAGAGATTGAGCTCAACTCCAAATACAACAGCAATAGCTGGTATTTACAACCAACAGGCCAGGTGAGGGGGGTGAATAGATGGAAAATTACCCCAAAGAACTTCCTAAGCTATCAAAGATGGGGTGATGAGGAACTTGATTGGGTATCAGGAGTGGGGAGATTCTTGCCAACCTGACTTGGCAGGATTCTTGATGAAACAAAGCAGGGCAAGAATGAGGCCTAGTCAAGAAGAGGGCTTAGAGAAACCTGACTAAAGTTTGGCCAAGAAGGGAGTCCTTGCCAACTATTATAATTTAAATGGAGTTAGTAAGTCTTAGATTATTTCAGTTTCATACTAACCAGTTTGGAGAGCATAGAAAGACACAAAATGTAAATAGAAACAAACAGTATATATAAATATTTAAGTGGTAAGGAGTGGTAAGGAACAATGGGATACATATTCAACACAAATTCCTTCATTTCTGTTTCTTCTCAATGCAGTGTGTGCGTGGTGTTTGAATGGGGAGAGCTAAATGAATTCTTCACGTTACTTTGAGTTCTAAAATTTACCTAAAATGTTAAATTAGGTGATAAAACACCATCAGTTTTTATTTTTATTTGATAAAAGGCTCTAATGGGAGATTGCTATTTTCAGATTAGTTTTGTAGGTAGCAAATAAAAAGAATCCAAAAAATCTCAAATCTCAGTTAGATGATATCTTAAAATGCTTAATTTTATAGATAAATATAAATACAGTAATTTTCTTGTTGTTTTCAAATATGAAGCCCAACTAAATTGTGAAAACAAGTTTATATATTGAAGTAATGTTATGTTTGTTATTTATTTTCTTCTAGCTCTATCATCCCAATGTTGTACGCTATTACAAAACATTTCTGGAAAGTAAGTATGAGTTTTCATGATACATGTGTAGGTGTGTGTGTGTGTGTGTGTGTGTGTGTGTGTATGTATATGTATATATGTATATTTTATGTTTATTTTTTTGAGAGACAGAGAGAGAGAGACAGAGCTTGAGTGGGGGAGGTGCAGAGAGAGAAGGAGACACAGAATCCAAAACAGGCTCCAGGCTCCCAGCTGTCAGCAGAGCCCGATGTGGGGCTCGAACTCAGAAACCGCAAGATCATGACCTGAGCCGCAGTCCGACACTTAACTGACTGAGCCCCCCAGGAGCCCTTCATCATATTTCTAATTAAGGAAAAGTATCTGTATTATATATTTTTCCCCTAGAATGTCACAAAATAAGCTTAATCAATTCTTTTCTTTTTTTTAAACTATTTTCTCAATTTGTGGAAGACCTTGTGCATCTCTTTCTTCATCAGTGAAACAGTGGTATAATCAATGACCTAAAGATACAGCTATAAAGGACTTAGACCCCTGTCTGAAAGACACCGCATGAACAAAGCAAACAGTTATTTGGGCTATTTTCTCTCTCACACACACAAAACCTTAGTAGGATCAGGTGAGAAGCAAAGTAGGGGGTGCCTCTGGGTGACTCAGTCGGTTAAGTGTCCCACCCTTGATTTTGGCCTAGGTCAAGATCTCGGCCTCGGGTCACCACCTCACAGTTCATGGGTTCCAGCCCCACATCCATCTCTGCGCTGACAGTGCGGAGCTTGCTTGGGATTCTCTGTCTCTGTTTCTGTCTCTGTCTCGCTCAAAAATAAATAAACGTTAAAAAAAATGAGAGAAGCTTAAGAACAATGAGAGAAGTTAAGAATCATGGCTTATTCAAGACAAGATGAAAAATTGTTTGGTTGGCTCAGATGACATTTTTCACCCCCCCAAATAAATTCAGAGGGGCTACGTCTTTGAGATTTCTTTTACTTGAAGTTCCGATAATGACCACAAGGTGGCAATGGATCCCTGACTGATTCTGCAGGCAGGTCATCGGTGCGAAAGGTTGAGGTAAAGCCAAATTCAGTCACAGGTTTAAAACAATGCAGGACCTTTGACTGAAACAATGAAAGTACTGATAAACCTTGATGGTGTGCATCGCATATGAGGTTTAAAAGTAAATCATTTGGAGGAAGGATGTACAAAGCAATGGTTGGGACTTCCTCATTGCCTCTTTGTAAGTGCTATTATTATGCAAACCTATCGTGTACTGTGGAATTTTATGATTTTGTCCATCTCCCTCCCCCTGGATGAGCCAAAGGAACGCAGTGCTGAAACTGTCCAGTAAATCCTGGCCCCCGATAATAGAATTCTTGATATTAGAGTCATTTCTTACAATTTAGCACACATCCCATTAGAGGTCAAGATTGGCTTCTGACTTGAACTACTGAAGTGACACAACTTATCTTAAATTAGAAAAAAAATACAACTTTTACAACCTGACATCTTCCGAAAATAATTGGAAGTGGCTTAAAAATACCTAAAATATGATAAAAGAGATCAGGGAATTGTGAGAAAAGGAACTAAAAGGTAGCAAATTAAAAATGAAGCTAAGGGATGGGGAATGGGTGAGACGGATGAAGGGAATTCAGAGTATGCCGAGTAATGTATAGACACGGCACACTCAGAACTAATACAACCTTGTACGTTAATTATACTTCAATAAAAAAAGAAAGTCAATTAATAGAAGAGAGGAAAAGTTATGCTAGAGGTAAGATGAGTACATACACTGAGTGCTTCTTGGGATAATGAAGAATGGAAAACAATACACATGTCTACCTCTAGGAGAGTAAAGGATGATCCTTCTGTGTTGTGGAATACTATGAAGGCAGCAGAAAGAAGGCACGGATCTGTGTGCACAGATACGTCGGGCTGTTGGATGAAAAAGTATTAAGTGGTGGCACATGTATCGTGCGATTTCATTTCTGTAAATATTGTGTACATACATATTTTATATGTATCCAAAACATCACAGATTATGCATATCACTACATTGTTAATAGTTTCATATCGGTTTTGGAGGAGAAAGGAGAATTTACTTTGTTTCTTGGCACCCAAGGTAAAGAGATGAGCACCGTTATGAGGTTCCCAGTCTCCCTAAGATAAAACCCCTGGCTCTCTCTCTGCTCTAGAGGGGGCATCACAGAAATTTCCATCATGGGTTGTGTTTTCAGCTGTGTCATTGCAAGACCGTGGCACGATTCCAGTGCGAAATTCTGTCAGGTACATCAATGAGGCTAGGCAACAGTCCACTTCAGAAATACAGTTTTCTGAATGTCTGACATGATTTAAGGGTAAAATTTTAAACTACTGAGAGGAACGTTCTTCAGGAAAGGCTCCTGGGCTTGGCATCATTTACTCGTTCTCTTTAGCACTTCCCAGTCATTCCACATCTTGGTGTGTGTCGAAAATGATCATTTTTGCCAGCGTAAACTTATGCTGGGAGGTAGCCTGTAGCCGTAAGAGACTGTCGCTGGGCTCTAGCTGCCTGAAGAGCCCCTCACCCCCATCGCCCCCAGGGCTGAGTGGATCTTAGCCCCTCTCTAATTCCTTCAGTGCCGTGCCCTGCATACACACTGGGAAGCTCAGATTCTAATTCATATGCATTTTTCTAAATATATTGAATTTAAATTTCTGTTGTATTTCCCTTGTTTTCTCATAGATGATAGGTTGTATATAGTTATGGAGCTGATAGAAGGGGCCCCTCTTGGAGAGCATTTCAGTTCTTTGAAGGAAAAACAGCATCATTTTATTGAAGAAAGACTATGGAAAATATTTATACAGGTACACTTTCATTTTCATTAATTTTTTAAAACAACAGCGAATTTCTGAGCTGATTTCTTAGAGATGTGTGTAGTAATCATCAGCGGTTACGTGTGTATTTGGGGAAATAAACTTTGTTTTTTATTTGCTGCTTCAAGCTGTGCTTAGCTCTTCGGTACTTACACAAGGAAAAGAGGATTGTCCACAGAGATCTAACGCCAAACAACATTATGTTGGGGGATAAGGACAAAGTAACAGTGAGTAAGTATAAGAATCTTCAAAGTTTTTAAGAACTCCTGAATATGATTCAAGAACAGAGTTGTTCGATAGAAGTTTCTGGACTTAAGGGAATGTTCTGTATCTGCACTGTGCCGTGTGGGGCTTTGGGGCATTTGAAATGTGGCTCGTGTGACTGAAGATGTGAATCTTAAATTCTATTAAGTTTTCATTGAGGTAAACATTCCTATGTGACGAGGGGCTACTCAACTGGACGTCACCGGTGTAGTTCTTGATTGAGTTGCATTTTTCCCATGTGAGAGAATAAAGTACTGGTAGGATGCTTCAGGATTTACTTCCCAATTCCGTGGTTTCTAGGTTTTTTTCTCTACCTCATGTGAGTGCATTGTTTTGAACTCTTAACGGAGACTGTGCTAAATGGGTGACAAGTGTACATATCAAAGGCTGTGAAAATTCTAGACATTTGTATATTTCAGCATCAGTTTTTATCAAAATAGTTTCAACTGAAGCAGGTAGGTCTAATGTTAGATACAATTATATAATTATCTCCACAACTGTATAATTCTCAATTGTAGCTTAAAAGTCACTTTTCAGCCTGACTGATACATCAGCTTTCTCCTGCTTTTCACTCATGAATAGTTGTGTTCCTCTCATAGACAATGAATCGTTCACCAACTCTAAGTAGGGCTACACATATCTAAGTCAGTGGTCTCTGAATACTTTTTGCTCATGACATTCCATCGGTAAAACATTTTTTTGTAATACACTGCCAAAGTATAATATGCTCACTTATAAATTCTATACACATAGCACTGTACAATTATTTGACATAATGTATATAAGTCTACAAATAAAATATAAAGGGGTGCACTAAAAAATCACAGATTTCAATATTTTGGGGGGAGGCCCTCCAATGGGTTGCCTTAGGCACTCAGCTCTGGAGATCACTGCCCTGAATGTTATTGATGTGAGAGACACATTATAGCATTTTAAAGCTGATTCTCTTAGTTTTAGAAGAATCTAATTCCTCATAAGGGCAATTCCAAATGTACACTTTTACCATAACCATGTGTCTTCAGTAACAACACTTAGATCTATTGTCCAGATTTTTATAGTAGAACATCATATCTTAGTTTAAAATATAAAAAGCAGCCCCAAACAGAAACTCTATAGATAACTTCCAATGCAAAGTTACTTGGGAATATTTCCAAGCCAGTACTTTGTGAAATATAAAATGAGACCAAAGAATTGTGAATCTTCATCTTGGACACACATTTGCTTAATCATTTGAAATTAATTATAATTTCAACCTAATATAAAATATTTACTTATCTTAAAAACTTACGAGCTTTTACTTTTTTTTTCTATTTCTAAATTTAACTTGTGTTTCTTTAATAATTTTTCCTATTTATAAACATATAGGTATTTTAATTTATAAGTTAAGGAGAATTATTAAAAATCAAATTTATTGTATCTATATGTTATTAAATAGGATTGAACAGATTTGTTCCGTGTTGGTATATGGTGTCTCTGGTGGCTGTTGAGGCCATGTTTCTGAGTGTTGGCCAATGCTGCACTTTATTTTCTTACTAAGATCAGCTGTAATTATTTCCTTTGGTTACATTTAAAGATGTTGAGGTTACTGTTTTTATTTTTTTTTCATTTTAAACATTTTTATTTATATTTGAGAGAGAGAGACAGAGCATGAGCGGGGGAGGAGCAGAGAGAGAGGGAGACACAGAATCCCAAGCAGGCTCCAGGCTCTGTGCTGTCAGCACAGGGCCCGACGCGGGGCTTGAACTCACAAATCATGAAATCATGACCTGAGCCGAAGTCGGACGCTTAACTGACTGAGCCACCCAGGTGCCCCGAGGTTACTCTTTTATTGTAGCTTGATTTTCTATCTAAACTTAACTTATTAATTTTTATATTTATTTTCTGTAATCAGTCCTGCACATCAAAATACTTGACAAAATAAAATAGTGCTAAAAAATAAAAATAGAAGTGCTAAAAATTCTATAAAGAAACACCTTTTTTGCAATCCCCAGTTCTGCTTTCCTAAAATGATCACTTTTAATTCTCTTTAGCTTCTTCTGACATTTGATTTTCTATTGTGATAGTTGAGGATTTAGTTTTCTTATTTCCTTTTTTTCCTGATCTATCCTTCCAATACAGTTATTGCACAATTTGGCGTTAAGTCAATATTCAGTGTTGACATTATTATTACTGTATAATTATTGTTCAGTGTTGATCACCTTTCCTTTCTCATAGACCTTTTTTGTTTTTCTTGGAGTTAATAATCGTCTTCTTTTTTGTTTGTTTTCTTTTTCTACATACCTATTATTTCTTCTTCCCACGTCTTCTAAAAGGATTATAAAAGCCCTCTCTGTACTATTTTCATGTGGTCACACAGGGCAGTTACTTTTAACTCTGTTTTCTCGGACACCCAATTCCTATAGATTGGGTGCAAATGTAGACTGGACTTGAATTTAGGTTTGCTGCACGGCCATTGTCCTGAAACTTACATTTGTTCCTTTTCTAATTGGAGTCTCTCTTATACCCTGTGTTTTTCCCTCGCTCTGTATTTATTTATTTTTTTTCTTTTTCAAATTTTTATTTAAATTCCAGTTAGCTAACATACAGTGTAATATTAGTTTCAGGTGTAGAATTTAGAGATTCATCACTCCTGTTCTGCTGAAGTGTATCTTCCAGTACTTTCCTAAAAAAAAAAAGAATGGGATTTTATAATTTTTGGATGCTTGCATTCACAAATATTTTTATGGGACCCTTGTACTCTTGGTAGTTTGGTGGGTGTAGTATTCTCAGATGGAAGTCATTTTCCTTCCAAATTTGAAGGCATTACTTATTTACTTACTTACAATACCACCAGACTGAGTGCCTGAGTGGCTCTGTCGGTTAAGCGGCTGACTTCAGCTCAGGTCATGATGATCTCACACTCTGTGAGTTCAAACCCCGCATTGGGCTCTGTGCTGACAGCTCAGCCCAGAGCCTGGAGCCTGCTTTAGATTCTGTGTCTCCCTCTCTCTCTCTGCCCCTCCCCGACTCACACTCTGTCTCTCCTCTCTCTCTCTTTCTCAAAGATAAAGATTTAAAAAAAAAATGTATAGCATTAATTTGAAACCAAATGTAGAAGATGCCCATATTTTGGGAGGTTGAAATAAAGCTGCAATTCATAAAGCCTATAAAAATAGGCTGTGGTATGTGTGAAAGTATGTCACCACAAAGGGGCAGCCTTGGAATATTTTACGTTTCTCTTTTCTTGTGCTAGAAGGCTTATTTACTCCCAGGAAGACACAGAATTGGCAAGAGATGTTTAAGATGCATGAGACAAAATATATTGAAAATATAAGCAGAAGAAAATCTTTAGAAAAGATAAAATTACTCTCTTTTTCTTTTTTAAAAAAATTTTAAAAATTTTTAAAGAATTTTTTTAAAAAATTCTTTTTAAAAAAAATTTTTAATGTTTAGTTTTTGAGAGGGAAAGAGAGAGAGACATAGACAGGGGTGAGTGGGGGAGGGACTGAGACAGAGGGAGACACAGAATCTGAATAGGCTCCAGGCTCTGAGCTATCAGCACAGATCCTGACGCGGCTCGAGATCATGACCTGGGCCAAAGTTGGACACTTAAACCGACTGAACCACCCAGGAACCTCTCTCTTTTTCTTTTTTTTTTTTAATTTTTTTTTTAATGTTTATTTTTGAGACAGAGAGAGACAGAGCATGAACAGGGGAGGGGCAGAGAGAGAGGGAGACACAGAATCGGAAACAGGCTCCAGGCTCTGAGCTGTCAGCACAGAGCCCGACACGGGGCTCGAACTCACGGACCGCGAGATCATGACCTGAGCCGAAGTTGGCCGCTTAACCGACTGAGCCACCCAGGCGCCCCTCCTCTCTCTTTTTCTTAATGTAGATGAATTAGCTGTTTTAAGATTGAGGTTGGTGTGCAATTATTTGTAGTAAGCACACTAGCTGGGAATTTGCCTTCATAAGGCAGCAGAGAAGAAAGTATTAACTTTCTCTTATTATACTAATATTTAGCTATGTGTGGTTTTACAAATGTTGTCTAATTTTAATGTCTAAATATATTTCCATTTAAAAGACTGTATATTTTAATGACTTGTCCTGTGAAACATGCCCAGTTCTTGCCTCTGCATTTATTTGCAACCTTTGGATGCCATATGAGGGAACAGACCTGCCTCAGTGGCACGCGGGGCAAAGCATAGTCAAGGTCGGCCCTAAGTGCTGCCACTTGTCAAGTAAAACCCATACTGTACCATCATAGAATGGCTCAGAAGGAGGGGTCTTCTGGGAGTGAACTGGCTTGTAGACACACCTTTTCACATTTCTTGACCTTTTCAAATACTCACATTTTAGTGTAAGCCCCTCATGCTCCCATTTTCTTCCCTGATTCCAAATTTAAAAAAAAAAAAGGAAAGAAAAAAGAAAGAAAGAAAACTCAGTCAACTATGCTAATAGATTTTATACATGGGCTTTAGTGCACGACTCAAGAGGTCACATGTTCATCCCGCAACCAAAAGGGCTGTGCACATTTCCCAAATGATATTTGGTTGTCGCTACTGTAATAACAACAAAAAAACACTTGATTCAGTGGAACATTTATCAACGACTCGAGCGCTTATCAAATGCCATCATATGCCAGGCATGTCAGGGTGGATGTTAGATGAAAGCCGTGTCCTCTGTTCCTTGAACTCACAGTCTTATGGGAGAGACGTTGAGTTCTTCATTCAGCAATTAACTCCTGACCTGCCTCCATCTGGCTGTGAACAAGAGAAGCATGGCAGATGTGGTTACTATCTTCGTGGAGCTCATAGTTGCATTACAGGGTGATAAAGACCAGAAAGCTGTCTATGCAAACTAGTAGTATATTGGTTGGGATAGGTCATATTATGCTGCAGTAACAAGCTGACCTGCAAGTCTCAGCAGCTGAAAACAATGGCAAGCCACTGGCTGTGTGACACATCCACCTGTGGCCTGGTTTTGTATGTCCTGTGAACTAATGATGGTTTTTATATATTTTATATTATATTTTTAGATGGCTGTTGAAAAACCAAAGAATTTGTGACCAAGACCATGTGTGGCTCTTAAAGCCTTAAGTATGTGTTATCTGGTCCTTTACGGAAAAGTTTGTCCTTGGGGCGCCTGGCTGGCTCAGTTGGACAAGCATACCCCTCTTGATCTCAGGGTCGTGAGTGTGAGTCCCACGTTGGGTGGAGGGATTACTTGCAACAAATAAATTAATAACCTTATAAAATATATAAAATATATAAATTAATAGCTGTAATCCAATATAGCTACCAAAAAGAAAAAAGAAAAGAAACAACAAAAGGAAGGAAGGAAGGGAGGAAGGGAGGAAGGGAGGAAGGAAGAAAACGTTTGTCCACACTGGCTGGCTTAAAACAGCAAGGTTTCTGTCTTAGCACATACTGTGTATGCACCGTAGGTCACTAAGGGAGCTGTGCTCAGAGACCCAGGCTGGCTAAAAGCTCCTCTATACCTCTTTCCACGTTGCAGAGGCGGGGAAGAAAAGGCATAGCAACCGTACTTCAGTTCTTAAAATTTCTGCCTTGATTTCATTGGTCAAAGCAAGTCAAGTTTAAAAGGGTGAAGGTGTATTCCTCCTTCCAAGAGAATTGAAAAAAAATATATAGTCTACAATTACATATAATTGTATATAGAAATATATAATATATTGTTTACTATATAATTATTTTATAATTGTTTACTACAGAATTGTATATATACTAATATATATACAGTTCTATAGTCTATCACAACTATCAGGCACAGGGGAAAATGTGACGACTCTGCCTGTGGAGAGTTGCCCTCTGCTACTCAATTCAAATACCATTCCTCAGGTGGAGTCTTTGATGTCCCCATCTGATACATTCTGTTTCTGGGCACCTTAGTATAGTATACCAGGCTTGCCTTTCTCACAGCACATAGGGCAGTGATTGATTGCCATTCCCGCCTTGAGGTAAGGGAAGCTGGTTTTCCTGACTTTGTTTCTCAGAAGGCACTTTATAATATTTTTTTTAATTTTTTTTTTTAACGTTTTATTTATTTTTGAGACAGGGAGAGACGGAGCATGAACAGGGGAGGGTCAGAGAGAGGGAGACACAGAATCTGAGACAGGCTCCAGGCTCTGAGCTGTCAGGACAGAGCCCGACGCAGGGCTTGAACTCACGGACCGAGAGATCATGACCTGAGCCAAAGTCGGCCGCTTAACCGACTGAGCCACCCAGGCGCCCCTATAATATTTTTTGAATGAATGGATACATGAATGAATGAATGAATGAGCAAACAGACTAAAACAGCCCCATGTAGAAATATTTACAAGTCAGTTACAAATAAAAAGTAAGATTAGGGAAGATACCTGGGTTTGAGATCTTTATCTGACAGCTGAGATTTTGTGGGAAGAGTGTTCAATATAAGAGGGACTGAGGATTAAGGTGAAAATCAGGTATAAAATGGGGAAAGGGACAAGCAGCTCGCACTAGCATCTCAGCAAAGCATGAAAGGAAAGTCTTTACTTTCTTGAATTCCAACAAAGTTTGGGAAATCAAATTAGATGTGTCTTGTATTGCTAGGATCTTGGCATTTTGATTGTTTTCTAGGGGATTAGAGGATTTTAATTGTTATTCGTTGGCTCAACTGCTGCTGAGAAATCTATGTCATTATAGGAAAAAATGAATTAGCATTGCACTGCTGATAGGGAAATCAAAGCCCTCTTATGCTTATTATCTCCTATACTTCTAAAATCTTCTCATGAAATAGGCACATAAAAGACAGTTTGTGGCTTTTGTAGATCTCTTGACCTGTCTTGCTTTGAACCTGTTGTGTAGTGTACTTCTCATTAACCAGATACAGTACTTCTCATTAACCAGTATCTATTTGAGTTTAAGCCAGCACAGAGCTTTGAGTGTTCTTACACGACTACAGAATGTTGAGTCACTTGTGTTGCATACCCACGTAGCACCTGTGTAGTAAGGTGGCTACACGATTTCTGGGATTTCTCTTAGCCAGCAAATTGCCTTCATGTCACTGAGAAAGCAAGAATATTTTCTGTCCAGCCCACCGGGTTCCTTATATTGCTGCTAGGTCATGTGAAATAAGGAAATAGTGAAGCAAATTCAGTCAAATATAATTTCTAAAAAAAAATTTTAAGATTCTCATACCACCAGTGGGTCATTCTGTAATCCTGAGATTTGAACAGCAGTTGGCTTTGAGGAAAAGATGAGAATGGCAGGCCCAAGAAAGTTCGCGCGGGGTGTCCTGAAAGTCCTGGTCCTGACCAGATGATTGTTATGCTCTTCTGGTGAGGTGAACTCATCGTAATCAACTGCATGAGGGAATAAGGAGGCATCGAATCTTACCATCTTAGGGAAAAAATGGAACTAAAATCTTCCCATTGTTGGGTTTATAAGGCCTATGAAAACATCAGAGACCAAGGATAGTGAAGTTTATTTTAGTGTATGTTTTCATATGGGCATATTGGGTTATGATTTAGTTCTCCAAGAAATTTTAATGTATAGGGTAGAATCTGATGTGTTCTGGACATGTTATTTTCATTCTGTGAGTTTTCCCAAAGCGTGTTCTCTGAAGCAGCATGGTGAGTAGGTGGGAGTGCCTATTTTTACAGAGACTAGTTCAACAGTACATGGTACTACACATCTGATCAGTCTGCCCAGCCTTGTAAGGGTACTGAAACCATTGGAGACTTTTGGACTCTATAGTCCTGTCATAAACTCTGTGTGTGTGTGTGTGTGTGTGTGTGTGTGTGTGTGTGTGTGAGAGAGAGAGAGAGAGAGAGAGAGAGAGAGAGCATGTGAGCAAAGGCCTGACTTCCTGTTTTTATCAGAATCTGACCCCTAGCATTCCTATTTAATATTAGAACTGTGTGTTTAAAGTTTCATTCATTATTCCAAGTAATCATAACCAGAACAAGCCCCACATTGAAAAATGATTTTAGAAGAGCTCATACTTAATAAGGACACTAGTTTCTCCAAGATTCTAGTCTACTGATAGATATCCTACAGTGTGAAATGATATGTGTGTGTGTACCAAAGAAATGGGGTTCCCTAGAATTCAGAAAGTACTTTTGTACCAGATATTGAATTTGTCATCCCAGAGCTCTTTGTTATAATACCTCCATCAATAAAAATCAATCAAATAATGATGCTGTTGAGAAAGAGAAACACTTTCACTCTGCCTCATCCAGGGAAGGGCCTGCACTGGGGGCAGAAGCTTTGGAAGAGTCGGTGGCCCAGTGGAAGAACTCAAAGAACTCACTGTACACCAGCATTAAACCTCCCCTTTTCCCTTGTTTAAGAAATTCTGTTTTAGACTTGATTAGAATTCCACTTGTTGAAGTAGAAATAATATTAATAACAGCTGAACTTCACTTGTAAGAAGGTCAAGGAGAGGTCTGGAGGGCAAGGATTAGAAATGTGAGTGGCCTTCAGAGGAGGAAGTGCCAACGAGACAGGGGTTTGTTGAACATCTTTCTGGGACCCTTCTTCTCATCCCCCCCAGAGCCCCGCACAGAGAGGATGTTACTGATGATCCCGTTGCTGTGGAAGTTAGAGGCTGGCCTTCATTTACTAGGTCGGGAAGAAAGAGTAGAGAGATAGATGAGAGGGGGTTGCGAGGGGGACATCTTTCTGGCCTATTATACAGTTATGCTCACGTATACGCCTCTGTCATTCCCTAGCACTACAGATATTTCAACTGATCATTTCCTAAAATTGTCACAGTCGTTCATGGTTTTTTATTGTACTCCGAGAAGATACTTTTATCATGGTAGAATTTTTAGCTGTGCTTTGAAGGAAAGGAGTAACCACCCACAGCTACATCTCTTAAGCTTTTACTGTGGGATGAAAGTTGTATGTTCATTACCTCTTCCAATATCTGAGACACATTCCCATATTCACAGATAATGGAAAGAGTTGGAGAGGATAGAAGACTTGCTCAATTCACCCAACTAATAGGTTGGCAGTGCCAGGGTTGAACCACGTCTGGCTCTAGTGTTCACCTCTTTGACAACTCGCTTTATAATATTCCCTTAGAAAGATCGTTTCAGGTAAAGAAAAAGGCATCCTTGAGTGCGTGGGGTGCTCATAATCGACTACTGTGTAAGGATGAATCCAATAGTTTTGTTGAGGTGAGCATTTTAAGTTGGGCAGTCCACCATCTGAACGTGGCCTGCAGGGTCTTGCATCATCTGGCCATATCCTTGATGGTCTACCCTCTAGCCAACCTGGCCTTTTTTCAGTTCTTCAGTGGACCATGCTCCCTTGATCACAGGACCTTCTCTCAGTTCCTTAATGGATCGTGTTTCCTTGATCACAGGACCTTTGCATATGCAGGTTCCTCTGCTATATGGCTTTCTCCACTTTCTCTTACCTAGTTAACTCCTGTCCTCTGTCTTCTATTCACTCAGTCACCATTTTGTCAGTTTTTCCTGATCACCTGTGTCTCCTATGTTACTCTCTCATAACATCATATATCTACCTGATTTTTAGTGACCTTGTCAGAATTATAAATTTATATATGTGATTCTTTGTTAATTGTGTATCTGTACCATGGGTCCCTATGGGCTGTCAACATACATAATTTCTGATCTGGATACTGTCTTATCTTTAGTACCTATCCCAGTACCTGACACGCAGTAGATAATTAGTGTGTATTTATGGACAAATATGTGAATCAGTGAATAAATGGACAGTCTTGAAGGCATAGAGCAGCTGGAAACTTTATAAACAATAACAAACAGGAGATGTTCTGGTACTTATATGGGGACTTGCTGTGATGAAGACGGGGGTTGGTAGATTGTTCCATTGTTAAATACTCTGTGGAATGGATTAGAAGGAAAAGTTTCCTGATGAGCTGCACCTAGGTTCTTGTAGGAAGAGGGAGGGCCTGGGCTCCTGGCACATTTAAACTGTGGTCGCAGACTCAAAAGAAAGGTTCAGATACAAGAGCTGAGGAGTCGATGAACATAGGGGCAAAAGAGACAAGGCAGAGCTTTCAGGCCAAGAAAATGGGGAAGATAAGATGCCATCTCTACTTGGGATATCCCAGATGACCGTGAACGATAAGCTCGGTCTGCGGTGCAAAGGGCCAGGTGCCACCTAGAGCTGGGGATGAAGTGGTGTGGCTGTGAATTTGGCTACTGCCGGCACGGGTGGTGGGGGGAGCCTGTGGAGGGGGATGGGAATGCCTTACATCTGTACTATTTTACAAAATACTTCTTACCTGTTGTCAGGTTGTTGGAGCAACCCCTTGCAAAGGGTAAGTTTCATAAGCTCTTTTTGAGAAAACCGAGTAGTTGAGTTATGGGTCCAATGTCACATAGATAGTAAACGACCGAGCAAGAATTGAGGGACTCAACCAGAGACCGCACACCTTTTCTCTCTGGAGGTTGACAGCAAGGCTGTAGTGCAAACAGGCTACAGTTTTAGCATTTTCTGTATCGTTCATTCTATCAAGGGAGAGATTGCTGTACCCCTTTCTGCGGTATAATGTGCTGCACGTAAGATGTTGCCATTTTGAATTTCTATGATAGCACATGAATGCTTTTATGACCGCAGTTTCTGAAATAAATCCTTTTCCTCTACTCCAAATATGACCACAAATGTAGGACAAGTAATAGAAACATTACTGCTACTACGAAAATTTTCCAAATGGCCAAACAATATTAGCTTTTGTTCTCTTCATGAATACTTGTCAACCATCTGTGTGTTTTCAGAGAGCCATCTGAGTTTCTGCCATTATCTACAATACATGGAGTGGGTAGAATCTTTGTGAATACCACTCCTTAGTTTTGGCCTTTCAAAATCAATGGCATTTTTATAAAAAGAAGATAATTTCTATGTAGCACTGGAACTAAAAGTCAAAGTATTATTTTAGATTGTAATTTCATAAAGTCTCTGTGTGCTAAAATTATAGCGAGCTCCTAAAAATATTGATATACTGTACTATTTCTACTAATTTTCTCCAGTACACAGTAGAGGAACAGGAAGATTACAGCAAGCCATCTAACTTGTGGATAGTCTTAGAACACTTCATAAAACTTAGCCCTCTACTATTTCTCATTCCTCCTACTGGACTGAGAGGATAGATACATATTTAGATAGGTATTTAGATAGATGGATGATAGGTAGATAGATAGATAGACAGACAGACAGACAGACAGACATGGATATACAGTTTACCTTTGAACACCATGGGTTTAAACTGTGTGGGTCCACTTATGGATTTTTTTAAAAATAAATAGAATAGGGTGTTGTAAATGTATATTTTTTCTTCCTTACTATGTTTTTAGTAACATTTTTTGGGGTCTACCTTTACTTTATTGTAAGAATATGGTATATAATACATATAATGTACATAGTGTGTGTTAGTTGGTGGTTTATGTTATAAGGCTTCTGGTCAACAGTTGGCTATTAGTAAGGTCTTGGAGAAGTCAAAAGTTATACATGGAATTTTTACTGTGCTGGGGGTCAGTACCCCATCCCTCGCATTGTTCAAGGCTCAACTGTATATCTATATATGTATCAAAAGATATGTATCTGTCAATATATGGTGATAAACCACACAAAGTATGGATCTTGTGTACTGGTTAGAAATGATAGACCCTAAATACGTAAGGGAATATGAAACACACAAAAATAGAAATGCTGACCCTGGTCTCCCTTATGGTCCCATTTCTGCTCTAACAAGATGAAAGAAAATATCATGAACCAGGAGAAACTCGCCAAACCGCAAGCGCGAGTGCACATTGGTGGGGAAGGAACTGCTCCCGGAAAGAAGAAGGTGGTTCATACAATGGCTACAGCAGCTGATAAAAAATTTCAGTTCTCCTTAAAGAAGTAAGGGGTAAACGGGGCACCTGGGTGGCTCAGTCGGTTGGTTGTCCGACTTCAGCTCAGGTCACGATCCCACGGTTTGTGAGTTCGAGCCCCGCGTTGGGCTCTGTGCTGACAGCTCGGGGCCTGGAGTCTGCTTCAGGTTCTGTGTCTCCCACTCTCTCTCTGCTCCTCCCCTGCTCACTCTCTGTCTCTGTCTCAAAAATAAATAAACACTAAAAAAAAAAAAAAAAAGAAAATAAAAAAGAAAAGAAGTTAGGGGTAAACAATATCTCTGGTATTGAAGAGGCGAACATATTCACAAACCAAGGAGCAGGGATCTGCTTTAACAAGCCTAAAGTTCAGGCATCCCTGGCAGTGAACACTTCACCGTTCACAGGCCGTGCTGAGACAAAGCAGCTGGCTGAAATACTGCCCAGCATCTCAAACAGACATGGTGCAGACAGTCTGACTAGTTAAGCAGACTGGCTAAAGCTCTGCCTACACGATCTGTGGATGGGAAAGCACCACTCACTGCTGGAGAGGTTGATGGTGATGAGGCTCCAGATCTTGTGGAGAAGTTAGATGAAGCTTCCAAGCAGGAAGCAAACTGAATGGAGTCAACTTCTGAAGAAGATACAACTTGAAGAAGTTATCAAGAGCTGCTATTTTGCATTGTGACTGCTTTTTTAAAATTTTGTCCAGGATCTGATAAAATCTAGATCTCTAATATTTTTAAGCCCAAGCCCCTTGGACACTGCCGCTCTTTTCAGTGTTTGCATATACACAATCCATTCTTTGCAGTTAAACTAAAGAAGCCTGGGAATAAGGTTTGAAGCAAGGTTAATAAAGTTCTTTGCCTAGGATGTGTTTTATTTTGTATTTCATTGACACTGATTTGTACACAGAAAGCAAAGTTGTTTACAGAAAGCTAATCATGGCATGTAATATGGCTGGTAATCTTTGATGAAATTTGATTAAAGATTTTATTTTACTTTTTAAATACTTAAAACAATTTTTTTTTTGTTTATTTTGAGAGAGAAAGAGAGAGAGAGAGAGCCAGCATGAGTAGGGGAGGGACAGAGCGAGAAGGAGAGAGAATCCCAAGCAGGCTCCACACTGTCAGCAGTGTGCCTGATGCTGAGCTTAGATTCATGAATCGTGAGATCATGACCTGAGCTGAAATCAAGAGTTGGATGCTTAACGAACTGAGCCACCCAGGCGTTCCAATTAAAGATTTTAAATGGCAGTATAATGTAAAGAATAATTTCAGATAATGAAATTCATTAATCAAATAAATGTAATAGACAAGTATTAAAGAAGGGGACATATTCACGGGTAGTATGGTCAAGAAAGACATTTCTGAAAACCCGGATAATATATGGTCTTATGTACCTGGTAGGAGTTTGGCTTTTATTCTTAGTATTTATCAGAATCCTTTGTAGAACTTTAACTTTGTGAGTAGTGGTATCTGCTCTTGGTTCTTCCAAGATCATTTCGGCTGTGGCATGGAGATTTGTGTTTTGGAAGAAGCCATGGAAGCAGGAATCTGTTCAGGAGGTATTGTTCGGGACCCTACGTGAGTGTTCATGGTGGTTTGGCCTAGAGTGGTAGCAGTTGTATTGATTTTTCGTTCCTGTGTAATAAATTGCTGCAACATTTAATGGCTTAAAGCAACAAACCTTTATTTTCTCACCATTTCTGAAAAACAGGAATCCAGGAGCAGCTTAGCTGGGTGGTTCCAGCTCAGGGGCTCTCATGAGATTCCAGTAGAGCTGTCAGCCCTGGCTGCATCTGAAGCCTTGACTCAGAGCCAAAAAGGCTCATTCACTTGCCTGGCAAGTGGGCTGGAACTGGGCCTCTCACCCTCCAGGCTGCTCTTCTGTAGCTGGGCCTTTTCTGCAGACTAGCCTGGACTGTTTTACGTGGCTTAGGCACAAATTTCATAACTACAAACTCAAAACCGTAATATATAAAAGAAAAAAAAATTAATTGAATTTTATCAAAGTTTAAAACTTCTGTTGTATCAAAGATATTATTAAGAGAATGAAGACAAGCTTCAGACTGGGAGAAAATATTTACAAATCAGATACCTGATGTGTGTAAGTACCTGATGGAGAATTTGTATCCAAACTCAATCATAAGAAAACAAACAACCCAGTCAAAAAACGGGCCAATTTCTGAACATTACTTCACTAAAGATACACAGATGGCAAATAAGTACATGAAATATGTTAAGCACTGTTAGTTATTAGGGAAGTGGAAATTAAAGCTATACTTAGCTATCACTACACACTTACTAGAGTGCTATTAAAAACAAAAAACCAAGGGGCCCCTGGGTGGCTCAGTTGGTAGAACAAGCAACTTTTGGTTTGGTTTGAAGTAGGCTTCACCCAGCGGCCCCTGGGCATGCAACTCTTGATCTCAGGGTCATTCGTTCAAGTCCCATGTTGGACCTAGAGCTTACTTAAAAATATATACACGTAAAAAAAAAGTAAATAAATAAACAAACACATAAATAAAGAAATAAACAAACCTGACAACACAAATGCCGGTGAAGATGTAGAAGCAACTAGAATTCATACGTTTGTGGTGAGAAAACATTGGAAAATATTTTGGTTTGATGGTTTTTAAAAAACGTAACATTTTTATTGTATCACCCACTAATCTCACTCCAAGGAATTAAAGAGAAATTAAAAATTCTGTTTGCAAAAATTTGCATGCAAATATCGTACTTACTTGTACCTCTAGTATACTCTTGAATAAGAATGGTGAGAGCAGACATTCTTGCCTTAGTTTCTTTTCTTTTCTTTTTTTTTTTCTGTTTTCTTTCTTGTACCTTGAGTTAATACTACCTTGTCTTAATTACAATTCCTTCAAATAATTTTTAATATCTTGTAGGAAACTGTGTTGTCTTCTAATCAAAATCCATGGCTCCTTTTGGTCTTTTCTATTTTTATTAAGTACACTAATTTTACACTTAATTTGTGAAATCCTTTACAAAATATTTGGAGGCATTTCACTGGAATTGCATATATTAGTTTAAGAAGAATGGCATCGCTATAACATTGAGAATTCCAATTCTTGAACTTGGAGTTTCCATTAATTTTAGCCTTCATTAATGACTCTGTAACAAAATTTTATAATTTTCCCTGCATAGATTTTTCACATCTTTTGTCATATTATTCTTAGATATTTGTGTCTCTGTCACTGTACTAGTATGTTTCCCCCTCCTCTTCTCCCCCTCCTCGTTTTTCTTCTTTTTCATCTCCGTCTCTGTCTTCTTCTTCTTTGTCTTCATCTTCAGAAGGAAACAGAAAACAGAAATGTTTTTGCTTTATTTTAAAAATTGAGTTATCAAGGGCACATTAAAAAGTGCTGTTGTGACACTCTCTCCAACATCTACGTCAACATATTAATAAGATTGCCACATCTTTTTTATTTAAATTTTTTAATGTTTATTTCTGAGAGAGAGAGAGAGAGAGCGTGCGCGAGCATGAGCGGGAGAGGGGCAGAGAGGGAGACACAGAATCTGAAGCAGGCTCCAGGCTCCCAGCTGTCAGCACAGAGCCCGACACAGGACTCGAACCCACAAACTGTGAGATCATGGCCTGAGCTGAAGTCGGACACTTACCTGACTGAGCTACCCAGGTGCCCCAAGATTGCCACATCTTTTATTTGTTTGTTTTTTTAATAGATATAATTGACATACACCATGATATTACTTTCAGGTGTACAACATAATAACCTGGTGCTTGTATGTATTGTAAAATGATCACCGCAACAAATCTTGTTGACATCCAGCCTTGTTTTTGAACTTAAAGGAAAAATATTTAATCTTTTAGCATTAAGTAGAAAGTTAGCTGTACTTTTTTGTAGATGCCCTTTATCAGGTTAAGGAAATGAACGTCTATTTATACTTTGTTGAAAACAATAGATGTTGGATTTTATCAAATCCTTTTTTTTTTAATTTTTTTAATGTTTATTTACTTTTGAGATAGAGAGAGATAGAGCATGAACAGAGGAGGGTCAAAGAGAGAGAGGGAGACACAGAATCTGAAACAGGCTCCAAGCCCCGAGCTGTCAGCACAGAGCCAGGCGGGGCTCGAACTCAAGGATCACGAGATCATGACCTGAGCCGAAGTCGGACGCTCAACCGACTGAGCCACCCAGGCACCCCTATCAAATCCTTTTCATACATATGGTCATATGATTTTCCTTCTTTATTGTATTGATTTGGTGAACTGTACTGATTGATTTTTAAATGTTGAATCAGGCATGTATTTCTGGCATAATGGTCCCTATGTATTTATTCTTTTTATCTATGTCTAGATTTTATTTGCCTATATTTTGTTGATTTTTTTGTGTCTATTTTCATGGGGAATAGCATTCTGCATTTTTCTTTTCTTGTAATGTCTTTGGCTTTGGTTTCTGAGTAATGTTGGCTTTATAAAATGAGTTGGGAAGTGTTCTTTCCTCTTGTATTTTCTAGTTGAGTTTGTGCAGAATTGATATTTATTTCTTAAATGTTTGAAATGATCTGGGCCTAATTTTTCTTTGTTGGCAGTATAATGTTTTGATAAGGATTTTATGATTTTGATAAGCCTGATTCACATGTGACTGTTAATTTCTCCCGGTGAGACCATAAGCAAGTTACTTAATCTCTGAGTAAACTGAACCTCAGTTTCCTAATTTATAAATTAGTGGCTATGAAGATTGAATCATGATATGTATCAGTTGTTCAATCCTTTATTATCCTATACTTACATATGTTAATTTATCCAGATTTTACTATTGTACTATACTACTTACTACTATTTATGCTATTTTTTTCAAATTTTTATTTAAATTCTAGTTAGCGTATAGTGTAATATTGGTTTCAGGAGTAGAATTTAATGATTCATCACTTACATATAATACCCAGTGCTCATCATAATAAGTGCCCTCCTTAATACCCATCATTCATTTAGCCCAACCCTCACCCATCTCTCTCCATCAGCACTCAGTTTGTTCTCTATCATTCAGAGTCTCTTATGGTTTGCTTTCCTCTCTTTTCTTTTCCCCTTCCCATATGTTCATCTGTTTTGTTTCTTAAATTCTACATATGAGGAAAATCACATGGTGTTTGTCTTTCTCTGACTGATTAATTTCACTTAGCACAATATATTCTAGCTCCATCCATGTCATTGGAAATGGCAAGATTTCATTCTTTTTGATGTCTGAGTAGTAGTATATTGTATATATATACATCTTCTTTATTCATTCATCAGTCGATGGACACTGGATTCTTTCCATAGTTTGGCTATTGTTGATAATACTGCTATAAACATCAGGCAGCATGTACCCCTTTGAAACTGTATTTTTTTAATCCTTTGGGTAAATACTAGTAGTGCAGTTGCTGGGTCGTAGGGTAGATCTATTTTTAACTTTTTGAGGAACTCCATACTATTTCCCAGAGTGGTTGCACCAGTTTGCATTCCCACCAACAGTATAAGAGGGTTCCCCCTTTCTCTGCATCCTCACCAATATCTGTTGTTTCCTGTGTTGTTAATTTTAGCCATTCTGATAGATGTGAGGTGATATCTCATTGTGGTTTTGATTTGTGTTTCCCTGATGATGAGTGATGTTGAGCATCTTTTCATGTGTCTGTTAGCCATCTGCATGTCTTCTTTGGAAAAATGTCTATTCATGTCCTCTGCCCATTTCTTAACTGGATTATTTGTTTTTTGGGTGTTGAGTTTGATAGGTTCATTACAGATTTTGGATACTAACCCTTTATCCAATATATAATTCTTCTCCCATTCCGTAGGCTACCTTTTAGTTTTGCTGGTTGTTTCCTTCACTGTGTAGAAGCTTTTTATCTTGATGAGATCCCAATAGTTCATGTTTGCTTTTGTTTCCTTTGCCTCTAGCTATGTGTCTAGTAAGAAGCTGCTGCTGCTGAGGTCAAAGAAGTTGCTGCCTGTGTTCTCCTTTAGGATTTTGATGGTTTCCTGGCTCACATTTAGGTCTTTCATCCATTTTGAGTTTACTTTTGTGTATGGTATTAGAAAGTGGTCCAGTTTCATTCTTCTGCAGGTTGCCGTCCAGTTTTGCCAACACCATTTTTTGAAGAGACTGTCTTTTTTCCATTGGATATTCTTTCCTGCCAAAGAATTAGTTGTCAAAGATTAGTTGGCCATACATTTGTGGATTCATTTTTGGGTTTTCTATTCTGTTCCACTGATCTATGTGTCTGTTTTTATGCCAGTACCATACGGTCTTGATGACTACAGCTTTGTAATATAGCTTGAGGTCTGGAATCATGATGCCTTCTGCTTTTCTTTTCTTTTTCAGGATTGCTTTGGTTATTCAGGGCCTTTAGGGGTTACATACAAATTTTAGGATTATTTGTTCTAGCTTTGTGGAAAATGCTGGTGTATTTTGATAGGGATTGCATTAAATGTGTAGATTACTTTGGGTAGTATAGACATTTCAATAATGTTCTTCCATGGAATTTTTTCCCATTTCTCTGTGTCCCCTTCAATTTCTTTCATAAGTATTCTATAGTTTTCATTACCATCCAGATCTTTTACCCCTTTGGTTAGGTTCATTCCTAGGTACCATATTGGTTTTGATGCAATTGTAAATGGGATTGATTTCTTGATTTATTTTTTTGCTGCTTCATTGTTGGTATATAGAATTGCAACAGATTTCTGTACATTGATTTTATATCCTATGACTTTGCTGAATTTATGTATTAGTTCTAGCAAAATTTTTGGTGGAGTCTTTCAGTTTTTCTACATAGAATGTCATGTCATCTGCAAATAGTGAGTTTGACTTCTTCCTTGTTTATTCGGGTGTTTATGCTATTATAATCCTTATTTTACAGGTAAGCAAGCTACCACAGAGGGAGATTCAGTAACTTGATCAGGGTTACTCTGGTAGCACATAATAGAGCCAGGATTTGAATTGAGACTGTCCGGTTCCTGGGTTACTGCTTTTAAGTGCTAAGCTGCACTAACTATAAAAATACCTATCTTTCAGGATTACTATTAGTGTTAAATTAGACAATTCATGTAAGCAGCAAAATTTGTGTTATTTCAAAGTTGTAGTTTAGTAAATGGACATTGTTATTAATAATGTCAATTATTGTTAGTTTGAAGTCTAACTACTTTGGGATATTTTCAACCCGAAAGACCTATTGGTATAGATACATTATCAAACACTCTCATTCAAGTTCACTGCAGTGAAATTCCATCAGCATTGGGTGCACTGTACAAAGTGGTATTGTGAACATCAAATCTTATTAGGCATAGCAACTTGAATTCTTGCCCTGGTTCAGCACTTTTTTGTGTAATCCTGGTAAATAAGTCTCTCGGAAAGTTAGTAAGTCTGTATAGTGAGGCTATGAAGAATATCTCTTTGTATCTCTGTGACCTAAGTTGTTGAGTGGTTTAAAAAAGTATCTAAAGGTGCATTGGAAAGTACAGCTAGTGCTAATATGAAATATAAATATTTGGTGTTCTAAGTTAAAAATCAAAAAAATCAAAGTCCTTTGTTGATATATACATATATTGAGGTGATTCTTAATATCATTATTTACTATGGCTTAATACAGTTTGTTGCCATTTAGTATCAGATTTTTCAGATCTTCATGGTGGTTATTCAAGCTTATATTATTTTTTATTTTAGCTTCCTTCCTTCCTTCCTTCCTTCCTTCCTTCCTCTCTCTCTCTCTCTCTCTTTCTTTCTTTCTTCCAGATGAGGTGATGCCTGGCATATGCCAAAATATTAGATTCACTTTGTTTATTTGAAAATTACAAAGATAACCTAAAAGGTGGCATCATCAGCTCAATAAGTACTTTGCCCTATTTTTTAGTCAGCAAGACTTATTTTAGTGTTTTAGTGATATATCTCATTATTTCAAAGTATGTAATGCAATGGGGTGCCTGGGTGGTTCAGCTGGTTAAGCCTCTGACTCTTGGTCTCGGCTCAGGTCGTGATCTTGTGGTTTGTGAATTTGAGCCCTGCATTGGAGTCCACACTGTCAGATTGGATCCTGTTTGGGATTCTCTCTCTCCCCCTTTCTCTGGCCTCCCCACGTGTACTTTTTCTCTCTCTCAAAATAAATCAATAAACTTTAAAAAATTAAAAAGAAAACAAAATATATAGTGCAATGACCTATTGTATGTATGTTATTAATTAAGGCTGAGAGTGGTGTGGAAGATTGACACATGGGGCATTTTGACAGAAAGTTATAAAAAAGCTTTCTGTTGTGAACTTTAATAGTTATTGTGCAGAATGCCAAAAGCTAAGGAACCATGATAATGTAGGGAAAGTATAATAACATTGCTTTTTTTTTTTTTTTTTTTTTTGAATTATAGCTGACTTTGGGCTGGCAAAGCAAAAACAAGAAAACAGTAAACTAACATCTGTTGTTGGAACAATCCTGTATTCCTGGTAAGGACAATTATTTTATGGTTCTCAAACATCATACTTAACTGATTTAGGCTTTAGTTTCATGTCTTGGCTTGCAAAGGAAAGATGCCTTTAGAAAAAGAAGCTTATTTAATGTTCAGCTCAATTACCCAGATAATACACATGCACACAATTATACATCATTATGTACATTTGAAACAACAACAAAAAATTATCTTTCCTCTAAGGTGACTCTGCCCCTCACGGGGACTGCTTTTATTATTTGTAAATCCAAATGATTCTTGGCATATAGTGGGTGTGCAATTTTTGTTTATGAATCTGTGAATGACCTAGTAGACTTGCTACTCATCATGACACTTGGAATATTGTATTGCACTTACTTGAAAAATGACTGTTTTTTTCTCTTTGCCTGTAAACATCCAAGGGCAGGAGAAAGGTTTTTTGTGTCCTAATACATATCCCAGCATCTAGCTAATAATGGGTGCTGAATAAAGTTTATTATGTGAATGAATAAATGATGACATATATATATATACTTAGACATATGTTTATAAAGCTGTTTGCTTCTTGGGGAAATGAATGTTTATATTTTGATGAATTAAGACCCTTGTAACTTATTTAATGTGCTTCGAGGGTTCCTTTACCATCCTTTAATTATTAGGAAGTAAGAATTTTCTTTTGTTGATCACATATCATTTGTTCATGAATCTTTTGAAGTTAATAAACAGAAAAAGTAGTCCGTAGACCTAACAGATTCAGGGAAATAGTCTTAAATCTTATTCAACAGGTCAAGCAATCAAGACACTTCCATCTTCTTTTTTTAATCTAGTCTGTTGTTGTGCAATTGATTCCTGGGGATAGAATTCAGAATAAATCTTCTCAAGGGAGGGTGGAAATTCTCCGTAAGTAACAGTCTCATTTGAAAAAGTCCTTTCCTACAGAAATGTTCAGAAGAGTGTGAGCGTTCTGGCCAGGGTTCTGACACTGCTGGCCACCATTCTCTCAAGTTGTAATTGTTCCAAAGTTAAGACGTCTCTTAATAAATTGCTTGACATGTGCAGTTCCTTTTGAATTTTCCATATCCTCATTTTCTGAATTTGTGAATTGGACAGAAATAAAGCAGATATATTTTATGGTCCCTGCTCTGAGTCTCATACCTCCCTGCCTTTTAAAGAATTGTCTCTTTAGCCATCCCCAGAGTGTTTCCCTCCAAATTCTGTAATCTTTGTGCAATCCTGAGCTTCTCTGAGCCTATTAACGTGGACGGGGGATGTCTGTCCCTGCCCTGCAGGGTCCTGAGAGTTCCACGAGTCTGCTGTGCCCCTGGTGTTTGCCCTTTCCTTTTGCCTTTGCTTCCTCAGATATTACCTTATTTAATGGAAGAAAGTTCTCTTTATCAACTCTGGTAGGAGGTGCCTCAGAGCATTCTTTATGCTGTATGTCAGCTGCTAGATAAATGGTTTGTGCACACTGGACTGATTGTGCTGGAACACAAGGTCAATAAAAGCCCCTTTCCTTCCTCTGATTTGATTCATTATGAGGCAGGGTCATTGTTATCCTTCTCGTGGAAAATAATCCCCAAATATGGTCTTTGGTTCCGATATGTATCTGTATGTCTTACTTCGGTTCCAGAGTCCAAGACTGCACCCTATCTTCAATTGCATTTTCAGAGCAGATGTTAGAGTTTGAAGCTCTGAGAAACATTTTAGGCTCGTTCTTCATGCAACACTTGTTTGGGGCTTCTGGGTGATAAGCAAGTGTGAGCTAGTGTAAACAGAAAACTTTGACTGCCCTTGGAATGGGAATTCTTTGAGACTTTATTGCTTAGCCTAATTTCAGTCACATTATAACATTAGATAACTTAAGACAAAGCTGGGGACCTTTCCATTGGATGGATCAAAGTAAACCTGTATGTAAACCTGAGCAAGCAGAGACAAAGTAAAGCACACCCAACTGTTGACTGCACCTCTTTCATTCGTAAAAATGCTGTCATGTACCCAGAACTCTGAAACTCTTAAACGGCTTAAAACACTTCAGGAGCTTCCAGTTGCCCATAATTTAAAGGCCAAGTCCTCAGTATGACTACAAGCCCACGACCCTGCACACTGTAGCCTCTGCCAAGTCATCAGCTTTACTTTAGCCTGGACCTCCCTCGCTGGATCTCTAGCTGTTGCCTATGTGTTCCCACTGACCACAGGGCTTTAGCAGATGCTGCTCCCGCTGCCTGGAATACTCTTTTTCCCACTGGCCATCTGGTTAATTCTTTCTCATCCTCCACGACTCAGCTGGAATGTAGTCTCCTTAGGTAACCTAACCACCCTCACCCCCCGACCCCAGCCAGAGCAGGTTTCCCCTGGTCTACATACTCCATGCACTTTGCCTTCATATGGTTGAACTTTTCGTTTATTTTGTGATAGACCCGGGTGATTTTGTTCACCGCTATCCCCAGCACTGAGCCCAGAGTCTGGTATTTTATAGGCTCACAAGAAGTATTTACTGTATGAATGATCTAGTATTTGCATAGTTATGAACAGTACTTGAAACAAAAAGAAAACTGCTCCTTTCCACTTTACCAAAATTTTAATCTTCTATCACTCTCCCACTTTGCTGTTCCTTCAGATCTTCAAAATGCTCCTACACGGTTTCTGTTTCTCCAGGTAGCTACAGAGCTTACTTCCTTACTTCTGGTATCTGCTTAAATGTTGCTTCTGTAGAGAGGTTTTCCTGATCACCAATCCCAAACGGCAGCCTCCTTCAGACTCTGAAGGAGTCCCTTTATTTTGCTTTATATTTTCACAGCACCTGCTTCTATCTGACATTATGTTATTAGTTTAATTAGTTTAATTTTAATTGTTATTATTATTTTAATCAGTCTCTCCCACTACATGAAATCCATGACAGTAGGGCTGTTGTCTCTTTTGTTCACTGTTGTTTCCTTGGGGCCTGGGGGAGTAGACTGATAGAATCCTAATAAATATTTTGAATTATTAAAATGAAAATAAGTCATCCTGTTTTGGGTTTGTCTGAAAATGTCTTTTTTAAAACTTTATTAAGTAATTGGGAAAAATTGACCAATAGAGTTGTATATATTTAAAGCATACAGCACAGTGACTGGCTTTACGTATATGTTGTGGGATGATTATTAAGATCAGGATCATTAACACATCCATCTAATAGTTAAACTGTGTTTCTGTTGTGTTCTCGTTAGAATGCTCAAGGTCTACTCTTAGCAACTTTCAAGCAAACAATACCATCTTATTAATCACAGGCACCATGTGGTACTTTATATCCTCAGAACTCATTCTTCTTAGAACTGAAAGTTTGTACCCTTTGACATGCATCTCCCCATCTCGCCCTCCCCCCGGCCCTGGGCAGTCACCATTCTACTCTCAGCTTTTTTTTTTTTTTGGTCCTTGTCTGTCTGGTTTTACTTAGCATAATATCCTCTTTGTTCATTCAGGTTGTTGCAAATGGCAGGATTTCCTTCCTTTTAATGGCTGAATAATATTCCATTTTATAAATATATATATATATATATATATATATATATACATATATATATATATATATACACATATATCCCGCATTCTGTATTTTAATATGGTTAAAAATCCATGTGCATTTTTATTAGGGTCTAAAGCACTAACACATCTTTGAATTTTTCTGACTTTTGCCTTCGTGAAGGCTAAAGGGAACATTTTTATTTTATTATTATTTTTTAATATATGAAATTTATTGTCAAATTGGTTTCCATACAACACCCAGTGCTCATCCCAAAAGATGCCCTCTTCAATGCCCATCACCTACCCTCCCCTCCCTCCCACCCCCCATCATAAAGGGAACATTTTTAGTTTGAAACAGTGAGTACCTTAATGCCAGGGTCTGTTGTATTTTTTTCTGTTGATTTATCCGTATATCTTGTATAGTGACTGGAACAGTAAACAATGGGATTGCTAGGATATTATCATTAAAAAAAAATGTAGAATGATTGTAAATTAATGAGACGAGTATTCTTCTATAACTGATAAATTGGTCCTGAGGGAAATTGCTAAAGAGGAATTTTAAAAAATAAGAGCATAATTGGAAAGACAATGTAGAAAGGCAGGTTGGTAGGGCCATTATTAAGATCTTAGGCTCTCGAATCAGAGAGCCTGATTTTAAGGCCTGGGTTTAAGTCCTGGGTCTGCTGTTAAAAGAGTTATAAATTATTGAACTTCTCTGTGCCTCAGTTTCCTCATCTGTAATCTAGGATTATTACTTACCTTCTAGTGCTTATCATCAGATTAAGTGAGGTGGTATACATTGAGTGCTTGGAACCGTTACTCTAAAATTTGAAAGGATAGTGTTCATTTGAATATGTATATTGTATTGTGTCTAAGAATCGGATTCATTTCGTAATAATCACAATAGAGAAGAATTACTTATGCTGTATTTATTTATAGCTCCTTTTCCCTCCCTGTCTCTATATTTGCTCCCTGAATGGCTGCTTTGGTTGCTAGGAGAGGCCAGGATTTTTCTAGCAGCCAGGCCCAAGCAGCTGAGGAGTGTGAGAGGGAAGGAGTATGTGTTTAGCATGCAAAGACAGGGAACCTGGAGGAACAGAATTTTCCATAGTGGGACCTTGAGCAGGTGAGTTGTGGGGATACTTTTACCTGTGATTGCTTTTGTTTATGGTTTCTCTGTGCCCTAGCAGGATAAGATATACCTGAATAATATCACTCTTTTCTGCCCACAGACCCTCCAAGACTCTATAAATACACACACACACACACACACACACACACACACACACACACGAAAGAGAGAGAGAGAGAGAGAGAGAGAGAGAGAACTGTTTTATTATCTGCTTAGGTAAGGTAGGAGTGAATTTTGATCAAATTCAGGATTTAATTATACAAATAAAACTCTAAATACATCTTAAGACTCAATGGAGTAGGTCACAAGGTCTCATTAATTTAAATGGAAGCTACTGAATAGAAACTACCAGACAGCACTAATAATGGTGTTCCACTCCATAGTGTTTAGCATTGTGTCGCCAACTACATATTTTTACTTATTTTTACTTATCTAACACTTGAATGGAATTTACTAAGTGACAGGCACTGTTGTAAGGCTCTGTAAATATTAAGTTATTTAATCTTCCAGCCTCCTTTAACATAAAGCGACTCTCTTAAGTAATCTCTGGGGAAGTTGAATGATCCTGCCCAACATCACAGCCAGGAAGTGGAAAAGCCTGAATTTAAGTTCAGACAGCCTGACTGCAGGAATGTGTGTTCCTAAGCACTCTGCTGTGCTGCTTGATAACTGGTCAGCCACCGGTAGACTGAACTCATTTGGCAGGAAGGAGATATTGTACACGACTCATGGCCACTTTAGGAATGTTGTGATTCATCCACTAGAATGTATACCTGGCAGTTAGCCCTCATCGCACATGTAGTATTTGCCAGGTTTTACTCTGAACTGAATATTAAAAATTCTTGTTTTACATTTTTTTTCTAACTTCCACAGTTGTTTTCTCATCACTCAACACTTTTAAACAATTTTAGATGACTCTTGAATACTGATGACAGATTTAATATCCAGAGACATTCTGAATCCTAACTGAATAGTTATGGAGTTTCTAGAAAAGGAAAAAAATGCAAATTAAGAACATTTATGCCTTTGTATATTAGTGTCTTTGATTCCATTGACATCGCAGGAAATGTATAAATGGAAAACGACACCTTAAGAGTATCCAGTTAGGATATGGCTAGTTCGCATGTTGTAGGTCTGTGGCAATGTGAAACACTGGCGTGGCCTAGATTTGGAGTTTGGATATAGATGCATAAGGAGATGTATATTATGGATTGTTGAGGGTCTAATTTGTTCTGAACTCCCCAGCAGCACAAAAAGCAAGAAAGGGAGTTCTCTGATGATTGATTTTGTCCGTGGAAGTCCTTGCTCCTTCATCAATTAGTAATTCCAAATCCCGTATCTTCAGTCTTTATTTTTACAAGTATACACAGGTCTGTAAACAATACAATGAATTTCTTTACCTACGTGTGCCTGAATTATTTTTCTAGTTTGTCATTTTAAACACTTGATATCCAAGTTATGTAGAATATTCCACATTTCCTATTGAAAATAGATGTGAGAGGGATTACAGGATGGCCCGATGTCTTACTGTAATATGTTTTTCTGAAGGAGAAAGGTGGTTTGACCAAAAGAAATGCCCTCCTGTACTTAAACACAAATTCATTTATTGGAAAATTAAGGAATTAGATGAATTATTTGATGATGGGAAAATGTATATTTTGGTTATCTACTGTTGCAGAACAAATCATCCCAAAATGTAATTGCTTAACAACAGTTTGTGTGGGTGTTCTATGCAGTTCCTCTGTTGGTTCCATTGGGCTCACTTATGTGGATGCATTCAATTGAAGTATTGTCTTGTCCAGAAGGTCCAAGATGGCCTCACGTATCTGACAGTGGGTGTTGACTCTAGGCGAGGGCCCTTTGAATCTGGTCCAGGTGGCCTTTTGTTTATGTGCCTGTGATAGAGTGGCATTTCAAGAGGGCTCCCCTAGATCATCTCATGCCTATACTGCCTACCCCTGGCCCATGATGGAAATTGCAGGAAGCCTCTTACACCTGCAATGTTCCTCTAACACTATCTGCTGAGAAAGCTTAACACTATATAGGAGAAATACTTAAAGGAATGCCATTGCTTATTGAAGGGCGCATTAGGAGCTAAGAGGCATTAAACCCATAGCTGAGACACTAACTCCAGGGTTTGGCCCAGCATACCTGAGGATGAGGCATTAGGAGAATAGGGCCACACCACTGCCGTGGCATTGTCAACACCTTTATTCCCTCCATACAATACAATACACTACAATACAATTCATTTTTCTGTACCTCAAGCATTGGTACATCTCCAGAGTGTGAACATGAAATCCTTCAGTTCAATTCTTAACAGACTCAGCATATTTAGGGGAGAGCAGGAGCTGTGGTTTGGATGGGTTGGGATTTATCTTGGTATAGCGAGGGACCTGGAATTTTCCTGTTGGCATTATAGAGCCACTGGATATCTCTCTGCATGGCAGTTACTTAATGGAAATACTGTTTTTCAGAAGATCCACAGAGTGAAACTGAGGAAGGGAGCCATGTGTGTTTATCACTTCACCTGTTTTTTATATAGATATCCCAGCACTTGCCAGGAGCAGATAACTTAGTCCTTTCCCATGGGGAGAATTCAACTTAATTTGGGGACACACACACACACACACACGAGTAGAAGGATCAAGGACTAGTAAGCCACACAGTGCTTATATGAGCCACTGTCAGGTGCACAGAGAAGGTCCCCAGGGACAGTACAGAAGCCATGGGTAGGACAGGGACCTACCAGTGTTGCAGAACTTGAGGAATGGGCCCAAGGTGGGGTAATGGGCACTAGGCATTATACTTCTCTGTGTGATGATTGTGCCATGGTCTATGCACTATGCAGGGTTTATGCAAAGTGACCTATATTTTCCTCCCATACAGACACTATGACAGGACTTGCTTGGAAGTGGCTGACATCAAATGGTCAGAAGGGAAGAAGAGAAAACAGTGATGAGTGTAAACAGAGAAAGGAAACTGTGGGGGAAGTCAGAGGATTTAAACAATGGGGAAATATGAAGGCCAAATTATCATATCAGAGGTAAAGGGATCGAAACATCTAGGGGCACCTGTTTGGCTCAGTTGGTTAAGTTTCCAACTCTTGGTTTCCATTCAGGTCATGATCTCATGGTTCATGAGTTCGAGCCCTGTGTCGGGCTCTGTGGAGACAGTGTGGGGCCTGCTTTCAATTCTCTCTCTCTGCCCCTCTCTCTCTGCCTCTCCCACCTACTCTCTCTCTCAAAATAAATATATAAACTTAAAAATAAAGAAACATTTTAGTTATTTTGCAGTGCTCCATTCAACCTGTTTTATTCTTATGAATAATTATTCTTATGAATAATTCTTATGATATAGGATCGGTATGGTTGTATATCCCTTACTAATCATATATCCTTTTACATCAATTTATTTCATAACTTATTTAGCTAATAGTAATACTCTTGACGATTATTACATTTTAAACTTAAATTTAATTATTTATTTTTAATCTCGGATTTCAGAATGCCCATACAATCCTAGGAGAGGCTATAGCACAATGCCAATAAAAGAAAACCTCTTTTGAAGTGGCAGATATTTTCTTCTCTAAAACAGTAAGGTGATAGTTACAAGTCCAATGTCTTGAAATTCAGGCTGCCTTTGCAATAAACTGTCAATCTGTGACACTATTATGGCCTATAATAAAATTATAAAGTAAAGATTTGAAAATGTGAGCTGTAGGTAACTTTGATATACATTGGTAACACTTGGCCATTTCAGAACTTCCTTTTCACAGAAACGGATACTTGCAGGATCCACATATTTGGTGGGTAAATTTTGAAGATTTTATATATATGTGTATTACTTAATCTCATCTTAGTGCTCTAGGGTTTCAGGAGAACCTTATCTATTCTCCGTAAAGCATTTGCCTCTCTGTCTACCCAGATCCTCTTACCTTATTTATTCTAAATTTATTTTTCAATTTTTATAACAAAGGCTGCTTCATCCATAAATTTCATAAACCGTGCTCCAACTAGCAGCAGTGACAGTAGTAGTGAGATGTCATTGGGGTGGCCTGCAGGGCTGTCCTGACTTAGGACCCAATGACATAGTGCAGACTCTAGGCTGGACAGCCTGGGTTTCATCCTGGCTCTCTGCCTTCCTGTTTGAATTAGGGCAAATAAAGTACTATTTCTGGGTTTCAGTTTCCTTATCTGAAATGGTGGAGCTGGTGGTGATAATGGTAGTTTCCACTTCAACAGTTTGTTGTGAGGATTGAAAAGATAGATGATAGATACATAGGTAGGTAGAAAAATAGAGTGAGTTAGTAGATAGCACTAGCATCCTGAGTATAGCAGGGATTCAATAAATATCAGCTGTTTCTATGCTGGGAGCAACAGCTTTATTCTTTAGGAAAAAAACTTTTCCCCAATCCGCTCCAAGTACCGCTCCAAGTGGTTTAGTAATTCCCATGGCTTTGGAGATCTTACCTCTCTGGCCTATTTGGGCTGCCCAGACTTGGTGCTTCTCCCAATAAGGTGGGCCACTCCCAGCATTCCTGACCCTGTTGGGAAAATGGCAGTGGGGCGGGGAGGGGGGGGGGTTCTCTTCATTGAAGCTGATCCAATTAGAATTCTTCCCTGAGAATGTGTTCAACTGGGACTCAGTGAAGAGGTGAAGCTGAGATGTGAAAGGCCCTGGAATGTTTGGTGGCCACGTTTGTGGCCGTGGTGGAGGTCCATCTGAGAGAAAGAGGCCAACACTTGTAGAGAACAGGAGGGAAAGTTCTAGCAATGTCCAGACCCTAGATTCCGTTTTCCTTAAAACCCAGCTACAACTTTGCTTTCCTTGCATGTACAGAAGACTTTCAGTGAAAACCTTCTAGTTGCCTACTGTTGCTACACACCTTTCACTTGACTCAGTCCAGGTTGCCCCAGGGCACAGTCTGAGACAAGGGTTCATGTGCAAGTGGTTTGTTATGGAGGGGGTCCTGGGAAACAAGAGTGGAGGAGTGGGGAAGTGAGACAAGGAAGGGAAGGCAGCAGACAAAGAGTTTCTTGGGACAGGTCACCACTGGACAACTGGAGGTCATTTAAAATGAATTACTCAGCGATCCCACTCAAAAGGAGAGAGTGGGGTGATTATAGTAGCTCATAACCACCATTGTTAAGGGTTGTTCCTGGGTAATTCACTGAGGCTTCAGGCCTTTTGTGCCACTGCCAGAGAAGGTCTAGGGGGTTAAGAAAAATCCTCACATATGCAAATTGTTAGAATTCAGGCCAGTATGCTCTGAAGAAGTAAGGGTGAAGGGGAGTAGGCAAGATACCTACACACCTTCTTTGACTTACAAGGGAAAATGCTTCTTTGACTTACAAGGGAAAATGCTCTAAATGCATGAGAAGTACACTTGCAGCGTGGCCTCAAAATCTTTGTGCAAGCCAGGCAGAAGCATATTTGATCCTCTTTTGGTTCTTTGAGCAAATCTAAAATTTTCCCAACTCTTCCTGGATGTAGTCTTCTTCTTCTTCTTTTAAGTTTATTTATTTATTTTGAGAGAGCCAGAGAGCGTGAATGAGAGCAGGGGAGGGGTGGAGAGAGAGAGGGAAATAGAGAATCCTAAGCAGGTTCCATGCCGTCAGCACAGAGCTCGATGTGGGGCTCAAACTTAACTAACTGTGAGATAATGACTTGAACTAAAATCAAAGTTGGATGCTTAACAGACTGAGCTACCCAGGTGCCCTGGACACAGTCTTCTATGTCGATAGTTGGAAGTCATTATAAAGAAGTCCCAGGGGCGCCTGGGTGGCTCAGTCAGTTAAGCGCCCAGCTTTAGCTCAGGTCATGATTGCACGGTTCACGAGTTGGAGCCCTATGTCAGGCTCTGTGCTGACAGCTCGGAGCCTGGAGCCTGCTTCTGATTCTGTTCTCCCTCTCTCTCTGCCCC
The DNA here is from genome assembly GCF_018350195.1 of Panthera tigris. NCBI lineage: Eukaryota > Metazoa > Chordata > Mammalia > Carnivora > Felidae > Panthera > Panthera tigris. Next base: position 142,177,892 of record NC_056668.1, on the reverse strand, counting down.
TTCCCCGCTCACAAATTCTCTCTCAAAAATAAAACAAACATTAAGAAGATAAAATTTAAAAAAGTCCCTGACAACTGGTTTTAGATTTTCCTCATAGTTAGATGAAGGTGAGAAAAAAAAAAATTTTTTTTTCACAGTCTCACCCGGAGAGACTTTCTGCCTCCCTATAGTTCTGGACTTTGTAAATAAGACGGCAATGTGACATTGATGATGTAATGATTATTTGAAAATAGATGTGAAAGTAAGAGATGTAAATCAGAAGCAGATAGGAATCTTCTGTGAGAGTGTCTACTAGCTTGTATAAAGACTGTCTGAAGTTTACTTGGAAGTTGTTTGACTACTTTTTAAAAATCAGTCTTTTGTTAAGGAGCAAGACTATAAATTTTTATGCGATTTTATATTTAGAGGAAGGCATTTGTATAATTATATACTATAATTGAGAGATTGTATTATCCTTCTTTGCAGAATTACCATAATTACTTTATTTAGTTATGAACTTGAATTTTAAAAGCTAGTGATACTTGCCTTGAATACAAATACAAAATGTGTGATGTCAACCGATATGCTAGCTATTTTTTTAAACATCATTAGAGACAAGCAAATGGCAGTCAGTGTACAATGAGAAATTTCAAGGCTGTTGGGTCTGAATCTAATTTCTGTTTGTGACTCAAAGTAGGCAGCGCTTGATAATTTGATGGCTGGAGTGTAATCGCTGGGTGAATGAATGTAATCCATTTGTTTAATTGCCCAGACTCCTCACTGTATTTACAGTTAATTGGTTCTCATTATGGTCCTCCTAATAGATACCATAAAGGCAATAGGATTAGAGAAACCTGAAAAAGAACATTTAATTCGTGTTCTTTCTTGAAGCAGAGACCTAACAAGTGTTTATCTGGTTCATTTTTCACCATCTTCATGACAGGTTAAGGGGGGAAAAGTCTCCAAGGAAGGTGATTTATACATTCTTTTCATTGTTTTGGGCTTTGACATTTTCTATAGCCAGAAAGCCAAAACCCCCAAGTGTTCTTATGTCTAATTGAAGTCCTGTTCTTAAGACTTGAAATTCTTTCTGGATTTGAGTGACCATGCAAAGCAGCTGATCACTACCCACCATTTAACATTTCCTCATAGAATGAAAGATTCTAAGTCTTTTCTCTTAAATTTCTTCTTTCTTTCTTAATAGCTCTAAACCTTCAATTCAGGCTTCTAGATACTCCACACAAAAATCTGCCCATACTAAACATTTTCTAATGTCTTAGGAAAGCCACATGAATTCGTCTGACTAGGAGGAATCCAAGTTCCTTTTTTAAAGTGTAATTTCAGTGCTGCATTTTTAGCTCAAATATATGCATTTTTTCCACATACGGGCTGGTTTTACTTCATTTCATTTACTGACTCCATTTACTGATGAAGCAAATTAAAATTGTAAATGTACCTAAAAGATTTTCCAGTCAGCCTTCTCTTGCCTTCCTCTTTCCCCATGGTTACCCTCCCTACCAATCCTGGAGCTTTCCTATATCAGTTGGGTTTCAGGTAATTTGCAAAGAATTTGATTGAAAATAAATTGGTTGTGGTGACAATGTAAACAGATAATGAAATTACTTTAAATGAACATTTCTCATCACTGATTTTTAAAATCTATTGTAATTTTCAGAAATGCTTACATTGTTTTTAGATACATAAACGTTTTTACTTATTTTTAATTTTTTCTTCTTTCCCCTCAAATGGTGTGTTTGATATCTCATTTCTAGATTATTTTCAGCTAGTGTGGGTATTGAACAGTGAAATGTGGGGCTGGTTAGGTTGATTAGGTAAATAATGGTAAGTGGTATTATAGTAATGAATTTGTTGACCTAAAAGCATATCCATGGTATACTGTTAGGTGAAAAGATAGGTTACCAATAGTATATGTATATTATGATAAAAACAGAAATATCTGATATTTTGCCAAATCTGGTATCATGGACTAAAAGTGAATTAACAATTAAAGGATGACAAAGAAAGATAAACAAAACAAAGAACAGCAAAGCCTCTAAGCCCCCAAAAGTTCAAAACTTTTTCATTACAGTTTCTTCTATTGTTTCCTTATTATAAAAGCAGTATATTCTCATTGCAGAAAATAACAACAACAAAAAAAGAAATCCTATCAGGAACATTCATAATCCTGCTAATCCAAAGGTGGGAAAAAACTCACAAAAACAACTTTGTGTGTCAATTTCAAATACTAAATCCTTTTCTACACAAATACACACACACGCACACATACACACACACACACACACGGATGTTAATGAATGCTCTTTTTGTACCTTTAGTTTTATATCCACACTATGTTCTATTATCTGGATAAATCATAAATTAGTCAACCAGTCTCCTTTTTTAGTCATTAAAAATTATTTCCAGCTTCTCCCTAATTCATATCACACAGGGCATGTATAATTGGCTGCAAATCAATTAGAAATAAGAAGGCAAAGAAATTTTTATAGCAAAATAATTATCAATATGTAGAAAATCCAGTAACTGGGAAAATTCATTAGTGACTAATTTTTCATTTTCTTAAAAGAAATTTCATTTTTCACCAGAGTTTTTCTTGACCATTAAAATAAGAATAGCTAGCTAGAAGTTCTTAGGCCTTTATATGTATCAGTTTCAGAACTTAAACTACAACAGGCTTAACTGAATTTTTTTTAATGTTCATTTCTGAGAGAGAGAGAGAGAGAGAGGGAGGGAGAGAGAGAGAGAGAGAGAGGGAGGGAGAGAGAGAGAGAGAGAGAGAACACAAGTGGGGGAGGGGCAGAGAGAGAGGGAGACAGAGGATCTGAAAGGGTCTCTGTGCTGATAGAGGTGAGTCCGATGTGGGGCTCGAACTCAGGAACTGTGAGATCATGACCTGAGCCGAAGTGGGACGCTCAACTGACTGAGCCACCCAGGCGCCCCTTGACTGAATGCTTTTTCACTAAGTAGCTTTCCACCAACTTGTTGGCCACTGGCAAGGCGTGTTTATGGCACCTTCTCTAATTAACAGGGCCTTTCCTCCTAATCTGTTCATATACGATTCATGAAAGATTTTCATTATTTTCTGTTTCTGCTCTAGTCATACGAATAAAATTTTGTTTCCTTGCTTGTGGGTGTCACCTACTTAGTGACATATACTTTCAAGTTCTGTGCTAATGAATTAAGGAGAAACAGTCTGTGTTTTGATGGAATCGAGTGTTTGGTGTGAACCCTCTGCTGCTGTGTCGGTGGGGAGCAGCAGAGCCGGCCTGGAGAAAGACACAGGGAGCTGCAGGGGCCTCAGGAGCCTGGAGAAACGGGAGACGCGTGTGCTGGAGCGTGTGATGAGGCGTTTGACTCAGATACGGATTCACAGCAAGAGGGAGGAATTTCAACTTTTGTTTTCTTTTATTTAAACTGAAGTTAATTAACAGACACCGTAGTCTTGGCTTGAGGAGTAGAACCCAGCGATTCCGCTCGTACATCCAGCACCCAGCGCTCTGGCACCCCTGGGCCCCACTCTGCCGAGAGAGCAGGAGCCGTCAGAAGAGCACTGCTACTGGCTCTGCCTCCGTGCCTTCCCGCCTACCTGCTCCGGTGTCCCTCTAATGGCCCTGCACTCATGTGACTCTGTTTCCGTGGTTCTTCCATTTCCTACAGGGCACCACTCCAGGATGCTCCCCTCTCGATTCTGCAGTATTCATTTCTCTGCTCCCACTGACTCATTCCTACCAATTTGCTAGCATACTGTCATTTTCCCCATCTTTAAAACAAAAAGCCTTCTCTTTCTCTTCAGTTACTGACCCACTCTCCTCTTTTCTTTTACAGCAAAATTCTGAAAGGGAGGACTTGGCATATAGTAGGTGCTCAGTAAATATTTGTTCAGTGAGTGAATGAATGAAAGCACTTAAAGGAGTAAGGCTTTGTGATAGTCCAGGTGTGAGCTGTTTTGGACCTGCTGTTAATGGGAATAAAAGAGAAAGGGGATGTGGGGGCAGGGGGTTAATGGGAATTCTCCATACCTTTCTTTCAATTTTGTTATGGACCTAAAACGGCTCTAAAAAGATCAAGTCTTTTAAAAAACGGAAAGTAGTATATAAATTTCAAAGGAAAACTTAAAATCCTTGGTGACTTATTTTATGTGTATGTAACAGAGGAGAAAAACAAATAGACCATAATTTTAGGATTCCATGTTGGGTGATAAGATTAATTAGTGGTACAATGGATGGATATACTTGATAGAAGTGATTTGTTTTCTTGGTTCAATATTTTCATTTTCATTTTTTCATACGTCTTTTCCTTCTGTGGATAAAAACCCTATCATCTTAATGTTTCAGATATTTGTTGACCAAGTACCGTTCTCTTTCAAGATTTCTAACTCATGGTTGATGAATAACATTGAGCTGAAGTGGAATTTGCTTCTGTTCACTTTGAGTTTTAGTTCCTCTGTGAAGTTGGCTGAGAACTGGAATGGGTTCACCCAGAGTCAACGCATTTAGCTCACTTTGCCTGAGGCATCCCAGTATGTCTGTGACCCCAGCAGCAGCCGTTAGGTCCGCTCCCAAAATGGCTAGTGCTCACCCCCAGGCCCGAGCATCATGGACTATTGGACACAACACATCCTTTACAAGAATTCCCTCCATAGGTAGATTGCTCTCCAGCTCCTCTTTTCTTTTTCTACCTTTCTTTTTTATTTCCAATTATATTTTATTTGGTTTGCAACAATTCCTCAAACAAATACAGAGTGGACATTTATCATATTTTCTGACTGTCCAGATGACTTTTGAACACACATTCTATATTTGGAGAATGTCCCACCTTATGAGTATCCTCTCATTAAGTAAGTCACCAGAAAAATGTTTGCTTAGCCTTCCTTGCTGCTATAGCAATTGACTACCACATGGCTCAGACTCCATCACTCAGATAACCTCAGCAAGTCTTAGATTTGCAAGTGAAAATGGGAGAGGGCACCTGCTGGGCAGAGTCCCATTTGGAGTGAGGGCAGAGGTGGTGGTGGAAGACTGTAATGTTGGGATTCTGGTGACCGTAGCCCTGTGTCAGTGGTGCTAACTGTGCCAGCGGTGTTGTTCCTCACTCTACAGTCCCCGAGGCTGACCCTGGGGTCCCCCCAGAGACTCTGTAAGCTTCTTAATGGCCTTTAACAAGTGCCTTTTCTGGCATAAATGAGCTTTTGTGCCTCTGTGGCACAGGTGTAGTAGTGACAGTTTTTAAGGAGTACAGTAAAGATTAAAGAAAAGAGGGGACATCACATGCACACTTCTCCAATTTCATCTTCCTCCACCAAAGTGGGAGAGGAATGCAAAAATGGTAATGGATCTTGTATTTATAAGTAACATTTTTTTGAGCACTTACTATTTCAGGCATCGTCTCATATACTTTTAGTGGTCTTTTGAGAAGGACCATTATCTCTACTCTTAGATGGGAAACATGATATTTAAACAACTTGCCGTCTTGCCCTGGGTTCCATAGAAAATGGAGCATAAATGCTGGCTCTCTATTGGGAATGGGAGGTGGTAATCCCAGGGCATCAAGAGTGAGGAAAATAAAAAAATAAAAAAAACGAGGATAGGAACGAAGGACAGTAACTACAGTGTGGTGTGTTACCCACCTGGCCAGAGCTTCACTAGGAAACAGCCAGTTACTTGGTCATGTGGGATGTCTCTGGACAGATCTTGAGAAACATCTGTGCATTAAAGGAGTCCACTGGGGGAAGAAGTGAGAATAATTAATCTCCTGTCTCTCATTGGTCAAAGATATCTACAGGACTTAATTTCTCCATGCTTCTGCATTGTGCTCCTCTACCCCATTGGAAGTGTTGCGAGGTCAGTGGTATCCTGCCAGTCTCGCATAGAGCAGTTGGCTGAGGCTGGGGTGCAGAAATGCCTGTAGCTTTCCCCAAGACTGCCATGAGGCAATTCATGACAGAGGCCAGTCCTCACTCTGGGTTACTAGACAGCTGTCAGTGTTAGGAAATGGAGCTCTGTAGTGAACAAGCTGATGAGGGTCCAGGAGGACAGGACAGATCTGGGAATGGGCGTATGTGTAGACACATCACTCTGAATTCTGCCTCCATCAGCTTATGACATTCTTCCTGGGCGCCTATGTTTGTGTCTGTGCTTTCTCTTATCAAGACCCTAGTCATATTGGACTAGAGCCCATCCTAATCAAGTATAACCTCATCTTGATTATATCTGAAAATACCCTATTTCCAAATAAGGTTACATTCACAGGTACCAGGAGTTACGACTTGAACACATCTTTTTGGGGGCACAATTCAATCCACAGTAGCATCTACATGGTTAGGGAAGACATAGGGATGAATTTTCAAAGAAGGGGAAATGAATAATTTAGTTTTGAAAACATTGAGTTTGAGTTGCTGTTGAGGCTGTAAGGCTATCATGTCCAATAAATAACCCAAAATATGTTTGAGGAGCCTCAGGAGAGAGTTCCTGGCTGGTGAGGAGACACAGAGTCATCAGCATCTGGGTGGGATGCTGAAACAGACAAGTGCTGAACAAGATCTTGAGGAGCCACAACATTTGGGGGTAGACACCGAGAGAGAAAGCCTTGGGGGAGAACTGGAAGGAGTTTGCAGAAAGGAGGCAGAAGGAAAGCCAAGAGGAAATAGTGTCAAACAAGACATGAGAAAGTTTCTGAGAAGGAACACAATGCTTTTCCAAGGTCAACAGCATCCCTTTCTACAGAAGATGTCGAAAACCAAGTACTGAAAATTGTCATTTTTGTACGGTGAAATCATCACTCAGTGGAAAGAACTGAAGGGTATCCCTTGGATCTGTAGATAGGCAGTGATTACCAAGAGTGGTTTCAGAGGGAAACCTGAAGAACAATATCCCTTGGATTTGCAGATAGACAGGTGGGTTTCAGGGGAGTGTAAGGGCTAATGTAAGACCTCAGGGAAGACAGTGATAAACAGTGGCAGGTTGAACTTTGGCAACAGCCAGTAGAGAAAACTGTGCTGTGGAAAAATGTGAACGGGTGGTGGTGGTTAGAAACCAGGAAATAAAGGATGTTGCTGTTCAGAGGGGAAGGAGCCATTGATGGAGAGAGTTTAAAGTGGGTGTGAGAGGGGGCCATTATCTGTGGAGCAAGCAGCAACTCAGGACTCAGCCTCCTACTTCCAACACAGAGCCTTTGTTTTGATCTCTTCTATTCATTGGGCATTTGCACATAATTTAATAAGAAGAAAGTGTGCTAGAAAATCTTTATAAACTATTGAATTAGATGTTCCAGCTCTAAAAAAGAAAAAAAAACTATTAATCATTAACTATAGGTCTATGCAGAGTAATTTACAAGTAATAGTTTGAACAAACACATTCAGATAATCCTGGTTTATTTAAGGTCATGTTTTCAAAAGGATCTTAACTGACAGGAATAGGGAATAACTATTATGACTGTAATTATTTGCATTTCAGTTCCTGACTAGAACTTATAATTCGGATATGTGTAAACTTCAGCTTTTAAATTTTGACTTGCCATTTTTTTTAAGTTTTTTTTTTTTTTTTTTGTTCCATTATAGTTAACATACAGTGTTATATTAGTTTCAGGTGTATAATACGGTGACTCAACAATTCTATTCATTACTCAGTGCTCATCATAATAAGTGTACTCTTAATTCCCTTCACTCATTTTACCTGCCTCCCACCCACCTCCCCTCTGGTAACCACCAGATTGTTCTCTATAGTTAAGATTCTGTTTCTTGGTTTCCCTCTCTCTCACTCTCTCCTTTCCTTTGATCATTTGTTTTGTTTCTTAAATTACACATATGAGTGAAATCAAATGATATTTGTCCTTCTATGGCTGACTTATTTCACTTAGCATTACACTCTCTAACTCCATCCATATTGTTGCAAATGGCAAGATTACATTCTTTTTTATGGCTGAATAATATTCCACTCTGTGTGTGTGTGTGTGTGTGTGTGTGTGTGTGTGTGTGTGTGTGTGTATCTCACCTGTTCTTTATCCATTCATCTACCAATGAATTGCTTAGGTTGCTTCTATAGTTTGACTAATGTAAATAATGCTGCAATAAACATAGGGGTGCATGTATCCCTTTGAATGGGTGTTTTTGTATTTTTTGGGTAAATACCCAGTAGTGTGATTACTGGATTGTAGGGTAGTTCAATTTTTAGCTTTTTAAGGAACCTTCACACTGTTTTACACAGTGGCTGCACCAGTGTGCATCCCCACCAACAGTGCATTAGGGTTCCTTTTTTTTCCACATCCTTGCCAACACTTGTTTCTTGTATTATTGATTTTAGCCTCTCTGACGAGTATGAGGTGAAATCTTATTGTAGTTTTGATTTGCATTTCCCAGATGATGAGTGATGATGAGTATCTTTTCATGTGTCTGTTGGCCATCTGTATGTCTTCTTTGGAGAAAAGTCTGTTCATGTCTCCTGCCCATTTTTAAATTGGATTATTTGATTTTGGGGTGTTGAGTTGTAGAAGTTATTTATATATACTAATAGATACTAATTTTGGCTTACATTTTTTTTAAAGCATTTCTCAGCCCTGAACTGTTAGCATATGTCCATAGAGACTTTTACACTAAAATGAGTGTAAATGCTGGTTTAATGCTGGTTCATTTTTAAACTATTTTTTAAAAGTAATTTCTACACACAACATGGAGCTCAAACTTATGACCCTGAGTTCAAGAGTTGCATGCTGTACTAACTGAACAAGCCAGGCACCCCTACTACTCATTTTTTAAAGTTCTCTGCTTAAGTAAACTTATTGGTAGTGATATGGTTTTGAAAAACATGTGTGGTTTTTGTTACTATTATAAAAGAAATTTATTTGGTTGGAAAAACTTGAAAAATATATAACTATATCAAGAAAAAATTATAATCACCCCGAACCCTACCATCTAGTGCTACTATTTCAATATTTCTTCTCATCTTTTATTATGAAATATTTCAAACATTAATAAATGCCTATATATGCACATTAAATTTTAATAAATTTATTATATTTATTTAAGAAAAAAAAATCTTTAAAGAGATAATGTTAGGGGCACCTGAGTGGCTCAGTTGGTTAAGTGTCTGACTCTTGATTTTGGCTCAGGTCATGATCTCACAGTTTGTGAGTTCGAGCCCTGTGCTGACAGCACAGAGCCTACTTGAGACTCTCTCTCCTCTCTCTCTGTCTCTCCCCTCTCCCCTCAAAAAAATGGAGGATAAAAAAAGAAATAATGTTATGGATTCAATTGGAGGCCTTTCTCAACTCTATTTCTCTGTCCTCCCCAGAAGTAACCACTACCTGAAGTTGTTGTATATTCTTCCATGTTTTTATACATTTACGATGTGTGGAGCTATTCATTGGTAGTATGTAGAAATGTTGCCAGTAGCTGACAACCCTGCCTCAACCAAGGCCCCCCATCAGGTGGTCTCAGCCGAAGCCCGTAGGAAAGTGCCCCATTTAAGGCCTCTGGTAAGGAAGAGGCCTCCGAATGGAGGTGCCTGGGCTAGAAACGCAGCCGTGCATATGAACATGGCTGGTTGGGGTTGGGGGTGGGCTCAGTTCTTGACTGCAACTCCCTCTGGGAACTGTAACACACTGGCAGTGCACTATGTCTGGTGTGGGGAGGGCAACTTCCCCTTCCCGAGATCTGCTAGTCAAAGCCTGGCAACTGCCTATGGTCAGACCTGAAGGATCACACACAGGATTTTGGCACAGTTTGGAGTCATACTCCTCAATATGGTAACTATGTTTAACCCTTTGGCTAACTGCTAAAATGTTTTCCAAAGTGTTTGCACTATTTTATATTCCCACCGACAATATATGAGGATTCTAATCTCTCCTTATCATCAGCAGCACTTACAATTATTTGTCTTTTTGACTCTAGTCATCCTAGTGAATGTGATGTATTACCTCACTGCGCTTTTGACTTGCATTTCCTTGTGATTAGTGATGAACAACTTTTTTTTTTTTTGGCCCATTTTTAAATTGGATTACTTTTGTTATTATTGATTCATAAGGATTCTTACTTAATCTGCATACCAGGACTTTATTAGGTATATGATTTACAAATATTTTTCTCCCATTCTGTGGATTATTTTTTCACTCTCTTGATAGTGTTCTTTGAAGCACAAAAGTTTTTAGTTTTCATGAAACCCAAGTTATTGATTTGGTTGCTGTGCTTAAGTATCTTATCTGAGAAATCATTGCCTAATTCAAGGTCATTAAGACCTATATCTATATTTTCTTCTAATAGCTTTATAGTTTTAATTCTTATGTTTAGGTCTATGATACATTAGAGTTAATTTTTATATATGATGTGAGGTAGGGTTTTAAGTTAATGCTTCTGCATGTGGATATCTGGTTGTCCCAGCACTATTTGTTTAAAAGACTATCCTTTCCCCACTCATTGTCTTGTCATTCTTATAAAAAATCAATTGACCATAAACATAAAGATTTATTTCTGAACTCCCAGAAATATGCCACCCTTAGGCCTGTCACACAGTCTTGATTACTGTAGCTTTGTATTAAGTTTTGAAATCAGGAAGTGTGAGGTGTCTTTGTTCTTATTTTTCAAGATTGTTTTGACTATTCTGTGTGCTGTGTGTTTCCCTGAACTTTAGGATCAGCTTGTCAATTTCTGCAAAAAACCCCAGCTGGGTTGAATCTGTACATCGACTTTGTGAATGTTCCCATTGTGATAAGCAGAAAAATGAACTCCCCCACACCCTACCTTCTGCCCCAAGATATTCACAATCCTGATATAATCCCTGGAACCTGTGAATATGTTGTTACATGGTAAAGGGGAATAAGCAGATGGAGGTGTGTTCCCAATGTAATGATGCCTTTAAATACAAAACAGAAGCAGAAGAGTGTCAGAGTGATGTGCTGTGTCAAAGACTGAACTGGCTCATTGCCACGTAGTATTCTATTGTGTATATAAACCACAATTTCTTTATCCATTCACCAGTTGATGGACATTAAGGTTCTTCTATGTGCCAATAAGAAAGAATGAAATATGGCCTTTTGTAGCAACGTGGATGGAACTGGAGAGTGTGATGCTAAGTGAAATAAGTCATACAGAGAAAGACAGATACCATATGTTTTCACTCTTATGTGGATCCTGAGAAACTTAACAGAAGACCATGGGGGAGGGGAAGGAAAAAAAAAAAGGTTAGAGAGGGAGGGAGCCAAAACATAAGAAACTCTTAAAAACTGAGAACAAACTGAGGGTTGATGGGGGGTGGGAGGGAAGGGAAGGTGGGTGATGGTATTCAGGAGGGCACCTGTTGGGATGAGTACTGGGTGTTCTATGGAAACCAATTTTTCAGTAAATTTCATATTAAAAGAAAAAGACTGAACAGGCTATTGCTAGCTTTGAAAATGGAAGGGACCATAAGTCAAGGATTGGTGGTAGTCTTTACAAACTGGGAAATTCAAGAAAAGAGCCCTCAGAAAAGAATAAGCTTTATCAAAACTTTGATTTTAGCCTAGCAGAGTTATTCTGGAACCATCTAGAACTGGAAGATAATACATTTGTGTTTTAAACCATTAAGTTTGTGGTAATTTGTTGCAGCAACAAGGGAAAACTAATTCACCTATCTTAGCAATATTGAGTCTTCCAATCTTTGAACACAAGATGTATTTCCCTTTATTTAGGTCTTCTTTGTTTCAACAACGTTTTTATAATTTGCAGTGTACAAGAAGTGGTGCATTTCTTTTGCTATTTTTATTCTTAAGTATATTATTCTTTTATGATGCCCTTTTAAATGAAATTGTTTTCTTAATTTAATCTTGGATTGTTCATTGCTAGTGTATAGAAATATAATTGATTTTTGTATATTGATCTTATATCATGCAACCTTAGCTGTAATTGTTTTTGTATATTTCCTAAGATTTTCTACATACAATATTATGTCATCTGTGAATAGAAATAGTTTTTCTCCTTCTTTTTTTTTTGAGTGTGAATGCCTTTTATTTTCTTTTCCTGCCTAATTGCCCTGGCTAGAAACTCCAGTACAGTTTTTAATAGAAATTATAACAGCAGACATCCTTGTCTTGTTCCTGATCTTAGGAGATGTTAGGGAAGTATAAACTAAAAAGAAAGTCTCCTGCCAACCCAGACAAACTCTCCACAGAAGTTAAAGAGAAATAAAACAGTTTTATTATTGAATAAGCATTGAACCAGAATGGGATCTACATCACAGGTATTCACTAAAGAGAATGTACAGATAGAATGGTAAAAGTAAGCAGATGCAACCCAATACATACATGTTCCCCAAATAAATGAAAACTAGTCTTCAAGTAAGAGGACTTGACAACAGCATTTGTCACACATAGTTCATCCTACATTCACTTGGTAGTTGGGGTGGCCACCTGTGTTTGCTAATTGCCTTTATCCAAAAGAAAAACAAATTACTCATATCTTTATGACCGGAGGTAGATTTGTAACTTGGAACCAGGTGCTAGCTGAAGTTAGACTCCTACCCTCCCATGGAAACCGGGGGTAGGGGCTCTGAACTCCTTGATGATTACATTTCAAGGAGATGGCTCCCAGATCCTTAAGAAAAAGACTCCTGGTTGTAAAACTGACCAAGAGGCTTATTTAGGTACATCTTCAAGGGACAGAGAAGGAATTCACAATGACAAGTTTTCTAAGGTAAATGCACTAAAAAGAATGGCGGGGGGGGGGGGGAAGGCATTGGAAAGTTATCTTTGCATCAGGAAAAATTCTGGTTTTTTTTTCCAAATATATTTGTATTTACAGTTACAGGGGCACTCTTTTGGTTTTTATCATTAAGTATGGTGTTGCTTGAGGATTGTATAGATGCCTTTTATTAGGTAGGGAAGTTTCCTTCTGTTCCTAGCTTGTTGAGTGCTTTTATCATGAAAGAGAGTTGGATTTTGTCAAATGCTTTTTCTGCATCTATTGAGATGATTTCTCTCACTCTGTCAGTGTATTACATTGATTGATTTTCATATTTTGAACCAATCTTGATTTCTGGGAGAAATCCCACTTGGTCATGGTATAGAATTCTTTTTATATGTTGTTAGGTTCAGTGTGGTGGTATTTTGTTGAAGTTTTGATGTCTATATTCATAAGAGATATTGGCCTATAGTTTCTTCTCTTGTTAGGTCTTTGGTTTTGGTATCATGGTAATACTGTCCTCATTGAATGAGTTACAGTGTTTCTTCCTTTTCTATTTCTTGGTACACTTTGCGAAGGATCACTGTTCCTTCCTTACAATTATAGAATTCACCAGTGAAGTCATCTGGTCCTGGCTTTTCCTTGTGGGTAGTTTCTTGGTTATTACTTTAATTTTTTGTTATTGGTCTATTCAGATTTTCTTTTTCTCTTTCATTCAGTTTTGGTATTTTTGGTATTTTTGTATGTTTCTAGTAACTCTTCCTTTCCCTCTAGGCCATCTAATTTGGTACAATTGTTCTTAGTATTCCCTTATTTATTATTATTATTATTATTATTATTATTTTACTTCTATAAGGTCAATTCCTTTTTTTCACTTCTAATCCCCTCTTTCATTACTAATTTTAGCAATTTGAGCCCTCTCTCTCTCTTTTTTTTTTTGTCAGTCTAGCTAAAGGTTAAAGGTTGTCAATTTTGTTGATTTCTAAAAGAACCAACTTTTGTTTTTATTGCTTTTCTATTCTCTGTTTTACTTGTTTCTGCATTAATTTTTTTACTACCTTCTTTCTGCTTGTTTGGGGTTTTTAGTTTGCTCTTCTTTTTCTAGTTTCTTAAGGTAGTAGGCTAGGAAATATTTTTAGGATCTTTCTTCTCATTGTATGGGCATTTACAGCTATAAATTCCCCTGTAAGCACTGATATAGGGACATCCCATTTGTTTTTCTATGTTGTATTTTTGTTTTCATTCATCTCAGAGTATTTTCCAATTACCCTTTAATTTCTTTATTGTTTATTTAGGAATGTGTTGTTTAATTTTCACAGATTTATGGATTCCCTAGTTCCTTCTCTTAATGCTGCCTAATTTCATTCCAGCATGGTTGGAGAACATACTTTTTATGACTTCAATCATTTTAAGTGTATTGATTTTATTAGTTTTTATATGTATCATTCTCATTGTCTTTATTTCCTAAATCACTTTTTTAACGTTTATTTATTATTGAGAGACAGAGAGACAGAGCATGAGCAGGGGAGGGGCAGAGAGAGGAGGAGACACAGAATCCAAAGCAGGCTCCAGGCTCCGAGCGGCCAGCACAGAGCCCGATGCGGGGCTCGAACTCACAAACCGAGAGATCATGACCTGAGCTGAAATTGGACGCTCAACCGACTGAGCCACCCAGGCGCCCCATTCCTAAATCATTTTTAAAATTTGATCTCTTTCACGTATAAGTAACTTATAAAATTTTTTTTATATCTCAGTGTTTTGGGGCTTTTTCTTTGAAGATTATTTTTTATTTGATTTTATTATGTCATAGAATATACCTTACATAGTTACAGTTTTTCAGAATAAGTTAAGAAATTCTTTATACCTTAATGATTCAGATAGTCATTCACCCCCAAATTGGTGGATTGATACAATAGTTATTTGCTCAAATTCTGCAATTTGGCCAGGTCTTTTTGAAGGGTAGCCAAGTGAGCAGCTCAACTAGGGTGGGAGAAATCTCTTCCAATGATGGTTGGTACTGGCCATTTGCTAGGAACTTACCTGGGGCTATTGGCTGAGTCCTTGGTTTACTTCCATGTGTTCTCTTTACATGGCTAGATCAGGCTTCATCTCCTACATTATGGTGGTTGAGAGCTGAGAGGGAGTGTCTCAAGAGTTAGAGTTACAAAATAAAGCCTCCATATACAAGCATTTACCCAGCATCTGTTAGCATAACACTTGCTAATATCTCATTGGTTAAAGCCAGTCACATGGCCAAGCCCAGAAATATTGTATGAAAGGAGTACACAAGGGCATGCTTATGAGTAAAAGTATTTTGTTGACAAGTTACCAAGAGAATGGTCAGTCTGTTACACATGACATGTAGTTAAGTTTATGCAAGCTTTATATATTCTTTGAAGAACATGTGTTTTATTTTTAGGCCACAGAGCTCAATAGATGTTTATCCAACTATATTTATTGACAAATTATTCAGATCTTCTATATCCTAATTTAGGTCAATGATAAATTGGTGTGTAAAAATCTCCTACTGCTATTGTGTGTTTTGTTTGTTCTTTAATTGAGTGGATGTCTTCCTCAGTTCAGGCTTATAACAGAATGCCATGGACTGGGTGGTTTATAAACAACAGAAATTTATTTCTCACACTTGTAGAGGCTACAAAATCCAAGATCAAGGTACTGGCAGATTTGGTGTCTGGTGAGGCTTGCTTCCTGGTTCACCGAGGGCTGTCTTCTTACTGTGTCCAATGTATGTTGAAGGGGCAAGAGAGCTTTCTGGGGGTTCTTTTAAAAGGACGCTAGTCTCAATCAATCCCCTTCATGCGAGCTCTGCGTTCATGATCTAACCGTCTCCCAAAGGCCCCCCTCTTAATACCATCCCATTGGGGATTAGTATCTCAACGTATAAATTTTAGGGGAGCGCACATCATTCCATAATAGTGGCCTTTATATTTCTAAAACATTCTATTTTGTTTATGTTTATGCATTTTACTGTAAATATGTTATGGTTCATAAATCTTTATTTTCAATTGTACCTTTCATCCGTGACAAGTGGCTGTCATTGAACTAAATACTTTTTTATTTGCTCATCCCAAGTGTTTCCTCTGTTTCATATTAGTATTGTAAATTATCATTTTTGTTGTGGCCCTCAGTCACATTTATTATTTCTTGCTGTTGTATTGAATTTGTAATGACTCCGTCTGGAATTCTTTGTGTTTTCATTGACCATCAAGAACCCTCCTTTTGTGTATGACCTGTTTCTTTTCTTAGACAATGAACTCGTTGATATGCTTGTTAGTTTATAGTTTTCATACATTTGAAAAAAGAAAGAAATTGAGTTATCAATTTAAAACCACTGAATCTTCCAGTGTTGGTACAATAAACTAAGGTGACAATCTCTAAATGTGGTAAACAAAGCGAAGTACAATCCTTATTTCACTTTTTCTGTTTCTCCCTTTCTCCAATTTAAACTGCTAACATTTGAAGAAAAGGGCGGAGTAGAAATTACTTGAGTGACTATGGTATCCCTGTGCCTTGTTTTTAAAATATGTTGCATCTGGCAATCTTTCTAACATACTTGACAGGTCATTTTCCTGTTGCATTGGGAAATAAACAAAGCACAAAGAAGATAGCTAATTTTCCACAGTCCCATGGTGTCAAGATGTCATTGCATTCAGCCACACCAGGTTCATTGCAAAACTGATTTATTTTCTCCATAAAGAGCTGGCATCCCATGGACCACACAGATAACAGTTAATTCCTAAATGGAACACAATAAATTTGGTACTGAATGAAGTGCTTTATTTCTTTCTGTTTTGAAAGCCTGCAGCTATTGTATTTAAAAGAGAGAAGAAAGGATTATTTTTATAAACTTTCAGATTGTTAAAATTAATTTCCGTGGTGTTGGAAGTTGGGAATGTGGAGATTTTAAAGGTTAATGTTCTAATTAAAGTATGAAGCTGCTTACCTTGCATTTCACTGACTTGAAAAAGAAACGTTTAGGTAGACCACTTAGCTCCTTGCTTACAGGAGGGAAACTAGCAATTCAGTGCAGATAAAATGGTGGTAAAAATTGACCCTCATTCTTGAACTTTTACACAGAAATCTTGGAGTCATTCAGTGGACGATTGCTTTTATTTTAAACTTTAATTTTAGTTAGGTTAATAGAGACAATAATCAATTATGGCAGACCAGAATGTCAGCAAAACCAAGTATTAAGGAAAATAATTTCTTTTGTCATGTCAGGGTTACAGTCAGCCAGGAACAGTTGTAAAAAGTGGCTTCATTCTTTCTCCCTTGCCCTTTAAAATCTCTTTCTTCTTTACTCCTCTTCTCCTTTTGGGGCTCACATCATTCCATATTAGTGGTCTTTATATTTCTAAAACATTCTATTTTGTTTATGTTTATGCATTTTACTGCAAATATGCTATGGTTCATGAATCTTTATTTTCAGTTGTACCTTTCATCAGTGACAAGTGGCTGTCATTGAACTAAATACTTTTTTATTTGCTCATCCCAAGTGTTTCCTTTGTTTCATATTAGTATTGTCAATGATCATTTTTGTTGTGGCTCTCGGTCACATTTATTATTTCTTGTTCTTGCACTGAATACGTAATGACTCTGGAATTCTTTGTCATCGTCAACCAGTCTGTCAATACTCTGGCCATTGATTCCCTGTGTTTTAATCTTTTCTCTCTAATTTCTCCTCATCAATTTCCTGGGAACATCTACAGTGTTTAACATAAAAGAAGAGATCACTTATTGTGAGATGCAGACATCAGCCTCAAGGAAGATACCGTGGGTGGAGGCTTTTCTGTACTCCCCAAATCACACTGAATCTGGTTTTACTGATAGCTTTCTTTGTTGGGGTTTAGCAAATGATTTACTTACCAGGAGCAAGGAGACAGAGTGAAATCCATGGTGAGAAGGCTGCCAGAGGCCTTGGCAAAAGTTTTTCGTATATTCAGAGCTATAGAGCTTCTGTTTTAGAGGTGAAAGAAGAATACTTTTCTTTTCTTCCTCAGCCACATCACATTATGGATTTAGGATCTATTTGCCCAGCATTTTGTGAGGAAATACAGTGAGGATTCAGTCCTAAGACATCTACAATGAAAAAGAATGAATGAGTTCTTAGAACAAATGACTTGAAATATGTGCTAGTTGCCTTTTGGAATAAAAAACCTTTGTTTGTTTAAAAATCTTAAGCAAAAAACAGGCTTTACTTGTGTAGCAAAAGTAATGTATCATCAAAAACTGTTTATTTGCTCACAGATTTGCTTTTGAGTAGCAAGTGATCTAATTTTGAACGTAATGTTGATTCTATCCTCAGAATTTAGGTCATACTGAAAAATAAATTTTAGTTTTGTTACAACACTGTATAAATATATATGTCATCAAGATGTTTTTAAACTTTAATTGATGGACACAGCATTTTAAACTAAGAATAGATCTCACAAATCTCCCTTTCTTACAGAGATGAGAAATTCGAGACCTTCCAAAGGTCAAATAGGTGCTTGATGCCACAGAACAATTAAATGCTAATTAACTCATGAAATCTACTTTTACTCTAAATAACGAATCTAGTTTCTCATAGCACTTAGTATGTTTTTATTTATTTACTTATAGGTTAGTTAGTTGCCTCCCTTGGTATAACAGAAACTCCCGTGAGGCCAGGAATTTTTTGGTGTGTTTCATGCTGTGTCCCAACATCTACAGTAGTTCCTGGCACAGAGTAGGTGTTCCATTCATATTTATTTAGTAGATGCAAGTGTGACTAGGGAAGAGTATGGGCTGTGGTGCTGCTACGATTTAGTGTCAGGCCATCTGTGTTTGCTGACTTGGTAAGAGAAGATTTCATGCGATAGGGAGAACTTGATCTGTATATGAAAGGGTGATATTGCTTGGTGGTGAAGGGAGTGAACACCCTAGGTAAGTGTTGCCATGAATGAGGAGCAAAGATCTGGAGGGAGGCTGGCATAGGTGAGACCGTGTGAGAGTAGGCAGCCACTAGTGTTTCGAGATCACGCATACTTTTCTCAGATCGACCTGGTCGAAAACATAGCCTGACAGCACGGTCAGCACTACCAATCTTTTTCACCGAGTGTGGTGAAAGTCCTTGGCCAATCTGACTTTGACTTGAATAGGTCAAAGGTCAAATATTTGTTTTGTGTAGTTGTCCAGTCAGACATCTGTCTTCAGGATTCAGAAATATGATGGTCCCATCTTCACTACCATGTCCGTTGGGATGCCTGTTGTTTTCTAAGCCACTTATTATAATAATCCTCATGAAAGGTGCCAGATTTCTCTATATAAATAATAATGATAGTGATGATGATGATGATGATGATGATGATGGTGGTGGTGGTGGTGGTGGCACTTTGAATTTGTATAGCACATAGAATTTTTCATGACACTTGCACATATATTATCTCATGGACAGATCCTAAAGAATTAATTGCAGTGTCATATAAAATGATCTGAAATCAATTGTGCCACCTGGGCAATGTCCACTGATCCTAGTGGGCAGATGAAAATTGAATCTAACTTAACTTTTCATTTTCCAGTTAACACAACACATCAATTAAAGCAGATTGATGTCCGCACTGATATTCACAGGTCCTATTTTGCATAAGACAGCATCAATCTATTCTTTTTACTATCATGAGTTTTATCCATATTACATATAAATGCTTTCCCAGTTTAAAGAAGTACTGCATTAATCAGTGAAATGATGGGTCAGTTTTAGTTTTAAAAGTCATCTCCTACTCGTTAATGGAAAATATATTGATAATTCTTCCAGTGAGTGTCTTGGCACTCTAGTTTAGAAGATGTTACTGAAGGTCTGAATCATACATCTCCCTGAATGCAACCCACAGGAGGCAGGTGAGCCAATATGAAGGTTTGGCATCTAGAAACTGGTCATGGCCTACCTTGACCTTGGAACTAATGAGGCTACTATGGATGAATCATAGTCCAGTGTATTTATTATTTAACTAAATCACTTACAGATAAGATACGCTCATTGTTGTAAAAATTGGGCCTGGATTTAACATTTCAGATATTCATATGTGTTTTGTACTTTAAGATGCTGCTTATATTTAAAAGAACTTTTTAATCATTGATTTCACTGGTGTTAAAACCATTAATACATGTGTCTATGCAACATGAGAGAAATGTGATGCCTTTTGAGAAATGTCCCCAATACCCCATAAAAGTACACTGCTTTCATTATTTTTATAAAGTAAGTGAAGAAAACCATACTTAGTATATAAATAGCTTTTTGTTTGCCTTTCTATAAGAAGGACTACTTGAACACTAACAAAGGAGAGTACACCAGTAACATTGCAACTAGGATTGCCAAATAAAATGTGAATTTCAGATAAAGAGTTTTTCAGTTTGTGTCTCAAATATTGTATTTTTAGTGTAAATATGTCCCCAAATACTGCACGTTTTAGTAAACCAAATTCCACTGAGTATCCTGGAGTTTTATTGGTTACATCTGCCAGTCCTAGATGCAACTAGGGGCCAGCACGCCCTAAAATTTATGATCGAAGTGTGGCCAGTTTTCTTCAGGCATAGTATATTTTTCTGTGGTTCTTGACCTGTCGTCTAATTCTCTCTCTGTAAGAAGTTTGTATTTAAAACAATCTTGGAACTGTTCTGTGTAACTGTCTGCTTACTGGCAGCAGTCTTCTATGAGCTGAGAACATTTCCATGATACCAGGGTACATAACCTCAACAGATAAAACTTTAAGAGACTGTTAACATCCAGAATGGTATTACCCATTGGCTCTCCTCAACTGTGGGGCTCATAGGCATGAATTAATATATTCCAAATTGATCAGTTTCTTCTCCCACACCTGATCCACTTGTATCTATGTTAATGATACTGATTCCCACCCCATCATCCAGGCCAGACACTTGGGAGCCTGGAAATGAGGGGTCTTCCCTTCCCTTATGCTCCTTCTCACATCCAGTTAGTTCTGAGGAATCTCTCTTCTCCCTATTTCCTTAACTACCACATTAGTGGAAGCTCACCCGCCTCTCTGCCTCTCCTCCAGCTCACTTCTTTCACCCTTCCGTGGTGGGGAATGCACTGGGTGGACCAGAATTCACTTTCACTTCCATGGTCTAGTGAAACTGGACCATATTCTATCTATGCCTGTAGGTGCTTAATAAGTAGGGTCTCACAGAAAAAAATTCAGAACATGGATGGATCCTGCAACTGCATTCACCATTCTGCCTAGAGTCCTTTTTGCTAAACTCTGCTCATTTCACTGAATATCTGAGTATCACATTGCTCACTCTCGCCAGAAAATGTGCCTAGCCACTTATTCCCTCTGGCTTCTCCCAGCTCCCCTCATCTCTATTAATTTTCATTGACTCCCATCCCACCATAGTGATTGTTTTTTGAGCTATTTCTCAGAAATATTATACCTACCTCCTGAAACCATAAACATGTGCCCCAACATGTGCACAACACGCACACGCGCGCGCACACACGCGCGCACACACACACACACACAGGTACGCACTAGTGTGATTGCATGCACTTTATCCATCCCATTACTGCTATATTGAATCATTCTAAGATAGAGCATGATTTGCTTTTCAGTCTCAACAAACTATAATTACTGGGCTATACAGTTAATTATGTCACTTCAGGTCAGATTTTTATCCTCATGAATTCATATGGACTTTTGTCTCCTGGATTGAGCAAATAGTGGATCTTGGGTTCCCAGATAGATAGTTTGTATTCTTTTAAAATGTATATTTTTGTTTCTTTTTCATTAACATTGACAAATTCTCTTTTTCCTTTTTCTTTCAGGTAGTCTAGGGAGATGAAAGTTTGATAGCCAGAACCTGAGAATGTACTTTTTTAATAGACTCAGAATTAATACATTGCAGTGTGATACAAAAATCCTTTTTCTATCCTTACCCACTGAAGCAAATAATATTGGGCGAATTATTTCAATAAAAGAAACCTATCTCTAAAAATTTAGCCTTAACTGTGTCCCAAACTTCTCAACATTCTTTTATTAGTAATTTCTAACATTTGCTAGGCAAAATTTTCTTTTATGATGTCTCCCAACACCACTTCTAAAGATGCTACATCATTATATTGCTGATGAGATACTTTCTCAATGATAGTTTTTCGATTTCTCTAAAAATTCTAATTTCTTCTCCAATTTCATATACCCTTCAACAAATGAATCTGCTTCAGCTCTAGTATTTCTTTCTGCTCATTAGTGCTGTATATAAGATCGTTCTTATGAACTCACAGCTGTCACATAAGTTTATCTTCTGGGGCAAGAACTAGCATTTGGAAGGTTAAGTTTATCTGTGGGTCACTAGTATGATAATGGTGGGTACACCAAGAATTGGGGATAAATCTGAAAAGGCAGATGCTGTGGAAACATTGGCTCTTGAGATCGGAAAGGGCCCAATGGGATGCAGAGTAGTCAGCCCTGAGTCTCTCAGATTAAGGAAAAGCTCCCATGCACATACATGCACACACACATCTTTAAAAGCCAAAGGATTGTTTGAAGTATAAATGAAAGTAGAGGCAGAAGTAGAAAAATGAAAAGAAATGTTTGCCTCAGGAGGTAATATCAGGGCAAAGGTAGTCACAGGTCCCACCAGGCATTATGAAGAAAACAGGCCCTAGGGTTTAAGATGGCTCCCTGAAGGGACTCTGAAAAACTGAGAACAAACTGAGGGCTGATGGGGGGTGGGAGGGAGGGGAGGGTGGGTGATGGGTACTGAGAAGGGCATCTGTTGGGATGAGCACTGGGTGTTGTATGGAAACCAATTTGACAATAAATTTCATATATTAAAAAAAATAATAATAAGATGGCTCCCTGGAGGTGACTATTTCCCTGACAGCAGCATCTGCAGAGATGTCTTGGCCCTTTTGCTATACCTCAGAAATAGCCCTTGGAATTCAAAAAAGCATGAGGGCTGTTGACCTAGGATGGGTGGGTTCTCGGCTCTGATTTGTAAACTAGGCAAACCATTCAGAGTTCAGCGCTTTAACCCTAAGAATCAGTGGTTTGTGACAGAGACACTACAGGCCCCCTGTGTGTGCCTGAGGGGCATGTGGATGGTGAGTAGATCTGGGAGTTGTTCCCATATGGTTTCAATGGAAGCCTTGGGTGTGACAGAAATTATCCAAAAAGAGAGTGAAGAATGAGACGCAAAACAGCATTTAACACATGGGTGAAAGAAAGAAGTGCCATTGTATGGGAACTGCGAGGCAGGAAGGGACTACCCTTTCTGATATTACGACCTGCCTCCCCACGTCCATTCCTAACTTCCTTTACTCTAATCTAAGTTTTCTATTTCCTATAGCATTTATCACCTACTAAAATAGTGTATAATTTACTTTTTAATCATTGTGTTGTGCTGTGTTTTTTATCTTCCCTGCCTCTTCTTACTGGAAGGTAAGCTTCATGAGGGCGAGTATTCCAAGCAGTTAATGTATTCCAAGCAGGTGGAACAGTCCTGGTACTTTGGAGGTACTTTGTAACTATTTATTGAATAAATGAAAAACATATATATCTCAACAAGTAAGTTTCAGTCAGTAGTGTCAGAAACTGCAAGGAAGTCACGTAAAACAAGTGAGGCAATTAGTAACCCATTGGGGTTCTAGGGAGAAGTTGTATCAATGGCAAGATAGGAATAGATGCTGGACCACAGTTGGGTTGAATGGTGGATGGTGTGTGAAGCAGTGAAGAGGGCCAGCAGGAATTACTCTTTCAAAAAACTTTGCTTGGAAATGAGGAAAACAGTGGTACTTACAGGAGGACTTGGGATCAAGGAAGGATTTTACATGTTTTGTTGTTGCTGTTTTTAATGGGTTAGACTCACAGGGCAATGGCAGAATGTGATCTGGTCCTCAGAAGTGGTGAAGGGATCAGCTTTCCATTATGGGAAGGTCTCTTTAGTGGCTGTGGAGAGCGTGGCCTGGAGCAGGAGACACTAGGGTCAAGGACACAACTGGGCCGTGGCTTTCAGGGATAATAGCTGGGAATGCTGTTCTCCCTGATCATGCCCTGGGTGTCTTCTCCACTGGCTTTCATTGACCATCATTCCTTCCCCTCTGCCCTGCTCTTCCACTTCAACCCCATGGAATACCTTCTGAGATTAGCAGTCTCCTCTTAATCTCTTCTCTTCACCTCCTGGCTTTAGGTGAAAACTAATTGTTTCCTGAAGGTCCTGTGATGATGTTTAGGGTTGGGCCTTTGTGAAGTGATTAGGTTTAGATGAGGTCAGGAAGATGGGATCGATGGTTTTATAAGAAACACCAGAGGGGCGCCTGGGTGGCTCAGTCGGTTAAGCAACTGACTTTGGCTCAGGTCATGATCTCGCCGTCAGTGAGTTCGAGCCCCTCCTCAGGCTTTGTGTTGACAGCTCAGAGCCTGAAGCCTGCTTCAGATTCTGTGTCTCCTTCTCTCTCTGTTCCTCCCCTGCTCACGCTCTGACTCTTTCTCTCAAAAATAAATAAACATTAAAAAAAATTTTTTTTTAAAGAAACACTGGAGATCAATCACCCCTCCGTGCCATCTTCCCCTCCCCCAACCCCACCCAGCCATGGGAGGATACAGCAGGAAGGTGGCCATCTGCAGGCCAGGAAGAAGGCCCTTACTGGGAAACAGGACTGGCTAGTACCTTGATCTTAGACCTCCCAGCTTTCTGAATTGTGAGAAATAAATTCCTGTTTATTCCTGCTTAGACATCCCATCTTTGGCGTTTGTTATGGCATCTCAAACTGGATAACACACTCTTTTATTTATTTTGCTGTTCAATTAAAAAAATACAAAATCTGGTGCTAAGAGTGCTCATTGCTACTGGGGCATTGTCATTTCCAAGCATTTTCAGCTGATAGAGCAAGGAGATACGTGTGTATACTAACCTGTGTACATTCACATATCTTTATCTATTTCTGTATGCAATCACCTGTATCCATAATAGGCTAAACACAAGTTCACGGTGTTGTCTCTACCTCTGTTTTATTGCCTTGTGATAGAGTACACCTCCCTTTTTCCTTGCTTACCAGTAGACTCACTCCAACAGTGAGAAGTCTGGCTTTTGCCATCTGCTAATTCCAGACTGCATGAGTAGCAGTGTCAGAATTGTCACTCTTTACTCCTATAGGACATGACTCTGTTGACTAGAGAATAGTCCTAATGTATAATCCCAATGAATAGTCCTAATGACAGTTTTCCCTGTCATCTCACTGCTTCCAAAATATGGAATGTTTCACAGATTCGCATGACGTCTTGTGGAGATGTCGGGCTAATCTTCACTGTATCATTCTAATTTTCACATACGTGCTGACAAAGTAAGTGCCAATGATCCAACTTAACAAAGACGACTATATGACTACTGCAGGAAAAAGGAATATACTTATTTATACATAAAACCTTTTAACATCTGTTATCTAACTTCATTTACTTTGGTCCATTTAAAGGAAAAAGTCTCCCCTCCAAACTTATATGAATTATCATATTACTGAATTACTTAAGAGTTATAAAAATATTCATATTTTAAAATGTTTTAAAAGACATCTAGGTCCAATACTCTTGTTTAGCTCACTTAGTAAATAAGAATCCTTGGCGGGGCACCTGGGTGGCTCAGTCGGTTGGGCGTCTGACTTCAGCTCAGGTCATGATCTCACACTCCGAGAGTTAGAGCCCCGCGTCGGGCTCTGTGCTGACAGCTCGGAGCCTGGATTCCGTGTCTCCCTTTCTGTCTGCCCCTCCCCTGCTCATGCTCTGTATCTCTCTGTCTCAAAAATAAATAAAAACATTAAAAAAATTAAAAAATAGAAATAGAAATAAATCCTTGGCAATTAGCAACTTAATTGTTCATATATCAGGGAAGGACTAGTAGTGGAATTTTAAAATCTGAACAAAAAGTTTATGTTTTAAAAAATTAAGCGTCCTCTCAACCTCATCTATCTTCTACATCATTTTTACTATCAATTTGTGAATTTATGACTTATTAAAACAGAGGTAGTGGTTAGTGTCCAGCCCCATCTGAAAGGCTACTCAGTCTATATGAGTTATGTTTACTTATTTATTAGAATATTTATAATAAATGCACATTGT
Organism: Panthera tigris; assembly: GCF_018350195.1. Classification (NCBI taxonomy): domain Eukaryota; kingdom Metazoa; phylum Chordata; class Mammalia; order Carnivora; family Felidae; genus Panthera; species Panthera tigris. The sequence goes on along the minus strand of NC_056668.1, from coordinate 142,152,143 downwards.
TCCTTGCCATCCACCTCTTTTCTATCCCTGACTTCACTTAAAATTTTTTTCCAGCACTATTGAGGTATTAACAATTAAAAATTGTATATATTTAAGGTATACAATGTGATGTTTCAATATATTTACACATTGTGAAATAATTACCACAATCAGGTTAATTAACATATTCATCACCTCACATAGTTACCTCTTTGTGTGTGTGATGAGAATACTTGTGATCTACTCTTTTAGCAAGTTTCAAGTATATAGTACATTATGATTAACTGTAGTCACCATGTTGTACATGGTAAAAGTAAATACATTTTTATTGCCATATAACTGACCATGGCTGTGATTTTTACACACATAATTGTAAATACTTTAATCTTTGTCAGAAGAGCCCCTATGTTTGTTTAATATTGTCTAAGTTATGTTTTCTTTGATCATTGCTAGCTATAAATCTCTGTATTTTTCTAAATGTAGTTGGGCTCACTTTAAACAGAGAAATTGGAAATCATTACAAGACAGCAAATTATTTTACAATGGGTTTCAAATAATAATCACCAAAAAACTTATATGATATTGGTAAGATGTGATTGAATCAATGACTTTAGCCATATTTCCAAAAGGCTGGGTTCTTTTGAAGGTGAAAAACACATAAGTAGGTTTTCTCATAGAACCTGCATTAGTTTTCTAAGTCTGCCATAACAAAATACCACAGACTGGGCGGCTTAAATTTCTTTTCTCACAGTTCTGAAGGCTGAGAGTCCAGGATCAAAGTGTTGGCCAGTTTAGTTTCCTTTGAGGCCTGTCTCCTCTGGCTTGGAGATGCCAGGATTCCACCCTCTTGTTGCCTCTTCACATGGTGGTTGTTCTGTCTGTGCACACTCATGGGGAGAAGGACACCGATCAGACTGGAGTAGGGCCCATCCTAGAGGCATCATCTTAACTTGATCATCTCATACAGAATTTATTGTAAAATATGGTCACATTCCAAGGTAGTGGGATTGGGACTTCGACATATGAATCTTGGGGCACACAACTGAGACCATAACAAGATTTTGTTGTGGCTTCTCGAAATCAGACTCTGCGTTCTATTTGTTGCTGCTTTTGGTTGTAATTAGGAAACTCTTACCTCAGAGGATATTTGAAGTTTATCCCAGCAGCAAAGTGATATGAGAGTTGGCAGTTGTATTGCTTGTCTTTCATTTCCCTTTCTTAATTCTTTTCCGGAAAAGGAATTCTCGGTCTTTTTTCAGGGGCTCACGCACAGCATTGATTCAAGGGCTCATGCACAGCTTTGAGAATCTGATGAGATCTATTATAACAGTTAACTTCAACAAACTGCGTCAAAACTTGGTGGCCTAATACAATAAACTTTTTAAAAACATCAATACACTGGGTGCATTGGGCAAATTGGGCTGGTCTCAGTGAGGACTGCTGATTAGAGTATTGGCTGGGCTCAGTATGTGTGGTCACCTGGTTTCCAGTGGCTTCCCGCACAGGTTTGATGGTAGGCTGGCTGTGGGTAGTGGGTGGAGGTAATTGGGCCACACGTTACCATCATCCAGCAGGCAAACCTGGGCTCAGTCGCCTGGTTGTGTTCATAGGATTCTCCAGGGCAGGAAGGGAGAGAAAGCCCCAAAGAGTATTTTCTAAGCCTCTCCTTATATCACTTTTGCTTGTATCTTCTTGGCCAAAGCAAGTCACATCAAGTGCAGTTTCAAGGGGTAGAGGAATAGACCCCACGCCTTGCTGGGAGCTGCAAAGCCGGAGTGCAAAGGGGAATGCCTGTTGGAATGAGCAGGGTTTGTGGTCTCCAGTGAGGAGGAGGAGATGGAATGATGAGAACAATAAACTGAGCAAATTCTGTTCCTACAAGTGTTTTCCCCCAGGTTGAGTGATTGTTTTTTGAGAACAAATGAAGGCTATTTTCCAAAGAAGTACAGATGCTGGCTGTTGAGAGTGAAAGCATAGCGGGAACAGGAAATGGAAAAGGGGTCTAAGGGGAAATGGATGGAACACTCGTAGCGTCTGCTTCATGAGCTTTTGGAAACAGGAAACAAATCCTCTGACTTCTCAGTAGATTAAAACGTGAGAAATTTTTCTGTGGGGGGCCAAGGACATTTTTTTTTTCTCTGGAGGACATTATTTCTTGTTAAGGCATTTTCTTTTAAATGTGAACAGTTGACAGGTGACAACAGGAGACACTTTTTATACAGTTAGAACCAGCAGAGTCCTGGAAATTTCATTCCCATTTCCCCCATTGCCATGCTATTGAGCTCAAAAACACCAAATATGAAAATGCCCAACTGAGAGACCTAGAAATCATACCTTCCTCTGCAAGCACATAACGTAAATCTAAAACTAGGAATTCTTCTTCATAATCTCGCAAAAATAGCAACTCCTTGGATATTCCTTTTTTTTTTAATTTTTTTTAACGTTTATTTATTATTTTTGAGACAGAGAGAGACAGAGCATGAATGGGGGAGGGTCAGAGAGAGAGGGAGACACAGAATCTGAAACAGGCTCCAGGCTCTGAGCTGTCAGCACAGAGCCCGACGTGGGGCTCTAACTCACGGACCGCGAGATCATGACTTGAGCTGAAGTCGGACGTTTAACCGACCGAGCCACCCATGCGCCCCTCCTTGGATATTCTTAATAGTCAACATTGATTTATGTCTACTCTGGTTGTTCTAATATCAATTTATCAGTTTATTTATACCTTAATCCACCATCAAAGCTAACCCTTAATCCCTACTCTATTTATGTAAAGGGCTGAGCACAGTCCTAAATACATACAGAAGTGAATTGCTAAAGTACTTAATTTAGGATGTGTGGGTATTAAGTGCTTTAAACCCTTTCCTGAGTTTCACTCTACAAATATGATAGAGGAGACTTCTATTACTCCAAAATATCCAGGAGAATTGCACTCCCCTCCACTTAAAAAAATGTCAAAACCATAAACTCTCACACTTTAAATTCATTTAAAGGCTGACAGCATCCATGTCCAGATTGGAAATGTGATTTCAGAAGAGGTGAACAGGTTGGATGTTGTCATTTTCTGCAACATATTTAAATATGGTCTTCCTCCTACTTTATAGGCTAGAATTGAAGAGCAATGGGAGGGGCTGTATCAATCAGTTATCCCATACTAACGCTGTATGACAAATCACAAAAATTTCAGTGGCGTTCAACAATAAGCATTTATTGGGGCACCTGAGTGGCTCAGTTGGTTGAGCGTCTGACTTCAGCTCAGGTCATGATCTCACGGTTTGTGGGTTCAAGCCCCACATCAGGCTCTGTGCTGACAGCTCAGAGCCTGGAGTCTGCTTTGGATTCTGTGTCTCCCTCTCTCTATGCCCCTTCCCACTTGCTCTCTGTCTGTGTCTCTCCCTCTCTCTCAAAAATAAATAAACATTAAAAAAATTAAAAAAAAAACAATAAGCATTTATTGTTAGACTCATAGGTCTGGGCCTTCTGGGCAAGCTCTCCTTCCTTCCGGCTGTAGGTTTATGCAGTGTCTGGGGCAGATCTCCTCCGTGTATTTTATGCTGGACCCAGGCTGGTGGGACAACAGCCACTGGGATATGTTCTTCTCTTGGTAATGGACAGAAGCTCCTCAAAGGACAAATGAAAGCACTCAATATTTGCTAAGACAAAGGCTCTGGTCTGGTTCACTGTCATTTCCATATTCCACTGGCCACACCAACACAAAACCAAACCAAAGGCAGAGGTGGGTAATGACCACTGCCCAAGAGACCGTTGTAAGGGTGAGATGTGCAAAGTCTTCAGAAGAGTAAAGATCCGGAGCCAACAATTCCTTCTACCACAGAGGGGTGATTGTTTCTGGAAATAACTTCCTTAGGCACTTAATAGGCAATATTTATATGGTTCGTTGATATTTAGTGCTTAAAATGGAATTGCTTGATGGTGCTTCTTGATTCATCTGAGTCTGGGAGAATTCAAAGATAGTTTTTAACATATTTATTTGAATTAGTAATAAAGAGTTTCCATTTTTTCCCCTCATATCTCCAACTGTTGCTTGAAAATTGGACTTCTTTCTGTGCTGATTTCTTCTGCCTTTTACAGTATCTATTAACAACCTTATTTTAATTCAGCCCTGAGGTACTGAAGAGCGAGCCGTATGGGGAGAAGGCTGATGTCTGGGCGGCAGGCTGCATCCTTTATCAGATGGCAACTCTGAATCCTCCCTTCTACAGCACCAACATGCTCTCCCTGGCTACAAAAGTAAGCAGTGTTGGGAGACAGAAGGGTCTTGTGTTGCTAAAAATGCCATTTCTTTTCTCCCTAAATAGATCATTTGTGGTTTTTATGAAAATGTCAATTAAAAGCAGGCACATTGTTTTATTAACCACGTGATCCCGTTCATTATTTCCCCCCCTTTCTTCTAAATATACGTCATGTGCTATGGCACATTTCCCCCTATAATTGTCTTCATTTATCATAGAAAATTATACAAATAAATCTATCAAATTACTTTTGGTCTTTTATTTTTAATTGTGGTTTGGATTGCCTACAATTGGCATATTATCCTACACATCATTTATTATGAATCTGAGGCTAACTTTAACTCAGCTTGAAGAATACAGTCTGTGCTCGAGAACTGTTTACTCGATGTTAATTTTTTATTTGTTGGGATGTTTTTGTTTCTGATTAAAATGTGTGCATGGTCATAATGCTTATCGGGCAGCTTTCATGTTGTGGCCAAGTAGCGTAGATACTAGTGGCCTCTTTATGTCCATCACACTAGTCTATCTGTTTTGCAGATAGTGCAGGCGGTATATGAACCAGTGCCAGAAGGCACCTACTCTGAGAAAGTGACAGATACCATCACCAGGTAATTATCCTCACAACTCTGAACCGGTAGGGATCGTCAAGAAATACCTCGCATCTCTCCGAATTTACTGTGTCCATATTCATGAAGAAGAAGGGCTGCCACACAATCCAAACCTAGAAAAATATTTGTGTATCATCAGTAATGGTGACCATTTGGAAGCCACTGAAGGGTCCAAGAGGAAGTAGTGTCTGCACTTGCAATATTATGCAGCCATCAGAATGATTATTCAGAGGGCTTTGTATCAGGCCGTAAAACAAATACGGTAAGAAGCTAAGTAAAGCAAACAGGATGTAAAGCTGTTTGTAACTCTGAGAAAAACTGTAAATATATGCACAGATGTGAGAAAAGGCTAGACAAGGACATAGGAAACTGGCAAAGGCCATGCAAAATGATAAAATTGCAAGCACTTTTTCATTTCTATTTTTAAATTGGTAATGTTATGTTGTATAATAATTCTTCAAAGAAAATCAGAAAGAAGTGCTCCGGCCGGCAGTATAGTAGGATTTTAATGGAAGTCATTTCCCGTTGCATTCACAAAGTTCTGACCTCACAGGGCTTGTCCCCGCTGACCTGTCACCCTTCCGTCCCACTTTCCCTCTGCTCCCTTGGTGCTCCCTCCCTCCCTGCAGCCACAGGGAGCTCCCTGCGAGTCCTGGCATGCGACTGCCTCTGGACCTTTGTCCTCCCTCTTGCCTTTTCCTGGACTTCTCTTCCCTCTGGTATGTGCATGGCATAGGCCCCATTTCATTCATGTCTCTGATGTTATTTGCCATCATCAGGGAGCCTGCCTGATCTCCCCACAGCCTCTCTGCTTTCTGGCCCTCTCGCCTGCTTTACAAAGCTCATGGCACCCATCCCTTGACATGTTAGACAGGTCCATGCAGACTTGTTTCCTTATTGTCTGTCTTGTCCCCACCAGAAGGAAAACTCTCCAGGAGCAGGGTCTTCTCCAGTCTCATTCATAGCTCTTCAGAGCCCAGAGCAGTGCCTGGTACAAGACAGACCCTTAACAAATACTGGTTCTATGAATAAATGACTTGTCTTCTGGCTGTTATTTATATACGAATGTATGCTCCTAAGTTGGCTCAAGACTACTTATCTGCCCCATCAAGCTCAGTCAAATCCTCATTATTATTATAGAAATCCCAGACTCCCCCAAGATAGAATATCTGTCCATTCTCCTGCCCAGTTGCCTTTAAACTTGGTTCTGTACCTGCCCCAGCACCTAGCACCACCTCTGATGGAATGTAAGAGATGTATTCCCTTCACTTTCTCCTCTGAGCCTGTCGTTCACATTAATAGGTACTCTCACAGTTTGTAGGATTACATATTGAAACTTTCCTTGTTCAGCACAGTGCTGTCCTACAGTTAAGGGGCCCAGGCCCAGCTGGGGCTGAGTTTCACTAACTGTAGACTCTGAACAAACATTGGACCATCTTTCTGCATCTCTGTTCCTTCATCCAGTTAAAATGGGGGCTGTAATAATACCAAACTCATCAGGCTGGTGTGATAATTATACAAAGTAACTATGAAAATCACTTAGCATAGAGCTTGGCAAATGGTAAATCTTAAGCAATATTGGCAATTATCATTGTTAATATTATGGGAAATGAGCTGAAACCCCTTTCGGAATAATCTGAATTCTGCATATATTAGATCATGCCCTGTTGCTAATGAATCCAGACAAATGTATTTAAATTGCTCGTCTCCACAGTTTGATCCTATTATCTGCTATTTGTTTTCTGGAAAGTGCCTTAAAAATTCAAGAAGTCTCCAGAGATGTGAAGACAAGAATACCAGATTTAGTCATTTAATTTCTCCTTTTCATAGGTATTTGAGTGCCATAAAGACCAGGGGAGGGGTGGTGCGGAGAAAATGTACAGAGACATTATTCTGAGTTTGTGGCACTGGGCAAACGGGACCATAATTTGCTTCTGACAGGCTCCCTGGCTACTGGTATCCATGTGTCTTGGGGCTAACAGGTTAGTGGAGGAGTCAGATACCAATATTACATGTAAAGTTTAAGAACATCAATAGATTCTGGAATCAGCTGGATTTTATTGATTGATTGATCGATCGATCTATCTATTTTTTAATGTTTACTTATTTTTGAGAGAGAAAGACAGATGGAGCAGGGAAGGGGCAGTGAGGGAGACACAGAATCTGAAGCAGGCTCCAGGCTCCGAGCTGTTAGCACAGAGCCTGACGCGGGGCTCCAACTCACAGACCGTGAAACCATGACCTGAGCCGAAGTTGGCTGCTTACCCAACTGAGCCACCCAGGTGCCCCTGGAATCAGCTGGATTTTAATCCCTACTCTTCCATTCAACCCCTTTTCTCATCTGTGATGTACAGGTAGCAATAGTAACTACTCATGGGCTGGTTCCAAAGCCTAAATAGGATAACGCTTCTAGTGCTTTTCGCACAGTGCCAGCATCAAGTGAACCGTCAGTAAAATTAGGTATTGTTATTAATAATATTAGTGTTACTATTTATGGGATTAAGTATCTAAAATAAGTTCTGATAAATTTGATGAAGAATGGTAAAGGAAGCAATGAGAGAGTCCAGAAGGACTTGGCCTAGTCTAGCGACTTGGGGGAAGTTTCTATTTAGAAAGAACATGTAATCCGAGACCTAAACAACCACTAATTCTCAAATAGTAAACAGACTAGAGAAAACATTTCATAGACCATAGAGCTTATTATTTTGAGGAACTAAAAGAAATTGGAGATGTAGCATGTCAAGTAAGGAAGAGAATAGCCAAAGAATGCTGAGGGCCTGGGGAGGCTGACAGGGGCCAGATTAACTAGGCCACGTTGAGGACTTTGAATTTTTATCTCAAGTACTGAGGAGAAAATTTAAGGTCATTTATAGGCTGGCATGTAGTGAAAATTTCTTCTATAGCAAAGATCATGCTGGCTGCTCCGTGGGGAATAGACAGGAAGGATTGGGGGAGTGAAGGGAAGCGGATCTAGCTATCTCCCAAGAGATGATGGCGGATCTGACTGAAATAGTGGTGGCGTTGATGGAGAGAAGTGGGGCTGTTTCCATGGTGAGTTGGAGGTTGGGTCAACAAGTTTGGGATACAAGCATGAAAATGGAATGGCACCAAAAATGTGAAAACAACTGAGTTTATTCTCTGGACTTCAGAAAAGTGGAGCCACAACCATGGAGTGGAGTTCCAAGGAGGCCCAGGTCAGCTCACCGTTAGATGTATGTGCCGGGGGCATCCGGGTGGCTCAGCCAGTTAAGTGTCTGACTCTTGGTTTCAGGTCATCATCTCATGGATCATGGGATCGAGTCCTGGATTGGGCTTTGCATTGACGGTGTTGGAACCTGCTGGGGATTCTCTCTCTCCCTGTCTCTCTACGTCTCCCTTTCTCATGCTCTCTTGTGCTCTCTCTCTCTCTCTCTCAAAATAAATAAATAAACTTAAAAAAAAAAAAAAAGAAGTATGTGTCAGGATTAGAGATGCCCATAGTGAGGCAGGCTGCTGGGTGGGGAGTGAGTTCCCTGTCACCAGAATGTTTAAGAGGATGAATGATCACTATCAGGGGACTCAGGATGAAATGTTCATAAGGACACTTTTAATTCAAAACACTAAGATGCTATAATAAGTAAGAACTGATGATTTAATTTTAATTTGGTATCTGATCATACATTAAGATGTGTGCATTCTGTAGCAGATGTGGTCTTCATTTAAGTTATTTGAGACTTGTTGTCTGGGTTCACATCACAAAGTTTTATCTTTACAAAATTTGACATACATAAAACCAAATTCAGCCATGAATTTTATGCAATTACATATTTAATTTGCTTTGGATTTTTAGTCTTTAAAAATTAAGTTCCAAAAGAATAAGGAAGCAAATTCAATTTTCTATTTTTTTAGTTTCCTATTTTCTTTAGGAAATTGATGCAAGGAATATATAAAGGTAAAAGTTGGTCTTAATAATCATTTATGACTCAGCAAATTAGGCTCAGAGCTGATCAACAACAACATGATAGAGCCTTTGAAATATAAGGTAGCCATTAATGGGAAACTTTACTGGACTCATTCTTAATTTCATACTTGGTGTTGTTTCCAATTACATTATCCTTCTTCTGCTTTCCCATCTCATTTTCACTGTCTACACCCTGTCTCAAGTAGAGTTGATGCAGTTGTGTTTCTAATGTGTAGAATCTTTCCTTTTTCCTGTCCGTTCATATGGCATACAAGCACATTCTGTCACTGGAACTTGTCTTTCCTAGTAGGCTTTTACATTGGGAGGATAACTTAGCAACCCTGAAGAGTTTGGGCAGAAAATAAATCCATTCTGTTGCTCTGCCCAGTACCAACATTACTATTTTTACCTTCCAGTACACTGTTAAGAGAGTATTGTCTGTTTACTTTTTTAAAAAGAAGAACATTTCCTTTTATGCACAAAATATTTCAATTGCCTTACATTTCTCTATCTGTGCCTGGTTGCATAAGCTGTCTGGTGCTTTGTTTCAGAGCCGGTCATGATGACTAACAAAGTTAATTGCTTTCAGCTAGTTTTAAGGACAAAGGGATCTTTACATTACCCCCCCCCCAACTCTGTTTTTTTTTCTTCCCCCCCACCCCAAAGTAAATATGACATGTTGCATTTTGTAAATTTATGGTGTACAATGTCTCCATAATGATGTATTGTATATATTTGATATATTGTAATATGATTGCTGTTGAAGCAATATTTATCATATCATATAATTACAGTACAGTATTATCTATATTCATTATTTGGTGCATTAGGTCTCTATGCTTATTTACTACTCATCACGAGTTTGTACACTTAGCTACCATCATTCTTATAGCCCCCACACCTCGTGTCCTGATAACCACCATTTACTTTCTATTTTTTTGTAGCTTTGATTTTTCTAGATTCCATATAAGTGATATCATACAGTACTTGTCTTTCTCTGAGTCATCTCACTTAGCGTAATGTGCTCAAGTTCCATCTCTGCTGCCAAATATGGGAAGATATCTTCCTTTTTCATGGCTGAATAATGTCCCATTGTACATATACACCCAACTCTTTCATTCATTCATATGATGATGGGCATTTGGGTTGTTTCCATGTCTTGGTTCTTGTGAATAAATATGGGAGTGCAGATACCTTGTTGAAATCCTATTTTCAGTGCCTTTGGGTGTACTCCCAGAATTGGAGTTGCTGGATCGTATGGTACATCCATTTTTTAATTTTTTTGAGGAAACTCCATATTGTTTTTTGTAGTGGTTGGAGGAATTTACATTCTCACCAACAGTGTTAGTGTTCCCTTCTCACCAAATCCGCATGAGCACCTTTTATCTCTTGTCTTCTTGATGATAACCATTCTAACAGGTGTAGGGTGATAGATCATCATGGTTTTTCTTTGTGTCTTCTTGGTGATTTGTGACATTGAGCATCTTTTCATGTGCCTATTGGCCATTTTGATGTCCTCTTTGGAAAAATATCTGTTTAGTTCTGCCCAAGTTAATCAGATTATTTGTTTTATTGTTACTAAGTTGTGTTTTGTTCTTGATGTATATCTGATATGTGGCTTGTAAAAATTTTCTCTGCTTCTGTAGACTGCTGTTTCATTTTGTTAATTAAGGAGCAGAAGCTGTGAAGAAGCTTTTGAGTTTGACGTAGTCCCATTTGTCATTTCTTTTGTTGTTTTTACTTTTGGCATCATGTAAAAAAAAAAATCATTGCCAAGACCAATATCAAGGAGCTTCTTCCTTTCCTTCTAAGAGTCTTATGGTATCGGGTCTTATGTTTAAGTCTCTGATTTTGAGATAATTTTTGTGAGTGATGTGAGATAGGGAGGCAATTTCTTTGTTCTGTATATATTTCTTCACTTTCCCCAGAATCATTTGTTGAAGAGACTATCTTTCCTCCAGTGTGTGTTCTTGGCTCTGTTGTCAAATATTAGTTGAATATATATTCTGGAATTTAAATTTGGGGCTCTCTATACTCTTCCATTGGTCTATGGGTCTATTTTCATGCCAGGATGCTAATGTTTTTATTAGTAGGGTTTTATAGTATAGTTTAAAATCAGGATGTGTGTTATCTCCAGTTTTATTCTTTTTTCTCAGGATTGCTTTGGCTAATCAGGGCCTTTTGTGGTTCCACACAAATTTTAGGATTTTTCCTTCTATTTCTGTGAAGAATGCCTTTGGTATTTTTATGGGAACTGTACTGAGTCTGTAGATGGCTTTTGGTGGTATGGCCATTTTAACAATATTTACTCTTTTGATACATGAACACAAAATGTCTTTCCATCTATTTGTGTCTTCTTCAATTTCTTTCAGCAAAGTCTTGTAGTTTTGTTGTATAGATCTTTCACTTCCTTCGTTAAATTTATTCCTAAGTATTTTATTATTTTTGATGCTATTGCAATTTGGATAGTTTTCTTTATTTCTTTTTCTAATGCTTTATCATTAGTATAAAAGAATCGCCACTGGTTTCTGTAAGTTCGTTTTGTAACCTGCCCCTTTCCTGAAATCACTGATTAATTTCAACAGTTTTTTTCGATTGATTCTTTGGGATTTTCTATATGTAAGATGATATCATTTGGGTTTTTTTTTTGTTTTTTTTTTGTTTTTTTAAAATGTTTATTTATTTTTGAGACAGAGAGAGACAGAGCATGAGCAGGGGAGGGGCAGAGAGAAAGGGAGATACAGAATCTGAAACAGGCTCCAGGCTCCGAGCCGTCAGCACAGAGCCCGACGCGGGGCTCGAACTCACGAACTGTGAGATCATGACCTGAGCCGAAGTCGGCCGCTTAACTGACTGAGCCACCCAGGCGCCCCTAGATGATATCATTTGTAAACAGAGAAAATTTTACTTCTTTCTTCCTGATTTGGGTGTCGTTTGTTTCTTTGTCTTGCCTCATTGCTCTAGTTAGGACTTTTCCAATACTATCCTGAATAGAATGATGAGAGTGGGCAACCTTGCCTTGCTTGTGATCTCAGAGGAAACACTTTCAAGTTTTCTCCATTGAGTATGATGTTACCTGTGGGTTTGTTGTATGTGGACTTTTTAATGTTGAGATATATTCCTTCTATACCCAATCTGTTGAGGATTTTTATCATAAAATAATGTTATATTTTGACAAATGCTTTTTCTGTGTGTATTGAGATCAAGTAGTTTTTATCTTTCATTTTACTGATGTGACAAATTACATTTATTGATTTGTATGTGTTGAACTTTCCTTGTGTCCCAGGGATAAATCCCACTTCGCCATGGTGTTTTCTCCTTTTAGTGTATTCTTGAGTTTTGTTAATATTTTGTTGAGAATCTTTGCATCTATATTCATCGGGGATATTTTTCTATAGTTTTCTCTTCTTGTGGTGTCTTTATCATCTGGTTTGGTATCAAGGTAATGCTGGTTTCTGGATGATCTATCCATTGCTGATAGGGGGGTCTACTATTATTGCATTGTCTATTTCTCCTTTAAGATCTGATAGTATTTGCTTACTATATTTTGATGCGAAGATGTTGGGAGAACGTATATTTGTTATTATATCTACTTGGTGTATTGACCCCTTTATCATTATATAATGACCTTCTTTGTCTCTCGTTATATTTTTTGGCTTAAAGTCTGCTATGTCTGATATAAGTATGGTTATATCTGTTTTCCTTTAGTTATCATTTGCTTAGAGTATCAATTTCTACCCCTTCGCTTTGAACCTATGTTTGTCTTTGGAGCTGAGATGAGTCTCCTGAAGGCAGCATTTGGTTGGGTCTTATTTTTTAATCTATCTAGACATTCAGTGCCTTTTGATTGGTGAGTTCATCCATTTATATTGAGAGTGATTATTGGTATATGGAGACTTACTACTACCATTTTGTCTTTTAGTTTCTGGTTGTTTTGTATCTCTATTGTTTTCTTTTTCTTTGTGTTTCTGTTTACATTTTAGGTTGGCGACTTTCTATGATAATTTTCTCAGTTTCCCCCTTTTTGCAGTTTTGTGTCTTTGCTCTAGATTTTTGAACTTTATGTAAAACGTCTCACAGATAAAATAGTCCATTTTATGCTGATAACAACTAATCTTCATTTGTCTATACAGGTGCTGTCATTTTCCTTCTCCCATTTTTATATTTTTGCTGTCACAAATTATCTCTTTTTATGCTATATGTTTACTACTAAATTGCTGGCATGTACAGGTTTTTTTTTTAAATGTTTGTATCCTTTAACCTTTATGTCATAGTTTAACACCCTATTCTGAAATAGAATTACAATTTTGTGTACAATTTTGTGATTCTATTTATCACCTTACTTGAAAATCTGGGTACTTTTGTCTTTTTGTTTAAGGCAGAAGAGCTCCTTTCAACTAGACCTGTAAAGCAGGTCTAGTGGTGGTAGACTCATTCAGCTTTTGTTTGGGAAATCTTTTATTTCTCCTTCATGCCTGAAGGATAACATTGCTGGATAGTTTTCTTGCCTAAGATTTTTATATTTCAATACTTTGAGTAATCATTCCATTCTCTTCTGGCCTGTAGATTTTCTGCAGAGAAATCTGCTCATAGTTTAATGGGAGTTATTTTGTAGGTTAGTCTCTTTTTCCCGAGCTGCCTTTAAGATTCTTTCCTTATCCTTGACTTTTGACAGCTTCACTATAGCGTGTCTTAAAGTTTTTTTACATTGAGACAGTAAGGTGATTTATTAGCTTCGTGGACTTTTATGTCTAGTTCTTTCCCCAGCTTTGGGAAGTTCTCAGCTATTGTTTTTTTAACTGCCTCTCTGCCCCCTTCTTCTCTTTTCCTTATGATATACCCATTATTTTTGTTGGCTCTCTTAAAGCAGTCTGATAGCTCTCGTAGGATTTCTTCACTTTGTAAAAGTCATTTTAAAAATAGAAGTTCTCTTCTCCTCCACATGAATCATTTCCAGATTCCTACCTTCCAGATCACATATTCTCTCTTCCATCTGATCTGTTGTGTTTACAGTGCTTTGTAATGCACTCTTCATCCCATTTGTCGGGTTGTTCAGCCCCAGAATGTCTGTTTGGTCCTTTTTTAGAATTTCAGTCTCCCTCAGTTCTGACACTTTATCCTTGGTTCTACCACCTCCATGAAGTCCGATCCACTCACCCTCAGTTATACGGATGTATGGATCACTCCGGCATCCTGGTGTGCTGTGCAGAGGGAACCTTGTTGGTTTATGGATGCCCTACTGGTTATACATTGAAGGAGAGAGACAAAGGGAACAACTCACACCACCATAATCCTCAACTCTTTGTTTCTTGAAACACAAAATGAATACAACTGAACATCACATCTTTCTAATTCTTTCCATCTGGTCTCTCAGAGCAGAGTGGGGACAAAGGGGGTGAGGTGAGTAGAACAACCTAGGTTCTTGCTACAACACAATTTTGTTTATTTTATTGGAGAATCACTGAAGCACTTGTTCACTCTTTTTTAAAATTGTTTTTTCATGTTTATTTGTTTATTTTGAGAGAGAGAGAGAGAACAGGAAAGGGGCAGACAGAGAGGGAGAGAATCCCAAGTAGTCTGCCTGCTATCAGCGCAGAACCTGATGTGGGGCTCGATCCCCTTGAACAGTGAGATTGTGACCTGAGCTGAAACCAATAGTCAGACGCTCAACCGACTGAGCTACCCAGGTGCCCCAGCATTTGTTCACTTTTAAGAATTCTCTGAAATATCTAAGCAGGGATGATCTATGACCAATGCTCACTGCCTATGGCCTCATACTCAAAACTGCCCTGCACTTAGTGTTTAAGCCTCTGCATTAAAAGTCATGAGATTCTTAATAATTTTATCTTTAAATTTATGTTTTGGAAATTAAGTCTGAGGAGGCAAGGGGCATGTATATTTGAGGCTGGGGAGCCTCAGTTCATAAGTGGTCCCTCCAACTTCCTACTTCTCTGACATAGATTCTCAGCCATCTGCTCCTGACGCCCTGGCCCCTACCTGGCCTCCAGTTCCCTGTTCCTGACCCTGTCCCTGTCCCATCAGTGCTACTGTTCTCTACCTGGTGTGGTGATTGGGTATGTCAGCATCCTGTATTCTGCTTTGTGGATGCAGACAAGGAGAGGATCAGGGTGCAGCATGTGCCCTGCTGGCATCTTCGGGTGAGGCAAAAATGAGGCCATCCTTAACCAGGGTGGTAGCATCATGGTGCACTGAGTGGGTGACACAGTGGGGCCTCTTGCCCACCTCCAATTCAGGTATCAAGTACGTCATGTGGGCATGGAGGTTGAAGTCTCTTGAGGGTCTCCTGTCTACCATCATTTAGGACCTTGGACTATGGGAAGGGAGATTGATTTCCTCACTCCCTGCTGGGGCACCACACTTTCATTTTGCACTGGGAACTCCACAAATTATGTAGCTGGCCTTGTCTCTACTATCTCTTGCCTCTCTTTGTTATAAATGCAAAGACTGAGCTTTGTTAAATATGAATTCAGCAGATGTGTAAAGTGTCTGTCATAACCAGAGGGCAAGACCACTGCCTTAGCAAGAAATAACACAAAGATTAAGTATGAGATGATAATGTCTTAAAATCTAGTTAAAAGAGGTATATTTTACTCATAATCAAGTCTAAAAGAGTAATTAGCAAATTAACAAGTTAGAGTCTTATTTTGTCTTATGTTGTGAATAATGATAATAAAAATAAAATAGTTCCCCAATATTTCCTGGAGACATCAGTATAGGTGAAAGTTGTATGAACTATAGGTTGCTAAATCAAATACAGATGTGCAAAGTAGGTATTTTTCTCAAAGTCCAAATAAAGTAAAGTTTATTAAGAAGAACATGGCTTCAGTGAAATTAGAGAATTTGAATTAAAATATCATAGTGAGTACCAGAAGTATTTGAAGCATACTAACAATGATCATGATAACTGATTCCGTGGTGTCTTGAATATCCTTGTATTACTGTTTAGCTGTGACATAAATAATACTCTCTTTAATAAGCTGATTGCCATTTCCTACCTCCAAATCACAGAAAATATTAGCATGCAATGTGTCACATTAGCTACTTAAAAAAAATATTACAGACATCTTAAACCTCTGAGTAACTGGATTGCATTTTAGTTTTATGACTTCATGTTTTGTAAGGCTCACACTAATCAAGTTGGGTTGATATTGCTGCTGTACAGCTGGGAAAAGCCAATAAGTTGTGATCCCTTAAAAACCTTCCTTTCGTTTGGTGCATCAGGGTGGTCATCAGGGCCTACATTCTTGGGATCCCTCTTTGTTTCACTGAGTGATGACTTGGCAGTGATTATAGAAAATAACCAGTTCACACAGGAGTGGGTGACCGTATCCACCTGTCCTGAGACCTGAGGAACAATTCACGCTCAGCCTGTAGCCCTTGCCTGTCAGCCCAACTGCAAAGAGAACAGTGCTGCCTCCCTCGGCTTCCCAAACATTCCAAACACCTTTTGAGAAGTCATGGATTCAAAACTATGCTTGATGTCCATCTTATCTCAGGTGTTCTTCGGTGCAGACACCATGGTGGACACACAGTGGGGTTTAACTTTGACCTCCACACCCCATGGCCTCGGTCCCAACATTGACCAGAGTGCTGTAATTAGCTTATGTTCTCTTAGGTGCCTCACTCCTGATGCAGAAGCCCGCCCAGATATTGTAGAAGTCAGCTCGATGATATCAGATGTCATGATGAAGTATTTAGACAACTTATCTACATCCCAGCTGGCTTTGGAGAAGAAGCTGGAACGGGAACGGAAGCGCACGCAGAGGTACTTTATGGAAGCCAATCGGAATGCTGTCACATGTCACCAAGAGCTGGCTCTGTTATCTCATGTAAGTGCAGATCTTTCAGTCTCTTCGTGATAAACTCTAATAAGGATGTCTGAAGTTGTTCAGACTTGTCTTACTGGAAGGTTATCTTAAGTTAGGAAAATATTAATTGCTACATGCAGTGTTTCACTATTATATAGTTACATATTTGCATCCTTTTCTAGATCTTACACTTATAGTTAAAATAAGTCAATATAAATGATTTTCCAAAGAAATACACCTAATTAGAGGCATCTCTTAGCAATTCTTTAAGTTTATATTATGCTCTTTGTATAGGTAGCAGCGAATGCATGTATTTTATTTCTTTAGCAATCTGATTTGGGGAAGATGGATGAAAATGTTGTGTGTTAATTCAGAGAAGGAAATAACAATTGCCTTAAGATTTTGTCTTATTAGTGTAATTGCTTTCATTACTGTTTGTGGTGGTAATAATGTTGCCATGCTTCAAATCAGAATATATCCTTTTATCTTTCTTGCCAGTAACCTTTAAATTATTTTGATATTTAAGTTTATTTCTAAGCATAGCTTGAAAAAGGGAAAAGCCACAGATGTCCACATGTGCAAGTGACCAGTGATGCTCTTGTTGCTGTCTCTTGCTTTCCCGTAGCTTTTGTTGCATTGTGACCCGTGATCTGTCCTTTGCTTGTGCTCTGGGCTCCCCACAAGCAGGGATCTCGTAAGGGACCCTGCAGCCTGGTAGATGTTCTTTCCTTCCCTCTTGGGCATGAGGCCCAAGAAAAGAGGGTCATAATAACATTCTTGATCAGAGTATTTATTCATTGAATTCCTTTCCAGGACCCTAAAGAACTGTTCTGCCTCAGCTGGGAAAATTATATAAAAAGTTGATTTCAGACAAGATACAACTGGGTTTCTTTTCTTTTCTTTTCTTTTCTTTTCTTTTCTTTTCTTTTCTTTTCCTTTCTTTTCCTTTCCTTTCCTTTCCTTTCCTTTCCTTTCCTTTCCTTTCCTTTCCTTTCCTCTCCTCTCCTCTCCTCTCCTTTCCTTTCTTTCTTTTCTTTCCTTTTTTTTCTGATTTCTTGAATAACAGAGTTTCCATCAAACTACTTTCTATTAAAAGCAAAGCACTAATGTTTGGTGTGTTTGTCTTGACATACTTGGAATCTAGTAGTTGAAGTTTCAATATAGTTTTCTTTTGGGGGGAAAAGCTCATTTTTATTGCCTTGCTGCGTCCAGCTGTAATTTCACAGAACAATCCATGGTGATTATCTAAGGCCTTGGTTTATGTTTAGGAGCATATAACTTGGAGTTACAGCTCTTGCTGAACACAGTTAAATCTTATATACAGTGAGTTAGACCTCACTTTTCTTGTTATTTTACTACCTGACTTTGTAAAAAGTAGGCAACAATGAGAAACACACTATTCTACGGATGTCATGTTGCATTCAGAGTATAGTGTTCCCAGTAAACGAAAATGTGAGAGATTTGGCCATTTCTATATATCTTAAGTATTTGAGGCCTTCTATTAAGTTCTGCACTGCAAAGCTACTTAGCCAATTTCCAGTTGGACATAAAAGAGTCATTTTATATTAGATTCGTGTAGCTGATGGGGGGGTAGGTGGAGTTAGTTTAAAATCTAACAGCAAAAATCCTCTTATCTTTAGCAAAACACCTTGAGAATGACTGTTTCATTTATTTACTTTTTCTCCTTGGCTTTTTTTTTTTTTTCAAACTCTTAGTGTGGAAAATTTCACACGTTTACTGAAGTAAAGATAGCACTTTGCGTAGCAGCCCTCCAGCTTCAAGAGTTTGCTGCTTTGAGCCAATGACGTATTGTCTTCATGCCTACCCCACTGCCCACTCCCTGCCATCCCTAGGTTATTTTGAAACAAACCCAAGACACCGTATTATCTCATCTATCAGTATTTCAGTATGTATTTGGAAGGCCATTTTAACTGTAGAAATCTAGCTCTCAGGCCATAACCAGGTTAAACAAAGGGAGTGATCTATTATCAACGAGGGAGTTTTGATGTTCTAGAGGTTCTGTACTCATCCATAAAGAGGGGGAAAATATTACCTATTGCAGAAGGCACTAGGATCAAATAAGTTAATGTGTTTGAACTATGCAAATTAAAAAGTGGCACAAAATTATAGAAAATGAACAGTGATTATGTAAAAAAAAAGTTTTTGATGCAACTTCCCCATTTAGTCCATTAGTACTAAATCTGTGTGTGGTTTTCATGCAGTTAATATATATCTATTGAGCGCGTGCTACTCGCCAGCTTCAATGTCCTCATGGAGCATTCAGTCTCTTAGGGACCATGGAGAAGTGCTTTACTTGTAGGCAAAGTTGATATTACTACTTTAAAAAAACCATAAAATATCTTCTCCTTTTGTACTATTTTATGCATATTGATAAGTTTTCGTTTC
Source organism: Panthera tigris (assembly GCF_018350195.1). Lineage (NCBI taxonomy): Eukaryota > Metazoa > Chordata > Mammalia > Carnivora > Felidae > Panthera > Panthera tigris. The sequence goes on along the minus strand of NC_056668.1, from coordinate 142,133,128 downwards.
TGGATTGATCGAAGGTTAACTAAAACGAGAAATGCAGCTTTATTAAAGAACTGAGAAGGAAATATGATTATATTTCATCAAAAGACAGCATGCAGCTAATTGGCATTATCCTTGCTAAGTACCAATTGTTATTTTTAAAAAACTTACATCCACACCATTGCTGATGGGAAAATTATAGGTATCGAATTTTATGTCTCTTTTTTTCTTAAGTATTGTTATAGATTATGATCGTTTCATTTCAAATGTAGTGGAATGCCTCCCAGAGCAGTTAATATCAGTAATATAATTACACAATCCAATGATAAGCAATAGTCAAAGGAAAGAGAAATTAGTGGGTGTGGTGGAACTTCATGAGTTTTCAACACTGATAAGGAGATCCATTATCAATTGCTGGATTTTGCAAATTAGTGGGTAAGCAAACAATTGATAAGAAACATTAAGGGCTCTTATGTCATGGGGTGTATGCTACTTACTTTTCCACACATTAGCTCGTTCTTAATTATGGCAATGTTCATAATAGGCTGGTAAAGATGAGTATTAATATATATTTCAAAAGGACAGAGAAGTCTTCACTAATAAAGTCCACCCCTGTGTACTGTGGTTTAGACCTTATGAAAGAGAAGCAATATTTTCTTTTTGAAGAATAAGCTTTCTAATTTTTAGATTTCAAAATAACAGGTCACAAGGAGAGCACAGGGTCAAGAACAATAAGAATCAAGCAGAGAAAAATGAGGTGTAACTTTTACTTAAATATGTAATAAAAGCTATCGTACTACACAGCATACTGTGGCGTGGTAGTAGTCAAAATCATGATCGGTGTTTCGGCATTGTAATAGTCAAGATCATGATTGGTGTTTCGGCATTGTGCACAACGTGTTAAACACACAGAATAGCTGCCCTGTGGGCGTTGTCTTATGTCACAGGCAGAAAAATTGGTTGCAGGCATTTCTAAACAGTGCACTGCTTAGATCTTCGCCAGCAAATGCGAGGATGAGGGTTAAAACCCAGCCTACAATAATCTGGATAATCAATAGAAAATTTCAGTTTCACTCAGATTATTGGGATTTTGTGGATACAGCTTTAGACTAATGTTAACATTGGTAAGTAAAGTGTATTTCTATGTGTACAAATGGAGCAGAGCTGAACGTACCAGGGGGACCGAAGGGTAATCATGAAAGAAGCATGTTTTTAAAGGGTAAGTTTTGCAGGGATTCACCACTCCTCTTCCAGTGATATTTGTCAGGTACTTTTATCTTCATCATCTCTGTTCTATAGCTAAACGATTTTTTTGCTAGTATGGTAAGTTCATTCAGTCTGGATAACTATTTTCGTATCCATAAACGCAACAGGGAACAATACAAAAAGAGAAAAATTGAAAGTGCTTGCAGTTTATAATTAATAATAGAAGAACATGGGGTCCCCAGGTGGCTCAGTTGGTTGAGCATCCGACTTCGGCTCAGGTCATGATCTCACGGTTCGTGAGTTTGAGCCCCGCGTCGGGCTCTGTGCTGACAGCTCACAGCCTGGAACCTGCTCCAGATTCTGTATCTCCCTCTCTCTGTGCCCCTCCCCTGCTTGTGTTCTCTCTCTCTCTCTCTCTGTCTCTCTCTCTCAAAAATAAATAAATAAACTTTTTAAAAATTTAAAAAAACAGTGGAAGAACAAAGATCTGTTGAATGTCTTCTGAATGTAAGACATTGTGCTTGGTACTGTGAAGGTTATAAATAATTATGAGGAGTGGTCCCCGCTGTGAAATGACTTATACGGTCTACCTGGGAAGCCAAGACACATATGCAACTTGGGTAAATATCAAATGGAGGAAATTTGGGTGAATATCAAATGAGATCTATGGCTGATATAGTTCAGGGAGACTCCAAAGCAAGCAGGGTAAGTTTGGGCCTTGAAAAGTAGGTAAGAAGTCACTCCTGGATGGAAAAGAATAGCGAAAGTACATGAACTCCAGATATACCAGCTTGGTTTACTTAGGACTACTAATCACATTTTAGAAATGTTACTTGTTTTTAGTATTTTTTTTCCTTTTTTTTAACGTTTATTTATTTTTGAGACACACAGAGACGGCATGGGTGAGGGGGGGGCAGAGAGAGAGGGAGACACAGAATCTGAAACAGGCTCCAGGCTCCGAGCTGTAAGCACAGAGCCCGACTCAGGGCTCAAACTCGAGGGCCATGAGGTCATGACCTGAGCTGAAGTCAGACGCCCAACCGACTGAGCCACCCAAGCGCCCCTTTAGTATTTTTTAGTGTTTATTTATTTTTGAGAGAGAGGGAAAGACCATGAGAGAGGGAGGGACAGAGAGCGAGGGAGACACAGAATCTGAAGCAGGCTCCAGGCTCTGAGCTGTCAGCACAGAGACTGATGTGGGGCTGAAACTCACCAACAATGAGATCATGATCTGAGCCGAAGTCAGCCGCTTAACCGACTGAGCTACGGAGGTGCCCCAGAAATGGAACTGTTTTATGCTAGAAAAGAGAAACCAAGAGAAGAGGCTTGCCCAAGGTCACCAAGCTAGTGTGCCAGTTTGTCCTAGCACTGAAAGTTGGATCTCCTGATTTATAGTGCATGTTTTGATATGTATACTTTGCAAAGTCCGGGAAAGCAAACTGGTGCTAAATGGCAGAAATTTGTGAATACCTAGTCACGATGTTTGAATTTAATCCTGGTTAGTATGGATGAAAGCCTTGAATTTCTCCAGAGTAACTGACAACAAATTATCAAACTGAGGGCTAATTCTTCCTTCTTGTTCATAATTCCTTCTTGAGCTTTTTTTTTTTCTTCCTGTGGTTTCAACCACACTCCTCTGTCCTGGTTTCCATCCTACATCTCTGAATACTCTTTCTTGTTATATCTCCCTGGACTCAGAAATTTTTATGTTCTGCTTCTCTTCTTGCTCTTCCCTTAAGTGAGTTTTATCCAGTTCCATGGTTTTCCATTTCAGATGAATTTGGGTAAAAGTTATACAAAATGGGAACTTTATTTTCTATAATATATATTATTTTGGCATAATACATATATAATAATAACATATATAACATATATATATTATTTCTGCCAGTGGCAGAAAATGGTGGATATAACCATTATCACATATATCAACTGCTTTTGTCTAAAAGTTTGTCGCCCATTTCAAGGGTTCTCCTCACCATTTCCTCCTCCCAAGATGGCAGCTGGGTACAGGAGACTGCTCAGGCATCCTCACACCAGTGGGAGGGGGCTCTGCATGTCGCCCTCTTCTTTTGGTCTCTTTGACTTTAGATGAGGTGAGCCTGTCTCTATAGCTTTGGGGGACCTACCGTGGCATCCCTGATTTGAACTGTTTTCTCTGTGCTCCTCTCCATGCAGTGATAACCTCTCCTCTCCATGGACTCACCGGAAGCTCCACATCCATTTTCCACATTCCCATTGTGGTGCCTGGGAGCTTTGGATTCGCACCTCTGCCAGGCATAGTCCACGGGGAACTGAGAGTAAAGGGACATAGTATCAGTCCCATCTTCTTTTTTCTTTCCTACTCCTTTATCCCAGGTGCCAGTCATTCCATTATTCATTCAACACATATTTATTGAGTGCCTTTTAGTGTCAGATAATATTCTAGGGGTGGGGGATACCACAGTGAACACAGGGTATCTACCCTCATGGGCCTTCTACTAAATGCCCTTATCAACTACATAGTATATAGCGTTATGATGATCATGAAGCTTCTCTGAAGCTTCTGGTCTTTTCTGGCTGAACCTGAATTGCCCCCTCACACCCTCTGCTCTACTCCCAGTGTTCACTCCTGCTAGAAAGGATGTGAGGAGGAAAAACATGGATTCTTGAACCTGACTTATCTTCTATCCTCCCATCTGGCTCCTTTTTTGAGCTTCAGAGAGACTTCCCTGTTTCCCATCCACACTGCCAGAAACTGCCCTTCCACCATGACCTTCTCTTTCCCCACGTGTTCTTCATTTAGGCCTTTCCTTGGGTTTGTAAGCCGCAGCCTCATGGTCTGGTGTCCATAGTATAAGGGCTCTGGGAGAAAAAGTACACAATATATTCTAAGAAGACGAAATACATTGGATGTGTTTTACAACATAACTTCCACGTCCATTTTCTGAAGACCTCCAAAACTGTGTGCCTGATCGTACCCTTTCCTACATGACAGACATAGATTTTGGGCTGGACATTTACCCTCGTGTCTAATAAGTACCTTATGCTGAGCCATTCTCACAGTGAATGGAATCTCTTTCTTTAACCCAGTCATGTTCTCCACTTCATCACCTTAACTGAAACCTGAACATTTTCTTCAACTCACTCTCCCTCAAATCCTACATCCATTTTATTAGCAGTCTTTTACCAAATCTATTTCTGAAATGTCTGACAATTCCATCTTATCCTTACAATTCTCGTTCTCATTATCTCACATGGGGTGAGATAGCCAGCTTTCTTGCCTCTACTCTCTTCCTCATCCCTAGCAGTGATTCAGTATATCACCTCTGTACTGTCTACAGGAGGTCATCAGGAGAGCCATTTTGTTTATCACAATGATGTTGACCGCTACTGGTACTTAAGGGGAAGCAGCCAGGGATGCTAATATTATGTCGGATACAGAACAGTCCTACGCACAGTGTATAGAGCAGAACGAGTAGGAGATACATGTGAAGAGAGTTATTGCAAGGAATTATACAATTGTGGGGGCTGACTAGGTAAGTCCATAATCCACAGGGTAGGCTGGCAGGAAGGGCAAGTTGAAACTCTTGGACATGGACTGAAACTGCTGTCCACAGAGAGAATTTCTTTTTCATCGCAAAGAAGCCTCAGCTTTGAAGACCTTCCAAATGATTGAATCCATTCTACTCAAGTTATCTAGACTCATCTCCCTCCCTTAACCATCCTCTATGTATCTACCAAGATGATCTTTCAAAAATCACACTTGGTCTTGATAAATTATCTCATGCTTAAGATGAGTCAGTGTTCCTAGGGTGCCTGGGTGGCTCAGTGGGTTAAGCATCTGAGTTTGGCTCAGATCATGATCTCATAGTTCATGAGTTCGAGTCCTGCATTGAGCTCTGTGCTGACAGCTCAGAGCCTGGAGCCTGCTTCGGATTCTGTGTCTCCCTCTCCCTGTGCCCCTCCTTCACCCACACTGACTATCTCTCAAAAATGAATAAACATTAAAAAATAAATAAAAAAGATGAGTAAATGTTCCTGTAGTGAGTCCTAGAAATTTACTCTAAACTTTCGGTGAATTACAAAAGATTTATGTGATCGTCCCATATTGTCAAACTGCTGACATATGGCACACATAATTATTGTACTAAATTCCATCTACCTTGTGCAGGAAACAGCTAGTAGAGTGCTTGTCAGCATAGACTAATTTCTAAATCCACAGTCCCTTCATAATTTCACTTCTTTACTCTGGGATTCTTATTGTAGCTTTCTAATACAATATCTGTATGTTCTTAGCAAATTTTATCAAGAGGCATTGGATATTTATCTTAAATTCTCAAATATCTTTAAAGTTGACCACTTGAGAATTGAACAGATACGCGAGCACCCGATTCTCATTTTCGTAGTGCAAATTTAAAAAACCGTTGTGCTATTTATTTATCTGAGTTGTTTTATTTTTATTATACCATATGTCATTTACAATTGCTGAGTACGGCACTAAAGGCGTGTGTCTGCAATCCTCTGCTAAGAGATTAAATTAAGCCATGTAGAAAATGATGTATTTTAAAAGGACAATATTTTTGTGAACATCTTTGCTTTTATTGTCTGGTTAATTGTTGGCTGACTTTCCCCCAAGGCTGTGAAAAGGCAACAAATAACGATGCAGTGAAAGAACTATCGGGAAAAATCATGACTTGTTTTGGAAATGTTCTATACTTGTTACGGGTTAAAAAAATAAAGCAATGCCTTTTAGGCTCCCAGACAAATATACACACAATTCTTACATCCACACCATAACTCCCCCCTTGTTTATTGAGATATAATTTACATATAGCATAATTTACACTTAGTTTAATGACTTTTGACACAAGGTCAACTTGCACCTGAAGCCAGACTGGCAACATATACATCCCCTCAGAAATTTCCCTCATGCCCCTTGCCGTGCGGTTCCCTGCCCATGGACAGACTGCCATGATTTCTGACACTATGGATTACTGTTGCCTATTGTGTGACTTCATATAAATTGCAGAGTATTTATGCTTTAGCATCTGGTTTCTTTCACATGACCTAATGTCTGTGAGATTCATCCATGATGTTGTGTTTGGCAGTTATTTATGTTGCTGGATAGTATTATGTTGTATGAATGTATCATATTTTGTTCTCCTGTTGATGAACACCACGTTGTTTCCAGATTTGGGGTTTTATATAAGACTGCTCTGAATTTTCTTATATAAGTCTTCTTATGGAGATACGTTCATTTCTCTTCGACAAATACGTAGGAGTAGAATTTCCGGGTCATAAAGTAGATGTATGTTTAACTTTAAAAGAAACTACTAAGCAGTTTTCCAAAATTGTACTGGTTAGCATTTTTAGAAGTAATATATGAGGTTTGCTCACCTGTTCCACATTCTTGTATACATTTGGTATTGTCAGTCTTTTAGATTTTAGCCATTGTGTTGGGAATAAAAGGGTACCTCTCTGTGGTTTTAGTTTGCATTTTCTTGATAGCCAAGGCTGTTGAACACTTTTACATTTCCTTATTGATCAATTATATATCTGTGTGTGTGTGTGTGTGTGTGTGTGTGTGTGTGTGTGTGTGTGAAGTATCTGTTCGAATCTTTGGCCATTATTTTACTGAAGGTCTGTTTTGTTGACTTTAGGAGTTCTTTAAATAGTCTATATATGACTATGTATTGTATGTATGTATATGTATTGCAAATGTTTTTCCTAATCTATGACTTGACTATTTTAATGATATTTTTTTGATGAGCAGAAATTTTGTTAAATTTTAATTTTGTTCAAGTCCCGTTTACTCATTTAGTTTTTCATTGTTGTTAGTGCTTTTTGCATCCTGTTAAAGAAATTGTGGCCTCTCCGAAGATTGCAAAAATAGGCTGTTTTTTTTGTTTTTTAAATTCTTTCTGGTTATAGATTTTATGTTTAGGTCTATGATCCATTTTGATTTAACTTCATGTATAGAATGATGAAGAGATTGAAATTTATTTTTTTTCCTTATGGGTGCCCAGTTTCCCCAGCATCATTTCTTAAAATGCCTAATCCTTCCTCACTGACTTTACTATATGTCTTTTTTGAAAATCATTTGACACTATATATGTGGATTTATTTCTGAACTCTATTCTGTTGCGTTAATCTGTGTATCTGTTCTTCAGCCAATACAACACAGTCATGATTATTTTGGCTTTTTAAGAAGTCTGGAAATTAGGTTGTATAAGTGCTCCAATTTAGCTCTTCTTTGTCAAATTTGATTTGGCCATTCTAGATCTGTTATATTTACTTATTAATTTTAGAATCAGTTTGTCAATTTCTTCAAAAAAATAATGTTGCTATTTTGTTTTCCTTTAGAATTATTTTATTAAATCATAAATGTACAACAGCTTCTTAACTCTACACATGCACTTAAATTTTTTTTTAAGAAAAACATTATGTCTTATTACACCATGATCCTGGCTAATAGCTTTTGAAACTTTGAGGAAAATCTTTAAAAAGGTTTCACGTGTTACCTGAAACCTACAAGTTTAACATTATCAAAGAAGGAATGCTTCTACACTTACAAAACCACTAGAAAGAAATAACAATTGAAAAGCTCAGAAACTGTCCCGAAGGCATTTTTACCCCAACTCCTTCCTCCAGAGCCAGGTAAAGTTACTAAATTATCCAGCGCATTCACAAAATGGCTCTCTGCATCTGCTCTGGTATCTTCTGCTGTATCACTGCAGATTTATGCATGACTTAGATAAGAGTTTCCTTGCCGTTATTATTTTGACAGCCTGAAACTGTTCCGTTGCCTCTGGGCTCTCATCCTCTCCTATTTACACAACGAAGCCCAATATCAGCTTCTCCCTCCATATCCCCACTTCCTCTACAGCCTCCAGGCTCAGAGTTTCCTCCACCCTATGGTCCCCCCATGTTCCTGACAACACCACAGTTTCCACGTTTCATGGGACCACGGTTAGAAAGTTGCTGGTTATAATTTCCAAAATCATTGTAATTTCCATTTCCGTAATTTCCTCCTCCACGCTTGTCATAATCACCTCCATAGCCACCCCTCCCCTGCCAGGCTGCCATATCCAGGTCCTCCACCACCACTTCCTTCTCTTCCTCCTCTAATAACCAGAGCTGTCTCCAAAATTGCCATGTCCAGGCCCTCCTCTACACTCCTTATTAATGCTACTCTTTTCATTTCTACTTTCTGTTTTAATATGGGGAAGAGTTTTGCAGTACTTTGAAGAACCGGTCTTTTATTTCATTTGTTTATCAAAATTTATTGAGCATCTATTCTCCTCTGGGGAATATTCTAGCCTGGTGTTTTATCAGTAAGCGGAATAGTCAAAGAACTCCATCTTTGTAGTAGAGAAAGACAAATAATAAATAAATTAATATACATTTAAGTACTGTGGACAAAAATGTGAGAAGTCAAAGTGATAGTGATTGGTAGATGTGCGAAGACAGGCTGTTTTAAATAGGGATGTCAGGAAAAGGCTCTATAACTATATGACGTTTGAGCAGAAACTTGAATACATTAGAAGGGTGAACTCTGCAAATATCTGGAGGCACAACATTGATGTCAGAGGGAACAGCAAATCCAAATATTTGGAGGTGGGGCATACCTGCCAAATTCAAGGGGCAAGCAAGGAGGCCTGTGTGGCTGGAATTGAGTGAAGCAGGGGGTGAGAGGAGGAGATAAGGCTGGTGTGGTCCATGGTATAGACTTGAATGATATGCGTTTTGAGCAAAGGGGTGACATAATGTTTTAAAATGATACAGCTGTTGCTGTGTACCAATTGACTAATGAAAGCTAAGAACGGAAGCAGGAAGATTGGTAACAGATGATGGTGATTCTTCTCCTTGATTTTTAACTCTTTGTTTACTGGCACTTAATCAGTTTGGTATTTTGATGTCAGGTACTAAGTGTGTGCTTTGACAAGAACTAGACATTTCTTTGTGTAATTCCATATTAAAAATGAAACAGTAAGTAGAATTCTAATTTGTGTGGTTCACTCATACTGATACCACCCATGTCTAATTCCATACTGTGTTCATGCCGTAAGCAGTGCTGGTTTTCAACCGCATTTCTCGTTTTTGAGCAATCCAAATTAGAATGTCTTAAAACTTGACCACTTGATGATTCTCTGTGCATGACTTCTTCTATATGTCAAATGGAATTACCTGCTTTTGGCCTCCTTTGAAATGATTTCAGAAGTTTTCACACACACATTCAGTTCTTTTCCTTGGGTAATGTGCAGTTTTGAAACAAAAGAGTGGTCAGTAAATGTTGATGTAGACTAAATCTTCTATATTTTTAATAAGGGATGCCTTCAGACTATAGCACTGTTCTTCTTCCTTATTAGTAGTATTACTTCTAGACAACCTGTCTTTGAATTAGGAAACACAGAGAACCTATTACTGATACTAGATTAATTATGGGGTGGCAGTGAAACTTTATCAAGCATGGTAAATTTGATAGTGGAACTTTATACTGAATTGTTATAATTAACTCATTCTCTAATTTACTTATTTTGGTGATAGTTCGTTAGTATGTTCTTGTGCTCTTAAGAGGTTCTAATTAAGAGAGTGTCATGATAATAGTAGGATCATAATTATATGCATTTAATTATATTAAAGCCAAACATTTAGCTTTGTATGAATATTTTTAAGAAGTCCAAAATAGGGGCGCCTGGGTGGCTCAGTCGGTTAAGCGTCCAACTTCAGCTCAGGTCACGATCTCGCGGTCCGTGGGTTCGAGCCCCGTGTCGGGCTCTGGGCTGATGGCTCGGAGCCTGGAGCCTGCTTCCGATTCTGTGTCTCCCTCTCTCTCTGCCCCTCCCCCATTCATGCTCTGTCTCTTTCTGTCTCAAAAATAAATAAAGGTTAAAAAAAAAAAATTAAAAAAAAAAGAAGTCCAAAATAAAAAATAATTAATATCCGAACTTGAAGATAACATTTTTCCTTTATTATATAATATTTGTAAATTTAGTTATTTCCATCGCCTTACACACCAGTTTTTCTGGTTTAATTTGAACGTATTGCTCTTCTACTTGATATGTGGAACACAAGAGCAGGGAAATACTTCAGGATTTCATGAACAAAATAGACAGGGGTATCCACCAAACAACTTTGCAGCTAAAAGATTCCCCAGCTGCCGTAGGAAGGGACCAGGCTCCAAGCTTGCTCCTGCAGCCCACCTCTCCGTGATGGCAAAACCAAGTGTCCCAGAGTGAGGTCCTGGACAGGAGCCTCTCACCACACCTGCTGAAGTGGCCAGTCCACTCAGCTATGGCCTGGGTCTGTGTGGCCCCTTCAGCCCTCTCGATCACACTGGCTGATTTTTTTAATACTTTGAAATTAAGGGACAAAACTTATGTGCAATAATATGCGGTAATGATCTGTCTCCTATTTGGACTTTCTTTGTGCTATCATCCATGAAAAGCATAGAACGTGGTTTGCCATTAAAAAGAGATCACCTCAGCCAGGTGAATTGCTGTCAAGCCGTGGGTAGCCCTGAACTTATGTGTCTAAGGTCATGGTTATTAACTAAACAAATACGAGAATCTAGGCAAAGACATAGCTCAAATAGAGTGACTATTTTAGAACAAAAGAAATAGTACATTCTTTATCGTGCTAAAGTAAAGCATGTATAGGATATAGTTAGTGTTATGTTTTATATTTATTTCTTGCTTTTCTCTCTCCTTAGAAAACATTCTGGGTAATTTAAAAAATTGCACTAGTTTTAATAAAATAGCTCTCTTAATTCTTTCCCTACTGTTGCAGTTAATTTAGGCAATGTCAGGCTGTTACTGTTAGAACTGCTATTCAACTGAAAATGTACTATAATGTGCTGCACACATAAAAAATTACATTATAATGAGCAAAACCGAGCTAAACATAATTGTGCCTATAACAGCACTGTGACAGGAAGTGTCTCCAGTAATGGTGATGATTTCCATATCAGTGATAATTTTATTGTCTCATTTGCATTGTCTTCTTCTTGCTGCCATATTGATGCACAGAATGTGTCCATCCGTTCCTGGGAGATATGTAGATGCCAAAAAAAATGTAGTTAACTCCCTCTTCTATTCCTAGAAAAATCTTAAGTAATCAAAAAGTAAAAAAGATGACAGCAGCCAAATTGCATCCCCCAAGGCTGCACCTCCCTGCTCCCCCCAGCTCCCTTTAATAGGTTTATGTACTTGCTGGAGGCAACTTTCAAAAACATCTTAATGGCCTCAACTCTCAGGTTAAAAACAGTTAACCATTTCTGCCTTTAGCCAGGGCCTGCTGGGTTACAGAGGAGCCGGATTGTCATTGCTGGGCCAGCCATCTCTAATACAGATGAATCGAGCTTTGCAACTTCTCAAACATGCAAAGGGGAAAAAGGAAAGGAAGCATTCACTCTTATTCATTGGTGTATCACCAGATAGTCTCTTCAGCTCTTAGAGAAACAGCACGATGGATTCTGACCCAGGATTCTGGATAAACAGGCAAGACAAACAAAAACAAAAACAAACAACAACAAACAAACAAACAGAAAACAAACACAGATGTTACAAAACCTACTTATCATGTAGGGGAGTTCACCTTCTTCCCTGGCCCTTTTCTCCCTTCTGTCTCAATACAGCAACTACTTATTAAGCATTTGCTATGTGTAAAGCATCGTGCAAGGCATGGAGGGATTCAAAAGGGACTAAAATAGCCTCCAGTTCTTCAAGGGGTGAGTTGGCAATGAGTTGGGTACTCAAATATTCACAAGGAAAAAGTCTGGAAATCACATTTGGGAAAATGTGTCTACAGTGACATATCTTTTATGTCAAGTTCAAGAACTATATAGATTTTTTTGAAGCAAAACTGCTGCAGGAGATTACAGAAACGGGTTTTTTTTTCAAACTAAAACAAACTATACATTCTACATTGCTTTATCGCTTTATTGCTTCCCCTCTTACAGAGTTTGAAAAAGCATCTCTCTCCGTATGTGAATTCCCCTTTTTCAGAAGTTAAGCAAACACCCAACTACTTATGGATGCAATTTTACTGGTTGCAAATGACTTGATTTGCAAGCCATCTGGTTCCTGGTTCTTTGGTATTGGTTACAAGTCAAAACTCCTCAAGTCTGGGATACCTGTGTCAGGACTCACAGCTTCTCTTCACTCTTCATTTGTCCAAAGAAAAAATGTCTTCCTTTGATGTCTTCTCCATGCCTGTTCTAAAAAGAAACAAAGCCTTTGCTGAAGTTTTGCCAGTTTTCGAGATATATGAATTCCGACATCTAATTGCATCAATGCAATAGAGTTTTGTCAACTCAAAAGTTATCTCTCTCTTTATTTTTTAAACATTGATAGCAACACATCTTGGGTGTAGAGTCCCTACAGGGTCGTAAATCCAGTTGTGGGCTTTAGAATAGGGCAGTAAATGATTTATTTCGAATAAAAAGTCATAAGGATGTGAAAGCCCTAAATTTATTTCTGTGTACATTTCTGACTTCACTTGAAGATGTTGGAGGAAGAAGAATCTGTGGGTTGGGACAGAAAAAGGAGGAAGACACGGAAGGGGTTGAGTGAGTTCGGAAGGAAAGTTGTGAGCCTTAGAAGGAGCTCCTGAATTTGGTGTCCGAGCTGAGCTTCAGCAGCGCTGACGCTGGCATTGGAAGCTCCTTATGAGTCTTAAGCATGGGGAAGATTTCTGAGAACCCATGAGCAATCCAAAGGGTGTCCGAAGCATTTTCCATTGTAGGTTCTAAGGTAGTAGACAGGAGTAGACCCAAAAAACAGGAAGGAACAATGCTGAGTCACAAAGCAGTCACTGGATGGAGGACTCGACAAAGAAAATGAAAACGCTTCAACTGCACATTAGCTCCAACAGAGCAAGAAAGATCTCCAAGCATCTTGGTGGCAGCTTGAGGAAAGTACCGTGAAAAAACTCTTAGGAAAAAGAGATAACATTGATGGGACAGTTTGCATTGCACAAAATGTCTTTGCTATTCTTTTCATGTTTTGTCTTGTTTAGGGAACAGAAACACGCGAGAGCTTTTGGAGGCAGACTTCTAACACCCGTCACTCATATGGTCTTAGATTTTCTTTACCTTCAATTCTGTCACCATGGAGTTTAGAAACTTGCCTCTGGTGGCTGTGGGTGTCAATTCAATTTCAGAAAGAGTATCTAAAACAAAACAAAAGTAAACCCTTGGACCTGTCTCGAGCAAGCGTTGGTCACCACTGGAGCTTGTGCTGGTCTCTGCACCTTTCAGAGGACCGCGCCTTTCTCTCTCCATGGCCTGGCGGCATCCACTACTGCTTCAGAGTTTCCTGGAATTTGAAAAAACTAAGTCGTACTCGCCCACTGTGGTGCTGAGATTTGATAGCATTGTTGTACTTTCCTAAGTATAGCTGGCACGTGAGCTCACATTAATTTCAGGTATAAGACACAGTACGGGATAGTGTAGTATACACCCGCAATTCCCTACCTTAGGCTTTGCTCACCACAAGCGTGGCTACATGTCACGATCCAGTACTATGACAACACCATTGACTGTTCTTATGCTGTACCTTTTATTCCCATGTTTGTTTGAGAGGGCAAATGTTATTAAGGTGACAGTAATTTCCGCTTAACTGATACGTATCTTTCCCTTAGCGCTGCATTTTCTTTTGCCGCATCGCACAGACCTTTGTCATTGAGCATCTTGGCACCTCTGTTCTTGTCTGTCCCGTGGTCGCCTGCAGGGATGCATTTTTTTATAGAGAGGGACTAAGTGAACTCAGCCACAAATGTGCAGATAGAATAACCGGTGGTACGTTAGCACAAATATATATGCTTAGCACGCATTTTAATATATGTTCTAATAAGCGTTGGGTCCTAGGGGAGGAAGGAAGAAAAGACAGCTGTGCGTTGAATTTCCCTCGCAGGACACCTTTGAGAAGGCAAGCTTGAGTAGCAGTAGCAGTGGAGGCACCAGCCTGAAGAGCGAACTTTCAGAAAGCGCGGACCTGCCCCCCGAGGGCTTCCAGGCCCCCTGCGGGAAGGATGAAGACAGGGCCTGTGATGAAATCCTGTCCGAGGAGACCTTCAACTTGGAAAATATTGACAAAGGTATTTCTAGTGAAGTGGTGGCCACGTGAATGCGCTCTTCAATGTTGTCCGTTTCAAGGCTCATTTGCTCTCTTTCTTTGCTCTGTGACTCTTCTGTTCATGTGCAGACACGTACTCAGAGCTAGATGAGGAATTGGACATTTCGGACAACTCCAGCAGCTCCAGTTCGAGCCCTGTGAAAGAATCTACATTCAGTAAGTTTTCTTTGCCGGCTTGTGGGGTTCCGGTAGGTCGCGGTTTGGGAATCACGCTCGGGAGTCGGGTGACCGCCATCATATGCGTAACGCAGCGGTTTATATTCTAGGTACAGTGCTAATTAGGACAGGTTTGTCTAGCCTTCTGGCAGGCCCAGAGGCCAACCGGCACTGTGGTCTGCTGTTGCCTTAGCTGTCAAACAAATAGTTAGTTTTATTATTTCTACTGGCAAATACACCCTGTAACTGCGGGGTGGAGATAACTAATTTGGAGAAACACTAAATAACCACAGGAATAATGGAAGTGACCTCTTGTGAATCTGTTCTCTAAGGGTTAGAGACCTGGAGAAGAAGTTAGTCTTGGAGTAGACTAAGTTTTGTATGATTTTATTTATGTTATGTAAGGGATAGATTATAATTTCAAACACTAAAGTAGAATATTTTAATTGTTTAGTACTATGACAAATATGTTATATAAATTCAGTCCATATGTTAATTTTGCCTCTTACTTTAAAACAGTAAAGTAAACAGTCTGGGGTATGGGGTATGGAAAAGAAAAGAAAAGATATATTTGGATAAAATTTTTAAGGAAAGATAGGATTCAATTCATTCAACAAATCTGAAACTGAAAGAAAAGAGAAGTTAAAATGGAATATGGAGAGGAAAGAATAATTCTTTTAAAAGAGTAAGTTGAAGGCATATTAGGGTAGAAATATTTTGAATTTTTTTAATGTTTATTTATTTTTGAGAGAGAGAGAGAGAGAGAGAGAGAGACAAAGTGTGAGCAGGGGAGGGGCAGAGAGAGAGGGAGACACAGAATCCCAAGCAGGCTCCAGGCTCTGAGCTGTCAACACAAAGCCTAAATGACCTGAGCTGAAGTCGGACTCTCAACCGACTGAGCCACCCAGGCATTCCAGGATAGAAATATTTTGAAATAAAGTTAGTATAAATAAATTTCTCTCATTAAAGAGTATACTATGAAAATCTCAAAAGAAGGTTTAAAATAATCTCCCTAAGGATCAAAGTTAAACCCTAAGGATTGAGCTTCATTTTTTTGTTTGTTTCTTTCCGAATTTAATTGTCCATCAAAATAGTGACTACGTGTTCCAGATTTTCTGGAACGATCTCAGTTTCCAACATTGATTTTTCCCTGCAGATTCCTGCCTGCTAGATATAATATCCTGATATGTGATTGGGAAAACATGAATGTTATAAATTCATTGATGAATGAATGAAATGAAATGAGTGAAATGAATGAAATGAAAAATATTCATTCATATGTAGCAAATTCTAGAAGAAGTTAATTACTGGCTGTTTGGAGATGAATTCAGCTTTTTATATTCTGGGTAGCAATAGTGGGGAGGGTCAGTGGGGAAACGAGGAGGAAAAGTTGAACATTTAAACTTGCATGTGGCAACTTGTAGGTATCTTGGCAAGGGCTTTAGGATAATTATGACATGGATATTTTATTTTCCTTTATTAGCTATTAGTAACAGAGTTGCCTTTTTAGTACCTTTTCTTTGGAAAAAGGACCTTACACAATCCCATTAAGTAAACAGTAATTTGAAACATTATATTTCAGCTGATGCTTTTATAAATGATGACCATCTTTAGAGTATGTAAAATTGCTCATATTATAGGATGCAGCATTTTTTTAAATTAATAAATAGGTAAATAAATAAAAGGTTTGTAGAGGGAAAATATAAAGATATTTTTATGTTCTTGTTCCAGGCATTTTAAAGAGAAGTTTTAGTGCCTCGGGAGGAGAAAGACAATCCCAAACAAGGTACGTACACATTGAGCTCCCAGAACTCTGCAGAGCTGAGTTATTGGTGGCTAAAGTGAAACCTGATGGCTAGAAGTCGCCATGGACATGTGGTACTAGAGGCTGTCAGAGCCCACCCTCCCAGCAGTGATTACGGTTTACCAAGCAGCCTACCATAAAAGAGTACTAAGCTTAGGGGTGCCCATGTGGCTCAGTTGGTTGCGCGTCCAACTTCAGCTCAGGTCATGATCTCACTGTTCTTGAGTTCGAGCCCCACATCGGATTCTGCTGTCAGTGCAGGGCCCACGTCAGATCCTCTGTCTCCCTTGCTGTCTGCCCCTCCCCCGCTCTCTCCCTCACTCGCTCTCTCTCTCAAAATAAATAAATAAACATTAGGAAAAGAGTACTAAGCTTGGGTCAGGGTTTAATTCTAGCTTTGTGACCTTCAGCTAAGCAGTTAGCCTCTAGGAGCTCAGGGGTGGACGAGGAAAGCAGGTGGTTGTGCTTTATGGGCTCCTCTGGAGCCCTGGCTCCTTATATCTTGTTTTTCCACCTCCTCAGGTGGGCTATATGGCTCATCCTCATGGCGAATGTGGCAAATGTGGACCACATCACATCCACACCCCAGCCAGCAGGAAGTGGAAAGGACAGGACCCTACATTGTGCTCATCCCTTCTGTTCACATACCATTAGCCAGAATGTAATCATAGGAGCACATCTCCTATGGGAGGGATGAATATGTTTGGGGGATTCTGTTTTAAAGGGAAGAAGAAACTTATTTGGGGATAATCAGCAGTTTCTGCAAGAGTTATCTTTTGGGCTAAAACTAAAATGAAACCATTAGGTTTGGCCTAGTGAAGTCCCTGGTGACTGTCATTAAGGGCAGTTTCCATAGCATTGAGTGAGGTTGGCAGCAGTGGGATTGTGGTGCTTTTAGAAGTTACAGAGGCAGTGATGGGGGGAAGAAAGCTAAGAGTGAGCGAGGTAGTCAGCTGGCAGGGGACGTTTGGTGAAAAGGGGCCTTTTTAGAATCAGGATGACTTCAGGGTGACTGGTACTAAGGAGAGGCAGCCAGTGGAAAGGAGAGATAAAGAGAGAAAAGGAATTGATAAGACACAGGCACAGAGTAGCTTGAGTCTAGAGAGTGGGTCCGGGAAAGATGAAGGGACAGCTCTTTGTCTGAAGAAAAGGGGGCAAAGACAAAATTAAGCTAGAAAAGCAGAGAAGATTATACTTGGTGGTTTCTGTCTACTAGATGATTTTCAAGGTCACTGCTGTGAAGATGGTCTAGATTTGAGGAGTGGTCACCTGGGAAGAACCAATATAAAGATGGGCGGACAACTGAGTGGAGACAGGCAGAAGGACTGTCAGACAGCTCTGAGTCAGAGACACCAGTTGAGGCTACCTGTGCATAAGCGCATAGGTGGTGATTCCAGTCAGTGGTCTGTGGCACTGTGGGTGACCCTGGCTAGGGATGTGGCTGCATGCAATGTGACAAAAGGGTAAGGCTATGGTGTGCTTTCTCAGTTGGGCTTTCTGGATGCCAGCAAATGAACCTGACTTTTGTTGACTCATGCAACAGAGGTTCATTAAAAGGCTTTATGGCGGGGGGTGGGGGGGGCAGTGCTCATGTAATTAGAAACCCAGAGGTTCTAAACTTAGGAAGGAATAAGAGCCAGATGAGCCCCTGAAGTCTGTGGAGGAGGCACTGCTGGCAGAATCAGAAAGGCCCTGATGCTGGGATAAAGGATCTCCCAGTTTGCTTTTGGCACCCATGTGTCACCTTTCTCAGGACTCAGTGTCTTGCTAGAGAGAGTCAGTTGGCCTGGATTGAATCAGGATCCTATTTACCGCTGCCGGGAGAGCTGAGTTCCTTGATCGACTGCCCCCTCCAAGTCCATCAGGAGGTCCTTGCTGCAGGGAGCACGGTGGGTACTGGGCAGCCAGAATGGAACTACTGTCCACTGGGAAGATGAATTTCAGAATGAAGAAGCTGCCTTGCAAAATCCTGAAGGGTTCAGTTAGGGGGCAAAGGAGGGTTCATGTAGAAAACTACTTTTTGTTTAGTCAAAGATACAACATCACTAATCACTTATTTTTTTCCAAGTAAGGCTCAGGAAGGGTTAGCACGAAGCCTTTTAATTTCCTAATTCATCTCTAGTTTTGCTAGTGACAAAAACCCAAGGAAAACCTATCAGAGTGCATAAAATACCAGAAGGGCCATTGAGGGAATCCTACACATTTTTTTAGTGGGCCGATGTGTCGAGAAGTGATGGTCAGATGTAAAGGAGAGGGCAGGGGAAAGAGAAACAGTCCCGAACCCCAGAAGAACCAGAATGGGGGATTTAGAGGACTTGGGACTTGAAATAGAGGATCGCCCAAGGAATTTGCTGGGCTTGCAGTTCCCTCCAATTGCCTTCCTTCTGGCTTCTTATTCCTAAGCCACCACCTCTGGTCCCACTTTCCACAGACAAGGAAGCCACACACAGGAGCCTGGAGCCATGGGAGCTCTTGCTTGTTGGCCCAGCAAGAGAGGGGACAGGGTTGGAAGATGTGGCTGCAGAGCTGGGGGTCTGATGCTACCACAGAGTAGGATGTCCTCCTCATCTCAGGTATCAGGGCTTCTACCTTAGCCACATCACCAGTTCAGTAGACTTTTGTGAGCTGATCTGGAAATCTAGCCAACTGCTTGGAACAGTATTTGATTTGCATAGGGAAATGTCCAACGAGTTCTCCCACAACATAACTAGCAAGCGCGCTCTGGAATCTAGCCATTACCGGGTTTGTGACTATTTATGTTTTTAAGAACATCCCTAAGAGGCTTTTTTTTTCCCTCCTATTATTGGATACTTTATTCAGTGATATAAATGTGCTTAAATGTATAAAATACATGCAAAACAAGTATTTTAGTACAAAAATGCCTCATGACATATGGGTCTAACTCCCCAATTAAAAGAATTTTATATTAAAATGGGAATTGCCAATCAGATGAATTTAGGCATCTTGAAGTTGTTAAATAATTCTACTCTTTTTTTCTAAAAGGATTCATGGAAAATTGTCTTATTTGAAAGAGCCCAGTTAAGTCTAAACCTTCAAAAACAAAAGAAACATAGGTTCTATATATTTTAGAGCTTGAACTGGCTTTTAAAACTAGTCATTATCTGAAGATTTTATAGTGAATTGGCTAAACTAGAACCAACAGAAAGGAGACGTTCAATCTGAAGCTCATCGAAAAAGGGATATTACAGAGTGTAATTACATTAACCGTTTTAACTTGAGGTTAATGACCAAGCCAACAGGTGGAAAATGGAAAATGGCGCAGATGTTGAGGCTGATGCATCAGAAGGTGCATAGGTGAATAGGACGTGAGCTAAAGTAACATTTGAAAGCCGTGCTGTGTGTGGTGCAGTGTAACATGCCATCAGGAACACAGGTCGGTTTAAGACGAGCTCTCTTCCCTCAAGGAACTCTGAGTGTAACAGGGAGACAAGGACAGACTTCAGAAGAAGATGAATGACAAAAGACAGCCTGTGATTCATGCCAACTAAGAGGAGAGACAGTTAATGACTTTTGACGTCCTTCCAAGTAACCCCCAGGCCTTCTCTGAATTAAAAGGAGACAATTTGAAAATGTATTTCTAATTCTTTAAATTAAAAGACATTAAAGGTAAAGTTATTTGCCATCTCATTTGTTTAGGATTTTTCTGGGTTTCTTGGTTTACTGAAGTGAAATGTGAAACCATTCTGCAAAATATTTAGAAGCTAAATGAGAAGTTAGAATCTAAAAGAAGATAGCCAAGTTACATAATAGAAAATATTTAGAAGCTAAATGAGAAGTTAGAATCTACAAGAAAATAGCAACGCTACATAATAGAAAATATTTAGTTGCTAAATGAGAAGTTAGAATCTAAAAGAAGATAGCAGAGCTATAAAGTAGAATAAAAATAAGTAGAAAATCAAGCCTGCAGAGATTTTTGGGTATTCTGTGTCACATATGAAACGGTAGACCAGTTACAGTGAGACCTTGGGCAGCTCTCCCCCTTGGGGATCCTTATTGGCTCTTAAAACAACAGAATTGGTACCATTGAGAAAAAGCCACAGAGTTTAGAATTCAAACTTGGTCCTGGCTAAATAGCTCAGAGAGAAAACTTGAGCATAAATTCTGAGATTCTATCACCCCAGATATCAGGGACCAGATTTAAGCCAATTGCCTGTTGAAGGACCAATGTACCTCCCTAATAATTTGCCATAGACTTTCAAATGGAGCTAGGCAAATGGAACTAGAGGGACAGCTTCTGCCTCCTCAGAGAAATACTGGTCTCAGGGCTGGTGAGAGGAAACATCATATTAGAACTGGAAGGCATCCTGGTGAGCCAAGTCATCATCAAGTTACAAATTTTTTTCAGGACTCTAATAGCAAGACCAAGAGAGAATGAGTTCTCAACTCTTAGAAGTATATACTTGTTCTATGAACTACTGAGCAGAAGTGACATGAAGCCAGCAAATAATTCCTGTAGGCTCCTTTTCTTGACATATTCCTCCCCGTATCTCCTCCCCCATCCCCAAATCACTGAAAGTCCTAGAAGCCAAAGTCAAAGCTGAGGTTCCATATCAGTGGAGAGAGCCCCATTCCTCAGTTCTGGAACGGTAGCATTCACGAAGAGAAAGTGAATCTCCAAATCTCCATTCTCAGATCTCCAGACATGAAATCTCCCTCAGTAGGATGCCATCCAGGCAGCAGCCATTCCCAGGGCTCTCCTACCCCTCCCCACCCCAAGAAAATCTGGAGATGTCAGTATAGCATTTTTGACATTATACAGGTAGACTATGGGGAGCTTCTAGATGACCCACATTTCCTAATGATGAACAGGTCCTTCACACTATATGTATATTCACTGAGTACAATTTGCTTTTAGGCTTTTGACTTACTAGAATAGACATTTGATTTTACATCTTCATTCTTTGCATGTTATTGGAGAGTCGTGAACAGGAGTGTCACTTGGGACACTCCTATAAATGCTTATCGATCTGAGTGTCACCAAACAGCTGCTTTGGTTGTGATAAACTCATACTCTACTGAGGGCTAACCAGTTAGCTCTCTTGAAGATGTCGAACCATGAGATAACTAGAACTGACTTACATTTAGCTTCCGTCTCATAAGTAACAGAAGGCAGACAAAAGTGAACTTAATGGAATATTTTTTATATATTGCTTTTAACACATGTATAGGTCATGTGATGGTCTATTTGAATAACTTTTCTTGAATGAGATTGTGAAAAGTTATTTTGTTTTAAGAGCTTCAGTGAGATATAATTCACACAAAATAAGCTGCACATATTTAAAATGTGCAATTTGATAAGTTTTGAATATGCATATCCCTGTGAAATAACAATTAAGATAGAGAACATATCCATGTAAAAGTGTCGTCATGTCTGTTTGTACCCTCCCTTCTCCTCACTCCCCACCCTAGGCAACCATTGAGCTGCTTGTTGCACTCTAGATTATTAGCATTTTAGAATTTCATGTAAATGGAGTTATATAGTACATACTCTTATTTGTCTGGCTTCTTTTAGGCAGCATAATTATTTGGAGATCTGTCCATATTGTTTTCATAGTCTATCAATAGTTCATTCTTTTTTATTGTTAAGTAGTAGCCCATTGTATGGATATATCATGGTTTGTTTTCTATTCATCTGTTACTGGACATTTGAGTCTCAGTACTTAGCTGCTACAGATAAAGCTGTGATGAACATTTGTGTCTTTATATGGATACATACTCTTAAAAATCTTGGGTAAATATCTAGAAATGAAATGACTGGAATGTATGGTAGTTGGTGCTTAACTTTCTAAAGAAGCCTGCCCAACTGTTTTCCAGAGTGGTTGTACCATTTTTAAGTTCCCAGTTTTAGAGATTTGAACTGCACACATATATTGAGAAATGTTGAAGTGCATGATAGTGTTTGTGGAAATCATCTTTTATTTTGATGTGGACATCTCTGAAATTCCACAGAGTAAAAGAGCACAATTCACTCTTTATAGTCATCTGTCACAAAACATTACCTGTTTCGAAATAATCATATTAAGTAATTATCCTTATTGTTTGGTGTTTTGCGAACATTGATAGTTAGTCAAAAGCTGGATTAATTAATGTCTGTGTCAAGAAAAAAAGCACAAATTCAATAATTAGGACTTTTTTTGAAATTTCTAATTTTAATCATTTTCAGTGATCTAAATAATCTAAAATTTCCTGCCTCCATTACTACTTGTTAGGAAAGAATTAAGAATGGGCATGACTTTTACCAGTTTCTATCTGGATTTTATAGTCTCAGTACATAGATAGATAGATAGATAGATAGATAGATAGATAGATAGATAGATAGATATAATCCACTGCATTCTAACTTTTATTTCAACTTATAAATTATCTTGTATAGTGGAATTTGATAATGCACACAGGGCCTTCAACTTCTCTAACTACTATATACACTGACTACAAAGTAAGCTTTGGTCATTGTATTATGATTTTCTTAAGAACATTCATTCATTCATTCAATTAATATTTATTATTGTACACTGGCACATACCAGACAATGATGGGTCCATCTTTGCATTTCCCAGGTGGCAATGTATTGTGCATAGGTGCCAGCCCCCAAATACTTGTTAATTAATTGATGAATGACTGTTATCTTAGCATAAATTCTATATCTCTCTTTGGAATAGGACTAAAATCCCACCTATTGACTTGAACCTACAAGCCTTTGCCATAGTCACAGCATAAGTCCCCATTTTACTTTATTTTTTTTCTTAAAGATTCTGTTGCTCAGGCAACAAGATTTCTCCATGCCTGCTTGCATCCTGTTGCCAAGGCAACGGGGTGTAGTTGGCAGGTTGGTTTGAGATATTGGATGTTTGCGGTCTTGGAGATGCCTTTGGTTCACAACTTCTTTGATAAATCAGGATATGCATAATTTGTACTCAAGGATGTGCACCTGGCATTAGTCTTTGAGTCACATAAAAGATGATTGTGGACATTTGAGACCATCCAGCACCATATATGTGACCAGAAAGACTCTTGTAGAACCTCAGGACCTATGGGTTTTGCCTCCTTTTAGGAGAAGCCTTGCTTATTTTGACTTGTAGGTGTTCTCTACTCACCCTTTTCATAATCCATATCTTGTTTTACTTAAATTGAATACTTGATCACTACTGGCCAGAATCAACCTAGCCCATCTGCCAATGTCACAATCAAACAGCCTCACAGAAACAATGATCAGTAAGACCACTTTATTTCTTTTCTGTGACAGTTCTAAACTTTTCTGGCTAATTGCTTGTTTGCTTCTGGCTGTTATTGGAGTAAGGATGGAGAGCCACAGGGGCACTATTCTCCTTTCCTGTAGTGACACCACCTCTGTTAACATTATAGATAAGTGAAAAGCCCATAATGAACAGGAGAACTCAATCCTGCATGATGCCGTGTTTTCACACAGGACATGTTTATGAATGTCACTACCAGAAAGAGACTTCTAAGTGGTAAAATGCTAGTTAGCTCAGATGGTATGATTGCAGTAGCCTCAGAGAGTGTTATCTTAGTACTGTAAGTCAACCTTCTCATTTCAGAAGGTTAAATATTTCTCCTTTTTACCCACATCAAATAGTATTGACTACTTTTCACCACTGAATTAAGTTATGTAATGTGCCTCCTATGCGTGTGAAAATATTCCCTTGGTTCAGAAGTATATTTGAAACAGTTTTACAAGGTATAAAATTCTAGAACTCCATCTCTTTACGGCCAGGACTCCTCTAAACACAATAAGTATCCCAGTAATTTACTCTGAACTTGAATTCATTCAGCGGAAAGTTGATTTAAAAAATTACAAAGCTAAACCTTCAATCTCTACCTTACCTGTTATTGGTTTGGGGTGGAAGTTGTAGGCTAACACTCAGATGCAGTGCTTCAATTTCTGCTTTAGGTTATAAATTCTGGATGAAGTCACCCCGGATCTGAAGAGAGCTGGGAGGCATGACCTTTTGGAATCCTTTGAAACCTTCCGTTTCTCTGCAATTCTGTTTTAATCAGCCTGAAGTTCTATTAGTCAATGCCCATTTTAAAAGTTTCAGAGGACACAAGCTTCATTATATTAAGCCTTTTCACCAGAAAACATTTCTAGACTGTTCTCTTTGTGTTAAGTCATCTCTGCCTGTTTTCCAGCTTACACTCTCCTGGGAAACCATCTTCTGCAGCCATAATGTTCTATTGCGCATAAACATTCAATCCAGTCCTAGAGGCAGACTTCCCTCAGGCTTTGCATAATTTCAATCTTTTGTCCATCTGGACCTAACGGTTGTGCAGTTAAATGTTGTCCCTTCTGGCTACAATTAGTCTGTTCTATTTGGCAATTTCAGATGAGTATGCTTTCTTGTGATCCATGATATGATTTGCAGAGAAATTAACAGTTTTTCTGCTATACCTGTATAATCTTGTAAGTTCCAAGGCTAAGGATTTTTTCTTTTCACCATCCCGTCTCTAATGTCTGGCACAGTTTCTACACGTAGTGGGCACTTCATCAATATTTGTTGAATGAATGTGTGATGTTTATTTTTAAAGATCCCCTAAAGTTCATTTAGATCCCCTAAAGAAGAATTTAGAATTATATTAAGGAGTAGCAACGTTGGCAGCAACTCGGCATTGTCAGGATAGTCTATTTCACATATATCACCAGCCCATTTTTTTAACATATAAAAATGTTTGGAATTTTGGATTCTTCAGGACAACTGGAAGATTCATCTAGTTAACTCGACCTGTGAATGGTTATGATCTATCAAAAGTACCTGTAACCTTAGGAATAAAAGATTTTTGCACGTTACATTTTTTCTAATTTTTAAAAAAATATTTATTTATTTTTAAGAGAGAGAGAGAGCATGAGCTGGGAGGGGCAGAGACAGGGAGACACAAAATCCGAAGCAGGCTTCAGGCTCTGAGCCCCCAACGCAGGGCTCGAACTCACGAGCCGTGAGATCATGACTTGAGCCGAAGTCGGATGCTTACCTGACTGGGCCACCCAGGTGCCCCTCGCAAATTACATTTTAATTCACCATTTAGGATAGTCCAAGAGGTATCACAGGCTTTGCAGCTATGTGGCATGACTGTTAGCCTCAGTCGTAATTTCTGTGAAGACAGTGACTCTGGAATGCACTGTTGAATATGGAGGCCACTGGCCACGTGTGACCCTTGAGCAGCTGAAATGTAGCTGGTGTGACAGAGGAACGAATTTTTTAATTTCATTTTAATATTGATTTAAATACAAAACTGAATGTCGAGTATCTCATGAGTTTTGTATTTAGTGCATGCTGAAATGAGAATATTTTAAAGATAAAGGGTTAAACAAAATATGTTCTGAAAATTAATGTCACTTCTTTATTTCTACTTTTTAAAAATGTGGCTACCAGAAGATTTAGACTTATGTCTGTGGTTTGCATTATATTTCTATTGGGCTGTGCTAGACCCACCCGGAAGGCTAAGGGGCAGGGTTATTCATTGGCACTTGCTGTGATAGAGCAAGTATGTCATGGATGTGAGGGTATGAGGTGCTGAAACAGATGGTCTGCTCCTCGGCCAGGAGGCATCCTGCCCATTTTGGACACTGCTGAGATTATGCCCCTCTTTCTGAGGGCGGGGGCTACCCATTTTCTTTCTTTAAACATGCCGCTTCTCCCACAACTAGGCAGTGTGTATTAACTGTACAAGTCTGGCAAGTTTCACTGACTTTTCCAGGTTCTGAAAACTTGGGCTGGGAAAGGGACAGAGAAAATAATGGGATCAGGAGAGTGCTGGTATGGTGGGGAGTTAGGAGCGGGAAAGGAAGGGAAGGAACTTGCCATCAAATGCAAAGATTTTGCCATTAATCTAGTACGTCAGCTGGTCAGTGGGTAAATGAGTGCCAATTTTGTTTTGCTTCATAACTTAAGGTATGTGTTGCATTTATGTATCAAGAATTCTATGCTTAAAATGAAAGTGTTGGTGTAAGAGATTTATTAACCATGTTTATTTGTATTTAAATCCCGGGGCACCTGGTTGACACAGTCGGTTAAGCGGCCGGCTTCGGCTTAGGTCATGACCTTGCAGTTCACAAGTTTGAGCCCCCCATCGGGCCCTGTGCTGACAGCTCAGAGCCTGGAATCTGCTTTGGATTCTGTGACCTTCTCTTTCTCTGCCCCTCCCCAGCTTAATCATTCTGAGAGTTTCTAAACCACTGTGATGAGATAGGGTTTTTCCATGTGCCAGTAAAATGTCAGGTCTGCTGTGGGCTTGCATGGGCTTATTCTTCTGTTTGTTAAGCTCTCAAGAACATCTTGAGGGAAAATAATCTTTTTTCAGTTTTTACAATGTAAAGCATAGTGGGGTATAGGCTTTCAGTCAATGTTAGTCAAATCCAAGTTGAATGAGTCCTCGTAACGGCCCCTAATTCTGTTTTCAGGGACTTCACTGGTGGAATAGGATCCAGACCAAGACCAGGTAATTTCGTGTTGGCAGTAACAAAATCACACATGCCTCCCTGATATTCAGTATGATTTATGTTACAGTTTCATATCTTTCCCCCTTTTATTTCTTCAGCTTTGCTGCCTCTTGACCTGCTTCTGAAAGTACCACCCCTCATGCTCAGGGCCCACGTTAAGGAGCTAGAGGCCGAGTTAGTGACGGGGTGGCAGTCCCATAGCCTTCCCGCTGTGATTCTTCGCAATCTCAGAGATCATGGTAGTACTTATTAGATCAAGTTGATGTCAAGCACACGATGGGCGAACACAGAATTATAGTTGGGACTGAATGGGTCTGAATGATGCTTGGGAGGTAATTTTAATACAAGCGGCAGGAGAATTTGGTTTGTTTGTCCACCGTTATTAGTTTGGCAATTTAACAGTATCAAAATGCTTTCTGTGTTCACTTATTTGATTGAAATATTACAGGCTGTTTTTCTAAAATTTACACTTCTGCTTTGGTGGGGATGTTAGCCAGTTAAACTATTTGTGCTTAAAATGCATACCTCCTAGCAAAAAATAGTAACTGTTTTAAATTCATGTTTCTATAAGCTCTATGCCTATATGATACAAAGGAGTGAAATTTATCTTTGTCTGGCTCCTTTATTCTGACATAGATAGTCCTTTTTAGTTATTTCTATTTGTATCTGATTAAAACAATACTGTATCCTGTTTTTGTTGATAATTTAAAAATTATGGATTCTTAAAACATACAAGTTTATAGTAATGGTTTGGGGGGGAGGGTGAGTGTATTAGTTAATGTTTTGAATTTCTATTAAAGAGGACCAAAGTACAACAGTAGTAGTAAAACTGTTAGCTAAGTCTGGACAATTCAGGGAAAAAGTATAGCAATTGTGCTCTTAACATATGTATGAATGTATGACTCTTGAGTTCTATTTTACTACTTTGGTTAATTTGAAGTTGTTGCCTAATGCTGTTTTCATTTTGGCTTCCTTAACTCACATTCTTTCGTAGAGTTAACACCTATGGTGGACATAAGTGATGGGAATTGATTTTTGGTAACATTAGTCCATGTCTTCACGTTTATTAAATTTGCTTTGGAAGAGTTATTGACAGTCTGGGGCCATTTACACCATCAGCATAGATGCAAAAAAAAAGATGGTTTTGTTATTAAGATGTCCATAGTTATCATGCTGACCATGCTGTCTGGCATAAGGTAAGTTCATACATAACATAATCGTGAAGCTGAAATGATTGTTGTCGATTGATTTTATAATAGCAAGAGCAGAACACGTATTTATGTAAGCAATTCACAATTCTGTTCCGATTCATAATAGGAATTCCTTTTCCTAAAGGGCATGTTGAATTGGCTCAGTTTTAGACTTATTTTATATCCATGAAATTGATCAGATCTCTTGACCTTTAAACAAACCAATCACATTATAGCAGTTTACATGTAATATATTGTATTTTTTAGACTTACAGTCTGTTGTTCCATCCAGTTTTTAAAAGTTCACTGACATATTTCTTATTTAAAACAATATACCACAGTGTCGTCAGTGAATACAGAAGTTCACCCATAAAGGGCAATGTTTCTATTAATATTGCAGACACATCAGAAGTCATACTTTTTAGCGTTGTGGGTAAATTTGGACTATTTTTGCTTTATCAGATCACAAACAACTGGTACCAGCCCCATCCACTTAGCTCACCTCACCTGTAAGTCATGCTCCATTCCAGTTGTTTTCTCTGTGTCTCTAGCCTAACTCAGAGAATGAAAAGGTGGCTTGTTTTTGTTTTAAAGTTTGTTTTATTTATATTGAGAGAGAGAGAGAGAGAGAGAGAGACAGAGAATCCCAAGCAGGATCTGTGCTGTCAGCGCAGAAACCGTCGATCCCACAAACCAGGAGATCGTGACCTGAGCCAAAATCAAGAGTTGCCCCCTTAACTGACTGAGCCACCCAGGCACCCCAGAGAAGGTGCCATAAATAGAGCTCTCCAACAGTAGGGAAATAAGTTTGGGCCACGGTGTCATGAGACACTATTGGTCTGGGCAGTTGTAAGTTATATCTTAAATATTCATTACTCAGAATAGGCAAAACCCTGAAATGTGTGGATGATTAATTTTTTTAAAGCAGACTGTATTAATGTATTTTCACTTAACGTTTGATTTAGCTTTTTTGGATAGAAAGGAACATGCTTGGATGAAAGGAACATTATGTACAACCAACAGCCACAGCCTGTATTGTCTAAATGTTCTGGAAAAAGTTGTCAGGGCAGGAAGAATTTTGTCAAAACCTGGTATGCTTCCAGGACTCTGTCTAGAATGTAAACATCATTTTCCATATGCTATGGAAGAAAAAAATGGTGAGAACTATGATTTTAGAGTACCAAGTGACTGTATTATAACATGATCTTTTCTATCTGGTACTCCTTTTTTGCTGTTGTTTTCTTAATTTACATCCAAGTTAGTTAGCATATAGTGCAATAATGATTTCAGGAGTAGAATCCAGTGATCCATCCCCTACATGTAACACCCAGAGCTCATCCCAACAAGTGTCTTCCTTAATGTCCCTTGCCCATTTGGCCCATCCCCCCACCCACAACCCCTCCATCAACCCTCAGTTTGTTCTCTGTATTTAAGAGTCTCTTATGTTTTGTCCACCTCCCTGTTTTTATATTATTTTTGCTTCCCTTCCCTTACGTTCATCTGTTTTGTATCTTAAATTCTACATATGAGTGAAGTCATATGATATTTGTCTTTCTCAGGATGAGGCTTCATAGCTCAGGGGTTAGAGCTCTGGTCTTGTCTTTCTCTGACTGACTAAATTGGTTTAGCATAACATGCTCTAGTTCCACCCACATTGTTGCAAATGGCAAGATTTCATTCTTCTTGATTGTCGAGTAATACTCCATTGTGTGTGTGTGTGTGTGTGTGTGTGTGTGTGTGTGTGTGTGTGTGTGTATGACACCACATCTTCTTTATCTATTCATCTGTAGATGGACATTTGGGCTCTTTCCATACTTTGGCTATTGTCGATAGCATTGCTATAAACATTGGGGTGCATGTGCCCCTTTGAAACAGCACACCTGTATCCTTTGAATAAATACCTAGTAGTGAAATTACTGGGTCGTAGGGTAGTTTTATTTTTAGTTTTTGAGGAACCCCCATACTGTTTTCCAGAGTGGCTGCACCAGTTTGCATTTCCACGAGCAGTGCAAAAGAGATCCTCTTTCTCCACATCCTCGCCAACATCTGTCATTGCCTGAGTTGTTAATTTAGCCATTTTGATTGGTGTGAGGTGGTATCTCATTGTGGTTTTGATTTGTATTTCCCTGATGATAAGTGGTATTGAGCATTTTTTCATGTGTCTGTTAGCCATCTGGATGTCTTTTTTGGAAAAGTATCTATTCATGTCGTTTACCCATTTCTTCACTGGATTATTTGTTTTTTGGGTGTTGAGTTTGATAAATTCTTTATAGATTTTGGATACTAACCCTTTATCTGATATGTCATTTGCAAGGATCTTCTCCCATTCTGTCAGTTGCTTTTTGGTTTTGCTGATTGTTTCCTTCAGCGTGCAGAAGCTTTTTTATCTTGATGAGGTCCCAATACTTCATTTTTGCTTTTGTTTCCCTTGCCTCTGGAGATGTGTTGAGCAAGAAGTTGCTGTGGCCGAGGTCAAAGAGGTTTTTGCCTGCTTTCTCCTGTAGGATTTTGATGGCTTCCTGTTTTATGGGGTTGTGTGTGTGTGTGTGTGTGTGTGTGTGTGTGTGTTCATCCATTTTGAGTTTATTTTTGTGTGTGGTGTCAGAAAGTGGCCCAAGTTCATTCTGCATGTCACTGTCCAGTTTTCCCAGCACCATTTGCTGAAGAGACTGTCTTTACTCCATTGGATCCTCGTTCCTGCTTTGTCAAAGATTAGTTGGCCATACGTTTGTGGGTCTGTTTCTGGGTTCTCTATTCTTTCCGTTGATCTGAGTGTCTGTTTTTGTATCAGTACCATACTGTCTTGATAGTTACAGCTTTGTAATACATCCTGAAGTCTGGAATTGTGATGCCTCCAGCTTTGGTTTTCTTTTTCAGGATTGCTTTGGCTATTTGGGGCCTTTTCTGTTCCATAAAAAATTTAGGATTGTTTGTTCTAGCTCTGTGAAGAATGCTGGTGTTATTTTGATAGGGATTGCATGGAATTTGTAGATTGCTTTGGGTAGAATCGACATTTTAACAATATTTGTTCTTCCGATTCATGAGCATGGAATATTTTTCCATTTTTTTGTGTCTTCTTCAGTTTCTCTCATAAGCTTTCTATAATTTTCAGTGTATAGATTTTTTAATTCTTTGGTTAGGCTTATTCCCAGGTATTTTATGGTTTTTGGTACAGTTGTAAATGGGATTGATTCCTTGATTTCTCTTTCTATTGCTTCATTATTGGTGTATAGAAATGCAATCAATTTCTATGCATTGATTTTATATGCTGCGACTTTGCTGAATTCACGGATCAGTTCTAGCAGTTTTGTTGGTGGAATCTTTTGGAATCTTTCCATATAGAGTATCATGTCATCTGCAAAGAGTGGAATTTTGACTTCCTCCTTGCCAGTTGGGATGATTTTTATTTCTTTGTGTTGTCTGATTGCTGAGACTAAGACTTCCAATACTATGTTGAATAACAGTGGCGAGAATGAACATCCCTGTCGTGTTCCTGACATTAGGGGGAAAGCGCTCAGTTTTTCCCCATTGAGGATGATATCAGCGGTGGTCTTTCATATATGGCTTTTATGATCTTGAGGTATGATCCTTATATCCCTACTTACTTGAGGGTTTTTATCAAGAAAAGATACTGTATTTTGTCAAATGCTTTCTCTGCATCTATTGAGAGGATCATGTGGTTCTTGTCCTTTCTTTTATTAGTGTGATGTATCACATTGATTGTTTTGCAGATATTGAATGAGCCTTGCATCCCAGGTATAAATCCCACTTGGTCATGGTGAATAATTTTTTTAATGTATTGATGGAGCTGGTTAGCTAATATCTTGTTGAGGATTTTTGCATCCATGTTCATCAGGGAAATTGGTCTGTAGTTCTCCTTTTTAGTGGGGTCTCTGTCTGGTTTTGGTAATCAAGGTAATGCTGGCTTCATAGAAAGAGTTTGGAAGTTTTCCTTCCATTTATGTTTTTTGGAACAGCTTCAAGAGAATAGGTGTTAAT
The DNA here is from genome assembly GCF_018350195.1 of Panthera tigris. NCBI lineage: Eukaryota > Metazoa > Chordata > Mammalia > Carnivora > Felidae > Panthera > Panthera tigris. Next base: position 142,101,205 of record NC_056668.1, on the reverse strand, counting down.
TCTTTAAATGTTTGGTAGAATTCCCTTGGAAAGCTATCCGGCCCTGGGCTCTTGTTTTTTGGGAGATTGTTGATTACTAATTCAATTTTGTTACTGGTTATGAGTCTGTTCAAATTTTCTATTTCTTCCTGTTTCAGTTTTGGTAGTGTATATGTTTCTAGGAATTTGTCCATTTCTTCCAGATTGACCAATTTATTGGCATATAATTGCTCATAATATTCTCGTATTATTGTTTGTATTTCTGCAGTGTTGGTTGTGATCTTTCCTTTTTCATTCTTGATTTTAATTATTTGGGTCCTTTCTTTTTTTCTTTTTGATCAAACTGGCTAGGGGTTTATCAATTTTGTTAATTCGTTCAGAGAACCAGCTTCTGGTTTCATTGATCTGTTCTACTGTTTTTGTTTTGTTTTGTTTTGATAGCATGGATTTCTGCTCTAATCTTTATTATTTCCTGTATTCTGCTAGTTTTTGGTTTTATTTGCTATTCTTTTTCCAGCACTTTAAGGTGCAAGGTTAGGTTGTGTATCTGAGACCTTTCTTCCTTCTTTAGGAAAGCCTGGATTGCTATATATACGTCCCTCTTATGACTGCCTTTGCTGAATCCCAGAGGTTTTAGGCTGTGGTATTATCATTTTCATTGGCTTCCATGTACTTTTGAATTTCCTCTTTAACTTCTTGGTTAACCCATTCATTCCTTAGTAGGATGTTCTTTAATCTCCAAGTATTCATTGTCTTTCCAAATTTTTTCTTGTGGTTGATTTCAAGTTTCATAGTGTTATGGTCTGAAAATATGCACAGTATGATCTTGATCTTTTTGTACTTGTTGAGGGGTGATTTGTGTCCCAGTATGTGGTCTATTCTGGAGAACGTTCCATGTGCACTGGAGAAGAATGTGCATTCCGCTGCTTAGGATGAAATGTTCTGAATGTATCTGTTAAGTCCATCCAGTCCAGTGTGTCATTCAAAGCCATTGTGTCGTTGTTGATTTTCTGCTTAGATGATCTGCCCGTTGTTGTAAGTGGGGTGTTGAAATCCCCTACTATTATAGTAGTATTATCAATGAGTTTCTTTATGTTTGTGATTAGTTGCTTTATATATTTGGGTGCTCCCACCTTTGGAGCATAAATAAATCCCACATTGGGATTTATCCTATCTTGGGGCGCATAAATGTTTACAATTTTTAAATCTTCTTGGTGGATAGACCCCTTAATTATGATATAATGCCCTCCTTCATTCCTTGTTACAGTCTTTATTTTAAAATCTAGATCATCCGATATAAGTATGGCTACTCCATCTTTCTTTTGGCAACCATTAGCGTGATAGATGGTTCTCCATCCTCTTACTTTCAATCTAAAGGTGCCGTTAGCTCTAAAATGGGTCTCTTGTAAACAGTGTATCGCTGGATCTTGTTTTCTTATCCATTCTGTTACCCTGTGTCTTTTGATTGCAGTGTTTAGTCTATTGACATTTAGAGTAAGTATAGAAAGATAGATATGAATTTATTGTCATTGTGGAGTTGGAGTTTGTGGTTGTGTTCCCTTGTTCTTTCTAGTCTTTGTTGCTTTTGGTCTTTTTTCTCCCCTCAGAGAGTCCCTCTTAAAATTTCTTGCAGGGCTGGTTTAGTGGTCACGAACTTCTTTAGTTTTTGTTTGTCTGGAAAACTCTTTATCTCTCTTTCAATTTTGAATGACATCCTTGCTGGATAAAGAATTCTTGGCTGCCTATTTTTCTAATTCAGTATGTTAAATATATCCTGCCACTCCTTTCTGGCCTGCCAAGTTTCTGTGGATAGGTCTACTGAAAACCTGATCTGTCTTCCCTTATAGGTTAAGGATTTTTTTCCCTTGCTGCTTTTATAATTCTTTCCTTTTCTGTGTATTTTATGAATTTGACTATAATATGCCTTGTTGATGGTCGTTTTTTATTGAATCTAATGGGAACTCTGTGCTTCTTGGATTTTGATGTCTGTGTCTTTCCCCAGGTTAGGAAAGTTTTCTGCTAGGATTTCATCACATAAACCTTCTACCCCCTTTTCTCTCTCTTCATCTTCTGGGACTCCTATGATTCAGATGTTGTTCCTTTTTAATGAGTCACTGAGTTCTCTAATTCTTATATCATGCTCTTTTGCCTTAGTTTCCCTCTTTTTCTGCTTCATTATTCTCCATAATTTTGTCTTCTATATCACTGATTTGCTGCTCTGCTTCATCCATCCTTCCCGCTGTGGCGTCAGCTCAGTTATAGCATTTTTAACACTTTCCTAACTAGATTTTACTTATTTTATCTCTGCTGAAAGGGATTCTATGCTTTTTTCAACCCCAGCCAGTATTCATTTTATCATGATTCTACATTCTGGTTCAGATATCTTGCTTGTATCTGTGTTGATTAAGTCCCTGGCTGTCATTTCTTCCTGTTTTTTTTTTGGGGGGGGGTGAATTCCTACATTTTGTCATTTTGGAGGAAGAAGAAGAATTAATAAAATAAAAAATTAAAATTAAAAAGTTAAAACAACACAAGAAGAAAATAAATTAAGCTAGATCCTAGGTGTGTTTTGGTCTGCTTTTTGTAGGAAGCTTTATAGCATAGAGAAAAAGGGAAAGAAAAAAAAAGGTAAGAAAATGTTTGCAAATTTTAAAAAATGTATACAATAAAATAGAATAAATGAAATGAAGAAAGTGAAATAGAATTTTAGAAATTACAAAAAATAAAACATATAGTAAAAAGTTAAAATTTTTTTAGAAAAATGGAAAATAAAAATATTATTTTTTTCTTTCTGTATCCAAGAATAAGAAAAAGAAAAAAATGAATAGATGCACCAGCAAACAGAATAAAATTACATCGAGTTTCCTCTAGAAGTAAAACTATGCAGCACTTTATAGTCTGTACACTAAGCAGGTGGAGAGACTTGTGTTGGTCCTTTAGGGCTTGGTTGTTGCAGTTGGATGGGGCTTGGTGTAATGGCTCCACTCTCCACTAGGTGGCGCTGCTTAGCTTATTGGGGTGGATCTATGTGTCTTGTGTGTGCATATATGCACATGTGCAGGAGAGGTGAAAATGGTGTTACCCAGCTTCCCAGTCCGTAGCACCAGAACTCTGTGTTCTCACCAACCGGCAATCGAGCACCCCTCCTTTGCTCTGGCTTCTGTCCACTCCCTGCTTCTACACTCTCTGCATCCAAGCTGTCAGACTTCTAGGCAGCACCTTCCTCCCAAATTTGATCTCAAATGAGGCTGTGTTTCCAAACCCCTCACTTCCGAAGGCCCTGCGACTTGGACCTTCCCCCACCCTCTGGAGGAGGGTCTCGCTGGGCAGTGGCCGATGCCGGCTTGCCCCTGGGAACATTCATGCAGTCACACTGCTGCAGAGGCTCAGAGATTGTGGCTGGGTGCTGGCTCGCCTCAGAAGAAAATCATGTGATCACAGTGGCAGCAGTGCAGGGATTATGGTAAATCACAACACACAACTGGCACCAGATTTCACCACACCCTGGTGTCTTTGTTCCAATACCAACAATCGTGGCTGTTCTCTGGGGTCTGCTAGGACCTTTGCCTGTGGGGAGGCCCTAGGGCCTCTACCACATGCCCTCCTATCAGGGGAACCGCTTCTCCCCGTGTGCCCAGCCAGACCCCTCTGACCCTGCTGCCTGCTCCTGAGGATTCACCCTTCCCATTGGATCACTGCCAGGTATTGAGCTGTGGAATTTCCAACTCTGCTGTCCCCTGTTTATAGGGTCCTGATGGTATTAAAACCCTCTCCTTTCTCCTTTCTCCCTTTCTTGTTCAGTCACTTGTGGGTGTTTCCATTCTTTCTCTTTCTCTCCAGCTACTTTCAGGGAGAGTGTTTTTCCTCTACTCCCCCCCCCTCCAACTTTCTCTGTCCTCTCTCTGCAAAAACAGCTCCCTACCTTCCGTGGCTTCTCTCTTCCCCAGTTCACCTCTGTGCACCGTATACCTGCCAAGTTCTGTGGCTCACGTTATGTGGATTATTGTGTTAATCCTCAGCTCAATTTTCTAGGTGTGCAAAATGGTTTGGTGCTGTTCTAGCTACATTTCAGGGATGAGAGAAACAGAGAACTTCCATGCTGCTCTGCCATCTTGGCCCCTCCCCCAATGAAAAATATCTGGTACTCCTAATGTGAACTTCTAGGTTCATACTGTGGTGTTACAGCAGTATTTAATGCACCTCAAACTCCTGTAGAACAAATAACCATGGAACCATTTTAAGTTAGCACTATTAAAGTCCTCTTGTTCTGTCTTTTAATACTAACTGGATTGGGTAAATAATTTATTATATACATATTTTATACATATTACATGTACATATACATTACATATACATGTTCTTTGCCAAAAGAAATGAAAACTTAAGAATTTCTATATTGCAACTGGTGCAGCCGCTCTGGAAAACAGTGTGGAGGTTCCTCAAAAAATTAAAAATAGATCTACTTCATGACCCAGCAATAGCCACTGCTAGGAATTTACCGAAGGGATACAGGAGTACTGATGCATAGGGTCACTTGTACCCCAATGTTTATAGCAGCACTCTCAACAATAGGCAAATTATTGAAAGATCCTAAATGTCCATCAACTGATGAATGGATAAAGAAATTGTGGTTTATATACACAATGGAATAGTACGTGGCAATGAGAAAGAATGAAATATGGCCTTTTGTAGCAAAGTGGATGGAACTGGAGAGTATTATGCTAAGTGAAATAAGTCATACAGAGAAAGACAGATACCATATGTTTTCACTCTTATGTGGATCCTGAGAAACTTGACAGAAGAGCATGGGGGAGAGGAAGGGGAAAAAAAAAAGTTAGAGAGGGAGGGAGGCAAGCCATAACAGACTCTTAAAAACTGAGAATAAACTAAGGGTGGATGGGGTTGGGAGGGAGGGGAGGGGGATGATGGGCATTGAGGAGGGCACCTTTTGGGATGAGCACTGGGTGTTATATGGAAACCAATTTGACAATAAATTTCATATTAAAAAAAAGAATTTCTATATTGCATAAATGAAAATATTAACACTCATTAACATGGATTGAATGAATGAACAAACATTTTTAGCATGTTAAATATTTTAGCTCTATTTCCCTAACTTTAGTCACTGATAGATTACCAATGCACAAATTTGGCCATATCTGAGTATCATCTGTACTACTGTTTTCCTAATATATGTTTCTTTAATTTGATTCACTTTACCAAATTTAACTAAAGGAGAGTTTATACTATTGCTATAATTTATTGCTACCAGTATAGAATCACTCGCCATAAATAGATGGCAATTGTAAAAATAATGAAATATAAGCAAACGACATTATTAAATTCTAAGTAGATATTGTTGTCTGCTTATCCTGAGGTCTGCTTTCTTTGTTATGAAAGAACATTAGTTAATCTGAAAAATGGTGATGATGACATACTTGTTCCACACTGAAACTTATTCCTTGATAGAATCAATAGAAAGAAAAGAAAATTGGAAAAGTTTCATATCCAATCTACTTACTAGGTAAAATTATCCTGTACAAGTGCCTCCTGACTTAGGAGACTCAGTTCTTTAAAAATAATCATTTAGTTCTGTTGTCTATCAATCAAACAACAGGATATTTTGAATGGGGCGGAAGCATGTGGCAGGTTGTGTATAAAAAACAGACCTTTCCTCTTGAGGTAGGGAAAATGGTATCATATATTTGTGAAAATTAAACTATACCGAAACTTATTATTATGAGAAATCTATCCTTTGTCAAGTACTAGAGTACATTTTAATAATATGGATGCTGTTAGCATGGGTCAAATGTAAATTTTGGGGAGTGCCAGTCAAACCCAAATTTAAAGTGCAAATGGAATGTCAACTAAGAATCTGGCCTAATTTGACTGGATTGACACTGATATTTCCCCCTCCCTTGCTCAGTTTTCCCATTTCTCAGCAGCGAACAGCCAGGCACTGAGCTGATGTATGGGAATTCTTATGCTCTGCATTCTGAATAGAAATTGTCACATCATGATTTCTGGGCTCTTAATTATGTTTTCTTACTAGATGACTGAGAAGCTATTTTTATACTTGTCTTTTGTTCATAAAGGTCAGATCTAAATTAAGTAGTCAATATTTCATCCAAATGTTCCAGAGAATATGGCTTAATATTCCAGTCCTTATTTTCAGCAACCTTCAGAAGCTTGCTTTCAAGTTAGTTATTGACATGAAGTAATTAATACTAAATTTCACAACTGCCAAAGTGATTTTGAGTACATGCCTTCTCTTATTTTATTGCATGGCAATTCTTTAGCATACAAAAAAAAGTGCTCACCAGACTTCGACCCAATTTATATAATACTAGTCTAAACCATACAATTTGGCATATAATTAGATACTTTTTTTTTATATTGTTTGTTGGGATTTGGATATATTGGTTAGATTTTCCAACCAAATTGTAAGCGTCTTTAGTAAAGTTTGAATATGTCTTGAGTACTTCCTCTGAGGTCAGGCCCTTGAAAATTACCTCTTGAGTCACTGATACAGACTACCACTGTATAAACCATTGTTTGAGAGCAATGCTGTTGAGAGCAACTGCATAAATATTCTGATGATAACTTAAAGAGTGGGGAACAATGACATTTTAGTGTTAGATTTAAGATTGGGGAAGGGGTGGGAGACAAGTTTCTTTTACCGGTGGTGATCTGCTTCCTAGCTCTTCCTGCCAAGGGAGACACTGAGGGAGTATGGACCAGGTCCCAGGTGAATGCTTCCTGGAGATGTTGATTTTTTTCATGTTCTTTGTAGGATAAAGTCTTTCCAAAGAGATACTCAAGTCTCACGGAAGTTATTCATGGCTAGAATCCAAGACCAAGTGCAAATTGCAAATCAGCTATTGAGTGGTAGCTCACAACCCTGTCCTGGGGGTTTCTGCCCTGGGGGCAAGGCTAAGTGGAAGGGTGGAGGAAGAAAGCTACACCAGCTTTATAGTAGGAATAAAGGGAGTTCAGTGTGGCGTGGATGGATTGTAGCAGTGTACAAAATAATTGATTCAATGGAGAAAGGCAAGGCTCTCAAATTCTAAACTGCTATTATTAATGTTTTTTAATGGAACTTAAAAATAGTTTCAGGGTGTTTACAATCCCCTTAAAATTATTGTCATATAATAATTTGAATATTGTGGATAGTGACAGGGGAGCCAATATTAATAAGAGGTAAGAGACTCTTTTTTTTTTTTCAAAATATGAAATTTATTGTCAAATTGGTTTCCATACAACACCCAGTGCTCATCCCAAAAGGTGCTCTCCTCAATACCCATCCCCCACCCTCCCCTCCCTCCCACCCCCATCAATCCTCAGTTTGTTCTCAGTTTTTAAGAGGGCAAGAGACTCTTTCTACTAGCTGAGCCAACCACCTTCCCTCCTGTATAGCCAAGACCTCACTCATTCTTAATTGACATTCCTCACTATGGGTTCCATAGATTATTTGGGACATTTTAGACAAGGTGTTAGTTATTTTTTTTAATGTATATAACTACTTATTGTTTTTTTACTGCATTGGGATGCAAAAGCATAATTCTGCTTGAAGTTATTCTTTAGCAAATATCCTACTTTTATTTAACCCATTATTGATGGAACCAGATGGAGAATCAAAGACCTGGTTCCAAGAACATTTGAAGAACAGGGATTTATAGAGTAGTCAAGAAAGAAAAGCTGAAATAACATTGTTAAATTGAGCATAAGACTGGTGAAATAATACTATATATTTTTGTGATTAACTTCTTGATCAGCCTATAAAGTCATACTAATATATCAATTTCTACAGGTTAATCATGAACTCTACAGGCTGTAAACTGCCTGTACCTTTATTGGTGTGAATTATTAGTTAAATATACTGGGACATTTCCCAACAATATTAGATTAGGATCAAGTGGAGTTATTAGAAAATGCTCTAGCGTGATGTCAGAGAACCAAGCAATGATCATTTTGCCTGTTCTTCATGACTGTGATAAATTCTTGTTTAGGTAACTGAATGGGAGTTGGGGTCCCATCTTTTCTTTCTGTGTTGTGTTGTTTTGTTTTTTTAGTTTGATTGATCAGCCTTTGCATCCATAGTGCCAAGTAGACTATATTTTTACACCACAGTATTTTCTTCTTGAAAATTGCGGGTTACATCAATAGAGTTGACTTTAAAAAAAATGTTCCCTCTAGGACGAATAAAGGGAGCAAGCATGACTTGTGTGGTCGTTGTAGCAACGACAACGTTGTAGTGTAAGAAATAGCTAAGACAATGGAAAAAAGTCAGCCTGTGTGGGCTAGACCGAATGCATATGCTGTTTTTAGGCCACAGATTGAGCCATAAAAATCTAACTTTCTATATTTTCCCAACACTGAGCTTAATTTTTTATACTGAGCCCCATTCCACATATTAGAAGACATAATACATTAGCCTAAATGCAAGTTTCAATATGTTGGTATTTCTTTGTCAGCTTAAAATCGGACAAACTGAGGATCGCTCTTCTCTGTTTTTCCCTGAATGGTATTTTTGGCATCATGATACTGGGGCTTTGAGACCGCCTGTGCTGGTGTCTGAGCTGATTGTTGGGTATGGTTATACTTCCATGTGGCATCCAGAGAATGTAGTGGCACAGCCCTATCTGACTTCCAGTCCCCGGTCCACAGTTCCCTCTGTGGCCACGTCCCCTAGATTGGCAGCAAGTTCTCTATAGGGCAAACTCTCTCATTTTGTCAGCTTACCTTCTCGCGAGATTGGAAGGGCCAGCCCATTCTTCCCTACCTCTCTGGGCCTAGAGACTTGGGAAGTCAGCAAGACCTCTTTGCCTCTGACACCCCGGGAAGCTATCTCTCCTGCCCCAACCTGCCCCTTGCTGTGGTGCAGGGAACATCTCATGCCTAGGGCTCTCAGAGTTCCCCATGGGAACTGAGCCCGCAGCCCTACCACACTTGAATCCCCAACTTAAAGAGAGCTCCATCATCCAACTCTCGCCTCCTCCTGCCACCACCCAGACTGCCTAAAGTGAGATGGAATTTGAGTCTCTTCTGAGACTTCTTTTCTTCTGTCTTTCTGTCCTCTCTCCTCGAGAAGCTTTGACTTATTTTGAGGAGCGGGAAGGAAAGGTTGCTCAGCAACAATTCTTTTGAATCTCTCTGCCTCCTGCTTAGACTCTCGCTTTTTAAAGCCCAGAAATGTACTCTCTCTGTTCCTGGTTGCTCTAGGCCACCCCACCTTGGGCAGTGCTAGCCTCACACTCTGCTGCTTGATGACAGGAGGCTCATGAAGTCAAGAGAAAGTGTGGGAAATAATGTAGCAGTGAATTCTCCTTGTGTATTATATAGTCACTTCTAGGAACTTCAAGTTTAAAAAATCCAGAGATTGTATCTTATAGTTTGAAAAAGTAACTAAAGGGATAGCAAATTTGGAAGTGAGGAAAGCTCTAATCTTCACACATGCGCAAATTACCTGAACGGGATGTGAGATGCTTATTGTAAAGGTGATTAAGCCAGAATTATTTTTTTTTAATGTTTGTTTATTTAGTCATAGAAAGAGAGAGACAGAGAAGGAGAGAGAGAGAGGCAGAGAGAGAAGGAGACAGAGAAACCAAAGCAGGTTCCACACCATTAGCACAAAGCCCAATGTGGGGCTCAATCTCACGAACCATGAGATCATGACCTGAGCTGAAATCAAGAGTCAGACGCTTAACCCACTGAGCCACCCAGGTTCCCCTAAGCCAGAATTCTAGAGGGAAGGGATTCAAAGCTGGCCTTTACACAGCTTGTTTCTGACGGTTCAAGTGAAAGGGAGTGAACGAAGCCTGATCACCCAGAGGGTGAAAGGTGCTGAGACTTTGATGCAGCTTCCTTCTGTCCTGTGGGAAATTTCACCAGGGGAAGCGAGAGGATGTGGGGCAGGGTGGTTGAGGGAGGGGGGCGACTAGGTCCAGACTGTCAAGTCTCTTCCTAATCACTTCTACCTGCTTGTGGAACCGTTGGTCTGTGTTGGGAAGGATTCCATGCCCGAGCCCACTAGTCGTCATCTTCTCCCACACTTCCGTCTCACTTTCTGTGGGATGTCATTCAGTGACTGGGACCCAAGCTTCAGCAGCCTCCTTGGCTCCTGTTCCCCGTGGGCAGATGGTCACCACATTGCTATTCCAAATCAGGCCTTCAGCTCTGGGCTTCTTCTCATGAGATCACCTTTTCTGAAACACAGTCTCCCTTATGGCTCCTTACCATCGTATGCAGTCCCTGGCTACCTCTTTAGCTGTACTCAGTACTATAGCTTTTTATCATACTGCACACTAGATAAACTGGACACCTTGCTGCTCTCCAGGTGCAGCCCTCACTTAGCTGACTCCTGTCCTTTGCTGAAACTTTCTTCTACTCAGAAGCTGCCACTGAAGTATACCTTCCCGCACACCAAATCCATATCCTGTCCTTATTGAGTGCCTACTAATTCTCCATGGTCTTCTCAAATGAAACTTTTGCATCAACTCTCAATCTCCCATCCTGTTACTCTGGGTGAACCTTTCATGAACCCTTTGTGAGTGCAATACCCTTTGTGGAACTTCTGGTGCCTTCTACACTGCTGGCCATAGGGGTAGATTATTGAGCATTTGTAGATTTAGACTACAGTTGAGTTACTTTGTCTCATTTTACAACAGTTAAGGAAAGACGTGAGAGTAAATCTGTCTGCTATACTAAAACTTAAAAGGTTGCATTGTCTTTCAACAAAGCATTTGGTCAAACACGGAGAAGGTGATGTATGTTTTGGTCCCATTCGTGGAGCAAAAATATTCTTTGCTTCTTCAGGGAACTCCTGCCCAAAATGTTCTCTTCTCCAGTTGTTTAAAAATTCCTGACTCTTAGGGGTGTCTGGGTGGCTTGGTCGGTTGAGCGTCCGACTTCGGCTCAGGTCATGATCTCACGGTCCGTGAGTTCGAGCCCCACGTCGGGCTCTGTGCTGACAGCTCAGAGCCTGGAGCCTGTTTCAGATTCTGTGTCTCCCTCTCTCTGTGACCCTCCCCCGTTCATGCTCTGTCTCTCTCTGTCTCAAAAATAAATTTAAAAAAAAGTTTAAAAAAAAAATTCCTGACTCTTAGCAGAGAGAGTTCAGACAAATAGGGGGATTTACCATATCTTGGTTAACTTGGAAGAATACAGTGTAATCCATCTTTTGTTCAATTTGTAGTAATGAACAGTTTCAGGGCTTGTGCTATGAATTGTAGTTTCAGTAGACTGGATATATAGCATAAACCAAGTCTCAAAGCACCAAGAAAGGGCCCGGAATTTGACCATTATAATGTGCCATGAGATTAAAAACAACAACAACAGATAGAGAGTCACTGCAGAGACTACAAGGACCTAATGCTTCCAGTTTATTACATGTATATGCTTTCCAAAAATACCTAATCAATTAAGTGTTCAAAGGTCTAGGTAGAACATCATGTTAAAAACAGTGACCCTTTTAAGAAGAGGAATAGTCCTTGAGGTCTGGGAAGGAGCATAAACATAAGTTTAGATCTGAGGTAACCAGAGGAAGTGTCCTATTTAGCTAAGACTAAAAATTCCCTTTAGTCTAGGTGATAAGGGTGGGAAATTGAAAAGCAGTAACAGGTTAGATAAAAATACTCTTAACATATAAGGTACAATAAAATGATTAGCATTCAATTGATATAAAGAGCATTTACAAATCAATAAGAAAAAAAAGCATGGGACACAAACAGGAAATTCACCAAAGAAGTGCAATAGTCTCACCAGCATTTAGATAACCACAAAATAAAACAAAGATTGGCGAAATTGAATAGTTTGATAATATATAGTGTTGATTAAGGTGCAGAAAAATGGACTCTCTTCTGGTCAATGTGAAAATTGATCCAGCTACTCAAATATGTATTTGTTAAAATAAGAAACACGTATATCCAAGGGCCTAACTATTTGACTTCTGCTTATCTACCCTAAAAGACCTTTTGTACGTCTACGCAACGTACTCACACACATTTGCTCGCTGCAACATCATTTATAATCATGAGAGACTGAAAGCAAATTAAGTTCCCTTCCAGACAGAAGTGGCTAAGTAACTATGATGTATGCTGAACATGTAGTACTATATAATAGTGATTATAAAGAATGGCCTGGAACTGTGTGTGTTGAGAAAAAAGAATCTCCATGACAGAGTCATGAGGGGAAAAAAAATGTAGCACAGCCTTATAAGGTGTCATCATTTATTTTAAAAGAAAGAAAGAAAACATTAGGTAATACTATAGATTTTCTACAGTAGTAGCTTTCAAACTCTTTTGGGAATAAGCGAACCTCAACACGGTACACGTTTTCTATCACAACTGAGTGGACCTACTATGTTCAATGCACTCTGAAATTTTTCTATTCTGTCCCATTTCGTTCCATCTCATTCCATCCCATATATCAAAATGCTGGTCTTGACGCATTAAACCGTTTTCAGGATTCAATCACCCTCGAAAAACACTGTTCTGAAAGTACACAGTTATGTATGTAAATGGATAGAAAAGTAACTGGAAGCTGATATCAGGTACAGCTGATCCAGCTCTGGAGAGGCGCTGAGGGGTGGTGGTCCCAGGGAACCTCAAGCCTTTTATGTAATGCCTAGGTTGTTTTTATGTTCATTTTACTTGCTTTACGTTGCGCATGTGTTATTCTTTATTTTTTTGGTGAATAAATCTAAACTATTTTTAAAAGTCAAAGATTTACTGGGTTGGAGGGAGCAGAGGTCAAAAGGTCTTAAGAAAAAATTGTTAAGCTGCATTGCATAACTGAGTAGTTCAGAAGACAGGCATTCTAGCTAACTATTTCTGTTTTTGTATTTAGGGCCACAGATGAGCACATTCTTGTGGCAAGGTAGAGTCAAACCCGTGTGATATCCCACTCGAAATGTCATCACAGTCTAAGAACTCTCTGCCACGCTGTGAGATTTTAACTTGTGAAATATATCCACAGATCAATAACATAAAGTAGTCAGCACATAGTTGATCAAAAAAATCAAACCCTCCAGTTTCAGAAAACGTGAAGGTAATGTTGCCGTAACAACCTTCTCTTGGCCACATTACATGGTCTGTAGTTTTCAGTATTGGTCTAGAAAAACAAATAGCTATGTTGTCAGAATCATTTCTATAGGAAACACCACTGTAGAAAATAATAGGACATATGTAAACTTGGCCATCTCTGTAGGCTGGAGCAGATACCTCCAGCCTTGTGTGTTCTATTTTAGAGCTACCTTTCTGACCTGTCTTCACACTTTTACCCTAAGGGTAATTTATTAAACCTCATCTTAATAGTCAAGTAATTGATGATTTAAAGGAGTTAGACACACTGCCTAGGGGAGATAGATCCTTTCAATTTCAAACACTTAGTCAAGGTATTAAATGCAGATAAACTACAATTAGATTATTTTTTATAAGAATTTCTCAGCTAACTCAGTAAAGATGCCTGTAAACAAAGTAATATTTCTTTAAATATTCTGTTTATTTTTTTGTGTGTGTTTGTGTCTAAATATAAATTTTCACATGCTCATAATAAAATAGGTTGAATCTTTTAATGACCACATTAAATTTTCTCTGCAAATGTTTTGAAAAAATTTTATGGTAAAATATGCAAGCTTTCTCAGAAAGCATTTATATAAGACTCATTTTTCAGAATTTTAGCTATTGCTAAAGCAATGATTATATTCACATTTAATTTCATATAGGCTCAAGGTCGTATGGAGGGAAGAAAAGAGGGACTTTGGAGCTTTTCTTTTAAAAGGGGTAATTGGCAAGAGTATTATTGGAGCAATCATGCTATGGGTCAGAGGGAGGGAGAGCAAGAGGAGGGGGAACCTGGGGAAGGTGGAGAGGATAATATATATCCACATATCTGAAGTGTCTCTTCAGTTTTTCTTTTTCTCCAATGTGGACCTGAGGGTGAGAGGGGGCAGAGGTGGCCTTCTGGCCCATCTAGAGGTTAAGGCCATTTCTTTAAAGAGTTTTAAAGTTAAGAATGGACTACTTGTGGCTATGATATATGAAGGTGGGGAAGCCACTCATATGCAGTTTGACACGAAGCTAGCCTCAAACTGTGAAAGTGGAGTGGCAGTATGATGAGAAGCCAGGATAAGTTACCAATGTGTCTTATTTAGAGCTAGAGAAACATCCAGGTGAACATTATAATTTGTAATAATCAAGGGTTACAGTAACCTTTAAACCCTTATTACAAATTGTATATTTTTTTGTTTGTTTGTTTCTGGGTTTTTTTTCCTCTGTAAGATTGCCTATTCGGTGTTTGTGTTAGTAGTTTTACTAAAATTAGTTTTAAAATATGATATTAAGGGCATAATGACTTTAAAATGTAAAAGCCTGATAGTCTGTTAACTGCACATATCTGAAGCCCAGCTTTTCAAAGGCCACAGTATCCAAAGCACCACTGACTCCTGGTGGCAGCCTGGTGTAATCGCAGGCAAAATTTCCAGGAGTATTTTTAATTGTTATAAAAGGTAACATTGTTATGTTACTCAGAAGTCATATAAGTAAAAGGAAGAAGTGCATACCATATTGTAAAATATGGAAGTGTTACAAGGTCTCTGAATATTATCTCATTGGTAGGATCAAGATTTTAGCTTAATTATTTTTTCAGAATTTTACCCCAAGTTCTACTAATATTTTCTACTAAATATTTTTGAAAGAGAAAACCAGGACCTTGACTAACTGCAGAATTTATCATCCACAGCATCTGCAGGGATTGCTGTGTCCCAGAGGAAAGTACGACAGATCAGTGATCCTATTCAGCAGATCTTAATTCAGCTGCACAAAATCATCTACATCACACAGGTCAGTATGCTAGCATTTTATTTCCTTTTCATCTTAAGTACAAGTTTGATGGTAATGTCGTTGAAGAACTACTTTGTGGAATTTTAAATTGGAACGAATGCTCATTTTTATTATCTCCAACTGCATATATTTGGGAACACTTTGGCTTAGCGGCACAGCCACAGCTGGAAAGGTTGTAGGGTATAAAAAGCAAATATGGCAGTTTCCCCCTATGACTCATAACCTGCTCTTTTGTCCGTGTCCCACCAAAAATGAATTTCAACACAAATGGCCCTTCATTATGGGGGTGAAAGTGGGGACAGGGCTGGGTTTTGAACAGCCTCGCTACAGGAAAGAAAAACTCGTGCCCACTGAGGAATCCTGAGGATGCTGGGTTAAAACTAGGACCTCTCAGAGGAGTCAAGATGGTGGAGAAGCAGGGGGACCAGGATTTCCCTTATCCCTCACACACAGCAGTACTGAGGTCAGAACACTTGGAATACCCAGAAAGTCTATCTCCGGAGTGACAGAAAAAATCTCGACAGATGGAGGGAGACAGATTGGCGGGACAGTGGTGAGTGTATGCAAATTGGGGGAGACAAAACAGTGTGGGCACAGAGGGAGGGATCCCCTTCCGTGGAGAGACAAAAGGAAGAGAAAGAGAAGCCGTGGATTGCGGTTTTGCGTTAGGACAAGAGAAAAAGCGCTCTGGACCACGGACTGGAGAATGAGAAATAGGGAGAGTGCCAGTCTCTACTTTGCAAACAGCCTTAGGAGCTGAAGATCAGAGTTTTCAAAAGTGCATGACTTTCTCCGGACTGAAGCCGCTAAGTGTGTGTGTGCATGGAGGGGATGGGGAGCCAGCCCTGGGTCGAGGTAGCGATCTCAGGAGTGCGGTGGGAGAAAACGGTCCCCTCCCTGAGTACTGTGAGAAGAGGGTATACTGCCCCCCCAAGAACAAAAGACCCTGCAGGTGCCAGCCAAAGGCCCTTTATCAGCAGGGCTGATGGGCATTTCCCCAGAACCAGGTCTGCGTGGTGTGAGATCCTTTAAGACATTGGGTTTTGAATCCCTTCTGAGCGCCTAGGGGGTGCGGGAGACTGTGGAGCAGGGCAAGCTGACTGCCCCCCACTACTCTGCGAGGGCTGCCTGAGCAGCATGGT
Organism: Panthera tigris; assembly: GCF_018350195.1. Taxonomy (NCBI): domain Eukaryota; kingdom Metazoa; phylum Chordata; class Mammalia; order Carnivora; family Felidae; genus Panthera; species Panthera tigris. The sequence continues at coordinate 142,085,244 of NC_056668.1, read as the reverse complement.
TTGAGACGCCCAGTGGGGAGGAGAGATTGGGTGTCACCATTTTCTCCCCAACACCGACACGGTGGGGCTTCAGGGCGCGACGCAGCGGGTCCGGTGGAGGCTGGACCCCCTTACACCAAACCCCGCCTGTCCGTGCCTGGTAACTGCATATCTACTGGAGTGCGACTGACACTGGGCAAGCCAGACAGCCTCGCCTCCAGACCCGCACAGCCACCGGTTCCAGACACCAACAGACAAGTGTCCTGCCATTTTGTATGTTAGTCCGTTGCTCTTTTTTTCCCTCTCTCTCTCTTTTCTTTCCTTCTCTGTTCTCTTCTTCTTCTTTCTACCCTATTCTTTTTTTTCTTTGGAATAAGGCTCATAGTTTCTGATTTGGTTTTTGGTCAATTCTTCTTGTGTGTGTGTATACGTATATACACAAAGTTACCAAAGTTAACCAAGGTCTTAATGTTAATAAGAAAAGAAATTTTTGTAGATGAAGTGTAGGCATATGGATGAGAAAGTAACTAGCATTCTGGAGTCTAAGATTGCATGTCTTATGCAGTTCATTTGTTCATTCATTCATTCATTCATTTGACATATAATTATTAGGTGCCTACTATCAGATGCCACTGTTCTATGCATTTGTGACGTATCAATGAGCAAAACATATAAACATTTACTCAGTCTAAGATCCAGAGAGCCAATCTTATGACTCTGTCACTTGCCAATCGTAGCGATTCCAATTATATGTTCGAGGACTAAAGAGAAATGCCACCAGGTCGGTGGACCGAATGGGCCCACTGTAAGTCACACTGGGCTAATACACTTACTCTCTCCCCAAAACCAAACAAACAAAACAAGCCAACAAGCCAACAAACAAAAATCCATGCTGATTGGTGTATGACGGTGGCATTATGATAATAAATGGCTGTAGGTCTCTTTGGGCCTCAGACTTGGAGGAAAATGTATAGTGTATACTTATATCAGTGTTTCTGGGCCCTTCCTAAAGGAGTCCCAGCTATTCCCCCCTAATCAAGGGCTTTGGGTCTTTAAATTGACCTACGTCTAGAAATCGCATGAGAGGCTGTGACTGTCCACTGTGGCGACGGCAAATCAGGTCAGATTTTTGTCTACCAGACCCAGAGTTTCTTTTCTGTTATTTGGATTAAAGAATACTCCAGTATTCTGAGCCACCACCAAAGACCACTGGGGTCAAAGCACTCTAATTAACAGTGCATTCCTCCCACCCTTTCTGGTAAATGCTTCTAACTGTCACTGGTGGGTAAATGGCGTCCCTTGGCCTCTGCTTCTTTGGGATCACATCATCCCCGTTGGGATCCTATATTTTCAGTGTTGTACCTGGCCTACAAAGGAAAGCAGCCGTAGAGATTTTTAAGGATGCTGGTGCTCCCGTCTCTAACGTACTTCTCCATACCTTAGTGACAGGAGTGGCTTCTGAGTATTTTTGCTGAACATAATTGCGGAGTGAGTGTGCAGGTCACACATGGTAAATGGCAGGTCCCCAAGCCTTTGGATTCCCTCCTCCACATGTCAGGGTAGCTCTGGCATTTTACCCCCATTAAACGAAGGTCACCATTGAGTTGGAGTTGTATAGCATGCCAACCAAGTAAGCAGTTACCTTCAGCTGCAGGAACTAATACATTAAATCTGGACTCTCTAGCAAGAGCACCCATATGAATGAATTCAGCCTGATTTAGTGTCGTGTTTCACCCTTCTGGGCCTAAAACCCTTTGAATCTCCTACACATGTTCCCTGCGTTGCTGCTGGTACAAAGTAGCAAAGTCTTGCAATTCTGACAGGTAAGCTATTTCCTTCTGGATCATAGTGTGCACCAGTTCCCCTGCATCATGTCGAGATATGACCCACGTGATGGACTTGACCCTCGTTGTGGGTCTTAGGAGGAATAAGCATTCCTTTTTCAGATCTCACTCCTCATCTATCCCAGATGAGGTTAGTGTAGAGTTTTCAAGCAAAAGAAGTGGTCTCCTCAGACACAGAGTGACAAGCTACTTCCGCTGGCAATAATGACTCAGAGTGGCAGGACTGTCCGTTTTATCTGGATCCAACAAAGTGTCCCTATTTCAAGCTTTCGGATCCTATTCTTTTTTCTAACTTTCACATGAAAAACTCGGCAAAGTGGGCATTCACCTGACGTTGCAATTTAGCAACCTGCCCAATTAAATTTGTATTTGATAATCAGCCGTATCTGTGCTGTGGTAGCAAGAAAATCACAGGCTCTTTTAGGGCTATCATGGCATCTCTCTGGGGCTCAGACTATGATGTGAGCCAAGAGTTCAAGGACCCAAGCTTGTCATTGTTTTTCCTAAGTGTTCTGATGCCCTTTGAAGAATCCATCCCACAACACAGTCCTTGTGGTCTTCCTACTTCGTAGTGCAGCAGCCACTCAAGCTTCCAGGGCACTTCCTTCAGTTGGCTCTTTATCATGGTGATACTTGATCAATTGTGATGCCACCGCATGTCATGGGCTATCAGCGTCCCGTGTCCCGTGGCAAAATTCAGCACTGGGCTTGGTTCCAAGGGCACAATCAAACCAAGTCCCAATTCCCATCTGTATGGGTCCTTCTTCTGGGACCTTGCTGGAGCCTAATCTGTTGTCAGTGAGGGTCCAGTTAGGAGACAGAAACCACACAGTAATTTCAACAGGGAAGATTTAATATAAAGAATTACTAAAAAATTATTAATAGTAACGGTATTATTTAAGAAGGAGGAGAAGAGAATATCTAAAGAACATAGCAAGAGCAGATATGGAAATCACTATTTATAGGGCTGAGGCAGAGCATCCAAGAAAGGAAGAAAAGAGAAGAGGACACTCCCATCCTGGGCTCAGGTCCAGACCTCATCGGAAAGATCAGAGAAATCCACTGAGATGCTGTGCTAGAGAAATTTGCAGGAAGCCTTCCCCTGGGGGGTTAGGGCAAGTAATCCATGCTGAGCTGTCATGCTGTGGAACTTGTTGGAAATCAGCACGTGTGGCTTGGGCTGGGAAATACCCTCTATGGGACCAGAGGAGGCTTCCCACTGGTAGGTGCTCCTCCATGGAACATTCTGGGAAGCTGCCTATAGGATTGGTGCCAGTGAAACTGTCTAGGGGTAAGCACCACTCTGGTTTCCCCTTGGCTGCTGACCACTCAGTGCTGCAGGACTGAGGCAAGGCGGGAGCATCACTGGGACCAGAAAGTCAAGCACCGTTCTCCTCCAGCATCCCTCCAGTGCTCTCTCTCTACAGACAGAGCCCAACATCCTGGCAAGGGAGAAATTCCAGTGTCACATGCAGGGCACCAAAGGGTGAATTTGGAGCCGAGAGGCAACAAGTAGGCAACTGTCACACTTGGGCTGGGGGACTAGGCAAGGGACTCCCTTCTGTGGGACCCAGCCACCTCTGAGTTCTCACTGCTTCCCCTTTGGCTTCTCCCTAGCCTGGCTCTTACCTGTCACGTTTTCCCCCCAAATCTGCTATTCCTTCCAATCACTCTTAGGGCTAGCCTTTTGAGACTCAAGAGTCTGAAATTGATTACTTTTTTCCTCCATTTTCTGCTGTCAACCTTTCCCTTAGGCAATCCCACCGAACTGTCTACCTGATTAAATGAAAGAGGGTGAAGGGGTACAAGGAAGTATGAGGGGGATGTAGAAAATTGGTTAATAAATCAAAACATAATCTGCCATATCTCTATTGAGTAAAGATATTATATTCAAAAATGCATTTCCATTTAAATGCTGGTGTAGAAATATGGGGAAGCATTCTTTAGCGTTAAGGAAATAGCTTTAAATAGCTTATTGGTTACCTCAATGCTTAACTACTAAATTGAGAGAAAGTATACTTTGAAATTTAAATATAGTTTCCATATGCCTGTCTTGCTAATTTTTATATAATAAAAAACTTTTTGATGGATGTGTTCCATTTCTTTGTTGGATTTCAAAGTAATGTTAAAGCAAGAATGAAATGATTATAAATATCTTATTATTATGCTCTCACACTTCAGCATAACAAATGATTTCATATTTTTTGGCAAGCTGGCATTCCTTGCTACAAGTTCAGATGTAACCATTGTGGTTTTTAAAATGTATTTCCAGAATACTTGAAAGTTTATGACATTGCAAATAGGAAGGAATGTTTCCCTTTTGGGGAACTTTAAATTATCATGCTAGCCCAAGACAATGCCTTTCAAATGAAGGAGATAAAAACAAGTCTGAACATGATACCTTCCTATTTGCTACAGGTGGAAGGCCAAGATCAGTCTTCTCTGTCTGCTAATTCCAAAGGAAATCTGCTGAAAGTAAATCTGAATCAACAAACGAGCACACAAACAAACAAACAACTCTTCTTGTCCCCATGTTTATTTCCTAGTCAGCCTCCTTGGTGGGCTTACGCCTGTGGTACCTGCCCTGAATTGCAGGACCTCACCCTTCCCGACAACCGGCAGATAACCTTACAGGGGACACTCTGGGCTGATGGTGGCCTTTCCTATCCAGTTTCCATGGAGACAGATCTTGGAAATCATCTAAAAGCAACTATTGTAAAAGGCAGGATGTTAAAATCCTTACGCTGCCTTCACTGATTTGACATCTGCTTTTATCAAAACTGAGATGGTAATCTTAAGACAGCCAGCTGAGAATAAAATCAGTGGTTCATTTCCATTGCTGGAAACCAAAATCCATCTCCGGGCACATACGGTGACCAAGGTACATACGTTACCTTTTAATACGAGTCTTTGTGTGTTGTTGCTTAGCTGAGACCTACGCAGCCAACTTATGCTTTGGATTTAATTCTGTACTCAGAATCCGATGGCTTGGTTAAAGAAATGCTTTGAAAATCAGCACATAGCAACTTTTAAAAACCAAACATCTGTCTCCTAGAGCACAGACGGGCAGTTAGGTGGACCAGCCTCAGACTGCCATCTTAACAACCACAATTGTTGCTGATAGAACAAAAACTGTGGCTGGGAACAGCTGTCCGTCGGATGAAGTTATACTCTGGCTGTCATCAGTGAAACAAACTGCTCTTTTCAGCAATAGTCATAGATGGAATTGGAACCCTCCTTACTGTCTCTTATCTGGGTCTCCTGGTTCCTAATGGCAAGGGGGATAGATTACACCGGATTTAGGGTAAAGCCATGCATCCAAGTGGACTCGTGTTTTCAGGGTTTGCAGATTCTAAGAGAAAGCTTACATTTTGTGCCTTTATTTTGATAATGATCTTTGAATTTTTGTTAGCATTTAGGGAAATCTCCTTTTAGGTAGTAATATATCAAAATAATTTGTTTTTACAGAAAAGATATTATTTAAGTCACTTCAAATGGGACACTCTCCATTATTGCTGGTGTGCACTAGGTATTCTTAGAGACACTAGAGAATGTATCTTTAAGAAGTATCCCTACATCATGCAAGTTCAAGACTCTGGTATAGAACATAGAGATCAGATTTCATCTTTTCTGTTGTTACTTTGGGATGGTAAAAACAAAAAATAAGCTCTTAGATGTGTGGTGTTGAGAGACTCATCTTTTCTAGAATCAGTTTCTCCATCAGTAAGATTCGGGTAGTTTCTGGGACTATTGCAATGAAGGAAATAATGTATGTGGAGTGTTTGTAAAGTGTTACACTGTAGAAATACCAGTGGTGGTGTGTGTGCTCTGGGATAAGGGTTGTGTTAAAAGAGGAACCAACTCAGTCGTTATGCATGTTACATAATGTCTTGAAGCTCTGATTTCCTTACTTGTAACACAGTAGCTGCCTTACAAGTTTATTGTGGGGAGAAAAGGGACATAATGCACACAAAAGAGTAATCATAGTAACTGACACATAGGAATCATAGGTGTTAATATTCTATTCTTAGTATTATAGTTCTTGTATATAGTATAGTATACTTACTTCTTCAGCAATTGAACTATGTATCATTCTGCGCAAAATTTTAAATTCTTCCATGAAAATTTTAAAGATGGGGTGCTGGCTATCGTGATAATTATTCCAATAAGTAAAATAGCTTTCTAATACTGTCTCGTGTATGAATCTTAAGTCGACTGTTAACTTATTCAAGAAAGCTTTTATGAGAATTAATTCAAGCAATCAGGAGCAATAAAAGCAATTCTGAGTTAATTAGAGGCTTATCAAGTTAAATGAATAGCAAGGATTTTAAGACTATTTGAATTAGCAGTCCGGTAGTGACAGCTGCCAGTGCTGGGGTTAGTCTCTTTCAAAGGAACCTGTGGACCCACTGGTACTTCACACCTTCAGAAGTCCGCTGTGCAGTTAGGTGGATCACAGAAGGCTTGCTGCCGCTCTTTGGCAATTGGAATCGTGCAAGGCAACAACTAGACGGTCCTGGGCCAACACTGCCCTCTGGTGTTTGATTTAGGGAAGTGGCAACTTCCCGTGGTAAGGGTAGGGAATTCTCAAAACCAAAAAGGTATCTCCAGGCACTTCTCCCATCCACTCCTCTCTAACCAATCCCCTTGCTAGAAAGGTGTGCACAGGACCCTTCCCTTCTTTGCCTGGTCCCACTCTTAAGTTAAATTCATTACTTTTGCTAATCTGTCATGCACACATGTATCACTTATACTCATTTTCCTTCTCATCTGTCTTCCAACCATTTGCTTATTAATGCCAAGAAATCTCTCTCTCTCTCTCTCTCTCTCTCTCTCTCCCTCCCTCCCTCCCTCTCCCTCTCCCTCACCCTCTCCCTCTCTTTCTCTCCCTCTCTCTCTGTCCACATTTATTTCCCTTTTCATTCCATGTACAAGGACAATAATTATGACCATTTGCTGGGGATAAGGAGAGTGATTCAATTACATCTGGAGCAAGGCACAAGAATGCTCTAGTTCTGAAATAAAAAGAGCTCATTACAGATTCAATGCTGTCAACTTACAGAACCTTCCAGAGCATACTAAAGGACTTCAGATCCTCCAGCAGAATCTTGGTTCCTCTGTAATTAAGCCTGCTTTGACTCAAGTAAAATCAAAGGATTGACTAGAATTACCGATGGTACTGTTAAAACATTTTTCAATTACATTGTTTTTCTGTTTATGGCATTACAGCGCTTCATAATGGGTCCCACATTCTGTTGTGTCTGGGCTGATGAACAGTTTTTCTCTGGGTATGAGAAGCCGTTGTGAGCCCCCATTGACCCCATTCATTTCTCTATTACCTTTTATACATTCCCCTGCTTCATGTAACTTGAATGAATGGACATTCCTTGTAGCCAGGATGTGGTAAGTTACACTACACTAACAGATACACCCGAAATCTCTTTGCTTGGCACAGCAGTGGTTTATTTCTCACTCAGCTAAATTTGGGCGGGTCAGGTGGCCCTCCTCCATCTTGTGGCTGTGCCATCTGGAACGGATGGGCGCCAAGCTCCTTGCCCAGGGCAGACAGGGATGGAGGAGAAGGATGCCGTCCTTGAATTGCCACATCCTCGGAGTGACACATACCATTTTTAGTGGCCAAAGGGGTCACATGGCACCAAACCTAAACAGTAAGAGAGTATAGAAAAATGGAATGGGGGGTAAATAACTGCCACTACCACATTTGTCTCCTTTTGGTCTGAGCCTTTAATTCTATTCTTGTATTTTTGTCGGCTGGATTTGTTTTGTTTTGTTTTCAATCTTGAGAGTGCCTACTACTACATCTTCCTTCCCACTTAGCCATCTCTTTTCTTAATGATTCTTTTTCCTCTCCTTCCAAATCCTCTCCACAAACCAAATGTTATTTCCACTCTGAGACTACTTATCATTCTGACCCTATTTCTTTGCTCTATTATCCTTCTTCCAAACTTTACTTCAACCCTCTGTGCTTCTCAGGATCTTTGGTTTCCTTGTGTAAATTCAACCTGCAGATCTCTACAAAATCAATGTTTTGAAATCTCTAATTTCATCCAATTGCCATATTTTCAGAGATTTCAAAGTGACTTGCTACTAAGTCATTAAATCCAACTCATCCTGGCACAGCCCTAATGTATACTAATTCATTCTTTTCTTCTTGACAAGATTGGTCCCTACAGTCTGATCTCTATGTGAATGTCAGGAGCGCTCACAGACAGGCATCTGACTTCGTAGTGCAGATATGTGCTTCCTGTTCCAAAGTGTCAGATCCTTCAGGAGCGCCTGTGTGGCTCAGTCGGTTGAGCATCCGACTCTTTATGTCAGCTCAGGTCAGGATCCCAGGGTCATGGGATCAAGCCCTGCGATGGGCTCCGTGCTGAGGGTTGAGCATGGAGTCTGCTTAGGATTCTCTTTTTCTCTCCCTCTGCCCCTCTCCCCAGCTCGTGCTCACTCTCTCTCTAAACAAACAAACAAACAAAAACAAAAACAAAACACAAAGAAAACATAAAACACAAAGCGTCAGATCCTTTAGGACCTTGGTCAGGGTGTTTAGCACAATTCTGGGCATGACATAGCACGTAAACATGTGATAGAATGCATCCTTCCTCGTGAAGTCTGTTCTTTGCAAAATTCAATTTATATGTGCAATTTAGTTTTTATATGAAAAATAATACCAATAAAATGAAGGAACAATAGTATAAATGGAAGCAGCCTTTTGAAAGAGAGAGGAGTAATATATTCCTTCTGGATTGTGGAGTGAAAAATTATCACACCTAGTCATGATATTTGGAGTAAAATTTATATTCTTATTTAGTCCTGTTGAATTCGTATTGTTACACTGACCCTCAGTAAATGCTTCCAGAAGTCGTCTGTACACTGTTACCAATTTGCTTACAGTAATTGTTTTCTCATTTTATGCAGCTTCCTCCAGCTTTGCACCACAATTTGAAAAGAAGGGTTATAGAGAGATTCAAGAAATCCCTCTTCAGCCAGCAGAGTAACCCTTGCAATTTGAAATCTGAAATTAAAAAGGTACCGTATTCTACATATAGGAATTCTACTTTGGCTAACAAAAACACATCGGAAGAGTTAAATTTTTATAACTTCTCTGCTTTGTACTTTTTAAGGTCTATCTTCTATTAAAGGATACTATCGTTATTTGTTTTGGTCCTTCCAAGCTCTATAAAAAAGACACCATAAACCGGGGAGCTTATAAACAGCAGAGACTGCTCTCAGTTCTGGAAACTGTCCAATATCAAGGTGCCAGCACGGTCATGTTTGGTACAAGCCCTCTTCCCAGTTGCAGACTTTTGACTTCTCCTATCCTCACGTGGCAATTGAGGCAAGGAAACTCTCTGGGGCCTCTTTATAAGGGCACTTTTTTATAAAATCACTTCCATGAGGGCTCTGTCTTCGTGACCGAATTACCTCACAATGAGTCAATACCATCACTTTGGGGGTTAGGTTTCAACATACAAATTTGAGGGGACACGAACATTCAGACCACAGCACTGCTTATGATACTAAATCAAGGTTATCTTTGCCTCTAATTTTCTCACCTTTATTTCTGTGGCCATCATCTCAGAAGACGAATAGAAAATTGCTTCAGTATGATTACATGTTTTCCAAAGAATAAATGTTATTAAACATCTTTAATTAAAAATATACTTTAGCCTTTTTAAAAAGAATTCTGTTTTTTATTTAAGAGAATGTAATATTTTATTAGAACATTCTCTAGGAAGCCCCTTAATTGAGCTGTGCCACCCAAACAATTCATTTAACTGGGCGAAGCTGTGATTTTTATCACCTAGGAGGGTGGAAAGAACCACTGTTGACCCCCGACCACCATGGGGAGGAGGGACACTGAACACCTGCTCCTGCACAGTTGAAAACCCACATATAACTTGTGACTTCCCCAAACCTTCATTACTAATAGCCCACTGTTGAAAGACTTGCCGATAGCATAAATAGTGGATTAAAACACATTTTGTAAGTTATATATTATATACTGTATAAGCTAGAAATAAAATCATAAGGAGGAGAAAATACATTTACAGCACTGCACTGTGAGAAATCCACATATGTGGACCCATGTAGTTCAAACCCATGTTGTTCAAGAGCCAACTATATTTCTAAGTTTTTCCCATCTTCGACATTCTACAATCTCCTAGACCTTGGGTGTTAGTAAATGTTTCTAATTATACCCACGAATATTAAATCACAAAAAGGTTAAATCAACCGGATGGAAAGAAAATTGTCTATCTCTGATTAGCACGACTGGAGAAGAGGAAATCCCTTTGTCCTGGTCGGTAGCCATTTCGATATAGCCCTTGGAGCTGGCCACAAACTTCCCTTTTCCTGTCCCCGAAAGACCCCAGGCCCTAGCGGTTTGGGCCTGTTCCAATTTTATAGGTACATTTGTAAAGTTTTACCTACACTTAAACTTTGAAACCATCATGCCGCCAATGCTCTTTTTCTTTAGAGTTTCTTTTTCCTTTAATGGATCCAATCTTAAGCATAAATGTACTCCTTATTCAGGCAGTATGATGGGCCCTTTGATACGAAATGCAAACAGTATGTGTTTGCTCTGTTACCTTTTACATCAGCGGCGTCCGCCGACACACAAACAGGAGATGGAAAAACAGACACGGCAGCAGGTAAACAGAACATAAACCCTACCTCATCAGAGATCAAGAGCGCAATTTCTTTCATGGGCTGTGTTGGCAAATGAGGCCAAGAAACAAAGCTCAAGTAGATCAAACAGAAGTGGATGAGACTGTGGATATTTATTTTTATGATATTTACATATTGCATCACGAACACCAATAAATGTATTTTAGGAAGACGGAGCCTCAAGTCTCCCATGAAAACATTACATGTTGCTAGGTTTTCATATTCTTATTAAAATGATATGCAGAATAATCCACTTTGTATACAAATTTAGTTATTTAGTTTAACAGAAATCCCAGCTTTAAGAGATCAAAGTGCCTGCATCACAGCTTGCACGAAGGTTCCCTCCCCCCCCCCCCCCCCCCCCCCCCCCCCCGCATTGTTGAGATTTTCCACCAGTGCATGTCCTTCCTTAAAGCAGAGTATTCTCTCTTCCGTCACTTAGATTTTTGGTTTGCATCCCTTTCTTGCTGGCTTTCTTTTCTGTCCAGACAGAAAAAAGATGCTCTTTTGTTAAACTGACCCCACCACCTTGTAGGCCTTCCTCTGTACAGTGGAGGCTTCTCTCAGAGCACTTAACCTTCTGCCCTTGGTCTGGGGAATAAAAAGGGATTAATGGGGGTGGTCAAAGGCATTCAGGGAGCCCAGGGTGGCAGGGGCAGGGGGGAAGGGGGGGACGGAACTCAAAGACTTATCCCTTTTCTCAACTTTGTTTAGAGGCACATTTCTCCGGTGAGGAATGCCATAGTCCCCTCTGACACTACAAGCTTGTGGTGGTTCGTTCCATCACGGCGTATGCGCTCCTGATCATGGAGGCAGGCCTCCTCTCCTGTGACTAAACAAATCTGCCTGGAATATTAATACACCTCCTATTCTCCACCACTGAACTGAGAGGCCAGCTCCTCCATAAAAATCTCCCTCACTTTTCCCTGTACACAATCAATCTCCCTTTTCTCTGTGCTTTTTTAGTTTACTCGCATTGTTGTGTTTAAAGAGCTTTTTATCTGGCTTACATTTCTGTCTCCCCCAAAGGCAGTGAGTGTGTCGTATCCATCTTTGATTGCCCGTGGTCTTGCACAGTGCCTGGCACGTGATGGGGCTTAATGTATGATCGTTGAATAGAGAGTATATTCTATATTGATAAGTATGTTGTGTATAATATAGTCTATTTATTGATATATATAATATATGATATATGCTGATATATTTAATATTTATATTTTTATATGGATATAAAAAGAAGCCCTCCTGCCCTCCTCTAAACACAAATGAGAAAACTTTGTGACCTCTGTTTTTCACCCTTTCTGGTATAATCTTTTGTTAGTGACAATTTTTGTTCGGAAATGGATTTTTCATCCCCTATGTGATCTCGGTAGAGTGGCCAATTGGCCTTTGACTACTAACACAGTCACCTACATCAGGGCCATGGAAGAAGCAAGCAGTGATAGCATATAAAATGCATTTGATTTCCACCTTCCCCTCTGAAATCTGTCCTGAAATCCAGGGCCTCTACATCTCCAGTTTGAGGAACAGTTATGGGATGATTGTGCCTGCCTTCTGATTAATGGCCTAAGACCCAGCAGGATATATAGAAGAGTGTAGAAGTGGGAAAATCCCTTTTCTAAGAAACTAAGCTCTTTATTTATGACTTACTTCAGCAGATCTTCAGTCCGGTCTTCTCAATCTTGGCTAAAATTGTAGGAGAGTACAGCATGTGATTGTATAGAGTTTGGGGAAACTAGGATTTTCGGCATGGGAGAAAGGAGAAATAGAAACAAGATAGAATATATTAATTCAATATACATTTATATTGATAATATTTACATATTATCAATATAATATATAGATAATATTTATATATTATCCAGTTAATAATATAGAATTGGAAATACCAATATGAATAAGTATGAATTCATGATAAATCTTTTCTTTTAAAAATATCCATATTTCGGGGCACCTGGGTGGCTCAGTCGGTCAAGCATCTGACTCCGGCTCAGGTCAGGGTGTTGCGGTTTGTGGGTTTGAGCCCCACATCGTCAGGCTCTGTGCTGACAGCTCAGAGCCTGGAGCCTGCCTTCGGATCCTGGTCTCCTCCTCTCTCTGCCCCTCCTTTGCACATGTTGTCTCTCTCTGTCAATAATAAATAAACATTTAAAAAAATTAATAAATAAATAAGTATATACATATTTCCTAATATTTCCACTAAATTGTCTAGAAACTAAGCAAGCAGCGGAGAGCTCCCTGAGCACCCATGGCTCCTAGGAGATAGAGTGATTGCAGGGCTAGAACAGGAGCTGAATGAGATTAGAATGGAATGTCTTGACATAATAGAATGCGTAGTGAGGATGCCATCAAGGATTACTGGGGATGTGTCAAAAGGACTCAGGAGCCAACTTAAAGAGGCTCCCGCTGGCTGTCTAGTGGATAATTAGAGCATCAGTAAGGATAATCGCTGCAATGGATGGAAAGCCTTAAGTAAAGTTTCAATCTAAGAGTTCATGATAGTAAAATAAGAAATCCCTCATTGGTTACCTTTGGAGGATGCTAAGTAACCAACTCATTGTTTTGAAAATTATTTGCAAAAGGAAAGAATCATTTATTCATTTATTCTGCGGTTCCCTTATGAATTCTATCCCAGGGTAATTAAATTGATCAGGGGGAAGTTTCTCATTATACTAGTACTCCAGCTAATAACAACTAAAGGAATAAAAAATATTGTCATTTTGCCGCCTGTAATGAAATAATGGACCTAGACATCATTACCAGTGGTTGCTAATGTCACAGAAAGAGGGGCCACCAGGCATACGCCTCCCGATGGCTGTGTATTTGCTAAAAACCTGGATCTGCATCTGAGGAAGCCTGTATATTGGAAGTGGGCAAACCGTGGTCCTCAGGCCAATCTGGTGTATCGCCTGTTTTTGGACATAAAGTTTTATTGGAACACAACCAATGCATTCACTTACATATTGTCTATGGTTGCATTCACCTTGTAGGCACAGTAGCTGTGACAGAGACTGCAAGACCTGTAAATCTGTACATATTTCCTACCTGATCTTTGCCAAAGAAGTTTGCCAATCCCTGCTCTACATCCAGATACTACAAACGGGTAGCAAATACATGGGACAAGAGAACATGTTAAAAGACACCATGGGGATAATCAGCAAAATCCAGACTGGGGGATTCTACAGAAAAAAAAAAAAGAACCTTTTTCTTAAATAAATAAACTGCAAGGAGAGGAGAACACATTTCTTTGGTTCCGAATCTGTACTTCACCTCAGATCAGCAAGGTCAAGGTTACCTTATTCAGTAGCTGGCAGCCTCTTCAACTCCTAACTCCAGGTTTCCGGCTCTTTTCCAATTAGCAGGTTGCCCCTCTCTTCATGCTTTAATTAATGGCTTCTTATGCACATAATAATTACCTTATTTTTGTGTAGCCCCTGTCAGGGCCCCATGGAGGCATCATAAATCAGCAGCGCCCAACACCGACCTGTTTGGACCAAGTGGAGAAGCGTCTACGGCAGGGTTCTCCCGCCCAGTGGGGCCGGGCCCTGTTCATCTTCTCCCTCAGTCCCACCTTCAGGTCCTGGGAGGACGAGCTCCTGGTTGTAAATAGCATAGGATGGTGATTTTCCAGCCTTTTTTTTTTTTAGTTTTGGAATTCTTTGTCAGAAACACAGTCTTTGTTGGAAACGTAAACAGCAAGGCCGCTTCCGGGGGAAGTAGGGGCGAGGGTGGCAAAGTGACCACCCGTGAGAAGATACAGGTGCATCCGCGAGAGAGTGCTGAAGTGTAAGAGAATAGTGAGCACAGATACTGGACGTGTCTGTTAACAGAGTGGCCTGTAAGAGCCTAACAAAAAAGACTAGAGAGGAGCTGTAGGTTAGAAAAGATGAAAAAGAAGACAGTATGTTCCCTCTTAACATGTTACAATTCAGTCAGAGAGGACAGGGAACTCTGAAGGGAGAAAGATCAGAGAGGGCTGGTGAGTGACGTGTGGTTTAGTGCCTTAAAAATGTTCTCATTTCTGGCACCTCATTGCATTTATGTTGTTTCATTTCCTTCGGAGTCCTACCTCAGTACATTAGATTCCAAATAATTTGTGTAGTTGTTCTGCAGCGAAGATCCCTTATTTTATGATATGGAAGAGAAGATATAGTTTGGGGAATTTAATGAAGATCACATTTTTTTTTTGCTCCTCATTTAGGTTCTGCCCCAAAAGTACTATATTCTCACTTGAACAATGACGAGCCAAAATTGCTCAGCCCTTGCTCAAAATCAGTGAGTTTGGCGGGGGGAGGAGGGGTGGTAACAGGGACACAGTTTGTTCTCTTTACTGTTTACTTGGCTCTAGTTCCAAAACGTGTACATTTGCTCCTTAGAACTGTCGATGTGTGTTCAGGGCAGGAGAGCCCTTTTCCGTCATTTCAGAAGGATTCTTCCCAATAGGACATACAAGCCAGAGATGGCAGTGCCCCTCTAAGCTGAATGCTCAAGAGGCAAAAAAGGGCCCACATGGCCCAGGACTGCTGGCCACCTCAGAGCCTCTGCCAGTCGTAGGGGCCGCTGCTTCGAACATTCTGTGGTAGCATCCGTATTCCACCTACGGGGTGAGCATTTTCTTGCCTGTCTCGTGTGTCCAGAATCGGACTCTTCTTCTTCCTCCCTCCATCTGCACCGCCATCGCTGGAAGCGTGTTTTCCTTTTGCTCAGTCTTTAAACCTTGCGGTCATGTTCAGCTGCTCCGTGTTATTTCTTTTGCCCTGTGAGTCATCAACACCCGGGATCTTCTTCACATATGTGGTTTTGCTCACCCCTTGACGTTACAGCCCTGGGTTCTAGCCCTGCTTCCGCCGCTTGCTAGCTATGATCCTTGAGCACATTCCTTCTCAGTGTCCCCATCTGTGGAACGGGGATAATGCCCACCGTAGAGGTAGATGTAAGAACCAGATAGAACATCCAATGTGTCTAGAATGTTTAAGTCCTCAGTAAATGGCTGTAGGCACTACTAGTGTTATTAGTGAGGGTTTTTGATCTTCCTCTTGGCTAACACCTAGTCCAAGCTCTTAGCACTTCTCCCTGGTGTTAGTGTCACAGCTTCTCTGATGATCTCCCTGTTCTCTAACCCATCTTGCAGGACTAAGAGTTTCTAAACAATAGCTTTTTTTTTTTTAAGGCATACTCAAAAACCTTTATACCCTCCAGTTTCCTGCCTCACTATGTAAACTCCGGCTCCCAGCTTCTAGGCTGGCATTATTTGCAGGAGCCTTCCTCTGGGTCTGCACCCACCCTGGCATCGCCAGCCTCATGCAGACTGCTGTGCACATTGCATCCAGAATGATCCTTTCAAAACAGAATCTGATCATGTCACACACACACACACACACACACACACACCACCTACACACTGAAAACTGTTCAGGGGCTCTTAGTATAAACTGCCAAATCCTACCCACCATATTGACAGTCCTGTTTGGTCCAAGCCCTGCCCACCTCTCCACCTTGATCTCCTACTCTCTTGCCATTCGTGGTCGAAATTACACCAGCCACAGGCACTGAGGCCTGTCTACCATGCAGCTTCCTAAGTCTTTGCAAATGCTTATTTTTCTGCCTTTAAAGATCTTCCTTTTCCATCCTTTACTCATTCTCACTGATTCTTTCAGCTCTCAGCAGAAGTGTCATTTTTTCCAGAAAACCTTTCCCGTCTAAGTTAAAACCTTTCCCGTCTGTTCTCCTAGAACCATAGATCTGTCCTTTAATGCATTCAGCACAGTTGCAATTTCCCATATATCCAGGTGGTTGTTTCACAGACATATTCCTCCCCAATTAGGCAGTAAGCTCCAGGGTAGAATTTTTGGCCACCATTGGTTGTTTCCATTGTTTGGATCTGTGTGTGTGGCACACAATAGTTGGTAGAAAATCCCCACTGAATTACTGAGCGGCACTTGCCTTCCTCTCTTCAGCCTAGATCCCCACGTCTCTATAATGTGGACTTATGTCACATCCCTTTATTCACCTTGCTACTGGTATGCAGTGCCCAGCCTTTGCCCCCAAGTTCTACTCACCCGGAATGTCTGCTTCACTTCCTTGCATCCACCCAAATCTATCCTTCAAGACTTGGCTCCAGTGTTTCTGCTCCAGAGCTTCTGAAAATCATGCTGGTCTTCTTGAAGCATACTTCTTTTTGGAAGCTTAGAACTCCCCACCTCATTTTACACTTCAGTGTTTATTCCTTCACCGTTTTGTTCGCGTATATTAGCCTAATTACCCGAATTGCAGGCCACATCATTTCTGTGTCCTCCATGCTGCCCAGCCTGGTGCTGATAAGCTGGATAGACCATTGGTATATGGGATTCGATGGTTTTCATCTCTATTTTACAAAACCTGCTCAGATCATGACACACAGTGAGGGGCAAAAACGATATACTGAAAGAATATGTAGGTCGAAACACTGTACTACAAGAAGTTCCGAGAAGTTTCTGGAATAAAAATAAACATATCTGGGATTCAAACACACAAAAGGGATTCAACCGAATTTCAGCCCTTGCCTTCATCCATGGGCCCATCCCTCTGAGGATTTGCAGCTCTTAAGCTAAAGGACACTGCTTATGTGAAAGGCGCTGGAAATCTCAAGTACTCCTCTCTTCAAGGTTTGCATCAAGGAAAAGAACTTGCCTTTGTTATTGTAAAATGGCTCTCTTGATCTCTCTGGGTCACAATTCACATATATCACTGTACAGCTTTAAACACTTCCCGTCTGGGAAAGAGGAGTCCAAGGTGTTTACTAAATAATTAAGTTGACTTAAATAAGCCTTCTATAATTAGGATGAGCACTTCAGGCAGCCAAATTACTCCTATGCTCAATCACATGAAAAACAATCCCATCTGAAGTCGTTTGGAAGGCAATACCAGGAAATCGTTTTCAGCATTACAAGACGTATTAAGCTTAGTTGGAGCAAGCTACTAGCTTGGCTCTGAGAAACGCCGAGCGATCAGGGCTACCTCTGTGGCATCCTAATGGCACTGACGAGAGCATTAGTAAGCATGTGACTATCTGATCGTCCTGCATCACGATATGTTACAATCCTATGATCTTGTCCCTTTACAAATGGGTTATTAGTTTTATCAGTTGTCACTGAAGTAAAGAAAGTAAATTTTCAAGAATAAAAAACGGTGGAACCTTAGTTTTTTCTACAGTACAACATTTGTTGGCAACATGGAGACTAGAAAACACAAAAATGATTTGTACTAATAGTGTCCAAAGTACATAGATGGAATAATTATCAGTTGCTCATATAAAATGTTTTTCATTAGGGTACAAAGTGCACAATGCCTACAGTGAGGTACCTGGCCAGCTCCATGAACTTTTACCGACACATTCACCCATGTGACCACCACCCTCATCACTATGTAGAACATTTCCTGTGCTGAAGAAGGTTCCTGCTTGCCTTTTCCTGGTCAAATCCCCTGCCACAATGTAATTGTTATCTTAACCTTCATCACCATTGGTTAGCTTTGCCAGATTGTGAACGTGCATATACGTGAGGTCATATGTTGTGTTTTCTTTTTGCTTCTTTTGCTCAATGTTTGTTCCTGTTACGGTTTGTATCTATAGTTTGTTCTTTTTTGTGCTTTGCAGAATCCCATTGGATAAGCACACCACAATATATCTACCCATCCTTCTGTCTGTAGACATTTGGGGTTTTTCCAGTTTGGGGTTATTATGAATAAAGGTGCTATGAACATTCTTGTGTACCTCTTTTGATGGACAGAAGTCCTTCATTTCTCTTGTGTTCATACCTAAGAGTGAGATTGCTGGGTCACAGGGTAGGCATAGTTGTTGAATTTTAATGAATACTGCGCGTTTCCTCAAGTGATTGAACAATGGTGTATTTTAATTCCTGAGCAGAGCATGTGAATCCAAGGCAACTACTATTGCAGAGTCTAAATTGTGCCATTTGTTTCTGGTTTATTAATAAGAATTGGCATTTTAATAGGTTACATTAACACAGGCATGAAAACTTGGCCAGCCTGAGTGCTGGTTGGAATTAAAGGTGAAAGGAGGTTGAGAAATATTTATAGCCTAAAATTCTGCTTAAAAAATTCAGCTTTATAGAAGACCATTAAATAATTGGAACCTTAATAAATTCTGTCGTTTAGTGAATTACTCTCTCCTTTAAAGTGTTGGGGATTCATATTTGGAGATTAAAATTAAGCAACAGTAATTTAGCAAAATGTATTAAGAAACTCAGTTGTGTTGGTCAAACAAGAAGGCATTGTTCAAAGCAGATACATGAAAAACAATGATGATGTGGGCTAAACATATTGTTCTGCTGAATAACTGGAGGTTATTCCTCATAGGCCTGATACAAATAACATTTTGATGTTCCAAGCCCATGCCATTATTTTTCTATCTGTTTTTATCTTGCTCTCATAAAACTAAAAAGTGCAGAGTTGTTTTTACTTTTTCATGTGACCAGGGAATTGTCTACCTTGCTTCTGCTATAATTTGCCTGCCTCTAATTTACAAGTCCTTTTGAAAGGATGATGTGCCTTTATCTATTTACAAGGGATTGAAAACCACAGCACTAAACTCTCCATGTGGAGACATAGGGAAAGTGATCTCCTATCATTTGCTTCTGAGTGCAGAATAACATGTGGCTTTGCCTTTTCTGTTCCAGTTATCTCAGGGATCTCCAGAACCAATCGAGCCCAACTTTTTCACAGTGGATTACCATTTATTACATCATTCATCAAGTGGAAACAGCCTGTCCCCAGATGACCCAACAGGTAATGGCCTTCAACACCGGAAATCTGGCTTTCACAAAGAAATCTATTATTTGGATCAACAGCTTACCCTTAAAAGATTATCTTCAATTTAAAAGAAAGATAGAGCTTATTTTGATTATCTATGGCAATAGTTGAAAAGGATATACAGTAGGAATATAGAAATTCCCTGAGATTTATTGTACCCTGCTGTGGCAGCTTCCTTGATCATTTATTAATGCCATAAACAAACAGCAGAATCTGTGTGGGTGAATTGTATTTCCTTTTATTTCTTCTTGCTATCTGATGATGGAAAATCAAATGCCCAAAAGCAGAAGTGAAGAGTTTGGATATTTAAAATGGAGAAAATCTGAAACTTACCTGCAGAATCCACATTAGACATATTTAAATTTTTTTCTTTTTTGCATAAATCTCACATAGGGAGGCCACATAGCCTAGGGACGAAAGGTGTGGATTCTCAAAACCTGGATACCTATATTTGAATCTCGGCTTAACCATTTAGTAGTTGACCTTGGGCAAATTATTCGACCCCTTGAGCCCCGGTTTTCTTGCCTGTAAAATGGTGGTAAAAATGGTACTTGCACTTTAGGGTGATGGTGAGGGCCAGTGTAAACATATACAAAGTGCTTGGCCATTAGCAGGGGCTCAGCGTAATGTAATTCTTCTCATGATAATTGAACTCTCAGAAGAGGTTTTCAAGCTACTCTGAGGTTTTAGAGTTCCTAAATAAGTTTGAAGTCCCTATAAACTAGAGTTACATCACTGAGTTCTGAAATAGATAGGAATTATGGCTAAAGGGAGGGAGACTCACTCTGCCCTCACTCCCCGATTTAGGCAAATCATCTCATGTATGAATTCTCAAACTTTCCTTAAGTCTTGGACCCCTGGGATGAAGCGAACCCATAGGCAGAATTACATTTCGAATACTCCCTGAGAAACCCATAAGCTCAAGATAAACTGTTGTTGAAAGTCTTTTGCTTTTAAAAGTGCCCCCAGGGCAGGCCAGTCAGTCTGCGGGCCAGACTTCTTACAGCGGCAACTCTGATGAAACCGAGAGTCCTGGTGCAAATCCCCGGGGCGGCCTGTGGCAGCTTGACATGCCACCCCAAGGTGGAGCAGACAAGTCCCGTCCCAGCAGGCTGGCCACCAGCTCAGACAGCAGAGCCTGCGGGCACTTTGGGAACCCCTGGATGCGGAGCATTGAAGACGACCTGCCAGGACTCGTCAGCCCCACGCCTCCCCTCAACGTCAACCCAGCACCTTTTGTCTGCCCTAAGTGGAGGGGAGCTCCCGCGCCTCCCAGCACACCAGTGCTGATTGATTGCAGTGGAAGCTGGTCAGCGTTGCCTCGGGTGGCTCTCAGTTGGGCGAGGTGCTGGTAGATCATCCTTAGAACAGACATCAAGAAAGTCTTGCCTTCTGGCACTAAATGTATTCTATTTCCCTTTAGGCAGTCATAGGAAAGGGCCAGGTATTCCTTGTCTCTCACTGTCTATTTCTGCCTCCCTCTAAGAATTCATTTTCTTTTTAGCACATATTTGCTGGTTTTGCTTGTAGATTAAGGAGAATTTCTTGATCGGAAAACTCACCAATCAAGTAGTTCGCGCTTGGAATACTCCTCACCTGTCCTTAGTGTGCACACACACACACCCCTCTAACTAAATTACCCGATTTATATCCTGTGAGATGCCCCTATACCTTTGTGTACTATTTGCATATTATTTTGTGATGGTCGCCCCAAAAGCAGCCAGTTATTAAAGGAAGAGAAACAAAGAGTTTGAATATTCGAAGCAAGACAATTTGGAATGTGCTTATAAGTACTCCTCTTCCTCATGTCTAAATTCACCCTGTTTTCACTACAATTAAGTTGTAATCGCCAATAAAGTCTAATCAAGAAAATACGAACCGGAGTTCAGACTTTCCATAATCTATCTATTTCAGGTCTGTGCACCAGCTTTGATTTGGAGGAGGGAATAACGTATGAACAGATGCAGGTGAAGTTTTTGCAGTGCCTTTGAACAATTTTATTTTGTTGCTTTTAATTCAATACTAACCTGATTTTTTTTTTTCAACTCCAGACTGTAATTGAAGAAGTCCTAGAAGAAAGTGGATATTACAACTTTAAATCTAACAGGTGAGATCTGGAATTTTCTTTCAAATGTGACAAATCAGTTGAGATCATTGGGTGTTAGATCTGATTTCTCTATCCTGGATTCCAGAGATTTTTTTTTTCAACTTTCATTTTAAATACTTCTGTAAAATCTCTTGGCTTAGACTAGATACAACCATGGGTAGAGTATGTGTTGCCCATCTTTTGTATGGAAGCAGCTGCTGTTTCTGTGTTGAAAAAGAAAGGGTGATAGCTTAGTGGTAATTTACTCTCCTAAAAAATAAGAAACATAATGAAATGGAAAGGCATTTCTAAGCTTTTTTTTTTTTTAACTAAACATTTGTTCCATTCTAGTAGAGCTGTAAACTCAGATTTCCATCACTGAAATCTACCCATCATTTGTATAGAATGCAGGGGCGAGGGAGGGAGAGAATACAACTAAACAAAGAATCACTTCTGGTGAATTTAAGATATGTTGGTGGGAAAGGAATTTGTTGTTATATATTGCCTCTTGATCACCATAAGTGAGAAACCTCAGTTTACTGGAGCTATGTATTATCTTCTAATATAACCACTATTGGTGCTTTAAAAAATATACTGTTTTCTGACTTTTGTCCTATTCTGATTCCTGCCATTTACCGTTGGGCACAGTGTTGGGCACAAAGGTTTGACTACAGTTAGTTTACTTGAGAGGCAATTCCAGGAAACGCTGGTAGGGGAGTGAAGAAATAATTCAATAAAGGTTTCATTTTGAAGCAATTTACCCTTGTGGCTGATGGGGGCTTGATCCCGCTCGGGAAATCTGAGAGCTGGTACTGAACACGTACCTCAGTTATCCCACTCAAGGGCTGAGGCAACCCGGGTATTTGTCGTCCAGTTTCTATCCGTCATTGTTTGCGGCCTTTGCCCAGAGAATGTTAGTTCCCTGGCGTTTCTGGCCTTCTGTAAAGGTGGACAGAGCAGACTCCAGAGGCCAGAGAAATCTTCAGGAAAAGAAACGCAGGTGCAGGCAGCTGGAAAGTAGGCCGGCACGCTGTGAAGTGGCGTGGATGAGGGGAGGTGGGCACTCACCGTGTCTGGCATCCGAGTTGCCTCTTGACTTTTCTAAGGAGCCCCTCCCAACAGACCATCACATTGATCGTAAGCAGCCACATCCACACTCTGTGTGGCTCCAAGTTGTTTTAGTTTGTTCTCTCAAAGTGGCCTTTTATGCCTGAAGGAGCTGCCTTCCTTTCCAGCTGGTGAAGCTATCTTGTGACCACTATTTAAATCATTCCACTATTGGGATGAGCACTGGGTGTTGTATGGAAACCAATTTGACAATAAATTTCATATTAAAATCAATCAATCATTCCAGAAGTCATCTCCAAAGGTATTAGCCATGGTATGAGAACGAGGCCTCAAGAACATTCTGCGAAGGTTATTATATGGAAATCAGATTCTTTTTTGAGGTTATTTCAGTCTTGAGCTTTTTTTTTTTTTTTTTTTTTTTTTTAGTTTTCCTATTACAACAAGTTGTTCGTATGAATCACACAGTTAAGTTTATTCAACTGCTTGTTCTTTTGGCTTGATAACATATTTCCAAAATACTACCTTTGTAGATTTAGTTCTGTTGTGATTTATAACTACAGAGAAATGATGAGTAAGTCTCATTTTCCAAAGGTATATTATTAATAGAAATCACCATCTTCATAATCACTCTTCTCCCACCTTCCCTGGAGAGATTTTGAATTTTCATTTTCAATTTGGGTCGAGTACATCCAACTTTCCATGAATAGATTGAGTGTCTTTGTTCTTGACTCTTAGCCCCTTATTATTTTAAGTGCCTTTGGCTTAGAGTGGGGGCAAAAGTCATTTTTGTCATGATTTATCTACATATGCTCAGAGACTCAGGATCACGGGCCATGAATGGCTTCATACTTTGGCAGAAAATAAACTAAATGTCAGTGAAAAACCAGGTGTGTAAGGAAGTTGGGAAGCTCTTACAAGAGCTCTTATTTTTCCCTAAAAAATTTAGTCGTAGTCTTATTTTTAAATTCGCTTTTATCCTTTTTAAGTTCTGTCACTAAGTTTTAAAAAATTCAAACATTATTTCTACTTTCAAAGATGCACCCCTATATTAAAAGACATCGCACATTTTGTTATTACGATGAATAGATGATGAGATGCCTAGTAACAAAGACCAAAAATTATTTACAGTTTTATTCAGAATAGTGAATAGACTATGGAGACATGACTTAAATGGTCAAGTTCAAGCAACATACGTTGGATAGGACATACGTAAAATATTCTTAAAATGCTCCAAAGTAAAATGAAGCAGCCATTTAAAAATTCTTACAGCCATGATATTCCCTTTTCATCTTCTAATAACAATGATAGAGTATACCTTGAGGGAAGACTCCTCACAGTTTACTAGTAAAAAGAACCCTTGGTTGTGCCTAAACTACTTGTTTATGGGTGTTCCAAATTAATTACCCAGAAAGTCAGCTTCCACTTAGAAGCACCTAATAGTTCACAAGCTGGAAACACACATAATTCCAAATATGAATCAAATCAGCCATGTCAGTGATGATTTTTCTGTAGTCAGAGGATGGAGGTTGCTAAATATCACTGGACATGTACTAGTATGTATGTATGTATGTATGTATGTATTTTGTACTAGTATTTAGAGTCACTGGAGTGTATTCCCTTAATTGGTTCCATAGACTAGCCAATATTCTCACAGATGCTAATAGATGTTCCCTGAAAAATAAAATTTTGTGATCAAACATATCTGGGAAACTGTGAAAGGACAGTTTTCCATTTTCAGAGGATGATGACACACGTTACCATATCACAGAGTCTGAGATGTGCTGTAAGGAAGAAATCTGTCGGCCTTGTTTAGCCCAGTGTTTCTTCAATCTTTCACATGTGGTGGGAAGTGGGAAACATTGCTTTAACTCCCTGGAAGTCACCAGCACCTGCCCAGATCTGCTGTTGCTCTCATTGCCATTGTCATCATCATTGCAGAATGTTACTAGTGATCTTGGTCAAGCACCACACCGAGAACTGCATACATAGTTTCTGTATTATCGAAGTTTACAACTTCAGACAGTCAGTTCAAACTTACGTCAGCAGCAAAAGCATGAAGCCAAGATATAGCATGCTTTTAGCTTCGGCCATAGAGTGACCATTTAGTCAGGGATAGAGAGATACCATTATCAGACGGACAGCCTCAGGATGAAGCCATTACCCATCTCTTAGCTCTCTTTAGGGACAGTTTCTGCAACTGTTTAAATAAAGGGGAGACTGCTTGGACAGTTGGTTAGGAAGACCGTCTTGGGCACAAAATGCTGTAGTAGGGAAAGGAAATAGTAACAGAAAGAGACATAGCAGCAAGGAGCCCTCAGCAAAATGGGGAATCCTTCATTTCTGGGCTTCCAGGAAGAGGAAGTAGAATGAGTTGAGAGGAAGAAAGTAGTATAAAGAAAACGAAACGAGGTCAAAACAGGCTTGGCCAGCCTGAAGCACACTGTATTCTTCATCATTTGCAGGGTGTATGATTCATTATATTTTACATTCATAAACATTTAGCTTACTTACCAGAAGGAGACAGCTTAGCATGACTTAATATTATCATTGTTGTTTGTGAGAGTAAAACTGCTTGAATCCTGTGAGTGAAAAAATGGCAAGCATATCATCCTTATATACTTAGGGGCACATATCACCATTTTTAACAATGCAATCTGTATTGAGAAGCAAAATTTGCAAGATAAAAAAATCTGCGCTTTGCATTGCTTTTTCCCCCAATGAACCGATAACATGTAAATTAGATGTTTAAAAGCACAAGCTACTTTGGGTGTTTATTTTCTTCTCTCAAGGACTATCATTTCTAATTGAGTTTATAATTTGAGAAAGATCCAGTTAGCACTGAACTTCAGCAAAAAGGTGACTTTCTAAAAATCCCCCATCCTATTTTGTTTTAGAATCATCTTTTCTTCACGGTGATTTATACACACACACACACACACACACACACACACACACACACACCTGAGCTACTGCTTTTGAAATTGAATGTGTGAAATCAAATATGTGTGACTACAGCAAACTCTTTGCACTTTTGAATCTTCTAGATATCACTCCTATCCATGGGGGACCAAGAATCACCCAACCAAAAGATGAAAACCCTGCATTTTGAACAGACTTGGTTTTCCTAGTGAAGCTCAGGTTCTGGACTTCAGCTCAACCAGATGCCCAGGGATTGGGAGCTGCTGGAAGGGTGTGGAAAAGACAAGACCGAGATGCCATGGCACCTGCAAGGCCTCTTTCTGGAGGTCCTGTGCTAGGTTATGTGGCCGCAGCAGTGTGGGAAGGCTCTGCTCCTCGCATCCAGCAGGCACGAGAGGACAGGGCTCTCGGCGTGCTGCTGGGAGAAAATGCTGCAAAATTCATCTGTGGGAAGAAAACTCGCTCCTCACAGAACTTTTCCTCCACGTTAAAAAACAAGAGAAAACAAAACAAACACACAAAAAGTCATATTTTTCAATGGGATATTTTATATTTAGAGTTGCCGAAACTACGTTTAAAGGCATCTAGCCTTCCATGTATAAAAATAGTTTTAGAGAGGGAAAATTACAGGCCCCAGAGTAATAATATATTGGGTGATTCACTGTATTCCCCCATTGTTTTTTATTTTAAAAGAAATTCAAAATAGGTGATTGAATTTTGTTGTTGTTTTTGTTGTTGTTGTTTTAAGGAAAGGATTGGTTCTCTCTTAACCACTTGGGTGCTAGTGGCCTAAAGACGGTAGACAGTATTTGTAACCTTGCACAGCCTCTGGGACTAACTGTCAAATTGTCGGATGTAAGCTACACTAATAGAATATGTTGCTGTACAATGTCTATATACATCTAGAAGGGGGGAGGAAGGAGAGGTTTTGATTAGGCTAATGCTTTGCTGCTAATCAAACTTATAGTGTTTTTAGAGCACTTTGAAGACTTCATGGAATCTATGAAAGAGATGCAATATTCCTTATTCTAATTCCCTTCTTACTAAAATTAGCCCCATTGTTTTACAGTTTTTATTATTTGAGAATTTGAAATGAAAATAAGCTATATAACGAAATATAAGTCCCTTCTTTATTCACCGAGACATCCCTAAAAACATAAGAAATCAGAACACCAAATAGTGTTTCGTTCCTTTGTAGGGAGACTTGACGATGAAAATTCTCTAGATTCTTATTGGGCTAAAATCTCTTCAACTGGCTTCTGTTCACTGGTGGATCACCAAGACGTGCCCTTATTGCCAAGTCAGACTGCACTTCTAACTGCTTAAAGGGCATTCTAATTCTATATAATTAGTCATCTGGAAGCTGGAATTCTGCTTTTTATTTACTTCTCACTGAGTTCTGGTATCTTTATTTACACTGATATATTTTTAGCATCATTGAACAGGATTTAGTTCAATATATTTTACAGTGACTGAAACCTAAGAACCTTTTGTATAGTATGGAAAATCTCGTAATGTGAATCCATACTATTTTTACAATTTGTACATCCAAAACTTAAACGATATCCAAATGTCCTTTAACTAATGCCTTTGAAAATTGCCAATGAATCTTTGTCTTTAAGCCAAATTAATGATTACAAATACACTGTAATTTTAAATAACAGATGCAATTACAGTAATGAAAAATGTCAGTTTCAGCCTTCAAACCAATTCCATCCATATGTGAAATTTATGTGTAAAATTAAAACGCTATGATTTTGTTGACTTACCCAGGTAAAATTTTATTTCCATCCCAACTGAATTTGAACTTGCACTATTATTTTTTATATCTGTTCCTGTATGGAATGGGCACGTTTCCTCACTGTGTAGGAGGCACAGGCCCACAGGGGCATAAATTGTAATTGTGATAGACGCCAACACCTGGAAAGAAACCAAGCTGTGGGTGAAAGTTTGAACAATAAAGTTCTTTCTCAAATGATAATATATGCTCAACAACATTTAGAAGAGAAGAGTAGTCAGAGGTCACACCTTAGTAAAAAAAATAAAAAAGAAAAAAAAAAGAAATGATTTATTTAAAGGTGTTTTCAAATGCATACAGTTGCCCTTATTGACCAGAAAGGGAGCAAAATGTTTCCATCTATTTCTTTTAGACCATAGAAGTGGCATTTATTATTCTAGAAGCCAGTACGGATTAACAAAGATAAACACACGGATGTCCTGTTCAACAGCAGCTTTAGGCCTGTCACCTCTATGCTGACAGATGCATTCTTTTGCCAAAGTCATGAATGTGTTTTATTTGATTCCCTTCTTAAACGACCAGTCACTGGATCCACATTCTCCCGGTGCAAGGGCAGGCCTCCGAGAGAAAGTTAGGCACTGGGAAGGGATCCCTTTTGGGTATGGAGTCTCATCCCAACAGTGATGTTACCTTTTCAAAAGCCCTCACTTTCTAACTCTCCAACCAGGAGTCCCCTGTCGTCACAAAAGAACAAGAATGATCATTTTGTTTTCACTCTGAACTGCATTGTAGTGCAAAGAAGTTGTTGAGTGTAATCAGCCTCATAGTTTTTTCTTGATTACATTTAAATTTTTTATTTTTCTCTTGTATATAATTGTTAATTATTTGTCGTGCAATGAAATCCCCATCTAACTCTCTGTCACTGAATATTTGTATAGGACAGAATCTGAATCAGCTTTTCAGATCACTTTGGATACACACATGGCTCAGTTAATTGTGTTTTGATCTACCAACTCTGCACGTGTGCACTTGAAACCTGAATTTGCTTTTTAAAAGCAGAATGTTCCATTTTCAGGGAAGTGACTGCAGCAGGCACATGTGCTTGCCGGTTGTTAACCTTGTCTTCTTCCAGATATTTGATATGTAATTGGAGGTCCCTAAGGAATAGTAACGTGGACAGTGGACCCAGTGCTCATGGGCGAACTTCAGGAACTTGCTAGAGAAAGGCTGTTTGGGTATAATGTGGACACTTGTGTGGCACCGGGCAGTGTGCACAGCGTGGGCATTCTAAAGCAGACCCTAATTAAGAAATGCTGTTATGAAGTTAACCCAAATGATGGAACTGAGTGGGAGTCAAGGTCTTCTTAGAGGTACCATCTATGACTTATGAAATACCATGAATTTTGATGATCAAAAACAAATACAGGACCAGTTGATTGCATGCAATTCCAGCAATAGCATCAGTTTTTCACCACTCATATCTAAGATGTGTGAGGGCAATAATGTGTAGTCAATTCCGTCAGTATTAATATGCATAGAATCCACATCCCTCTGGTTGATTTGCTGAATCGCAAAATATTTTTATTGCTATTTCTCTCTCTTCTTTGGAATGACGAGGGACCATGTGCAGTAGATATGTTGGATTCCTTTAGAAATGGCTTCGGCTTCTATTGGAAGGTGGGAAATACTTCTTTGTAAGGTACTTTTATTGTTTGCCTTTCACTTTTTCTATGGTATGTATTCACAATACAGAAATCAGCTGGAGAGGCAATGCAGAGAAATCAGGGTGAAGCACGTCTTCAGCACCGCGGAGATGCAGCTATCATGTACTGACCTTGTCTCTTGGGGGTGAAATTCCATCAAAACATGAAATTCTTCATGTTCAACAACTACATGTGATAATAAGTATATTTTATGTACCTTTATGTCTTCCAGATAGTATCCTTTGATGGAAATGGACAGGGTTTGGGATAGATTATTTTTCCCACTGAAGTGTGCTGCTTACCCTTGGACGCTATTTTTCATATTGATAGGAGGACACAAATGTCTCAGGGAAATTTTGTGATAAAGAGGTTCTTATGTGTGTCATTGCAGTTAAATTGCATATTGTAAATATGACTGTTATGCTTGATTACATTCCTGCCGTGATGTTGCTTTGAGATCTGCAACAGGGACAGGAAGGATTTTATGATTTTGACAGAGTGACTGATGGATATTGCAAATTTACATGTCCTCTGGGTCCATGGGCAACAGTTGTTTTCAAAATTAAGATCACACACCCTAGGAGTGTAACAGCATTGTTGGGATGTGAGCTATGTTTGATTTTTTTTTTTACTACATATATGTAGTAATGAACCGATTTTTAAATTTAAAAATTCATTGATTTTTATCCTAAAAGTGAACTCTCTTCTCAATTGAAGCTTGAATATTATTCCTCAACCTGTAGCAAGTGGCCTCTTTTTCCCATTTCATACTATGAAGCTCTGCTCTGTACCCAGGAATTGTATTTAGAGGTAGCAGAAGTGCATTCATTATAGCTAATATGTGACTGTTTAAAGGCTGTCATTTGGAGGTAGCTTCCTTTTGTTTCCTCTGAACAGAGATAGAAGTTTTGTTGTTTATAGAAAACCAGGTAATCAGCAAGTCTGGACAGATGCTTGGAATTGATCTGGTGAGCTCACAAATGAAAAATGAGCTGACGTTTCTGCAAACATGTCATGAACTAGTCCCCATAAAACAAGCGGAGAGAGGTTTGGACTAGAATAACAAACCAAGAGGAACCAAAGCTTTAAGGCCTTAGCACCTGTAAGTCAGACTGCAGAGGCAGAGGTCACTTAGAAAATAATATTCTTAATCCGTGATTCAGTTCTACGTTTCAAGCACCACTTGAGTCAAAATTCTGGAAAGAAATAGAATGCTTACGAATGGCTATTAAATTTTAGCTTTCCTTGCCCTTCATACAAGTATGTTTACCTCATACTTCAGTAAGTTTGGAAGGTAATGGAGCTGGTTTAAGGATACCTTATATCAAGAAGGAATGTGTGAAGTATTTGTATGAGCCCTACATAGCATTGAGGGAGGCATATAAATAGAAGTACTCAGAAGTGAAGTCCTAACCTGTTAAGGATAAAAGATGACTCTTTCAAAGAGGTAGGACAATCTACAAATAAAAACTGAGAAGTCACAGGGCAGGTAGAAGGCAAGGGGTG
Organism: Panthera tigris; assembly: GCF_018350195.1. NCBI lineage: Eukaryota > Metazoa > Chordata > Mammalia > Carnivora > Felidae > Panthera > Panthera tigris. The sequence goes on along the minus strand of NC_056668.1, from coordinate 142,054,905 downwards.
TCCCAGAGCCCGGCATCTCCCAGCAGGCCAGTCACAGGATGGTGGGCGGTTGGCAGGAGGCCAGGCAGTTCCCGATGCTTCACTGATTCCTGCCTCTGAGTCTCCTGGATCAGGTGTCTTCCCCCACGTGCAGTTACTGATCGACTGATCACTGTCACCTGTGAGCTGAAAACCCCAGTAGCAGATGGGCCCCTAAGGCTCCCTAGTAACGTGTTGGTCCAGACCTTAGGACGGGGTCCCTGTGAAGCATCCTGAAGACATTAGACTCCTCGGGGACACAGTTTTGTCTTGTGGTTCTGCCCTCTGCCACTGGTACCATGTTTGCTTCCCCATCTTTCATCCATGGCCTTAGGCCTGTTTTGTTTGACAAAATAAATTTTACCAGAAATATGTGTGGATGTTCTATAGATAAATGCAGGCAGAGTTGAATACATTTACACTTGGCTAGATCAGAAAGAAGCATTTCAAGGTATTTCAGTTGTTTGCAAACAAACCAGTTGATAATCAGGCTACGGAAAGATGCCATCGTGTTGCTCTTCCAAAATGGGAAACAAAAATCACTCCAAAGGACCATCTTTTAAGTGCATTCTGTGTACTGACATTTAGTGGATCAAAACTGAGTTACGATGCTTCCTGTGTTCTGTTGTTCCCAGTGGTGAGTCTGTGACGATCAAAAAGGGCAGAGCTGTCCTCTGAGAAAAAGTACAGCCCCTAATCTCATGTTGCCCAGAGCTTCCGTGTTCCGGACCACCACAGGTCCTCAGTGCCCACAGAATGGGAAAGTACCTTTCATTTGCTTTTTTCCCCCTTAGCTTCTAGGAGCAGGTCCTTTTCTGTTCCAGTCCCACCCACAGGCCTCTCTGCTGTCTGGCCCTACCTCCACTCCCATTCCTACCGGAAGAGCAGACTGTTAGAAGGCTACCTGCAGGGAGCCCGCGTTGTTAGAGGGAATGTTCGGAGTTCTGTGGTGGTACGTGGTAGGGAAGGCAGAAGGATGATGGACTTCTTTCTCTGCACATGATTACATCCTCCCCAAACTCCAACAAAACTTCTGGTGTGAGTGTACCGAGACTCTGAAGTAACGAAGTTGGGGGCCCTGGAAGAGAAGAGAAATGCCATGCCTCTGTGAAAGATTTATATGAAAGATGCGAGTGGCCTTTATTTTTACTATTGCTTAAATATGCTCTGTAAGATGCTAAAGAAAATTAAAAATGAATTTTCAATCCTATGGAAAAAGAATCTCTCTTTTGTCAAGGGTTTATAGCAAATGGTCATTGCTTTTCCCTCACCAGCTCTCCTAAATCTCTCCTTTATGCTTAGAAGCCTTTTGATTAAAAAAAAAGTTCCAAAAAGGTGATCGTATATACATTTATGCTCAAATATGTTCCGCAGCTTTAATTGGTGGCAACTATGTGCTGTCCCCAATGTTGAATAGTGAGTACTTCAGAACTTAGTGCCTTAAAATGACAACATTTATTATTTCTCGTGAGTCTGTAGGTCAGCTGGGTGTTCTGCTGATCTGAGCTGGGCTTGGCTGACTTCTGCTGGGCTCCCTCATGTCCTGCCTGGTCAGCAGACTGGTTGCCTGGTTCTGGATGGTCCCGATGGACCCAGTGGGAAAGGTCAGCTCTCCTCCATGTGTCTCTCACCCTCCCGGCAACCTAGTCCAGATGTGTTTTGTGGCAGTAACAAGAGCCAATGCGGAAAGCAATGACCCCCTTGTCGAGACTCTACTTGCATCAGATTTTCCCAAATCCTATTGGCCAAAGCAGATCACATGGGCAAATCTGACATTAGCGTGGGGAGGTACATCAGGTTTTTATTGGCGTGGAAAAAATTGCTATCAACTTAGCAGTTAGAAACAACAGAAATTCTGTGTCTTGAAATTTCTGTAGGTCAGGAGTTTGAGCATGTTTTAAACAGGGTCCTCTCATAGGCTGGAATCAAAGTGTGGGAGGGGGGCTGGGTCTCATTCAAACCTTGGGATCCTCTTCCAAGATCATGTGGTTATTGGCCGACTTCAGTTCCTTGTATTTGTAGGACTGCAGTCCTCAGCAACTAGAGGTCACTTGAAGTCCCCTGCCCCACAGCCCTGCCCATAGACAGTTCACATCAAGGCAGCTCGTTTCTGCTGGTCAGAGTTGATCTCTTTCCCCGTTGTCAACCAAGAGAGTTTTTATAACAGAACCAAATTAGGAGAGTGACATCCTGTCACCTTCGCAGATTCTAGTTATTACAAACAAGTCACAGACACAGCCTGCATTCAGAGGGAGGGGATTATACAAGGAAATGGGTCACTGAGGTCACCTGAGGGGTATGTCTGCCATGGAGCGCCATACTAAAGGAGATATACCACAGATATAAGGAGATCTGGACAATTGGGGCCACGGAATATGAAATATCACAGTATCAACATACCTGGAGAGGAATTATGTGAAGTAGTCTCATGAACATGACCTCAGACTATAGGACCTGACTTCCAGAACATTTCCAGTCCCCATCCCAGGACTCAGATGTCTCCAGCAGGCTATTTGAAGACCAGATCTAACCCAGCCAACATACCCACAAACCTCAGTCACTGGCATGAGAAGCAGGAATGGAAATTGTTCTTCTAGAAGCCAGAGAGGCTTTCGGGAACACCACATCCTTCAAACTCTGTGCGGGGCAATCTGCTTTTCTCATTTCAGTTCTTTACCAAATGGGAACAAATTGATTGTTCTTGGTGATTATGTTTCTATGGCAGAGAACAGGAATTAAAGAAGCGAATTATAGAGCATAGCTGGATATAGCTACGAGCTGCGATCTTAAAAAAATACATCATAAGCAATGAAGAAATGAAAATGTCGCCCAAATTTTAAGATTCCATCCCTCTTCTCAAGATTGAGCACATAATTTATTTTGCTCTTTATATAAGCTTTATATGAAGCTTCCCCTATCATGCAGATTTAATTTGCTACCATACTATACGAAGACCAAAATGACATGAATTAATTTTGCTCATGTACTGGTTTTATCTCTTGAGCCAATGCAGTGTTGCTGCAGATGTTTTAACCATCTTTGGTACGTGCAAAAAGGTTGTTTATATAATGCAGGAAAACAGTTGTAATTTTCACGATGATATAGGTACACATACTGTGAATTGTTCAAGGATCAAGAAACAAATCACTTAAAGCCCCAAATTCCCTAAATTTATTTGCACACGAGGCAAAAGGTAAACATGATTAAGCAGTTGGGTTTGAATGCTAGCTCCATGATTTTCTATTTGGATGACTTCGGAGCAAGGACTTAACCTCTTGAAGGCTTAGCTTCCCCGTCCGTGTAAGGGAGGTACCAGTAGATTCCACTTTCAAAGCTTATTGAGCCTAGGCTTGATGTAAAAATTAAACACCACAATAGACGTAAGCGCTCGGAGCCATGTCAGCCTGTGTCCGCCCAGACCCACAGACCCTGGACGATTTCTGTGCATGTGGCCTCCTGTGCACTTTCTCCTCCCGACAGTCCGCATCTGTGTCTCTTTGGTGGGAACCGTCCTGTGGTTGCGAGAGCCGGCTTTGTCTCCTGGCACTGGTAACATCCAGAACTGCATTCTCCAGAGGCAGGCCTTAACCACTTACAGAGAGGCTCAGGGGAACGAATCCTCCAGCGCCCTCTCCCCCGCCTGGGACAGCTCTGAGGTATGCCCTTCACTATCTCACCGTTTCTCTGGCAGAACTGAGCCTGTCCCCCTCCGCGTCACTGTGTCCGATAAAGTATCCTAGCCTGGCTTCCTTCCGGTCCCTGCCTTACCTCCCCACTCATCAATCATCATTTCCTGATAAATCCATCCCATGTCTCAGGATAGGCTTCTAGGGAAGACCACGCAAGGCAATGGCAGAATATAAATGGCTTGGTAAATTAAAACTAGCTTAATATTTCTGTGAGGAGGAGCATGGATTGACAATCTCCCAAAGGTACGTGTGCCCAAGGATATGGTTGGTGTTACTGTGATGTGTCCTAGTGTAGAATTCCCACTAAGCAGGAATTAAACTAGGCGTGGTGACTGCACTCTCCTGGCCTCCTCTCCCTACGGGGGGTCAGCGGGTACTCTGGCTGCCAGTAGGATGACACGGGTTAGCAGCTTGAAGACAGGACAGATTTACAGTGCTGTGGCACCTCCCTGGCCTCCTAAAATGGCTTGGAGGCCTTCCTTTCCATCCCTACGGAGTCACCTACGCTCTCCGCCCCTGCCCCTGCAATTCTGTTATTATATTGTAGATCAAATGAGGTCAGAATTTCAACAAAGGGAGTCACAGGAAGTAGAGAGAAACTTAGGCAGAGAGTTAGAGGTCTTCCACACACAGAATAACTCGGGTAGAGGGGCAATCCACCACTGTCTACAAAGAAAGGCTAGCTGACTCTCATTTGGTCTCCAAGAGAGAAGGATGGTTTTCTTCTATGTCCTTCACCAGTTTTCCTTTGAGAATATTTGTTTTTTTTTTTCAAATAACCTCAACCGAGGTAAAGAGCATCTTGGTATCTGGTAATTTATTTTTAAAATGCTTTCGAGTTCTGCTTATGAATTCCACTGTGAACCTCTTAGATGATCGTATCTTCTGCCTTTCCAAAAAATGAATTCTGATGACAAACATGTAGCTTTCAGCATGAATTACATAACAAGTAACTACTCTATTGAAATGCTTATCAGCACCTCTTCTCCGTGACACATTAGGAACTATTTTCATTGGAAAAAAATTGTTATGACACTCTTCAAAGGTGGTCATGTCCCATTTCATTCCTCTCATACTTGCGTGGTTAGGCCTTAGCAATAGCATCCTTAGCATTTTGGTAACAGGTGCTCCAGTTTGGAAAGGGTCTTCCAAAGTCAGCAGTGCAGAAAGGCAGGGGGTGATGGTGAAATACTGGTTCTTCGCGGTCTGCTTGCCCACAGGGTGCCAGATAGGAGGAAAAGACCACTCACTACCGGTTCCTGAAGGATTCAGTAGGAGAACTGTCACTAGGAATGCTTTCCTGGCCCCTTCTACTCCCTATACCAGTCCTTCCCCCTCCTGTATGCATGTGCACAGACACACACACACACACACACACACACACATACACACACACACAACACACACATACACCACCCCACCAATCCCTCCAGAAGGTGGACAGAATCTTCCTAATCCTTTTCCTGTTGGTTAGCATTTTCAGTGGTCAGTTGAAGCATTATGTTGGCCATGATTCCAATTATCTACTCATCTCTTTCATTATTTCTCCCTTTTTTTCCTATTGTAGATTTGGACTGTGTTGGGTAAATGCTGACCCTATTTAACACTGTGTCTAACAGGAAACTATTTTAGTCTAACACAATGACTTGAAGAGTCAATACTGTTGATATTATTTAATGTGAAAGCTTGTCTTCTGTTTCACTTTCTTTTAATTTTTAAAAAACATTTTTAATGTGTATTTTTACTGTAAGGGATATGAAGTATCATGGAAATATTATTTGTTTTCTCACTTCATCCAGTAGACCCCATAGCAACCTCAGGAGCATTTATAGCACAATAGATTTTTGTTTTTGTTGTTTTCCTCGGAAACAATAGAGGTGAATTGCTAACTTTAAAACAAAAATCTGACCTCATCTTTAACTAGCATTTCTATTTTAAAATTTTTTACTGAATTACATGGATTAAAAAACCAAACACACCAATAAAAAGTTGACCAGTAATATCTGAATCAGAAAGTCTTTCGTTCACTTAACAGTAATCAGGTCAGTTTAAAGAGGTGCTAGATTTATCAAGAGCAGTAAGTTTCTGAGAGTGATTTCTAAAATCCTCACCTCAAAATTCACAGTCTGTGCTTTGTACTGGGGCAGGAGAGATGGGTTGAGTGGTTACTGCATAGCAGGCACTGTGCAAAGCACTTTCCAGATGTCTATTCATCGTTAACACCCACTGTGCAAAAGGTTATAACTATTATTATTGTAGAAATGAAAAAACAAACAAACAAGGTTCAGGGAAGTGAAGAAGCCAATAGCTAGTGGTAAAAAAACAAAACAAAACAAGAAAACCTAGAATCCCAGAATTCAGCAAGTAAAACCCTTAGTTTATTCCATCAAGATAAGATTACTCAATTTATGAGATTTAAAAAATTCTCTACATGCCTTATTTAATGGTATCATTTTGCTTCTAGGTCCTAGTGTCTGCTTTGTACGTCTTACTGATGAATACCTTAAGTAGTTATAGGGGGGAAAAATCTATTCATTCTTTACAAAAGCACGAACGCAGACCACACTAGCATTTCAATGATTGTTCTACTGCTGGAGCCTGAGCCACCCCAGGATACTCACAGACCAACCCAACTTTTTAAAATATTTATTTATTTTCGAGAGAGATAGAGAGAGAGTGCGCTCCTGTGCATACAAGACAGGGAGGGGCAGAGAGAAGGAGGGACAGAGGATTGGAAGCGGGCCCTGCGCTGCCCAATCCATTCAGGTCAGGACTAGAACTCACAAACCATGAGATCATGACCTGAGCCAAAGGTGAACGCTTAACTGACTGAGCCACCCAGGAGCCCCTTCAACCCACTTTTTAATGTTTTCAGTGGGACCCAACTTTCTATATAGTGCTTTGATGATCCTGCTCATGTAACCTCTTGACTTGTTGTCAGTTTCCCAAGTAATACTTGCTAATTAAAAGGCTCAAAAATCAATGGGTAGTCTTTAAAAGTCAATGGGTTAAAAAAAAAAAAAAGAAAAGAAAAGAAAAGAAAAAGACAACAGACCAAAGGTTTTCCTTTCACAGATGAAGTGAAAGAGATATTCTGGCTGTATGACCCAAGGTGAATGACTTAACTGCTGTGAACCTCAATGTTGTGAGATAATAGTGCTTTTCTTACTGTATTCCCATAAGGATTAGAGGTGCTATCATATGAGAAATAGTTCCATAATGTGTGAATCATGGAAACATCAAGTAAATAAAACAGTTTTATCAACCTATAGTTTCCCAGAGGTTAAAGGATAGCCTTTCTGACTAATTTACAAGTTTTCTTATTTTTAAAACACCCGAGCCAGCACCGTCTCCTTAAGGATGTCCAACACCGAAGACACCCTCTCCAGCGAGACGGTGTCAGAAGGGTCTGCTGATACTTGAGCATCCTGTTCAACTCTTAAAATACAAGAGATAGAATACCAACTAGTTCAAAGAGTAAAAGGGAACTTATTGGCTTATTTAATTGAAATATACAGGATAGGACAAGCTTGAGACATTGCTAAATTCGAGGTCTCAGAAGGTATCAGCAAAACCCTCTGTTTTGCTCTTTCTCAATCTCTTTCTCTCTCTCTTGGACACTCATTTTTTAAAAATTTTTTTAATGTTTATTAATTTTTGAGAGAGAAAGAGAGAGCAAGAGCAGGGAAGAAGCAGAGAGAGATGGAGACACGGAATCCAAAGCAGGCTCCAGCCTTCAAGCTGTCAGCACAGAGTGTGACACGGGGCTCGAACTCACAAGCAGTGAAATCATGACCTGAGCCGAAGTCAGATGCTCAACCGACTAAGCCACCCAGACACCTTTGGCCACTCATTTCTGAGTTTTGTTCTCCTCCATCCCAATTTTACTTCCACACAGGTTCTCTTCCCACAGTGGTTCCCCTAACACTAAATTATGTCCTTCTAGTTCCTAGTCCTTCAGAAAGATTTCTTTACCAGTTTGACAAAAATTGTGGAATTAAGTCTCAGTAGACCAATTTGGGCAACAGGTTCAGTACTTAAGCTGAGAGAAGAGAGGATAATGGGATATGCCGATTGGCTTTGGCCTGGATCATGTGCCTGACCTTGAGCTGATCACTGTGACTAGGGAAACTAGATGCCCATCTGTGGAGACCGGAGGAGAGGAGCCCATGGAACACCGTGAGTTGACAGTGGGAAGGAGCAGTTATCCAAGAGTGATAGCGGGGAAATGAAGAATCTAAGGAAAATGAGGAGCTGGATTTTTGGCAGACAAAAAGTAGATGTTTATGAACTTGGCTTAGTCTTAGCAGGAGGCATTTGTGTCTGACCATTGACAGAGGTTTCTGGCCAAACTTTTCCTGCCTCACTACTCCATCATCTCAGTTTGCTCACAGGCACTTAGATAAACCATCTCTTAAGCAAAAGACTTTAGCAGGGAAGAAATATAATCAAAGTGAGTTGGGAAGCCTGGGGAACAATTGTCTGCATAGCTCTTGTGTGTCATTTGTCAGAAAGCTCACTGGGTAATAGTAGACAAAGTAGGAACGGCGAAAAAGGAAAAATAGACATATCCTTCCCTGTGGTCAGTTTCCAGCTCTGTTATTGTAATACCTGTTATTTCCTCTACAATACCCAGATCATTTGTTCTCCAAAGGAGTGTGTTGGTTTCTATGCAGTGCTGCTGCCCATGTTTCTCTCCACTACTCTTCTCCTTTGGGCCAGAGCACGCCTCAGCCTTTTCCCAAACTGTACTCCTAGCTTGCACCTTTGTGACCCTGTAGGTTTAGGCCTTCTGAGCCTTGGTCCCGTCCTGCCTAGGGCAGCCAGTATGTTACCAGCAAGCTTAGATTCACACCAAACCTCTTCCCCAACCAGTAGCTGCTGAGATTTGCATTGTTCTTGTTGGCTGTCACTTGTGTCAGATAGAGGCCTTAACGCCCTCTGTCAGCCTTGTCATCTAACCCTCTTTTAAGAGTTATCTGCCTGACTGTAACCCAGGCCCTGGCCTGGCCTTCCACCCCAACCTGTTTGCCTGAATCCCAAATATATTTACCACCTGAAACCCCACACAGAGCCTGCTACTCACCGAACACCAGAGTGACCCCTTGGATAATGACATCCACATCAAGCCCAAGTTTTCAATGTCCACTTGATAATGATATTTGGGTACCATCCTTTAGCCCTTCAGCCTACAGAGGGCCAACTTTCCCTGTTTCCCTGCCCAGTTCTGTACCAGGCATCAAAGTTTCCAGTGTGCTTGGTGCTAAGCCTGTTCATGTGACTTATGGCACTGGGGGAATTTTCCCTCTGTAAACACAGCAAAGCTGGCTCATCCTGATTGAGAAGCTTTTGTGAGTCAGCTGCTTGTCCATCCCTTTATTTGTTCATACAACAAATGTCCCCCGTGCTTCTAAAACTTTAACATGCATACTAATGACCTGTGGGTCTTATTAAAAGGTAGGTCCTGATTCAGTAGGCCTGGGGTGGGGCCTGGGCTTCTGTGCTTTTAAGAAGTTTCTGTGTGATATACCTGCGGACATTTCATGAATGGGAGTCAATAATATGGAATATAGAAACTCAGTAAGTATTTGTTGAATGTTAAATGAATGAAAACCTGAATCAAAGTTTTGAACAGAAGTTTTAGTTTAGATAGAAAAGAGAGGCATACTGTTGGCAAGTTATTTATAAGTGACAGTTATTGGGTCAAAAGCTAAAGCCTTTGCCAATGGAGGCTTTCCTGGTGTGTTTCCCCTTTATCCATGTTTTATGGCTTTTGAGGCATCTCCCTTGTCTCTTCCTAAGGGAAACAGAGCCAACTTCAGGTTAGCATTTCAATTACTTGACTTTTTAAGACTGTCGACTGTTCTTTTTGAACTCACAGTTTTCCAATATGCTCTGTATATTATGCACTTAAAAATTTTTTTTAATGTTTATTTATTTTTGAGAGAGATGGACAGAGCCCAAGCTGGAGATGGTGGGAGAGAGAGAGACAGAGACAGAATCCGAAGCAGGCTCCAGACTCCAAACTCCAAGCTGTCAGCACAGAGCCCAACGTGGGGCTCAAAGTCACAAACCTGTGAGGATCATGACCTGAGCCAAACTCGGGCGCCACCCAGGTCCCCCTGTATAAGCATGGCTTTAGAGTCACATGCACACACACACACGCACACACACGCACGCACACACGCGCACACACACACACACACACACACGATGCCTAATTATTGCTTTTTTTTTTTTTTTAATTTTTTTTTTTTTAACGTTTATTTATTTTTGAGACAGAGAGAGACAGAGCATGAACAGGGGAGGGGTAGAGAGAGAGGGAGACACAGAATCTGAAACGGGCTCCAGGCTCTGAGCTGTCAGCACAGAGCCCGACGCGGGGCTCGAACTCACGGACCGCGAGATCGTGACCTGAGCCGAAGTCGGCCGCTTAACCGACTGAGCCACCCAGGCGCCCCTTTTTTTTTTTTTTTTTTGTAACCAGTAACCTACATGCCCCATTTATAGCACGTCATGTGTAGATTGCCAACAACCTTACGAAAGCTCAAGTCAGGTAAAAAATGGAAAGTGCCCAGGATATCCCACTAGAGATGAGGCCCTCCCCACCCCACATTTCATCTTTATTATTTTCTTCCCCTTTTACTATTTTTTGGCTTGATTTTTTTTTCACATTTGTTTATTTTTGAGAAACAGAGAGAGACAGAGCATGAGTGGGGGAGGGACAGAGAGATAGGGAGACACAGAATCCAAAGCAGGCTCCAGGCTCTGAGCTGTCAGCACAGAGCCTGACATGGGGCTCACACCCACAAACTGTGAGATCATGACCTGAGCCAAAGTCGGACGCCTAACCGACTGAACCACCCAGGCACCCCTGGCTTGATTTCTTTGTTAAAGCAAATATGATGGACAAAGCAAACCCTCATAAAGTTCATTTTTCAGCTCACAGCCTAGTTTGTAGGGAAGTTTGCTGTGAAGGAGGAACACAGCAGGTAAAAGGTAAGCCATTTGACAGAGGTGAGTTGAAAGCCCATTCTCTGTGGATCATAGTAATCTTGCCTTGGAAAGAACTCATTAGAGGTCCCCAAGAGGCCTAAAGAGGAGGCTGCTGTTGGAGAGGGGCTAATGGCGACTGGTGGATGCATTAGGGCTGTCATTGCTACCCCTGAACTCCGGCTCTTCACAAAATGAACACTTTGCCCTTAACGGAAACTTGCTGGAAATGAGGACTGCTCATGTATTGGTTACCTCCTTGCCTGCCAGCCAAATGCCTCCCTTTGCTGTATTCCTATAGGCCACAGGCACTATAGCCTCAGACAGGAGCTGTACAGAGCTTTGTTTCCTCAGATATGTTGAGCTGGGGGCATATATTTTAAAAAAATTTTTTAATGTTTATTTATTTTCTGAAAGACAGAGAGAGACACTGCATGAGCAGGGAGGGGCAGAGAGAGAGGGAGTTACAGAATCCGAAGCAGGCTTCAGGCTCTGAGCTGTCAGCACAAAGCCCGACGTGGGACTCGAACACATGAACCATGAGATCATGACCTGAACCAAAGTCGGACACTTAACCAATTGAGCCACCCAGGTACCCCAGGGGGCATATTTTTTAAAGTAAAATTTAATGGTAAGTTTCCTATAAACATCACCTGAAACAACTTTGCCTATGCTCTTAAACCCAAACCCCCTACAAATTACATTTCATCTCTTCTCTCTGGAATAGACTCTGTTTCCAACTTAAATAGCAAGGGGATTAAATTAGAGTTCCTGTGCGGCCATTTCGGTTTAACCTGCCATTAACTTGAGCTCACCTGAGGTCATGCGTGGAACTGTCCACATCCCATGACCATGATTCAGCTGGCTATAGGAGACAACCCAAAACATTCATCAACTTTTTGAGCAGGCCACATCTGACCTCAAAGTTTCATTGTCCTAGCTATTATAACCATTGTAGATTTTACAGGCATCCAAGGACTGAAACTGCTCCCCATGAACAGCTAATGGTCCCTCAATGTAGTCACTGAATCATGGACTTTTATTACAGGATGAGCCCTGAGAGAGGCATCCTAGGGCTCTACTCTGCAGGTTATAAAACTCGTTCAATGTCACACCACTTCAAACTCATGGAAGAATACAGTTTGTGGAGAACCTTCTGGATGAATTTGGAAGCATGTATTGAAAAAACCATACTTGAATTACAAATGGCTTGGGTTGGGCTTGTTCCATTAATGCGTGTTGGCTTGGTGCTGTGTCTGGCGACAAGGTGACATTTTCAGCTTCAGATTTGGATGACAGCTGCCAAAGCTGGAAGTTTTTCAGAGTGCCGCTGTTATCTGTATATCAGGACAGTGTATCTCTAAGATTTTATCTTTTTATTTTTAGGTTTGAACACCCTTTTCTGATTTGCATCCCTCTTCCCCCAGAAAAAAAAAAAAAAAAGAATACAAAAAGTATACACAAAGAGAAAAAAAGTAAAACACTTATAATCTTGCCATTTAAAGCTTTTTTTTAATGCTTATACATTGTTGTTATTATTTTTTAAAGATAATGGACATTTTCTAACCTGAGAGTTTTTTTTTTCACTTATCAATATAAGTGGCACATTTACATGTCAAGAAAACCCTCATATATACCAGGTTTCTGCAGGCTGTAGCCTGACAGCCAGATCCTGCCCACTTCCTGAATTTGTAAATAAAATGTAATGGGAACACAGCCACGCTCATTCATTTATGTATTGTCTCTGGCTGCTTCTGAACTACAGTGTCAGAGTTGGGTATTTGCAAAAAATACAACCTGGCCCGCAAAGCCTAAAATATTTACTATTGGTGCTTTGCAGAAAAACTTTCCTGATCCCTGATCTACACCATCACTTTTTAATATTTAAGCAATATTTCACTGCATCATCATATCTATTGATTGAGCCAGTTTCTTCCGAGGCTCATGCAAGTTCTTTCCTATTTGAAACAGCATTTAGATTTTTTTCCCAGCCACTGGGCTGAACATATTCACTAATATTTGCCTTTTTTTTTTTTTAACCTTCCATTAGGAAACTTGCTGAGGATTGGAATTTACTAAGTTAAAGGATTTTTTAATCTTTCTCTTAAGGGATTTTGGTAACCATTGTCATATTTTCTCCATTTGTAGACAGAGGAGCTTTTCCTAAGGTAGTAATTGCTAAAATGGAGACGTTGCTCTTTCCATAGCTTCTCTTGCTAAAACTACAAACTATGCTCAGAAAGCAAGAGGATTGAAAAACCACATGGGCCACCTCATGCAGCTTGGTAGCGAGACACTCCATTACTATGCTCTAAATTTGCAGCCCGAGGAATTGCTGGCCACAGGGACTGAGAGATGATCCATCCCTTTTCCACGCCAGTGGTTTTGTCCTGCAGCTCAACCTACGTCGCAATCGTCACAGAAATACCATCACTTAAATGGCCAGCTTGTGGGGGCAGCTCAGAGATACCAGTGTGGTTTCATTGGATGGTTTGTATCGCATCTTGAAGGGCTATCGTCTACACATGCCTCTTCTGGGGTGAGAGGGGCTGTCATGGCTGGAGTCTCACCAGTCAGGTTATCTCTGTTTCAGTTCCACTTTGGCCAGGGCCTGAAGTGGTGTTTATGCTGCTGCCTGGAATTGGATCTAAGCCCCAAGTTCCTCAGAACCCCACTTGTAACCTGATGTATGCTGGGCATTTCACGGAGAGTGTCCGCCATCTTTCCTAATGATGAGGGAGGAGGCTAATGGAGACCGCAGGATACAAAGGGGGCTATTTTCCCCGTCTCTACATTTGTCAGTCTCTTTTTACGGCTCTAAAAGCATGTGTGTTCACATACACTTACACACAGCTGCGCACACACACACACAAATGCATCTAATATTAATACAGAAGATCGCACTTTAAAAAATCGATTTGAGGGGCACCTGGGCGGCTCAGTGGGTTGAGCATCGGACTTCAGCTCAGGTCATGATTTCGTGGTTCATGAGCTGGAGCCCCACATCAGGCTCACTGCTGGCAGCCTGGCAGCTCAGAGCCTGCTTCAGAGCCTCGGTTCCCCTCTCTCTGTCCCTCCCAAAAACTAAATATTTAAACAAACAGATTTGATTCTGTATGTGATCTATGTGATTTTGTACGTGATCTTTTACTGTGTGTGGGACAGCCTTGCACTGTGGCTAATCCTGGGGCAAGCAGCTCCATTCCTTTTTTCTTTTCCGACCCAACAGAAAGAAATAGCTAAATAAATAGCTAATTCTCAGCCATTCAGTAGCTATCAGTAGAGCTAGTGTTATAAAAATGAAATTCTATACAGCTATAATAATGACCAAACCACTGATACATACAACAACATGGATGAATCTCACAAGTATTATGCTAAGTGAAAGAAGTCAGACAGAAAAGAGTACATACTGCAATGATTCCATTTACAGGAAAATCTAGGAAAAGCAATACTATAGTGATAGGAAATAGATCAGTGGTTACCAGGTGTTTGGGTGGGGTTTGATTAACTTCAAAGAGAAACAGGATAACTTTTTCAAGGGATGATTTTTTTCTGTTTTGATTGTGGTGGTGGTAATATAATTGTATAATTTGTCAAAACTTATTGGAATGTAATCTTTAAATAGGTGTATTTTATTGACCGTTAGTTACACCTTTGTAAAGTTCATTACTAAAAAATGCCCAGATACATAAGTGATAAAGAAAGAAGTGGGGAGGAAAGAATCTGGACTCATGTGTGTCAGGCTTGAATAATTTAGTGGTGGTGCTATTGGCCACGACAAGGTACTAAGGGAGAGGAACAAATACAGGGAGTGGTAAAGAAAATGAGCATGCCAAATTGAGAGGCATCTGAGTGGGGAGTCCAAGTTTTAGACTCAACACTGAGACTTTAGAATATCAGTGCATTGACGGCGGTAGATACCGCCTATATGCATGCACTTGTTCGATGACAGTGAAAAGAGGGAAAAGGCAAGACCAAGGGCTCATCCTGAAGAGTAGCCATGTTGAATCCTTGAGAGTCTAAATTTTAGGCCATCATTACTCAAACTGTGGTCCATGGGCCAGCACCAATTGCATCATGAGTTTGTTAGAAGTGCAGGATTTCATGCCATAATCCAGACCTATGGAATCATAATCTGAATTTTAATAAGATCCCCAGGGTATTCTTATGCACATTAAAATTTGAAAAATGCAATTTCAGATTCACCTCAGTCCTGTTCTTTTCTTGCTTGAGCTTCCTTCTGGAACCCAGTTGAAAGAATAGAGAAACATGGGCTGCTGAAGCCAAGGATTACATCATCAAATTAAAATTGTTTTTCATTCTTAGTTAAAAAAAAACAACTATTGTATGCTAAGGGAGCTAAAAAATGTTAACTCAAATGTTCTCTGTTTATTCAACAGGCTGCGGAAGCTTCTGGGAAGCTGTCAACGTTTATTTAGACTGGAGAGAAACTTTTTTTTTTTAAACTAAATACAGAGAGAGACAAGTCCTATTTCATTAGGAATTGCTTGAGGAATCATTTCCTTTTTTTTTTTTTTTTTTTTTCGCTTTTATAAAAAAGGGCTTCGTTTACCCAAAGGACATAAATGCTTCTCCTTGAATTCTTGCAGATAGACTGTCCATTAGGAATCTTGAGCTGTGAGGAATTTGGGATTCAGTACAGCAGCTGTCACCATGTTGACCCTATAATTGCTTCAAATACGGTTCCTTGTCCGGTCCACTTCCCAGGAGAGATGGTGGGTGATCAGGCAAATAGGAAAGCCATCCAAGCTACTCCATGTCTGAGGCTCACTGCTGTGGGGTCCTGAGATGGGAGCTCATCCAGGGCATTTGGTCTGTTTGCTTGCTAGTTGAGCTGTTGCTGTTTGTTGGTGAATTTCCATTGAAATATGGAGAGATTGTTGAAGATACTAGCATATTGATAAGTGCCTGGGCTTTAGAAACAGACAGACCTGGATTATATCCCAACTCTGTTACTTATTAGCTTTGTTTCTCTGCCTCCCTACCCCAAAGTCTGTTGTTTTTTTTTTTTTTCCATCACTAAAATGGATTGTTATAAGGAGCAAATGCAGTGATGGATTGAAAAGTTTTATGTATAAACCACAATCGACCTACCATACGGATGGTGAAAATACATCAGGATTCTCGAAGCCTCCCATTTTATACTCCACTCATATTCAGGGCCATTGTGAATGCATCCTCAGTGTCAGAGGCTCCACTCATATAGGCATCTCTGTGAGTGGCAACTCAGGGGGCTGTGCACTGTGTAAGCTATATGGCTGTATGCTGCTGTTTGTGCCCATCGCCTCCTGACCGTGACATCATCATATTCTGGATTTGGGTTTCCAGCGCTCTGTTGCATTTTCTTCCCTGTCTTCACAAATCCCATTCTTAGAGAATGTCAGTCCAGCATTGCTTACTGGGCAGAGGAGTTACTACGTTGTGTGCAGAGCAAAGACGTGAAAAATATCTGGCTGTTCTCAAGCTCAGTCCGGTTTCAGTGGGAATGTTTTCTTCTTCAACAGTCACCCTAAGGAGAAGTTAGGCCTATGCAAAAATAATGGGTAATTTCCTAAGCCTCCCGGTTTGTTGGATGTGAGATATCATTAGATCAAGCTCTTTACTGTGGTTCCCCCCTCATTGATATGGGCTCCATCACATGACTTACTTTCGTCTATGGATAGTAACCACACGTGTCACAAGCAGTAGTACTTGTGTGGTGGGGACTCAGCTCTTGTGCTTTGCCATTGCTGTGAGAAAAACATGTCCTGGACAGCCTTCTGTTCTTAGGAGAATGAGCAAGATAGGAAGCAAACCTGGCTCAGTCTGTAGGTTGGAGACAGGCCCAGCCAAACTCAGCCTGGATTAGTCAACCCCCACTGGACCTGTAGCCAAATGAGTGAGAATAATTATTGTTGTTTGAAGCCACTGAACTTTGGGGTAGTGTGAAACTCATCCCATTTTCAACATTTCTTTGACGTCACTGGTGCTATCATCAATTGATCCTGCCACATTTTTACCATCTCTTATATCCCTCATAACCTTCTTTCCCTCCCTATCCAGTATAGATTCTATGGATCGTCATTACAATTGCTTCCTTACATTCACAATCAACTTTATTACCTGGCAACCCCTCCCCTGATTACATCAGACTGTCATCCTACAACACATTTCCACAGCTGACACTGAAGCTGGTCAGAGAAAAGCACACAGTCCTGCTAGCTGGTCTCGTGAAACTCTAAAGGGCCGTCAGTGCCACTGAGGGGTACTGCCATATTGTTCTGGGGCCTCTGCTCTCACAAACTCCTGTTGTTCCTATTGTTACTTATTTCACTCTTCTTATCATTTATTTTCACTCTTTCACAACTTGAGCACCTCCTCTGCCATCTTCGCTCAGTCTGACCACCTTACTTATCTTCCACTAGGCATCTAGAAGCTCTTTCACTCCCTCTTACTATCTCATCTACTCCAAATCTAGCCTCTCGGTGCCTCTCACTCCCCCTCCATCCTCCTCCCAGGGTTAAACTACCCTTGCTCTCAAAACCAACCCCTCCCTTACCTACTACATCCATCTCCTTGCATGTCTTCAAAGGCACTGCTCCAGGAAGCTGTCTTCTCCCTCTTCTCCATCATTTGCCTTTCTTTTCTTCTGGATCATCCCATGTATATAAACATGCTATGATTTCTTCCATTTCAAAAAATATATATTAAAAAATGTCCTTCTCTTCTACTCATTCTCCAGTTACCAAATCGTTTGTGTTCCTCTTGTGGCAAAGCTTCTTGAGAAAGTTGTCTACAGTTACTGTTTCTACTTCCTTTCCTTTCCTCTCATTATTTCCTAAACTCCCGCCTCTCAGGCTCTCATCTCTATCACACCAACAAAACTGTTCCCGTCAAGGCCACCAGTGGCTGCCATGCTGCTAAATCCAATGACTCTTCCATGCAGATCACTCTTTCATGCTTGAAAAATTCTCTTCTGGATTCTGGAATTTCATGGTCTTCTGATTGTCTTTCTAACTGCTTGTTCACTTTCTCTATCTCAGCTGGTTCTTCCTTGCTCTCCTGATCTCTAAATGTTGGAGTACCTGGGGCTCGCAAAACTTCTCTTGTCTTTCTACACTCACATCCTGCTTTACATACCACCCCTAAGCCTGTATATTGATGACTCCTGAATTTGCATCTAGCTTGGGCCTCTCCTCTGAGCTTGAAGCTCATGTATACAACTGACTAGGTCCATGCCAGTATTTACTGTGCATCCTGAATACTCCCATGCTGTTATCTTGCTTTTCCACCTGTCATACTTCCTCCTCTCAAAGTCTTTCCCATCTCAGTAAACATCACTTCCATTCTTTTGGTTTCCTAAGCTAAAACCTTTTTAATAATCTGTACTTTTTTCTTTCTCTCACATCCTGACCCCCTTTACCAAACCCTACTGGCCATATTTTCAAAATATATCCGGAATCTGATGCCATAGCATCATTTCCACCTCTACTGCCCTGGCTCAAGCCATCTCTCACATGAATCATTGCAATAGCTTCTACTGATCTTCTGCTTCCACCACCCACTGCTACCATCCACCAGAGTGACCACAAGGTAGTCAGAGCGATTTTATAAAAAATAAATCGGATCATGTCACCTGTTTGCTCAAAATTCCCCAAAGGTTTCCATCTCTTTCAAAGTAAAGACCTAAGCTCTAACGATCAGAACTCTTTCTACCTCTCCATATTTCCTCCATTTCTCCTGCCTGGCTTTTTCCACTTCAATTATGCTGGCCTCCTTGACCTTGTGACATCACGTGCCACCTGCATCCTATGCACGTACAGTTCACCTGCCTGAATGCTTCTCTCCTAGGGTCACGGCTTACCTCCCAACCTCTCTTAGGCATCGCATCATGAGTGGGCCTTCCCTGACCACGCTGTTAACAACACCCACCCACCTACCCCAAGAGTCCCCAGTCAACAGCTGTCATTATCACAAGCGGCTTACCAGCTGCCACGCTGTGGGCATGACATAAAGTGGGAGCCCAAACAGATGAAGGTTAATTCTGATAAGACATTTGAGAAGGCATCGAAGACACAGTAGGATTTGAGCTGGACTTCAAAGAGAAGTAGGCTCTAGATAGGTAGAGAAGGCAGAGAAGAACATGCTGAACTGAGAAAAACTCAATCAGGAAAGAAAGAAAGAAAGAAAGAGAGAGAGAGAGAGAGAGAGAGAGAGAGAAACAAAGAAAGAAAGAGAGAGAGAGAGAGAGAGAGAGAAAGAAAGAGAGAGAGAGAAAGAAAGAAAGTAAGTAAGTTAGTTTCCAATAACTGCCTCGTTGCTGTGTGACTTTTGGTAAGTCACTCAACTTTTCTAAGCTTCGTGTCCCCATTTGTAAAATGAAAGTTGTATTCTGTGTGGCCTCTAGGGTTCGATCCAGGTAGAAAGATCAATGACAAATGTCTAAACAGGGGTATTAGCTGAGAGAGAGAAAGCACAGGTGGTTTATTAGATTAGCAATCCTTATTTAGAAAATAGCATCTTAAGGGTATGGCAAATAAGGTTGATCCATTTTAACAGGTTGGTCAAGTTCTAGGACTAGGACCTGGGCTGCCATGGTGAGAAGACATCTGAGTGGGAGAGGGCCTGACTAGACACTGGGTTTGTTTTATAGTTTGCCTCAGGGAAAGTCATAATCACATGCATTGTCTCATTTGTTAGGAAGGCAGTACAAACAGTAGTCACATGTGTGTGTTTTGGATCCAGTCTACTTCAGTTCCAATCTCAACTCTGTCACTTAAGCAAGCCACTTAACCTCTCGCTGCCTCAGTTTCCAAGTCCATAAGGTAAGAATAGTAATGCCTTACTTACAGGGGCATTTTAAGTTTTAATTCTTTTAACCTTTGTAAAATGCTCCAAACAGTTCCTTGTGCATGCTAAAACAATTAATATTAGCTGTTCTTATTCTTATCCACTATCTCCCTGTAACTAGTGTATGCCAGAGTTGGGAGTGAAATTTGGGCCTTAATGCTCTTCTTTTTCAGCCTTGATTGCTGAGGGACGATGACAAACTTTAATTCATTCTCTCACAAATCTATATTGAGGGTCTACCCTGAGCCAGGCATGCTGCTCCCTCTGAAGGGAAAAAAAGAAACAAAATCCAGGTCACCTTCCAAATTGGCAGGAGAGGAAAAGCTCAGTGACGTCAACTCCTCCAGGACCAGACCTTGCCTATTTTCCTTTCAAATCCAAGCCCTAGAATGGGGTAAGACACAACACAGAGCAATCTGAAAATGTATGTGGAAGTAGGTCTGGGAGAGAGAGAGAGAGAGAAATGGGGAGAGAGAGAGAAAGAGAGGAGACATCACAACAGATCCTCATCATGCCCCATTTCCTCAGCTCTCCATTTCTCCCCCACCTGCTCTTTTCTGCTGGTTCTTGCTGCCCACAGAGTAAACACCAAGTCCTCCACCAACTGGTTTTTCCCACCTCCTTTCCATTGATTGTATCCCCTAAACTATTTTCTTGATCATACTGTAACAAAGTTGTCTCTCACTATCTGCTGCCGCCATTCCATCTCGCCCATGGGGGTTTTCCTCCCTTTGGAGCTACTCATCATCCTTCAAGGTTCAATTCAAATGCCACGTCGTACAGCCAAGGCTGTCAGCAGCCCTCCTGTGTCCCCTCAGCACCTTTTTTTTTTTTTTTTTTTGGTGTATGTCCACCTGCCTTCCAACAGCCGATCACTGTGACTCTGCCTGAGAGCACTCTCTGGCCACAGAGTCCATCCTGCCTATGGGCCAGACTGGCTGGCAGCACAGGGAAGCTAACCTGGTGTCTCTGTCCCCGTCCCCAGACTCAGCAGCTGTCACCAGTATCCAGCACAATTGCTCTGGGGGCAGAATAACACCAGGTGCATATTGCACACAGGCACCGAGGTTCTCCAGCAGAATTGACCTTGTAACATGTCCCTTATCACCTCACCTTCCCTAACTCTCGTTCCCCTTCACCTGTGTTTCTTGGAGTCACCTTCAAAATTACCTAACCTTTGTATCTTTACCTCAGGTTCTGCTTTCCCTCCCCTCTGGCTTTCTGAGAACTCCCCGGGGGTGGGGGTGGGGGGTAGTAATTGCTTTCCTTCCTATTTTCCTTAGCGTTTGTATATACCTTTGGTGCAGCATTTATCACAATTCCTTGTGATTATTTGTTTACGTGTTAGACTGTGAGGTGGAGGAGGCAAGACCCATGCCATCCTAATCCACGTGGGCCCCTTGCTTAGTATGCACCTGTCACATATCTAACTCAAGTATTTTGGATGGACTTCCCCTCCTCGGCCTCCGGCTTGATCCC
The DNA here is from genome assembly GCF_018350195.1 of Panthera tigris. Taxonomy (NCBI): domain Eukaryota; kingdom Metazoa; phylum Chordata; class Mammalia; order Carnivora; family Felidae; genus Panthera; species Panthera tigris. The sequence goes on along the minus strand of NC_056668.1, from coordinate 142,033,873 downwards.
AGCATGGTGGATGCATTAGCGCTTTCCTTCCAGCCCCCATTTGCACCAACACCTCCTCTGAGAGCTAACAATGTGATGCTTAGATTCCCTGGACTTCAGCTGGCATAACAAGAAGCGGTCATTGAAGAATCACAGAGGGGTCCCAAGGTTAACCAAATTTATAATTACAGAAAGTTCTGCCTAATAGCTCTTGGGGAACTGTGCGTGTTTGTGTGATGATTACCAAAGCAGGAAGCTTAGGCTAATGAGGACAGGTCCCTGACCCAGGGAGGATGGAAACATGCAAACAAGAACGGGTGTAAGCCCTTAGTCATGCTGGGTCTCCGGTTTCCACTGGGAATGGAGTGGGGAAGAACATCACGCCCACCCCTGCAACAAGAATGCAGGCATTGTTGTAGAATAGCAGACCCTGGCTTTTCCGGAACGTGCCAGATAGCTAAGTCACAAGGCAATCAACATACCTAAAAATCTGACGTGAGACAGGCACCTGCAGGATTTCATCTGAAATAGTCGACAAAATGGTGGAAGCTGAGTCTGGGCTGGTGGGAGAGTAAGAAGCTTGTGGGGTTTGCAGACACAGGGAGCCCTTGCAGGCTTTTCTCCAAATGTACCAGGTGTTCACAACGAAGACATGGAAGGTTCCCAAGAAAACCTCCATCTGGTGCAGGCCTAGGGGAGACTAAAAGCAGCTGCTGTAGGAGAGACACAAACTCCTCCAGGACCCTGCTCCCTTCCTCTTTTCTCCAACATGGAATAAAATCCTTAATCTTGAGCGAGAGGAACAGAAATCATTGCCCCAGGGCACTGGTAAAGCCCATTGTAGCTGGGGCAAGAGAACAGAAAACAAAACAAAATAAAATACCTTAACCCCTGGGGGAGGGGGTGGGCTACAACAGGAGTCTGGAGTAAGACAGTGTTCAAAAAAGGGTGAGGACATGTTAAAAGGCCATACTTAGCCAAAGGAAACAAACTCCCAATGTCCAAAGCTGAAACAATTTGAATAATTAACAAGGGTAGATAATAAAATGAAGATCCCTGAGTCCAAAGAGATAAAATAATATTGAGTGAACAAATATGGGAGAAGAGGCAGCTCTCCCCTTTATAGCATCATTGCAACAAAGAAATGTAGGAAGAATGAAGAAAATAGGTAATCGTCATTAGAACATCGTAGTAGTGATTGTTGCAGGAAAGTAAAGATCCACTGCTGGTTGTTAAAATGATTGAAAGAAGACTGAGGAAAGACAGAATATTTTCATAGTCTCAAAGTATCTGCCCCACGACAAGTATCAATTGCTAAGTAAATAGTGATAACTTTATCAAGGTTGGTGTCACCAGTAATGAGACTTTGATGCAATTGAGGAGGGCATTATCACTTACGCGGTATTCTTGCCCCAAATGCATAACTTTAATAATGAGAAAGCACCAAGCAAACCCAGACTGAAGGATATTCTACCAAACGATTAATCAATTGATCCGTATTCTTCAAAAGTGTCAAGCTCATGACAAAGAAGGGCTGCTGAAGAACTATTACCAATTTGAAGGAAACTAAGGAAACATGATAACAACTTGCAGTGTGGGATCCTAGATTGGATCCTGAGATAAACAAGCAAAAGGGATATTAGTTTAAAGCCTTGTGGAATCCAAATAAAATCTGTGGCTTAGTTAAAAGTATTGTGCAAATGTTAATTTATTATTTTTATAATTGTGCTATGGTTATGTAAGATGTTGACAATAGGGAAAGTTCGATGCATGGTATATAGGAACTCTACAATTTTTGTGATTTTTTTGTAAGTCTAAAATTATCAAATTAGAAATTTAAAAAGCATGCCAAAAAGTCGTATCTGTATTCTGTTCATTACCATCACATTTTTATTTATTGGAAAATTATTTGGAAGGAAATATACAAAAATATCACCAGTGTTTGTGGTGGTTGATGAGATCAGAATGAGGAAAATAACATCTTGAAAGTGCGTCCAATTAATTATTTCTCTTAATTCTCAAAAACGTTATCTGATGTAGCCTGGCTATCCACATTTAACAGATGGGGGGGGGGGAAAGGCTCAGAGAGATCAATTGTTCTACTCAAGTTTTCATAGAAACCAAGAGAAAGATCCCCAAAATTAACTCCAAGGGCCATAGATACTGCTATTCCCCCCTACCTCCCTTTTCTACTTCTCTGTCTCTCTTTTGGATTTGTAGGTAGACTACTTTAGTGGGAAAAATGCAACAAAGTATAATTAAAAAAAGAAATGAAACCTAGCATCCCAAGATTGTAAACTCTGAAATACACCTAATGAGAGGAAAAAACAGAGTTCCAGTCCTAGAGGCTATATATGGATGTCAGGCAAGGCTTAGTTGCCTTTCTTCAAGCTCTTGTGAATTACACTGGCCTTGCAGACCGAGGAGCTGCATGTGTTTCTCTTATTTTCTGGTTTCAATGCTCAATGATGCATTAGTCCCTGGAATACGTTAGGATTATATTAAATGAGAAGTCTTAACTTTTTTTTTTCCAGAGACAGCATGACAGACCCCTAAAGAAGCTGATGAAAGCTGTTGCACCTCTCTCCAGAGAAATGCATGTGTGAAATGCATTTCTAGGCTCCCAGAGGCCTAGAACAATACACTGGACATCATATACTGGACCTTCTCTGTTGAGGGGCAAGGCCATCCGTGCAAGACAGGCTAAGAGACTGAAACCAGCTCTCCAGTAGCCAGATCATTCATCCAAAGCAGTGCTAGCCAGTAGAGATATCCCGTGAGCTACCTATGTAATTTTAAGTTTCCAGTAGTCAGCTGAACAAGTTTAAAAACCTCATTTTAATGATATATTTTATTTGATCCAATATCATTCCCCAAATAGGATCATTTCAACATGTATTCAATATAAAAGTTATTACGAAAATATTTTACTGTTGTTTGTTTGTTTTGGCTTTTTGTCACTTAGAAACGAAGTCTTCTAAATCGGGTTTGAATTTTACATTCATGGCGTATCTCAATTTGAACTAGTCACATTTCCGGTGCTCAGTGAGCCATATGTGGTTAGGATGGGTCAGCACGGATAAGAAGTCTGTGACAGGTGAAAGTTAAAAGGGCCCAGAGAGGAGTACGCCTTGAAGAAAGTGGACAGCCGTGGCATTGTCTTCTCTCCACTCAGGCACCAGAAGGGCGCTCCCCCACCTCAAGCCAAGTGACAGAACACCAAGGGACCCTCTCCAAGAGCGTGGTGCATACCCCTTGGCCTGGGATGTAACGTCCTCCTAGTAAGCACCTGAAGTGAAGAGAAATGGCTGGGACACTTTTCCTGGAGGAAGCATGAAGCACAAGACGAAGAGGAAGGCTGTGTGCATTTGGGGCAAAGGGAGCGGGTCAGAGCTCATTTTTCAAAGCGTGCCACTCCAGCTTCTCCCCCCCAGATACCGGTGACCTCCCTTCAGATGCTGATGTGGCATAGAAGCAGGTAGCAGGAGGAGATATACTGCCCACCTAAAGTGGTGGCCTCAGAAGCAAGAGCCTCTGAGAATCCAGAGATCCCGAGACACAGATCCTGCTGGAATGAAAGCTCTACCAGGGCAGGGATTTAGGTCTATTTAGTTCACTGTTGTATTCAAGTGCCGAAACTTTTGTTGTATCATATTCATGATTCATGATAATTGATATGAGAATGAATCACCTGGTCCTGAAGCCAGGTCACAAGAAGACCCCATACGGCTGCCCTTTCCGTAATTCTCTCTCCCTGGCTGGCTAGCTTTGGGAGGACAGTGAGAAACAGAAAGAGGTACTCCCACCCCACTCCCTGAGCCACGCTTGTCAAAGTCCTAAAGCAGGGGAAGGGCAGAAGCGCTCTTTGGTTTTGTTTTTGTTGTTGTTTTAGAGAGACAGAGAGAGTACCCGTGAGCAGGGAAAGGTGAAGAGAGAGGAGAGAGAGAATCCCAGGCAGGCTCCATTCCCAGCACAGAGCCGGTCTCGGGGTTCAGTCTGACAACAGTGAGATCATGACCTGAGACAAAATCAAGAGTCTGATGCTTAACTGACTGAGCCACCCAGGCACCCCCAGAAGGTCTCTTTGAATTACAGTCTGCACAACACTCTATCCTGGTGTGTCTGGTACACGTTGAGTGCAATAAACATGGATTGTCTTCAATAAACATGGATTGTCTTCCTTCCTCCTCTCCTTTCTCCATTTTAGAGATCACAGAGCTGCCAGGCGAGCCTGAGCAGAAGCAGAGACCCAAAGCCATATATTCGAGGGTAAACCAGGCCCACATCACAGTTTGAATGTCCTGAATGGGCCCTGATTCCTGTTGGGAGGGCCTTACGACTCTATGTTCTCCTGGCACTTCCCTTCAGCTGAAATACTGCCCCAAGCCCAGGCAAAATGGCCTTACCTGGAGACCTCAGTTTCAGATTTCTAATGGGAAGGAGCAAGTTGACTGCACCACAAAGGCCTTCTCTTCACTCTCCTCTGGGAAGAAGCTTGGACCCCGTGTCATTCCTCCCAGGAAGGGGCAAGAAAGAGGTATGTTCCATGCTGAGAGAACATTCACATAAGGGGTTCTAGCTGCTTCATCATGTTGGGCTACAAATCTAGCTACATATTGTTTATTTCACATATTTCCCCCTTGAGCTCTTACTTAACCATTGTAGTAGAAAATGGTACATCTTTATGTAATCTCTTCCTACTCCACTTATGGATTTTTCTAGAATTTTGGAGGTTACTCACGTCCAATGTGGTCATCATTGACTTCAAACACTAGGCAGAGAGACTTGGGAGAGTCTGGTCATGAATGAGTAGGCCTATCATTTGGCTGTCATTGGTCCTGTGGATGCCATAAGACCCGGTACATTGGAGTCATCCCTGCCCACCGCTGTCATGGCAGCCTTGATGATTCCTTCATTTCGCTGCATAAGCAGCAGCATGCAGTTCTCTGTACTCACAAGCCCGTCTGTTCAAGTACTGCTGCCACAGCCCAGCCACCGTGCCAGAGGGCCTGGCCTTACGTAGGTGTGCTGCTGGAGCCAATGGTGAAACAGGAAGAGGGCATTCCTGGCAGAGGAAACAGCAGGAACAAAGATATGGTAGGGTGGAAACATGGGTTTCTGGGCAATCTGTCATGGCACTTTGGGGTGCTGGAGTATTGATGATCCCCAAGACCAGAGAAGAGAGAAGAGATGAGGTGGACAGGTGACAGGAGTTGGAAAGCTGGCATGAGACAGTAAGCGTTCTTGAATGTCTGCCAAGCAATCTGAACTTTATCTCATAGGTGACATGTTGACTGCAGAGGCTGGTAAATCTAAGAGCGACAGAACTGAACTGTGCTTGGGAACTAGGATGTCGAATTAGGACTTCCATTGACATTCTAATGTTGGAAGATTCCAACTGGACGGGGTGCTATGCAGGAGGCCCAGCATAGAATCCGACTGTGCTCATTTTCATTCCTAGTGATTTAGCATCTTAGAGACAAGGAGCACAGACAGCTGTGAGTCCATTCACTTGCACGCACACACAAGTACATGCTGCAGCGTGGATCAGGGCTCTGTCCTTGGACTCTCCTCAAGGTTTGGCACTGACTATGACAACTGCCTAAGCAGCTCCTAGACAGTTTGAGGATGCAATTCTTTTTTTTTTTTTTTAACGTTTTTTATTTATTTTTGAGACCGAGAGAGACAGAGCATGAACGGGGGAGAGGCAGAGAGAGAGGGAGACACAGAATCGGAAGCAGGCTCCAGGCTCTGAGCCATCAGCCCAGAGCCCGACGCGGGGCTCAAACTCACAGACCGCGAGATCATGACCTGAGCTGAAGTCGGACGCTTAACCGACTGAACCACCCAGGCGCCCCGAGGACCCAATTCTTGAGCACTTATCATGTGCCGAGCCCTAGGCTAAGTGTTTAGGATTCAGGGTATTCTTTCTTTGGAGAAGCCCCTGGGGTTAGCATAGTTGATTAATTTTTAATCAAATAATTACAATACAGTGTAATCAGAGCTACAATCTGTGGATATGTAAAGCGAGTTGGATGGAGGCGTTGTGGAGAAAGTGGGGGTGAGAGATCACAGGAGGTTCGAGACTGTAGTCTTCACAGGGAAGTCTTGGAATCTTCGCTTCACTCTCCATTGAGCTTATTTTTACCAAATATTTTGAGGAATCTGAGCACAAATTTGCAACCATTCTTGTGCCAAGAGCTTCAAGTCCCACTTAAATGAAGTTTTGTCTCAATCATGGAGAAGCTGCAGAACTTTCCAGGAATCTGAGCAACCATATTTTGTGAGTGTCTAGAACCCTCTAGGACTCTGGAGGAGATGGGTTTTGTTCTGTAGGTGTGATTTCATGACAGGATGTACAAACTCAAATGCCTACAAGGGCAAGCAGCAAATGAGCAGGGTAGAGACAGAGGAGAATGGAGCCACATACTTAAAAAGGGGAAGCTGCTATTGGACCCCAGTGAAATTGCCAGATCCTATTCTCTTTTGCAACCTTTGGCAATTAATTTAAAAAAAAAATACTGAGGGGGAGGAGCCAAGATGGCGGAAGAGCATGGAAGTTCTTTGTGTGTCTCGCGTCCATGAAATACAGCCAGACCAACACTGAACCATCCTGCACACCTAGAAAACTGGTTGGAGGATTAACCCAACAATCTGCACAACCTGAACCACAGAATTCAGCAGGTAGGTGGCATGGAGAGGTGAACTTGGGGAGCGAGAAGCCGCGGGAAGGGAGGTGCTTTTAAGGGCGGAGAGAGGACGGAGCCGGGGGGGGGAAGAATACGGAGAAAAGCACCCATCCCCCAAAGCAGCTGGAGAGAAAGTGGAAAATTGGAAACAGCCGCAGGGACTAAACTAAAAAGGGAGAAAGGAGAAAGGAGAGGGTTTAAATTCCATTAAGACTGTAAACAAGGGGAGCGCAGAGTCTGCAACTCCGCGGCTCCATACCTGGCGGTGCTCTGGTGGGAAGGGCGAATCCCCAGGAACAGAGTGGAGTCCGGGAGGTTCTCGGGCCAAAGAGAAGGTTCTCGGGCCAAAGGTTCTCGGGGAAAAGCGGTTTCACTGCGGGAAGGACATTTGGTAGAGACTGTTGAAGCCATCTGGTCTCAGCAGACCCCAGAAAACGGCCACATTCACTCGTGCTGGAACAAGGTCTTTAAGGGTGAAGCCTGGTGCCGAATGTGTGTTGTGATTTTCCATAATCCCTGAAACGCTGCTGCTACACCGTCTCGTGAACTTTTTCTGGGGCGGGTGGCACCTGGCCGTAGTCTCGGGGCACCGGCAACAGCAGGGTCCAGCAAGCGTTCCTGGGTGCGGCCGGCATTCGGCCCTTGCTCATTCGACCACTGCTCGGTGAGAGCCTCCCGCAGAGGGACGGAACGGGTCGAAGCCACAGTCCTTCAGAAGTAAGGCACCAGGGAAAACAGCCACATCTGAGACAAAACTCGGGAGAGAGGTGCTGCCTGGGGCCTGGTCATGGAGACTGAAAGAGCGGGGAGTGGACGAAAGCTGAAGACAGAGGATGGGTGCACAAGTGCTGACCCAGGAGAACAGCCTGGGTGGCTGGGTGACGCCATTTTAACCGCTCCCGCGGATGCGCATATGCACCTACCAGCGCCACAACGCTCCGCTCCAGTAGGCCAGCAGCGCCATCTAGTGGAGAGCGGAGCCGTTACACTGAGCCCTGCCCAACTGGGCCAACCTCGCTCTTCAAGAAGACACCTCTCACCGCCTGCTTACTTTATGGACTATAAAGCGCTTCATAGTCTGACTTCTAGGGGAAAACGAGGCAATTTCAGTCCTACTTCAATCTGTTAGCAGGTTCATCTATTCAGTTTTCTTTCTTTTTTTTTTCTTTTCCTCTTTTAAAATTCTTTTCCTTTTCTCGAATACAGAAAGAGAAAAAATTCATTTTTATTTTCAACTTTTATTAAAAATATTTTTCTTTATTTTTTTTACTATATTTTTACTTTTGTGTAAATTTTTTCAAGTTCTATCTTGCTTCTATCATTTTATTTTAGTCTACTTCAGTGTATTCACCTTTTCAAATTTTCAAACGATTTCCTTTTTTTCTTATTTCTTTTACTTTTTTCTCTTTTTTGTTTCTTTTCTTTTTCTTGAATGCTTAAAGAGAGAAACTTCATTTTTACTTTCAATTTCTATTAAAAATATTTTTCTTTAATTTTTTTTACTATATTTTTTGCTTTTGTGTAAATTTTTTCAAATTCTATTTTACATCCATCATTTTATTTTAGTCTACTACAGTATATTCACTTTTTCAAATTTTCAAACAATTTCCTTCTTTATTTTCTTCTTTTTCTCTTTTTTGTTGCTTTCCTTTTTCTTGAATACAGAAAGAAAAAAATCATTTTTATTTTTAATTTTTATTAAAAATATTTTTCTTGGGGAGCCTGGGTGGCTCAGTCGGTTGAGTATCTGAATTTGGCCCAGGTCATGATCTCACAGCTTGTGAGTTCGAGCCTCGCATTGGGGTCTTTGCTGACAGCTCGAAGCCTGGAGCCTGCTTTGGATTCTATGCCTCCCTCTCTCTCCCCCTAACCCACTTGCATTCTGTCTCTGTCTCGCTCAAAAATAAATAAACATTAAAAAAAATTTAATAAAATTATTTTTCTTTAATTTTTTCCTACTATATTCTTTATTTTTGGGTAAATTTTTTCAAATTGTATTTTACTCCCATCATCTCATTTTAGTCTACTTCAGTGTATTCATTTTTTCGAATTCTCAAACAATTTCATTCCCCCCTCTTTTTTTTCTCTAATCTGTCAAACCACTTTCAACACACCTAGGATTTAGCATCATTTATTAGTTTTGTGTGTGTGTGTATTTTTAATTTTAATATTTTTTTAATTTTAATTTTTCTACCTCATTAATTCCCTTTCTCCCTTCAAAATGACAAAACAAAGGAATTCACCCCAAAAGAAAGAGCATGAAGAAACAACAGCCAGAGATTTAACCAACACAGATACAAGCAAGAAGTCTGAACCAGAATTTACAATCAGGATAATAATACTAGCTGGAGTTGAAAATAGATTAGAATCCCTTTCTGCAAAGTTAAAAGAAGTAAAAAATAGAATGAAAGAAAAAAATGCTATAACTGAGCTGCAATCACAGATGAATGCCACGGCAGCAAGGATGGATGAGACAGAACAGAGAATCAATGATACGGAGGACAAACTTATAGAGAACAATGAAGCAGAAAAAAAGTGGGAGATTAAGGCAAAAAAGCACGATTTAAGAACTAGAGAAATCAGTGACTCATTAAAAAGGACCAACATCAGAAACATTGGGGTCCCAGAAAAGGAAGAGACAGAAATAGAGGTAGAAGGGTTATGTGAGCAAATCATAGCGGAAAACTTTCCTAACCTGGGGAAAGACACTGACATCAAAATCCAGGAAGAACAGAGGACCCCCATTAGATTAAACAAAAACTGACCATCAACAAGGCATATCATAGTAAAATTCACAAAATACTCAGGAAAGGAGCGAATCATGAAAGCATCAAGGGAAAAAAAGTCCCTACCCTACAAGGGAAGACAGATCAGGTTTGCAGCAAAACTATCCACAGAAACTTGGCAGGCCAGAAAGGAGTGGCAAGATATATTCAATGTGCTGAATCAGAAAAATATGCAGCCAAGAATTCTTTATCCAGCAAGGCTGTCATTCAAAATAGAAGGAGAGATAAAAAGTTTCCCAGACAAACAAAAATTAAAGGAGTTTGTGACCACTAAACCAGCCCTGCAAGAAATTTTAAGGGGGACTCCCTGAGGGCAGAAAAGATGAAAAAACAAATATATACAGAAATAAATGAATAAATAAATACCAAAAGCAACAAATATTAGAAAGGACCAGAGAATATCACCAGAAACTCCAACTCAACAAGCATCATAATGGCAATAAATTCATATCATTCAGTACTCACTCTAAATGTTGATGGACTCAATGCTCCAGTCAAAAGACATAGAGTAACAGAGTGGATAAGAAAACAAGATCCATCTATATGCTGTTTACCAGAGACCCACTTTAGACCTAAAGACACCTTCAGACTGAAAATAAGGGGATGGAGAACCATCTATCATGCTAATGGTCAACAAAAGAAAGCCGGAGTGGCCATACTTATATCAGACAATTAGACTTTAAAATAAAGACTGTATCAAGAGATGCAGAAGGGCATTATATCATAATTAAGGGGTCTATCCACCAAGAACACCTAACAACTGTAAACATTTATGCGCCAAATGTGAGAGTACCCAAGTTTATAAATCAATTAATCACAAACGTAAAGAAACTCATCGACAGTAATACCATAATAGTAGGAGACTTCAACACCCCACTCACAGCAATGGACCAATCATCTAATCAAAAAATCAACAAAGAAACAATGGCTTTGAATGACACACTGGACCAGATGAACTTAACAGATATATTCAGAACATTTCATCCTAAAGCAGCAGAATGTACATTCTTCTCCAGTGCACATGGAACATTCTCCATAATAGACCATATACTGGACACAATTCAGCCCTAAGTGAGTACAAAGAGATCGAGATCATACCGTGCATATTTTCAGACCACAATGCTATGAAACTCAAAATCAACTACAAAAAAAAATTTGGAAAGGTAACAAATACTTGGAGACTGAAGAACATCCTACTAAAGAATGAATGGGCTAACCAAGAAGTTAAAGAGGAAATTAAAAAGTAGATGGAAGTCAATGAAAATGATAACACCACAACCCAAAACCTCTGGGATGCAGCAAAGGCAGTCATGAGAGGGAAGTATATAGCAACCCAGGCCTTCCTAGAGAAGGAAGAAAGATCTCAGATACACAACCTACCCTTATGCTTTAAGGAGCTGGAAAAAGAATAGCAAATAAGATGCAAAACCAGCAGAAGACAGGAAATAATAAAGATTAGAGCAGAAAGTAATGCTATAGAAACCAAACAAAACAAAAAACAAAAAACAGCAGATCAATTAAGCCAGAAGCTGGTTCTTTGAAAGAATTAACAAAATTGATAAACCACTAGCCAGTTTGATCAAAAAGAAAAAGGAAAGGACTCAAATAAATAAAATCAAAAATGAAAGAGGAGAGATCACAACCAACACAGCAGAAATACAAACAATAATAAGAGAATATTATGAGCAATTATATGCCAATAAAATGGGCACTCTGGAAAAAATGGACAAATTCCTAGAAACATATACACTACCAAAACTGAAACAGGAGGAAATAGAAAATTTGAACAGACCCATAACCAGTAAAGAAATCGAATTAGTAATCAAAAATCTGCCAAAAACAATAGTCCAAGGCCAGATGGCTTTCCGGGGCAATTCTACCAAACATTTAAGGAAGAGTTAACACCTATTCTCTTGAAGCTGTTCCAAAAAATAGAAATGGAAGGAAAACTTCCAAACTCTTCCTATGAAGTCAGCATTTCCTTGATTCCAAAACCAGACAGAGACCCCACTAAACAGGAGAACTATAGACCAATTTCCTTAATGAACATGGATGCCAAAATCCTCCACAAGATATTAGCCAACCGGCTCCAACAATACGTTAAAAAAATTATTCACCACGACCAAGTGGGATTTATACCTGGGATGCAGGGCTGGTTCAATATCCGCAAAACAATTAACGTGATTCATACATCAATAAAAGAAAGGACAAGAACTATATGATCCTCTCAATAGATGCAGAGAAAGCATTTGACAAAATAGAGCATCCTTTCTTGATAAAAACCCTCAAGAAAGAAGGGATAGAAGGAGCATACCTCGAGATCATAAAAGCCACATATGAATGAGCCAACGCTAATATCATCCTCAATGGGGACAAACTGAGAGCTTTCCCCTAAGGTCAGGAACAAGACAGGGATGTCCACTCTCACCACTGTTATTCAACATGGTATTAGAAGTCTTAGCCTCTGCAATCAGACAACACAAAGAAATAAAAGGCATCCCAATTGGCCAGGAGGGGGGTCAAACTTTCACTCTTCGCAGATGACATGATACTTTACATGGAAAACCCTAAAGGGTCCACCAAAAAACTGCTAGAATTGATTCATGAATTCAGCAAAGTTGCAGGATATAAAATCAATGCACAGAACTCTGTTGCATTCCTATACGCCAACAATGTAGCAACAGAAAGAGAAATCAAGGAATCGATCCCATTTACAGTTGCACAAAAAACCATAAAATACCTAGGAATAAATCTAACCAAAGGGTGAAAAATCTATACACTGAAAACTATAGAAAGCTTATGAAAGAAATTGAAGAAGAGACAAAAAAATGGAAAAAGATTCCATGCTCCTGGATATGAAGAACAAATATTGTTAAAATGTTGATACTACCCAAAGCAATCTACATATTCAATGCAATCCCTATCAAAATAACACCACAGAGCTAGAACAGATAATCCTAAAATTTGTATGGAAACAGAAAAGACCCCAAATAGCCAAAACGATCTTGAAAAAGAAAACCAAAGCAGGAGGCATCAAATCTCAGACTTCAAGCTATACAACAAAGCTGTAATCATCAAAACAGTATGGCACCGGCACAAGAACAGACACTGATCAATGGAACAGAATAGAGAACCCATAAATGGACCCACAAATGTATGGCCAACTAATCTTTGACAAAGCAGGAAAGAATACCTAATGGAAAAAAGACAGTCTCTTCAGCAAGTGGTGCTGGGGAAACTGGACAGCGACATGCAGAAGAAAGAACCTGGGCCACTTTCTTACACCATACACAAAAATAAACTCAAAATGGATGAAAGACATAAATATAAGACAGGAAGCCATCAAAATCCTACAGGAGAAAGCAGGCAAAAACCTCTTTGATCTTGGCTGCAGCAAGTTCTTAACACGGCTCTGGAGGCAAGGGAAACAAAAGCAAAAATGAACTACTGGGACCTCATCAAAATAAAAAGCTTCTGCACAGAGAAGGAAATAATCAGCAAAACTAAAAGGCAACCAACAGAATGGGAGAAGACATTTGCAAATGACATATCAGATAAAGGGTTAGTATCCAAAATCCATAAAGAACTTATCAAACTCAACACCCAGAAAACAAATAATCCAGTGAAGAAATGGGAAAAAGACATGAATAGATACTTCTCCAAAGAAGACATCCAGATGGCCAACCGACACATGAAAAAATGCTCAACATCACTCATCGTCAGGGAAATACAAATCAAAACCACAATGAGATACCACCTGACACCTGTCAGAATGGCTAACATTAATAACGCAGGCAACAACAGATATTGGCAAGGACGCTGAGAAGGAGGATCTCTTTTGCATTGTTGGGGGCAATGCAAGCTGGTGCAGCCACTCTGGAAAACAGTATGGAGGTTCCTCAAAAAACTAAAAATAGAACTACCCTACGACCCAGCAATTGCACTACTAGGCATTTATCCAAGGGATACAGGCGTGCTGTTTCGAATGGACGCATGCACTCCCATGTTTATAGCAGCACTATCAACAATAGCCAAAGTATGGAAAGAGCCCAAATGTCCGTCAATGGACGAATGGATAAAAATGTGGTATATATATACAATGGAGTATTACTTGGCAATCAAAAAGAATGAAATCTTGCTATTTGCAACTACGTGGATGGAACTGGGGGGTATTATGCTAAGTGAAATTAGTCAGTCAGAGAAAAACAAAAATCATATGACTTCACTCATATGAGGACTTTAAGAGACAAAACAGATGAACATAAGGGAAGGGAAACAAAAATAATATAAAAACAGGGAGGGGGACAAAACATGAGAGACTCTTAAGGTTGGAGAACAAACTGAGGGTTACTGGAGGGGTTGTGGGAAGGGGGATGGGCTAAATGGGTAAGGGGCGCCAAGGAATCTACTCCTGAAATCAGTTTTGTACTATATGCTAGCTAATTTGGATGTAAATTTTAAAAAAATAAAAAATAAAAATAAATAAATAAATTACAAGCGATAACAAAAAAAATACTGAGGCTCCAGGTGGGCTATTTAGCATGTAAAGCATGTCCACAGGTAGCCTGTTTATGACCTCTGGCTTTAGAAACCCTAGGGGTGTCCTATCATTTGCCAGAGTCACAAGAAACTATAGACGAGCACCAAACTAAAGGCAGTCAGAAGTAAAAGCTCATCTCACATTTGAGGCATAGCCTACATTCAAGAAGAAAACTCATCTGTCAACCCTACAGTGACAACTTGGCAAGGAATGTTCCTCTCTAGTTTATATTCCTGTTTTCTCTGTTTCTCATAGGGCCCATCAATTAGGTAGAGGATGGCAGGGTCTCCAAGGCGATAAGGAAACCCAATGTCAATGGCACTCTAGCTGTTGGCAGCATCTTTAATAGTGACCGATGGAGGAATCAGGCAGTTTGAATGAATGTGGTTTTCTTTTTCTCTGCATTTCTTGATTTTGTTGCTGTTGTTGATTGCCCGTTAGCTTTACAGCTTTTAGTCTTGGAGACAGGAATGAAAAAAATGAAAGATTTCTGTTGGAGTCCAGCCGAGGACTCTGGAAATTATAGAATCTGTGATTGTAGAGACTATCTGCCTCATTCCCTTAATTTTACAGAGGAGGAAGCTGAGGCTATGAGGTGACATTATTGTCTCACTGACAGGCAAGGCCTCCACAGTTCAAAAGAAGTTTCCAAGGCTGTGGCCTGCTGAGCTCCATAAGGATTTCTTTTGGAAAGTTGGGTCTCCATCCTGCCTCTTGTGCTGGAACAGGAGTCTCAGTCCTTCAGGTCAAATCCTGTGAGCACTTAGCTGAAGGAAATCATTATGTATTAGCTGAAGGAAGTTATTATGACATTATTAAGAGACTGTTAATACATTTTGGGCTTATAAGTGATACTGTGAACTTGACCTAGATAGGTCAATGCTGTAAGCCAACTCTGTTGGAGATGGAAGGCAGGCACTTGCACTATTGGAGGACCTTAAGGGGAAGATCTCAAACAAGTCTCTTCTTCTACCTTAGTGTTTCCATCTTCACCATCAGCAACTTTCTAGGCATCCAGCCCCTATCCTCAGACCCATGGGGCTTCTGGTTGCCCTGGACCATTGACAAGGGTCAACTGACCCATGTAGTAATTTGGGGAAGGGTCGAATGATATCACTCTTGCTGGAGAACCCACAGGCTCATCACTGGCCGCTGTGGGTGAATGTTGTTTACTGATGACCTGAGTTAGCGATGGTAGAGGCAACAGTATAGAACATTCTCCACTGGCAATCAGAGGGTCTATAAACACTGAACTCAACTTCTGAGAGCTCCCTGGTGCTGCACCTGTGTTCCTTGCAGCCCGATTCTGAGGAATCTTGTGACACCAACTGTGTTACTAGTTATGTTGTCCCTTCAAGCCTCTCCATGCAATCCCCATGTGTCCCCACCCCACCCACAGATCTCTTCCTGATCCTCTAATGGAATGGGGGTAACCAGCTCTTCATCCTCAAATCTATTATTGATCATAAAGCATTTTTTTCTTTTGCTACTCAAAATAGCCAGGTTCTTGTGAAGAAAGCCTTTCTTTTAAAAGCAACTATCTTTGCCAAGGGCCTCAGAAGTGCATTTTGAAATTCAAGGCTGTGCAGCCTTCCTTTCTTTTTCTCTGCATTTTTGCTGTGGCAAACCTACCCCGAGGGCAGCATATAGAACAGGAAGTCCTTGTTGCTGTGTGTACAGTGGGGACAGGACAGCAGTGAATGGACCGCAGGAGCATCATGCATTGGTTAATTTAAAACTAGATGCTACATAGAGCATTTAGATCACTTCCCACCCACCCCAGATGTTTGCGAATGATCCACGTAATTGAAGAGAAATTGGGGCCCTTGTTACCTTAAGTTAGTCAGACTCTTGCTCAACTTCCCATTTCATATGCTGCTTTGCTGTGATTTGAATATAAATGATTTTACCCAAGAAGAGAAATATGAAAACCTTTTTTATAGGAATAGTATTCTTGGAAAGCAGCCTTGAGTCTTTGCCTTTGTCTCTTCAGAAGTTGCTTTAAGGTGGGTCATTCAGGCATCTCCTACCCAGGAACAGAGAGAATTTGAGGAGGGTCCTCAATGCTGAGAGAAGCCATAAAAAAAGCATATTCAGAAACCACCTGGGGCCTGAGGTGGAATAAATATATTGTCTGTGGTTTTCAAGGATGATTCTAGTTAGTTGCCCACATATTCTTGAAGGAAGCCTTTGTGTCTTTCATTGAGATACAGGATACAGTTTGAGCGATTCTCAGCCTTTCTGCTGGGGAGAAAAGAATCCTGCATTGACCTCATCATCATTATTTCTTACTTCTGTTTCCATTCCTCCAATCGTAGATGTTTTACCTACTTAATGGGTTGTCTCTTATTAGAGGCTGACACCGTGGGAGTGGGACAATGTGGAAAGCCAACACGTAATGCCCTAGAGTTTTTCAGCATTTGGTCCCTGGTCATCCGGATTCGAGCCAGTAGCTGGTCAAAGGGAGCACATCTGACCTCTTCAAATAATTGGGCAAACGTGGACAACGTGGGATTACAAGGTCCGTTCCGGACTGTGGATTCCCCCACTTTGCTGGTTTTAACACTGGCTATGGCTGTGAAACTCGAATCAATTCCTGCCTGCTCCAGCCAGCTTCCAGCTCCCTGGGTGCGCGGTCCAGCGGCCTCACCCCCTGCCTGCCTGAACCAGGTCCTACCTCACCTCAGGCTCCCTTCAGTTCTAGTAGGGCCTGGACTCAGTCATGAGGCCCTGGGTGCTGGCTCTATCCCTGGGAGCTTACCCTGTCCTCCTGCAGAGTCTCAGCCTGTGAACATGTCTGGAATGCTAATACTCTGCCTCACGTTTTGCCCAATTATTTGAAGAGGTCAGATGTGCTCCCTTTGACCAGCTACTGGCTCGAATCTGGATGACCAGGGACCAAATGCTGAAAAACTCTAGGGCATTACGTGTTGGCTTTCCCACACTACTGACAGATATCCATGATAGTTTCTCTTGGCTTCAACTTTCCTCTTCTCTCTCGTCAACACAGCAGTATGGCTAAAAGTCTGAAGAATGGGCTTTGAAGTCGGACTTCCCTGGAATATTTCTTGCTTCTTCCTCTGGATAGCTTTGTGACCTTGGGAAGGTTATTAAATTTTCCTTGGGCTTCATTTTCTCTTTCAGAGGATAACAGCAGTTTCAATGTAGTAGACACGGTTTCGTTGTCTCTTTCTAACTGAACTGCAGCTTTGTTCTGGTCTCCATCCTTCCTCCATAGATCCTCAGGGTAAGGGAGCTTTGTAACACTGCCTTCATGAATGGGCACATGTCCTAGTTACGTTCATGGAGAATTGAGGGGAAATCTGCTGGTGGCCAGTTCCCTGACTCCTGAGAGCCACGAGGAGAGTCTCTTTTCTGTCTGGATATTGGATGTGACAACCTGAAGCTGCTGTAGCCATCTTGCTACACTCTGGTGATGCAACCACACTGAGGATATAAGAGCATGGACATGGGTAGACACCTATTTCTTGCATGACACGGTTGAAGCACAGGGATCAACCCAATCCTGAAGTCTCCTTTCCACTGGATTCCCTCTTATAGAGAGAATAGATTTACTTCCTAGTTAAGTCCATTTGAGTAAAAGGTTTTATTTCTTTTAGCTAAATGGATCATTTTTGAGAGAGAGAGAGGGAGAGGGAGAGGGAGAGGGAGAGGGAGAGGGAGAGGGAGAGGGAGAGAGAGAGGAGCAGAGTTCACCCAAAGCAGGGCTCTTGTTTTACCCAAAGCGGGTCTTGAGCTCAGCCAATGTGGGACTCAGAATCATGAACCGTGAAATCATGACCTGAGCCAAAGTCCAATGCTTAATGAGCCACCCAGGCACCCTTGGCCAAAAGAATCTTAACTTTACAAGTAGAGTTATTGGTAGTTCTAAATGAGAATAAAGTGTGTAATGTAGTAAGCACAGCATTGATGCATGTCACCTATTATTGTGAATATTATTTTTATTATGAATCAACTGACTCTCCTGGACCTGCCTTTTGGGGGGCTGTGCCTATCTTCTCTGACCTTTCCCATTTAGTCCTGGCGTGTGTGTTCATAAATTCCTTGCTGCTGAAGTCCCAGTGTGTTCCGTTCCCAATCCTTCCTGAGCTATGATTACCAGAAGAGGGAAGAAGAGAGGTAAATGTCCATTGGGAAGACATGATTCATTCCTTAATTCTGCAGGCACTGGGTAGAATTTATTATGGGCTCTCGTGTGTGCCTCTGTGCCCTTACTGCTAGTATTCTTCTAGGATTTCTCCACATGATTGTCCGTTTCAACTCATTTATGCCTCCTTGAACCAGGCTGAATTCCCATTTACCATCTCGTCCCTCCCTGGCTGGGCTTTCTCTCCTGGTCTGCTCTCAGATGGACATGTCTCGCATTACCCTGGTTCACGGAGCCACCGTGAGGCCCTTCACTTTTGGCCCATCCATCTTCAAGATTCATCTTCTATCTGTATTCGCTTTGCATCCCACCTCCTTGTCTGTTACCATATAGACACACATGGCCCTGGGGCGTGATCTGTGGAGCGAGCCAAGCTGGGGCATCATCAATGCAGAGATGTTGTCCCAGAGAACTAGAATGTAAAGCTACTTTCAATTACCAAACATAAGTTAGTTCATCCAATTAAAAAAATCACAAACCCATCGGACATTACCAAAGTGCAGTTTAAAGTTAAAGTGCATTTTCAAGTTAATGTATGACTAATGCTTTCCTTGGCTCAGCCTGTTCACAGCTGGGTTTTGAAAACTAAGTTTGTTTCTCATTCCTGGTTACCGTTGCCAGTGTATTTGTCTCTCTGTTTGAGAGCCATGCAGTTAGGGAGACCTTGGGTTACCACAATGCCGTGATGTTCAGGTCACCTGCTTTTTTGTTTGTTTGGTTTGTTTTGTTTTTCAAAATGCGTATTACATTTGATGGAGAACTGAGAAGCCAGGAATCGAGAATTGGTGTAGGCTGGAACAGAAAATGAAGAATTTCAGGTGTCATCCGTCAGAGCAGGAATAATATTTCAAACCCTATTAGGATTCTATGATTAGGGAGAAGTTATCTCGACCTGAAGAATAGTGTAATTGGATGATATCAGCTGGGAGATAAGTAAGGAGTTACCAGGGCTGGATTTAAACTTCTTATTGCTTAAGCTAATTCAATATCTAATTTGAGAGGCATGAATTTGCAGCATTCCCACAAGGGGAAAATTCATGTCCCCAGTTCCTTACTGGGTCTAATAATAATTCCTTACGTGTATATCATCCTTCATGGTTATCTCACTGACATCACCTTGAAGTCCAATAACACGCTCTCCTGCTAAAGATAGTCACTGCCAAGTTGCCTGTCACGGGATATGGCGGATGACCTAGAAAAAAACGTAAATCTACAGATAATCCTCCAAGCCCATGCAGCCAGCAGTTTTAATGTCAGTGTTTCTGCCTGGATGTGAATACACTGCATGTCAGATGGTCAGACAATTAGAGCGTTTCTGCTCTCCTTCTGGGCCTTTTCTCTGCTTCAAGGGACGATGAGCAGTGAACACGGTTGTGGACGCATTTATTAAGCAGCTGTCAGGGTCTGACATCCATAATCTCATGTCTTATAATCAGTGGTACTTCAGCGCTACTGTGTGAGAATCGCCTGGGAAAGTTTGCCACTAATCCCAGTGTCTGGGCCACATTGCAGATCAAGGCCTTGGTATTTTCGGAGCTCCCCAGGGGATTCCAGTTTGCAGTCAGATGCCAACCATCCATTGCTCCCAGTGGCCCCTTTGGCACCCTGGAAATGGAGGGCCAGTAACTTTAACTGAGTTGCTCAAGGTAATAGCATGAGTAAGCTTTGGAGGTAACATTTAAAAGCAAATCTGGGGGTGCCTGAGTGGCTCAGTTGGTTAAGCGTCCGACTTTGACTCCGGTCATGATCTCCCGGTTCATGGGTTCGAGCCCCATGTCGGGCTCTGTGCTGACAGCCCAGAGCCTGGAGCCTGATTCAGAATCTGTGTCTCCCTCTGTCTCTGCGCCCCTCTTGCCCTCTGTCTCTCTCCCTCTCAAAAATAAATAAACATTAAAAAAATCTTAAAGCAAATCTGTGAGTGTTCAAGGTAATGCTCATTTGCTTACGTGCCTCAGCCTCTCAGGAAACGGAAGAGTGTGGCATTAAAGGTAAGATATTTAAAGTGTTTGGCACACTATTTATGTTAACTAATGTATTTCATTTCATTTCATTCCATGTCTTATGTGGCTGATTTTCGAGAAACTCTCCATGGCAAAAGGCAGTCGTGGGGCTGCTTTGGTTGAGACCCAGTGGTTGTAGGATGCATGTTCCTGGGCCAATGGACATTTTCCTACGTGCCTCCAGGACCCGGAATGTCGCGTTTAGCTGTGCGGAGGCTTCCCTGGCTGTTGTCACGGGTTTTCCTTGCGGACACACTCCCGGGAACAGAGGCTGAGTCGATAGCCAGGATGCTCAGTGCTGAAGAGCAGACACCTTTGCCACTTCTAGCTGAGGCCTGACGATAGTTGAGGCAAGCAGCACCCCCACCTGCCTTCTCTGCTCCTGATCTGCTGGGCGGCAGCCTTAGCATTTAGCTAAATAAAAGATATTAGATTCTTGGGTCTATGCAGCCAATTTCTTCTCGGCATTTTTACACCTTGGGAGATTGCCTGATGTGACAGAAAACATCCCAAGCGAGACGGAATTTGAAGGAGGAAATGAAGCAGGTGGCTTGTGTGAGAGCAACAGGGTAGAACTTGAACTTTATTTGTCCTGCTGGCTCTTGAATCTCCAGGGAGAGGCTGCGCGGCATTAGGCTGCCTCCTCTCACTAAAATTCCACAGGAGCATAGCCTACGGCTGGAGGCAAATGTGGAGAGGGTGTCTGGGAGAGGGCAGTGGGGAGATGAGGGGGATTAAGCTGTCGGAAAGCACCTTAAAGGGATACGTCATGCTGACCACTGGCAGCTGGGAGGCCACAGACCGCAGGAGAGGCTTCTGGCTTTCCCGGAGTACTTTTGCAGGACATCTCAGCAGCGACTTCTCCCTGGACTAGCTGTTAGCATTTCCGGCTGACGGCCGAGACAGGAGCAGACCATCAAAGCCGGAGGTCTGCTTTGCCGCTGAAGCCTTTCAAGTTCACAGAGCCCCTTTTATTCATTTCTCTTAAAAACCAATTTCCAGGAGGCAGTGCTGTTTGCGCTTGTTTGGTGATGAGAGGAGCCCAGATAGGTGTCCGGGAGGGGCAGGCAGGTGGCGACTTTGACTTTCCACTGCCCGGGTTGAAAATGCAAAGCACGTCTTGGAGGCAGACAGGAGTTCTAAGAAATAATTGTGCCTCCAGGGAGCTCGCTTCTGACATGGTCTTAGTCTCTGCCTCATTCTGGCAACTGTTTGGAAGTGCATACTGTGTCTTCAGAGTAGGAAATATTCCAATGAGGGGAATGTAAAAATTTCTCCGAGAGGAAGGTAACCTTGTACGCAACCATCACAATGCCGTGATTATGTGGGCGGTCTCGGGAATCACACACTTGTAGTTGTAATCCAGGGCTCCCACCCCAGGAAGTAATTTCGCCTTTTCAGACTTCATTATCTGTATGTAGGAGGTAGAAGGTATTAGCAAGAGCAGTGGTTTTCAAACTTTCTGTGCATTAGAATTGCCTGGAAGATTATTGAATATAGATTCCTGGCCTTCACTGTCAGAGTTGGATTTAGTAGGTTTGGGGTGCAGCTTGAATATTTGTATTTCTTATTAGTTCCCTAGGGATGCTGCTGCTGGTCAGGGGACCACATTCATTTATTCTGTGGATTTTTGTTAAGCCATGTTTCCAGCATTTATCCAGACATAGGTGATAGTGGTGAGTAAAACAAAGTTCTTGTCCTCACGAAGTTCTAAGAGATGGCAACACACACACACACACACACACACACACACACACACACATATACATAGTAAAATAAGTATGTGGGGGAGGAAGAAATTTTCCTCTATGTAAGATTCTTCCTCTGTTATAAGGTTTTTCCAGTAGAAAAAAATCCAAAGTTCTTTTATGTACACATGGAAGCCCAATAATGAAATTAAGACCCGAAGAAATGACCAAGGCAGGCCATTTTTATACTTTTTTTAGACAAAGGAGACAACATATCTGTGAGGAATTCGCGGGACAAAGAAAACTTAACTTTAAAGGGAATGTCTATTTGTAAGGAATTCTAAACAAAATTTGTGCTGGGGCAGTGAATTAGTAAAAAGTTATAAGGAGTTTATACAGCCTTCTCAGCTCTCTATTTCTTATCTTTGGTCATAAGGCTCTCTTCTTCGTCCCTGGTACAGGGAGAGTGCCTTTCGCATGGCAGATTTATTTCTCACTTTCTGGAAACAAAGATAGTGAGGCAGTCAGAGTGTTCTTTTTGTATTGGCTGTTTCTTAAGTTACTTTTATTTAAAATATTCAATATGCCAAAGTGGCACATTTTAAAGGAGATTGCCCTTGGCCCCTACAAATAACATTAAAATGATAAGGGCTTCTGTGACGAAGTTATGGTAGAAATACCATTCTACATACAACGGTCAAGGTAGTATTTACCAATATACTGACATGTGAGCGCATACCTGAAAGAATGATTTCTGTCTATACCTGGAGGGGGGGGAGTATTTTGAGCAAACAAGACAGGAAGTCCAAAAGGCCCTGAGGCAGGAGTGTGGTATGTGTATTAAGAACAGTGAAGTGGACAGCGTGGCTTGACGATGAATAATGGTAAGAAAGAACGGAAGGGGGAGGTCTCTAGGACATTAAAATGGGACACCGGTGGAAAGTTTGCTCAGAGGGGGAGCTTGACCTGACTTCCATCATAGAGGATTTACTCTGGCTGCTGTGCTGAGAACGGATTGCAGTACAGTGAGGATGGCGGGTGTGGAGATTAGTCAGGAGGCTACTGCAATAATCTGGGTGATACATAATGGTAGCTTGGACCAAGGTTGGGAGGAGTGGTTGAAATTCTGAATAACTTATGTAGGTAGAGCTAACAAGATTTGCCAATGGATTTGATGTGGGATAAGGAGAAAAAGAGGAGTCAAGAATTACTCCAGGCTTGGCTTAGATATCTGGAAAAATGAAGATCTGTTGGCACAGACAAGCCTCTTCAGATCTTGTTCTCAGTATTTGAGAATTTTAGTTTTAGTGTTTAAGTCAAGAAACACTTTGACTTAATTGCTTCACTCTGTTTCTTTAATCATGGCACTATCCCAAAACCGGACCACATATGTATCTGGGCTCATAAGAGTTACACAGAACACATGTCTAATCCACCCCACCATAATGTATAGCTCTTTGATGGTGGAGACATCATTGTAATGGAATACAGAGGGGTGGAGGCAGGGATAACAGTTATAAGTTTACCAGAGGGGGTTAATAAAGACCTCAATTGAAATCTTTAGAAATAATCTCCATTGTCTGAACTGGCTTTAGACATATGGACAGAGGACACTGAACCAGGCTTCCAAAAGTAGAATATGGAAAATCGTTGATATTTTAGCATGCTCTATGGTGAGATCCTGGCTCATAATTAAGTCCAAATTCCTTCACATGGAGCAAGGAGATCTGAATAAGTCTTCTTTCCTTCTAAAATTATCCTGTCCACTCTCCTCTTATGAGCTATCTTCTATTAAAAAATATTGAACTTTTCTCTTTTAAAAATTTCTACAGAGTACCATTCTCTTTTTTATCTCTGAAGCTTTCATGTACACATCTTCCTTTGCCTGAAACATTTCATCCCATTCCCCATTTTCACTCAGGTGTCTCTTCCTCTCCAAATACACATCTGATTAATCCTAAATTTTCCTTCAGGATTGGAATGTCATTTCCTTGGGAAAGCCTACTCTGCTCTCCCCGTTGGGTCAGCTCCCTCTCTTACATGTCCTTATAACACCTTACTTTCCCTACTGTAGTTCCTGTCACATTGAATGGCCAGTGCCTGTTGACTTCTGCCTCCCTATATTGAACATTCCTTGAGGGCAGAGATATATCCTTTCTACACTCACAGCCTAGCACAGAGCTGACAAGTGGATGCACTGAAAGACTTGTTCATTGACTGAGTGACTGACTGACTGACTGAATGAATGAACAAATGAATAAGAGGTTTCTACGGGCCCAAGACTGTGATAGAGTGGCATTGGGTCAGAGGCTGCATCTTAGACTTTGAAGAGAGCATGGAACTTGAGTATAGCCCCATGCTGGATGTGGGCAGTATAAACTGAGTAGCTGAAGTCAGCCTTTTGGTTCAGAGCCATGCTGGGCTTCAGCAGAATTTGCCATGGAGGTAAAAACAAAAAGACCTAAACACTTAAAAATGAGTAAGGCAAAGTGAAGTTTAAATGGTTGTCATTAGGGTTTGACTTCTATATACACAGTGGCCACAAATTGCTAATTAGGAAGTTAACAAGCTTGTGATTTGATCTAATATCTGGCTTGATTGAATCCCATCAGCATTATTGTAGACAAGAGGTGAATTTAAATTAAAGTTTCCAAGTCACTATGACATAATAAACTGATAACTGTGGAGACTTTGATTGGAGCACACCTATTTCTCTACGAAAAAACACATCAACCTTCTCCCCAGGAGGAAACAGAGCCTGTGGAGGCCTAAGGAAACAAAGTGGGGCTTGGCACCCACGTTGGGGGTGATCAGGAATCCCCAGTGACAAAATGGTCTGGCAGATGATGCAGTTAGTATTTAGAGTGCTAAAAGAAAAATTTCCGCAGACAACTTACTGATCTGATAGGCTTTTATTCAGTGATTCATGAATCAGGCAGCATTTAACCTAGGAGATAGAAAGGAGCTTCAAAGACCTTAACAAAGTGATAGACCACAGAGGGCAAGAACAAGAGAGTCATACTGGGCATTTGCTGATTGGTTAAAGTGAAATTTCTTTCCTTACATGGAGCAAAGGGAGGTCTAGCAGCTAGATTAGGTAAATTGTGCTAGCAGGCAAGTACTGATTGGATTAAACAGGCCTTCCTTTTCTGGGAGATCTGAGCACAGAAATTTGTTAAGTTTGGTTTGCTAATGTGGAGCTTGGCATGAATGACTCCATCTTGGGTCTAATCTGGTAACTTGAACAAGAGTGAAGTTCCTATTAATCAAGAGGCTTCCTGCCAAGTGGACCGAGCATATTGTGTGTAATCTGAGGACGAGCCCATTTTTATCTCTGTATCTGTTTTCAAGGGTTGGACCTCCCAGTGCTTGGCACAGTCTCTGACAGAGAAGGCACTCAGTATGAGTTTGTTGAAAGAATAAATGAATGGGTGAATGAGTAGAGCACTGAGGGATAAGGAGGAGGGCATGAGCATTTCTTATATACCTAAGCACCATGTGACATCATATAAAATAATGCATCTTCTCTTGGGGTGCCTGAGTGGCTCAGTAGGTCAAGCGTCTGACTTTGGCTCAGGTCATGGTCTCACAGTTCACGAGTTCGAGCCTTGCATCAGGCTCTTGCAGGCTCTTGTGCTGAAAGCTTAGAGATTGGAGCCTACTTCAGATTCTGTGTCTCCCTCTCTCTCTGCCTCTCTTCCACTTGCGCTCTGTCTCTCTTTCTCTCAAAAATAAATAAACATTAAGAATATTAAAATAGTGCGTCTTCTCTTCACAACAGCTCTGTGCAATTGGTGAGCTGTCTTGTTCTTCCCACAAGTAGTTTCACCTTTTAGACACTATATAACCTTAAATAATGTAACTGAATCTCCTTGACCCTTGATCCTCCTCATCAGTAGAATGGAAATAAAAATACATGTTTTACCGGGATGTTATGAGAATTGAATAAAAGGTAAGGTATGTAAAGTACATGGTAAATAGCGCACACTCAAGGTTTAGCTTCATTCCCTCAGAAGATGTTTCTGGGGTAATTGAATGGCAGATTTAAAGACATTGGCTTATAACGGCTCTTTGGCAATCCCTAGGAGCGCTGATGTAGTCATGCCAATTTTTGTTCACAGTTTGGAAAAGGTAATCATCCAAAAAAATTCCCTGCATCAAAGATACGGAATATTCCACTCATGAGATTTCACTGCCCTGGAGCATCAGAAATGTGAACTCCAGCCATGGCGGCTACAAGGCTGTAACCCAGCCAGAAAGAGGGGAGGAGAGAAATTTCCAGTGGAAGGTGGCAGCATTGTCATGGCCACTCTTTCTCTTTTGTGGTGGTGATGCTTGGTCATCCAGCCCTGTATGGCCAGTGGTTCCTCTCTGGGGAAGAACCCCACACTCCCAGGATGAATGCGAGGCATCTGTTATCTCATCCTGATTCACAGGATGAAAGGGAGTCTTTGAGGATGTCTTTTTGCGACAGTTTGTTTGCCTCCGGGAGGACTGTTGGCAATTTCACTACCTTGTAATGTGTTGGGTTGGGGAAGACAGCATCCATTTTCTCCTTATGAGAATCTTCTTTATCGCCTGGCATATTTCTTTGTAGTGTCTTGAGATTGCGAAATTGGGAATAACAAAACATGCAGAAATGAGTCATAGGTGAGAGCGATGGTTCCGAAATGACAAAATAGGCTGTAGGTGGGATGCAGTTTAAAATGGAACATGAACAGTGACACGTTTTTCTTTCCCCTTTTCTTCCTTCCCTCCACCCCGCTTCCAACCCTTATCTAGGAATAGAGGCAAAAGACAATGTGGGGAGTGCATGGACCCCACTCATGCAGGCCACGTGAGGGATCAAATCATAAAATCACATAGTTGGGAAGAGAGAAAAGAAATAAAAGGTAGGAGGCCAGGGATGAAGGCTGCAATGTATAGATAACTGAATTTTATATATGAATTTTATTGCTAAAGCTTGGATCTCATCGTCCTCTCTTTCAGTCTGCAGTCAGGAAATAAAGGAGAAGGCAAAATTAGAGAAGCATAACATATGGAAAATGGCACACTTCTTGGCCATTCTCTTGGTGAAGGCCAACATGAAGAAAGGGAGAGAAAGTAGAATACCTCTAGTAGGAGGAACCCCTCATTGACTTGGCAAAAGATGTGGGTACAAAGATAGGTAAAGAATTAGTGCACTAATTCAGTCTTTCACAATTAGCCAGGTCTAAGCTTTTCATCTTCTGCTTTTGGGAATGTCAAGGTAGACCCCACTGTGGCAAGAACTCAAGTTACGTTCCGTTTGTCTGGTTTAGTATGAAGAATAACTCCAAAAAAGAACTGATGATTTTGTCACATGGTAGTGGTGCTACCACTAAATGGCATTTTTATTACAATATGTAAATGTATCCAATCAACATCTTGTACGCCATAAATTTACACAATATTGTATGTCAAATGTATTTCGATTAAAAAAAGAAAGAATCATGTATAAGCCCCTTCTAACCTGGAGGGTCTCAAAATGGACAAATTGAATTGCCAATTTCGGTGACTCAGTTTATAATTTTTTAAATGCTTATCTATTTATTTTGAGAGAGAGAGAGAGAAAGAGAGCAGGAAAGGGACTGAGAGAGAGGGAGAGAGAGAATCATTCCAAGCAAGGCTCCGTACTGTCAGCACAGAACCTGATGGGGGGCTCAAACCCATGAATTGTGAGAGCATGACCTGAACTGAAACCAAGAGTTGGACGCTTAGCCAACTGAGCCACCCAGGTGCTCCTAGGTTACTCAGTGGCTCACTAGGGAGTCACTATTGTTTGCTATGAGAGGGAAATATATGACAAAGGCTTCTGTAAGAGGACTGATAAGATGCAGTCCAGAAAAGTCGGTAGCAAAGTGCATTTGCATTTAGTGGATTCTATTTCCCATTTTATGAATATGATATCTATAGTTGTGAATCCCCTCAACCCCTTGATTCCATTCATTGATAATTTATTTTTAAAAGAATTTTTATGATTACTTTCTCTGTTCATCTAGGGACTAGAATGTCAGCATGTTTTGCCTGGTGGAAGTTGTAGATTCTGGCCAGTAGCATCCGCTCTGACACTTTGTTATCTCTAGGGTCTCAACTTTGTCCGTGAGTGACATTCTGTCTCCTTTTTTTTTCTGCCCCAGGGTGATTGGCTTTGGTGTTCCAATTAAAAGATGGCCTTGAATTTAAGGTAAGCTTACCATACTATTTCCCACTTCTATTTTTTTCCCTTCGTTGTTTCATAATTTGCCATTTATATTTTAAAGGGCACTTGGGTGGCTCAGGAAGTTGACTGACTGACTGACTCTTGATTTCAGCTCGGGTCATGATCTAATGGTTTGTAAGATCAAGCTCTGCGTCAGGCTCTGCACTGACAGCTCGGAGCCACCTTGAGATTCTCTCTCTCTCCCTCTCTCCACCCTTTCCCCTGCCTCTCTCTGCCTCTCAAAATAAAATAAATAAACATTGAAAAAAACAAAACAAAACAAAAAAGAAATAAAAGAAATAGAAGGGCAACCACAGAAAACAAATGTACAAGTCATCGAAATATTATAAATCACTACCCAGTTCAACAAAGAAAGTGTCGCTAGCACCCCAGGAAGCATCCATGTGCAACTCTAGGCCTTCCCTCTTTCTAAAAAATAAGCACCATCTTAACTTTTGAATTACAACTTTCTTGCATTTCTTTATGGTTTCATCTCTCAAATGTTTATCCCTTGATACAATAGTTTAAATTTGCTCACGTTTAAGAACTTAAAAAAATTTTTTTTTTAATCTAAGGATTCTCCTTCTATCTTTTTGTTTTCCTTACATTTTATCTGCTAAAAAACCTAGGCCACTTAACCGGTAGAGTTTTGCACAGTGTGGGTTTTATGAATTGTATAATGATGGTGAAGTTCAACTGTGTATTTCCTGCAAATGAAATGAAGTTTTACCAGACTCAGCTTCACTCCCTTTGGCCAGACTCTAGGTAATGTATTCTTTTATCAGGAGGTGCATCATTTCTTCTTTTAGCAGGAGCTGATACTTAGATCCATTTGTGAGTTGTAGACGTCACTTAATGGTACAGTTCACATAGGAATGACAGAATAGATGCTTGATTTTCTCCCTTTATTTGCCAGTTTTTCTTTTTTTTTATTTTTAGAAAGAGAGAGAACAAGAGAGCATGTGAGCAAGGCAGGGAGAGAGAGAGAGAGAGAGAGAGAGAGAGAGAGAATCTCAAATAGGCTCCATGCTCAGTGCAAAGTCTGATGAGCCCATGACCCTGGGATCATGACTTGAGCCAAAATCAAGAGTCAGACCCTTAACAGACTGAGCCACCCAGATGCCCCTATTTTTCAGTTTTCAAAACAATGAATTTGTTTCTGTAATCCTTTGAAAGCAATCAATTTTTATATCATTACTAATACATGATTTGATAAGTTTGCAATTCTTATCTTTACTGAAGCCCACTCTGTAGCAAATATGGCCAGTGGGAGCTTCTTCAGTTTGGTTCACAAATCTGTTTCCATGTGAACCCTCTAGTCTTTGATATCTTCCTTACTATGCAGTAGGACTTTCTAGGCTCATCTTGTACATTTCCTTGTCTGGTCAACAACCTGGGTGCTAGGGATAGTCTTTGCTACTGGGCTTGTCATTCTTTGTTTTTCTTTGTTTTCCTGGTTGTATTTAAGGGATACCTTGCCACTTAGTTTTGTTGTAGATGTTTTTTGTAGATTTTCATATTGCTATTTAGGTACTCTGGTTTTATTTTGGGTTTTGGGAAGAAAAAAAAGCTTTGCTGCTTTTATTATGGCTATATTTACATCTGACCTCACTATTTGATATAGAGATACATTAAAGAATATAAAAATATAATCTGTCATATTAACTAATAAATTACAGAATAAACATGTAGGGAAAAGTTCTTTTCTTTTCCAAATGTATACTTTTTGGTTTGTAATGACGTTACCTTAAATAAGATATTTGGGATTACTTGGATTATACAGTTAATGTTTTTAAATTTCATTCTCTATTTCTCTTTTTGTTTATATTATCAGAAACAGTGAACTAAAGACAAAAACTGTATGATCTCACTTATATGTGGAATCTAAAAAAAGAAAGAAAGAAAAAGAGAAAAGAAACTCCTAGAAAAAGAGATCAGACTTGTAGAAATGGGGCAGGGTGGGGGGACTATAGAAAGTTGGTCAACAGGTACAAATTTGCACTTATAAGACAAATAAGTGAGGGATATAAGGTACAACATGTTGACTATAGCAAACATTGCTAGATGGCATATAGGAAGGTTTTTAAGAGAGTAAATCCTATTAGGTGTTATCACAAGGAGAACATTTTTTTTCTTTTTCTTGTGTCCATATGAAAATATGGTTGTTAGCTGAATCTATTTTGGTAATCAATTCACTATATATGTAAATCGAGCCATCACGCTGTATGCCCTACACTTATACAGTGATGTATGTCATTTTATTTCTCAATAAAAATGATTTTAAATGAACAAAAGAGTAATACTTTCTAAAGTTGTTCCACTTTAGTTGGGCCCCAAAGAACTCTTTAAACCCAGAATATCAAAAGTCCTCTTTGATGCACTTCCCTTTAATGACTCCTTTCACAAAAGGGACTCTAAAGTCAATGAAAAGAAACCAGTGGTTAACAGATTTCTATATATTCATCCCACTTATCATTGTTTTTCTTCTTAAATTCTTCTTCTCTCATAGTCTCCTTTATCTTCTCCCAGTTACATAATAAATGTTTTCATGCGTGCAAATGTAGGTAAGTGGATACAGGAACTGGGAAACAGAGGGGGTTATTCCTCACATTAATAGCAGCCATCCTGCAAAGCCCGTTACACTTAGAATAAGGACAATATAAATCCAAACAAGGCTCTATTCAGTCTCTAGTTTTAATGTACCACCCCAGCTAGAGTTTTTGTTTAGCCAGCTTACTTTCCTAATATCTTTCTCTTGGCTCATATGAATAATCCCTCTCCCATGCCATATGGTCCTGTTGATGTCATAGTAACAAGCCCCCTACCACTCTTTGCAAGGGTGGGCACATGATCAGGATTGGCTGATAAGATCATTCCTTTATCCTAGCTGCAGTGATTGATACAAGCATAAGCAAGTGACCCAAACAGAGCTAATTAGAGATGTTGCCAAGGTTAATGTGTACACTTTGGAAGAAGGAGTGTTGGGCTTGGAGAATGTTATTTTGGAGCTCCTAGCAGCCATCTTGCCTACTACATGGAAGGAGGCTGTGTAAAGAATAAAACCACACAGAGAGAAGCAGGGCTGGTAAGATGGAGAGAGATTAAAAGCCCAGACTTAAAGCTAAACACATCCCTATTCCTTCTAGTTAATGAATCAAAAATGAACTCTCAAGATACTTTGAACTTTAGTTTTCAGGGGCGGTCTCATGAAGTTAGCTTTTCCCTCTGGGAGTATTAGATGAGGCTACTTTGGGAGAAGGAAAAGAAGATAGAATGGAAACTAAAAATAGAGTGATCTAGAGAGAAAAAGAGTCAGTGGAGTGGGTTTGAGAATGAAGAATCTCCCTCTTAGACCACCAGGAACAGAATGGAAGGGATTCTAGGATAGAATGCTGAAAACCCTGCTGTGATAGCTTGTGTTATTGGTCCCAATTATTTACCTCACCCTTTATCCATGTCCTTTGCCATGTGACTTTGCAGTGTCCTCCTGATGTTGGCAAAGAGTGCTACTCTGCCTCTTGACTTTGGGATTGGCCATGTGACTTGCTTTGGTCGATAAAATGTAATAGAAATGCTGATGTCCAGACCAAGACTAGGTCTCAAGCAGATTCATTTGTCTTTTGTTCTTGGGCCTCTGCCATTTCCATAAGAACATGTTTGGACTCATTACTAGTCTAGAGAAAAGGATGAGATACTTGTAGAGCAGTGCTGAGCCCAGCCTAGGTCGGCTGACTCTGAGAAAGCTACAGAATGAGTGAGGGAGTTTCTGCTTAAGGTGCAGCTCAATAGAATTAGAAGGGAATTTCACTACAGTTAGGAAGAAATGGAGAAATCAGACAAAACCTAGTAGATGGAAAGAGAGAGGATGAGGCTATGAATTATAAAAATACTGATTATATCTTATTCGTTTGATTTTGTCTACTGAAGGTATGAGATATACTTTGTTTGTTGTTACTTCTTACCTAGGTAAGTGTAAAATCAACTCCCTGAATATTGTTGGTCACCAGCCTTCCTTCCCTCTTGTAGATACTGGGGCTCCATCCATCCGTCCTCTCCTTTTCTGTTGTTAATGTCAGTCTATACCACCAAAGCATGATCTTCTTATGGACCTCTGAATGATGGACCACACAGAAATGCAACATTTTATTATTCCATAAATGGAAAAGCCAAGTACTTTTTCAGAGTGATTAAACTCAGCAACTAACCCATTATTGAGGTAATTACTTTTTAATTTGTTGCAATGTTAGAGCACAGCTGGCTGTGACACTGGAAAAAAAAAAAGGACTGCTTGTGGGTATTAGAGGCAGAGGGATTAAACCAAGTATGGCAACAGCAAAATGTTCTGTTCAGTCAGTATAAAAGGCTCGAAGGCATTTGATGTTCTCCTTCGCAGAAGTTTGTAGGATAATCTAGCTTTTCACGTGCTAAACCCATGTCATGTCCACGGCTGTAGCCCTTGGCATTTCCCTTAGCTTCTAATCAGAGACAATGGGTTTCCCCTCAATATTAACTGCAAATCACAAGATGTGATCTTGAAAGAGTCACTTTCCTTCTCTGAGTTCAGTATTCTCACTTGTAAAAGGAGGTTCCATATAAAATTATCTTTAAAATCACCTTCTGCACTAAAACTGTATAACACTCAAAAAGTCACGTTAGGGAGGTATGACTTAAAATCCACGAACAAGGGCCAAGGAGCCAATCGGAACTTGTGTGGAGTTGAAAAATGGTGAATACAACTTCCAGTTAACACCCTTTGGGGCAAGAAGGTGTCTGAAACTAGAGGGATGCATGCCCAAACCCTGGTTGCCTGCCCATGTAAGGTATTTTTAAGGCTCACACCACTTACAGGAAAATGTTAGGGTTTGGGAGGAAAGGCAGGATAGAGGACACTGAAGCTTCAAAGAAGTAAACTGAAGAGGGAAAATTATGGCCAGTGGACTTCTCAATTTTTGTCTTTGATCGCCTTGCCTTAGCTCTGTCTTGACTGATTTGGGACATACATGAAAGATATAGCTCCTGCCTAGATTCAGGTTGGACCTAAATCCCTGCTCTGTTACCTATCAGCTGTATCACTTTAAGCCAAATACATAACCTCTGAGCCTTGTTTTTTCTATCTGTAAAGTTGAAGAATAATATCTGCATTGCACTGTGGTGAGTTTTAGTTGAAACCATATTTATAGCAAGGAGATCTCAGCTTAAACCTAGATAGAGTAGGTCCACTGTGGGGCTCAGCAGCTGACAAATTTATGGATTTACCCTGAATAAGTATATTTTCAGGAGCTCTAAGGTAGTTTGCAGACAAAAATTAAACTTACGGTAAGGAGGAGCCAGGCTAATGAGCTTGATCATTTGTATCAGTCAGGGACCAAGCAGAAGAAAATACCCACCCTAAATTCTATAGAATTAGACCTTAACTAGTCTAGGAAGCTGATTAAGAGCTCTAGGTGGAGCTGGGTGCCTTTGTGTCTGGTCCTGGGCAGACAGTTGAGAAGGGAAGACTGAATGTAGTGGTGGAGACCAAGGGCAAAATGAAACCTGCGAGGATGAGCTGGTATCCGTGTCTGTCCCTCACTTCCTATAATTCCAGTGAAGACGGTGGCCTACTGAAGATGCTCATGTCAAGCCCCCTCCCCCCCCATTGGAGATGAAAACACACATGGTCCAAGACTAGACAGAAGCTGAAGGAGGAGATCTGGTAGAACCCAGAGAAGCCAGACCAGTGAAATGTGTATGAGCTGCATCAGTACCCAGCCACACACCTACCTTCAGAGCTTAACAAAATTGCTGTGGATACAGTTCCACTTCCCAAATCTCAATGAAATTTCTCTGTGGCCAATCCTAACCTAGAACCACACAGGCAGGGTATTTGGGGAAATGTTCCAGCTTAGATAAGTTGACACAGTATAAAGCCATTGCCTCTTTTAATAAAGCCTTGGGAGGTTTCTGAGCACAATAAGAAGGCTGTTAATTCACTCCAGTTTCAGCCTAATCGAGGCCTTGGGAAAAAAGAGAATTACAGTAAACACTGGAACAGTGGATGCCGTCCATTTTGTTACACATTGACACGCAAGCATCACTGCTAATCAAGCCTCAGGGATTCGACGTTTCTTTTCTGCTCACTTTACCCAGAATGAATATAGGAGAATTGGAAAGGAAAACAACAGGACTTGGAAATGAATTCCAGAAGTGGAATGAAGTAGACACTTTCTCCAGGATCAAAAAGTCATCCCCAAAGAGAGCAGACATTTCCTCAATTTAGTGGACAGAAATTATCAGAAGGAGAGGGGCCATACTGCAGCCACCATAACTTGAAGATTGGCCCAACTAAAGAAACAAATCAAAAGAATTATGGCAATTTACATTGTGTAACTTTGTGATAAACATTTTTAAAACCTGAGTGAAGTAATGGTTGTCTAAAGAAAATACAAATTACCAAAACTGACTTTGGAAGAAACAGAAAATCTAAGTAGACCAGTTGTCAGGGACACAACTGGGAATGTGGTCAAAGGACTTTCCACTCAATAAATACTCATCTCATACTTTTTCCGTTAATAAATTCTTCAGTCCCCTTAAGTGACAGATTATTTTGAGTATATCTCAAATATTCCAGAGCACAGAAAAGTAAAGACACTTAGTAGATGCTTTTGGTATTCCACTTTGATCTGACGTGTCCAGAGTACTCATTCATGAGCTGCTGTGACTGTTGACTGCTAATGCCTCACACTTGCACTCTGCACAGGAGAACTCCCCCTGCCTCTGGCAGCCAACTCACCCAGAAATACCTGAGAGGTTCTGCTCATTTCCCTGGAGGACCCCACAGCAAATGGCACACTATGGTGAAGGGAGAAACCCTAACCCCTTGCCTCAAGTGGCACAGCTCTGTGACACCATTTACATGCTGGAGCTCCCCGTGGGATTAGATAGAGGCTGTGGCATGACTTCTTCCTTTGCCCTATCTGCTTCCATCCTTGCCTCACTGGTTTCTTCTGGAAGAAATCGCTCAATAAATAGGTTGCACAGAATCTTTGTTGCAGTCTTTGCTTCTATGACCTAAAACAAAGAGCTCTCCATTTTTTCCCATAAATTAATAATCACTGATTAAACAGAAGACAGAAAAAAAGGTGTCTTGAATAGGGTAGCAAGAAAAGAAGTGATTAATCTCACAAATATTGATTTGAAAATCCTAATAAAATAACTGCAAATGGAATTTAGTACTATATCATAACCATATGGATTTAATTTCATGAATGCCAGGATAACTCAATGTTTTAATGCTTTGAATGCCATATTCTTCTTATTAATAGTTTTAAAAACATGATCTCATGATAGCTTACGTACTTAAAAAAACAGACCTTTCGTTTTCATCTTTCACATCTGCTGCAAATCCATCATGAGTTGAATACCTCTTCCTCATGAGGGCTATTGCCAATCAAATCATGATACAGCATTTCCCGCAACATGGTACCATTCAGAAATGTAAACATGCGGAATTTCTAGGGCAGGAGGTATTTTTTTTTTAAATATGAAATTTATTGTCAGATTGGTTTCCATACAACACCCAGTGCTCATCCCAAAAGGTGCCCTCCTCAATACCCATCACCCACCCTCTCCTCCCTCCCACCCCCCATCAACCCTCAGTTTGTTCTCAGTTTTTAAGAGTCTCTTATGCTTTGGCTCTCTCCGTCTCTAACGTCTTTTTTTTTCTTCCCCTCCCCCATGGGTTTCTGTTAAGTTTCTCAGGATCCACATTAGAGTGAAAATTTATGGTATCTGTCTTTCTCTGTATGACTTAACATAACACCCTCCAGTTCCATCCACGTTGCTACAAAAGGCCATGTTTCATTCTTTCTCATTGCCACGTAGTCTTCCATTGTGTATATAAACCACAATTTCTTTATCCACTCATCAGTTGATGGAAGTTTAGGCTCTTTCCATAATTTGGCTATTGTTGAGAGTGCTGCTATGAACATTGGGGTACAAGTGTAGGGCAGGAGGTATTGAAAGAGGCCCTGAGAAAGTGAAATTTATTGACTACAACATGGGTCCTCCAGCCTTGGCTACTGCCACTTGAAAGAGTTCTGATGTGCTTTTGTGTCAAGTTACCTGGAAGTTGAGGACAGTGTAGCAAATTAACAAAATGGCCTGGGGCATATTTGGAGAGAACAATCCTTGCGTATGTAAACGAAGAGAAGAGTGGGGAAGTTACAGGCTTTACCAAGGCTCTAAGATCCATAAGCGGTGAGTTGGAAGGGACCAAGTGCAGAGAAGCCTTAACACAGGCTGTGTAAGTAAGTCTGTGGTAACTACAGCTACTAGAGAGGGTCACTCAAAGGAGCAGCTTTGCTGAGTTGTGGCTATCATGGGGCCAATCTTTTAGGACTACCTTCATAATTGATAGACATATCTTATTAGAAATGTGTATTTTTCACTGCTACATTTTTTTTATAAAAGTAAAATAACTTCATTTTAGAAAATACAGATAAGCAAAAAGGTAAAGATTACTATGGCATGTAATTCATTCCAGCATCCCAGAAAATATCAGAATTCTGCTACACTTCCTTCCAGGCTCTGTAGCTTGCTGTCTAGCTATCGACCTACTACTACCTGCCTACCTACTACCTACTACCTAGTACTTACTACCTACCTCTAGTTACTGAGCTATTGGTCCACCCAGGTGTCTAGTGAATAATCTAACATTACATATTATATACGTGTGGTGTACGTGGTTTGCCAATATATTATTTATTGTATGTTATCAATTTCTTTTAGAAAACTGATATTATATCATGCTGTTCTTTTTTGTAACTTACTTTGAAAAATTAACTTAAATATCATTCCTTAAAGTGAATTCATATTTCTCTACAACATTTAATGGCCATTTTTAGTGTTCCTTTCTGTGAGTGAACTACAATTTAGTTAATAAGTCCCCTCTGATTGGGCTTTAGACTTTTCCAAGTTGTTTGTTTGTTTGTTTGTTTGTTTCATTATAAACAATACTAATGTATAAATCTTGTGGCTCAATCTTTGTTCATATTCTTAATTGCTTCTTGAAGGCAAACTCTGAGACGTGGAAATGCTGGATCAAATGTTGAGCACTTTTAAAAGAGTGTTGTCCTTTTTCTTATGTTTTAAAAGGAAACTCCATACTGTTTTCCACAATGGCTACCCCAATTTTCATACCTACCAATAGTGTACAAGGATTTCCTTTTCCACACACTCCCGTGTTTACTGCAGCATTATTCACAATAGCCAAGGTATGGAAACAACCTAAATATCTGTTGAAGATGAGTGGATAATAACACATGAAATATATAGATCTATCTATCTATCTACACACACACACACACACACACAGGGATAGTATTCAGGATGTCCTGCCATTTTTAACAACACCGATAAACCTGAAGGACATTATGCTAAGTAAAATAAGACATGCACATAATACTACATAATCTCAGGGACACCTGGGTGGCTCAGGCTCCGGTGAACGTCTGGCTCAGGTCATGATCTCACAGTTTGTGAGTTCGAACTCCATGTCGGGCTCTGTGCTGACAGCTCAAGGCCTGGAGCCTGCTTCAGATTCTGTGTCTCCCTCTCTCTCTGTTCCTCCCCTGCTCACACTCTGTCTCTCTCTCTCTCAAAAATAAATAAAGATTAAAAAAATACTACATAATCTCACTTATATGTAGAATCTAAAGAAGTTGAACTCACAGAAGCAGAGACTAGAATGGTAGTCTCCACAGGCTAAGGAATGGGGGAAATGGGGAGATGTTGATCCAAGGGTACCAAGTTTCAGTTATGTGGGATTAATAAATTCTGGAGATCTACTGTAGAGCATGGTGACTTTAGTTCATGATACTGCCTTCTATACTTGAAATCTGCTGAGAGTTGATCCAAATTGTTCTCAACACACACACACACACACACACACACACACACACACACACACCACAGTGTGAGGTGATGGATATGTTAATTAGCTTGATTGTCAGCCAGGGACATTGCTGAGATGCCCTGTATGCTCTGGTCTAGAGCCCTCCCCTGCCTAGTGGTGGAACTGGTCCAGCAAAGTTTGACTTTACTGAATCCCATGCTTCAATCCATTCCCTTTCTTGTTCTGCTTCCCTCACTGTCTTAACATTTTTCCCTTAAGAATACTTCCTCAGTTAATTGTTTGCAGCCAAATACCCCTCTCAGACTCCACTTAGGGAAACTGACTGAAGACAGTACTCCTGAGAATGAGTGTTAGCCTTCAGGAGTGCTCTGTCTAAACCAGCGCTCCACCACCTAGAAATAATTTAATTAAATTTTATTTCATTCTTAATCATTTAGGGTTACTCATTTCCAATCCTGGTTGTTCCCCTACAGATGCAATTGCCCCAGGATTCTGAAAAGGATTACTATTAGTAGGGTGTTTATTATTTAGGTAGGTTATCAAGCAATTTATCAGTTATCAATGTGTTTACCTCTGTGACCCTGGGATATGAAGGAAACTGGTTCCTTACATAGTTGCTTTTTTGTATGCATAATCTTGAAGGACCTGATCACTTGAAGGGTGTGGTTGTTTTGGTTTCTGCCCTGGGGCTATTAGGTGTGTCCAAATGTTCTTTTGTCCCATACAGGGGATCCATGTGGTGTATTCCTTCAGAAGGTTTTGTTTATGGAAACCAAATGGCTTCCTGTTATTCTCTGCAAAGACTGTGTTTTTGCAGTTTTGTTCTTACCTAGAGAATTGGACACTTAAGAAGATTCCTCCAAAGAATAATCTGCAGCCTGGTAGAATTTGGACAACAAATTCAAGTTAGGGTGCTCCAAGGCTAAAACGTATATTAATAAAGAGTCAAAATAGAATTTGGAGGTGAGGGAGAGGTTGAAGACAGAGATAATGTTAAGATTTCAAGCCTAGATAATGGTGATTCTTTTTCTTTTATGGAAGACTAGCTGAATATGTTATTTTATTTTATTTTTATTATGTTTTAAAATTTACTTGAAGTTTTGTTATCTTTTTAATGTTTATTGATTATATTGAGAGAGAGAGAAAGAGAGAGAGACAGTGCATGAGTGGGGGAGGGACAGAGAGAGAGGGAGACACAGAATACAAAGCAGGCTCCAGGCTCTGACCTATCAGCAGAGAGCCCAATGTGGAGCTCAAACTCACGAACCGCGAGAGAGCACGAACTGGCCCCAAGTTGGATGCTTAACTGACTGAGCCATCCAGGCGGCCCTAGCTGGATATTTTAAAGTTTGGTTGCTTCTAACTCTTATTCCATCCCCCCCCCCCCCCCCGCCCCGCCCCAACGTTGCTTCTAACTCTTAAAGAACAGTCTGGTTTCAGAAAAGAAAAGGCTGGAAATAGTTATTTAGTGGGTCAGTGAATTCATTGTTTTAAGGACCCGCCACATAAGTAGAAAAATGTATTCTGTTTCATTTTATTGTTGGAGAATGTAGCCAAAAACAAGAAACAAAAAGCAAGGGAGTGATGATCACAGGTTCAGGATGGAGTTACTATTTTGAGAGTTGAAATATGATAGGGTGTTGAGATATAGAAGGAGCACAAACATGTAAGTAGATACTAGTTACAGATGCTGTTGTAGGTTTTACATTATTAGATGGTGGTTTTGTAGGTGTTAGATAATATTTAGAAAGTAATAAATACTGAAAGAGGGCTATGGATGAATAAATGATGGTCACGTTTCATGAACCATAGATTATGTTTAAACTAATCCTTCTCAACTGAAAGAGAAGGAAAGAGGGAGAGGGAGAGAGAGAATAGGAGAGAAGGAGAGAGTGAGGGAGAGAGAGAAAGAGAGACGGAAAATACAAATATAGTTGTGTTTCAGAAGTATTGAAGCTTATTTATATTCATTAATTTATTTGGTGTTATTTTTTTTAGGACAAGTAAGATGGTTATTAAGGCTCTGCAGAGGAATAAAATAAAATGAAAAGTATGGATAAAAATGTGCACTTAAGTTATTCATTAATTTACAGGGCCCTTTTCATTTCCACACATAATCACTTTGAGAACTAATGACTCACCAAAGGTTGAGACATGATTTTCTCAATTTCTCAGCTCTACTACTCCCTAGCTGTGGCCTTGAACGCATTTCCTAAATTCTCTGTGACTCAGTTTCTTCATTTGAGAATGGAGAGTGTAATCCTTGTCTCGCAAGAGTGCTGGTAAGAAATGAAGGTAATATATGAACAATGCCTGGGACACAGTAGTGCTGAGTAAATAGTAGGAGTTGCTTTTAAGTAGATTATTGCAATAGAATAGTCATCCTGATTTTCCCCAGGATTAGAAACTAGAACCAAAGCCTGAGGAGAAAGATGTAAAATAATACGGGGGGATGGTGGTTCTATCCCCATAATCCAAATGAAGCTGCAAAGGAATTGGTGGCCTGACATTCCTTCTAGGGCTTACTAAGTGTGGGCAAGGGCACTGGCTCTGGGAGCCAGTCCCACCTCTTTCCTGGTCTAGGATACTCAATCAATTACAGATTCAGTAAATATCTATTGAGCACCTATCCTGTAACAGGTACTGTACTAAGTGCCTGGGATCCAGCAGTGAATAAATTAGACACGAATAAAAAAAATCAAAAGACTAGGGTAGGGAAAAAGAAACCTTTGCATTTGAGAAAGTTCTTTAGCCTAATGAGATGTGTTGTGGTTTTTCTCTGTAGAATAGGAGAGAGAATCCTAAGCAAAGAGAGTGGAGCATGAAGGGAATATTCCATAAAGAGGAAAACAGATTAGATGTCTGATTAAGCTGGAGACACTGAACTGTCCTACATCTAAGCTTATAATAACTGAAAGTGATCATAAAATTACAGAATCTTCCTAGTGTCACAGGATGGAAAAGTGATTGAAAAAAAATACGATGCAAAATACAATACCTTCTGGGTCAATAAGCCATCGTCATCGTCATTATCAACACCACTGAAATTAAGGGCAAGACATCTCTTGCCGAAGAGATGGTAATATGAGGTTTAGAAAGGCTAAAGCAAAACTGTTGCTTGGATCAGGTTTGCTGCTCTCAGCGGGGAGCCTGTTTCAGATCCTCTGTCTCCCTCTCTCTGTCTCTCCCTCCACTTGCACACTCTCTCTCTCAAAAATAAATTAGCATTAAAAAAAGCGTAAAATAATTTTTGCACTATCACTATCCAAATCGAAACTCCCAGATGGCTGGCGCTATCAATTTTGTGCAAAGACTATATATTGAGCGAAGACCAGTTGCCTGAATAATTAAAGATAAATAAAGCCTCTAATTTTAAAGACTCGCTTCCAGAATTTCTCAAGCATTTTGCTCTCAGGACTTCTTACACTTTTTAAAATTATTGAGGATCCTTAAGAGCCTCTGTTATGTGAGCTATAGTTCGGTATGTCTATCATATTAAAAGTTAAAACTGAAAAATTTTTAAAGATTTATTATCAGTGGGGAAGCATAAGATGTGATCTCTGCACATGAGATGCTTAAGAGAGTGTGTCAGTAGTCACTCAACCACGTTTTTAAAAATTAATGATAATAAGGCTAGTAAATATGAAGCAGTGATGATTACTTACTGTTATTTAACACTTCCTGTTATGGAACCAGGCTGGAACCCTGGCGGGAAAACCAGTGGCACTAGGAGATCTTGGTGGATCGGAGATTTATTTAACACCGGCGGGCTCAGAGACCGTTTCTCCAAAGATCTGAGCTCCGAATGAAGGGGGGAAGGGTAATTGATAGTTGTCAGCTTCCGTATCTGTGGCGGGGTTTTGGCCGCATGGCAAACAAGGCAAGAAGAACCAAGAAGAGGGTCTCTAAGCTGGAGACCGGAGCTTGTTTTAGTCCCCTTGGCCATCTTTGGCTCAGTACTTTATTCATTTCTCCAACATTCCGATATGACAAAGGTATGGTCTAAGGACTTTATACCTACTATTACATTTAATCTTTACAGGAAACCTATAATGTTGTGGATTTGTTTCCTAAAGCTACTATGAACTAAAGTACAAACTAAGTGAATTAAAACAATAGAAGTGCATTCTGTCATAATTCTGGAGACTAGGAGTCCAAAATTAAGGCATTGGGTAAGGCCAAGCTTTCCCTGAAGGCTGTGGGGACAATTTGTTCCATACCTATCTCTCAGCTTCTAGAATTGGCAACAATCCTCGGCATTACTTGTTTTTTACATGCATCCTTTTAATCTCTGCCTCCATCATCAAATGGCCTTCTTCTTGTATATCTTTACTTTTCTTAGAAGCACACCAGTCACATAAATTTAGGGCCCATGACCCTATTTCCAAATAGGGTCACATACTCAGGTTTTGTTTTTTGTCTTTTGTTTTGTTTTGTTTTGTTTTGTTTGACTCTGACTCTTCTATCATTTAAGGTATCTTTTGATTATACATTGGGTCCACTTGGATAATCCAAAATAATCTCCCCATCTCAAAATCCTGAAGTTAATCACATCTACAAAGTCCCTTCAGCCAAGTAAAGTAACATATTCCCAGATGTTAGGAATCAGGGTGTGGACTTCTTTGGGGCCATTATTCTGCCTACCACAGCAATGAGCAAGCAAGCGGACAAGGGAGCAATCAGTGTTGGTAGGACCTCATTGGGCACATGAGGGTTCGAGTTACGTCTTAAAAATAGGGAGCTTCTCATGATGTGGAGACAAGTCCAGGCAGGCTGGGCAGCATGAGCAAAGGTACGATGGTCACAGTGAGCCCGTCGTGAGCCCACTGGGCAGTAAGGAGATGATCTACCTAAAGACAACAGGTGTGAATTGGACGGTGGGGAAGTTAACTGGAAAGGTTGGGATGGAGCCTCAAATATTCACCCAGGACTTGGAGGATAGTGCCTCTTTTTCCACAAGTACCAT
Organism: Panthera tigris; assembly: GCF_018350195.1. Lineage (NCBI taxonomy): Eukaryota > Metazoa > Chordata > Mammalia > Carnivora > Felidae > Panthera > Panthera tigris. The sequence continues at coordinate 141,990,942 of NC_056668.1, read as the reverse complement.
TTCAGTATAATTTATGGATGGTTTTGGTTAGAAATTAGGAATGGATTGAGTAGCCTTCTAAGACTCTCTGACACAGGTTTTTTTGTTTGTTTGTTTGTTTGTTTGTTTACCGATTAGCATCTTTCTCACTTTGTTTTTCCTGATGCATTTGCTTTTCTTTTTCCCTTAATTGACTTTTAGCTCTGTAGCAGACACTGTCAGTACCTCTCCGTCAACTCCTCTCCTTCATCCCCTTAACTTCCAACTGCCAGCAGTTATTTTGCTTCATGTCTTTCTCTGCCAGGTGGCCAGAACGCTGGTGGAATTTCCCATTTCCCTAATTTCTCTCAGCAGCTCTCCCCAGATGACTGAGGGAGTAGGTGTATAAATTCCATTTCCCTTGCACCCCTCCAGTGGGATAACTCTGAAGCATGTTCTACACTGCTCCCAGAGTTCCTCAGCAATTTAAGCTCCATTTACCAATGGGGTACATTCGTTGACATTGAACTCTTTCTGGCTCTTTCCCTTACCTGTCTCATTTCTCCACACCCCTCCAGGTGTTTGTTGGGATCACCCCCCAGATAAAGCATTTGCACTTGACTCTATGTCTTGGGGGCCACGACCCATGCACAGAGGGGAATCCAAACGAAAACAGGCTTTCATCAATCCCGGATTCAACCTCTCTGAACATCCCTGAAAATATATCATGTGCCCAGAAAATAATGCCCATTGTAAGGGTCAGAGTATGACGTAGGGAATGTGGTCCGTAGAAGCTCTGGGAAGAGATCCAGTCAAGGACACTGGGTCTCTGTAGTGGACACGTTTGCAGTTCCCAACCAGCCTCAGTAACCTCATAGCGTGAGTATTAGCAAGGGGATCAGTAGGGCTCTGTCTTGCTCATGATTCAGATAGTTCTTCACGATTATGGAAGGACACAGTGCCCAAAACACCAATTTTCTGGGAAACCAATCCCCCAAGGAACTCCTGGAGGAAGATCCACCATGAGTGCCTCACCTAAGGTACTGAGCAAACATGGTTTTTTTTTCCTCCCAGGGATTCCGTGTGATGGTAACCCTGGAAAATGCACATCCGTTTCCTCAACCCCATAGAAGCACGTGCTTGACCGAAATTTACTTCTGTCACATCTCGCATTTTACTGGTTAAGAACAAGTAATGTATTACTATTTGAACAGAAACTCAAAATGGTCTTTTCAATTTTATTTATTTATTTTTTTTAAGTTTATTTCTTTATCTTGACAGAGAGAGAGAGAGAGAGAGGGATCACAGGCAGTGGAGGAACAGAGACAGAGGGAGAGAGAGGATCACAAGCAGGCTCTACGCTGTCAGCACAGAGCCGGACGCGGGGCTGGAACCCACAAACCGTGAGATCATGACCTGAGCTGAAACCACGAGTCGGATGCTTAACCAACTGAGCCACCCAGACACCCCTAAATTTGTGATGTCACTTTTAAATGAATATTCAGTTCTGGAAGCGAATAGCAGCTTCATCATACTTTGATTATAGTTCTTATGTCTTCTGTTATCATTTGCTTTAAGGAAGACTAACGAGTTAAACTGAATGTGCAAATGAGTGAGAGAAAAGTTGGAAACTTTCTGCAAACTTCTATGACTTTCATTGAAACTTCAAGAGGTGGAAGAAAAGAAAGGTTTAAAAAGGTTGAGAGAAAAGGGTGGGTGGGAGCTGGTAAGTAGGAATGAATACTACTGATAGGTAGGCTGAGGACTTGCAGAGGGCTTTGCTCGCCACTGTGATGTGTGTGAATTTTATCGTGGAGTTAATAGTGATACAATGAATATTTCTGAGCAGGGGAGTGAGGGAGTCAAAATGATGAGTGAAGGCCTTCCAAAGATTTTCTTTCTCTGCCATGATTTCCTTGTCATTCGGAGATACCATACAGGATAGATTAGGTAGACCCACATGAGATTAGCTTTGACCATTTTGTAAGTCAAAGCAGTTGGGGGCGCCTGGGTGGCTCAGTCAGTTAAGCGTCCGACTTCGGCTCAGGTCATGATCTCACGCTTTGTGGGTTCGAGCCCCGTGTCGGGCTCTGTGCTGACAGCTCAGAGCCTGGAGCCTGCTTGGGATTCTGTGTCTCCCTCTCTCTGCCCCTCCCCTGCTCATGCTCTGTCTCTCTCTCTCAAAAATAAATAAACATTAAAAAAATTTTTTTTTTCAGAAAAAAAAAGCAGTCAGATATGGGCAATTTCATGGGATTTCACCCAATGAATTCTAAGTGAAATAACTAGAACTGGCTTGAAACTTCTGGTTTTGGAGCAGAAACTAGAATACGCTGTTCCTGTCCATTGGCAGCTGCTGCATCCTGCCAGCTGGATGATGGGAAACACCCAGGGGAGGAGCCCCCAGGACTTAGAATACTCTCTTTTGCTTGCCCCCTGCCTGGGGGGGAGTCAGCTTGTAGGCCACCATCAGGGGACCCCTGCTGATCACCCCCCTCTTCTAAAGCCAGCTTCTCAGGGAGAGGGAGCGTCAGCATGTGGTGCTATCTCCTTCAACTTCCCAGGCATAGAAAGAGCAGGTGGCATCTTCAAAAGACTGCTGCTATCCTGCAGAATCTCCCAGAGATGTCATCAGCCCTTCCTGGCAATCACAGGACCAGATGGCTTGTGGTGAGCCCCTGTGTGATAAGGGGAAGGGACTGATCTGTCAAGCTTTTAATTGTGTGAGGAGGAGGAGGGGATTGAGGGAAAGAAGGAGAAGGAAAAAAAAGAATGAGGGAGGGGGGATTGAGCAAGAATTGGAAGCTTGAAAATAGGAAACGAGTTTGCTGGATGTATGCCCCCCTGAAAATCTTACATGAGAAAAATGAGGGCAGTTGAATTATCCAAAGTTCAAACAAGAAACAATCTGTTAAAAGATTTATTTATCTATTGTTCTGTGCATTTCTTTATACAAAAAAATTATTAAAAAGTCTAAAACGTTATCACCTATATTGAAAAGAATAAAATTATATTTAATCAAAGGTTTAACAATGATATTGAAAGGTCCTGATATTTCTGGATTGCAGTTTTGGCTGTGTCTCTAACTGGCTGTATAGTTGTGTGCATTTTCTTTCTTTCTTTTTTTTTTTCTTTCCAGGCTTCCAGTTTCTTTCTGACCAATCATATAGGTTAGTTGTTGAAGGCAGGTAGGGCTTGGAAAGAAGCCAAGTGGGCAGGACTTTGACTTCTAACCCCATCTCACTTGGACCTCACTATAGTTCTAGAACCCTCATTTATTTTATTTTATTTTATTTTATTTTATTTTATTTTATTTTATTTTATTTTATTTTTTTTTTTAATTTTTCTTTTCTTTCTTTCTTTCTTTTATTTTGTCTTATTTTATTTATTTTTTTGTCCATCTCTCCATTTGGTGAAGTTGGAACCCTTTTTGACCAGGCCTTCTCTGTCCTGTCCATAGTTCACCTAACAGAGATACCTAAGACTTCTCCATGTTTCTAAGAACCTCTATCAAATTGCTTGCTTAAGATTCTATGAGCCATCATCTCTCCCTTCTTCAGTGGAGGCTTGTCATCACTGATGGTAAAACCCAGAAAATAAGTGTGCCTGCTAATAAAAGTCATTTCCTTCTCCCAGAGCACCTTGGTGAATATGGCCTGATTCGGTATTTGAATGTAATGACCTGAAAATAAGACTTCAGACAAAAATAAATGAGATTGATGGAAATACATTGTCAGTGCATAGAATTCAAGGCGTCTGGTGGATTTCTATTACCCGTTTTTCCACTTGGGGAGAAAGATTAGTTTCTGCTGCTTTCTCTGAGCGCAGCAGAGGGAAGGTTGTGGTTTTGGTTGAGAAAGCACTCTTATTATCCGCCCCTATTTTTAGAATTTTTAGACGTCTAACTTATTGACTTGAGTTTATAATTTAGGCCTGTAACCTTTAGAAAAAAATGATCCTTCCCCCTTGAAACTTCTCATGCATGATTTCAGCCCAGAGGAGATTTTTTTTTTTTTTTTGGAAAGTGTAGCAAATTCTGCCTCATCATCACAATTACAGAGCTATTCAAAGAGATATTTTATCGATAATATCCTGGTATACTCTCTAAATTTCCACTTTCTGAAGCCATCTTTAAGGATACATGGTATATACATAACAGGGAAATGCTGTGTTTCACGTATCTATCATTCACTTACCTGATATATATTACCTGATATCTACTTTCTGTTTAGATAGCATATATGGAGTATATGGCAGTGGCTAGAGGCAGTTATGGAGGCGTTACAGAGGCAACCCTTTGGAATAGGCTGGAGTAGCGATGGTAGATGTTTGGGTCCCATTTATGGAGTGAGTGCACCTGTCCCTCAGCTTCTTTGGGCTTTCCTGATAAGGACTGACAGCAGCATCCTTCTGCTGTGACTTGTCAACCCGGTGGAATCTGTATTTCTAGGAGATGCCTAAGAGATTATGCCTTCCTGCCAAAGGGCAGCCACAGCTGCTGACGCACTGGAATGGAGTACCGAAGCCTGACCCTTTGCTTCATGGAGAGACAGCCCCATGGCACTTTCATCCTGCAGAGCTCCTTGTGGTCTCGGGCTGCGAGTGCTCTTCAGCTGAGATCACATTGTTGCTCAGCTCCTTCGCCTGCCCTAGCCTGCATTTCTCAGCCCCTTGTGGTTGGTTTTCTTGGGGTGGGATACCAAACCACTTGGCATAAGGATCCTTATCTTCGGTTCTGCTTCTGGGAAAACTTAATGTAAGACAGTAGTATTTATTTTGTTCATTAATTTTGGCTTTGTTCTTATTACAAAAATAATGCATATTCATTGTTGAACATAGGAAAATCCGTAAGGTGAAAAGGACAAAATTAGCTAAAAGGACAAAACAGTACACAGGTCTAGACTCCAAGGGTGACCATTGTTGACCATGGCAAATCGCCTTTCATTTGTAAGTATTGATGCAGTAGCTGTTACAGTGATGGCCCTCAATGGGCAATATCTCCCATGTCTGTGCCCTTGTTTCGTCCTCTCCTACAGCCTTGAACACGTGATTTGCTTTTGTCAGTGGGATCCTAGCAAGCATGATGCAAGCAGAAGCTTGGCAAGAGCTTGCCTGTGGGGCTTGTACAGACTGTACTTTCTAATTTCCTTATTCTTAGTTTGGGACTTTTGTCCTGGAGACATGGTCCCTCCCAGGCTCTCTAATATTTAGAGATAGTAAATGACTTCCCTGCAAGTGTACCTTTTAAAAAAAAAATGTTTGTTTTCATTATTTATTTTTGAGAGAGAGGGAGAGAGAGAGAGAGAAAGAGAGAGAGAGCAGGGGAGGGGAGAGAGAGAGAATCCAAAACAGGCTTTACAATGTCGGCGCAGAGCCCTCCTCGGGGCTCATACTCACCAACCGTGAGACCATGACCTGAGCCGAAGTCGGACGCTTAACCAACTGAGCTTCCAGGCTCCTGCAAGTGTACCTTTGATGCACAAACCAACCAATCCAGAGTCCACAACTTCTAATCTTTTTTATCCAAATCACACACCAAGCCACCACTCTTCCGCCTGCCCTTGTTTCTAGGGATGTTGTTAAACTTCTTCCTTCATGACCATCATTTCTGTCTGAATGTCATACCCGGCTAAAACTAATCCCAGGCACATTTTTAGAACAGGGTTTGTTTTCCTAAAATCCTTTCTTTAAAGTCAGTCACTGTGCATTAAGAGGTTCGGGCAAACACTGCCGAATGAGGAGTGAGACCCTGGAGGACGAGAGGTCATCTTGGAGTTTCTGGCACCAGCTGAGCTCTTAGCTGAGTGCCTCCGCCTGAGTAAGCTCAGCTACACTGCGTGGGGCAGAGCCACACATCAGAGCCCAGTCAACCCACAGAATTGGGAGAAATAGTGTCATTGTTTTCAGCGATTGCACTTTGGAGTGGCTTGTTATGCAGCAGAAGATCATTGAAACAATGTCATAGGGACAGGATCTTGTGGCTCTGGGTCTGTCTTTTATCCCATCTGCATACACACCTCCCTCCCCAATCCTCCACCCTAGGGATGGTGATTTTACTGATGAAATTCTACAGCAATCATGGGGCCATGTCTACTAAAGGGCCTCTTCACTGTAATTAAAAGGTGGTTCCCTGGTAGTTTCCTTTCATTGGCTCCTCTTACTCTCTGTATGCATGTCTTGGTGGAATCCCTGCTTTGGGCTGTGGTGGGAGACAGGAGCCCCACATAGGTTCCCAGTTCACTTTTAACTGAGAAGTCTCATGGACATCTCAGGCACTGATGCAGCTAAGAAACTACTACTCTGTTTGCTATTTGAATCTGTTCCTTGTATTTCTCTTCTTTGGAAAAGCTGAAAGGAACAGGGAAACTTGTCAGGGCAAAAGCCAGGTGTTCCTGAGTTCCCCGCAGAACCTCGTGCACATTTTTACCTTTTACACTGGGTTTTACCATGATAAAGTCATAATTTTTAAAAATGTTTACTTATTTATTTTGCAGGAGAGAGCAGGGGACGGGCAGATAGAGAAAGAGAGAGAGAAAGAGAGAATCCCAAATAGGCTCCACACTGTCAGTGCAGTGGAGTTCAATGCCACTAACTGTAAGACCATGAGCTGAGCCAAAATCAAGAGTCAGATGCTTGACTGACGGAGCCACCTAGGTGCCCCAAGTCATAATTTCTTAACTCATTTTTTTAATCAAAAATATGCTACAGGGGCACCCAGGTGGCTCTGTCAGTTAAGCGTCCAGCTTTGACTCAGGTCACAATTTCATGGTTTGTGAGTTCCAGCCCCGCATTGGGCTCTGGGCCGACAGCTCAGAGCCTGGAGCCTGCTTCGGGTTCTGTGTCTCCCTCTCTATCTCTGCTCCTCCCCTGCTCATGCTTTCTCTGTCTCTCTCAAAAATAAATACACATTAAAAAAAGTGTTACAAGTATATATGTGTGTGTGTGTGTGTGTGTATAATATATATATATATATATATATATATATATATATATATCATGTATATATCAGTAAAAAATCTGCAGTGTAATTTTCACGGACAAAATCATATCCCATTATATGGATCTACAATATTTTGCTGAACTGGTAAATTTTAAAAACGTAGGTTCTGCCTTTCTGCTATTATAAAAAAAATACTGTGCTGAATATTCTTGAAGCCCAATGCTTGTATGCATCCTTAATTATTTTCTTAGGATACACTCATTTCATAGAAATGGAATTTGGAATCCAAAGAGTATGTGAATTTTTTAAGCATTTGATAAATAGTGCCAAATTCCACATCTCTCCCCAGACAGATTGTACCACTTTGCCCTCTCAGGGCTGTATGAATATGACCATTGTCTATGATCCTCACCATCACTGGTATTTTTATTTTTTTACCAATTTTATGAGAAAGAGGCTATCCTAATGTCTCCATTTCCATTTTCTTTAAATTATAAATAAAGCTAAATGCTTTTCCAAGGTATATTGGTCTTCTTGCTTCTTGCTCTGCAGCTTGACTATAAAATATTTATACACTTTTAAAATTCCTATGTATGGCCATGTATCCAGAAAACATCCCTTTGGCCCTCACATATGTGATTAGGGTTTGAAAAATGTGTCTCTAACTGGTTGGAGAGGTATCAGACTCCCCAAAATGCTGAAAAAAAGTGTTGATGTAGTTCTGGAATTGCCATGAGAGCATTCAGAAAAGTGGGAACAACTTTTTAATAATCTCTTGCACCTGGAGTTGCTTGATTCAGCCCTTTGGTCCCAGCGTGGAGGACATCCCTCCAGTGGGGTTTGTAGTGTGTGTAGTATATCCTAAAACTCATTTCCCCCCCACCACGGAAGTTGACAAGAAGCCATCTTGAGCACAATTTCCAAATTGTTGTCTTCTTTTTTCCTCTTTATAATCTCTCCCTCCTTCGTATTGGTCCGTAACCTCCTTGGGAGCTACCTGAGTACAATCTGAAACCAGCTCCTGTGCGTGGAGGGCAGGGAGAGCCCCAAGAAAAAGGCAGACCACTCCAGGTGGGTAGGTGGCAGGTTTAATAGGCAAAGGGAACTTACATATGATGTTGTCTTGGGCAACAGCAAAAGAGGGGATCCCTACACCTGCCTGCCAAACCTTTAAAGTTTGCATAAAGGCCTTAACTGGGTTCAGTCATGTTCATGTACATCGTGAAGCTGTTTTCAACACCACACCCCATTTCATGGCTATATGTTACATCCTTGGAGCAGTCTCTGAGAGTAGGAAAGGCAAACAGAACCCACATTTCAAGGACAGAAGAGGGAGTGAGGAGCCTCTGATGGCCTGGGTCCGGTTCATGGGTCAATGTGTGGTCACATCTTTTCTATGACCTTCCCCAACACTTAGCCTCTACACAGCTCTATTTTCAGCCTTGCATCTGTAGACTGAACCAGAGAAGATCTCTGGAGGCCAGCAGTCATGTTTTATTTTGTGTGATCAAGGGCCAACTGTACATCTGAATATGGTTCTCATAGGCCATTTTTTTGGATTATATGATCATTTCTAATTTTAATAAAATAGATAATTTCATATTACATAGAGAGCAAGTCCATCCACTCATCATTGATAAAATTCTAGAAATATTTTCTATGAAAAGTTTAGTACTTGATTGGGAATGAATCCATTAGAACATGATTTCTATAGGTACCGTGTTCCCATCCTCACCCCCATTCTTATTAATTCTGAGAAAATTTAAAAATACAGAAAAGTACAAAAAATAAGACAAGATATCCATATACCACAATCAGAATTATCCAGTATTTTGAGATATTTACTTGCAGTCTTTAGTTTTTAAGAGAAATGGATATTTATATATAAAAATGAACACCCCCCCCTTTAAACAGTCCCCATCCCATCCCTCCCACCCTCACCCCCTTCCCTGCTCCACTCTTCACAAGCAACCACTATCAAGAGTTCGGTCTGTATCCTTCCAATCCATTTCAAAAACATTTTTAAAACATACATACATATATGTATCAATTACCAATACAAAGTACTGAATTTCATGAGTAAAGTTTTAGTTAAAATTTACAGAAATGCATTGTAATATATGTATTATTCTGCAACTTCATTTTCCCCCTTCAACATGACTTTTGAGACCTTTCTCTGTAATGCATAACAGATCTCATTTGTTAAATTTTACAGATATACAGTATTCCATCATAAGTATTTTCCGTTTTGTTCCCGATGGGCCTTTAAGTCGTTTCCAACTTACGGCTAACTACAAATCATGCCACAGGAAGCACACTGGTACATATTTCCTAAGCATACAAATTCAGAGAATTTCTGAGCTCGTTATAAGGGATGTCTCCCTACTCCGAAGGTCATAACCATTTCCGTATACAGCTTCTATTCTTGTTTTTATCCTCTTGGCTCTTACCTCTGTTTACAGTTCATGGTCTGTTTTTTTCTTTGGGGAACAAATTACCTCCAAATCACTTTATACATAATCCCATTATCTTCTCACCTCCTATTGCCATTTCTATCATATTCTAAATTTTAATGGATGCATGGGTGTTTCCAGAATCTCTTCTGTTCTACTAAATCAATACCATAAAAGTCTCTTCCTTTCCAATACTTAAAACTTATTTTTTGATTACATTGGTGAAGATCTCCAGATAAATGCAGACAGCAAGAAGAAGCACGTTTGGTGGAAATGCGTCTAAAGTTTCAACATTACCTAGGCCATCAGCTTTTTTGGGGAGGGGGCCAGGATTTTTATCATATAAATGTCTTTCTCTTCAGTATAAATTCCATGGTGTCCAGTAAGTTTTTAGCTTTTGTTTTCCTCATTTGTGATACCTTCTTTCAGGATGATCATTTCTGATGTGCTATGAGGTTTAATCTCCTGATGAACACTTTCCAATTTTTAAGATATTTATAGGGTTTTTAATGAGTATGAATTTTCTGGTGTCTAATATGGTATGACTTCTGGCTAAAAGCTTTGCCACATTCACTACATTGATAAGGCTTCTTACCTGTGTGTATTCTCAAATGCAGAGCAAGGGTTGAGAATTGAGAGAAAGCTTTCCCACATTCATGACAACCATAGGGTTTCTCACCTGTATGGCTTCTCACATGCACAGTAAGAGATGAACTTTGAGAGAAGGCTTTTCCGCATACATTGCATTCGTAAGGTTTATCACTTGAATGAATTCCCACATATACGATAAGTGATGTTCGTTGAGAGAAGGCTTTTCCACGTTCATTACATTCATAGGGTTTCTCTCCAGTGTGAATGTTTTGATGTTTTATGAGGTACTTCTTCTGCCCAAAAGCTGTTCCACATTCACTACATTTTAAAAAAAATTTTTTTAATGTTTATTTATTTTTGAGAGAGAGAGACAGAGTGTGAGCAGGGGAGGGGCAGAGAGAGAGGGAGACACAGAATCGGAAGCAGGCTCCAGGCTCCGAGCTGTCAGCACAGAGCCCGACGTGGGGCTCGAACTCACAGACTGTGAGGTCGTGACCTGAGCTGAAGTCGGACGCTTAACCGACTGAGCCACCCAGGCGCCCCCACATTCACTACATTTAAAGGGTTTCTCTCCAATATGAATTTTCTCATGCTCGGTAAGGTTAGATTTGCCACTGGAGGTTTTTCCACATTCCTTACATACAAAAGGCTTCTCTCCGGTGTGAGTTCTCTGGTGTCTGATGAGGTTTGACTTCTGAATGAAAGCTTTCCCACAATCCTTAGGCTCAAAAGGTATCTCTCCAGCATGAATTTTCTGATGGGTGAGAAGGTTTTCCTTCTGGCTGAAGGATTTTCCACACTCATTACATTCAAAAAGCCTCTCTCCAGTGTGGGTGTTCTGATGTTTAATAACATATTGCTTCTGGCTAAAGGCTTTTCCACATTCATTACGTTCAAAAGGTTTCTCTCTATTATGAAAATGTTCATGCTCAGTAAGATTTGATTTGTGGCTGAAGACTTTCCCACATACCTTACAGGCAAAGGGTTTTCCCCACTACAAGTTTTCTGCTGACTGAGGTGTGACATATGAATGGAAGCTTTCCCACATTCACAAGGTTTCTCTCCAGTATGAATTTTTTGATGAATTAGGATTTACTTTTGGCTAAAGGGATTTCCATAATTCTTAACATTTGTAAGGATTCTGTGTGTATGACCTTTCAAATGTAGAGGAAGGGATAAAGTTCGAGAGAAGTTCGACAGAAAACTTTATCATACTCAGTACATTTAAAAGCTTTCTGTCCAAATTTTCTAAGAATCAACGAGGTTTTGTTGTATTCACTGGTTTCTCTCCAGTAAACATTTTCTTCTGCTCAGAGATCTGTCATCTAGCTAAAGGCTCTTCAGTATTCCTTAGAACAAGGTCTCTCTTAAGCCTGACTTCCACATTTAATGAGGTGTGACATGTGAGTGAAAGTTTTGCCACATTCAGTAATTTCATAGGGGTTTTCTATGGGTTTCAAATGGTTTTAACTGAAGACATTTCCACACTGATTTACATTTAAAGGGGGTTATTAGCATAAGGAGTGAGCAGAGGAAGGATTTCCTAATTAAATTGATGATTCTCCCCTACACAACTTCCCTCATGATTAAGTCTAAATTGTGTTTCAAACTCTTTCCAGGTAAGTTGAAAAAGGTGTTTCCTTAAAGACATAAGGTCTGAGATCAGAGGAAGTATCTTTCCAATTTTCTTAGTTCACTGCTTTTTTTCCTCAGTCTGTACTTTACTGGAGATGGATGCAACTTGCCTCCCAGGTCTTGTTGCCTCTCTATCTGCTCATCATTTTCTCAGGCTTCTTCCGAACAAATTTTCTTTCCACTTTGTTCTCCACCATCCAGAGTTTGTCTTCTTGTTCCAACAGAGGATCACATACGGTGTAGTTGGTTTATAACCTGCTATTGGGGAAATGACACAGCACTAGAATATTAATGCTGGGGGCCAAAGTACCATCCTAGAACTCAGGCTGAGCCCTGGGGCCTCCCGGCCTTCTGAATGATGAAGAAGGTGCAGTTTCCAGGGATGCACAAGGAAACGGCCCTCCTACTTTTGCGCCACATGGACCCAGGGGCCAGACTCTCTCATAGGCCATTTTCTTCTGATTTTTATCATAAAGCTTACAGCAATTATTCTGACTGAACAAGGTAAATTTCATTCAGATTGCCCCTCAGATAAATACCATGGTATGTATTAAAAGTATGTATGCTTTGGGGCGCCTGGGTGGCGCAGTCGGTTAAGCGTCCGACTTCAGCCAGGTCACGATCTCGCGGTCTGTGAGTTCGAGCCCCGCGTCAGGCTCTGGGCTGATGGCTCGGAGCCTGGAGCCTGTTTCCAATTCTGTGTGTCTCCCTCTCTCTCTGCCCCTCCCCCGTTCATGCTCTGTCTCTCTCTGTCCCAAAAATAAATAAAAAACGTTGAAAAAAAAAATTAAAAAAAAAAAAAGTATGTATGCTTTAAGCTCTATCAACAATATCCAAAGTATGCAAGAGCCCAAATGTCTATCGACAGATGAAGGGATAAAGAAGATGTGGTATATACGTATATACAATGGAGTATTACTCGGCAATCAAAAAGAATGAAATGTTGCCATTTGCAACTAGGTGGATGGAACTGGAGGGTATTATGCTAAGCAAAATTAGTCAGTCATAAAAAGACAAATCTCATATGACTTCACTCATATGAGGACTTTAAGATACAAAATAGATGAATATAAGGGAAGGGAAGCAAAAATAGCATAAAAACAGGGAGGGGGACAAAACATAAGAGGCTCTTAAATATGGAGAACAAACAGGGTTACTAGAGGGGTTGTGGGAGGGGGGATGGGCTCAATGGGTAAGGGGCATTAAGGAATCTCCTGAAATCATTGTTGCACTATATACTAACTTAGATATAAATTAAAAAAATAACTGGGAATACTTATTTTCGATGCATCATTATTGTTCAAAATTCCAGTGATGGATGGCAGTCTCTTTAATAAATTGCTTACTGATGTTATCTCATTAAAAAAAAAAAAAAAATTAAAAAAATAAATTAAATAAAAATAAATAAATAAATAAATAAAATAAATAGGCAACATTGTAAAAAAAAGTATGTATGCTTAAGATAAAAGCATTTTGAAAAAAACAGACTATCATTCTTTTTCTTGTCTTTTATTCCTTTGTGTCTAAGAGAAAAAGAATGTAATACAGGGGCCAATTTGTGATGAATTACTTTTCTGATGGTATCATCAGAATTTGTGGGATGGGGTGCTTGATGTTTTTCAAGACTGTATTTTTAAGACGTGTATTTCAGACTCTGAACACCTCCAAGACCTCTGATTTGAAATTGATGATTCCTTGTGGTTCTCATATCCATGAATTTATCTAAACTTCTTTATTTTTAGCTCATATGGAATTTCTGGTCATGAATTTGTGAAGTCTTGACTTTCATCTTTCAATATAATTTAGTATTTCATATACTTATCCTTTAAGAACTTCTTCTGTTTCTATTAATTTTTTTTTTCATTCAAGAGAAGTTATCTCTTATTTAATTTATTTCTCTTTTGAAAAGCAATCCATTCTTTGCCAAATAAATGCGGGCTCTGGGGGTTGTCAAGCAACTTTCTTAAAAACTCTTGTCAGCCAATCATAAAGTCTCTCTTGGGGCCAGCTTTATAGTTCTCTTCTCCACATTTAGGGTGAGACTTGGGAAATTGTTTGTTTAACAGCTCTGCTTGAGCAAAGAGTATCTTTCTTGGCCATAATCTTCCTCAATGATGCAGCTCCAATACAATAATATTTGAAGACTTCTTAAGCCTGTCAACCAGCCACCCATTATTTAACTTCAAAAGAACTACATCTGCTCTTTGAAAGTAGTTCAGAATAGTGTCTGAAGAAGACTAGCTTCAATAGTGAAAAGGGAAAGAATACATCGGGGACAAGTTAAAGAATGGGGGAACAATTCATATTTTTGTTCTTTAGCCCAGATAAACTACTAGGAATGCATTGTTAATCTCTGTCACGTCCATCCTTTTGGTGCTGGTCTTTGGTGATGTTGAAGCGAGAAGCAATGAAAATAGAGGAAGGGGTAGAGGACGTTGCCTCTCCATGCTGGTTTTGGAGCAGGACACTGCCCTCCTCTGCAGACACTACCATGATTTCATTCTCCTCCTAACTCCACGTTCTCAAATGTGTGTTGTCAACCCCTTAGGTTTTCTGAACGATCTTCTAGGATGGATCATTACAGGTGCCAAAAATAAACAAATTGTTCCTCGTGCCATCAAGCAAACAGCTTGCAACCAAAGCAACCACCACTACCATTTTTGAGTCACTACTACGTGTCAAGTCCTGTGTTTAATAAAACCCATTATGTCCATTAATCCGTGTGATAAACCCACCCACAAAACTAGAAGATTATTTTATTATTCCCATTTTTTAGATGAGGAAACTGCGGCTTAGTAAGATTGATCAGTCACTTGCCAAAATCTATAACTGATGAGTGGACCAGAATTAAAATCAGATCAGGCTAACTTCAGACTGCATACCCTTCATGTGCGGATGTGATTGCTATGGAAAGAGCCTAGGTTCATAGGAATTGAAAGGGAACTTCTCCGCTCACCTCATTTTACCAATGGGAGACCTGAGGTCAAGACATGGCAAGAATAAGCCTTAAGGCATTTAGTTTTGTGATGGCAAAGATTTTCACATAGGTCTTTCCTGAATTAAAAATTAATAGATTTTTAAAATAAATTTTAAGCACTTGTATTTGGGGAATTATAACTTAAATTTTACATATGTATATCACTTTTTTGAAAATCTTAATTCTACATTTTATCTTTCAGGTTACAAGTCCAGCTTTCCCCAAAATATATCTCACACCTTTCTGTAAGATACCACCAGGCACCGTCACGCTGAGCATGAGCATACCATTTCGAAAACATATTAGTTTTTTATTGCTGTATAACAAACTACCACAAATTTAGCAAATTAAAACAATATGCATTTATTATCTCATAGTTTCTGTGGGTCAGGAGACCAGACAAAGATTGCTGTCCTCTGCTCAGGGTCCCATAAGGCTGCCGTCTTGGTGCAGGCCATTCCTTTCTGGAATTCTGGATTCTCTGCCAAGCCCAAGCTCACATGGTTTGGGGCAGAATTCAGCTCCGCAGCTGTTAGAATTGAAGTCCCTGCTTTCTTGCTAGTTGTCAGCCAGAGACCAGAGGGTATAGCGGCTCCTGGCTGTGTGGCTCTTTCAGACATTGTTTTATTTGGTTCTGGCTGCTATTGACAAAGTACTATTGTCTGTGTGGGTTATAAAAAACAGAAATTTATTTCCCACAGTTGTGGAGCCTGGAAGCCTGGGATCAGAATGCCAGCATAGTGGGATAAAGGCCCTCTTCCAGTTTTGCAGATTGCTACCTTCTCCCTATGTTCTCACATGATGGAAAGAGAGCAAGCTAGCGCTCTGGCCTCTTCCTGTAAGGATGCTAATCCCATTCATGAAAGCTCCTCCCTCATGATCTAATCACCCCAAAGACTCCACCTCCAAATACTATCACAATAAAGATTAGATCTCAACATGCGACTTTTGGAGGCAGGGAGCACAACTATTCACTCCATGGCCGAAACCCTTTCACAACATGGCAGTTTGCTTCTTCGAAACCCGCAGGAGCATCTCTTGGTCCAATCTGCTAACATAAGTTGACATAATCATGAGACTGACCATCTCATCACCTTTGCTGTATCTCTTGGCCAGAATCAAGTCACAGGTTCTATCTGCAGTCAAAGGGGTTGTACTCATTGACGGTCTTCTTAGAATTCTGTCTTCCACAGGAGAGACAGTTCAGAGGAGACCAAAAATTCCAAGATGATGTGAAATTGAAAGTGACAGAATGTCCACACCATGTGAACTCAGGACTAATCTGGCCTCAAGGGTCTCAGCCGGAGGAACTTTAAACAAACAGCTTCACACCCTGGAGAATCTAATTTAATTAGTCTAAGGTAAGGCCTGGGCATTGCTTTTTAAAAATCTTCCCAAGTGATTCAAATCCCCGATGTCCAGGGCTGAGAAATATTAACTTAGCCCAACTACTTTAGTTCACAGATGAGGGACTTAAAGTCCAGGAAGGCTGTGTCTTCTTGAAGTATATGTGTCCTGTTAGTGGCAAAGCCAAGATTAGACCCAAGCCTCCTAGCTATGCCTCGAACTGGACAAATACATGGCATCTTGTGGAAGTTGTCTGACTTGTCATGTGGGCCTTTAAGGCAAAAAGTCCCCAAACTGTAAGCAGGTTTAACCGAAACCAGTATAAGTTCTCTCCGCTGCTGTGCAGACAACTTCTCAGCACGAATATGGATTTTCCCAGATTGAGCTCTCTGTCACCAGCTTCGAGAGCAAAAACATAAATAAAACGTACTCACTTTTGAAAAGTTGGTATAAAACAATTCCTGGTGTTTGGGGAAATGTATTTTCCATTGTAGCTTAAATCGTAAATTGTTGCTTAATGTAGGCTGTTATTCATTTTCTGACATGGATGAAATGGGTACATAGGCTGTGTTATTTAGAAAGGTGGTTGTGCCCTTTTGCCAACGTATTATAGATATGACAGGAAAACCTGTAGCACTCGATGGGCTCATGGGTCCCGGTTTAGTAGTCATTTGATCAGCACTTGTCCTGTGTTTGGCCATGCCTATTTTTAAATAAGTTCTTCATTCTGCCTTGCCATTCACCATCTCTACTACCACAGACTTTTGTTCTTTGGCCCTAATATTCTTTGAGTTTGGGGAGTAAAGTCCCAGTTAGCAGAGAAAGAGATGGGCCCTTGTAGAATCAGGACCCTGTTATAATCCTCTGTTCCTTGCTTGGTTTTGACGACATGTATCTCCATTTAAAGGAAGAGTAGGGCCACCAAAGCCCTTGAGGTGAGCTCCTCTTGGCTCTCAGGCTCATCAGGAATTATCTGTCCCTTGATTTGACCAGGAAATTCTTACTGTGTTGTATCAGACAAAGATAATGGGAACCAGTGGGAGTCTGGCACTGGCTTCAAATTATTCCAGATCAGTGCGGGAGAAGGATGTAGCCTGGCCTTTTAGCCATTTCCTCACTGGGCTAGCCTAGCAGTGAAGGTCAGGACCTAGACCAACTGATCGCATAAGGCTTTCCAGCTGACAATAAAAAGGACCGGGTATCTATACAAAACTTCGCGTTGAAAAGCCCAAGGATGTGATCACACATTTAAGATGAACATAACCATACTGAGTTTAATCTAGAATGAGGTAAATCATGTTAACTTGCTTTGATTGAAAACTCCTCTAGCTAAGCTGAAACATATCTGTAATTTCTGTAGAGACCAAGATATAAAATTAAATAGCGTATGTAATCATGATAATCACCATGGAAAGACAGCATGAGTTCCCAGAAGCTTAAGGGCAATAGTAATTAATGCTCCTGAAATTTAGGCAGGTTTTTTTTTTTTTTTAAAGTGGCAATTTGCTTTCCTCTTTCTTAAAAGAAATTGTTACCAGTAACTGAGAAATTCAGCCCTCACTCTAAAGAGACACATGGCTGCAGCTATCTGGGCCTGAGAAGAAACCAGTTCATAAAACCTCCTCTCTGGACCGATACAGGGCAGTAGACATTGAAAGCTAACTCTCAGAAGATTGGGAAATGTACAAATGCCATGTCTCTTTCCTCTCTACCTCCTGACTAGCATTGCCTGGGATGTTTCATTTCACCACAAATTGTAAGAAGGCAAAAGACTTGGGTGGGATCACTTACCATTCTCCTGCCTTTAGGCTGCTTTATACAAATTCTTCAAGGCATGAGAAAACTAGTCTGACTTGATGGCCATTTTATAAAAAGGAAAATCCATAACCTTCTGATATTGCTGATTGGTCAACAATAATACTAATAACAACAACTACATGTAACACACCTAGTACAATGTTTAGCAAACAATAAGTACTTGGTAAATTTTGGCAATTGTTGATTTGCTGATTGTTGATGGTGATGATGATGACTTCTTTCTCTGTATTTCAGGCTCTTTGTTGTTTTACCTACTTTTTCTCATTTTACCCTTATAATAATCTTACCAGATAAGTATCATGATTATAATTTTACAAGGAATGAGAGTAAGGCTAGACAAGTGCAAGTAACATGCCCCAAATCACCCAGAAGTGGGCAGATTTGAATACATGTCTATAGACATTTTTGGCTCTTCTCTATTACTTTTATTTACTTTTTTTTTTTTTAACATTTTTCCAATGTTTAACTATTTTTGAGAGACAGAGAGACACAGAGTGTGAGCAGGCGAGGGGCAGAGAGAGAGGGAGACACGGAAGCCGAAGCAGGCTCCAGGCTCTGAGTTGTCAACACAGAGCCCAACGTGGGGCTCAAACTCATGAGCTGTGAGATCATGACCTGAGTCGAAGTCGGATGTCCAACCAACTGAGCCACTCAGGTGTCCCACTTTTTTTTTTAAAGTTTATTTATTTATTTTTAGAGAGAGAAGGAGAGAAAGAGAGAGAAAGAATACAAGAGATCATGAGCAGGGGAGGGGCAGAGAGAGAGAGGAGGAGAGAGAGAATCTCAAGCAGACTCTGTGCTGACACCACAGAGCTCAACGCAGGGCTTGATCTCATGAACTGAGAGCTCAAGATCTGAGCTGAACCCAAGAGTGGGATGCTTAACCATTTGAGCCACCTAGACATGCAATTTTTATTTACTTTTCTGAAACAATTTCAATTAATAGTCTCTTCCATGATTCTGTTCAGTTCTTGATTACCCTAGGGTCCGTTATCAATGACAGAAGGTTTTTTTTTTTTTTCCAGCTTTTTCATCTGAAACTACAAATTCTATCTATCTATTCTATCTACCTTTCTCATGTCCTTGTGAAGGCATCAGTCACTGTTATGGAAAGATCTTTGTGGTTCTGTGACTTTGAACCCCAAGGTCAAGTTTCTGTCTCTTGGCTAAAAGGTATCTCAAATGGGAATATGAGGCTCTGGCTTTCATGGTCTTTGGTTCTATCCAGAATCCTTTCTCATGCAACCCTGGGGACCTGTGATACTCTGACTTCCATTTACAGTGCTGGGCACTATGAAGTATAGCAATGAGTGAGAGGAAGGTAGGTAAGGTTGTTTTTAGATTTCTTCTAATCTTTATGTCATAAGTCTATGGGCATCCTCTACCTTGGAGACACAGAAGGATCTTTACTTATATCATGATGGTTAGCATTCTAGAAGGACTGTACATTCATGATCATCCCATATCTATGTTTTTACAGAGTGTATGGACTCTTTCTTAGGTAGCCTGAATCCTCTTTCTCCTTTGGGCCCTAAGGTTGCTAATGCAACTTGAATCATACTTTTTTTCATCCTCTTCTTGTTCTTTTCATGGCTGGTATTGGTTTTCTCTTTTTCCCATCTTATTCCTGTTTCTAACTTTAAAAAAAAAAATGTGTATTTTTTTATTTTGAGAGAGAGCGAGAAAGAGTAAGAGTGTAAGCAGGAGAGGGGCATAGAGAGAGGGAGAGAGAGAGAATTCCAAGCTGAGTATGGAGTCTGACATGGGGCTCAATCCCATGACCCTGGGATCATGACCTGAGCTGAAATCAAGAATTAGACACTCAACCACCTGTGCCACCAAGGCACCCCTCTTTGTAACATTTTCTAAAATTTTTTTTATTGATTTTTGAAAGAACATGAATGGGGAAGGGGGAGAGAGAGAGAGAGAGAGAGAGAGAGAGAGAGAGAGAGAAAGCATCCAAAGTGGGCTCTGGGCTGACAGCAGTGAGCTTGATGCGGGGCTGAAACTCATGAACTGTGAGATCATGACCTCATCCGAAGTCGGATGCTCAACCGACTGAGCCACCCAGGTGCCCCCTCTTTCTAACTTCTTAGTGGTGTTTCTAACTCCCTTCATTCACCCTTTACTAATGGCCTAAACAAATATTAATCAAAATATTTTATTTGCCACTGATAAAGTCATCTATGGAAGGAATTGAAATAAATGCCATGGGTCTCAGACCTCAAGATTTTATATCTAATGGCAGAAAGTAGTGTGACAAAGGCTATAGAAACACAAGGAAAGAGAAAGATGAATCTGGGAAGGCTGCAGGAAGAGGCAACACTGCAGCTGATGCTCTGAACAATGAGAACTAAAGATTTATGATTTTTGTTGATCTAAAGAGATCCACTCTTCTTCCCCTTCCTTTTCACAAGATTTGGAAAGGATATTCAATCTATGTGCAATGGTAGCATAGAGGCTACCCTGGAAATGACCACATTTTGCTTGGGTCGGCATGAATGCTCTTATAGGACAAAGGGACAGTTAACTGACTTGAAAGCACACTGCATAAAGAGCCACAGTGTGGCAAGCCCAAGTTTGCAATGTCACCGGGAACTGGGAACTGAGATATATC
Organism: Panthera tigris; assembly: GCF_018350195.1. Classification (NCBI taxonomy): domain Eukaryota; kingdom Metazoa; phylum Chordata; class Mammalia; order Carnivora; family Felidae; genus Panthera; species Panthera tigris. Next base: position 141,970,606 of record NC_056668.1, on the reverse strand, counting down.
AGAACAACCAAAGCTTGATTTTCCTTACAGACAGCACTCTTCTCCCTGTATATTAGGTTGTATAAGGAAAATGGCTTTGGTTTGGGGACTAAGAGATCTGAGTCCTAGTCCTTGGACAAACTGTATGATTTGTTTGGCCTGCTATTCCTTGGCTGAACGAGTGAGGAAACCCCTGAGACTCCCAATGGTTGTTATATTCTATGAGTTTATTATTTAATTCTTCAATGATATGAAATGAAAAACAGAGGCATCATTGTGTGGAAAGGTTTGAGAAGTGGGGAACATTGATCGACATTATTTACTTTGAACTCCAAACTACCATTTACTATATAAAGATATAAATAAAGAATCTTGGGACCTCAAGAAGGAACACAGACAGTGACAAAAAAATCCAACTATATTACAAATGTGTGAAAGTACCTCACTGAAGCAGATGAGGGGGAAACTTGTCAACCTAAGTATTTTTGGAAATGAGTTGACTTCCTCAGACTAAAGAAAAAAAAAACAAACTGTATCCTAGTTGATAAAGTTGTTTCCCATAAGGATTCAGTTTAACAATTCTGATACTGCCATGCATGTATCCTGGAATTTAAGAATTAAATGGACAGCTGATGGTGGGGACCAGTTCTTCCACTATTAGATTGGGAGGTTCCAGATGAGCAAGAAGAGGCTACAATGACCCATATGCAGTGGATTAGAGTTGGGCGCATCAGTAAGAACTTATGTTTAGCTTCATACAGACACGGATTTTTATGCATATAAATATTTATAGATATGAGTGTATATATAGATTAGTATAAACACATTTTTTTTTGCTCTGTCAGCTGAGAGAGGCTAATAGAATTAACATTCCAATAGCAATAAACACACTAGCACCTGGACCTTGGTTTCTAACAACGTTCTCCAAAACAAGTAGTCCTCTGAGGGCTACTTGGAGAAATGACTGATTCTACGACTTGGAGAGGAAATAATACAAGATGAGCCTGCATCATCTTGTAGCACCAGAAAGTAAAAACGAACTAAATAAAAAAGAAGAAGGTGATACACACACACACACACACACACACACACACACACACACACAGTAAGGGGGACATACCAATGGGAGACAAGAGCCAACTAAAAGAGCTCCCAATGGCCAAAAATGGGACAACTTGAGGGGAAAAATAGAGTATTAGACTTCAACTCAAATTATAAATAAGTATACATGACTCCAAATGATGTAAATAAGTGATTGAATAGATTAATAAATGAGTAAGAATTGACAAAGCCCATGCACAGAAGAATTCCAAATATTTTATGTAGAGATCCACCCTCAAGGAGCTAGAGCATAAACTCTCCCTCCTTAAGTGTAGGCCGACCCCAGTCGCCTGGGTGGCTCAGTCGGTTAAGCGGCCGACTTCGGCTCAGGTCATGATCTCGAGGTCCGTGAGTTTGAGCCCCGCGTCGGGCTCTGTGCTGACCACTCAGAGCCTGGAGCCTGTTTCAGATTCTGTGTCTTCCTCTCTCTCTGACCCTCCCCCGTTCATGCTCTGTCTCTCTCTGTCTCAAAAATAAATAAACGTTAAAAAAATTAAAAAAAAAAATGTAGGCCGACCAGAGGGAGCTCTTTTCAAAATGTACAGCATAGAAAGGGGAGGAAAGAGTAATTTCATTGTGGAGAAACCTGACAAAAACTACCTTAGTCAGGTGGTCAAGGCCAACATAAGTAGTTATAAATTACATTGCTGGTACATATGCTTGATAGGATGCGAAAATGGCAATTTATCTGTCTGGACTTCTTCCCAATAACCCATAAACCCACTCTTTCATGATAGTAGACGAATTCTAATAATAGAGCATCCAACAAAACACCTGACCAGTACTCCTTAAAAGTCTCCAGGTAATCTAAACAAAGTCTGAGGAATGACCACCGCTAGGAGGAGCCTAAAGGGACCTAACATAAATGTAATATGGAATCCTGAACAGAAAAAGATCATTTGGTAAAAACCAAGGAAATTTAAATAAACTATGAGCGTTAGTTAATAACAATATATCACTGTTGGTTCATTATATGCAAAAAAAAAATGTGTCATATTCATGTAAGATGTTAATAGTAGGGGCAAGTAATATGAGGGAAATCAGAACTCTACTACTCTCTCAATTTTTCTGTAATCTAAACCTGTTCTAAGAAATAAAGTCTATAAAAAGGAAAAAAATGTAAGAAAAAATACAAGAATACCTCCCATCCCCCCCTTTACAGTAGGACAGAGCTCCATCTATTCCTGGCACCTGATATGTTTCAGAGTATAGTAAAGAAGATGTCCAAGACTCTAGCTGGAAGGGTACCCTGGGGCGGGGGGGGGGGAGGCAGGTTATTTTTGACCAGTTGTGTAAGTGAATGCAGTGATGGTAGGAGGGAGAGACAAAAATGCTCAAATGTGAAAGCAGACAGACTTCAGTGTTCGGCCAAGATGTTTGTGGACTTCTGAGAGTACCTGGGACAGAGGGTACCAAGCTGCAATCACCCTTGTAGGCAGATGGCTTTTTTTGTTATTAAAATAACCACATCCATTCTTCACTCTCATTGCAAGAGAATGAAGTAAGGGAAAAAGATGTATTGCTCTAAATCTTTTCAAATCCCTATTAATTGAATTTCTGATTAGCACACATATTATTCATAATAAGGTTCTAGGGAGCAGTTGCAAACACAGCTCGGTTTAATAGTCTGTTCCTATGGTATTTCCATGTAGGTGGGGCAGCTGCACAGTCATGGAAACAAGCACTGGCCTACGTGCCCTCATCCTGATTGGAATCTGTATCGAGTAATGAGATTAATGACCATCTGGCAGAAGGTTTAAGATAAATCACAACATGTATGCTTTCTCAGTTCAATTTTCATGTGTATCTTCATTTATGGAGGAAATGAATACAATTGCTTCTAGTAATACTTAGAATCATAAGATATAAGATTCCACGAGAAAATTGAGGCCTAGAGAGGCCTAGAGAGGTGATGTGACTTGATTAATATCATACAATAGCCGCATCTTTTTCTATTGTGTTTTTTCAATATACACTCACTTTGAGGCAGATTGTTTAGGATGCCTTGGTTTATTAATTATAGCCCGAGATAGATTGAATTTGTGGCACCAATACTTCTCTCCCTAAACAACTACGGTGGTCAGTGCACTATATCTGTGTTGTTTGGCATGTGCCTTTGTAGTTCTGCTCACCAAGGAAGGGACAGTATTTCCCTATTTCTTGTTTCTAGCTTCAGCCACATGACTTGCATGTTAACTGATTCATGTAGAAGCTTGAGAAAAGCATTTATGCCGTTGAGTTTACACCTTTGAATTTCTGCCATGGACATGAGAAGGATATGCCTAGACAAGCCAGTTGGACCCAGGAGGAAAATGAGAGACACATGAAGCCAGAGCTGTTCCCAGCCGAGCTCAACTTGTATCAGTCAACCCCTGGCCAATGCAAAAACTCAAGAGAAATAATAAATAATCTTTCTTTTACGGGAACGAATTTTGGGGTGGTTTTTAGCATCCTATTCTGTAACTGATACATTTCTTCTTAATTTTATAAGTCCATTCCAGTTTGGATGATATATACTCACACTGGACATGAAGGACTCCCTAGCAGGGGTTTTCTCCTTGACGTTTCTGTTAGCATCTTTCGATTCTTGGCATGGTATCTTCAGATAGCACTTAAAATTAAGCATGACATTCAGCCACTTGCTTTACTAAGTCATTTATGCATGCTTTCCATGGACTCTCAAGTCTGTGAAAGGGACAGCAAAATTTACAGAGGTGAAAATTGTATCTAGTGAATTGTTCAAGTGAAATTTCCCAGGAGGGTAATTGGAAATGGAAGGGACATTTGCATTTAAAAATCGCCAGTATTGACTATCTGGGAGCTTCTGCTGACCATAGTGAGGCCAATCAACAGAGAACAGTTCTGCAGTACTTTTATCAAGTTGTTTTATTTCTAATCAGCTGTTATTTTTCCAATTCATTATTCATTGTTTTAATGTTTACAGTTTGGGGAAAGCCAGCAAGGAGCAAGCAGGCATGCACACTCTTTGTCCATATCTTCTTCCTTCTGCCTAAGAATTGTCTGTCTTATCTCTTTATAGAAATGAAACTTTCTGGGGAGGCAGAAAGGCTCATTTGGAAGGGGATTTATCTTTACAGATAAACTCCAGATGTGAATTGATAGTGCTCTTTACTCAGTAGAAAATAGCCAGCAAAATTCCTTCGCACCATTTTGAGCTGACGTGAGCTGGGTTCTGTTTTGACAGGTAGCCTTCTCCCCAGTGTTTGTTCCTAGTCACTGGAGACATATTCAGCTTTAGGGAACTGTTAAATTTACAGGTGAATTGGATAACTTGCATTCCTGTGTTCTGATCACTGACGTAAGTTTGAATGGGGGTGATGTATGTATTTTATCCATTTTATCCATTACCAATGTTTATGACACACCCACGCATGACTGAGCACCGCCTGAAAGAACACTAATTTAGGTAATAGGTTGATTGCCAAAGGCATAAGTAGGAAAACTTTCCATAAAATTGAAGGACCAGAAAGAACCTTGAAAACATTCTGGTCCATCATTTCCTAAAGCATAGATAAGTAACACTGGGGCCACCGCAAATGTTCTTTGGTGACACATGACACAGTTGGAGTTGGTTTCTGGATAAGACGTTAAATGACATTAAATCACCTACCCAATAGCGTTCTCTTTCCAATACTATAAAATCATATTGGTTATGGTAAGTAGAAAGTTTCAGGTTAAGGCTAGTATGTGTGTACGCTTCCCAAATGCTTGTCAATCTCCATTTTCACAAAAAGAAAGGAAACAGCCTGTAGCTAGGGCCTAATGCCATTGTTCAGTTTTTTGTTTTAATTTCTGTAAATACCTCCTGTCTGTGGCAAGGAATCATGGTGGAATCAAGGTATCATTTGGAAATAGCATAAGTCATGAAGGTGGCACCTATGGCCGAAAATCCGGAAACCATTAATCTAGTCCCACACAGATGTAAAGTCTGTTGCCCATGAGAAAGAATGAAATCTGGCCATTTGTAACAACGTGGATGGAACTGGAGGGTATTATGCTAAGTGAAATAAGTCAGTCAGAGAAAGACAGATACCATATGTGTTCACTCATATGTGGATCTTGAGAAACTTAACAGAAGACCATGGGGGAGGGGGAGTTATAGAGAGGGAGGGAGGGAAACCATAAGAGACTCTTGGAAACTGAGGGTTAATGGGAGGTGGGGGAGTGGGGAAAGCAGTGATGGGCATTGAGGAGGACACTTGTTGGGATGAGCACTGGGTGTTGTATGGAAACCAATTTGACAATAAATTATGTATATATAAAAGAAATTATACATATATATAAAAGATATATTATATATAAAAAGAAAAATTATATACATATTGTACATCATATTATTATATATTATATTGGAATGTAATATATTACATTATATTATTTTGTCACATCTTCTAATATATTTTATATATATTATATATATTATATTATATTGCAGTGTAATATATTACATTATATTATTTCATCACATCTTCTAATCGTGACATGGACAAGTTGATTAACCCACCAATGCTGTCATTTTCTCATCTAGAACATGATGACAATGATATCAAACTCACTGTCATGAGGATTCATTAAGATAATGTGAATAAACTCCCATTACAGTGGCTGGCTGAACACTTGAGCTGGTCCATAGCAGCTTGGAGCCCTCTGACTATAGCGTGCACTTTCCTGCGATTGGGGGCATGTTGGTATTCTTCGAGTCTTTGTGAATTGAATACACAAATCCATTGTTTCATGGGAGATACCATTAAGCCGACCAATTTCCAAGTTGGGAATATGTATGATAACGCTCCCCCACAGTTAGACTTTACGGGTCTACCTTGAGGGAGTCGGAACTGACTGGTGGTGGTGTATTCCTCGCTCCTCAAAGCATTTGTAAGAATTTTATGGACCTCCCACCTAGGGACCTAGGTGCTATTGCACATACTTTGCATCATTTTTATAACAGCCTTATGAATTGAAAGAGTAAACATTGGTTTACTCATTGAGGTTAGATACCTTGCCCCAGTTCTCACAAGAAGTAAATGGAGGAGGCAGGGCTCGATAAATTTTACATGGAAAATGGATAATCTGTGTGCAACAGGCAGACTATCTGTTATTATAGACTAATGTATAAAGTGCTCTCAGTTTCGCAGGAAGTCGCATAGTGGAGTGGTTAAAAGAACAATTTATTGCCTGGGTGGGCGTCTTGGGTCTACCCCGTCCTAGCCACGTGACTTTGGGTGTTTACAGTGACTAGCTACACCTGTAACTTTTCACTTTTATACTGGTGCAGATTTAGTTATTTATTTATTTATTTTTAAATTTTTAAATACGTATTTATTTTTGAGAGAGAGAGACAGAGCTGAGTGGGGGAAGGGCAGAGAGAGAGGGAGACACAGAATCCAAAGCAGCTCCACGCTCTGAGCTGTCAGCACAGAGCTCGACTCAGGCCTCCAATTCACGAAGAACCGTGAGATCATGACCTGGGCCAAAGTCAGAGGCTTAACCGACTGAGCCACCCTGGTGCCCCTGCTGGTGCAGGTTTTAATAAATAGGGGTGTGTGTGTGTGTGTGTGTGTGTGTGTGTGTGTGTGTGTGTGAGAGACAGACAGACAGACAGAGACAGAAACAATTCAACCTTTTATTTGTGTGACAAGCCATAAGCTTCCAGCTCATTTAATAAATAATGCAATTGTATGGCTCATATATAGATAACTGTTTTCTTGAACTCTCAAGTGTTCAGTGAAGAATGTTAAGTTTTTTAAACACCTGCATGTGCATAATAGTCATGGACATGACATTTCACTGGCCTGTGTGAATGTATACATCTTTGTATGTGACTTTATTCCCACCTGACTGCTTCATGGGCACATAACACACGTATGACAGGGGGGCTAGCATGATTCCCTGCATGGCTTCCTGACACTACATCCCTCTGCTTGTCAGCTGTGTCTACATGACCCCCACCCCTATCTGCTGGGACAGTTCTCTCCCAGCTCAGATAGTGCCTTGTCTACTACATGAGTTTTTTTTTTTTTTTTTTTAAGTGCTAGAATTGTGTTCCGTTGCTGCCTTTTGATATAAAGGCTTATGTCAATATTCTGGAATATCCTACACCCGTGGTCCTCAGACTTTAGGAAACTGAGGGTTAATGGGAGGTGGGGGAGAATCACAGCCTTGTTAAACACAGAGTGCTGGGACCACTCTCTAAATTTCTGATTCAGTAAGCCAGGGGAGGGACCTGAGAATTTGCATTTCTAACCAGTTCCTAGGTGATAATGATGCTGTTGGTCTAAAAAGCAAGCTAACATTTTAGACATCTCAACTTAAGACGATGTTAAAAAAATATTAGGCCTCTTGAATCCTACTCATTACCATAAAGACTGGCTCTTCATCCAGAAAGAGAAAGTATAGTCACGTCACCTGGATTTGGATGATATTTCTGCCTTCAGATTTCTATTTTGTGGGAAAACCTATTTCCCCACAGTCTACCCCCTGACTCTAAATTATGATTATTTCAGAGGTTCTGACAGCAATGAAACTAGTATATGGAATAAGCAGAACTTGTAAAGTTCAAGTTACCAAATCAAAGTTCAAATTTATTTTTATTTTCCACTGTCTTTTAAAAATTTATTCAGGGGAGGTAATGTTTGTTTTTTCCAAATGGAAATTCTGGTGATTCTATGACTTTTCTATTCATTGTAACTCCTAGACAGGTCAAAGTACAGTTTGTTTGTTTTTAGTCCTTCAAGTGTTCAGTTACAATTCAAAACCGGAACTGAACGCGTGGGAAACTCTTCTGCCCTGCCCCCAGCTTTGGCCTGCTGCAGTGGCGGGTCTGTGAATGAGAACCTCTCTGCCTGGTCCTGCTGCTTCTCTTTTTCCCTCTCCAGCTGCCATTGGGGATTCCACTGGGGGTGGGTAGGATAGGGAGGAAGGAGGTGGCAAAAGATTAAGAAGATAGGAGGGTTCTCACTTGAACTGTTGCCTTCAGCAATTTCTGTCAGATTTGGCTAGAGATTCCCATGAGCCCCTCTTCAGATTTGAACAATTTGTGAGAGCAGCCATAGAACTCACTTAAGTTTACCGGTTTATTAAAGGATACAATAAAGGAAGCAGATCAACAGCTAGATAAAGAGATACACAGTGAAATCTTGGAATGCGAGAAGCTCGTTCTGCAAGCGTTCCCCATGATTCGCAAGCATTTCTAATAAATTTTAACTTGCTAAATGAGCCATGTCTTGCAACACGAGTAGCATGTGAGGCTGAATGTCACCCGATCACAGCTGATCTCTCTCTCTCTCTCTCCCTCCCTCCCTCCCTGTGGGATTGTGGGTGATCGTCTCCCATGCTCAGATACTCTGTCTCAGGCCGCGGTGCTTGGCAGAAATCGGCGATTTTTCAGAACATTGGCAGGAGCCCACAACTGACACTAGTGTATTTTTGTCACTTCAAAGCACCTATGGACAGTCCTTTGCTTTTCCAGACAAGAGTAAGCTTAGGGATGCTTTGCTTCATTCTAGGGCAGGCTGCCTGCAGACATAGACATTTTCCCCTGCTGCCTTATTGCCAGTTATATTAAATACAGTATGTGACAGGAGTTTATTAATACCATACTTAGTCAACATCTGTGCAAGCGTATAATAGGCCTCCATGCAGAAAAAAGATTCCATTGAGCCGATAGATATCAGTGGTTTCTTTAGCGATAGTAAAAGTCATCCTAGACAATTACCTTCCTCTCTTGTCTCCCTCACACCAGCCACGAAGGTTTTCAAAAGGAAGTGCAGGTTAATTTGTTTATTTCTGTTTATATTTTGTATTTTATTTATAATTTTGGATTATATTACAGTACTGTAGTCATTTTGATATGAATATTTTCGGGTTGTGGAAACCCAAAATATTTTCGGTTGTGAATCATCTGAGTTTCCACGATTGCTTATGGGGAAATTTGCTTTGATATACAAGTGCTTTGGATTACAAGCATGTTTCCAGAATAAATTATGCTCACAAACCAAGGTTTTCTTGTGTAGGGTGAGGGTCCTGAACACAGGAGCTTCTGTCCCCATGGAATTGGGGGTGTCACAGCACTGGTGTGCTTGTGTTCACCTACCTGAAAGCTCTCCAAACCCTCTACTGTTGGAATTCTGTGGAGACCTCCTTATGTAGGCATGAGCAATTGTTAACTCCCATTTCCTTCCCGCTCCTCTCTCTGGAGGATCAGGGATGGGGCTGAAAATTCAAAGCTTCTAATCAATGCTCAGAGTTACCTCAGTAGAACAAAAGACACCCTTAGGGATCTTATCACTTAGGAAATAACAAGGGTTTTACGAGCTGTCTGCTGGGAACTGGGGGCAGACATCAATGTATATACTATTTCATACAGCTCAACTACAACTGAAGTTTATTTTTTGTGTGTGCCACCATTTAAGATAGGTGTTTCTGACCAGCAGGCAGCTGGCCTCCATGTGGATTCAGGGATCCAGGCCCTCTTCTTCCGGTGGCCTTACCATCACCAGAGCCTGTGATCTGCATCCAGCTGGTGGAAGGAGAAAGAAAGAAAGAAAGAAAGAAAGAAAGAAAGAAAGAAAGAAAGAAAGAAAGAAAGAAAGAAAGAAAACCATAGAGGAATCCATCATTTTTGTTCACGTTTCATTGGCTAGACTTTGTCATCTGGCCCTACCTAGGTGTAAGGTGATCTACAAAATGCATCTTCTTCTAGGCAGCTGTCTCCAAGCTAAAACTTTGTGGTAATGAAGACAGGGACAGTTTAGCGATCGGTTAGCTGCCCTATCATGTCATGAATTGTCTTTGCTATAAAGCTGCTTAGATGAATTATAGTTCATGGAGAATCGCCAAAGAATTATAAATAGTAGAACGACCTGATGGTATTTGCATTCGAAAGATCATGAGGGCATCAGTGTCAGTGAAGGGAGTTGGGAGAATAAAGGCAAGGGAACCAGTACTGAGGATCTGCAATATTTCAGGGAAGACTCCAGACGTGAGAATTATAAGAAATGGACACTTTTTAGAGGGATCTAGGAGCTAAGCCTTGGATATGTGTTGAAAGCAAAGAGAATGCGAAGGATGGCTAGGTGACATTCTGGCCTGGGTAAATGGATGCATGTTGCATTACCAACTATGTTTGAGAAAAATGGAATGGGATCCCACGCAGTCAATACAGTGTTCCTTAATCTCTTCTTCCAAAGCTTCTTTAACAACAAACAAGGTAAATGTATATCTTGGGAGGCTCTGGTAGCTAGTTCACACTGCAGTTGGAAAACACCTTTGACATGTCACGTTTCATTTTGAAAATTGATACAAATTTATTCACTTTCTATCCCATGATATAGCTGGGCTTGTTGTAAAATAAAATAATATTTTAAATCACTTTTTAAAGAGACAAGTTTATTTAACAGACAGTTTATAAATCTATTCTCCCACGTTAAAGGCAATCGGAACATTATAGGCTGAAGTCCCCCTTGACCACCGCTGATAACCTGTCTCCTCTCAACTCCCTAGAAATAATCGCCGCTTGTTTGTGGTTTATCCTTAGAGATTTATACTCATATATACATATGTGGAAAAAAGATACCTTTTTTGTTTTATTTATTTTTTTAACATTTATTTATTTTTGAGACAGAGAGAGCCAGAGCATGAACGGGGGAGGGTCAGAGAGAGAGGGAGACACAGAATCGGAAGCAGGCTCCAGGCTCTGAGCCGTCAGCACCGAGCCAGACGCGGGGCTCGAACTCACAGACCGCGAGATCATGACCTGAGCCAAAGTCGGCCGCCCAACCGACTGAGCCACCCAGGTGCCCCACCTTTTTTGTTTTAAAAATAATAGTTACACTGAGAACAATTCTATAGCTTTCTTTCTTCACTTAAAAATGACATTTTTGACATCCATCCATGTTGGTACAGATAGGTGTGTTCATTCTTTTAAATTACTTCTTAAGAGTCCAATTGATACTCTAGGAACATGAACTACATTTGTCTTGTGGCTTTGAGTGTTCCTGGCATTTTGCTGCACATCCCCAGTCTCCCATTAATTCACTTAGAAACACAAGTATATGGAAGTCAGATACTGTATCTGTGAGATGGTAGGGACCTGCTTGTCCATATGATGATAATCACTCATATTTATTGGCACTGTGCACGAGACACTGTCCCTTGCGTACTACACATGTATTCACAGCAACTCTATGAGGTAGTCACTGTCATTATGCTATAATTGCAGATGAGATAATGAAGCATGCAAAGTTGAGATGAGTGGTTCAGGGTCACTGAGGCTTTGCATGAGGCAAAGGCAGGACCCTATCCAGGCCGTCTGATTCCAGAGTCTGTGCTCTTAAGCACTTTACAAACTCCCTGGCGAAATGTGTGTGATGCATCTCTGAATCTTAGCAGGTTTCGCTGCGTCCCCCAAGGCAATGAGATATCCAGTGAGACATATGCTCTCAGTGCTGAACTGGAGACAGACACCTGCAGCCAAGTGGTATTTCCCATCACTCATTTCTGAGGTTATGCCTTGGCTCGTTCACAGATGAGGTGCCTATTAATTTATTAGGCGAACTGAAGCAGGATAGATGGCTGATGTGTCTGCCCCGGGGATGCAGAGAGTGTGTCATGAGGTGCCCAAATCCTCAGTGAAGCGGCTCAACCTGCAAGATTGATCCAGAGAATTAGGCAAGCAGCGAGGTGTCCATGTTCATGGAAGGACGAAGCTTTCTAAGAAGCCCAGTGTCCGCTGCTTTTCCTTCTGATGTGGCCCTGAGAGGGCGGTGCCAGGCTGGCGGATGGGTTTGCAGCTGCTGCTGCTCCGCGGGACAAGGGCAGAATGACACAATTGAAAGGCATGCAGTTTTGGATGTCATCTGTCCTGCCTTGTTCTCACTCGCTGACATGATTGTTAGCTTTGACACCCGTGAGGGAGGCCGCAGGGAGGAAATCTCTTACTAAGGTTCTTTCAGGGACGTACAGAGCCTGAGTTTCAGAATGTTGGGACGAATGAGTTGTAACTTTGTTTTTCTTTCTCTCCCTACTCTTTAAGTACAAAGCGGGTTCTTATTAGGTTGCTGAACCCTTTTCTTACATTTGATATTGTAATTCAGGCGTCCAAACAGACGTAGCAGGGTGAAAAATAGCATTGTTTGAATAGCTAACAGCAGGGTTTCTCTTAGGGAGAGAGAAGAGTAGTACCAATTTTGACAAGTGCCTTGATAAAATACTTAGGTGGAAGGGGAAACCCAGAGGAGGTGACTAGGAAGGCAATAGTATCGTGAAGAATAAAGCTCTATGCAAATATTTTACACAAGAAATAAACAAGAAATTGGAAAAGGGCAGAAGTGAGGGTTAGAGGAAGCCAGGCAGTACGGTGGGCAGACAAGCTGGGAGGAAGAGAGTGGCCAACGGGACCTTGAAGGCTACCTGAGGACTAAGGTCTAATGTCCAATTTTATTTTTATTTTATTTTTTTAATGCTTATTTATTTTTGAGAGAGAGAGAGACAGAGAGAGAGACAGAGTGGGAGAGGGGCAGAGAGAGAGGGAGACACAGAATTCAAAGCAGGCTCCAGGCTTCAAGCTATTAGCACAGAGACAGATGTGGGGCTCAAACCCACGAACCGTGAGATCATGACCTGAGCTGAAGTCAGACGCTTAACCTACTGAGCCACTGAAGCGCTCCTAATGTCCACTTTTAATTCTCTCTCTCTCTCTGCTTCTGTCTCTCTATTTCGCTGCAGTGTAAACATTCATCATTGCCCCTTAGAACGTGTGAAACATACAAACCATCACATGATAAGTTTGAAGTGAAATTAAGGAAAGGGGACTGAGTCCCTGTCCAGGTCAACCTGGAACAAAAAGAAGTGAGTAGTCTAGTCACAAGAGGACAGGTGAGAATAAGGATAAAGCAGGAACAGGAATTTATCTCCAAGAAGACTCTTGACTTCCCACAAGATATGTGATTTGTACTGAGCCAGTGTTCCTTAACTCTTGAAGGGAGTTAACTCTCCCTTAACTCTCAGGGAGACACCTCAGTGACACAAAGGAAAAGTAGACTCGACTCAAACCTACAGAGAACTCCCACTGAAGTGCGGAAAACCCCTGCTGGGTTGTAGGTCTACGCAGATACTCCACTAACTCACACCCCCTCTCTATTTTCATGGCAACATATAATTTGGGGATGTTCAGCTCAGTCTCTGAAGATTGGAAAGCAAGATGCTGCGAAGAACAGAACACAGACTCTGGGTCAGGAAACATACGGATTGGAAGGCTGCCTCAACTATTTGCGGACTATACACTTGGAGGTAATTCTATGTTTTTTAAATAGCACTTATCATAATTTGTAATTTTTAAACATTTTGTTTCCTTATGGAGTGTCTATTTGCTCAGTAGAAAACAGACTGCAAGGCCCATGATGGAGGAGGTGTGTCTGTCATTATTGCACCTCTAATGCCAGGCACATAATGGATACTCACTACATTTATCTTGAATGAATACACAAACATTTAACTTGTTGTTTATGAACCTGAAAAGAATGTGAAAGGAACTAACACCACCCACACTGCAGGTTGTGAGGATAAGACAGACCACACGGTGAGACCTAGTACAGAAGCTGACTTTGCAGTAAAGAGCAACCTTCTTTGCCTTCCAAGTCATAGGATGATTCTTGTTCTGGACCAGCTGATGCCATTCTTCCTCAGGACTATGCTCTATGACCTTCGATACCCCACAATGGTGTGTCCTTGGTTATATGAAGATGTTGGAGGAAAAGGACCTAGGAAGCTCATTATAACCCAATCTACTCAATATACCTGGGAGTGCTGAAAAATATATCCTTCACATGACATCAACTACAGTGACGCAAATTCGTTACTGGCCTTGTACTGTCGTGCATCTACCGGAGCCGGGAAAAATGGTTAGCTTGGCCTCTGATTCTGCAGAGCTCTTCTCTGCATTTTTGCCATGAGGTTTCTGCCTGGAAGATAATAATTTTATAAGACAGTTAGCATAGGAGAGAGCACTTGCCAAACCGAAAGCAGAAAATTACATTCAAAGTGTATAAGAAAAAAAAAAAAAACAAAGTGTGTAAGAAAAGAACGTGTTCTTGTAAAGACCAAGAATGGTGCTACTTGGAAGGGAAATTAATCAGGAAAAGGAACAGACATCACAAGTACAGAAGGGACTCAGAGCAGGGTCTCCCTGTTTGAACATGGTGCCCAGCTTTTAAACTTAAATAGCAGAGCTGAAGGCCCTGATTTAAAATTTCCAGATAGGTAGGTGTCACCTCAGAGAGCTCATTGGTAGGAGAAGCTGACTTGATTTGATAAGCAGAGTCTAAGATGAAAGAACAGGGACCCAAGAAACGTGGTTCCTGCACGGTGTGAAGGAAGCGTGTTCACCCAGTGCTACATGTGAGACAGTCCAATGTTTCCAGAAATTCTGTCCACCAACAAGCCACTTAGACTGTGGGATTGCCTACCCTGAGCTTTGTAGGTTATTCCTCTGTTTATTAAATGAATATTAAAAAAAAAAAAAAGAAGAAATATTTTAGGCCACCTGGGTGGCTCAGTGGGTTAAGTGTCCGACTTCGGCTCAGGTCAAGATCTTGGAATCTGTGAGTTTGAACCCCGCATGGGGCTCTGTGCTGACAGTTCAGAGCCTGGAAACTGCCTCAGGTTCTGTCTTCCTCTCTTTCTGCCCCTCCCCTGCTCACTTTCTCTCTCTCAATCTCTCTCTCAAAAGTAAACATAAAAAAAATATTTTAGATGGGCATTTCCAGTTACAGAAATTACGTTCATACTACTTATGTTCAGTGAAAGAAGGCCTAAGGTCCACGGACTCTGGCAATTCAGATCCCGGGTTTGGCTCTGTTGTTACCATAACCTGTGACTTGAACAAATCAGAAGCTCCTCTCCGAACACTAGTTTTTATAAAATAAGACATTACTGAAGTAACGTTGGTCACACAGCTCAAAGGGCCTTGAGATTTTCATTTCAGCCTCTTCCAATAATAGGGTTTTACCTGTTTCTTTTGAGTTCCCAGGTTCTGCTATGTTTTAGAGAGTATCCACATGATTGTGGGTCATGATTGAACGTGACTCCTGATGACCAGGATGTGCGATGCATCCTGACAAAGTCCTTGCTAGGCACCCATGGGAGGCACAGTTGGTAAAGGCAGCCCAACCTGGGTGATGAATGTTCATGTCCAAGTGAAGCAGTTGGAGATACCAGGTAGGAACCAGGTAGGATGCAGGTAGGTCCTAAACACATAAGTCATGCAGTGAACGTGGTGAGTTCCACTCACTGAGCCCCTCCCAAGTAGCTAGCCTCTCCTGATGTGGAAACGTTCTCAGGATCTTTCCTTTCTTTTCCAATAAAGCTTGAAAACATATTTAACCTAGGCCTAGAACCATTATAACTGAATGACCTTGTGTTCTGTCCTCAGGGAAAAAGATAGGCTTAATTTTCAAATCATCTTTGGAGGTGTGGGAGTGACCCAAGCCTTCTATTCTGCAAAGAAAAGGAAGAACCCAGAACAGGTAAGTTTCCATATTAAAACTCTCCGAACTAGCAACCATCTAGATGCTAGATTGAATAATCTCTAAATTCTCTTCCAGCTCTAACATACTCTGAATTTGAAGCCAAAACCTGCAGAATGCTGTTTTTCCTTCTGGCACCACTAATTACACGGAGGAAATCTTAGCCATTTTAGGATCTGGATCTATTAAAACTTCTAGACTCCAAGGCACAGAAGGGAATGAATGGTGGCACCCAGCCTACATCACTCTGATCATGGCTTAGTGAATTTATGACACCAAATTCCTGCTGCACCGTTATTTAGAAAGATAGGCATGGTCTTGGAAAGCCAGTCTCTCAATATATTACTTATGAATTTAGTGGTTATCTAAATTAAGCAGCATGCTGATTCCTTAGCAGTAAGAGTCCCAGGAATTGTTTGAAGGAGGTTATACTGACCAGTGGGTTAGAGGAAAATGACGGAGAATTCACAATCACTGGCTTCACATTTTGAGACTCATAAGCAAACATCTGAAACTTGCCTCCCGTATAGACTGACATTTTCCTTCACATGTCTCATCTGTTAAATCAAGTTGCATGATGCTGCTTGAACCACGACAAGCATTGCCGTTGTGAGTTTGTTTAGCCAACAGTGTTCAGAAGCTTGTGGGAGCCATCCCGTGCCATGAAGAGGCTGGAGTCTAGGGCTAGGATATCTGACCTACTGCTCTGTGGGTGACACGATGAAGAGGAGAGCTTAGCTTTTCATTCATTCACTGAGTTATAGTTGCATTCACTCGTGACTCTATCTGGTCATCTGTTATTGGACATTAACTGTGCATCAGGCACCAGGGTAGGCAACAAAGGATTCTTAGACATTTCTTTTTGGAGATAACGGTCAGGAAACAGTTTTCAGATGGGTGTCAGGTGATGCTGAACCATCAGGATGTATGCATTGGCAGCTGAGTATTTGAGGGGAAGTGGCTGCTGTGAGGAATAATCTGAGCTCTTCCTGCCACTATGGGACATGAAAGAGCCTTAATGCTGCTCCCGGGAAGAGTCAGGGACCCCCAGGGAACAAGGAGGACTCCCCACTTTCTCTTTATATTCTAGGCTCACATAAAGCAGCATTTAGGACTCCACATGGGGCACATGTCTCCCCAGGCTCCCTTTTGCTACTAGACTCTCACTGCATATTCTTAAGGGAATTAGATGCGGCTCCAATGTAACGCAAAGCTGATTAATAATCTGCACACACACTCCCACCAAGGGAGGCACTCAGATGAAACTATCCAAATGTGTCTGCCTAAAATCAAAGCAATTAACCTAGAAAGTTACACATTCAGAGTTTCAATCTCTGATCTATTTTCATCCACAGAAGGGATCTATAAAGTTTATATTTTTATACAGAACATTGTCCACTCTTATCTCTCTTCCCCGAAGGTCAGACAGTCTTCTGCTGGCCCAGTGGGAGAGGTTTTGACAGCTATATTCATGGCTTTCCTGAATGGGTATTTTGTGAAGAGTCTTAGAAAAACTTAAAAAAAAAAAAAAAAAAAAAAAAAAGCAAATCACCAGCAAACCCAAACATCATGGTCAGAGAAAGCCCGTGTGCCTCATCTAAAAGTTGGGAATAATAGAACCTCATGGGCCATTGCAACGAGTAGATGAGATAATGTGCAGATGACACTGAAAGACTTGGCACATGGGCAGTGCTCAGTAGCTGTTTCTGCCTTTGAGGGAAATGTCAGTTCCCTCTGGGCTCTGGGAAAGGCCAGTGACAGCTAAGTCTGTTGCGTCACCTGTTAGGGATGTCTGAGCTCAGCCTGAGAGGTGAGAATCCTTATAGACATTTACCTAAAGAGTCAAGAAGGAGTGAAGAGGGAAGAAGGTGAAGAAGAGAAAAGAGCTTTTGTTAGATAACGCTGAGCTTGCTGAGACAGATGGTTGAACATCTCTTTGAACTCACCCTTCCTCTAGGAGGGCAGATAACATTGTTCGTCTATTCGCCCTTTTTGGCTAGCAGCGGGATGTTGCAGCTTCTGGTGGTTTCCATAATGGTGAAGTTTAGGAGCCACTATTCAGAGAAGGGGCCAAGCTGAGCAAAATTTTAGGCCCTCTTCCTGAGGGTCTCTCTCCTGTTGGAAGGGGCCCCGATGTTTGTTCATTTCCTCTTGCTCTGGGACTTTCTGCTGTACCTGGTTTCCAGACTTCTGTCTTCCCAGCATTGATAGCCTCTGGAGGTCAGCCTGCACTTCTTGACTAGAGCCATGGAAAAGAACATGGCTGAAATGCAAGGTCTAAATTCACTTCTTCCAACGTAGCACAATCTAATGCGGTGGTTAAGAATGTTTTCTCTGGATTATATCTGAAATCTCTGGATTCAAGTCCCAGGCCTGCCATTCATTTAACCTTTTTAAGCCTCAGTTTCCCTGCCTCATCATGAAAATAGTAGTCCCTCACTAGCATGGTTAACAGACAATAATGCATAGAAAGCAATGAACCCAACATTTAACTCATGCTGAGAATTCAATACGTGGTAACTATTAAATGCATGGCCTGGCTCTTCCTTTCATCCTTCTCCTGTATACAAAACCTTGGGGATTAAACAACTCTGTGGATTTCATGAGGAAAGATGTTTGCAGAGTCACCTAAAGGGGTGATCCCTGGAATAAAGCCTACATATTTGTCATCCTCCAGCTAGAGATCTCTATTACCAGTTCAGACAGGGCTCAGGAAACCGTGCAACCACCCAAAGCTAAAGAATAAGGGATTTGCTATTTTAGGACCTAGAGCGTACTCTGCTCCTGCCCCTTGATTGCACTTCAGCTGAATTTCATCCGCCAACATCTACATCTCTTCCCCTGGGGGGTTTCTCAGAAGCTGGAGAAGATCCATTTGCAAGGCAGGCTGGAAGTGCTGAGAGCAAGTGCCCCCAGGGAAGCTGATTCATTCCCCTCAGGTGAGACAACCCTGAAGTGTGGGTTATGCAGTTTTCCCAAGATTCCCCAGGGGATGAAACTCCAGTTTATCCACAGTGGTAGAGGGATCGATCACGTGTCCAGTATTTGCAGCCTTTCTTCCGGGTTACGCATCTCCACTGCCGACTGGTGTTTCCTGTACCTCCCAAATCAGCTACTAATGCTTCATTCCTTGTTTCAGGGTCTCTCTCTTGGCGAACCCAGCTGAAGACAGTGGGATTAAGCTCAGGGAAGAAAGATCACTGTAGCGTGCGGTGCTTCTTGAGGGCTGACAGTCTCCCATCTGCTGCTGTATCCTTAGCACCAAGGTAAATACTCGGTTCATGGTAATCATTCAATACACGCTTCATTAAAAGAGTAAGAGACAGAGGCAACCCCACAGGTCTTGAGGAAGCAAAAGAGAAAATCATTTACGCATTATTTAAAGAATAGCTAGTATTCATTTGTACAGCAGTTAACCATTTACACTTTTAGAGAGCAGGTTCCTAGGTATCACTTGCAGGTATTTCACAGATGAACAGACTGAGTCACAGGCTTTCTGCCTTCTTGTCCAAGGCCTGCCGTGGCCGACGCTAAAATCGCACCATGGTCCTTCACGCAGCGTCAAGTCGCTACCGTCGCTGTTAGTGCCAGCAGCATGATGTCTCTGCCACCATGGAAGAAGGAAAACACATTCAGCTGTTATGTTTCAGCCAGAGACACCACACTGAGCATGATCCAAGTGGCTTCTTTTCTCTTCCCTTGAATTCCTCTGACGGAGGGGTTCTTAACCTGGGGTCCATGGATGGACTTGGAGGGCCTAGTACTTACGTTCCTGTGTGTCTTTTTGGAAGGGGATCTTAGCTTCCATCATACTCTCACAGAGGTCTGTGACCCAGATGAAAAGCCATTGTTCCAGCTGCTGCTGCTAGTAGGGCCTTGATCTTTAATTACACTTCTGGTGACAAAGTGCTTTCACTGTTCCACTTCCCCTCCCTTGCAACAGCCTAAGGTTTCTTAATGAATTCAACACTTACCAGCAGGATCCTTTTTTGGTTAGAGAAAAGAGTTGGGGCAAATCACTCAGGGCCCTGAATATGCATATTAGTACTCTTTTCCCTTTGCTTGGATGTCACTCAAACCTCCTTTTTAACTCAGGACTTTGCAGTAGAAGGCAGCAACTAACTCTCCCCTCTGATTCTCCTTTAATGATCTCCATCTTTTCAACTATACGGTGAGAACAGAATGACCAGGCTCATTTCCCAAGCCTTTCCTTTGCTCTAGCCTTTCACACATCGTAAATCTCATTGGACATGCTGTCCCTTAGATCTCTAAGGAAATCCTCCCAGTATCTCAAAGCATAACTCAAATGCCCTTTCGTCAGCCAAGCCTTTCCATCCTAATATTGAATGATATTTATAGTGATAGCTAACATTTATTGAGGGCTTGCTATGTGCCAGGCATGATGTTAATAAGTTTTTGGTAAATATCCAAACCAAAACCTTTCCAGGTTTGGAGAGATTAAAGGATGTTAGATTCTGTAACA
This sequence comes from Panthera tigris, assembly GCF_018350195.1. NCBI lineage: Eukaryota > Metazoa > Chordata > Mammalia > Carnivora > Felidae > Panthera > Panthera tigris. The sequence continues at coordinate 141,950,500 of NC_056668.1, read as the reverse complement.
AATACAACAAAACAGACGAAAAATTAATCTCAGTAGCTTAACAGACTTGAAGCTTATCTCTTACATATGTAAAGTCTAAATAAGTGTTCCTGATAAGCAGGTAGACAGCATTGAGGGTGTTGGTCTTTCCATCCTATGGCTCTACTACCTTTAACAAGTAGCTTCCGAACTTGTTGGCTTGGGGATAAAGGATAAATGGTCACATGTGGGACGTGTTTATGGGCCAATCCTAGAAAATGGCATGTATTACTTTTACTTAGATCTGTATCCTAGTGTCTAACGGGAGTCATATGGTTGGGAGATTTGAACTAGCTTATGCACAGAAGGAAGGGGAAATAAATTTGGTGAGAATTTAGAATTGTTTGCCTCAAGGCATCCCGCTGGGAATTAGGAGAGCCGTGGCAATGTTGAATTTTACATTATGAAAATTATGAGTGTTATGTTCCTGGACAACAGTCGCCATTCTGAAGTCCCTCCACTCTTTTGTATTCTGGGAAATGGCTTACTGCAGAGAAACACCTGTCCTCATGTGACTTAGAGAAGACCGACAGATGCCCCTTGGTTCAACTATGATGAAGCCAGACACAGACTCTCTAAATTCCCACTCTTCACCTCACAAATGACTAGCTGAGCGGTTTGTCCTGTGATTACTGAGAACAAAATCCTTGTTAACCACACACTTTGGTTAACTTTCTCTTCTTCCATGAGGTGTCTGACCCACCCTCACGAGGAACCAGCCCAAAACTTCTTCTTAACAGCCCCACCCAAGAGCAGGCTGACCTCAGGGGTCATTCTCGGCTCTACAGCGGGGTCACTGCCACGTCCACCTACTCACCCCATTCACCCCACTTCCCATACCCACCGCTTTCAAGCCACATTACTTCTCCTTAAAGAAAGCCTCTTTCTGCATAATTCAGACACTTGCAGATCCCATGGTTGGAGCACTCTACCTGTTGTATTGCTATTGTCCATTCCTTTCTCTTGCAATTATCCTTCAGAATAAAGTCTCTCCTTATGTAAATTTTTATTTAACAGCCGAGATTTGAACCCAGGGATTCTGGCTTGAATATACCCCCAGATTGCCTCCCGTGCCAGAGATGGGTGCTCTCCTACGATGTACTACATGCCCCCTACCCTTTGCACTGTGTAGAGCCATCACACATTCAGGCACTCAATTTCCAGCTCCCTGCTTTTATTATTACTATCATTTAAAAATTTTTTTCTATATGTATTTATGTTTGAGAGAGACAGAATGAGCGGGGGAGGGGCAGAGACAAAGGGAGACACGGAATCTGAAGCAGACTCCAGGCTCTGAGCTGTCAGCACACAGCCTGGTGCAGGACTCAAACCCACGAACCATGAGATCATGACCCGAGCCGAGGTCAGACGCTCAACCGACTGAGCCACCCAGGCACCTCTCCAGCTCCCTGCTTTTGGAAGTCGAAGCGTGGGACTCCTTTGAGTCAATGAAATGTGAGTAGACAGGATGTGTCATTTCAGGCAGACATGGTTGAGCATCTCCTGTGCCTCCCCCTAGTTCTTGTACACTCCTCAGGAGACCTTGGAAGATGCCAGCATCAAAAATGCAAAGCACTTGATGCCCGAGTCATTGCATAGAGGAGAGGCCTCTCCCAAAAGCCACCAACCAGGAACATCTGCAATGGGCTTTTGAGATTTGGGGGTATGTAACAGACTATTCTGACTCATACACTCTGCAATAGTAATAACACATTGGGAGCAGCAAAATATCCTGTGATGGGGGACTAGAGATCACTTATTCTTCATACAAATGCCTCTGTATTATGTACCTCCCTTTAGTCCTTACCATACGATGCTTTGCCTTGGTATTGGGTCTATTTTCTCTCGTTGAGATCGTTGAGGTCTCAAACCCACAGGAGTTAGCAGCTTCTCGCGTATACCAGGGACCGTATGCTGAGAGAGTGGAAAAATGAGCTGTCCGATTCTATTTGCAGAACAACTTTTTCCAATAAGGACAGGTATTTATTTTTATTGTGGAAGTAATGAAATGCAAAACATGTGGAAAGTAAAATTTAGAAAGTCAGTTTTAATCTCATCACGTTTCTCTGGTATCTTCGTATATTTTCTTTTTTCATATTGTCATATTTGCCACCTTTGCATACACGCATTTGGTATCCTTCTCGATGTAATTTGATAGCGTGGTCGTTTTTGCACGCTGCTACTTTGCTTCCATAGCATTGTTCTTAATCTCTGTTCATGCAAATGAATATCATATGATTTATTTATCTGTTCTCATATGTACTATGCAAATACGGCCTCAATAATAATCCTTATGCATAGAGATTTTCTGTGTACTTATATATATCATTTCCTTAGAATAAGTTTTCAAATGTAATATGACTAGGTCAAAGGTGTGACCATTTTATTATTACTGATACATATTACCAAATTGCTTTCTAGAATATCTCTACCTGTTTACAGAGGATTACTGTACCCTTGCCTGTGTAATTAAAAATGAAACACTTGGGGTGCCTGGGTGGCTCAGTCGGTTGACATTCTGACTCTTGATTTTGGTTCAGGTCATGATCCCAGGGTCATGGGATCAAGCCTTGAATCGGGCTTCATACTGAGTGCGGAGCCTGCTTAAGATTCTGTCTTTCCCTCTGTCCTCCCCAACTCTCTCTCTCTTTCAAATAATTAAAAAAAAAAACAACAGAGAAACATTTATTTGGATTTATGATATGAAATATCTCATTATTTTAAAGCACGTTTCTTTGATTACTCAAAACAGAATGCTTAAAAAAAGGTTATTTATTTATTTTGAGAAGGGGGGACTGAGAGAGAGCACAAGAGAGAGTTCCAAGCGGGCTCAACACCCAGCATGGAGCCCGGCCTGAGTCTCCATCTCACAGCTGTGACATCATGACCCGAGCTGATATCAGGAGTTGGGTACCTAACCAACAGAGCCACCAGGCTACTTTTGAATGGTTTTTTAGTTGTTGTTGTTTTTTTTATGTTTATTTTTATTTTTGAAAGAGACAGACACAGAGACACAGTGCACGCAGGGGAGGGGCAGAGAGATAGAGGGAGACACAGAACCCAAAGCAGGCTCCAGGCTCCGAGCTGTCAACACAGAGCCCAACGTGGGGCTTGAACTCTTGAACCGTGAGATCATGACCCGGGCTAAAGTCAGCCACTTAACCGACTGAGCCAACCAGGTGCCCCGTTAGTTGTTTCTTTTGAAAAAATGGTCTCTTCTTATCCATTTAAACCATTTTTAAATTAAAACAACTGTATTGTGCCATGCAATGTGCTGTGTGGTGCGGTGGGAAACTAGAAGTCCTTGTCCTTGATAAATGTTCATCCCCACGGGAAGAGATAGTGGGTCAACAAGTAAACAAATCAATATGATAATGTGTATCATACATAATGTATATCATAATACACATAAGTGTGTATTATGGAGGAAATTCACAAGACTGTTGAGAATTTTACCTTACTTTACTTTCAGAGGACTGGAGAGTCCCCTTGGAAAAGAGAATGGACGTGAAAAATGGGAAAGCGGTGGCCCTAGAAAGAGGTCACCATTCAAATATCTGGAAGACGAGAGTTCCAGGCAAAGAGATGAGTGTGTATAGCACCACTGAGGTGCAAGCAGTCTTGGCATGGTCATGGCAGAAAGAAGGGGATAGTCGCTGGAATGTAATGACATGTGAGCAGAGGTATGAGATGAGGTTTGGGTTCTAAGCTTGGGCCAGAACATCAAAGCTTTCATGGCCATCACCAGGAACTTGGGTTTTGTTCTAGGTGAGAAGGGAAACACTTCTAGGGTTTTAAGCACGGCAGTGATGTGATATAACTTAAAAAGATCATTTGACTGCTGTGTGGAGAATACATTTGAGGTAGAAGAGGCAAATCCATTAGTATTCCAGGCAAGAGATAATGGGACGTGGACTAGGGTGGTGGCAAGGGAAAGAGAGAGAAATATAAAGACTTTAGTTTCTTTGGGGTTATCCCAAAAGTGGAGACTGAGACAAAATTTCAAGAACATATCATCTATCTGGGAGGTGATCCCAGGAAGTAGAGTGAGAGAGTCAGAAGATAATAGAACAGGAAGGTAGGAAATGTCCAGGAAAACCTGCACCAAGGTCATTGCCCTAAGCAATGGGCACTCTGAGAATAGAATGATTCCTAGAATAGTCCGTCTAAATACCTGAAGGCTCAGACATTTATCCATTGACTCCAGATCTCCTTTCACCATTACTTTTTGAAAAAATTATTTTATTTTATTTTATTTTATTTTATTTTATTTTATTTTATTTTATTTTTTATCTTATTTTGCTTCACTTCGCTTCACTTCACTTTTTTATTTTATTTTATTTTATTTTTTTATCTTATTTCGCTTCGCTTCACTTCACTTCACTTCACTTTTTAATTTTATTTTACTTTATTTTATTTTATTTTATTTTACTTTATTTTACTTTATTTTATTTTATTTTATTTTATTTTTTATCTTATTTCTCTTCGCTTCGTTTCGCTTCACTTCACTTTTTTATTTTACTTTACTTTACTTTACTTTACTTTATTTTATTTTATTTTATTTTATTTTATTTTATTTTATTTTATTTTATTTTATTTTTGAGAGAGAGCACATTCGTGCTTACTCGCGCACAAGCAGGGCAGGGGCAGAGGGAGAGAGAGAATCCCGAGTAGGCTCCACACCCATCGCTGAGCCAGACTGTGAGAACGCGACCTGAGCTGAAATAAAAGAGTCAGACGCCTAACCAACTGAGCCACCCAGGTGCCCCTTCTCTCACGATTATTGATGATTGCCTCCACGACATTAATTCCCGTCTACTCCTGGACTCTAGTCACACTGAGTAGAAAGACTCCCCTAGCTTTGGAGAAAGACTTGGAGAGAGAAAGAGAAAAGATACAGCCGAGTGTGTGAGGTGGGATGCTGTCCGGGACCCCGGGACTGTCCACCACAGTGGCAACAGCAACCCAAGGTGGCCTGATGGCCTGTGAGGTAGGATGTGAAAAAGATCTGTTGCACATATGGATGGATGCAAGAGCTATTTTTCAGGGCAAAAATTCTCTCCCTTTGACTGAAATGGAACTGCTCAGAGGCTTCTTTAGGTATTTGATTACCCACTGAAACTAAGATATAGATCTTTTGCTAGAAATGGCAGGAAACAAACTGCCTCGTCCTTGATCAGGAGCTGCAGCTGATGGTTGCCCGTATTCCCCTTCGTGAAGTTAGATTTTCTTCTATGAAATAAAAGAGGAGAAAGGAGGCCTAGGTTTGAACATCTGCACTTAAACTCTGTAGGTTGTCAGACCTCATCATTAGAACATCACATGCATTATTTCCTTCGACAAGTTTTTCTTTTAGATGATTTCGCCTGTGGCTTTGCTCCTTGCCATTTCCTGGAGAGTGAAAAAGGGTATGTCCTGAGAAATAAGTTCAAGATCTGGCATAACCTCCAGGAAATCAATCAGCAAGTGATACCTTCCCCAGCACCTCTGCAATCTTGAAATACCAGAGTCTTTCTCGTCACATGTGCAGTCCAGAGACTTTAGAAATTACTCTATGGTTCCAAAATGAACCAAAAATTTGCTTGAGCAAAACAGAATGAGGATGGAATTGTCTAGCATTTCCCAGTTTTCACATTTGGGTTTTTTTTTTCCTCCTTTGACCCAAATTATGTTAATAGGCAGAGTAACATGATGATGATACGACTATTACTAATATGGGGTAGTAGGCTGATAATATCCATGATATATGAGTGCCACAGTGTGCCAGATCCTTTGCTAGGTACTCGTTACATTATTTCAAATTTTCACGGCATTAAGAAATAGACATTGTTCCTCCTATTTTATGGATATATGACCAAGCTTTAAAAGGTTACATGAAATATGAAAATCAGACAGCTGTAAATGTAAAATCCAGGTTTTTCCAACCTCAAATCTACTGTTTCAAGTGTGTTTTGCTGCCTGTTCAAACTGTGTGCTCATCTACAGGTGAATTAACCAGTGCATAGAATAAGGATGGGTGGGGTATAATCTAGAAAGCAGCTTTTAAATTTTAGTGACTTTTCTTCCTCTGCTCCCCTCTCTACCCCCTTCTCACAAAAACCCCTCTAGATAGGCTCAGTCTCTCTCTCTCTCTCTCTCTCTCTCTATCTTTTGGTCAATATTAGGTAAGAATTAGACCTTTGAGTTACTGTTGCTTTGCATTTCGTGTATGTACTGACTTTGTTCATGGAGAGTTTCAGTCAAAGATATTCCAGCTAATATCTGATCAACAAATAACCACAGGTAATGTTGGCAGTGCGATGGAGAAAAGACAAGCCGGAAGAGTAAGCCAGATCCAAATTGGTAATTGGTTAGGGTTTCAAACATCAAACCCAAATCGGTGGCAAAAAGTATTAGAATAGTCATTGCTTCTTGGAGTGAGCGTGAGCAGGGACTGACTAGGAAGGAGAAAGGGAACGCTCTGGGGTGATAACACATTCTGTATTTTGATAGGGGTTTAGGTTACACAGATGTATGTACTTTTCAAAGGTTATAAATTGGTACATTTAAGATTTGTGCATTTCACTCTATATAAAACTTCTCTTAAAAAAAGCATTATAAGGGGCACCTGGATTGGCTCAGTTGGGTAAGCATTGGACTTCGGCTCAGGTCATGATCTCATGTTTTGTGAGTTCAGGCCCCACTTTGGGTGAGCACGAGCCCCATTTCAGGTGTTCTCTTTCTCCCTCTCTTTCTCTCTGTCCATCATGGAATTCTCTCTCTCTCCATCTCTCTCTGCCCCTTGCTCACTTGTGCCTCATCTCTCTCGAATACGATACGATACAATACAATACAATACAATACAATACAATACAATACAATACAATAAAACAAAATAAGGTAAAATAAAGTAAAAAAAAATAAAATAAAGCGTCATAAGCTAACATTGAACTTTAGTGAATGATATGTATTGATAATATGTATAGTGAATGATATTGGGTTATATTGGAATAGGAGTGGGGCATACTGATATCTACAATTTGCTTTGAGATGCATAAAAAATGAGATTGATGGATACAGGAATAGACAGATGGATAGCTATGTGCTAAGGCAAATACAGCAAAATGTTAATAGAATCTACATATTTAGTATAAAGGTGTTCAGTGTACAATTCTTTCAACTTTTCTGTGTCCTTGAACGTTTTCCTTAGAAATCATGATGGAGAAAACAGTCAAACCCTCAAGGCTCTGCTGTTCCATTGAGGAAACCCAATAGGAGATAAACTTATGTATAGTCTTTTGGTCTTTCTTCTTGTTCTCATTTTTTTTTTCTCAGATGAAGGAGATAAATTGATAATCCTCATGATGGCATTTGAAAAGGTGAGCCAGGGGCACCTGGTTGGCTCAGTCGGTTAAGCTTCCAACTCCGGCTTAGGTCATGATCTCATAGTCGTGAGTTCAAGCCCCGGGTCGGGCTCTGTTCTGACAGCTCAGAGCCTGGAGCCTGCTTGGGATTCTGTGTCTCCCTCTCTCTCCGCCCCTCCCCTGTCATACTCTGTATCTCTCTCTCTCTCTCTCTCTCAAAAATAAACATTTTAAAAAATTAAAAAAGAAAAAGTGAGCCATTACTTGATCATGGAGACAGGCAGAATTAATTGTCCCAAAGATGTGCTGGAATTTGTGAATATGTTACCTTATAGGGCAAATGAGACTCCACAGATGTGACTAAATTAAAGATCTTGAGGTGAAGATACTATCCTTGATTATCTGGACGAACCAATATAATCACAAGCGTCCTTAGAAGTAAAAGAGAAAGGGAAGAGACCCAGAGCCAGCCATGTAAAAATGGACACGAGGTTTGGAATGATGTAATTTTGGCTTTGGAGGCAGAGGAAGGCGGCAGAGAGCAAAGGAATGCAGATAGCCTCTAGCAGCTAGGACTGAAAATGAATGGGGTTCTCTGCTAGAGTCTCCAGAAGGAACACAATCTTGCCAACACCTTGATTTTAGCCTAGTGAGAACTGTGTCAGACTTCCAACCCATAGATCTGTAAGATAATAAACTTGTGTTGTTGTAGGCCGCTAGGTTTGTGGCAATTTGTTCTTACAGGAGGCCGTAGGAAACCACTTCAATCACAGAAGGAAACTGTGTACGTCAACATATTATTCCAAAGCTATAGAGAGGAAAAATGAGGCTGAATGGTAGGTAAACCATTTTACGTTGATGTCAATTTTAGGGAAATGCTATGGGTTGAAGAAAGAGGCTAACTCACAGTATAAGTTTTGATGATTTATTTTAAGCCTATACATAAAAATTAGAAAAACAAATCTCAACCAAGCCTCATGGGAACGTGCAAAAAGCCCAACATCCAGGCCTCGGGTGGAATTATCTGGAGCACAGAAGACCCAGGCCTCAAGGAGTATGAACAGGAAGGCCATTCAGCAACCAGGACGGATCTAGGGACCTCACCAACAAGAGTTTCTATGCTATTACTGGGACCTAAATTTTTCCAGGTTTTTGATTCATTCTGAATTAGTCTGCAATTTTTTCTTAGTGCCTGTGGCCAGGACCACTGTGTGCACCTTCCTCTGGTGGGCATAGCCATGCCTGAGTGGGCACAGCCTGGAAAGAAAAATGTACCCTGGATTTCTGTCTCAACCTCCCTCCCCACCCAGGCAGTGCAAGGTGTAACCCGCTCAACCTTCTGTATGCTCTAGCCTGCTGGCTTTTCACATTTCTGTATCTCTTCTGTCCCTAGAGCTTCTGGCTTCTGGATAGCTTCTGCTGCCTAGAGCCCTTGTTTATTTATACCCCTAGCTCACTTGTTCCTCTCTAAGGCCCCTGCTGGTTTTTCTGTGGCAATCCCTTTAGTTCAGCTTTCGCTGCCCATTGCTTGATTTTCCTCATTGATCCCCAATTTAATTCCTGGAAATGAGATTCTGATTGCTCAAACTGACCTTTATTTGGCATGAGCTTTTCACTCCAAGTGATCTCATAAGTCTGGAGGCTTGACTGCTCTGGGATCAGGGTCCCATCCCTAGTCTTATAAAAAAAAAAGATAATAATTAAAAAAAATTTTTTTGAAGAGTGGGTGAAGTCACTTGGAACCCAAGGTGGTGACCTAAACTTGCTACCTTTTAAGGAGCTTTGGGGAGACAGGGCCATAACTGACAGGCGTCGGTCAAATTTTAACTATCATGGATGTTATTTCAATTTATGCTTCGTCCGTCTCCACAGAGAATTTCAGAAAGTTAAAACAAAAACACAGCACATTTAATAACGTAATCAAGCAAAGCTATAAACAGAAGAAAAAAATTGGGGAAACTGGTTATAGAGGAACGTGAATATTATGGCCGATGAGATAAACACAGTTGTTTGATTGTGCTTCAGATTCATTGCTGAGTTTCTCCCCAAGGAAGAATTGGAAATGGGTGATCTGTAGAGTTCTTAAGGAAATAATCATATTTCTTACTTCACTGGGTGGCAGAGGCCTTATGCTCCTTTAACATGAGTCCCCTCTAACAACAGAACTTTGGGAAAGAACTCTGTTGAGAGATCTGGAGTGAGTGGAAATCTAAATGCATATGGATCATTTGTCTTTATTTCTGGCAAGCTTGTCACTTGCTTCATTCTCTTATAATTCAGAACCTGAAGGCTTCAATACCTGAAGGCTCTTTCAGGTAAGCAAATCCTCACAGGTATTTTCCTTTGCCGAATACCCCTAAATATTTGGCCCAGAAGCAGATCCTACCAAGTCACAGGGAAAACTCAAGTGTATCCCTCCACCGAGATCTTTGCTTCAAGGTTTCAAGCATATTTAGCTTATCCCAACCTCCACGAACACCTGTTTCTCTGAAAGGAGAGCTCAAGAACCTTTTGTTTTAGCTAACGCCCTACAAGTCAAGGCTGTGGTTATAGAAAGAAAATTGACTTGAATACCAGGAAACCTGGATTTGAGCTTGGATCCCGTCACTGATTCACCTGGTGTGACCTCAGTTTTTCTCCTTATGATGACTTTGAAAGGATGGGTGACTACATCAGTATTTCTCATGTTTTGGCCCAGAGTTATTATGGGGGGAATTAATTATGAAAATGCAGATTCTAAGATCCTACTTCAGATCCACTGAATCAGAATCGCTGAGGTTGACACCTGATGTTCTAGATTTTAATACCTCTGCAGGTGCTTCTGATGCACAGCCAAGTTTAAGAAACAATCTCTTTGGTAACCTACCAAACTCTTTCCAGTTCAGTGTTCATTTGATAACCACATTCCTGAGGAAGTAATCATGTCCTTCCTCTTGGGGTTTTTCAGCCATCCAGGACTAGGGATGGATACAAAAACAGATGAAAGGCAAGGCCAGGCTTTTTTCCTTATTTGGATACACAGTAGAATACTTCTTGGCAGAATCATTCCCTTAAAGCCTCCAGGTAATTTAATTGTTCTATTTAATGGCTGGCATAAGTACAACATTCCTCTTTGCAATATTGACCCAAGGAGTAGCTGGAGGCTACAAGATGATAAAAAAGAAGGTTCTGCCAAAAATAAATTCAAGACAAAAATTAAAAATGAACTTCCAATATCTGTCTGAAGATCTGTGAGAGTCATTCTGATTATTCACAGATAGTTAACTTTCATTCCTATTACGTTCCTGACACAATTCTCCTTTCTGCTAGCTGGGGCTCATTTTCTACAGTCCTGTTAGTTAAGACTGCATACTGTGCATAAATGGATAGGAATGGTCTTTCATTTTGCCTTCTGGGGCATGACATGGTAAATTGGGGCTCAACTCTCACTGGTTTAGGCTATAGTTTCACGCCCTAGGGGTTTCAAACACATATGATGCTTATTATGTGCCCGACGTCTCTCAACATATATTAGTTCATGTAATCCCAAGAGCAACTATAGGAATCCATTAACAGATAGGGAAATCCAGTCCCTGGAAATCTTAGATAATGCGCCCAGGGTCACACAGCTAGTCAGTAGAGGAGTTGGAATGGGTGAATGATTTGATTTGCTTACACTGAGAAAGCACTTGTTAGAAAAAAGCTCCCACATAGGGTACTTAAAGACTTAAGGAATTAAATTGCCATTTGCACTAAGTGGTCATGCCTCTACTCTGAGTGGTGGCTTGTGCTAAACTCAACGTTGTCCTTATGTTGGCTTCCTCCCAAAGACCTGAGATACATATGAAGAAGACTTTACCTTCTCTGGCTTCCTTTTCCTTACCTGTAAGAAGAAAGAAAATTTCTGTGGTGATGCTAAAATTTGGTGATCAATGCTCAAGACTAAGAGGTACTATTTCTGAGTGTCAGTTACCATCATGACGTGGGCACCACGTAGTGGGAAGTGCTCTGACATGGGGGTCGAAAGTGGTGAGAGCCTCCAATTCCAAGGCGGGTTTGCCCTGTGTCCTTGGAAAAGACACAAAGTCTCTCTGGTCTTTGGTCCCGTCATTTCTAAAATAAGGGATTGAATCAGAATTAATGTTTTTCAGAAACTACTGAGCTCTTTAAAAGAAAGATGTATGTGATCAAATAAAATTTAGAGAATATATGGGGTCGGCTTTAGCTCAAGCGGTTACTTCGCATGTAGTTACTAGAGAATATATGATCTATGCCTCTGCTAGCAATTTACTGGGCATATTCACATACTAACATAAGAGTTCTAAATTTATTGATGCATGCTTTTCTGCCCTTCTCCACCCCCATCTTAAGACCAATAAACATCTTATGGAAAACTTTGGAGAATGTTAGATTACATGATTTTTATATTTTCAAATATAAAATTCTATGATTTTTTTTCACTCCTTACCACTGTTGGTTGGTTGATCCCTAGGGTGAAAGGCATAAGTAGAAAACACTAGCCCTGACAGATTGAAACCATTGTGTATAGGAGACCAAATTAAGGAAAGAACAAAGTGGGGTGTCTCATTTGACTGAGAGGTTTTGAGTTGAAATCTGTGTTCCGTTGAACTGAATGCTGATGGAGATTGTTTTCTCATCTGAATACCTACTTAATTGCCTGAAGAGAGTTAATATCTCCAGCTCAATTTTGGAAAGAGATAGAACTCATCAGACAACAGCAATTAGTTGACCTCTGAGTGTGGGCTGAACCTCTTAAGAACGCTGTCGTAATCATTAGCCCAGACAATCAGGACCTGCCTCCCTCCTCCTCTGGAAGGAGGAGGAATATCTGTTCCCCATGTTGCCTGTGTGTTCCCTCTTCTTGTGGCTGAGCGGATTTAATGCCCCACCTTTAAGAAGCCAATTCCTTTTTTCACTAAGAAGACAGTGAATGAATTACAATTTATTTGCAAAACAGTTGAGACTTCAGGCATAAAAATGAGATGTGACGTAGGGTCCAGAATTCAAAGTGTTTTCTGACTGTAACATTGAACAACAACTCTGTGTATTTACTCTTCATCTTGATCAGAAAGGCAATTTTTCCCAAATACTCAGAAGCAAAGCCATCCTAATTATATTTTTATTTCTGCTGGCTGCTTTTAAAACCATTTTAAGCTTTTCGTTTTAAAACAAACAAATGTAGACAGAACAGGCTGATGAATCTCCATTTACTCATTCACTCCCCACCTTCAGCAATGATCCAATAGACCCAATCTTATTTCTTCTGTATCTTCTAACTCTTCCTGCTTCTTAGAGCTGGAATATTTTGAAGAAATTCTGAGACATCATATAAGTTTATTCGTAAATACTTTAGTGTTCAGAAAATCTATTTATACACATGCACTATTCACACTAGTAGTAATATTCAAATTTTCCTGATCATCTCATGATTTAAAATTATTTTTTTAAAAAATTTTGCAAAGAGCAATGTCCATACCTTGCATGGAGCTGACATTTGCTCTACTGTCTCACCAACATTTTTTATCAACCTTTTTCATTGTAACCATTCAGGTGAGTGTGCAGTGGAATCTCATTGTGGTTTAGATTGGCATTTCCTTTATGACTAACCATACTGAGTATTTTCCTTCATGCGTAACTGCAGCAAAGGCATATTTCTCACTTGAGTCATAACCTGATACACATAAGGTGGTTTTCCTGGGCATGTCTCTTGTGGTTAATAAAAAATCTGGCCGCTTTCCTTTTCTTTTTCTTTTTCTTTCTCTTTCTCCTTTTCTTTCTCTTTTTCTTTCTCTTTTTACGTTTCTTTTTCTTTTTTCTTTTTCTCTTTTCTTTTCTTTTTCTTTCTTTCTCCTTTTCTTTCTCTTTTTCTTTTCTCTTTCTTTTTTCTTTTGTGTTTAGATTCAAATTAGTTAACATACTGTGTAGTCTTGACTTCAGGAGTAGAACCCAGTGATTCATCTCTCACATATGACACCCAGTGCTCATCCCAACAAGTGCCTTCCTTAATGCCTGTTGGCTGCTTTCTTTTTCCAGCTCTGCTGAGAGTGCTTTCCTTCTACTCACTCCTGCTCTTAACTGTCTTAGACCAAAGTGACACATTCCCATGGGCAAAAATTCAGTTATAAGATTCCAACCCAACCATTAGCAGGGCTGGGAAATAGGATTTTCCCGAGTTTGCAGGAAAGAGAAACACTGTAGCAAGCACACTATTTCACTGCAATTATTGTTTGTCCCTATTTATAAACCTTGTTAATTAAACTCATTTAAATATTTTAAATTGCACCTATACATTTAATATATTCTATACCCTTTCAAGTACTTCAGTTAAGTATTTAAGTGTTTCTTAGTAACCCAATAATATAAATGTATATTCGTGGTGAATTTTAATTTGTATTTACTGTTCTAATACCATTTACAATAACTTAGTAAGATTTCAATTTAAAAACGTAAGTCTCTGAGTACATAAGCCAAATTTTAATAGTATTTTTTCCTAGGGAAGGAAAAGGGTTGGTGTAGAGAATAAAGAAGAGTATAAGCATTGTGGGAATGTTAACTATTTAACATTTCTTTTGTATTTTTAAAGGCATGATTTAACAAGTAAAAAAGAACCCAAAGTTTAAACCAACAACTAAATTACACATTAAGTTTTGAATTAGAATTGTAAGTCTAACCTGTTATTTTAATAGAACAAATTTTCCTGATCATTATAAATACTTGAACATCAAATATGCACACATTGAAAACAAACTATTAGTATCATGGCTTGGATTCTCTTAAATATTTCTATACCCAATTCTGAATCTTCCCTATGTTGGAAGATGCTACCAACTAATTAAACAATTATGCTGAACTGAAACATTCAGGGTAGCACTTTCAGATAATTCTTGATCTTATATTCTCAGCTGGCTGAGGTTTTTAATGACCTAAGAAGTTTCTATATGAGCTGTTTTTGTTCTTTCCCACAGCTCACACACATCAGGACGGTGGTTTCTTCTTCTCCCGTCTCAGTTCACCCCCCGCCCCCCGCCCCCATCTCCTGGACTCACTTTCCACATTTACCTATTTTTTCACGTTTCCCCTTGATTAGGTTCAACTAATCTATTTACTTCTTCTTTAAATTCTATTCATATTCTTCCTATACGTCAGTGCCATGACTTACCGATATTTAAAGGATACACAATTCCGTTGTTCATGTGACTTCAGACTCAGGCAGTAAAATGAATTCTACTTAGTTTCCAATCCCAGCTTATCCATTTACTTGCTGTGTGACCTTTACCAGGTTGGTGGACTACTCTGTGTCTCAGAGTCCTCTGTGTGAAAAAAGGGATAATAATAGTACTTACCTCAGTGTTGTTGTATGGGTTAAATAAGCTAATAAGTACAGAGGACACTAAACAGTGTTGCCGCGTATTAAGTGCCTTGTATACGTGAGCTATTGTTATCATGATTGTTGTTATTAGCATTGTTAGTGTTTTTGTGACTTTGAGGTGGTGCCCACGACGCCCAGAGGGTAGTATGCAAAACCCCACTCGTTGTATGCAAAACCCCACTCGTTGGGATCCACCAGTGTTTCTCCACTCGTTGCGTCTCCCTGAGAACTGCAAATGCCCAGGAGCTCTTCCCCTGGGGTTAGGACAACTCTGACGATTAATGTACACCCCAGGGCTCCTGGAGGAGCCTTTCGGGGTTATCCCCTTGCTGGCCTTTTTCAGCTCCCCCTACCGTTTGCAGCTTTGCCTGGGCACACTCCGTGAGTCCAGGCACAGGAATCTTTGTCTCAGCACGGGCCCCTGCTGAGCAGTTTGAAAGGGGAGAGGGCCACTGGATTCAAATGACTGCATATTTAAAATTAGAATCCTGTTAGCATGTTGATTTGTATTTGAAGTCTTAAACTTCAAGGGGTACATCAGCGAACGACCTGTAGGACTTGGGGAAAAAACCACAGATGACCACAGTCCTCCTTTCTCCCCGGGGTTTTGATTCAGTAGGGCCAAATCGGAATTATTGGGGCCCAACACTTTGCGTTTCTAGCGAGTCTCAGTGATGCTGATGCTGCTGGTCCGGGGACCAGACTTTGAGAGCCATTAGTGTGAATGATATCTGTGGCCCCAAGTGCCTCCTATAAGGAAATACTTGCACAGTGACAGAAAACTGAGCCACATCAGCAGACAGTGAAGGCCTGTGAAGTTAGCGGGGAAGTATTTTGGGGATACGGCTGGAGGATTTCTGAACATCTCTCAAATAAGCCCAGGAGGAATAAAATTTTATATATATTTTTTGTATACTTTGATTTAGATACATATTCACTTATTTTCACCCACTTGTATTGTCCTCAGGATAAAGGCTCCTCCGTCATAAAAAAGATTGACACGCATAAGTGCCTCACACTGTTCCTGCACCATACTTAATAGGCACCCGATTATTGGTATTGTTGGCTATTCCTTCTCGGCATCACCACCGTCTCGAGCCAGGCCAATCTGTTGCAT
The DNA here is from genome assembly GCF_018350195.1 of Panthera tigris. Lineage (NCBI taxonomy): Eukaryota > Metazoa > Chordata > Mammalia > Carnivora > Felidae > Panthera > Panthera tigris. Next base: position 141,934,653 of record NC_056668.1, on the reverse strand, counting down.
CTCCTTGGTACGGTTTCTTGCTACAGTTTGGAAGCAAACGTGGTAGGGAGGATGAGGTAATAGTCAACTCTCATTTCCCACACAAAGTTGGAAACACACCAATAAAATATCATAATGGAATATGATACCATAAAATATCATAGATGGAAACACACCAATAAAATATCATAATTTTTATTACCTGGGGCATCTCTTCAGAACTGCGCTGTTCCCTCAGAATGGACATTTATTGTTACCCCAGGCAGCCACCTGAAAAACGTACTTGCCGATCTGGAGACAGGTCAATGGGGAGACGGTGCTGATGTGTCCCTCACCCCTGAGCACCTGTTGCTCCCAAAATGGGTCTGATGTCTCAGTCCTTCAAAGTGAGAGACAGCACAGATTATGTGATTCGCTTGCAATTTCACTTTCCTTTTTTTAGAAAACAAAACATATGCTTGTTTGATTCGGTTCTCTTAGGAGGCCTTAGTAAGTACCTGTTGAAAGAGGAAGTGAATGATTTGAAAAATGTGCCTTATGTGCTTAGGAATAATATCTCACAATTATTACTGCTTAAATAGGGGCTGTTGTGTTTTTACATTAAAAATATATATATAATTCAATATCTTCTGGCTATAAAACTTAAAGCATTCCATTCGCAAAAATTCAAAAAAACTTTGAAGTACACGATAAATAAAAATGTCCATAATTTCTGAGAGAACCACTGTTAACATATGGCCAAATATAGCCTTCCTCCTGTCTTAATACAAAATACACATATATCATTCAACAAAATTGATGTATGTATTAGTTTTCTCTTGTAAATGTGGATGAATTATCACAAACTTAATGGCTTAACACGGATTTATTATATTACGATTGTACGGTTTAGAAGTCTGACATAGGTCTCACAGAGCCAAAATCGGAGTGTTAGCAGGCTGGGCTCCCTCCAGAGGATCTAGGGCAAAATCCATTTATCTCCCTTTCCGGTTTCCAGATGCTTCCTACATCCTGTTTGCAGTCATTAACCTTCGAAAGTAGTAAAATAGCATCTCTCTGACCCTTCCTCAAGGTTCTCTGTTTCGGATGACTAACGTGGTTAGATCTGGTCCTCCTGGATAAAACAAGGTAACTTCACCTCAGTGCCCTTAAACTTAATCACATCTGTAAAGCCTCTATCGTCACATAGCCTAACATATTCACAGTTTCTGGGGATACAAACTTAGATATATTTAGGAAGGGGAGGGGCATTATTCTGCCTACCACAGGATAATAGTATACATTCACTTTGTAACCTATTTGTCCCCTTCACTCAACCGTAAATCTTGGACATTTCATGATGCCATTAAATATTTTGCTGCAATCAGACCGTTAAGGAAAAATGAGATCCATTGACAAATCTACTTACACAGCACTTAAATAATTCTATTCTTTGGTATATTCAAAATGTTGCCAATTTTTCACATTAAAAATAGACCCCAAATAGGCAAAGTAATTTGGAAAAGCAAAGCAAAGCTGGAGCTATCATAATTTCGGCCTTCAAGTTATATTACAAAGCTGTAGTAATCAAAACAGTATGGTACTGGCACAAAAATAGACACATAGATCAATAGAACAGAATAGAAAACCCAGAAATAAGCCCCCAGCTATATGGTCAATTAATTTTCAACAAAGCAGGAAGGAGTATCCAATGGGAAAAAGGTTTCTTCAACAAATGGTGTTGGGAAAACTGGACAACAAATTGCAAAAGAATGAAATTGGGCCACTTTCTGAAACGATACATGAAAATAAATTCAAAATGGACTAAAAACTTAAACGCGAGACCTGAAACCATAGAAATCCTAGGATAGAGCACAAACTTCTGACATCAACCATAGCAACATTTTTCTAGATATGTTTCCTGAGGCAAGGGAAACAAAAGCAAAAATAAACAATTAGTACTACATCAAAATGAAAAGCTTCTGCACAGTGAAGGAAACGATCAATAAAACTAAAAGGCAACATATTGAATGGGAGAAGGTATTTGCAAATGACATATCTGATAAAGGATTAGTATCCAAAATATATGAAGAACTTATACACCTCAACACTCCAAAACAAATAATCCAACCAAAAAATGGACAGAAGCCATGAACAGACATTTCTCCAAAGAAGGCATCTGAATAGCCAACAGACCCACGAAAAGATGCTCCACATCATTCATGATCAAGGGAAATGGAAATCTGAACTACAATGAGATATCACCTCACATCTGTCAGATGGCTAAAATCAAAAACACAAGGAACAAGCGTTGGTGAGGATGTGGGAAAAAAGGGACCCTCTTGTACTGGGTGGGAATGCAAACTCTTGGTGGGAATGCAAACAGGTGCAGCCACTATTTAAAACAGTGTGAAGAGTGCTCAAAAAGTTAAAGATAGAACTACCTGTGATCCAGTAATTGAACTACTGGTATTTACCCCGAAAATACAAAAACACTAATTCAAAGGGATACATGCACCCTTATGCTTATAGCAGCATTATTTATAATAGACAAATTGTGGAAGCAGCCCAGGTGAATGGATAGATGAATGGATAAAGAAGATGTGGTATCTATGTACAATGGAATATCACTCAGCCATGAAAAAGATGAAATCTTGCCATTTGCAACAACATGGATGGAGCTAGAGAGTATAACGCAAAGTGAAATAAGTCAGAAAAAGACAAATATATGATTTCACTCATATGTGGAATTTAAGAAAGAAAACAAATGAGCAAAGGCAAAAAGAGAGAGAGAGAAAGAGAGAAACCAAGGAACAGACTCCTACCTGTAGAGAACAAACTAATGATTACGAGAGGGGAGGAGAGTTGGCGGGATGGGTGAAATAGGCCATGGGGATTGAGGGGGGTACTTGTCCTGATGAGCACTGGGTGATGTATGGAAGTGTTGAATCACTATATGAACAGCTGAAACTAATACAGCACTGTGTGTTAACCATACTGATATTTAGAATAAAATAAAGTAACATCATAATAAACATATTTTTATTTTTTTATTTTTAGGGAGGCTATATCTTTTTAAAGTTTTTATTTATATATTTATTCATTCATTCATTCATTTATTCATTCACCTTTTTTTAACTCCAGTAAACATACTGTATTATATTAGTTTCAAGTATACAACATAGTGATTTAACAATTCTATGTTATTCGGTGCTCATCAGGACCAGTGTAAGCTTTAATCCGCATCCCCTATTTTGCAAGTTACCCTAACCACCTCCTCTCAGGCAACCATCAATTTGTTCTCTGTGGTTAAGAGTCTGTTTTCTGATTCCTTACTAAGATAAACTCCTGAAAATGAAATTCCTGGATCAGAGGACAGGCAGCGGGATTTAAAGGCTATTATCTACGTTTTGTTAAATTCTGCCCTTCCCTCAGGGGTTTTGCCAATTTAAACTCTCACCATCACTCTGCAGGAGAAAAAATGTCTCCTGCACCTTCATCAGTGCTGGTTTTGATATTTTAAAAATCTTTGTCTAGTTTTTGATGTAGAAAATGTTGGAGTTTGGAGCCGACGGCAAGAAAGAGTTCTTGAGATGTCTCCAGTGCAAAAAGGTGGTTTTATTGAAGCACAGGGACAGGACCCGTGGGCAGAAAAAGCTGCCCTGGGGTTATAAAGGATGACTGATTATATACTTTCAAGTTGGGAGGGGGTCATGGATAGGTAAGTCTCTAAGGAATTTGGAAACAAAGTTTCCAGGACCTTTAGGGGCTAGCTGTTGTTAAGATAAGGCCATTTACTAAGTCTACTATAATCTTAGTCATGAGACCCTTTAGATGTATATCAGTAGACCATATGTTTGGAGAATGATTGTTAACTCTATCTGGGGATGGGGAGGTAGAAATAAATGAACTTTCCAAAGGGATTTTCTTGTGCTGAAAAAGACTCACAGTATCCTGGGGTTGGGGGTTAGGCTAAGATTGCCTTTTGCCCTTAGCAAGAGCAAGGTCATTCTGTCTGTTTCAAGGACTTGTCAATGGTCTCCAGGCAATAAGGAAAGCTAATTTTTCATTTGCCTTTGTTTCCCACATCAGTTTTCAAGAAAAAAAAAAAAGCTTTGTTTTTCTTATAATTTGTCTTTAGTTATATGATGAGGTAAAAAAAATATCCTTTAAGGCAAAATAGCTTCTCATATTCATGGTTTCTTTCTTTCGCGGCAAGTTAAGTTGTTATTAGCAGTGTTTTTTTCTTGAGACTGATGGGGTGGGTGGGGGAAGAAGGAGAGAGGATCATAACTGGTCTAGGTATCAAACAATATTCATGCTGTCCTAATGTTTCCTATCAAGCTCAGTGTCAGTTTGTCACTAGCTACAAAACCAAACAAATTAAAGTGAAATTTCTTCAAATTGAAATAGAATTCCTTCTTGACTAGGATATTTACAAAAGAGCCAGAAAAATCTACTCTAGATTAATGTTAATATTGATCAAAGAATTCCCACTCAACTAACTAAAGCCTATACTCAATAATAGGACCATCTCATATATTTATGGTACTTTTATATTTTCAGGGCATTTCCCTGTTACATTTTTACATGCTGGTTTTATTATGAATAGGTATTAAACTTTTCAAATGCTTTCCTTCTTCTATTGAAATGATCATATGGGGTTTTTTCTTTATTATGTTAATGTGGCACATTACATTGCTTTTCAATTGCTAATCGAACTTTCCACACCTGGGATAACCTCTAGTTGGTCATGATGTATGTTAATTGTATGCTAATATTTTGTTAAAAATTGTTATGCATATGTTTATGAGAGACTTATCTTTAAGAGGTTTTGTGTGTGTGTGTGTGTGTGTGTGTGTGTGTGTGTGTGTGTGTTTAGTAATGTCTTTGGCAGTAGGGTTATAGTGCCCTCATACCCTCCTCCTTTGTTTCTTTGAAGAGTTTGTGTAAGATTGGGGTCATTTATTCCTTGAATTTTATAGAATTCCCCATTGAAACCATCTGAGTCTGAAAGATTCTGGTTTTGGTTTTGATTTGTGAGTGTTTGTAATGGGGAGTGATGGTTTCAACAACAAACTCATTTTCTTTAATGGGTATAGAATCTTTGCTTTTTTCTTTCTTCTTGTCACTTGTGATAAATTGTAATTTTCAATAAATGAGTCCATTTCATCAGAGCTGTCAACATTATTGGTATAAAGTTATACGTAGTATTGTAGGGGCCAACAGCAGGCTGCCCCAAGATGGGCCACTTTGGTCTAAAGATTATTCTGCTAAAAGTAATAAAACCCTAGCAGATAACAGAAAAAAATCTCTGCCTCCCCTTCAAGGGCCTAAATTTACCTTGGTAAAGAGAGCCCGCATAGGAAGAAGGCTATTAATAGAGATTCTCCTTTAGTGAAGAAATTTACCTACACAACAGGGCAACCTTTGTTTTTCAAAACAACTCCTTTCACCCTCCAGCTAATGGCCTTCCTCCCCTTCTAATCCTCAGACCTACTCCTCTCCTTAGCTGATACAAGCTGCATGTTGCCTCATTGTCTTCGGAATCTCATGTCTGTGTGGGTTCCCTGTATGTAAGCTGTTAAATTTGATTTTCTCTTGTTAACCTGCCTTATGTTGATTTGGTTCTGAGTCTGCTAAAAAGATCATAAGGCAAAGGAATCTTCTTCCCCGACAGTATCCTCTCCTTTTCTTTTTTCTTCTCTCTTCTCTTTTTTGTCCTTCCATTTCCCCCTTTCCTTCAACTTCTGGTCATCTTTTTCATTTTATCTAGAACATTCATTAATATTAAGAAAGAAAATATCATAAAACTGTAATATCATCACAGAGTCATACCTGGTCTCCCACCAGAGTTGGGAAATGACCAAGTTAGACAATTTAAATGCTCGATGCCAAGAACACTCAATATTCATTAGTTAAAACTCCTCTGTCATGAGCAATGCTTGGATCCCAAGGTTTGTTTCTGTGGTTTTATTTCTTCCGTGTTTCTGTGGCTGATCAACTTCAAGTATGTATCCACAATTCTGACTCATTCACTATTGTTTTGTTAAACTAAAATCTACACGCAGTAAAATCCATTCTGTATCTTTTGCCAAAAACACACATTCATGTGACAAGAGCAACAATCAAGACAAAGGACAGTTCCATCACCCACCTGTTCCCCCAAATCCTTGCAGACCCCTTTGTAACCAATCCCTGCTTCCACTTCACCTTGAGAACCACTGATATGCTTTCTATTACTATAACATTGCCTTTTCCAGAATGCTATACAGATGGAACATGTACTATATGGCTTTTTTTAAAAAAAAATCTGGTTCCTATTAGTTGAAATAGTGCATTTGAGATCCACCCATGTTGTTACACACACGTGTGTATTGCTGACTGATATTCTGAACTTTGGATGGACCACCATTTGCTTATTCATTCACAAATTTAAGAACATTTGGTTTTTTTTCGAGTTTTTGTAGCTTATTAGTGAAGTTGCCAAAAACATCTTCTTGTAGGTTTTTATGTAAATATAAATTTTCATATCTTTTGTGTGCTAAGGAGTGGAATTGCTGGGTCACATAATAAGTATGTGTTTACCTTCATAAGAAACTGTCCAACTATTTTCCAACTTAGCAGCACCCTTTCCACATTCTCATCAGTGACTTACACAAATTCCCGCTGGTAGTGTGTGTTATTTATTTATTTACTTAGAAAAGCTTAGCCATTCTAATTGACTTTAAACTACGGAACACGGCTTGCATTTATGGAATAAACACCACCAGGTCATGTCCTATTGTCTTTTTTATATATAGGTGGGTTTAATTTGCTAACATTTCTGTGTTTTTTATCCCTCCCCTGGTAATTATTTTTGGGAAATGTTCTCCTCTACTTTTTGGAAGAATTAGTGTAGAATTGGTATTATTTTTTCCAATGCATGGTAGAATTTACAAAAACGCCTGGAATTTTCTTTGTAGAATGGTTGTAACTATGAGTTCAATTTCCTTAATATATTTAAGGCTATTCAGGTTACCCATTTCATCTTAGTTTCAAATTGTTGGGCATAAAGTCTTATAATATTCCATTATTATCCTTTTAATGCCAGTAGGAAGAGGAATGATATATACCCTCTTACATTCTTTCTCTTTACTTCCTAAGTCTCTGTAAACAAATTTCGAATTTATCTTTTCAAAAAATCAGATTTTGTCTTTATTGATTTATTCTATTGTTTTTCTATTTGCAATTTTATTGATCTCTGCTCTAATCTGTATTATTTTCTTCTTCTGTCTGCCTTGGTTAAACGTGTTCTACTAGTTTGTGAAGGTGGAGATTTAAATGATTAATTTCATAATCAATTTCAAATTTGGTAAATTTCTCTGTATTTTTTTAAGCTTTATCCCACAAATTTTGTAGGTTAGGTTGTATTTATATATTCTTTCAATTAATTGTTTGTCTATTTTTCCTTGTGTTTTCTTATTTAAAGCTCTGGGTTATTTAGAATCCTTTTTGTTTTCGACTTTCTTGGGGTTTTCCTGATATATTTCTGTTATTGGTTTCCACTTTAATTTTGTTGTGGTTAGGGGATATGCTTTATCTGATTTTCCTCTTCTCAATTTGTTATGGTTTGTGTTCTTATCTGGAATGTTGTCTATTATGATTGTTGCACTAGGGAAGAATATAACTTCTGCATTTGTTGGCTGGTGTGTAACATAAATATCAATTAGGTTAAGTTGGCTGTTAATGTTCAAGTCCTCTATTATCATTACTGATTTTCTGTCTACTTGTTGTTTTGATTACTGAGAGAAGAGCTGAAATCTCCAGTTATAATTGTAGATTGGGCTACTTCTCCTTCTGGTTCTGACAATTTCTGATTTAATATTTTTAAGCTCTGTCAAGGTGCACACTCATTCAGACTTTTAATTATTCCTGTTGAATTGTCCTTCTTTATCCCTTGTAATTGTGCTTGTTTTAAAGTCTGCTTCATCGGGGTGCCTGGGTGGCTCAGTCCGTTGAACGTCTGATTTTGGCTCAGGTCATGATCTCATGGTTTGTGGGTGGGCTCAAGCCCCAGGACAGGCTCTGTGCTGACAGCTTGGAGCATGAGCCTGCTTTGGATTCTGTGTCTCCTTCTCTCTCTATCCCTTCCCCACTCGCATTCTGTCTGTCTCTCTCTCTGTCTCAAAAATAAATAAGCATTAAAAAACTTTTTTTCAAAAAGTCTATTTTATCTGCTATGCTTACCCAGTCCAGCTTTCTTTTAATTAATGTTCACATGCTATATCATTTTTTCTTTTACTTTTTCCATGGGTATATTTTTATATTTAAAGTAGATTTCCCATAGACAGCCTATATGCATCTTCATTTTTATCCAATTTGATAATTTGTCTTTTAATTGTTCAGATTAGATAATTTATACTTAATGCAATTGATATGACTAACCTTAGATCAGTCATTTCCTTTTTGTCTTAATCTTGATTCATGTTTGATTGTTTTCTTTCTTGCTTTTATTTAGAATGTTTGAATAATTTCCGATATTCCAGTTATATTTTACCTTTTGACGTTTTGGTTCTCTCTCTGTGCGTATTTCAGGATGCCTACCTAAAATTTCAGAGTCCACCTAGAGAGTTAGTATAATACCACTTCAGGTGAAGCAGAGATGTGCTGCAACCATATAAGTCCGTGTAGACTCCACAATTGGCCTTTACGTCACTGCTGGTAGGTCATAACTATGCACATTGAAAACCTCATCTGACAATGTCAGGATTTTTATTTCCAAGTCATATATGTTTCATAATTTAGGATTTTGTGTTCACCCAGACACTGACCATTTCTGTTGCTTTTCGTTCATTCCTGGAGTTGCAGGTTTCCCTTTGATATCATTTCCCTTCAGCCTGAAGAACTTGCTTTAGCCTTTTGAATTCTTCTTCTGGTAACAAATTCTCTTAGTTTCTGCACCTGAGATTGTCTTTATTGTCACTGTCATTCCTGAAAGCTATTTTCGGTCGATATGGATTATTGAGTTGAAAGTTCTTTTCTTTTAGCACTTTTAAGATACTATTTCACAGTCTTCTTGCTTCCATATTCTCTAATGAGAAACCCACAGTCTCTTAAATCATTGTATCTTTGTACATAATATGTCATTTTTCTGTAGTTGCCTTTACATTTTTCTCTTTGTCTTTGTTTTACCTTTTATAGCATTTTGATTATATGTAGCTTTGCTTGAATCTCTTCTATTTTGGATCTCACAGTTTCTTGAATCTGTAAATTTATATCTTTTACCAAATGTGGGAAATTTTCAGGCATTATCTTGCTCAATATTTTCTTTCTTCCATCACTTTTTCTTTCCTGAGATTCCAATGAGTAACATGCAGGGTGTTTTGGTATTGTCTCATTGGTCTCTGAGGCTCTGTTTTCTTTTCTTTTTTTAATTTCCCTGCTTTTTAGACCAGATAATTTTATTTTTCTACCTTAACGTTCATTGATTCCCTTCTTCTATCTCCCTTCTTAAGTCCATCCAGTGAGTTTTTAAAACTTTTTTAGAAGTTTTACTTTTCAGTTCTAAAATCTCTACTTATGTCTTTTTTCTAATTCCTATTTTTCAGCTAGGAATGTACACATTTCTGTTCACTTCAGGCACATTTTCCTTTATCTCAGGGAGCACAGTTGTTAATAGTTGCTTTCATAATAATTCCAACATCTGGGTTTTCTAGTGGCTGACTTCTGTTTAGTGTGTGTGTGTGTGTGTGTGTGTGGGTGTGTGTGTGTGTCTACTTTATTGCACATTGGCTAATTTTGGATTGTAACCTGAACATTTTGAATGTTATGTGTAGACTCTGGGTCTGGTTATAATCTCCTGGGGATGTAGATGCTTTTGTTTTAGCAGGCAGTCAACCTGGTTAGATTCAAACTGAAAGTTCTGTCTTGACTTCGGTGGGAGGCAGCCCAAATCCCAGGTCCAATCCCTAAGTGGTGCCATGCTGGCCTTTGGGTGACATGCACCTGTGGAGCCCAGCTGTGTGCCCGAGGAGGAGCAGGTTCCATGCAGAATTAGGAAATATTCCCCCATGGCTTCCTCCACTATGGGATGCTCCTGTCCCTCTCTGGCTACCAAGGGCTCTTTTCCCTGGTTTCTGTGGCTCAAAATACAGGGTTTTTACTCAAGCATTAGCTGCCTTTGCTGCCGCCACCACCTCTGTGTGAGAAACTGCCAGAAGAAAAAACAAAACAGGGAAACCCACCCAAGCAGTCGCTTCTCTAAATTTTGACATCCATCCTTAATCTGTCTGCTCTTATTTGTTAGCATCCTTGGGTGTATTTTTGTGTTTTATCCAGATTTTTTCATTTGAATCAGCAGAAGAGATGGGCCATAACAGCTCAGCCCTCCATGTTAGAACCAGTCATTCTCAAGAATTCAGCTTTTGTATCTTCTGAACAACTGAAGGGGCAAAAAAAAAAAATAATAATAATAACATCCTTTTACAGCTTTAGCAACTGACTTTCAGAGAACTGAAATAGACTGGAGAAGTTAGCCTAGCCAGTAAGTGAAGGTGCAGAACATAATGGAAAAAACAAATGAACACATGCAGTTTATAATTAGATAGATCTGTGAAAGATCTATAGCCCTGCCATTTATTAGAATCATTAATGCCCTTCGGTGAGTGTCAGTATTCCCCCCCAAAGTGAATGAAATCAATAATATGTTATTCTATCCCCCACCCCCTGGCCCTGTATGTGGAAATGCCACTGGCAGCTGAGAGCAGATATGGAGTTGACTTTATACATGCCAAAGAAGTGATATTCAGGTCACCCCAGAGAGAGAGTGGGGTGCCTACTCCAGGCTGGTGAGGCTTGACTGTCATGTCTTAGCAACCTCGCCCTGATCCCACACTCAGAAAGACACCCTTCAGGTTGTTAGTTATTCCAGGGAGAGAGTGTTCCGGTCATACTGATTTGAGCTCCCAGGCTGCCTAGCAATTGTAGCTTTCATCACATTTTCTCAAATTGGCATTCTGGCTTTCTATGGTTGTCTTGTAAGATTTGTCAGTTTGATTAAGCTTTCTGGAATTTGTACAACTGGGGGATACTGACAAGATATAAATTTGTGTGTGTCTGAGCCAGGCAAAAGATCAGCTTTGAAATACAATGAACTTTCTAGAAAATGCACTTTTTAGAGAAAGTCTTTTGCAATCAGGCCTCTTGGCCAGTTGGTACGAAGTGTGGTGTGAGATTGTTCTAAATGTTTCATGTGTAAATATTGTTCAGTTTAATCGTTTGTGCTTATTTTAAATGTATTAGAAAAATATAAATAGTGCAGGAAACCCATCAGTTCCGAATAGGAAAAAAACCTGTTTTCCTCCTTTTGTAGGGAAAACCCAGCCTTCCCTATTATATCTTTCTTTCCTGTGAGCCTTCTTTACTACACACAAAACACTTCACTTCTGATACTTCTGGAGGTTTTTCCCCATATCAAGCAATTCTCCACGACACCAGCTATCTTCACTCAATTCTGTACTATCATCCTGGAGACAGAGCGAGATCCCACAGGTTAAGGGCTCAGTCCCACAAGCCTGCTTTCACCACACCTCAGTTGCCAATTACAAGTGGTAAACCCCTACGTTACCTACAGCTTCTATCTGATTTGGTTACAAATCAGAAGTTCCCACAATCCGCTCCCAGGTTTGATTAATATGCTAGAGCTGTTCACAGAGCTCAAGGAAACACTTCTGGTTATAAGTTTATTAAAGGATGTGGTAAAGAACACAGACAGCAAGTTGAAATGGTACATAGGACCAGATCTGGGAGGGTCCCAAGGACAGGAGCTTTTTGTCCCTGAGGAGTTGGTGTGTGTCACCTCCCAGCATGGATGTGTTCATCCACTGAAGGACACTTTGGTTGTGTTTATCCTCTGACTATTGTAAATACTGCTGTTTGAACAGGGGGTTACAAATATCTCTTGGAGTTAATGTTTTCATTTCTTTCAGATATCACTACAAAGTGGAAATGCCTGATCATATGGTTGTTCTATGTTTAATATTTTGAGCCTCCTCCATACTGTCTTCCAGAGTGGCTGACCAATTTACAATCCCACCAGCAGTGCCCAAGGGGTCCCTCTTCTCCACATCCTTTCCAGCATTTGTTACTTCTTGTCTTTTTGATGATGGCCATTTGAACAGGCACAGTGATCTCTCACTGTGATTTTAATTCAGCAAAGCTAAATTGTCAGATTTACTACATCAGGGGAGAATACCACATTGAGAGAGCCATGGGAAATTAGGACAAGGTATTTATAGGGTGTTAGGGCTTGAGGGGGATGACATTAAGGTAGGTCTTATAGGCAGAAACTCTTTAGGGCCAAGCAGAGTGTATGACATAGTAGCTTTAGATTGGTGGTAACAATGAGATAAGGTCTTAAGGTAAGTCTTGATGAACAGGCCATTAGTTTTGATGATTTAGCTGTTTGGTTGGCCAATAGCCTTACCTTCTGAGTGCAGTTATTTCCTGGAGCATCAGCTAAGTTACTTTTGCTTGATTCCAGTACTGTTTACTACCGAGTTAGGATCATATGTCTATTCAGTCCCAGTTTTGTGTATGTAATGGTTTCAGTTATCACTTCTCTTATTAGTTAGGCCTTGCTTTTAATATAGGTAATGTGCATAGCTGTAGAAAAAGGTCCTGCAGAACGTGGTAAGGTGCTTACTGAGAATGGCACTTGGTGATTGTATTGACCGTTCTGTGACAGTTTGTGATGGTTTTTCCCCTCCGTATGCTCATCAACACTCTTTATATTTATACTTGGAATTTTCTTATGAAAGAAAATGACAGGACTCTTTGGAGACCCTTAAACATCTCTCAGTTTAGTCACTACTAAGTTCTGCTACTTATCTATGAAGCCCACACCAATTTCTGAACTCACTGGGTACAGAAAGTAGTAACCTCTCAATTAGACCAAATTGTGCTTAACCCATGGACAGACTTGAGTCAGTGTCCGCTCTACTCCTAATGCCATCCCCAAATTTGCTAAATCACTTGCAATAAGACTTCCCTTCTAGGGACCCCAAAGCCAAGATACCCCTGAATAGTGAAGGAAACTGTGTGAGGAGCATGGTTGTCTAGGTCATCAGTGGGTGAGAGTTTCTAATATGCTTAAGAGACAGAGAATTTATTGACAAATAAAACAGGACAGAAATCATCCATGTAGAAAGAGACCAGGGTGCTCAACAATGCCAGGAAAGAAGTGGGAAGTGTGTGTGAAGGTGGGGGGAGGTTGATAGAAAGTTCTACTTTGGAAAAGCTGCAAGTTAGTGCCTCCCTTGCTCCAACATATATCCTCCATCATAGAGTTAGGTTGTGTGGCTTCTTGTGCTCCCCTGGCCCTCCCCATCAAAGACCACAGGACCATTTGCTGAGCTGATGAAAATCCCTGGGGGTAACAGGTTGCCAACGCCATGGAGGAGCCCCCAGAAAGACTCTCCTTAGCTCCCCGCCCACTCGTGTAAGGCAAACTGAAGAAACCCACATCTCTGGCCTACTTTTAAATATCATCATACCCAAGATCACCTGGCCAAAGTAAACATATACCAAACTGGCTCCAGAGGAAAGAGAATTGAAACAGAAGATCCCTAATGCAAAACAAAACAACAAAATCTTTAATTAGAGTGCACAGCTGTGAGCAGATACTGGATTATTACACTAAAACTAGACAGTTGTATAATTTTTTATAAAAAATGGTAAGAGAACAAAAAAGTCCCGAGAAACTAAGTATTTGCAGGAATAAAGCATTAAGTAGGAAGGGGTGCCTGGGTAGCTCAGTTGGTTGAGTGTCTGACTTTGGTTCAGGTCATGATTCCGTGCTTCATGAATTCAAGCCCTTTATTGGGATCCGCACTGACAGCTCAGAGCCTGGATGGAGCCTGCTTCGGATTCTGTGTCTCCCTCTCTCTCTGCCCGGCCCCTGCTTGGTCTCTCTCTCTCTCTCTGTCTCTCTGTCTCTCTGTCTCTCTCTCAGAAATAAATAAACTTTAAAAAAAGTGATTTACCTCTAAAAAAAAAACATTAAGTAGGAGGACTGGAAGGTAAAATTGAGGTGCTCTGCCATAATGTAAAGCAAAGTGCTGTAACTATTAAATGCACACTAGATTTTGAAGACCTAATACAAATATAGAATATAAAGTATTTAGGTCATATTTTTGTATTGATTACATTTTGAAACACATATTTTAATATTTAAACGTAAATAAAAGCTAATACTAAGGAAAAGATATTTGAGATTTAACACTGATTAGCAATGAAATACCATGAATAGTAATTAAACTATTTTGAAGAAAATCTTTCGTGGCACTCAGCATAGGAAGCATGATATAGGCCTATGGGATCCGAAGTTTGAGTTTGGCTCTCATGCAAAGTATTGTGTCCACTACCAAAGTACTGAATTCCTATTTCTGATTGAATTGCTCGGATGGGCCCCTCTCCCTCTTTTTCTGGCACAGATTTTAGACTCCCTGTTCGGTCTCACATCCCTTTAAGATAACAGGGATTCACTGGCCGTGCCCACTGAATGGATGTTTGTTTGTTTTCCCTGTTAGTGACTGCGACCATCATTTACCAGAAATCATACTTAGGGTCCCACTCCATTTGTGTGACTGCGATTTATTGCTTTCCCCGTTAAGTAGAAAATCAAGTTGTGTTTCAAAGTGTGGCTTCCCTCATTCGGCATTGTTGGTGAATCTGCTATTTATTTATTTATTTATTTGGCGTTTGTTTGCTCTTACATCCTTTCTCCAACCGTCATACATTTTCCAGTGGCTAGATATCTAATGAGACAGAGTCAGAAGATGTCTCCAAGCGATCTGGCTTCCTAGGTTATGACAAGCGTGGCTTGGCTTTTCAATTAAAAGAAAGTTGAAAAGAGAAAGGAGAAAGCATGCAAGTAATTAAGCAGCAACAGGGTCTTGGCAGAAGTTGTTAAGTGAATTATTTAACGAAGCAGTTTGGAGCAGGGAGACCTGGCTCCCTCTGGCTTCTGCTTCCTGTAAAAGCCTGGGTGGCTGCTTCCTACCCTCTTTTTCATGCTCTGACAAAAGGCACAGGTGGATTTATAGGACTTGGAGGAAGCGGGAAATTGTGTGTGATAAACGTTTTTGCAGTGAGTTGTCAGCCAGAGGAAAGCTCTGCCATTGAGATGTCTGCTGGGAAGGAGCTTTGTTTGGGGATTCCTAGCATCCCCCAATGAGAGTGTATAAAAGACAGCAACCTTTTTTAAGAAGCATTCTGGTGTGACGGGGTTTCGAGTCGCAATGCATCCCAGGGCGAGGCGGGTTGAAATGACTGAGGAGGGAATCCGGAATTTCAGGGTTTCGTGTTTAATCTTTCTCTTTTTAGCAACTAATCCAAAACCCATTATGATACCCTTCTGGCCATCTGCTGGCTAGATTTAACATCTGAGCTACCAGTTTAATTTGCAACCTCTGGGTCCAATCATGTGAATAGGAGACAGTTATAAAGAGATGGAGGGATGGGAGTCAGAGCCTCCATGCCATCAGGCACTAATGATTTAGTGTCTCAGCCTCCCCGTCAGAAGCATCCTGAGTGCGGCCATTCTTGCTCTACGTCTAGTGTTCCTGTCAGAGAAAATGTTCTTTCTGTTCTGTGCATCTCAGCTTAACCATACTGACTTGAAGCCCCTAGGGGGAAGCAAGTGGGGCGCTGGTTTGTCTCCACCTGCATGTTCTTGTGTATACTGCTTTGTGTTGCGTGTTGCGTGTCTGTGTGTGTGTGCACATGCACAGCAGGATACCCCAGAGGAAACAAAACATGTTTGGTTAATGCAAGGGAGTAATGGAAGGGACCGGAGGATGTAGTATGAGTGGCTAAGAGTGATCTCAACTTAACAAAAGTAAGCCTTGATATGCTCATATGGAGGGGTGTCCTGAGCATATATTAGGTGCTCAATAAATGCTGTTGTCCTTCAGGGGCTGTTAATAAGTTCAGCACCAGCGATGTGGGTGATGTTAAAGGCTTCCATGTGGGTCTTCCATGTGCAGGGGCACATACCTAAAAAAAGAGAGAAAAATTGAAAAGGGAGGGTATTTGAAGGAAAAAAAAACAAAAACAAAGAACAGTATCTGTCCTGGGAGGGGGCTAAAACTAACTGAAAAATCAAGTGGCTGTGTCCTAGGG
Organism: Panthera tigris; assembly: GCF_018350195.1. Taxonomy (NCBI): domain Eukaryota; kingdom Metazoa; phylum Chordata; class Mammalia; order Carnivora; family Felidae; genus Panthera; species Panthera tigris. The sequence continues at coordinate 141,918,531 of NC_056668.1, read as the reverse complement.
GAAAACGGAGTGATGGGGAGGATGTTTGTGAATAATGGGACACTCTTCTGTCTACTCACCTCCAGGTGGCAGGATGCTGTGAGGACAGTGGTCAGCTCTTTACAGATTCCACCTTCTAGTGAAGAGGAAGTTACTCCTTTTATCTTTGTCTCTAGTTAATTCCAAGACTAGGCAGAACTGTGTCCGCACACGTCTAAGGAATATTTTAGCTGTGGCAGGGCTGCAGGAGACAGAGACAGACATGTGTAAAATAAGCCATATGCCCACAGTAATAATAAAAACGATCCTTTCTTCAGTCTTCTTGACAATGTAACAGGGAACTCACCACTGTTTTTCAACTCATGTAATCTTTGCAATACATTGAAGGAAGACCTTACTTTTCTCACTTTGAAGACAAAGAAGCTGAATCAGAGAAAGTAACTTACTAGTTAGCCCAAAGTTATACAACCTATAAATGGCAGAGCCAAGCTGTATGTTCTGTGTTGCTTGATTCTAAAGGCACTGAGTGATGAACACTATTTTTATTACGCTATCCTTGCTAAAGGGCTGTGAGGGTGTGGCAAAGCTGGAAAAGGATGAAGGTTTTCTGTCATTGAAAAGGAAAAGCTGAGAAAAAGATCAACTGAGCCTAATGAGCCCAGGAGAGCCCCCTGCCCTCCTCCCCACCAGGTTGTATGCTGCCTAGCCAGCAGGAAGAGGACGAAGCAGTGGCTGTGAAGAGAGACTGTTCCAGAGTAGGATGACTTCAACTTATGTGCACCAATCATTCAGAAGAAAGTCGGAGGCTGAGAGAACAAGAAGGAAGTACAAGAAATAAAGACATAGAAGGACTGCAATAAACAAGATGGAGGGACTCTGGTTCTCTCTAGGCTTTCTAACTTCTGTGGGGGAGGAAAATTAATTTTCCCTCTACCTTTCTGGTTTCTTCACTGAGAACTCCTTGTAGTAAAAAGCAGGTTAACAGGAGAAAAGCAGTTTAATAACACGTATACTTCCTGTATACATAGAGAGACCCAGGAAAACTGAGGAACTCCCCAAAATGGTCTAAGCTGCCACCTCAATACCATCTTCAGTTAAAGACAAACGCACATTTTGGGTTGGCAAGGAGGCCAGTCAGGGGTGTTTCCAAAAACACAGGAAAAAACAGTAAGGTTGTTATGCAAATTTAAGTTATTCCTTTCTCCGCTGATAAGAGTTCGAGAGATGTAGAGTCATTCCTGGTAGAGATTGGCAGACACTTTTACAAACAGAGATTTCCTTTATGCATGTAAATATCTCTTACAAAAGGGTAACTTGTACACAGTTCTCAGAGCTTCACCTGTGTCTGCTGTTTCTTAAAAATAACCAATTCAAAATAATCAATATGCTGGGGTGCCTGAGAAGCTCAGTTGGTTGAAGCATCCAACTTTGGCTCAGGTCATGATCTTATGACTCATGAGTTCGAGCCCCACATTAGGCTCTGTGCTGACAGTGGAGAGCCTGAAGCCTGCTTCTGATTCTGTGTCTGTCTCTCTCTGCTCCTCCCCCAGTCGTACTTTGTCTCTGTCTCTGTCTCTCTCTCTCAAAAACAAATAAACATTAAAAAAATTAAAAAAAAAACCTCCATATGCCAAACAGGTATATTTTGGGGTGGCATACTCTGCTCCCCTTCATTTTACCTTCTTCTCTTTCCTGTTTTGCTGCTTGTTCCCAGCTCCATGGAACTTTGACTAGCTGATAAACCACAAAGTGTGCAAAAATAGTTCTTGGAAAGTACTGTTCTCATGTTTTATGGGAGCTTGAGTGAAGAGCACCAGAATGACCTCCCCAGTCCCAAGTTGTGGTTAAAGTGAACAAACTTCTGCCTATGCCCCCACTGTAAGGACAGCTACTCCACTATCCCTTCCCACCCCTTAAAACTTGACTGGGGTCCTATTGGAGAAAGTCCGGGCCAGCAAGTGCGGCCTGATGTGTGGATCAGCTGAATTGAGCCTTTAACCTTTGTTAAGTCACTTAAATAATTTTCTCTTAAAAATTACCAGTACCTCTGTTTTCCAGGCTATAGAAGGTCACCTATCTCTTCTTCCCTCTTCCTTCCTGAGAGGACACGTTCCTAATTCTCACTTCCCAGGTGCTACTTGTTCTCTGATCTGAGGTCCTCCCTTCTTGCTTCTTCCAAACACTTGTGCCCTCAGTAAGCTTCCCTTTCCAAACAATTCTCCTTACCTGCTTCCTCACTTCCATCCTCAACCTTCGCTCAGTCCTGCTGCCTTCACCCCAGGTAGATTTCTACCACATTTTTCATAACTTAAAAAATACATGTATATTGACCTTTCACCTCTGATGATCTTTTCTCACTATTTAATCTCACCCTAAACTGCTTCACTCAGTATCGACCTTTGCCACACTGAGAAAATGCCTCTCTATAAAGATGCCAAAAACCTTCTAGACACTCCAGCCAGAGGCTTCATGATCCTCCAGAGTGCGGTTGATGTGTCTTCTGCAAATCTTCCTTTCTGGATTCCTGCAGCTCTGTGTTAGTGCTATTGTACCTTCCAGACTCCCTGCTGATGAATACTTGCCCTCCTTCCTCTTACCTCTCAGTTGACATTCTGTTCTCAGGATTATCCTTTCCCTACATTCTTTCTCTTGGACATGTTATCTCCTTAACTGAAACCTCAACAGCTGACTCCTGGTGTTTCCATCCCTATCTCTTCTATTAGTGCCATATTTCAAGTAAGTGTGACTTTGACCATGTCTAAACCAGAGCCTATCTTGTTCTCATTTTAGACTAGACATTTCCCCCCACCCTGGGAGTCCTTTGGACCCATTTCTAAATCTTCTCTCTAGCTCAACAAAGCAACAGCAGTGGATGTCTCCTATGGCTCAAGTACTGTGCACGGTCCTGAATAGGGATGGCAGTTTTTCCTGAAAACTATATTAATCAACTCTTGCCATGTTCTCTCTTCCAGGCCCCAAGTCAAGCCCTGTTTGCGTATTTCCATGCTATCCCACTAGTTCTCTAATTGTTCTTCTGGCTTCTAGGATTGACATTTCCAATACAATATTCTGCTACCTAGATATCTCTTTTGTTAAAAAGCCAAATAATACATTCAGATTCCTTTCTGGACAACCTATTTATTCTAACCTCAAGCCCTTGATTGCCTTCCCAGTTGTCTTTGTGGTTGTTCCATTGTTGCCAAAGTCATTTACTTGCTTTTCAAGCACATTATAAATTCAAGCAGTTTTTCTTTCCTAAAATATAACTTGTAACTCTATTCTGCCTCTTAAAGCCCTAGCCATGCACTAAGACCCCTTCAAAATGCCAGCTTCTTCATTAAGCCTTCGTTTTACCTTGGGGTAGAGCTACTCCTCCTCTGAACTTTTGAGATTAGTTGGTTTTTTTTTCTTGCAGTGTTTTTAAAAATATCAATTAAAGTGCAGCATTTTCCCTCCCCAATCCATTGTAGACAGATACATTTGTAAATTACAATAAAAATTAAGTACTAGAGAAATAAAATAAAAATATATGCAAAACACTCCCCCCCCCCCCAATTTTCACTATGGAATGCAATGTTCATGAGCATTGATCATATGGAATACTGCAGCAAAATCAAATGTGATCACAGTTTCTACACAGTTACTCTCAAATTCTGGGCTGTGCTCATCACTTCTAGACTGGCCTGGGTCTGCTGACACTGTGAGAAGCAGTGCTTTAGATTAGCACAGGGTACCATCCATACATCATTGACCGACTTATATTGAATTATATGTATGCTTGTCTCGTGTTACCTACTGGATAATCATTGAAAATGATAAAGAGTGGGCCTCAGGCATGTTTTTATATCCCATCCAACTCAGTATAGTGTCTTGCAACAGATATTTGTGAAATAATAATTAACTGAACAAATGAAAGACTGATACATATGCATACCTAAACAGTTCCCGGTATTTGATATAAGATGAACAAATGGCCTTGCATTCAATCCCCATGAGGCATTTTGCATCTAGATACTAACTGTGAACTACATTATAAATTTATCTTTTCTTCTGGCTCCTCCTTTTCTTCTCTTCTCTGTTGTCTAAATTAGGCTCTTGACCTTCCTTTATTACCACCACTCCCAGCCACTGCTAGTAATCATGTTTTTATTGAAAAAGCAAATTCTGATAAAGGAAATCAGATTTCTATTAAAACTGGCTAGTAGGTATTGATATCAAACAAGATATGGTCTCTGTTTGGCCTTGGACCTCTTGTATTTAGCTTTTATTATTTCTTCCTTGTAATTGTTAATGCAGTTCTATTGTAAATTTATTGAATGATGTTCTTGTGTATTCTAAACAAATACTGATTTTTGATAAAACGTATCTTGTAGTGTAAAGAAAGCAATTGAAAATTAGATGAACTGCTTACAGCACCCCCTTTTCAATGTTGATGCTTTAAATTAGAGAGGAGTACAGTTAGGCAATTCTTAGCAGGACAGATAGTATTATATTGAGTTTTAAAATGTAAGGCAAGGCAGGAAAAATTGATGATCAATTTCCATCTTAGGGAGACTTCAAAATGAAAAAAATTTAACCCACATATACCCTCTTCCCCAGGTACCCAAGGATCAATTATTCAAGACTAACAGAGCTTTCTGAGACTTTAGTTGACATCTAAAATAGAGAAGAAAAGATACCAGAAGTCCTAAAAAGCGTAACCATAGAAGGCCTTTGACCCCAAGGGCATGTATGTACTTGCTAACTGAGACAATAATGTTCCCTCTAAAAGGGTTTACACTGGAGTGTGTCTGGGAAAAACAAAAAACAAAAAACAAAAAACAAAAAAAAACCAGCAAACAATCATGTTTGTCCTTGAATGATACTTCTTCCTTAGAGATTTTGTGCTAAAGAGACTCTTAGGCTCAGTTGGCATTGGTAGGGATACTGAAAAGAAAAGGTAGGTCCAGGAGGAAAAAGAAAGGACTTTCATAATAATTTTTCCTTTTAAATACATGGTTTTTTAGGATAGTTTTAGGTTCATAACAAGGCTAAGAAGAAAGTACAGAAGTTTTCATAGACCCCCCTGCCCTTATACAGGCAAGCCTCCCCCACTATCAACAGTCCACACCAGAGTGGTACGTTTGTTACAGTTGATAAACTTACACCGATACAACATTATCACCCTAAGTCCATAATTTACCTTAGGGTTAATTCTTGGTGTTGTACATTCTATGGGTTTGGCAAATGTGTAATGACATGTATCCATTATTACGGTGTCACATTGAATGTTTTCACTGCCCTAAACATCCTCTGTGCTCCACTAATCCATCCCACCCACCTCCCTAACCCCTGGCAACCATTGAAAATTTCATTATCTCTATAATTGTGCCTTTTTCAGAATGTCATACAGTTGGAGTCTTTTCCTTTTCAGGAAAAAGTATGTAGCTTTTTCCGATAGGCTTCTTCCCCTTAGTAATATCCACTTAAGTTTCCCCGTGACTTTTCATGGCTTGATAGATTACTTCTTCTAGTACTGAATAGTATCTGGAATGAATAGATAGTTTATTTATCCATTCATCTACTGAAGGATATCTTGGTTGCTTCCAATTTTTAGCAATTATGAATAAAGCTGCTATAAACATCCACGTGCAGGTTTTTATGTGGACATGTTTTCAATGCCTTTGAAAAAATACCAAGAAACATGATTGCTGGATTGTATGGTAAGAGCATGCTTTATTTTGTAAGAAACTTTCAAAATGTTATCCAAAGTGGCTGTACCATTTTGTATTCCCATCAGCAATGACTGAGAGTATCCTTCTGTTGCTTCATATCCAGGATATACTATTATCATCCAAGATTTGGTCTTGTTAGTGTTCCTGATGTTGACCATTCTAATGGATGTATTGTGGTACCTCATTGTTTTCATTTGCATTTTGCTGCAGAACATCATTTCATTTGGGAAAGAGGGGTTTTCAGTATGAGATACCTGAAAGAGATTTTGACCCATGGTGGCCCCTACCCACCTCTGGGGATCATTCTTGTGTGCCCTCACTTTGTGAGACCCAAGAGAAAGTCCAAATCGCTTCAACTTTATATTTAGAAACTTGTGAATTGTGAACTGTTTCTGAAATTGTTTGACCTAGTCAGTAAAGAGATTTTTCATATGCTCAGATAGGCTTCTGGAGCCTAAAAGTGCAGAATGGTAAAAAAAAGAGGGTTGTTTGCTCTGTCCGTCCCCAAGCTTCACCACGTGCACTGCAATAATGACTAAAAAGGTGGACAGGAGTCAAGGTGTTGAAGAGATGCCCAGGAATGTGACAATCAGCAGCTGACAAACAACACACAGAAAGGTGGAAGCGTGACCAAAAAACCTCAAATGAAAGACAAGGAAATGACAACAGTAAATACAAACCAGTAAAGTTTTACAGAATATAATGAAACATTGTGAAGATTTTTTTTTAAACAAGGTAGAACTTTTGAAGGTAGAACTATTTTAAACCAGAAATCCTTGCTATACAGAGAGTAAGAAAAAAAGCTAAGAGTTTAAGGAATGATGTTAAAATGAAAATAATGATGCCATTTCCTAATCACACAGTAAAAAATGACAAGTGACAAAATTGCTTAGTTTTGTCTGAGGTAGAGTGGAAAGTGTATGTCTTTTATGTTCCAACAGATCTGGACTCAAAATCAGTTTCTGTCCCTACTGCTTATGGGAACTTGGTCTCTATTTCAGTTTCCTCAACTGAAAAATAAATTTAATAAGAGCTATTTCCTCTGCAGGGAAGATGAGGCTTCATGTAATCAATAGACCTAGTTGCCTGACACACAGCGAATGTTGATATTAAAATTAGAGTCCGTGTGGGTATTAAATTTGGTACTAGAGTTGGTGTTAGTATTCATACTATAGGCATTCACTTTTCTCAGTCGCTTCTCCCAAAATTTTCAGGAGAGTGGAGATATATCTTAACCTTATTGCCTCAGAGGATTAGAGGCCCAGAGTGAAGCCTGATATCCTGAATCATGCTAGATGGGGAGTCAACAATACCAGGTTATTTATTTATTTTATATATTTATTTTGAAAGAGAGAGAGCACATATGGGAAGGCATAGAGAGAAGGAGAGACAGAATCCCAAGCAGGCTCCATGCCATCAGCACAGAACCCAATATGGGGCTTGAACTCATGAACCGCAAGGTCACGACCTGAGCCAAAAACCAAGATTCAGATGCATAACCAACTGTGCCATCCAGGTGCCTCAAAATACAGTGTCCTTTCTTTTTTTAAAAACATTTTTTTAAATGTTTACTTATTTTTGAGAGAGAGAGACAGGGACGGAGTGTGAGTAGGAGAGGGACAGAGAGAGAGGGAGACAATAGAATCCGAAGCAGGCTCCAGGCTCTGAGCTGTCAGCACAGAGTCCAATGAGGGGCTCGAACTCACGAACTGGATGATCATGACCTGAGCCAAAGTTGGACACTTAACTGACTGAGCCACCCAGGTGCTCCCTCCAAACCAGTATAAAACATTATTCTACCTAGGTGAAGTCAAGTTGCATAAAATTCTGACAGAGATATATCCCCAATATAGAGACCTAAAAACACAAAAGAAAAGCGTTGTTTAGTTGTTGTTATGTTTTCATGAATATTGGTGTCATTAGCAAAAAAGACTGGATGATTTTACTGTTTCAAATAAAATAAAGCACCCAATTGAGACATGAACATATGTTTAATTCATCGACTATGTCCTTCTTGATTAACCTGGCAAATGAAAATAATTCGTAATTCATCAAATTTTATTTTGTCTATCATTTAATAGATATTTTCCAGATAAATATTTGCCAACTGCTAAACATTATTTTATCTATCATTGCCAAAGTTCAATGTTTAAATGATCAAAGTGGTTTTCAAAATATGCTCTTCTTTTCATGTTTTACAGAGAGCTATTTAAAAATCCACCAGATACAATTATAAAAATCAGACATAAATCTACAACTGAAAGTGGGCTCATGTTATGTTGTGGTGTGTGTGTGTGTGTGTGTGTGTGTGTGTGTGTGTGTGTGTGTTGAGCTATACTTATCCTTCTGGAAGTTAAATGGAGGTTCTTTGGGTCATGAAATCTGACATATAAGAATTAAATCATGCACAATGTATTCCATAAAGCCTATTATTTTTTGGAAGCAGATAATCCTGCATTTTGGACAGAAAATCAAAGTTGGCAGGTGCATGAACCAAGGCCTCAAGGCAGGTAATACTGAGTTAACACCAGAAGGCGTTTTGTTGCCGGTCATTGGTGGTTTTTGAAACCAGGCCTATGGAGACAGTGCATGGCTTCGAGTGAAGAGAGGTCAGGAACAGTTTATGTGCATGGTTTACAAATCCTGTGGCTTTTCTCATGTTCCTGAAAGATCCCCCTCCTTGTTAAAAGAACGTAGGGTCATCAGGCCTCAGGCCTCTCCCTGAAATTCTCCGAAGTTTCTGAGATCTCTGGAGAGTTTATCTTCATTCACTTTCTTTTCGCTTCCCTTTTGCACCCCAGAATCATTTACCTTGAGTATGTAAGGTATATTTATTTTTTGGCCTTGAAAAATTTGAGTTACAAACACCCTTCTGAAATGAAACAACTGTATAATTTGGGAAATATTTATGCAGCTCTCAGTCAAATAGGGAACATTAGCCATAATACACATACTTTACACTGTGACAAAAATGTGGGGGAAGAGAAATTCACAGGACATCGACAAGGCACCCAGGATATCCTGCATAGGAACGACTGCATAAAATGGCAGATATCTATTCAGCTCTTGGGCGAAAGTTGGACATTAGCAATGATACACATGCTTTTGACTGTGGTAAAATTTTTATGAGAAGATAAAATTACTGTACATTGACAAAATAGAGTTCTTTCTTTGGGAAATTAATTCAATTCTGACCGAGATTCTCATCCCATTTCTAGAAGTTATTTTTGGTGCCGGCCTCTAACAAGGACGAACCACGGTCAATTATTTAGCAGTTTCAGAATTAGACCATTGTTCAACTCTTTTATCAACTTTTGTGTGGCTCATCTTCACCCTTCAGATCTCATTTCCATTGCTGACAGTGGAAGCTGATTTATCTTCTTTCTTGAAAAGATGCTCATTTAAGAGAAAACATGCAAATTCTTTGTAAGCTTACGGTAGCCTTGGGCTTCTAAAATAGTGTCTCAGGAGAGAATAAAGTAGAAATTCAACAATGTGTTGCATTTTCATTTCCCCTGTGTTTAAGAACAATGTAGGAGGCTCTTAACTATACAGAACAAACTGGGGGTTGCTGGAGGAGAGATGGGTGAGAGCGTGGGCTAAATGGGTCATGGGTGACGGGTGATAGAACACTTGTGTGTGATGGGCACTAGCTATTGTATATAAGTGATGAATCACTAAATTGTACTCCTGAATCCAATACTACATTATATGTTAACTAAATTGAATTTAAAGAAAATCTTGGAAGAAAAAAAAGAATAATGTAAGAGATACATTTTTTTTAGATGGGAACTAGAACAATAAGCCTACTGTAAATGAGAATTACTATTATTTTGTTGTCTGTGCAAGTCATTCGCTTGTGCCCCACCCCATCCCCCCACCAATAAACTAAAAAGTGCTATAGCTGCATGGACAAGATATGGGAATTCTTTAAATTGATTATCTTAACCTTTTCTGATACATTTTATAGACTTTTAAATACAAGACACAGAATATTAAATATAGGGCATGGGGAAGAAGATTTTACTATGTACCAAAATTATTAAAAGGATATTCTCAGTCTTCACCCTGTGTTTGACAAAACTGTGTACCTTACGTGACATTCCATATTAAACCATAATATGCATTTCTCCATTTGCAGTGGAGAAAATGGAATCACTTAATATATCTCTGCTTCATTTTCCTTAATGGTGAAGCAGCAACAATTATCTTCTCTATCGTAGGAAGGAATTCATGCTGATTTAAGGACATAACTGAGAAATAAATGATGATTTCTGAAACACATAATACTTGATTAATGATAGCATAAGAACAGACAGAATAAGAAATATTCTCAAGATGATTACACATTTCTCATATGCTCCAGTGAAATTGAAGTATGGTAGAGAAAATTTTAGAATAGGGCCAAACTGAAAATCAACAAACATTCCCAAATGCAAGACTCAAGAAGCCAATAATTTGTCGGCAAATCCACCACAATGAACTATACCAATCTGAACTTGAGGGCAAATGAAAGAGAAGGAAGGAACAAGCTTTCTAAAATTCAGAAATGACAGCAAACCACAACCAGATTTTGACCCAACATAGCTTTATAATTAAAATGACTTTCTGCTTAAATTAACTCCTATAACTCAATGGCGATGTTGTGAAAGTCAGAGTCATTCAATGTATTTTACATTTTTATTATGACACCTTTTAATTTAGATAAACCAAAATTTGTACTGAACACTTTATTATTTTGAAATACTTTAGGATGGGTCGCCAAATATTACATATACACTTTAGTTTTATCATTAGTGTTGTTACTTCCCTAATGAGAAATTCTACTACAGGGAGGGTGCTAATATCAGGAAGTTCACTTAGGAGTTCTGTTCTCTTTATTTCTGATCAATAGCCACAAGCCTTGTTTGCTAACATATGGGTTTCCACTGGTGAAATTACTGGCTTACTCATTGGCATAATGGATGTTGTAAGTAAGCTTTTGTTGGTGAAATTGATCCTACTCATGGTAAATGGATTGGATTGAATTAGACATTTAACAGAGTCTCTATATGGTGTGCATAGGGCATAGAAATCTAGAGACATGATCTTCATCTATTTATTTTATTTTTCCTCCCTCCCTCTTTTCCTATCTCCTTTCTCCCTCTCTCTTTTCTTTCTTTCTGTTCTCTTCTCTCTCTTAATCTCACTAAATTTCTAGTCAGTTTAAGAATGTCTTAGAATGTGGTGGGGGCTCCCGGGTGGCTCAGTTAGTTGAATACCTGACTCTTGATTTCGGCTTAGGTCATGGATCTCACGGCTCGTAAGTTCCAGCCCACCGTGCTGTCAGAGCATGGAGCCTACCTGGGATTCTCTCTCTTTGCTCCTCCCCTGCTCTGGCAAGCTAGCTCTCTCTTTCTCTCAAAGTAAATAAAGAAAGAAAAAAAAGAATGACAGGATATTAAAAGTCTTTAAAAAATATAAAACAAGTGTTTGGAATACATTTTTCTGTGTTTAATTTGTTCTTTTTTCTCCCCCGGCTTTATTGAGGTTTAATTGAGAAACTAAAAATTATATATATTTAAAGTGTATGATGTGATGTTTTGGTATATGTATACACTGTGAAATGATTTCCACAATCAAGCTAATTAACATATCTATTGCCTTACATAGGTGCAATATTTTTTCCTCTGGTGAAAACACTTAAGGTCTAGTTTCTTAGCAAATTTCAAGGTTAAAATACAGTATTATTAACTATAGTTACCATGATGTGCATTATATTTGCATTACTTATCTTATAGTTGACACTTTGTACCCTTGACCAAAATCTCATTTCCTCCCCCTTCAGCTCCTACTAAGACTGAGTCTTAAAGAAATAGAAAATCTGAACAGATCAATAAAGATAAGAAGAATAAGAATATAGAGTCAGGAATCAAACATCCCCCAGCAAAGAAAAGGCCAGGACCAGATGGCTTCCCTGGTGAATTCTACCACATATTTAAAGAAGTTAAATTAAAGAAGTTAATTCTGCCAACACTTCTCAAACTATTCCAAAAACTTGCAGAAGAAGAAATGCTTCCCAACGCATATTTTGAGGCCAGCATTACCCTTATGCCAAGGCCAGGTAAGAGCACTACAAGAAAAGAACATTGCAGACTAATAACCTCAATGAGCATAGATCGAAGTCTTTAATTTGGATTATGTGTATGCTCCCAGCAATTTTCCCTGGTACTTGTCATGAGAATAGAGAGCTAATCTGGCTCTAGGTTCTATGTTAACATTCACTGTGTGTGCGGTCACTTGGAATCTCAGGGCTTTGAAGATAAATAGACCTGAGTTCAAGTCTAAATCCAAAGTCTGATCTCTTACTAACTCTATGATCTTTGGAGCTGATATTTGAGATTCATTTTTCTGTAAGTTGGGATGATAGTGTCTCATGTGCTGCTGTGCTAACTGGGATAGCTTGGATAAAGTCTATAACCTGGTGCTTTGCCCTTAGTAGGACTTTAATAAATATTAGCTTATTACTTCCTCTGCAATATTGCTGTCCTTGAGAATATAAATTGGATATTTATGAAGGTCTATCTGTGCTCTGTCCAGTTTTATTGATTTTATAACTGAGGTACAATAAATGGCACATACAAAAAGTACAACTTTTTGTTGTACAATTAAGTACATTAAGTATAAAACTTAATGAGTTTTGACATATGTGTATGTTTTGGAAACCACCTGCTTTGATAAACCAGTTTTCCCACCTGTAATGTTTTCTACAGATTGTTGTTACCCAAATATTTCTTCCCCATTTCTCATCATATCTACTTAAATGGCATCCAGTGTGGATAGGATCCTATCTGAACCTTGGAATCAGGTTTTCCTTTGTTCCAACATTTTGCTCTTATGTTCCTCTCCATCTTTATCTGACTTTGGGTTCTTTGTTAGAGCAACAGGTCTAGTCTTCACTTTTCTGGTGTGCCTTGTGCCAGGGTTTTCTTTTTCTCTCTAGAATAGTACCCTGCCCCGTACCTACCTTATTTATTAAAATAACACCCTTCTTTTAAAGATCAGCTGAAATCTCACATCATTTATGATGAAGGCATCTCATCCATCTTAACTTTGTTTCCTCTGATTTCCTTGACTTGGTACCATTGCCATCATGTTCACTGCATGAATGAGAGGGTGCATAAGAAGCTTCCAGATCAGTGCCTGCAACTGTAGGAATTTGATAAATATTATTTTAACATAATTAATAGTGGAAAGCTTGACTCCCTAAAGTTAGTAAACACTTATTAACGTTTTAACAGGAATATACTATGTCAGTCAGGATGGGAGGGGTACGGCTGTAAAAGAAACAGTATCACCCCACAGTCCAGTGGGAAAGATAAACGAGCAAAGGGATAATCACAGCTCAGTGTGATTTGTGTGATAAAGATGAGTATGCAGGGATCATGAGAGTGAACTTGAATTCAGCTCCGGCTTGTCATTGCCAGAGTTGGTATTCCTAGAATACACAGAAGGTACTCCCAGAATTGTCAGATCTGCTCATTTTTCAAGCAAAACTAGAAATCCATGCTTTTGAATGTATTCTCATTTTGCGACATAGGCTTGAGTTTCTTAAACACGACTTTGGCCAAACTAAATGACTTGGGGGAGTGTAGCCTGCAATATGAATTTTACTCCAGTGTCTTATGCAAGGCAATGCCATACTCATTTGTGAGATTGCAAAGTCTGCTGTGTACAAGAAAACACACCAGCGCTGGGAAGGATGTCGCACCATGTGTGACATAGTCTGTGATACTATTTCCAGTCGATTTGCCCTCTTTCTTTTCTGCTGCCCTTATCCTCTACTGTCACAGCATCTTGTCTCGTAGTTCCATTGTGAGTTTTCCACAGTCCACACCATACCCCACACATGCCCCACGCTGAGGCCAATTGTTAGGTGCCAGGGAGCACCATGTTGGCATAATGTTCTTTATCCTTGTAGTACAGAGACGGTTCTGCAATATGTTACCTCTACAGAAAGAAAATCATGAGGTCCTAGTCACTTCTTGATGGCTCCTTCCCTGGACCCGTATATGAACTGTTGCTCAGTTGAAGACAACAGAAACTCCAGCACTTTGAGAAAGGAGTGATTGAGTACAGTAGGTTGAGGGGTGCCTGGGTGGCTCAGTCAGTTAGGCGTCCATCTTCGGCTCAGGTCATGATCTCACGGTCCGTGAGTTCGAGCCCGGGATCGGGTTCTATGCTGACAGCTCGGAGCCTGGAGCTGCTTCGGATTCTGTGTCTCCTCCTCTCTCTGCCCCTCCCCCACTCATGTTCTTTCTCTCTCTCTCTCTCTCTCTGTCAAAAATAAATATTAAAAAAAATTTTTTAAGTGCAGTAAGTTGAATGTTGACAAAATCATTGTCAGTCTGAAAGACAAGGTCACCAGGATTGACTTTCAGCCAACATCACAGAACTGAATCCGCAGGGAGCCAGCTGTAGCTTCACTATACTCAGAAGGCACCTGAGGGGTCGTCACTGGGTGTGGGGAAGACTTTGCCAGTCTGCTGCAGCTCCACACTGAGCTGAAATCCAGAGGAAAGGTAGCTGCTACCAGTTCAGAGCCAAACGATGCCTATTAGATCCTCATCAGCACAAGAGATACCTTGCGCGTCTCCTGTCCACTTCAGACATTTTTGAACGTCTTCATGAAGTTCATGGGGCCATCTTATCAGTGAAACATGAAAAACACTTAGAAACTTCAACCTCAAGAGATTCTGGGAAATACAGGGTTTTTTTTTTTAAATGCAATTTTGTTTTATATTATAGAGTTTTCAGAACATTATTTTTACTGTAAAATTTATGTCTTTTTAAATATAATTTAACGTCACATAGTATTTTTTAGTTAAAAAATGAACACATGGTTCCTGTGTTTCAGAAAAAAAAATACTGAGCTCTTTCACTCTCTGTATTGGTCACTTCAACATCTGTATATGCCTTTCTTTCCATATGTGAACTTGAAAACAGCAACAAAAACAACAATTGCTTATTGAGATTTAAAAAACTGCATTCACAGATGGCGGGAATACTGCTGATTTTCTTCATTAGGTTTACTGTACTTGAAACAGCAGAGATAACTGGAGTCTTTACCTAATGAAGCTGTAAATCATTTTCATAGACACCTCTTTTTAAAAAAAATTTTTTTTGGTTTTAGAATAGTTTTAAAGGTACCGAGAACTGTGTAAATAGCATATATAAAAAGCTCCTATTTACTCAACAAACATCCCCCCATTATTAGCACCTTCCATTATTATGGTAATTTGTGACAATTAATGAACCAATATTCGTATGTTATTATGAACTAAAGTCCACATGTATTCATATTTCCTTACTTTATTACCCAATTCCCTTCTTCTGTTCCGGCGTCTCACCCAATATACCACATTACATTTAGTCATCACGTCTCCTTAGGCTCCTCTTTTCTGTGACATTTCTCAGACGTCCCTTGTTTTTCATGACATTGATGATTTTGAGGCATATTGGTCAGGTATTTTTAGAATCCATCAGTTTGGATGTGTCACTTTTTTCACGCTTAGGCTGGGGTTATGGGTTCGGAAGAGGAAAAGCACAGAAGAGAAGTGTCATTCTCATCGTATCTTAGTAAAGGTCTATACTCGCAGCATGGCTTAGCCACTGTTGGTATCCACCTTGATGGCCCGGTTATGGTAGTACCAGACGCATTAAGTGGGGACATTGTAAGGGTTAATACTCTTGCATCTTTCAAATTTTTCATGGTGGCACTAATCTATATAAGGTATTGCCCTTGGTTTTCCATGTTGGTGGAGAGGAGCATGGTACTTCCTATAAGGGCCCCAGTTCACTAGAAAACTAGTGTGAAGTCGGCCATTTCTGATGACATCTGTTCAACTCTGTATTCAAGGACTGAGAAATAATCACAAGGTGGATTTGTGGACCAACTGCTTCCACTGGGAGACAAACTTAGGGCAAAACTCCATCTATGACATGATCTCTGTAAACTCCTACTCTCTTGACTGGTTGGCTATAGTGGAGTCCTTTTCTAGGTCCCCAGAAATTAACATTAGCTGAGAGGCAATGTTTAATAATCCCCTAAATCTGAGTGTTTCTAGGCATGTCCCTTTCTTCAACATACAACCATCCAAGTAGATGTTTTCGGTGTTTCATATCACCTTGCCCTGTTCCACTGGAAATTTATTCAGGTCAATCCACTGTACCAATTTCATTCCTTTTCAGCTCATCGATATCTGTCAGCCCTCCCTTCTTACCAAAAGGGAGGAACGTTTGCCACAAGCAGTCATAGCTCATGGGACCGCTTGCCTTATCTTTTTTGAAACTTGATGATGAAATCACCAGAAGTCAGTGAGAGTGCATATGGAAGTGATCCTTTCTTTCAGTGGGAAAATCCTTGTTCTTAATTATAATGAATTCAGTAACTAGGTGACTGATCTAGGGATCATGGATTTTACGTATGTTAGGAAAAATAAACAGATGGAAAAAATCAAATTATAACACTAATATTTCTGTCCCCAGAGAAAAGCACTTTATAGTATTCACCTTTTATTTTTGCATAACTTTAAAAAGTTTTTCGTTTTGTTCATAACCTGATTGTTTTTTCCTTTCACCTAACACTTTACATTCAATGCCTTATTACATCACTAGTGCAGTGTCTACATTAAGACCCTGAAGCCCTTAGCAGTTGGGCATGACTTGGGGATTTGTTAGAGATTTAGAATTTCAGACCCCACCTGGACCTGCTGAATCACAATTAGCATTTTAGTAAAATCTTCAGGGGATTCGTGTGCACATTAATATTTGACAAGAACTCTTTTAAACTACTCACCAGAAGATCTGCTTGAGTATACTGGTCCTCATTTCTGTGACATTTGGTAAGTTTGGTATAGTCTGTGACTATAAAACTGGGGTTTTACATCTATAAAATGATATTAATAGCATTTCTCTATAGTGCCCTCGACAGAATTAAATAACATAATATGAGCAAAGTGCTTAGCTTGGAGGATGGTATTACTATTACCTTGTGTTATAAATCCAACACCATAACACTCATAGCTGCCATCGACTGAAGAATTGCTCTGTGCCAATGTATTGAATGCATTATTTCTCTCCAAAGTAAATATGAGTGAGTCCCATTTTACTGATAAGGACTATGAGGTCAGAAGGATTAAGTGACTTACTAAGGCCATAAAACTGGTAAGCATGGGAACCGGGATTCCAAATGAAGTTTATATGGCTCAAATTTTTACCTTCTTCTCTATTTTAGGCTGAAAATTATTCCTTCTCTTTATTATGGATGGCCTTTCTTTTATGTCCTGTATGTTTATTTAAGCCAACTACACAGACTTTTTTAACCTATGTATAATGTCATTGAAGATTTTGAAGTTAAAGGAAAACTATATCCTCAGAATGATATTTCTTCCTTAGTCCCCCACTGTTTGTCATATGAATAACTAAAACTGGTCTCCTTTGTTGTCATTTTCGTTAATTCCTTCAGAGTCATTGGAAGTCGGTGTCATAGTCAACTCACTTGTGAATACCCTTAACAAACATATTTTTTAAATGTTTATTTATTTTTGAGACAGAGAGATTGAGAGAGCACAAGTGGGGAAGAGGCAGAGAGAGAAGGGGACAGAGGATCTGAAGCGGGCTCTGCGCTGACAGCCCCCGATGCAGGGCTCAAACCCACGAACCGTGAGATCATGACCTGAGCCCAAGTTGGAGGCTTAACTGACTGAGCCACCCAGGCGCCCCCCCCCACCCTAACAAATATTTCCAAGTGAGCTGCTGTTACCTCACAATGCAAGGAGGAGAAGTGAGGAGTGTGGCCAGCACCTTATGAGAAAAAGGCAGGAAATAGCAATGTCAGGTGACAAGGCAGACTTTGCTCATCCTGACAGGTGACAAGAGACAAGTCTCGCTATCAGAATACCCACAACAAATATCTAACGGGTGCCCTGGTGTACAAAGAGTTATGTGAATACACAAGTTGTCTCCAAAGCTGCATTTAGTTTCTAGGTTGGGTCCCCTCCTTATGGAGACTATTACCCAAAGATAGAGAGATCTTTGCATGAGCGGTGAAAGAGATGTCTTCTCGTATGGGACAGGCAGATAACACAACTTCAAAGGAGAAAACAGTGAAATTAAGGTCTTTGGTTTGTTGTCTGTGAGCTGAAAGGACAGGCATGAGTAAAGAAATAAAAAAGATAAGAGAAAGGACAAAGAGGTAAGAAAGGCTGACAAGACCAGTGGTTCCTTTATAAGAAAACCACTCTTCACAACATGTGTCTCTCAAAATGTTGACTGGAATTATTTTATTTAACCAATATAAAGGCACTTTGGAAAACTGTCAGAATACCAATAAGCATAGGGTAATTCTGCCCTTGGGGCAGAGGCAGTAGAAGTGGGCATTGGAAATTAACATGGGGAAACGACATTCAATGACTAAAAAAAAAAGAGGTCTTACTCACAGGGATATCTTTGACTAAATATTCACTTCCTTCTTTTGGGGGAAGAGCGTCTTCTTCAAACTGAGTGTAACATTTCTTAATGGAGATACGTAGAGTGCAGAAGAGAAGAGGAAAAATAAAGTACTTTTGTATAATTACTTGCATCTTTAAATGAAATAGTAGAGCGTCAGAGGAGGCATAGTATGAGGCAGAAAGGACATGGTGATGGTCTGAGATTCTTGAGGGCTTTCAGGATGTGGAAAGGAGAAGAAACAAAATTTCCTGAGGATCTTGGAGCATGCACAGAAGAAAGTATTGGAAGGAAAGAGCCTTTCAAATGAAGGGAATATCGTGCAGATTCTTACCTCCATTTCGGGGTTCCTTTTAACCTACAAGTGCTGGGCATTTACAGTTTTGCATATCATGTGTCAAGACTAGTCAAAGGCACAGTCTGTCTTGACAGCAACTTTTTTTGCATTCCCTCATCCTGTAAATGCCCACAGCCCTCCAGTTCCCGTAGACGTCTTCTACAAAGGTTCTAGGATGCACCATCAATTTAACAACTTTCTTGAGGGGTGGGTGGATGAGTGGGTAAGGAACCCTAAAAGAAATGTTTGTATTACTTTTAATACCTGTCCCAATTTAGGAAATATCAGATAAATTACAAAGAAAAAGAAACACGCATATTGGAATGTAATTGTATTACTTAGGATAGGTTAGATTATGCTCGCAAAACAATCTCACCCAAATCTAATGGACTTAAAGCAAGCAAACAACAACGGGTTAAATTTGTGTGCAGGCCATATTCACTTTGAGTGTTAGTGGGGGCTTTGCTTTACATCGCCTGACTCAGAGATCCGGCCTATGGAGACTTCATTACCCAGAACTTCATGGTCATGACAGTACTGGCAATTAAAGGCCAGAGTTGACACATGTCACTTCCATTCATATCTCA
Source organism: Panthera tigris (assembly GCF_018350195.1). Taxonomy (NCBI): domain Eukaryota; kingdom Metazoa; phylum Chordata; class Mammalia; order Carnivora; family Felidae; genus Panthera; species Panthera tigris. Next base: position 141,899,425 of record NC_056668.1, on the reverse strand, counting down.
CTGACCAAGTGAGTCAGTCAAATGGGCCATGTTGCTTAACTTTAAGGGTGGTAAGGAATACAACCCACCAGTTGGCCCCAAAGTATAATAGCCTACTGGTGCTTCTATTGGTGAATAGAACTCATGACTACCATATTAGTATAAAAATCAGATCACTTAACTCCAACATGTTTCTTAAAATCATACCAGTTACAGATTTATTATGTTTAATGAGGCCATCTTTAAAATGTAGGTTCCCTGGAGAATAAAACAGACCATCAGCAATTAAGGCTTTAGTATGAATGGGTTACATCATTTTACTTTCTTTGATAATAACTGGTTTGGATTAGCCTCTGAAGGCAATGGATATTTTGAAGCAAAATGACAGAGTTAATTTGAGAGCAGTGGCATGGAGGGCCAGGGCAGTGGAAGGCTGCAGGACCTGGAGGGCTGTGGGCATTTACAGGATGAGGGGATGCAAAAAAAAAGGGGGCTGTCAAGACAGACTGTGCCTTTGACTAGTCCTGAAACATGATATGCAAAACTGTAACCCACAGCGCTTGTAAGTTAAAAGGAACTATTTGTTTCCAAAAATCTTTTCAATGCTGCTTTAAAATGCTAGCTAAGTGCTTTTACATTATTTCTATTTATGAATATCTTTATTGAAAAATTAGCTTCTTATTATGCTATCCATCCTTACTGGGGTTGCGTGAAAAGTTCTATTTGGGAAAGATTTAGGAAGGATTCAATTTTGTGTTGAAAGAACCATTTGAGAATCTGGATTAAGAAAAAAACAACCTGGACTCCAATCTTAGTTTCTGTTTTCCTAGTTATGTTACTAGTAGCAGATTCCTTAAACTCTTTAAAATTCAGTCATATCATTTGTGAAATAAGGATGGTAAGAATAAAGACGCCTACCTCACAGAATTGCTGTGAGGACCAAAATGAGGATCTTTCTGTAAAAATGTTATAAATCTATCATAAAAAGCTCATTATAAATATTCTTAATTATTATTATCGAAAATTACACTTATGTCTCTTCTTTTTCTTTGTCAATTAAAGTTAGTGAGGTGTAAATTACACACATAATCACCAATTTACAGGGTACAATTTGATGGGTTTTGACAAATGTATGTAATTGTGTAACTACCAGCAGAATCAAGACTTAGAACATTTCCAACACATCATGAAGTCCCCTTACACCCTTAGATATCATCTCCTAACCCCAACCCCTGGTCCAAGTAATCACTGATTTTTCTCTCAGTCAATGTAGATTGTTTTTGCCTGTCTGGAATATCATGTAAAAAAGAATAACAACGTGAACTTATTGGAGTCTTACTTCCTTTGCTCAGTATGATGTTTTTGAAATTCCCTCATGTTACCGCCTATATCCTAGGATCATTCCATAATTATATTTATGACTTAACAAGTAAAAAATAGAGTACAGAAATTATCTTGTCAATTTTAAAAGTAGTGGGTTAATAAAATAACCCCCCCCCCCCCAACTAAAAGTTAATCAGGACCAATAACGACAGAAATCGTATGCCAAGCTCTTAATGAACATTGGATTAGGGCAGGCATCCAGGCGTTCATCACGCAGCACCTTCAAGAGCCCAATGTATGTCGTGCAGACATCGCCACGGAGCTGTACGGAACACAGTGGATCGTTCCATGTGCCCTGGGAACTCAGATTTCATAAGTCGTATAATTAGCACAGACACTCTGAGGGTGGTTTTCTTGCAGTAGCTACTATCATATACAACATTGAATGGATACATATATATAATACACTAAAATTTTATATTAAAAGCTAGACTAAAATAATGAAAAAATAATAATTTGAAATTAAGAGATTGGGTTTGAGTCTGCTAATGAGTAGCTGGTGAGGTCACATAACCTCTCTCAGGTTCTACTTTCTTGTAGGGCAAATAAAGATAACCAATTTACTCATTGGTTGTTTGGGGCAGCTGCTAAACTAGAAAGGGCAATAGACCTGTAAGGTATCAATAAACACAGCATTATATACCTACTTGATTTAAGGCACTCAACTACAGCCTTGGTTTTGGACTATTTGGAGATATTGATTTCCTTTTGGAAAAGGAGAGAGAATAACTTCCTGTGTTTTATTCACGCTTTGGAAAGAAGGGTCTAGAGCATCAGTGGTTTGGAGAGACAGACTTTCTCTCAAGCATCTGTTACAGCTTTTTTTTTTTTCTTTTTGCCTTTTAGTTGTTAACAGCCGTTTGGTTCTCTCTCTCGTCTCTCTTATCTGTTGCTCTGTGATACGAACGAATTATACCCTTAGGGTGAGTGCTAATTTCAGTGGACTGGATGACCGCCTGTGTGTAAATATATGTCGATTCAATCATCCCGTTTCTTCGTCTGTATGGGGAATGAAATCACAGGATACACAGTAACAGATGTGAGCACAATGAATGAATGCACACATTCTCCTAGTGACTCAGGTGTTACTCCCTCCAGCCCAATATTGACAAACTGAGTGTTTATTGTATCTTATACTATAAAGTACTCTGTCACTCTTCCAAAGATTAGTAGATTGCACTGTAATGGCAACATTTTCAGTAGCCTGACCTTGTTCAGGTCTCTGCCAACTCTTATTCCTCCCCATCCTTGAAATGCAAGAAACTTCTAGGTCATCTCTAGCTCAAACAAGTCAGTTGGGCTCATACAAGGGCATTTCTCCAGTTGTCACTCCTAACTGTGTTATTATTTGATGAGGGTCTTGGATACTAAAGTGTAGATAGGTAATATGGCTATAGAAAGCTCTAAAATCAAATTTGTATCAGTCTTGGTGACCCAAAGCAGGAACATAAGAGGCGTTAAGATGGATAAAGCACTCACTTTGATCCAGTGTCTTTTCTAACTTGGTCTTTTAGAATTTTTTTTTAATGTTTATTTATTTTTGAGAGAGAGAGAGAGAGATTCAGAATACAAGCAGGGGAGGGGCAGAGAGAGAGGGAGACACAGAATCCAAAGCAGGCTCCAGGCTCCGAGCTCTTAGCTCAGAGTCTGATGTGGGGCTTGAACTCAAGAGCTGTGAGATAATGACCTGAGCCGGAGTCTGATACTTAACCAACTGAGCCACACAGGCACCCCTACCTTGGTCTTTTAGAAGACTACTATACCTCCCCAGGTACGTGAAGTAGATTGTGAATCCCTTTGTGCTCAAGGGAATGGCCTGGGATTCCCAGCTCTCCTTCCATATTACCAATTTGCTCTCATTTAAACTCCATCCTTCTCTAACTCTTTCTTTATGGCTCTCTGACTCTTACCTTAGTTCTTCTGTCCAGACCCTGGCTCAAGCAAGTAGACTCCATATTTTGGCTTCTACCTCTTGAATCCCCCCAATTGTTTAGCCATCCCTGTGGATTTCTATACTTTCAACTATGTTCAGCAGGACACCTCTTAATTCCAACCACTTTCCTAGGATCTTAGGTAGAACTTCCCTTAAATATAACAAATATGGAAAATACTCCTTGAGTATTGGTTCTTATAGACACTGAAACTTGGGTGTGATTACAAAAAGAGAGATCAAGGGACTTCCCAGAGCGCCAGTATTCTGGAGAAAATTCTGCAGCTGGCTCCAGAGAGTAATGCTGGTTACACATTAACTGAGACCGATGTCTGCAGCACGTATCATAGAGAACAGCCCTATGCAAGATTGATTCCCGATCTGTATGTGTGAATCAGACCTGACCAGTGAGTGGAATAGAAAGTGAGGCCCAAATTCCGTATGCAAATCTCATAGGTTGGCTGTGTTGGTTAAGTGGGTTTCATATACTCCAAAAACACTGATACAGATCTACTGAGTGTGATGCCCATGGGGTCAGCGGCTACATCTTTCACGTTTATGCTGCCACCCCAGTGCTTGGGACTATGCCTGACATCATAGTAGGCACTCAACAAACATTTGTTCTATCAATTCGCTCCTCAATATAACAACAGCTGGAGAGGTGTTACAGCAAACCTCCCCGTGACTGGAGAAGCTCCTTTCCAAGTCTGGGTTCAGATGTCAAACTGATGCCATCAATCTTTTGGGAAGATCAAATAAATATTTGATGGGGAGTCTGAGACAAGGGCCAGGAAGACAGTCTTCTGGGAAGGAGAGTTCTGGAAATCTGCAGAGCAGCAAATACACAGGTATTTATAAAGAGACACCTTTATAAGAAGGAATCGCCTGCCCCAAGTGAAATTTAAGAGGCAACAAGCAGGAGCGTGCATGCATGTATGGGTGGGGGCAGGTGGAGGGATGTCCTATAATTCTTGTAGAAAGAAGGCTCATTTCTGGATTGGCATCCAGAATTGGCAAATTCTTCCTGTTTGATGATTCTCCAGCATTCCTGGTTAACACTTTTAAACTTCTCTATCCCCCTTCCAGTAGCTCATATGCTATTAAACACCACAGTTCTCAGTCTTTTTTCATTATTAGTTGACATTTAAAATTAAATTACCGATTCCTTTTTTGCCTACATCTCATGGCATGTAAAACGTAAAGCACATTCCTATAGATAAAAGTGAATCAATAAGGCAGTGATTCTCATCCTACTAGGGGGCCACATAGGAATTTGGGGATGGATAATCCTGTGTAGCTACTAAGAGGCCACCACGTGATTCTGCCCCCATAGCCTCTATCAGAGGGGCACCGAGGCTTGCAGCCTTTCCTCTCGCTGTTAAATTTGAGTTTCACGGTCTGGAGGCTGACTGTTTAAAAATGCATGAGGGTAACTTTCCCAAGTTTTCTGCACGACATTTGGAACCAGTAAGTTATCCGTCTCTGTGATGTATGCTTTATGAATAGAACTGCTAAGATCATCATTTATTTATTCAGCAGCTGCTAAGTTTTGACCCATACTAAATCCTGGAAGGAGATTCAAGGATCGCTGGGACCCAGTCTAGGACTATTCTCCCGACACCAGGCCTGAGTCCTTGCCCTGTCACTCCCTGTTGGAGTTGATACTGTGGTAACTTTTAGGTGGCCTCCTCTGACTGAGAAAGATCACCTGGAAGGGAGTTTTACGCCAGGGCAGGAGATCAAGTTTTTACAGATTCACGAAGGCCTTTGGACATTTTATTCCCTTCTCTGACAGATGCAAGGAAGAAATAAAAGTATTTCCTACATAGAAAACAACCTTCCAAACTCCATCCAAGTTCCTTGTGCAAAGCTCCATGTTTTAAGTTCCTTAGAGATATGATGTTAAAGTTAGATTCTGAGTAGAAGTTTGTTTTGCAAAGAAAGTCCATTCACTCAGAAAGACTCCAGACACCTAGTGATAGAACTAAATTTTCTAACGTGATCTGAATTACTCCCCACCCTGTGTACTGTGACAATGTCTACCTCAAAACTTCTTTCTATCTCAATTCATTTTGTTGGATATAAAGTGACAAAATCTGTTACTTGAGGTAAACTCCGTATATGTGATGAATATATAATAAAAGAAGTACAGATTTCTGATTAGGCGATATTATTTCTCTTATTGCCCAAATATCAGTCATGGTACAGAATATGTAAAGAATTCCAGAATATGTAAACAGAGGTATTTGCCCTTACAGTAGAGTTGTATTTTACACATTTTAGTGTTTGTTTCATAACACAGAAAGTCTTCTTTATCCTACTTAATATTTGACAATGAACAGTTCAAAAGTTTCTGCAGATTAAAAAAAAAAAAAAAAGCAAACTCGGGGCACCTGGACGGCTCAGTCGGTTGAGAGTCTGACTTTGGCTCAGGTCGTGATCTCAGGGTTCGTGGGTTCGAGCCCCATGTTAGGCTATGTACTGACAGTGCAGAGCCTGCTTTGGATTCTCTGTTTCCCTCTCTCTCTGCCCCTCCCCTGCTCACTCCCTCTCTCTCTCTTTAAATAAACATAAAGAAATAAAAAATAAATTAAAAAAAAAAAACTTAAAACATGTGTCTCCTAAAATGTGCCTGAAACTATAAGCACATTTTGACGAATAGATAAACAAAATGTGGCACATTTGTATAGTGGAATACTACTCAGTAATAAAAAGCTAGAAACGACTGACACTTGAAACAACATGATGAATCTCAAAAACATTATGCTAAGTGAAAGAAGCCAGGCATAAAAGACCATTTACATGAAATATTTAAAAAGACAAATTTGGTGTGACTGCATTAAACTGCCCACAAATGTATTGATACTCTTTTTTCCCCCCCAAGAAACAGAGCCCAATTCCTCTCACCTTGAGTGTGGGTTAGACTTAGGGACTCTCTTTTAACACATAGAATAAAGAAGAGTGAAAGTGCGCAGATATGTAATTAGAGAAGAAGAGAGAGAGCAGGAGGAGGAGGAGGAGGAGGGGGAGTAGGAAAGGAAGGACAATCAGAAGAATCAGAAAGAACATAGTATGGGAGACCCTGACTTTGGTTCAGGACTGGATATATAATTCCCTGCTCTTCTGGCCCTTTCCCAGACCTCTTTCTGACTACCCCCACCTCCCAGCTCTTCCACAAATTTTGGCCTGTTTTGAGGCTCTGTAAATAATCTGATCCAGATTCCAGGCAGAGTTATGAAAGTTTCTTGACATTCTATGCCCCCTCTTTCTTTCACACAGACAGTGCAGTTGGCTGGGTAGCACCAGGAAAAGGAGTGCATGGGGCAGTCATTATCCCACCTGTGAGAATTTCTAAATGGCCAATAATTATAAAGCCTTATGATTGCATTTAACTAGCCTCAGTGTTTTCTGTCAAGATGTTAAATGTACAATCAGGAGAGGTAAAAACCAATAAAGATTTGCTTTGGAAAAGTACCAGAACCCATTTCTAAAAATTAAACACCTTGAGGCTGAATTCCAGAATACTTTATTTATTGGACATTATATACATATATATATATATATGTGTGTGTATATATATATACATATATATATACACACACATATATACGTATCTATCTATCTAGCTAGCTAGCTAGCTAGCTAGCTATCATCTATATATCTTGTTCCTTTGACTTTAAATTGCAGGAATAGAAATTTATCCACTGATATATATTAATATCTTATTAGTAGAGGAACCTATCACCAATTCCAATCAGAGTGGGAACAAATGTAGGGCTGGTTTTTCAGGCTGTAAGGGGATAAATACATACAGTGACACTGATTTTGGCTCTCAGTGCATGTGCTCTCTGTTTTCCAGAATGACACTGACTGTTGTATTTTGGCCTTCATTCTTTTGCATAAGCCATTCCTTCTCCTTGGAGTGAGTGCCCTTTCCATCATCATCTCTCTATATGGAGCTCTTATTCATCCTTCACGACCCAAATCAAAGTCATTTTTGTCCTTGAAGTCATAGCTTTAGGTCATTATCTTTACAACCAGATGTCTGTTCTCTTCTATCTGGCCCACAGAACTTTACTTTCATTTTTCTGGAAGTCTTTATAAAGTCTCCTATGGGGTACAGTTATTTACTAACATGCCTTCTCTTTTCCATCAGGATTAAGTTCCTTGAGAGTAGATTTTATGTCTTATATATCCATGTAACTCTTACTGAACCTATAGAAAGTTTATTAGTATTTGTAACCTGGTATTCATAATGGGTTTTGTTTCTTCACAGGATATGTTATTGTACAGGTACAATCTTTGGAAGATGTGGCTGATATCTGAAACATGGAGTATAAATAAAGAAAAGAGGATGTTTACAGTTTGCAACATTATAAACTAATCAAAAAGAGTAGCAGGCTGATTTCAGGGAAGTAGTAATACCCAATGCTTATATAACCATTGCCATGTGGTAGGCTCTGTTCTAAGTGCTTTACTGGTATTTTCAACCCTCACAGTTTAAAAAGAAATTGAGGCACAGGAAAGATACAGAACTGGTTGGAAATCACAAAGCTGGTAGGTTGCAGAGATGTGCTCTGGGTCCATGTGGCTCTGGAATCCTTGCCTTTTTTTTTTTTTTAATTTACTTTTTTAAATTTGAGATTGAGAGAGAGAGAGAGAGAGAGAGAGAGAGAGAGAATCTTAAGCAGGCTCCAAGCTCAGAGCAGAGCCTGACGTGGGGCTCGAACCCATGACCTTGGGATCATGACCTGAACTGAAATCAAGAGTTGGACGCTCAACCAACTAAGCCACCCAGGCAACCCTGGAATCCTTGCTCTTAAACTTCACATTGTATGCCAAAATGAGGATAGCCCTGTCTCCCATGTTTCCTGTCATCATCATGCTTTCCTTTTTGGAAACTTGCCAAGCAAAGAAGGTTTAATGTAACAATCAATAGTCCGTTTCAAGTTCTTGTAGTCATCCCTTTTTTGGAAGAAAACTCATTGAAAAGAGGAGTCTGTGGGGCACCTGTGTGTCTCAGTCAGTTGAGCTTCAGACTTCTGATTTTGGCTCAAGTCATGGTGGGATCCAGTGCCACATGGGGCTCTGTGCTGACAGCCTGCGGAGCCTGCTTGGGATTCTCTCTCTCCCTCTCTATCACTGCCCCTAAATGACTTGGGCACATGTCCTTGCTCTCTCTCTAATAAATAAATAAACTTAAAAAAAAAGAGAGAGAGAGAGAAATCTGTTACTGAAGTAGAGAGGTATCATTAAGGTGTAGGTAATGTGTAGGTTTACTAGGAGGTGTCTTTTACTGGTGAGATAAATAACTGCAGGTAAGTTTTCATATGCTAGAGCACGGACTCTCAAAGTCTGTTGTTCCCTGAACCAGCAGCATCAGTGTCACCTGTGAGCTTGTTAGAAGTGCCGATTCTTGAGACTCGCCCAAGACATACTGAGTTAGTCTTCTGTGATTTTTTTTTAATTTTAACTTGTTATATTTTTTATTTTTTTAAGTTTACATCCAAATTAGTTAGCATATAGTGCAGCAATGATTTCAGGAGTAGATTCCTTAGTGCCCCTTACCCATTTAGCCCATCCCCCCTCCCACAAACCCTCCCATAAGCCTCAGTTTGTTCTCCATATTTATGAGTCTCTTTTGTTCTTATATTATTTTTGTTTCCCTTCCCTTATGTTCATCTGTTTTGTCTCTTAAAGTCCTCATATGAGTGAAGTCATATGATTTTTGTCTTTCTCTGACTAATTTCACTTAGCATAATACCCTCCAGTTCCATCCACATAGTTGCAAATGGCAAGATTTCATTCTTTTTGATTGCCTAGTAATCTCCATTGTGTGTGTGTGTGTGTGTGTGTGTGTGTGTGTGCACGCGTGTGTGTGTGTATCACATCTTCTTTATCCATTCATCTATCGATGGACATTTGGGCTCTTTCCATACTTTGGCTATTGTTGATAGTTGCTATAAACATGGGGGTGCATGTGTCCCTTCAAAACAGCACACCTGTATCCCTTGGATAAATGCCTAGTAGTGCAGTTGCTGGGTTGTAGGGTAGTTCTATTTTTAGTTTTTTGAGGAACCTCCATACTATTTTCCAGAGTGGCTGCACCAGCTTGCATTCCCACCAACAATGCAAAAGAGATCCTCTTTCCCTGCATCCTTGCCAACATCGTTTGTTGCCTGAGTTGTTAATGTTAGCCATTCTGACAGGTGTCAGGTGATATCTCATTGTGGTTTTGATTTGTATTTCCCTGATGATGAGTGATGTTGAGCATTTTTTCATGTGTCGGTTGGCCATCTGGATGTCTTCTTTGGAGAAGTGTCTATTCATGTCTTTTTCCCATTTCTTCACTGGATTATTTGTTTTTTGGGAGTTTGATAAGTTCTACATACATTTTGGATACTAACCCTTTATCTGATATGTCATTTGCAAATGTCTTCTCCCATTCTGTCAGTTGCCTTTTAGTTTTGCTGATTGTTTCCTTTGCTGTGCAGAAGCTTTTTATTTTGATGAGGTCCCAGTAGTTCATTTTTGCTTTTGTTTCCCTTGCCTCTGGATATGTGTTGAGTAAGAAGTTGCTGCGGCCAAGATCAAAGAGGTTTTTGCCTGCTTTCTCTTAGAGGATTTTGATGGCTTCCTGTCTTACATTGAGGTCTTTGATCCATTTTGAGTTTATTTTTGTGTATGGTGTAAGAAAGTGGTCCAGGTTCATTCTTCTGCATGTCGCTGTCCAGTTTTCCCAGCACCACTTGCTGAAGAGACTGTCTTTATTCCATTGGATATTCTTTCCTGCCTTGTCAAAGAATAGTTGGCCATACGTTCGTAGGTCCATTTCTGGGTTCTCTATTCTATTCCATTGATCTGAGTGTCTGTTCTTGTGCCAGTACCATACTGTCTTGATGATTACAGCTTTGTAGTATAGCTTGAAGTCTGGAATTGTGATGCCTCTGCTTTGGTTTTCTTTTTCAAGATCGTTTTGGCGATTCAGGGTCTTTTCTGGTTCCATCTAAATTGTAGGATTATTTGTTCTAGCTCTGTGAAGAATGCTGGTGTTATTTTGATAGGGATTGAACTGAATATGCAGATTGCTTTGGGTAGCACTGACATTTTAACTTTGTTCTTCCTATCCAGGTGCATGGAATACTGTTTCCATTTATTTGTGTGTCTTCTTCAATTTTCTTCATAAGCTTTCTATAGGTTTCCGTGTATAGATTTTTCACCTCTTTGGATAGATTTATTCCTAGGTTTTGGTGCAATTGTAAAGGGATCGATTCCTTGATTTCTCTTTCTGTTGCTACATTGTTGGTGTACAGGAATGCAACCGAGTTCTGTGCATTGATTTTATATCTGCAACTTTGCTGAATTCATGAATCAATTCTAGCAGTTTTTTGGTGGAATCTTTTGGGTTTTTCTTATAGAGTATCATGTCATCTGCGAAGAGTGAAAGTTTGACCTCCTCCTGGCCGATTTGGAGGCCTTTTATTCTTTGTGATGTCTGATTGCAGAGGCTAAGACTTCCAATACTGTGTTGAATAACAGTGGTGAGAGTGGACATCCCTGTCTTGTTCCTGACCTTAGGGGGAAAGCTCTCAGTTTGTTCCCATTGAGGATGATATTAGCATTGGGTCGTTCATATATGGCTTTTATGATCTCAAGGTATGCTCCTTCTATCCTTTCTTTTTTGAGGTTTTTTTTTAATCAAGAAAGGATGCTCTATTTTGTCAAATGCTTTCTCTGCATCTATTGAGAGGATCATATGGTTCTTGTCCTTTCTTTTATTGATGTGATGAATCATGTTAATTGTTTTGCAGATATTGAACCAGCCCTGCATCCCAGGTATAAATCCCACTTGGTCGTGGTGAGTAATTTTTTTAATGTATTGTTGGAGCCAGTTGGCTAATATCTTGTGGAGGATTTTGGCATCCATATTCATCAGGGAAATTGGTCTATAGTTCTCCTTTTTAGTGGGGTCTCTGTCTGGTTTTGGAAGCAAGGTAATGCTGGCTTCATAGAAAGAGTTTGGAAGTTTTCCTTCCATTTCTATTTTTTTGGAACAGCTTCAAGAGAATAGGTGTAACTCTTCCTTAAATGTTTGGTAGAATTGCCCTGGAAAGCCATCTGGCCCTGGACTATTGTTTTTGGCAGATTTTTGATTACTAATTCGATTTCTTTACTGGTTACGGGTCTGTTCAAATTTTCTATTTCTTCCTGTTTCAGTTTTGGTAGTGTATATGTTTCTAGGAATTTGTCCATTTCTTCCAGATTGCTCATAATATTCTCTTATTATTGTTTTTATTTCTGCTCTGGTGGTTGTGATCTCTCCTCTTTCATTCTTGATTTTATTTACTCGGGTCCTTTCCTTTTTCTTTTTGATCAAACTGGCTAGTGATTTATCAATTTTGTTAATTCTTTCAAAGAACTAGCTTCGGGTTTCATTGATCTGTTCTACTGTTTTTTTTGGTTTTGATAGCATTAATTTCTGCTCTAATCTTTATTATTTCCTGTCTTCTGCTTGTTTTGGGTTTTATTTGCTGTTCTTTTTCCAGCTCCTTAAGGCATAAGGGTAGGTTGTGTATCTGAGATCTTTCTTCTTTCTTTAGGAAGGCCTGGATTGCTATATACTTTACCCTCATGACTATCTGTGCTGTGTCCCAGAGTTTTGGGTTGTGGTGTTATCATTTTCATTGACTTCCATCTACTTTTTAATTTCCTCTTTAACTTCTTGGTTAGCCCATTCATTCTTTAGTAGGATGTTCTTCAGTCTCCAAGTATTTGTTACCTTTCCAAATTTTTTCTTGTGGTTGATTTCAAGTTTCATAGCATTGTGGTCTGAAAATATGCATGGTATGATCTCGATCTTTTTGTACTTACTTAGGGCTGAATTGTGTCCCAGTATATGGTCTATTCTGGAGAATGTTCCATGTGCACTGGAGAAGAATGTACATTCTGCTGCTTTAGGATGAAATGTTCTGAATATATCTGTTAAGTCCATCTGGTCCAGTGTGTCATTTGAAACCACTGTTTCCTTGTGGATTTTTTGATTAGATGATCTGTCCATTGCTGAGTGGGGTGTTGAAGTCTCCTACTATTATGGTATTACTATCGACAAGTTTCTTTATGTTTGTGATTGATTTATATATTTGGGTACCTCCACATTTGGTGCATAAATGTTTACAATTGTTAGGTCTTCTTGGTGGATAGACCCCTTAATTATGATATAATGCCCTTCTGCATCTCTTGATAAGTCTTTATTTTAAAGTCCAATTGTCTGATATAAGTATGGCCATTCCGGCTTTCTTTTGTTGACCATTAGCATGATAGATGGTTCTCCATCCCCTTATTTTCAGTCTGAAGGTATCTTTAGGTCTAAAGTAGGTCTCTTGTAAACAGCATATAGATGGATCTGGTTTTCTTATCCATTCTGTTACCCTCTGTCTTTTGATTGGAGCATTGAGTCCATTGACGTTTAGAGTGAGTACTAAACGATATGAATTTATTGCCATTATGATGCTTGTCGAGTTGGAGTTTCTGGTGGTGTTCTCTCGTCCTTTCTAATCTTTGTTGCTTTTGGTATTTATTTATTTATTTATTTATTTATTTATTTATTTATTTCTCTCTCTCTCTCTCTCTCTCTCTCTCTCTGTGGATAGGTCTGCTGCAAACCTGATCTGTTTTCCCATGTAGGTTAGGGACTTTTTCCCCCTTGCTGCTTTTATGATTCTCTCCTTGCCTGAGTATTTTGTGAATTTGACTATGATGTGCCTTCTTGATTGTTGGTTTTTGTTGAATCTAATGGGGGTCCTCTGTGCTTCCTGGATTTTGATGTCTGTGTCTTTCCCCAGGCTAGGAAGCTTTTCTGCTATGATTTGCTCACATCACCCTTCTGCCTCTATTTCTCTCTCTTCCTCTTCTGGGACCCCTATGATTCTGATGTTCCTTTTTAATGAGTCACTGATTTCTCTAATTCTTAAATCGTTCTCTTTTGCCTTAATCTCCCTCTTTTATTTCTCCTTCATTATTCTCCATAAGTTTGTCCTCTATATCTCCGATTCTCTGTTCTGTCTCACCCATCCTTGCCGCCGCTGCATCCATCCATGATTGCAGCTTAGTTTTGGCATTTTTAATTTCATTCTGGCTATTTTTTACTTCTTTTATCTCTGCAGACAGGGATTCTAAACTTTTTTCGACTCCAGCTAGTATTCTTATTATTGTGATTCTAAATTCTGGTTCAGACATCTTGCTTGTATTTGTGTTGGTTAAATCCCTGGCTGTCGTTTCTTCATGGGGTAAATTCCTTTGTTTTGGGGTAAATTCCTTCGTTTTGTCATTTTGAAGGGAGAAAAGGAATTAATGAGGTAGAAAAATTAAAATTAAAAAAATATTAAAATTAAAAAATTAAAAGCACACACACACACATCTATTAAATGATGCTAGATCCTAGGTGTGTTTTGGTCTGGGTGTTGAAAGTGGTTTGACAGATTAGAGAAAAGAAAGGGGGAAATGAAAAACAGGAAATCGTTTAGGAATTTGAAAAAATGAATACGCTGAAGTAGATGAAAATGAGATGATGGGAGTAAAATAGAATTTGAAAAAATTTACACAAAAGTAAAGAATATAGTAGAAAAAAAGAAAAATATTTTTAATAAAATTAAAATAAAAATGATTTTTTCTCTCTCTATATTCAAGAAAAAGAAAAGAAACATTAAAGAGAAAAAAGAGAAAAAAAGAAATTGTGTGAAAACTTGAAAAAGTGAATATACTGTAGTAGACTATAATAAAATGATGGAAGTAAAACAGAATTTGAAAAAATTTACTTAAAACCAAAAATATAGTAAAAAATTAAAGAAAAATATTTTTAATAGAAATTGAAAGTAAAAATGAAGTTTTTCTCTTTAAGCATTCAAGAAAAAGAAATGAAAAAGGGAAAAAAGTAAAAGAAATAAGATGAAAAGGAAATCATTTGAAAATTTGAAAAGGTGAATGCACTAAAGTAGACTAAAATAAAATGATGGAAGTAAGATAGAATTTGAAAACAATTTCACAAAAGTAAAAAATATAGTAAAAAATTAAAGAAAAATAGTTTTAATAAAAATTGAAAATAAAAATGAATTTTTTCTCTTTCTGTATTTGAGAAAAGGAAAAGAATTGTAAAAGAGGAAAAGAAAAAAGGAAAAAAAAAAAGAAAGAAAATTGAATAGATGAACCTGCTAACAGATTGAAGTAGGACTGAAATTGCTTCGTTTTCCCCTAGTCAGACTATGAAGCACTTTATAGTCCATAAATTAAGCAGGCGGTGAGACGTGTCTTCTTGAAGAGTGAGGTTGGCCCAGTTGGGCGGGGCTCAGTGTAACGGCTCCGCGCTCCACTAGATGGCGCTGTTAGCCTACGGGGGCGGAGTGTTGCGACGCTAGTGGGTGCGTATGCGCATGTGCGGGAGCGGTTAAAATGGCGTCACCCAGCCACCCAGGCTGTTCTCCTGGGTCAGCACTTGTGCACCCATCCTCTGTCTTCAGCTTTCGTCCACTCCCCGCTCTTTCACTCTCCGTGACCAGGTCCCAGGCAGCACCTCTCTCCCGAGTTTTGTCTCAGATGCGGCTATTTTCCCCGGCCCCTTACTTCCGAAGGACCTTGGCTTTGACCCGTTCCACCTCTCTGCGGGAGTGTCTCACCGAGCAGTGGCCGAATGAGCAAGGGCCGAATGCCGGCCGCACCCAGGAACGCTTGCTGGACCCTGCTGCTGCCGGTGCCCCGAGACTGCGGCCAGGTGCCACCCGCCCCAGAAAAAGTTCGCGAGACAGTGTAGCAGCAGGGATTATAGAAAATCACAGCGTACATCTGGCACCAGGCTTCACCCTTAAGGACCTTGTTCCAGCACCAGCGAATGTGGCCGCCTTCTGGGGTCTGCCGGGACCAGGTGGCTTCAACAGTCTCTACCAAATGTCCTTCCAACAGTGGAGCCGCTTTTCCCTGTGTGGCCCGAGAACCTCCCGGACCCCAGTCTGCTCCTGGGGATTCACCCTTCCCACCAGAGCACTGCCAGGTATGGAGCTGCGGAGTTGCAGCCTTTTCCCTCCCCTGGTTTACAGTCTTAATAGAATTAAACCCTCTCCTTTCTCCCTTTTTCGTTTAGTCCCTGCGGCTGTTTCCAATTTTCCACTTTCTCTCCAGCTGCTTTTGGGGAGAGGTGCTTTTCCCTTATTCACCCCCCCCATCTCTCTCCACCCGCAAAAGCACCTCCCCTCCCGCGGCTTCTTGCTCCCCAAGTTCACCTCTCTGTGCCGCCTACCTGCTGAATTCTGTGGTTCAGGTTGTGCAGACTGTTGTGTTAATCTTCTAATCGGTTTTCTAGGAGTGCAGGATGGTTTAGTGTTGGTCTGGCTGTATTTCATGGACGGGAGACACACAAAAAACTTCCATGCTCTTCCACCATCTTGGCTCCTCCCCCCTAGTCTTCTGTATTTAATGCACACTTAACTCTGACAACTACTGCTCTAGTCTACTGGTTCTTTTACTTGGCCACACTGGGATTGCCTGGGGTTTTCAAGACACTGGTGCCTGTGTTTCTCCTCCAGAAATTTGTATTTAATTCGTAGGGTGTGGTCTTGGCATTGACAATTTTCACAGCTCCCCAGGTGACCCAAATGTTCCATCCCAATGAGAACCAAGACTCTGTCCTAATATTTCGGGTTTCTGGTTGATAGGAGGCACTCAGTACAAATTTTATTACTAAGGTGGGAGGCTCTTATTGGTGACCATAACCTCACAGGGTCTAGGAGAGTGCCTGGTATTTAGAAGATCCTCAATAAATATCTATGAATGAGTGAATGTTACATAGGTATGTCATGCTTCATAAAGTATATAAAATAAAACATTATAGTATTAAAGCATTTTACCTTCTCCAAGAGTATTAAAAAACTGTGTTCCAGATGAACCCAGACTGCCCCAGATACGCTCTTCCTTTTTGAGCCTTTGCAAATCAATTGCTTCTGCCTATAATGACTTCTACTTCTCCCCTTCCAAACATTTCCTACCTTTTACTCTTTATTCAAGTCTCAACTTCTCAACCTCCTCCTCTGGGAAATGGGTCTTGACTGAGAAAAGCCACTTAGGACATGTCCTCTCTGATCTCTCATTGTTCACCTCCATGCGTTTTTTTCATTACATGAATTGAAATTGCCCAATTCAATAGTAGGCTGTTTATCCTCGCTTCTTCATGGAAAGCACTGCCTTGTCATCACCTGGTACCTCCAGCCACAGAGTCAGTGCTTGGTGCCTGAGAGTTGCTCAAAAAACGTTGTTCAAAGGAATCAATCATTTCTTCCTGTGGGATTATCCCACATTAGGCTCCTGGTTACCAAATCAGGCCTCCTTTGATTGCATAAATAAAATAATCTCTGTCACATCAATGGTACATTGGAGAGAGGTGTTGTACGATTTTTAGCTGTTGGTCATTCTCATGACCAATATCTAAGCCCCAGAAAATGGGTTGGCGGTGTTTTGGTTCTCTTTGATTCTGCTCTTGTACAGATGAGCTATTTGGAAGCTTCAATCTCAATACCAACTTGTTAAACCTGACCATCTGTTGGGGAGGATTTTATTTTAGATGAGAGCATCTGGGTCCCCATTTACATTTGCTGAGGTTAATAGACCTGACAACCTTCCTCTGTTCTCAGCAGGGAGCACCGCCTGGAACTGCTGGGGAGGAGGCAACTGAGCTCTTCACTGGCTGTTCTCAAATACACTCTCCCCACCCGCAGGCATTTCTATATTCCAACTTAAGACTCTGATCTCTTAAAGTCATAGCTTTCTAGTCCATAGATGGCACACAGCTGAGAAGCTATCTTCGTTGGTATCAGGTCGTCATGGGTGGCTAGGTGGCAGGATGATGGGAAGTCACAGAGACCTCAGGCTCAATCCTATCACCGCCACTTAGCTGGGTGAACTGAGACACAATTGTGACCTCTCTGGGTTTCAGTCTTCTCACCTGAAAATCAAGGAGAAAACATCTATCTTGTAACTTTTGTGAAAATTAGATAATATTTATTAAAGTGCACAACACGGTGCTCAGTGGCCACCATCATGTTTACCTTTCAGTAGGCCACCACATCAAAGATTCTACAGGAATTTCACATCCACTTCATGTGGATTCTCATCACAATCCTACTGCAGGTTGTATTTCTTGGGAAGCAGACTTGGAGATGGTTTAGTGGGTAGGATATTATGAAGTATTCTTGGGATCAACACTGAGGGGAGAGTGGGGAGGATGCAGGATGGGGCAGAGGAAGAAGATGAGCTATTATGCTGGCCCAGGGATAGCCTTGGTTGATTCCATGGGAGCTCTGGAGCTGGAAAATATACTGAAGAATTTTCCTGAGTTGGGCCAAGAGGCCCAGATCTTTATACTCCCACATCTGCCAGTCACTGAGTAAGGGTACCCGGTATCTGCTGGACCAGGGCCCTCTCTGCAGTGAGGCATCACTGAAGGAGATGCAGCTGAGGCCTTCCAACAACAGCACCTAAATAGTCTCCCTCAACTTCCCAGGGAGATGAGTAAGTCAACTGAGAGTCTTATTTCTCCTTGTTAAAAAACCATTAGGGAATCGGATGAACCCAAGGAAGAGCAGGGAGGTGTCTAAGTAAGGATTTGTTGGAAAAAGTTAAACAGGAGACTTTATGCAAGACTATTGCACTAGGGGAGAGACCATAACTTCTACAGGAGAGGGGATCATTGCAGGTGTCAAAAATGAGTTCATAGACATTTCTCACTGGAAGGTTTTTTGAGAACTGGGATGGGGGAAATTGTTGCCACCTCTGTTTGCTAATTGGTTTTACCCAAAGAGAAAGTAAATTTCCTCCTGTCTTCATGACAACGGTTTTACAACTGGAAGCAAGGTATCCTGTGAGGGTAGGCTCCTTCCCGCCCACTAAGACTGGAAGATAGTGAGCTATCTCCTGCTATCCACTATCTCCATTTTGAGGAGAGATGATTTCTATGTCCTTGAGAAAGATACTGTTTGGGTCCTAACACCGGTGAGAGACTTCTTAGGAAACTTATACATATGTTTCAAAGGGAGCAGAGAAAGAATTTGCAAATACTAATTCTATAAGTTGTCTAAGAAAAAGGAAATAAGGGGCAAATAATCAGCAACAATCTTCCCTAAAGTTTAGTCACGCTGAGAAGAATGTTAGGGCCATCTTGGTCGGAGAGTTTCAAAAGAGCTCAAGAATCAGGGCATGACTAACTGGTTTTGACGAGGCAGACCAATTCAATCGGCTCACAGAAAGAGGTACTCTGGAACATGGGTCCTTGCTGCACTGCTTGGAGATGGATAATCAGATACTGGCTATTCAGAAAAGGTCTTTGTGAGTCAAAGTCCAACCAGGAAAACAGAAAACAGCAAGTAAGCTGAATAGAATGGATTATCGTACCTTATTTTTAAAAACCTTCTTAAATAATACAAGTAACGTATACTCATTGCAGAAATTTCAGAAAGTATGATATGATAATCTCTGCTGACACGCTAATGCATATGTTTTTAGTTGTCTAGTATACGTGAGTAATCTGAATTTTCTGAAGTATCATCAGTCTAGAAGAAATGCAAGGTCCTATTTATGGTAATAACTGAAGTTTCACTGACTTCACCTCCTTGCGTACTGGGGCACCTTTGGCACCCCCTTTTCCTGACTCCTGCCTAATCTCATCCAGAGATTTCTGGAATTTCCCCTGGGAGGGAGGTGTTGCAGGTGTCGAAGAGGAGTTCACAAACAATTCTCACATATATTGCCACTTCGGGCCTATAACTGCTTCTCATCCTGGAGTGGGATTCCCCCGGGCTTGTGAGGTAGTGTGACACTGAAATTTGCATTTGTGAAGCTCAAGTCTGGTAGGTGAGGTGTGAGGTATATTATGATGAAACAGTTCTCCTTTTAAGGCCTTTTGCTGATTTGGACTTGTTTGCCCTTAACTCCATTACTTGCCCTTCTTATGTTCAAACCCTACCATGTTTCCCAGAGACTGAAGGATGGGAAGGAGGGGGAAAGTCAGGGTAATTCTCTAACTTTCTTTCTGCTTCAGATTTAGCTCCTCCATGGCTCCAACTCAGGCTGGAGAGGCTTGTCTTGGCCCCAGTTTTCCTTGGATGACCTAGTCCTTGTGTTGGTGGTGTTCCTACCATCTCCAGGAAGCATGTGGCTTCCTGATTTTCTCAATCTCTGGTTTCCTCATCATCTCCTATTTTCACCCAGCTGTTCCATCACCAATTCCATGAATTAAGTTCTCTCTATGTAAAACATCTAGCCATTTCTATTTTTCCTTATTGGACCCTAACTGGCACAGACCTTTCTGGATAGACAAAATGAAATGTAATATAAACTTTATCCTTCAGGCTAGCTCTTATTTTCTCTGGAGAATCCCACAGGGGAAAAATTCTTTAGTTTCAGGATCCCTTAGCTAGGAATAATAAAGGAAATAACGCTGTGTTAGCTAAATTCATATTCTCCCCTGGTTATGTTTGCAGTGGAGAGTAGAAGAAAAATCATGAAGTTGTCTGTAAGACCTCAGAGCTTTCCTTTTCTTTGCCGAGTGGAAAAAGGAAGACAGAAATTTGGTGGGTTATAGTAAGGTCTTTAAGAATCACAGCCAGCACCATACTGCTTAAAGGAATATAGGAAGAAACACTTCTCATTACTTATAATATCAAAACATTCATTGTTTCATCTGTCACAAATACTTAAGGCACCTGGAAGATATGTTAAGTGAATAAATAGCTTAAATTTTGTGTTTGTGAGCATACTCTTTTTAGTTGCTTCTTTTTGATTAATTCTTCAAGGCAATCCTATGCTCACTTTACCTCCATAACATAATGAATACCTTAAATAGAGTTTAGTTATTAGAAACTGTAAGTAAGTATTAATGCAAAAGGGTTCTCATTATTTATGGTGAACTGAGAGAAAATTGTATCACAAAGTTTATAGAAAGTGTTTAGCGTAATAGGCTCTTGGTAAACACCAATTTCCTCACCACTTCAACTAAAAATACATTTTCCTTATTTTTGTCTTGCTGAAACCAATTTTAACATCATGCATGTGTGTTCCCAACACCCATCTCTTTTTTGCATATCCCCTTAACCTTTCTCAAGCTATCATCTTGGTGAAGAGCATAGATGACATGATCAGTGATTACCTCTCTGACTCTCGTTTTCCTAAGCTTTCGTTGAGCATTCTGACCTGCTCTCCAGGGTTCTGTTTTTCATATTCATCACTTTGCAATATGCTTTTCTCCATTTGGTTATCAGAAAAACCTACAGCCCTTAAGTATAAAACAGGCTAATGCAAATTAGTTACAATGCAATAGCTAAGGTTTAGACAAATGATATTTGAAATATAAGGGTGTGACTCTTTTAGGAAGGCATTTTAGAATTAATGCATGCTCTATACCTGGATACTTGAGTCCTGTAATACCTGACCATTCACCATAAGAGAGAGGAGTAGTAAGTTGAATGTCTAATGACCATCTCTCTGGGGATTTCTGATGTTACTGGGACCAGGAAGAGACTTTCAGGCAGAATTACTCCTCTTTTTTGATAAGTTTCTTAAGAACACATGACACATTTTGCAGTTACTTTGTGTCAGATCCCTTAGAGATGGGTCTTGTGCTGTTTGTACAGTGGAAATTTAATGAATGGGTATTGCCTTTGTGAGCTTGTTGACATGGGCACTGGAGTTTGTTCCAGGTAAAGACAAGAGGCATCATCTCTGGCACAAACCACGTTTGCTAGTGCTCTCCTGGACATATCATCAAACTAGCAAAACCTCAAATTGTTTCCTAGATTCAGAGCTTTTACCGACCGTAATCTTGGACAGATCATTTCACCTTTTTGAGTTTTAGTGCCATTATTAATAAAATGGGAATAATAATATAATTAATATTTCACTAAATGTTTTAAGGATCAAATTCAGTAATTATAGTTGAAAGAGTCATGTAAATTCTAGAGTACAAAATAAGTATAGCTGGTGTAATTAATTTGCAGAGAAGTATTTCTGAGATAAAGAGTTGGAGAAAGAATATCTTGGCCAATATGTCCTTAAATATTTACAAATTTTTCAGATTCACTGCCTTGTATTTGAAAGTAGTCTGTATCTTGTTTTTACCCTGAGTTGAATTCATTGCCATTAAGCATCTCAATATGTATCTATTTCCACGCTGTTTTATGGCCCCAAACTACAATTTACATATAAACATGAGGGAGTTCAAAGAAAGGAGAAAGTAAAACACAAAGTTCCATCTCTATTCAAGGAAAATGTTAATGTCAATGACCATCTATTCAAAGTCTATAGACCTAATTATTTCTCTCTTGAGCTCCAAAGATATGTACACTTTAAGATGAAAAATGATCATGAAGAAAATGTTTTAAAAACCACAAAGAAAGGAAAAAATTAATACAAATAAAATAACACATCGTGAAGAAAAAGTAAATAAAAAAATCTCATTATTTTGTTACATAAAAGCATCTAACATATTCATATTTTCCTTCTATAATTGACAAGCTTTGAACTATTGGGGTTCATATATTGGAGAAAATGGCCTAAATTTTTATGGTAAAACAATGTGCACACAACCTAGGAATCATGACTATTGTATATGTGGGAGAACTTCTTATGATTTATCACACAAATCCAGACATGTAGATGTGTTTGTAGATGTGTTATCTATTTGTTATTCATAATAATTACATATTCTCTGATGTATATCAGGCATTACTCGTGTATATAATAACACAATAACAGATTGCATAAAGAAACAATCTGTCAGTTATTGCATGCCTCTACACCTTGCCAATTCACTGGACAAATTGTTTGGGAAACAATACATGAATAGAATGAATTTTGACTGAATTTTTCTTAGAGCACAGGCATAACTAGACAAGTTCGTGAAAATATTGAAGTATAACCTCATACGAATCACTCACCCTTTTAGAATTTTCATTTTATCTGATAAATGAGAGTTAATAATAGTCAATTTGCATATTGATACATTTAGTTCATTGGATACTCAGGCATTCATGATACAGGATCATGATGAGAGTTGTCAAGAATTAAGTGAGATTCTATTTCAAATGTATTAGCACCATGGCACCATATAATGGCTGTATGGTATATGTTAATTCTATTTTCTGCCATGAAACTCACCCAGCTGACTATTCCTTTCCCTTCAAAATAACCATTAACAGTCACTGGGCTTCAATTAGGTGGAACCATGTTGCTTTGATGAGAAATGGGCCAGGCCTCTAACAATATAGATAAACTATATTCTGGGTAAATACACAGCTAGCACTCTGACTTCAAATGCTGGACCAGGACCTATGGAGGTAACCACTACCTCCAATTAGGGAGCACATGCAAAAAAGAATACTCTAGGAATGCCTGGGTGACTCAGTTGGTTGAGCATCTGACTTCAGCTCAGGTCATGATCTTACGGTTCATAGGTTCAAGCCCCACATTGAGCTCTGTGCTGACAGCTCAGAGACTGAAGTCTGCTTCAGATTCTGTTTCCCTCTGTCTCTGCCTCTCCCCACTGCTCCTGCCCTGTCTCTCTCTCTCTCTCTCTCTCAAAAATAAATAAGCATTTTAAAAATTAAAAAAAAATACTCTAGGAAAATTTTATTTATAGCTTCAGCCCTAAATCTTCATCTAATCATATCTGAGCTTGACTATGGTAAAACTCAAAAGTGTCTGTTTGGTACTAGAAGTTCTGTGTTCCTTTTGTGAAACGTTCTTGTTCTTTAAGTTAAGTTTTGGCCTATGGGGATCAGGAGGTGTGCAGGGACATCTACCACTGGTGGCTTCCCTCCAACCAGCTTCGTAGGAGAGGCGGAAAGAGGTAGAAATCAAAAAGTTCCATGAAAGGGGATTGTGGTTCCATCCTGTTCTATTTAGAGTCTCTTTCTTGCATACATACGAAACAAATGACACCAACATTTCCGAAAAGCATATTCTTCTTTATGATGATCCCATTTGTGACCTTGAGCCTACATTTTGCCCTTATCTCAGAATTCCCTCTCCTTGGGGTAAAGTATGTGCGTGCTAGGGAAGAGATGAAGAGTAGAGGGCTTTAATGCCTAATGGAGGACACAGACTTTTTATTCGGAAAATGGAGCCCTAAATATGTGGCAATATGATTGAAATGAACAAAATAGAACTGAAATTTCGTTTTGGTTTTGACATCGTTTATGCAGATTTTGTGGTTACCAATGTTCTAGGGAATGAGTGGGAAAGTATACAAATAATTATGCTTACAAAAATGAGAGTCCAAGCTGTGGGCAGGTGGGTAAATGAAATTCTCTGTGCCTGGAAGCATATGACACATTGTGTATGGCAGGAGGGAAGGGGGCTGGTGGGAGGGGGCTTGCTCGCAGGCCAAGCCGTGTGGGCAGACACATTTTGAGGAAACTCCCATAACATTTACCAGCTGCAGAACATTCTGTGTATTCATGAAGGGCCAAATGTACACTCTGTTAAAATAAAGTTAACAGAATCAACATGAGATGGTTTTCCCATGAAGCCCCCTCCCATATCTACAATTCATAAATCAAAACCAATCTAAGCACAGAGAAAGGGGAAAAATGTGGTAGTTGGTAATGACCAGATAAATCAGGCCTGGAAATCATAGTAGCCAGTGCATTAAACAAGAAAGATTTATAAGTGACCAGAAAACACACTTAGTTTTGGTTCCCACTCTTCTTTTAAATTTTTTTTCAGTGGGAAAGATCCTTCTCTTGCTCGTGTATGGAAATGTAAGCTAAACTTAGGAAAAACAAACTCTAGGATTTTTTCAGTCACTCAGATAATAAAAGTCTCATGGTTTCTGTAAATTGCAATTGTCATCTCATGTTAGCAATTGAAAATGGTCTTGTTCGAATAATAATGACAGCACAGAACTTGTTGTTAGGTGATCTCCCTTCCTCCTAGTGATTTCTCCTTTATCAGTTAGCTTGGTTCCTTGTTTCCTCTTGTTCACCACCTGAGTTTGGGATGGTGGCCATTGGGGTTTATACAGCTCTTGTTGGAAGGCTTTGGATGGGACCTAGCCTTTTAAAAAATTATCTTGAGAATTAAGAGGTAAATGCTAAGTAGGAAGATAGGAAAGTAGACACCAGAAGGAAACACAGAGTTCCCAAGATCAGGATCCTTTTTACTACAGCTACAACTGTATGCTCTTTTTCTTTTTTTTTTTAAACCATTTTGTTTTAATGTTTATTCACTTTCTGAGAGAGAGAGAGACAGAGCATGAACAGGGGAGGGGCAGAGAGAGACGGGAGACACAGAATATGAAGCAGGCTCCAGGCTCTGAGCTGTCAACACAGACCCCAACACGTGGCTTGAACCCACGAGCTGTGAGATCATGACCTGAGCCGAAGTCAGACGTTCAACTGACTGAGCCACCCAGGTGCCCCATAACAACTGTATATTCTTTCATGGAGTACCATATGTGATCTCCGGGTATCAGGAACACTTCATCTGTGGACAGATGGATCTATGGTTAGTTGTCAGATACGGTCCTCAAATCAGCTGATATCCTCACCTCCTCAGGTTTAGTTCCCTCTGTTCCCCAACTGCAAGGACACGTACTAAACTCTCCCAGTATCACACTAATGCCCTCTCACTAGGCATAGGGCTTAGAGACTCCATACCTTCTTTTATTAGGATGTGGGTATAAGATTCAGACCAACTCTGTCTTTAAATAACAATAAATACTCCTTATAAATCTCTCTCCTTGTATATCTTCCTTGAGGGTCAGTTACCTAGCTGGTCTTCACTCAAGGCAAGTATCACCCTTTAATTGCCCTCATGCCTTCCCTGATCTGAGTTACATTATCTAAGTGCTAATATAATATTTCCCAGTCCCTGTATGTGCCTTGGCTGTGATAAACCTCCTTAGTGTGAGTGGAGGGCAAGTTGGATTTAATTCAGTCTGCCTCACCCCCCTAAAATACACAGCAAAGCAAAACTTTCTCAGACCCAATAATTCCTTATAGTGTATGTCCGGTTGAAATGACATGTTTCCTTTTCTTAATGGCAGAGTGAATCAATGACCCTCCTTTTCCAAGACAAATGCTGTCACTGACTAGGTGATTTGGGCTTCAGATCTGTTTCTAGACACCAAAGAGCCTAATTTTGTTGGTTTTTCTAGTTTTCCTCACAGAGAAATATACTCAGTACTCATTATAGCAGAGGCAGCCATGGAGGCCCCAGAAATTGCTCAGAACCTTTACCTGCCTGCCAGCACTGAATTTACCTTTGGAAGGACTTTTTAGCAATTGTATGACTGTTGAGGGAGTTCTTTGTTAACAAATTTTCTGAAAGATCTCATCTGAGGCCCTCTAGACATTTTCCAGTACTTATTAATGCTTTGCCAGGTAAGAGTGTCTGAATTTTCTCTCACTAGATTAGTATCAGACTTTTGAAGCTACTATCTGTGATTTTGCTAAAGGAAGGGAAGGGACCAGAAGGAAATGGGGTATTGATGTCATGTGATTGGATACCTGCCACTCTGCTGAAATATTCTCAGATGTGTTCATTCATTGCACACCTGTGTGTTATGATAGAATATGAAAACGCAACTCATAGCCTCTATGTGGGTCCACTTGGTCTATCCTTAATATCTGTTTCTTATTATTTCAGCACTCTCTTGAGCAATTACTCTTTAAGTTTTTAGTTTTCTTTTTTGAGAGGTGTTTCATGGAACAGAGGAAACCTTTGCTTAAAATAAACCATCGTTGGCTTCCTCTTCCTCTGGCAATGTCAATGTGACTTTAATACCTCTGAGCCCCAATTTCCTCATCTGTGAAATGTGAATAATTGTAACTGCCCCACATGATTGGAAGTGTTAAATCACGAAAATATCTGAAGTCCCTGGCTGGAAGGGTACTCAGTAGATATTTATTCCGTGTATGGTAGGTAAACTTACGGGCCATTCTGGAAAGCATCTGCCAGGTTAGGCAGTCTGGGACCCGGGGACTGTTCATCACTACTGTCTCCAGGCTTGTGGAAATGCTCACGGAACTGGCTGGGCCTCCAGGTCACACAGCAAAATCGGGAGAGATGAAAACTCTAACCCATTCCTTGCTCTTGCTCAGGCACTCACTATTCCTTCCATCGCATCTTGATATCATTTGCTAAACATCATAGTTTTAAACCTAAGTACTTTTCACTTCATCCTACTAATTAATAGGGGATCCTATGGGAGATGTTCCAAATAATTTAATACCCTTAAAACCCATTGTGAAATAAATGTCATGCATAAATTGCTAAAGGGAAAAAAAATCCTATTCCTTCAAAGTTCCATGATTGCCACTAATGCAAATAGTACTCGCATATACCTATATTCATTTTGGGGGCTAATCAATTAGATGAGTTTTTAGAAAGCTAACCTATTTTTCTCCTTAATAAGGCACCAAAGCTTCCAATTAGAAATGGTGTCATTCTTTTTACCATGAACGCCTGATCGTCCCAAGTGATTATTAGACAATATGTTTCTCAGAGAAGTCATGCTGGAGATCTGAGCATTCTCCTGACATAAAATAATTATCTCCCACCCTTTGGGAGCCCTCACAGGCAGAGTCTGAAAGAGGAATGAAATGCTTGTAAGATGATTAGTAAAATGATAATGTTGTTTTTAATACTTCTCAGGCCAAGAGACTTACACCAGACATCATGGAAAAGGGGGAAAATGATATAAACTTAAAACAATAATGTCAAAATGGAATATTTCTTTGGGAATTTGTTTTGAAATATTCTACCTGGACTTTTTTCCTGGGTTATGGTAAACATATTCTGTCTTAATGTAGTAAGAGTAACATTTGTGTATCACTTGACTAACGTGGCCAGAAATGTTTTCTATACATGACTTCATTTTTTTTTTTTTAATGCTTAACTAGGTTAAGCTAAGCTGAGTAAGTTTACTTATACTCTTTTTAAAGATAATGCAGGTGAAGCTTAAGGCAATAAAGTAACTTTTACATGGGTGGGGCGCCTGGGTGGCTCAGTTGGCTGAGCGTCTGACTTCAGCTCAGGTCATGATCTCACGGTTGGTGGGTTCGAGCCCCACGTTGGGCTCTGTGCTGACAGTGCAGAGCCTGCTTGTGATTCTTTCTCTCTCTCTCTCTCTCTCTCTCTCTCTCTCTGTGTGTGTGTGTGTGTGTGTGTGTCTGCCTGTCTCTCTCAAAATGAATAAATAAACTTTAAAAAATTAAAAAATAAAGTAAGTCTGGGATTCATTGAAGAGTTGAATAGAAAGGGCTTGGGAAAGAAAGAGGTCACATGTTCCTTAGAGATTGGGGAGAAAGGGTTTCTCGATGGTCACGTATGTGAGTTGGATCAGGAAGCCAGTGACGTTTGCATCTGATGTAATCTGTGACATGAGACACAAAGCCATCTTTGGAGAAAGAAGGGAACAAAATAGGTTGTGACCTGAGGAGAATAGTGAATGGTGTGGCACAGGGCAGAGTCACCACAAGCTAATTCAGAGCATTCGAGATAAGGACAGGGCTGCAGTCTCAGACAGGAATAAAATAATCTCTGTCCATGGTACTTCTAAAGTCAATTATTGCTTCAAAATAGCATTCTCAGTTTCTCCTTCTCTTCCCTGAAATCTTAGACCTAGAATTTCAGTGTGGTTAATGTTATACTTTTCAATACAACATTTTGGACCATAGGAATTATGACTGAACACAGACAATGC
The DNA here is from genome assembly GCF_018350195.1 of Panthera tigris. Classification (NCBI taxonomy): domain Eukaryota; kingdom Metazoa; phylum Chordata; class Mammalia; order Carnivora; family Felidae; genus Panthera; species Panthera tigris. Next base: position 141,871,394 of record NC_056668.1, on the reverse strand, counting down.
AGGAGGATTGAAAGAAGTAGCTACCTCCTCACCAAATGGAGTGTAAACTCTTGAGAACCTCACCAGTAACTTCTGTGCTGTTACCCTTGGGCCAGCAGCCATGGTGGTGTGGCATGTCTCGTTATTCCCCACCTTGCAAAGAATCCACTGAACATCTCAGTCTTGATACGCAGAATGGCCTGTCCTTGCCTTCCAAGTCTGGATGCCCATTTCTCTGTATCTTAATTCAACTGGTTCAAAGGTCATAAATGGAGGAAATTCAAAATTTCTAGATTTGTGGGTGAAACAAGATGAAGAGATAAGGTAAAGTAGAATGAGAAGAATTGTTCAAGGTGCTGTAGAGTCAGAACATTGCACCCGAAAGTCTGTAAAGGGTAACATGTACTCCACATACACATGTTTTGTGGATTCCAATGGAATGAATAGTAGTATAAGATGGACACTTCCTTCTACTTACAATAGTCCTCAAGGCAGGATTTTGTTGTAAGAGTTACATGGGCATTGGAGCAAGACAGCTGTGGCTGTCTCCTACAAGATCCAAAAGGGAGTGTTGTACCAGTTAGTACTGACAGAAGAGTTGACTTTAGACTGTTAAATACAGTAAAGGAGATTGAGTATTTTAGATGGAAATCCAGGACCTGGTTGTGTTTTATGGTTGTTGGGGCTTGATTCAGTAGCTCAACAATGATATGAGGACCCAATTTCCATCCCACCTCTCAACCAAAGACACCGGATGACTGGCTATCATCCCCACATTACATGCTTCATTAGCCCTGTCCAGGTGGTGGACTTGAGCCAGTCAGCACATTCCATTGGTCTGGACACCATCATTGTTTCAGAAAAATATAAATTCTGTGCTGGTTAACTAGGGTAAGTTTTAGTTTTATTTTTATTTATTTTATTTTATTTTATTTTATTTTATTTTATTTTATTTTATTTTATTTTATTTTATTTTATTTCATTTTATTTCATTTCATTTCATTTCATTTCATTTCAGAGAGAGAGAGCGTGAGCAGGGGAGAGTGGCAAAGGGAGAGAGAGAATCACAAGCAGACCCCATGCTCAGTGCAGGGGCTCGATCCCATAACCCTGCGATCATGACCTGAGATGAAATTAAGAGTCAAATGTTCAGCCACTGGAGCCACCCAGGTGCCCCAACTAGGGTAAGTTTTAGATTTAGATTCTGAGACTGGATCCTTCTACTGAATGAACCACTTAATTGGACTGCCTCTGTGAAGTCACCTTAGAAGAATTCATTGAGGATGGCAAGCATTGCAAGGCTTGGTAGATAGGTTACATGGAAGTCTGCAAGCTTTGAGTTCTTCATCTGCATTATGGAAAATGCCAGAGCTGATACAAATGTTGGATTTCATAAACGTCAGAAAATTTACCAGTGTAGTGCCTGGCATGCAATATGTTAGTTTCTTTTTCTCTCTCTTATAATGCAACAACATCCTGAATAATGAAGCACAGATACAGAGTTGGGTGAAACAGTTTGCAAAGTACTTTCCAGCTCTCATATTTTATACTTCCATGAAAATTTGTGTCACTTTATTTGCATTTTATTAACTTAAAAACTCCGAGGACTTTAGAACAATTTTCAACCACTGATAGAGCTTCTTTTTTCTCCCGCCCCTTTTTCTTTTACTTTATACATTTTTATTATAAGATATAGCATGCGTTATGCAATCTTTGCCCCATTTTTAAATGTTAAGCCTTAAGATTTATCTGTGGGGGTAGTAGAAACAATTTCTCTTAAAGTCAAATTTTCTACTTGTGAGTAAAGTGAATTCGATGCAATGTTTGTACCCGTTTACTTTGTTGGTTATGAGAGCCATTTGTCATTTGTCACAAAGCTGGATACAACTGTGTGAAACAGAAAAAAAGAGGCAATGAAGCTAAACGGCTTCCCATGAGAACCTTGGAGGAATTCGTAATCTCCTAGTTCCTCTACTTTCTGGTCTGCAAATTGAAGGAAGGAAGGAAGGAGGGAGGGAAGGAAGGAAGGAAGGAAGGAAAGAAGGAAGGAAGGAAGACAAACATGAATTATGAAGATTAAATAAGGAACATGAATGGCTAAATCAATTTCTGCCAAGATGGTATGAAAATAAATGATCCTTATAATCATTACCTCTAAAATTAACAAATTTGCTGTTTTTTTCCTAACTTTTAAAAAATATTTATTTATTTTTTAGAGAGAGAGTCCAAGCGGGGAAGGGGCGGAGAAAGAGGGAGACAGAGGATCCTAAGTGGACTTCGTGCTGACAGCCTGATGAGGGGCTAGAACTCACTAACTGCAAGATCATGGCCTGAGCCAAAGTCAGGTGCTTAACTGACTGAGCAACCCAGGTGGTGCCCCAACAAATTTGCTTTTAAAGGTGCTTTTAAGTGGTGTTGATGAATAAAATAAAATGAATTGATGCTGTTAGAAGTAAGAAAAGAGATTACTCTTAGAAAAGCAGTGACTGTATATCAGTTAAGCTCTCCAGAGATACAGAACTAGTAGGATATCTATATGTATGTGTATGTCTGTCTATATATATGTGTATGTGTATATATGTATGTGTATATGTGTATGTATATGCAGATGAATGTGTATATGTATATGAATGTGTATATGTATGTATGTGTATATGTGTGTGTGTATATGTAGGTGTATGTGTATATGTATGTGTATATATATGTATGTATGTAGTATATGTATGTTTACACATACACACACACACACACACACAAACACACACAAAGAGATTTAGTTTCAAGGAATTGGCTTACACATTTGTGGGAGCTGGTAAATCTAACATCTGTTGGATAGGCAGGCTAGAAATTCCTGGGCAGGACTCAATGCTATAGTCTTGAGGCAGATGAAATCTTAATTTTGTTTTCAAGGACTTTTACCTGTTTGCATGGGGCCTACCTAGATTATTGAGAATGACTTCCTTTGTGTAAACTGAAGTGAGCGTAGGTGTTGACCATGTCTGTGAACCACCTTTACAACATCTAAATCATCGTTTGATTGAAGAGCTTAGCCAAACGGACACATAAAACTAACCATCACAGACTGGGAAGAAATATGAAGGGAACTTCTTCCAGCAATAAATTTATGATATGTATGTTTTTCTACAAAAATATTATACTTTAATAAAAGCTTTTAAATTTTATTTATTTCTATTTTCTCTACAACCCAAATAAGGGATAGCAAGGGATTTCTTCTCATGCAGATTTGTCTGGTGGCTGCTTCTGGGTTGAACAAAGAAGAATTCTGTGATTGCTTCCAATCTTGGTGGGTGCAATTGTTGAGATCAGTCAGTGATAGCTTCAATAAACGGGGACAACATGTCACTAGTGTGTTGACCATCTCACTGGTTAGTACAGTTTAAAAGTACACATGGACTCTATGAAGTCCTAAAATACTTAGGAACTCTATGAATTTGTTATGTATTTTGAAAACGATGTTATTGCGGGGGTGCCTGGGTGGCCCAGTCAGTCAAGCATCAGACTTGATTTTGGCTCAGGTCATGATCTCATGGTTCATAGAGACACTATGCATTGTGTGCGCTGACAATGTGGAGCCTGGTTGGGATTCTCTCTCTCCCTTTCTCTGGCCCTCCCTCCCCCACTCACGCTTGCTCTCTCTCTCTCTCTCAAAATAAGTAAATAAACATTTAAAACAATGTTATTGTTAATGATCTTTGTATAAGTGTTTAATCTAACAACATTCAGTCATAAGAATCATTAACATGACGTTCATGTCTAAGTACATTTATCATCACATCTGCTTTTTCTCTCATTCTCTTCATTATTTACAAATGATGAATAAAGTCTGGGGTGCCTGGGTGGCTCAGTCGGTTGGATGTCTGACTTCAGCTCAGGTCACGATCTCATGGTTTGTGAGTTCGAGCCCCGCGTCGGGCTCTGTGCTGACAGCTCAGAGCCTGGAGCCTGCTTTGGATTCTGTGTCTCCCTCTTTCTCTGCTCCTCCCTTGCTTGCGCGCTCTCTCTCTCTCTCTCTCTCTCTCTCTCACCCTTTCTCTCTCCCTCTCTCCCTCTCAAAAATAAATAAACTGACTGAGCCACCCAGGTGCCCCTGGAGTTTACACTTTTTCTTGAATATGTAGTTTCTCTTAGGTATTTCCATTTTAAATGTATCCATGCTTAGAATTGCCCCGGGGGAACAGCAGGCAAGGTTTTAAAGTGAACAGTGGTAATTTGAGAGATAAAATGAATCAAATGGGCTAAAGAAAATACAAAGGGAATATGGAGGGAGAAACTATGTAGAGATGTTTTCTGATTAAGTGATGTGTGTTCAATTTTTATTATGAAATTTAAGATTTATAAATTTCAGAAAATTTCAATGAAAGGCTATTACTTTCCAAACCATCTTTACAGCCAATGAATATGTTGATGAATATCTTTACATTTTCTTCATCTCTGTTTCTCATTTCCCTCTCCCCCTCGTTGTACATCTATCGATCTACCTATCTATCACCTACCATCTATCTATCATCTATCTATGTGTGTGATATATACAGTCAAAAATTATACCTATTTCTATTTATATACCATTTTATATATTTCCATTTGAAATTTTATAAGCATTATTCTATGTCAACTCAAATTCACATTTATAGATATTTGTGTTTCAAGGCACCCTATTGATATACTAAATTTCAGTTAAATATCTACCTCTTGCTATATATTTAATTCTATTCTAAGATTTTTGGCTATTGTGAATATTTATAAGCAAAAGCCTTTCATCATTGCCTAAAGAGACATTCCTAGAAGTTAAATCATAAAGTCAAATGCTATAGGCCTTTAGGGAATTAATGATGCAGATTGCCAAATTGTTTCCCAAAAAGTCTTCTTGTTACAGAGTTATTAACAACATTGTGTTTTTGTCCATCATTTTTAAGTCTTAGAAAGTCCTTTCCAAATCTAAGATGTATTATTCAGATATGTTTCCTTTAAAACATTTCCTTCTCTCTCTTTCAAATAAAAAAAAAGTTTAAAAAATATTAATCATAAAATGTCTAGATATGGACTTCATTTCAATTAATTTTAGTATTAATTGATTTTAAGGGTTCTTATGACCGCCTTTGGGGCATCCACAATAGCAATGTCTACTCTCAACGCTGTTATTCCACATAGCACTGGAAGATCTAGCCTCAGCAATAAGACAACAAGTAGAAATAAAAGGCATCCAAATGCGCAAGGAAGAAGTTAAACTTTAACTCTGCAGATGACATGATATTCTATCTTTTGGATAACCCAAAAGACTCCACCAAAATATTGCTAGAACTGATACTTGAATTTAGCAAAGTCGCAGGATATAAAATCATGTACAGAAATTGGTTGCATTTCTAAACACCAAAAATGAAGCAGCAGAAAGAGAAATCAAGGAGTCGATCCCATTTACAATTGCACCAAAAAGTGTAAGATACCTAGGAATAAACATAATCAAAGAGATAAAAGATTGGTATTCTGAAAACAATAGAACATGTATGAAAGAAATTGAAGAAGACACAAAGAAATGGAAAAACATTCCATCTCATGGATTGGAAGAACATTGTTAAAATGTCCATACTACCCAAAGGAATCTATACATTCAATGCAATCCTGATCAAAATAACACCAGCATTTTTAACAGAGTTAGAACAAACAATTCTAAAATTTGTATGAAACCATAAAAAAAACACCAAAGAGCCAAAGTCATGTTGAAAAAGTAAAGCAGGAAGCATCACAATTCCAGACTTTAAGCTGTATTACAAAGCTGTAATCATCAAGACAGTATGGTACTGACACAAAAACAGACATATAGATCAATGTAATGGAATAGAGAACTCAGAAATGGACCCACAGATATATGTCCATCTAATCTTTGACAAAGCAGGAAAGAATACCTGGAAAAAAAAAAAAAAACCCAGTCTCTTCAACAAATGGTGCTGGGAAAACTGGACAGTGACATGCAGAAGAATGAACCTGGACCACTTCCTTACACCATACACAAAAATAAATTCAAAATGGACCAAGACCTAAATGTAAGACAGGAAACCATCAAAATTCTAGAGGGGAAAACAAGCAACAACTTCTTTGACCTTGGCTGCAGCAACTTCTTGGTAGACATGTCTCTGGAGAAATGAACTATTGGGACCTCATCAGGAAAAAAAAAGGCAACCGATGGAATGGGAGAAGATATTTGCAAACGGCCTATCAGTTAAAGGGTTAGTATCCAAAATCTATAAAAAAACTTATCAAACTTAACACCCCAAAACCATAACCTACTGAAGAAATATGCAAAAGACATAGACACTTTTCAAAAGACATACAGGTGGCTAACAGACACATGAAAAGATAACATCACTCATCATCAGGGAAATACAAATCAAAACTACAGTGAGATATCACCTCACACCTGTCAGAATGGCTAAACTTAAAAACTCAGGAAACAGCAGATGTTGGTGAGGATGTGGAGAAAGAGGAACCCTTTTGCACTGCTGGTGGGAATGCAAACTGGTGCAGCCACTCTGGAAAACAGTATGGATGTTCTTTAAAAAGTTAAAAATAGAATTAGCTTACAACCCCGAAGTTGCACTACTAGGTATTTATCCAAAAGATACAATAATGTTGATTTGAAGGGGCACAGGCACCCCAATTTTTATAGCAGCACTATATCAATAATAGCCAAATAACGGAAAGAGCCTAAATGTCCATTGACTGACAAGTGGATAAAGAAGATGATATATATATATATATATATATATATACACACACACACACACACACACACACAAACATACATACAATGGAATATTAGTTATCAAAAAGAATGAAATCTTGCCATTTGCAACAATGTGGATGGAACTAGAGTGTAAGTGAAATAAGTAGGTCAGAGAAAGATAAATATCATATGCTTTCACTCATATGTGGAATTTAAGAAACAAAACAGATGAACATAGGGGAAGGGAAGGAAAAGTAAGGTAAAAACTGAGAGGCAGGCAAACCATAAGAGACTCTTAAATGCAGAGAACAAACTGAGGGTTGCTGGAGGGTGTTGAGTGGGGGGGGGGGGTGAGATAAATAGATGATTGGCATTAAGAAGGGCACTTGTTGGGATGAGTACTGGGTATTATATGTAAGTGATGAATCACTAAATTCTAAATAAAGATTCTGAAATCTTTATTACATTATATGTTAACTAACTTGGATTTAAATAAACATAAATTTAGAAACTCAAGTAAAAGAATAAGCCTAAAAATAAATAAAATAATAGGCCTAATTCATGTTAATATAAATGAAACATACTTTATGAAAAATCACCATAGTTTCTAAAACTAAAATATTAGAAGAAGGGCATTATTTTACATTTTTGTACATCTCTTAAATGCCTTAATATATAGCGGCAAAATGAGAGGTATTTTAATAACCTTTTCAGATAGTTATGAATGTTATTCTCTGATAGTATACCCAAACTGGACAAGTGGTATAGTTTTTTAAAGGTTAGTTATGATGTGGAATTTGGAACCATCAGTGATTTTTTTGAACTTTGTTAAATTAAAAACCACTTGTCTATCTTGTATTTTGAATGTACCTTCTATCTATGCATGATTCTTTAACATTATGTGTTGGTCATTTAGGAAATATTGGTTCTTTGAGTTGTAGAGAACTTCTAAATGTTAACATATTTCATTAACCAATACAAAAAAAGTGATTGTGGTATTATTACTGCCTAACTTAAGAAAAAAAAAACTTTATATTTAAATAAAGCCGATACTTTAAATTTTTACTTTAGTTTCCTATAGTACTTTAAAAAATTTTTTTTTAACATTTATTTATTTTTGAGAGACAGAGAGAGACAGAGCAGGAGTGGGGGAGGGACAGACAGAGAGGGAGACACAGAATCTGAAGCAGGCTCCAGGCTCTGAGCTGTCAGCACAGACCCCAATGTGGGGCTTGAACTCTCTAACCGTGAGATGATGACCTGAGCTGAAGTCGGATGCTTAATGGACTGAGGTACCCAGGTGCCCTTAGTTTCCCATAGTATATTTAAAGTATGATTTTCTCATCTTGAATATGGATTTTTTTCATTCATTGTTCAGGATATTTACATTCACAGTTCTTGTTGTTGATGCTTTTTAAATTTCATATCAATATTGGCTATAAATTCTTTGAAATTAAAAAACTAAGAAAAAGCAATGTCACTGTCCTAAGGTCTGGACACGCATGGTTTGAATTCTTACACGATGTCTGGGAGGTAATTAATTGGCTCTTGAATGAATAAAATTCCTTCATGTCTAGTGTTTGCCAAAAAACCAGATTGGTCAGTTTGTTTCTGGCCTCCCATATTGTCTAGCTTGTTTTTATCAGATTTCTTTCCTAAGATCTTGAGTTGGAGAGGTGACTGTTATCAGTATCCTGGATGAATTTCCTGTGTTTGGCAGTCTATAGTGGCTGTACTAGGCTGGGAAAATTCCATCTTTATTTACTAATCTGTGAACCCTGGAACCTGAATTAATTTATAGATATTTTGAAGTTATTTGAACTGTATGAAATTACTATAGTCCCCATCTACATTTGCTTAGTAAGAATTGATCTTGACATCTGTCCAATTATGGACCTATATTCAGGTCCTTCTTTTTTTCATGTGTATTTCAATAGGCAGGTACAAGAGGATGATTCATTTTCTGCTTTCGAGGTCCCCACAGCCTGAAACAACTTTTAAAGTATTTATCCTTTTTTTCCTTTCTTTTCCTGTTCTTTAAATGTCATGTTATTCATAGAATGACTGAAAACAACTCTAATTCTTTTTCAAGTGCTGCCACAGAGATGTTACTGTGGTCGCTGTTAAAAAAAAAAGTATTTTTTTTATATTTGTATGATTGGTTGGCATCCTCACTGTGCCAGCCCAGAGCTGGTAGATGGATATGTATTTTCTCTGAAATTCAAGTTGTAATAAAGACACAGGCTTCCAATTTTGTTGTCAAGTTTCATTATTATGACTTGTGACAAGTCAGGATAGACATTACAGTCTTGTAAAGAGCTAACTACAAGTGTCTGGCTGGCTTCCAACTGTTATGTCACATACATGCTAAAAACAAGCCATCATCATCCTTAACACATCCTCCTAATTCTCCTTTCCAAGGAGATCAGGAAATATGTTCATGTTGAATGATCATTTCATCTAAAAGATTTTAAACCTCATAGTTTTCAATAACACTTCATAACCATTCACAAGACTTTCAGTTACTCTAACTCATTCATTCAGTACATATTTAGTGACTACCTATCATGTTCCAGGTAAAATCTCATAAGGAGAAGATTCAGTGATGAAAAAGGCTAACAAGGCCACTGTTCTCACGGAACTCACATTTGATTGAGGAACGTAGGCAATAAAATGTAAACAGATAAAGTCATTTCACAAACTTTAAGTGTTACAAAGAGAGAGTGATGGAATGCCTAGGGAGAGGATGGAATGCCATTAGATGAGGTGGACGTCAAGTCCTCCTCAAGAAGATAGATTTTGGCTGAGGCCAAGATTATAGGAAAAAGCAATTCACACACAAATGGGAGAAGATTTCCAGGCAGAGACATAGCAGTGAAAGAAGTCCTAAAGCAGGTACAATTTTTGTATGTTCAAGGAACAGAAAAAGCCCATAAGCTAGAAGCATTGTGGCAGAAAGAGACCCAAGTAGTGGATAAAATTGGAGGGGTCAGTAGAGGCCAGAACATGTAGGATATTTAGCCTGATAAGGACCTAGGATTTTAGGTGTGATCGTAAACTATTGGTGGGGCTGGGGGGGTTGCTTAAAGAGAAGGGTGTCATAATCTGACTTACAAAAATCACATTAGCTGATCTGTGAGAGAGGGACTAAAAGGAGGAGGGGAAAGTGAAATTGGGAAGTAGGAGATTAGGGACAGTTGCAGAGCTCCGTGATGTTGGCTTGTACAGCCCTGGAAAAGGGAAACAACAACAGATGGAGAATGTGTTTTCAAGGTAGGACTGACAGCATCTGGTATCCAGAGAACTGCTGTTAGCTGAGAATAATATTCACCTTTTATTTTTCAAATAATATAAAAAGAAACTTTCAAGGAAAATACTTGCCTATTTTCCCCACCAATTTTTTTTTCTGTATTACATATCTGTTTCAATCTATAGAATGTCTTTCTTTTTTTCTTATCATTATTTTCTTAATACTTTCATATATATTATTATTTCATTTGGTCTTTATCCCAATCCTGGGAGACAAACAATGGAGGTTCTCTTATTCCAGTTCTTATAAAGAAACTGAGCTTAAGATAGAACAAAATGAGTCACCCAAGACTGCCTGCCTCGTAAAGCAATAAATTGGGATTCAAAGCCCGATTCATCAGGTTGGTTTTCCTGCAGTATAGCCCAGTTGAGTGTGAGAAAGAGATTAGATGAAATGGGTCTCCGTGTTACCCTGCCATTGGCAATTGCTTAGAAGTACATCATCATGCCAATTGGAATGGTTCTGTGGAGGCAGGGTCAAGGAATGTTTTTTTCTTTTCTACTTGTCAGAGCTGCTAAGACACTGAAATGGAGCATTTTCCTCATGATCAATTCCATCGTGCTGTGGCTATGAATATTCTCTTTAACTCATTGCTTTGGGCAGAGGTCTTCAGAAAAAAAGAATCCACAAGAGAATGAACCTTCGGGAAAAGACTTCGGAGTATTGAGGGTACTCAACAAGGAGAAACGAGTAATCAGCGTTCACCCCAAAGCTGTAACCAGTTATTACGCTCAAGAGATCAGTTATAGGGAGAAAATTAAAAACAATAAAAGTGATACTCACCTTAAAGTCACGGTTATCTCAAAAGAAGTTAAATTTCATGAGTAAAACTTGGTTATCTCTGAATAACCCACCTACTCTTAGATAATCTGGTTCATAAAACCCCAAATTTCCTAGAAATATGAATAAATTTGTGATCATCTCTTCATTTGGCAAGAGAGAGCAAATAAGTGTTTCTCACCAAAAAGTTTATTATTATTTTATTTATTATTTTACTATTTATTTTTAATATTAATTAATTATTATTATTGCCAAATTTATTATTATTTTTATTGTTTTTAAACACTCAATAAAGAGTTACTTGATACCTTCTATATGTGAGAGCCAGCACCAAAGTGAACATATTCTATTCTTGCTCTCTCTTTCCACTCTACAGTTGCTGGCCATCTTGCTGTTCCAGGAGGCATGCATACTCTTCAGAGCTTAGCCTTAGCATATGCTGTTCCCTCTGCTTCAACCCTCTTTCCTCAGAATCCTATTTGACTCATTTTCTCACCTTCTTCAGATGTGCCTCAAATATCACCTTCCCAGTGAGGGCTTCTCTGGCTATCCCACCTAAAATTCCTAAAATTCCTAAAATTCCCTCCCCATCCCCAACTACCACAACACAAGAATTTCATATGCCCTTCTGTCTTCCCCAAAATATAAGCTTCATAGGGACAGGGAGTTTTGTTTTGACTGTATCTCCAAGACCTAGGACAGTATCAGACATGTGGAAGGCAGTAATGTATTCTGAGAAAATGAATGAATGAAATTAATCCCTGCATCAAAGAGCTTGTAGCTTTAACTGGAAATCTCTATTCAATGCGATTGGTGTCAAGGAAAGGCCAACACAGGGTGTAATGGAGCATGGCGGAAAAGTTTCTAACTCACAATGGGAGTGTGGGTCAGGGAAGCCTGCTGGGAAGAGACACTGCTAAACTGATATCCAAATATTGACTAGGAATTAGGCAAAAGAAGGATACTGGATAAATTGCAAAAATTTGACTTAGATATGACCATAGCCATTAAGGAAGGCATGGCTGCTCATCTAGCTAGATGCATTAGCTTTGACAAGCTTTTGACACATCCAAAAAATAAAAATAAATATCTAAAAACACCCTTGCATTATCATAAGACATCATCATATTTAAAATCGCCTGAATTGTGATATTTACAGATGAGATACTGACATGAACTCATTTCTGGGATATCAGTTTATAAAATCGCCTTTGCTTGGTTTAGGGTCACCAGTCTATCACTTGAGAAGGTCTTAGTTCTCTTACAGACTAAAACTTGTGTTGTCTGGAACCTTAGGTATGTGATCTGAAGCATGTGTTACAAGTTGAGATTCAGATCAAAACCATAGAGTTCCTAACTCTTTTTGTCTTAAATCATTTATTAATTACTATTTTTATTACATAATGAATGCAACCCTGAAAGAACAAATACACTGTAAAAGTTGATGCACAACTAGAATAACATTGTGAAGCAACCAAAAGTTAGGTAGCCAAAAATACTGTTATTGATTCCTTTACTTTAATTTGCACATAAGAGGGAAAACATTGGTTCTGCTTTCGTTTATTTCAGCATCTAACTGGGAATGGCATCTTCTATCAGCGTTGAGAGCTGATCTGTTAGCTGAATCTCAGTTCCCTAGGGAACTGCCCAGTTGACATAGAGTTCTTTTCTTAAGTAAAAAAGAACTAGAATGCTTTGGGAAGTAAGAGACACCAAGGAGAAGTAGAAGACAATGACCTCTGCTTTCTGGCTCCTACCCATCTAGAGGGACTACACTTCTCTTCGTGGCAGAGGCAGAAAACAGAGGTCTTGTTTACATAAGTGGATCTTCCAGCAAAGAACGAATTGCTCTTTTTACAGTAGTAAAGGAATAATGTTCCAGTTTCTGCTTAAAGAAACAGATAGCATGCCCTTCTGCAGATAGCATTGTGGCTGCGGGCCGCCCCACTCTATGTTGTTCCATGGCTCAGCTGGTTTCCCTGGTAAATTGGATTGCCCCCATCAACCCCAACTTCTCAAACTGTTGTCTTTTGCAGAGTTTGCAGGTGTAAATCTTTCATATTGAAAGAGGCCAGCATTTTAAATGGAAAACCTAAAAAAAATCATGAGAATACCTTTAACGTTTCAAGTTTCAGGAATTATTTTTCTAATGTTTATTTATTTATTTTTAGAGAGAGTGTGTGTGCACAAGTGGGGGAGGGGCAGAGAGAGAGAGAGAAAGAAGGGGAGAGAGAATTCAAAGCAAGTTCCACGATATCAGTGCAAAGCCTGACTCAGAGCTCAAACTCGGAAACAGAGATCGTGACCTAAGCCAAAATCAAGAGTAGGACATGGAACCAACTAAGGCACCCATGTGTCCCAAGAATTATTTTTTTGCCTCCGACAGTCAAATGATGTTTTCTTAGAATAGTGGTTCTGAACAGTTTACATTTTTCTTGAGTTGTGCTTTTTTAAAAAAGTTTATTTGTTAATTAATTTTATGTATGTATGTATGTATTTATTTATTTATTTACATCCAAGTTGGTTAGCATATAGTGCAATAATGATTTCCGGAATAGAGTCCCGTGATTCATCCCCTATGTATAACACCCAGTGCTCATCCCAACAAGTGTCTTCCTTAATTCCCCTTACCCATTTAGCCCATCCCACCACCCACAATCCCTCCAGAAACCCTCAGTTTGTTCTCTGTATTTAAGAGTCTCTTATGTTTTGTCCCCTTGCCTGTTTTTATATTATTTTTGCTTCCCTTTCCTTATGTTCATCTGTTTTGTATCTTAAATTCCACATATGAGTGAAGTCATATGATATGTCTTTCTCTGACTAATTTTGCTTACCATAACATCCTCTAGTTCCATCCACATAGTTGCAAATGGCAAGATTTCATTCTTTTTGATTGCCGAGTAATACTCCATTGTATATATGTACCACATCTTTTTTATCCATTCATTTGGGCTTTTTCCATACTTTGGCTCTTGTCGATAGTGCTGCTATAAACATTGGGGCATCTGTACCCCTTCAAAACAGCACACCTGTTTCCCTTGGATAAATACCTAGTAGTGCAATTGCTGGATGGTAAGATAGTTCTATTTTTAATATTTTGAGGAACCTCCATACTGTTTTCCAGAGTGGCTGCACCAGTTTGCATTCCCACCAATAGTGCAAAAGCATTCCCCTTTCTCCACATCCTCGCCAGCATCTGTTGTTGCCCAAGTTGTTAATTTTAGCCATTCTCAACAGTTTACATTTTTAAGTTACCTGGGGCACTTGAAAAAAAAAAAAATAACCGCACCTGGGTCCTTTCCCCAGAGATTCTTATTAGCTGATCTTGGAGTGATCTGCTTCCATCTTTATATCTCAGACATGATCAACCACTAACAATATCATATAATGGAGTTGAGGGAGTGGTATGTCTAAAACAGAACTCAGAGTACTTGGCTTTAGTTGCAGACTGCCACCTTCTACCCACGTGGCCGTCTTAGTATCCTCGAGCCTCACTTTTCCCATCTTAAAAATGAGAATACCAATGTCTCCTTGTTCTTGGAGTCCACATTTGTGTGTCAAAGTAAAAAATATATATGGTTTTTAAAATACTTTGAAAGTGTGCTTTAAACTGTAATGGATGTGATACTTAAGAATATGGGTGAAAATTCAGGTATTTTAAAAAGTGTACTATTTGTTATTTTTAACTGCCATCTGTTCATCTGTTTGATCCTGGGACCATGGGCAGGAGGCCCAGACTCATTTCCACATATGATCTGATCCAGGCCAATCAGAGGATCCTTCACTAAAAGGATGGAGAATTTCTGTGGTCAGGTTTCCGTTCAGGTGCAGAGGCAGAACCCAGACCTGTCTGCCCTGAGATCTTGTCCTGGCCTTGCCCCCAGTCTGTAGAGGTGCCCAAATTTCCAAGCTTCATTCTCACTTCATCTTCTTCTTTTCTTCTTTTTTTTTTTTTTCTGTTACACAGTTGCAACTACTCTCCTTTACAGGCAAGTGAAATGATTCAGCCTTGACCTTTAGCAAAGGGCTCATTTCCTTGACACATCCTCAAAGACCCGTGTTCCCTATAGGCTCAGGCTGTCTGAGAAGGACAGGGAGGGCTGCTACTCCCCCACCCATCACACTGCTGGCTGACCTGACTTGGCTTCATTTCTTTCTTCTTCATGGGCTCCTCTGAATGTAATCCTTCATAGTGTGCCTTCATTTAAACTGTCCAGGAAGAGAGATAATGATGTCTTGGAGGCAGAGAGCAGGAGAAATCAGGAGTTTTCCTGGTGTGTTAAGCATTCCATCAGGGAAAAAAGGCTATGGATATGATAGAGCAACCAGTGTGCTCCTGGTTCCAGCCTTGGATCCATCATTGTGTGACCTTGGATGAATAATTTAACCTCTTTGGGTCACAACATCAACATCCGTGGATGGGGCTCCTAAGTGTATTGTGTCAAACAATTAAGAGTGTTATAAGTTAAGTACTTTGTAGATACTAGAAATTTTTTTTATACCAGAAACTTTAAAATGTTGAATGATGATGATGATGAAGAGGAGGATAAGGAAGAAACTGGGCTGTGCACTTAGACTGAAGAATTTTTGTGTGTTTGTTTTAATTCCAGTAGCTACTTCAGATGGCCTAGAAGCAAATGCTTTTTTGAATCAATATTCAGTGCCCATATTCACTCAGGAGATAATAGAGCACAGAGCTGTGGGTTGCTAGGAACTTTCCTATTAGTGAATCTTTTGTTCTTCTAAGAAAAGGAATTTATTTTGCATCAAAGAGAATTTATAATTAGTAGGCTGTGGTCCTCTTGCTTGAGGAAAGTGTTTCTCTTTCTCATCATTCTGTTGCATGTGTGTGCACATGAGTATACACACATATACATGGGTTAATTAATGCTAAATCTATCATCAGTAAAAAAAAAAAAAAGGCAAACAGCTTCAGCACCTTCTATGCAAAAACTGCTCATTGTTACCCAGCACAACACATTATTATGAACTTTTTCTCACACAAAAGCTTTGTTTTATCTGTTATGAAGCTCTGTTTGGAGAATTAACAAAAGGACATGTCCTCAATTTTCAGCTTCTATAAGTTAAAGCATAGTTTTTGTCGATTCTGATGCCAACCTGGAAAGAATATATCATATACTTTCCACTGGGCAAGACACGCACTGCAAAAATCTATCAGAATTTGATAACAAGAATGTGTGGTGAGGTTATTAGTGATGAACTACTCCACCTCCCCTCATATTCGCCTGGGTCAAACCTGTATGGATTCTGGTTGTTGTTCGAGAAGACGGTGTTATAGTTACAGAGCAGACTGTAACTGCTCTGTTATAGTACAGAGCAGAGTACCCACAAAGCGTGGGTACTTCGAGAAAGTGCCCGCAGGGTTCTTCTGTCTGAACTTAAACAGAGGGTGAGGTAGGGTATTAGGAATTAGGATGTGTGGAGTTTTCTTAGGACAAGGTTAGTATCTGGATGATCCTGGGGAGGGAAAAGAGGCTTAGAGATAGAATATGAGAGATCATGGGGGCTAAGCTGGCCCAACATTATGCAAGAAGCTGAGAGTTCATGAAGGCACAAAACAGAAGTACTTGAAGTCTTAGATTGCTTTTCCAGGTGTGTCTGTGTCCTTATCTAGGCATGATAGCTAATGTTCCTGACAGATGAATTTGGCTTCCATTGTCTTGGAGGCCTTGGGCAAGTCACTTAAAGCTGCAGTTTCAAAGGTGAGAATATAGTACCTACAGGGCCAGCATTTATGATGTGACAGGAGAGTTCCTGAAGGTTATATCTAATTCAAAATGCATAGAATTCAAGACTAATCCTGAAAAGTGAGGCAAGGCATTGATTAAGCCTGGAGCCAGGCTACCTGAATTGAAATTCTGCTTCTGCTACTAACCTTTACTTTATCTGCAAAATGGGGATAATAATAGTTCTACCACATAGGATTTTGTTGGAAAAATAAAGGGGATGTTACCTATGAAGTGCTTAGTTAGTATTAGCTTTCATAAATAGTCATACATATTCATAAGTATTTCATACTTGCTTTCAATAAGTATTAACTTTCATTCTAACAATTATGATTTTCTAGCAAAATTGGTACATGTGACCAAAGTATAAATACTATTTAAAACTATCTAGGCTTGTCATTTAAATTAGGCAATTCTTCATACTTTTAAAACTTGAGAGCCATTTATTATATTTGAAATTTTGTAAATAAAGTGAGGCTGTGTTGATATTTTTATATTAAGTGATTTCAAATTTGCATAATTGAAATTTGCATGACTCTAATTTTCATAAAATGTGACTAGCCCTGGATCTCACTGGGCTATCATGAGCATTAAATATGCTAATGTACACCAGTCTGACTTAGCTCAAGGCCTGGAATTATTAATAATGATGATCTCCAGGCAGTGAGGACCAAGATTGGGCACTTGGGATAGAAAAAAGTGACTGTTTCTCCATTATAACTTGCAATAATTCACCTAATAATTGACTCTCCTTCTGTTCCAGCACAGCACTGATTTGTTAGGAGCATGAGGGAGGGACTTGATAATTATTGTCTACAGATCTCCATGCCAGGGGGTGTTTCAGAAAACTAGGGCAAATTTATGAACTCCATCAGACTCTCTTCAAATTCCACATCAAGGGATTGAGGACATATAGGATGTTTTCTCTTCTCTAATACTTAAACAAAAAAACATGCAAAATTGTAGATCTTAAGAGGAAAGTGTCTTAGTATGTAGTGAAAAATCCTCAGGACTCCTGCTTTGTATCCCATACTGCCCCTGATCAATTACGATATCAAGTTTTTAGCGTAGACTCCAAAATCAATTTACTGTGGACAAAAGTCTGCTTTAGGTTTATGACAGACTCCAAAGGGAATCTGTCTGTCTCCCCAGAATTAAATTTTATCTATTTATCTATCTATCTATCTATCTATCTATCTATCTATCTATCTATCATCTTTTCTTTATTTGTTTATCCATTTATCTACCAAACATATATTAAGATTTTACTATATGTTAAGCACTGTGTTAAGTTTTGGAGAAAAAGAAAAACAAGTGACTGGGTTGCAGACTTTAAGCACACACACAGTCCAGAGTGGGAAGAATTGATTGTCACTTACAATAGAAGGTAATAGTAAGTTCAGTGATAAGGGATGCTAACTCAGCCTTGGGGATGAAGGAAAGTTAATTGCAAGGAGTTATGTCACAGCTACTGGGAAAACAATGACTTCTGAAAGATCCCAGAAAAATAAGACTTGTAGTGAACTCTCATAGTCAAGTTGGTCTCTAACAGGTCTGCAAAGAACCAAACATTAGCCCATGTTCAAGTTCAGATTGTATTTTAAATTTTTTTTTTTAACATTTATTTATTTTTGAGACAGAGACAGAGCATGAACAGGGGAGGGTCAGAGAGAGAGGGAGACACAGAATCTGAAACAGGCTTCAGGCTCTGAGCAGTCAGCACAGAGCCTGACGTGGGGCTTGAACTCACATACCGCGAGGTCGTGACCTGAGCCGAAGTCGGACGCTTAACCGACTGAGCCACCCAGGCGCCCCACAGATTGTATTTTAAAAATAAGCAGGCAACAATTTGTGAGGAAAACTGCAACCACAAGATAGCAAAACCAAAAGTGACAAGGACAGTGAAAATCATATTAATTCAAAGCCCAGCAGTACCTAGAAAATGTCATGGAAATTAATTCTGGTCCTTTCCCTAATTTTGAGTCTAGAAACTGAACTTGGTTTGCACAATTTTGGAAGAAAAACAACTACCCTACAGTTATTTGTTCATCTATTTGCTCAGTAAATATCTTTTTTATCACTACTATGTGCTAGATTTTTGCTGGGGATACAGCCATAGTCAAGATAATCAAGAAAGGTGTGGTTAATGCCAACCAAAGTGGTCTAGGATACCAAACCACTTGTCATATTGCATTAATATAATGATACAAGGGTGCAAGTTGTTTACCTTGGGTGTGGAAGTAAGACACTGGGAGAGAACTCAGGGACCTGTGTAGGTGATCCTTGAGTGCAGATGGAATACAAAACTGGCTGACCCAGGTTAGGTTAGTGTGATTAGTAAATCATGGCTTATTGGCAAGGATAGGGACACAAGATGTTGGAAGAGTCTTGGGTGAGTTGTGTTCAAATCAGGACATCTGAACAGACTTCTCCTTAAATATGGTTGATTTTATTTTCTCAGAGCAGGGAGAACAAAGGAGGCAGCTAACAGGGAAGTACCCCCAAACACTTGATCATGATATTAATCATCTTACGTCCTCAACTATACCTTGAGCAACGAGTTTCATTATCTAGATAACTTCCCTTTCTAAAGGATCTTAGGCTTCCTGCTAATTTCTGACTTATTGAAACATAGGGACATTCTATTTAAAAACAACCTAAGGCAATGGTAAAATGTAAACATCTATATAGTTTTTACCTGAGAACAGCTTTTTTTTTTATAATTGTTAAGATCTCTCTGAAAATGACTTCTCAATTTGGAGGCCTAATGATATGTTTGATTTCCTGGCCACACTGGGAGTATCCCCCCTCTACCACCACCACC
This sequence comes from Panthera tigris, assembly GCF_018350195.1. NCBI lineage: Eukaryota > Metazoa > Chordata > Mammalia > Carnivora > Felidae > Panthera > Panthera tigris. The sequence continues at coordinate 141,852,015 of NC_056668.1, read as the reverse complement.
CCCCACACAAACTCTTGGCCAAGGGATCTAAAGAGGGATTTTCAGACCAAAGGATATAATAGAAGACAACCTTGCGACCAAATTTCTGATGCCATGTTTCATTAATACCTTTCAATGGCAGCAGAAGGGAGTGGTGTCAGAGTGTAATTTCACTTACAAAGTCAAGCAGAAAATGAATTTCTCATCGTGGGAGTCTGTACGGGTGAGCATGACTGTTTGGAAGCCAGCTTCTGAAATCACGGGAGCCAGTTCAGGGGAGCATTAAATTACCACAAAAAGGAAAACAATTTGCATCATTGAACTGTAATAGGAGTGGGGGAGGATTTTACATGACACGCAACCTTTTTAAAAGTTGTTTTGTAAAAGACAACTTTAGAGTTGTTATCATATTACACGAATTCTAATTTCCTGGATCACCATTGGTGTCCAATTAATGATCAGTCAGGTCTTAAAAAATATGTGAGAATATTTCTGTTAGTGATGAGGAGGTGATTAATAATAACTGAAAATTGGTACACACTCCGGGTCTCACAAGATGTACCAAAGACCAGGCTGAACTCTGCCTGAGGTTCTTGATGGTAGAGACTTCTTTATGGAATAGCCCACGAAGAAGATTTTGGATTTGGGATCTTACTCTTCCAGGTTAAAATCTCAACTCTGCCATTTACTGGCTGTATGCCCCAGGAGAGCTTGCCAAACACTTTGAGCCTCAATTTTCTTACCTGGAAAATGGAAAAAAGAATATCTATCTTATAATTTTGAAGTTAAGATAAATGAGGTGGTATTTATAAAATATTAACACAGTGCCTTACTGACAAATGATGCCTATTTACCTCCTGTGGTGTCTTTTCACATATATTATAAGGGTCAGGTCTACCACTTATTAAATTAGGTGCTTCAACAGGTGAGTCCCTGGAAATCAAGGCAAATGGCTTAGGAAGCATCTTTATTACTTCAAGGACAGGGCATGAAAAAAGTAGAATGATCAAAGTCAAGAGCAAAGAATGTGAAAATAAGATAGATTGAGAATGTAACACATTAACGTTTCATTGAGATTCATTACTGTGACTTTTGCAAAGCTGATCTTGACCACATAATTTGAATCATGAGACTTAATGACCATCTTCACAAAGTTCCTAGATTCTTAAACTGTATTGAATATCACTGGATGGTAAGTTCCTCCCTTTGTCCGATGACAAAGATATATGGGTTTCCAGATTTCAGATGTCCTTTTCTTGGACTTGCTTTCCCCAACTGGTCTGACAAAATAATGTTCCAATAACTCCAGTTATATTCTGCCTTGTCTTATTTGATTAGGTTGTTTTACTCTCTACTGCAAGTCACAAAATATAGGCCAAAAAATAATGGCCTCCCTGTAATTTTTTTCTCCACATATGCAGTCATGGTGATCTGAAGCAACAAAAATAATTGAAGAATGATGATTCTGTGTGTAAAACCTTCAAATGGATATACTAAGAATAAGATTCAAGCTTCTTTTAATGGACTTAGTAAGGCTACTATCTACCTCTGACCTCATCATCTCCCATTCTCTCCTTCAGTCACCGTACTCTAGCAATGTTGGCTTTTCTGCCCCCAGATTATAGTCACCAGCCTTGTTCCAGCCTCAGACTCTTTGCTTCACAATCTGTGCTCTTCCCAGAGGCTGGCATGACTGGCTGTTTGTAGTTATTCATTTCCTAGTACAAGGATTTATGCCCCAGAAAGACCTTCTTTAATCTGAAGTAGTCAGCCTTTCTTTCATTCCATTATGTCTTCTTCTTAGGATGTATCAGTATATGAACGTATTTATTTATTTATTTGAGAGTGAGAGAGAGTGTGTGCATGTGTGCAAGTGGAGAAAGGGCAGAGGGAGAGAGAGAGAATCTTAAGCAGACTCCATGCCTGATGCTGGGCTTGATCCCATGACCCTGGGATCATAACCTGAGCCGAAATCAAGAATCAGAGGCTCAACTGACTGAGTCACCCAGGCACCCCTATATAAACTTATTTGTACTATTGATTTGTTTTCTTTAGACCATCCGTCTCCATCCCTCTCCCTCCATGCTAAACACAAGTTCCATAAAGGGAAGACATCCATCTCCACTGCTTAGAGCAGCACATATCACTTAATGAATGAATGAAATGGATGATTTTCTCTCTATTGTGAACTACTCCTGGCAGTTCTGTCTTCGGAACTGGTTCATAAACACATAAATCAAAAATAGTTTAGTGGAAGAATAGAAAACCAACTAGCTACCCCAAAGTTGTCCTCTTCTCCCCAGCAGTGATAAATGGGCTCTGGAGTAAGAATCAGAGGATCTGGCTTCCAGCCAGTGAATTACCTGTTTACCCCTTAGGCAAGCTATTTCACTCCTCCATGCTTCTGCTTCTTCATGTATTAATGAGGAAGTAGATAATTTCTTTTTTTTTTTAATGTTTATTTTTTTTGACAGAGCATGAGCAGGGTGGGGGAGGGGGGGCCTCAGAGAGAGAGGGAGACACAGAATCCGAAGCAGGCTCCAGGCTCTGAGCTGTCAGCACAGAGCCCGACGAGCCTGGGGCTCGAACACCCAGACCGCGAGATCATGACCTGAGCGGAAGTCGGGCACTCAACCAACTGAGCCACCCAGGCGCCCCGGAAGTAGATAATTTCTAAGGTGTTTTCTATTCCCGACATCTTATGATTTTTAATGAAAAGGCTGGAATTTGGCAGTTGATGTCATGGCAGATATTTATAAATTTTGTATGACAACATGGATGGACTTTGAGGGAATTATAGTAAGTGAAATAAGTCAGAGAAAGGCAAATACTGTATAATTTCACTTGTATGTAGAATCTACAACAAAAATAAAAAATAAAAACACAAAAACAAAGAACCAAGACTCACAGAGAGAACAGATTGGTGATTGCCAGAAATGGAGGATGGAGGTTGGACAAAATGAGTGAAGGTGATCAAAAAGTACAGACTTCCAGCTGTAAAATAAATGAGCCATAGGGATATAATGCACAGCATGGTGACTATAGTTAATATTACATATTAATAATAGTATTGCATATTTGAAAGTTGCCAAGAGAGTAGATCTCAAAAGTTCTCATCACAAGAAAAAAAATGTAACTATGAAAAGTGATGGATGTTAGTTAGATTTATTGTGGTGATCATTTCACAATAAATACAAATATCAAATCATTGTGTCTTATACCTGAAACCAGCATAATGTTATATGTCAATTATACTTCAGTAAAAATATTACCTGTGAATGTTGTATATGCTGGTCCTATATTAACATATCTCACAATTTCTAAGAAAAAAAAATTTAATGCTTGCATGAGATTGAAGTTAATGGATAGATTAGCTATTGTTGAAATCTCTGGAGGTGCCTGGGTAGCTCAGTTGGTTAAGCGTCCAACTCTTAGTTCTGGTTCGGGTCATGATCTCATGGCTTTGTGGGTTCAAGCCCTGCATTAGTGCAGAGCCTATTTGAGATTCTCTCTTTCCTCTCTCTCTCCGCTCTCCCCTACTCGTCTCTGTCTCTCTCAAAATAAATCAATAAACTTGAAAAAAAGAAATCTCTGAACTTTGCCATGGGTTTATGTCATAAGAGTTTCTTACAAATTTCTAAGTACCAGAATGAGAGATAGGCAGCATCTTCTGCCCAGAGGAGACAACCAGACCTCACAGGTAGTGTCTGGAATTTTCATTACATCTATCCAAATAGCGCTGTAACTTACAGCCATATTGCTTATAGAAGGTGGAGACAAAAGTACTAGTTAATAAAAAGCAGTCTTTCCACTTTTCAACGGACTCCTCTAACACTATGTAGGTAAACCTATAAAAAGATATGAACGATTCTAATACAGTCTACACAGCAGGGTTCTAATTGCACTTCTACTGATAAGTAGTTGTATGTCCTTTGACACTTTGGGCTGTGGTGAACTCATTTTTGAAATAATCTCACAGACCGTACAAATTCCCTGAAATTGTAATTCCAGCTTCTAATTTCTCTGAGTAAATATCTACAATAAGCAAAATTCATGGAAATATATCCATAGAAATCTATTAAAGAGAAGAAACTGGTCAAGGAGGAAAGAAATTACATCTAAATGTATCTGTTAAGTATACCAGCCTTCTGCAGGTGGAGGAGAGGCTGAGAGACTATAGCAGGTGTTTTTCCTGCCTCTCATGAGAGGAAATTTAGTGCAGGGTAGCCAGAATGCAAAATCATTATTATGGGCCAATTGTTCAGTGACTTGTATAAAATGAGTTGGTTATTTGTCCTAAGAAGTGATCTCTACAATAAAGGATACAAAGGGGCGCCTGGGTGGTTCAGTTGGTTAAGCGTCCAACACTTGACTTTTGATTTTGGCTCAGGTCATGATCTCAGGATCCTGAGATCTCTGGGTCATGAGATCGAGCCCCGTGTTGGTGTCTGTGCTCAGTGTGGAGCCTACTTAAGATTCTATCTCCCTCTGCCCCTCCCCTGCTTGAGCTCTCTCTCTCTCTCTCTCCCTCTCTCCTCTCTCTCAGAAAAAAATACAAATACAAATGAATAAAGGAAATAAGGAAGGAAGAAAGGAAGAAAGAGATATAATGAACAATACTGTCCAAATTGGGAAGCCTATACCTTTGAAAGATAAATATACCTCTAGCTTTATGAGGAATTCAGCAGGGATCCACTGACGATTATAGAAAAAGTAATGTGATTAGATTAAAATCTTAACTCTTTCCAGACAGGAAAAAAAAAATTTAATTGAGTTTTTCCTCTCATAGTTATTTATTTTTAACATAATGAACTATTCCACATCTTCATTTTTGTTACCTTCTTTTCTGTTTGCTTTTCCCTTTCTTCTTTCCTATCTCCTGCTTGCATAAAGATGTTGATCTTCTACCCCTTCTATTCCATTTCTTATGTTAAAGATTGTCTTTGTAATTCAAATCTTCTGTTGGTTACTTTTAAATTTTTATTCCTACACTCATGAAAAATAGATTTAGAGCCATGTGTATATGGGTATACGTGTCCATGTCAGGTTTGTAATAGTCAAGAAAACTCAGTGAACTTGAAGGTAGAAGGTCAATGCTTTTCTCAATGTTGTGCTTAAGAATAACTTATGGAGGATGGGCTCCTGGGTGGCTCAGTCAGATGAGCTACCGACTTCGCCTCAGGTCATGATTTCTAAGTTCATGAGTTCGAGCCCCATATTGGGCTCTGTGCTGACAGCTCAGAGCCTGGAGGCTGCTTTAGATTCTGTATCTCCCTCTCTCTCTGCCCCTCCCTCGCTCGTGCTCTCTCTCTCTCTCAAAAATAAATAAACATTAAAAAAAAAAGAATAACTTATGGAGGAGATGTAGCCTATGGTTATCTTTCAACAGGTTGCTAATAATTTTGAAAGATAAGTTTCTGCTCTTAAGTTCTTATTGTACACACCACTGCATATTAAACTAATTGATTGCCATGGATGCATAATAAGTAGCTGTGTTGAATATCTATCACTACATAACCAATCACTGCTAAATCTAGTGGCTTAAAAGAGCTATTTTCCTATTATTATTTAAGCTCATGAATCTGCTACATTTCCTAAATTTGACTGGCTATATTTGTTCTCTGCCATGGGTTTTAGCTGGTCTTTGTGGCATGGGTACATTACACGTGCCAGGTAAACTTTGAGATCTTCCATAGGGAAAGACTTCTTTTGAAACTCTACACAACACACATACATCTGCTACATGACTGCTGATATTGCCATGTGGCCTTATTAAAGCAGAAATACCTCCTAACAGGTCACAGTGATGGTGAACGTCTTCCCTTGGCATATGTTCTTTCCATTAGCTTAAGTATCAGATGGCCATAGTTGGCAACTCTATATCTTTTTTCAAAAAGAGCTCATCGAAGAATTCAAGGGTATATATCACTTATATCAAACCTTTTACTTAATAAAGCTCTATCATTTAAAGTTCCTGAATCCTAGGCAGAATTTAGTTTATTTTTAAATAATCAAGCAAATTGGGCACAACAGGAGCTTTTTCTTCACTGCACTTTTCCTAAATAAGTTCTCTGTTTAAATTCTGAGAGTTATTAAGAGCATTTATTTATAAACTGCAAGAAGCATTCACTCTCTCTCGCTCCCTCTCTCACTCTCTCATCCTCACTCCCTGTATTATTTCTTATGAACCTGCCCCTCCTTTTCACAAATACTAAGTGCCCTGTTTTACTCCATGACAGAGCACTGCAGTGAAATAATTGGTATTTGTTCTTATTCTAAGACTCTTTTTATATAAAATGTAAATCACAGCATCTTCCTTTTGCTTCCCTAATTTTGCAGTTCAAGCATGAGCAATTAAAGAGAGAAGCTAGAGAAAGCCAATCCTAATATTTTCTTGCACATTTTAGCTGTGTTGCTGATGAAACATAAAGAATATACTATTTGGAACCTTTATATATACAATAGTCACCTTGTACTATTTCCCTTACCATACTCTACAAGTAGTTCAAATGAGCAAAAGAAATTGGAATTTAAGGGAAAATAAGCACACCAAGATTAACCACCCTCCCCTGGCATATACGAGCCACTTGGCTACTGTTAATGTAGCCTTAATCCATCCATGCCACAGTGAGAGACCATATGCCTGCTAAAAACCTTAACAGTGAATGATTTGTCTTAGTTGCAACATTTTTGATGAAAAAAAATTTTCTATATTTCGTGACTTAGGTAATCTTTATAAAGCATAACTAAAATTTCCATATTAATTTGTTTTCATATTTATAACTCTTGCAAATCCACTGTTTCCCTCAGATGAAACCATTTCTTTATTCTTTTGATAGGCCAAATCTGAATCAAATTGAAAACAGGCAACTTCCTCCTTTGCTTGATATAGAATAAAATCACATTCTTCTGTTGAGATTCTTGGTTAAAAACATGGTAAACTTTTGATTGTGGTGGTAAAGGAGCACTTCAAAGCATTGCTTCTGACCTGGGTCTCGGTTGTCATTGTTTGCAATCTGTACTGAACACATAGGTATATGTGTACATATGGTCACACTACTTATAAGGTAATGATTTCCTTTTTCTCTTTTATATTCTAGGCTCACGCTTCATGAGGTACACCTTCATTTTAGTGAACTAAGAACAGTTTTTGTAAATCTCTGGGTCCCTCTTCTTGGCCCTTAGTGTTTCTTAAATCTTTGACTTTTCAGATGGTAGAGTTGCTCTGGTCCACTATTCTGTGTGACTGTTTCTAGGACCCACTGCTGAAGTAGATGTTGAAATTATTAATGTTTTTAGGTGAAAAAAAAGCACCTTTTCACCAAATATGCCAGGTTCGTGCAGATTAAATGAAACTATGTGTTGCTGATTCAATTAAAAAAAAAAAAAGCCTGCTTCTACAGAAATGTGAAGTGCTTTTATGTCTTGAACATGATTTTGCAGGAGAAATCAGACTCTTTCCTTTGGGTCTTTATTCTTCCTTCATATAAAAGTGAAATTTCTTTGCAGAGAAGCCACATATCCCTGACAGTACAACCTGAGATCACGCTCTTAGAGAAACTAGGACTGCGAGGCTCAGGATCGCGTTGACCATGTTAGCCAGTTCTTTATTTGTTGTTTAATGTTTTTTAATGTTTGTTTATTTTTGAGAGAGAGAGAGAGAGAGAGAGAGAGAGAGAATGTGAGCAGGGGAGGGGCAGAGAGAGAGGGAGACACAGAATCCGAAGCAGGCTCCAGGCTCTGAGCTGTCAGCACAGAGCCCGATGCAGGGCTTGAACTCACAGTGAGATCATGACCTGAGCTGAAGTGGGTCATGCAATCCCACTAAAATTACATAAAAGGAATAAACAAGAAAGGAATAAGAGTACAGGGGCAAAGAATTGGAGAGGAGAACAGCAGTAGACGGAATCTGGCTTCAGCTAGAAGAGTGATAACTAACATGGCAGAGGAAGCTGCGACCTAAAAGCACACGGGATGGATACTAAGGAGAGTTACTGTCCCGTGCTCCACCCTGGAAAGTCCCAGTGCACCATGAATGAAGGCATGGGCCGAAAGGGGGATATTAGTTAAATTAACGTATAAGGTGCTTACCATTTTCACCGCCCGCAAGCATGTCTTCCCATCCATCCCTGAGAAAAAATGGAAGTTTATTGGCAGGAAAAACGGAAACAGAGAGTCCTGGGGGCATTGAGACACGCAGCATGGGTAAAGTCAGAGGTGAAATACCAAAATCAAAACAAAGAGATTGTGTGGCGCCTGGGTGGCTCAGTCGGTTAAGTGACCGATTCTTTTTTTTTTTTTTTAATTTTTTAATGTTTCTTTGTTTATTTATTTATTTATTTATTTATTTATGTATTTATTTTAGAGAGAGAGGAGAGACAGAGTGTGAGCAGGGAAGAGGCAGAGAGAGAGGAAGACACAGAATCTGAAGCAGGCTCCAGGCTCTGAGCAGTCAGTACAGAGCCTGACACGGGACTCGAACTGACGGACCATGAGATTATGACCTGAGCCACAGTCGGATGTTTAACCGACTGAGCCACCCAGGTGCCCCAAGTTTCTGATTCTTGATTTTGGCTCAGGTCATGATCTCATGATTTGTGAGATGGAGCCCTCCTGTGGGGCTCTGGGCTGACAGCGTGGGGCCTGCTTGGATTCTTTCTCTCCTCTCTCTCTCTGCCCTCCCCTGATTATGCTCTATTTCTCTCAAAATAAACAAACCTTTAAAAAAAGAATATTGTATTATATTATGAGACTGTCAACAAGTCTTCCTTTCTGTCCTCAGGATACCAGTACCAAGGCTTATAATTGCCAAGGAAACTCATGGGTCTCCCAGTAAAGATCTACAAGTAATGACATTTGGAGTGCCATAATGAAAAGGCTACCTGTGCATGGTGGGCTGACATTGGTATGAAATCTGCTCTGTAGGAGACCTTTGGCAATATACTTTCACTGGTTAGGGCTTTTTGGCACAGCCACTAAAAGTGTCAATTTTATCACTGAAGTCAAGGAGTGCTGATTCATTCCCTTTGGGAAAATTAAATCTCTGAACAATTGCAGAGTGGATGAGCAACGTTTCCATAATGTCTTTGTTTGAGTCCCCCAGAAGCAAACCGTGAGACGGGGATTAAGGAACAAAAAGCCTACTTGAAAGGTGATCCCGAAGAATACGAGAAGGGGAATGAACTCAGAGGAGGAAGGCAGCCAATAAAGTGCTCAATAACAGTCCAGTTACCACTGTCTATACGTGGAGCTTAATCCTTCTGTGGACCACGGGAGTCAGGGTACAATACACCTCACAGTCATCCCTCCGAGGGGTGAGTGAGCTGGGATATTCATGCAATGATTCCAACTTTGCATTGTTGAAGGGCAGCTCTGGGGAGTATTAACTCCTTGGCACTTGCAAACTGCCACATAGGCAGCAAAGAGAGCTCCAAGAACCAGGGAGAGTCTTCAAGTAAAGCAGGGATGCTGTTGGAAGTCTAGTAGGTATGCAATGGGTGGAAAGTGCTAGAGAATTTGGGTGGGGCACCAACAGCATCTGCTACACTTAAAGAATTACTAATCTTCCTAAATTTGCTATCTGGATTATAATGTATTTGGGACCCACATAATTAAAGACCATAGTAATACATAAAAGCCTTCTTTATATTATTTGTTTATTTTTCTAATTAAGTAGATAATTTTTGTACATGAATCTTGAGTCTACTCAAGTTTCATGGAAAAGACTGATTTTAATTATTTTTTAAGAGATTGTCCCCAAGAACATTTGAAAGCATATTTTAATCAACCTGGTAGTAAACTTTCTTTTCTCTTAAGTGGATCCCATTTTTATTTCCAGAAAAAATGATATTTAAGGTCAAAGACGGTGAAACTTTTATAAACTGAGGCATAATCTAAGGGTCAAATACAACTAGAGGAGAAAAGGAACATACTTCACTAATAATGGGCCAAGAAAAGTACACAGAGGAAGAATCAGTTAAAAACCTTTAGCTGCTTGGGGTGCCTGCGTGGCTCAGTTGATTGAGCTACCGACTTTGGCTCAGATCATGATCTCGTGGGTCGTGAGTTCTGGCCTACATCAGGCTCTGTGCTGAAGGTGCAGGGCTTGCTTGGGATTCTTTCTCTCTCCCCCTTTCTCTGTCGCTCTTCCCTTTGTGCTTTTTCTTTCTCTCAAAATAAAATTTAAAAAAAATATATTAAAAACCTTTGCTACTGGGGTGCCTGGGTGGCTCAGTCGGTTAAGCGGCCGACTTTGGCTCAGGTCATGATCTCGCGGTCCGTGAGTTCGAGGCCCGCGTCAGGCTCTGTGCTGACAGCTCAGAGCCTGGAGCCTGTTTCGGATTCTGTGTCTCCCTCTCTCTGATCCTCCCCTGTTCATGCTCTGTCTCTCCCTGTCTCAAAAATAAATAAAACGTTAAAAAAAAATTAAAAACCTTTGCTACTTATGGAAACTAAAGCATATTCCTATCTACAGCTCCCTCTAATCTTCAGAGGTGAAGCAAAATCTCCAAAGTCCCTGGACACTGCTGGACAGAGAGAGAGCCATGAAAAGAATGGCGGGGAAGCCTGTGTATTGTGTATGTGTCTCCTTATTCACGAAAGAAAACCCATCCAGTCCACTGGCAAAAGCATTTGGCCACTCCGAGTTCCCTTTGCTCATGAAAAAAAAAAATCTTTTTTTTTGTTGTTTTTAAGGCCAAGAGGCAAACAATGTAACTGGGAAAGATACTGATTTCTTATGGCCCACACATATGTGTGGCACATCCAATTTTTAGCTGACAGTAATACTGTTTTCAGCACATATGCCTCTATTTATTTCTTACCATTAATTACATCCTAGGTATACAAATGGCTTTTATTTTTGTTGGATACCAGCAGAACAAACGTTTCTTGGGGAAAGCATGAAAGGTCAGAAGCCAAGTCCCTTTTTTGTGTTTTCAGTCTTATAGTATGTGGCCTGAATATCTTAGATACAATACCAGAAAAAGAGGCTATTTTCTTCTTGAAATTGAGATCTATTTTAGGAGTAAGGAGCAGCCTGGATGTGTCTTCAGATTAATTTTTCTTCCAAAACATTCTTCCCATAGAATTCTTTCTCTGAATTGTTTCAATGCAATATCTGATTAAGTCATTGTTTTTCATTATGGCCATGCAGTTTTTCCATATTTCTCAAAATGAAATTTATTATTTGGTTTAGTTGTTGCTTGGCTTGTTTTGTTCCTATATTTTGGAGAGGCAAGATGTTAAAATATTATTTCATGAAGTACTTCGAAATGCTACACATGTTTGGAATTATTCACATTTTATAACTTACGGGCAGTTACATAAACTTTTCCACTTGCTACTTGAATTGTTGTTTGTTTTGCATTGGGAGCATTACTTCAAAAACTAAATAACTTCTCTCAGTACATTCCAGGTACTTTTCCAGGTACAGAATTACACTTTTCTCCCCCATTTGTTTCATCTAATTTCATATTCCATGGGAAGGTGTATCTAAAATAAACAAAAAAATACAGTAACCAATAAAAGCAACAATTCTCCAATAAGCTCAAGTCTTCTTCTTCTTTTTTTTTTAAGAAAACATTTATTATTACCTGTTATGGATTGAATGTTTCTCTCCCCACTCCACCTTCATTCAGATGTTGAAGCCCTAACCCCAATGTGACTACCTTTGGAGATAGGACCTTTACGGAAGTCAGTAAGGTTAAATAAGGGTGGGGCTCTGATCAAATAGGATTTGTGTCCTTATAAGAAGAGACTGCAGAGAACCCACTCTTTCTGTCTCCACCATGTGATGACACAGTGAGAAGACAGCCATCTGCAAGCCAGGAAGAGCTCTCACCAGAAATAAAATCAGCTGGCCTCTTTGGAAGGCATAACAATGATCATGAATTGCTTCACTCCTAAGAATAAATTGTCATATTGTGGAAATTAGTTAATTTAGGTTTGTTTGCATTCTCAGATCTCTGATATATTTTTAAAAAACACTTTTATTTTATAGCTTACCTGACTTGTTTTTGTTAAGGTGGAAGAAATGATAACGTGATTTTCCTCATCTTTTTTGAACGTGGAAATCCCTAATGCCTTAAAAATGCAATTTGAAGGCATTTCTGACTTTATGTTGGTCTCGTTTTAGAGATCTACAGTGGAATTTACTAAAAATGATTGGTAGCTGCACAGTACATTGTTTTATCTTTGATTAACATCCATCAACTGGCTAATGAATTTCAATGATTGACAAATTTGTAGATAATATTCTACTTTCAATAATGTTTCATTTACTGGAACATAGACATTGGGTTAGGCCAGGCCAGCCCAGCGTTTACTTAAAATTACTGCCACTGTATGTAATCAGCTTTTTATTGGTCCTTGACCTGCTATGATTTTTTTCACTAAAGCTCTTCCATTATCCTTGGATGAAATGTCATCATCTTATTGTTTTAGCTATTTTCTTTACAGTTTCATCTGTACATATTTATATTTATCTCTATTGTTCATGTTTATACTATGTTTTTTAAAAAATGTGGGATGTTTCCTTTTAAATTTCATTTAAGAAAAATAATCTGCATTTATTGGAATTTATTAAAGAAAAGTCACGCTTAATTTTATTTTAGAGCTGAAATATGTATTTCTTGTCCTTCTTGTCCTATAAACATGTCCTTCTCCAGTTACCCCCCTTTCAGTAATCTGAGCTGTACAAGTCTCATTGCCTGCATGTCATAAAACTGTGAACGTGCCAACTGACATCATAATCATTTTCTTAATTCACTCATTAATTCATTTGTCTTTTAACAAATGGTCATTGAGAACTCACCAGGCACTCTGCACGTGCTTGATACTTGATACAATAGTAAGCAAGAGTCGTTGACCTGGATCGATTATATTACACTGTCTCACATTCTTTCATGTTCATATCTTTTTAGTCAATGATTTCATGTGATGCTTTTCAGAGATGCTAATGTCAGTAACATAACTCACTTTTCAGTATTCTTTTGCAGTGCTGAGTCAAGTTAAAGATGAAAAGCCCTTATTTGGCTTGTAGAATCTTAGATTTATTGATTTACTGTTGCCTTGACATTCCAGGTGGCAGGTCCAGGCTAGCACCTGGCAGATAGTCCCACTAAGAATCATATAAGAAATTGAAAATATACTTAACTAACAAGATTTCACACTTACCCCATTTTTAACCTCCCTTTAAACATACTAAGAACCCAAATTTTTATGGATGGAGATACATTGAAAGAACATACAAGAGGAGGCACCGCAGGTTTTGTTCTTCTTCTTTTTTAAAAAATTTATGTATTTATCTTGAGAGAGAGTGTGAGCAGGGGAGGGGCAGAGAGAGAAAGAGAGAGAGAGGATCCCAAGCAGGCACCATGCTGTCAGCACGGAGCCTGATGCAGAGCTTGAACTCACAAACTGTGAGATCATGACCTGAGCCAAAACCAAGAGTCGGTCGCTTCAACTGACTGAGCCACACAGGCACCCCTGCAGCTTCTATTCTAATTCTTAGATATTAGGTGTCATGGGAGATATCTGCCTATCTTTTTGTGATCCCATGGCATCTTCTTTTACCAGGACCTGACATTCTAAAGGGTGATTGGTATAAAAATTCTCAAGATTGCCAAATGTCCTTGAAATTTCATGAGTAAAGAATAGATTATTCTGTTTTGCTCAACTAATGAGTTTGCAATACATTAACATTTCTTGATGAAACAAGGTTGTCAGTTAGTTAAGCCATTTTTTAGGATGAGAAGAGTTGTGTTACTATGACCCTGAGCTATTTTTTTATCAATCAGTGGTCGATTATTTTAAATTTTCAGGATTGCCTACCTTTATCAATCCTTCCTCCTTCCCTAACAGTTTTATCTGTTACCAGTAACAGCCAGCTAGTATAACTTTTCATCATTCTGTGTATTCATGGTCGGTACTTAGATTCAAGTGTGATTGACAGAGTTCTCAGTATATTGGTTGCTTCGAATATGGCCCATCTGGATGGACCAAACGTTGAAAACTGTTCTCTTTTGGAAACAGAATTTAACTGCTGCTATATATCAACACTTGGATACCCTTGGGGAAGCTTTATCTAAATATATCTTGTACTAAATGTAATGTGAAGGCCCTTGTAGCACTGGTTGTAAACATGTGACTCCAGGAGAGGTTCCTGAGAATGAGGTGGGTGGGGCAGAACCACCCACCGTGACTTGCGACTTCCAACAGAGCCATTTGCACCACCACAAGTCACTGATAGCCCTGCCTTGCTGGCCTTCCTGGTCACCACCGATAAGCTCCTCCCTTTCTATTCTATCTCCAGAGAGCAATTAAGAGCAAGGTGGAGAATATGTTCCTTGGAGAAGTAAATAGACTGCACATAAATGTATTGGATGTCAACTGAGGTTTTCCATAGATAACTTGCAATCCTTAAGTGGGGGAGATGGACAATCGAATTATTGATTTCAACTTCAAAATCAGATAGGTTGGCCCATAATTCTTTTGGAGAAAAGCAGAGAACCATTTAGTCATAGCACTGAAAGTGGAGGCTGAAGCAAAAGAGAACACATTTTTGTACCCTAAAACTCACATGATGCAAAGCTTTTTTATTGAAAGAAAAAAAAAAAAGACCCAAGAGTTTAGAGAATCGTGTTCCATGGCCCTGTCTCTGGAGTAGCCCAAAGAATGAGTTACAAATACACATTTTACCATGTTTATATGCCTGACTTAATGGTTGATTATATTCTACCATTTTTTTTTTTATTCTACCATGTTTGAAATTAGTTAGACATATACATATTGAGGCTAATGGGAAGAGAGGGCAGAAGATGCCATGAGAAAATGTCTGGTGGAAAGTTAGGTATGCAAGTTGAATTTCCTTTCTACACCTTCTACTCGTTGGAAGATTCCTTAAATCTTAATATAAATCTCATCTTCATCATCCTTCTCCCTGATTCTCTTCCCTTTCTCAGAGCTTGATGGGTGTACTGCCTGGGTCTTGGGTTTCTTAGTCAGTCTGTCAGAAGCCTGTGTCATGCTTACCATGGAGATCTAACAGCATTTTCTTGCCCCACACCACCCCCGAAACCCACTGATCACTTTAAGGGAGGTTGGAATGCTCTCTTATACTCAGTTTCCATGCAATGATTCAATTTAACACACATACACATTGACACATCGTGCTAACTAATGTGGCAAGAACCGGGCATATAAACGGGCAGATGTAGTCTAAACATCTGCTGTGGTCTCCTGCACATGTTAATCTTGATTAGTCACTACTGGACTTAAATTAAAGTCCAGAATCCTTCCAATAACTTCTATTACTTCTTTCCTCATTTTTTTCTGACTTTGCATTCATGCGTCAGTGTGCACGTATTGATTCAGACCTACGCCAACCAGTAGACAAGTATAAGTCCTGTGGCCATTACCCCTGAGCAACTGAATTGTACTAAAATTTTTTCTAACTTTAAAAACTTTAATGAAAAGTTGAAGGATGATGTGGAAGCATCCCATTACACACTTTCTGGTTTTCTTCCTTCTTTTTGGCCTATTTCTCTCATTCTTCATCATGTCAAACGACTTGGCCTTGACCACTTGACCTTCTCTACCACATGCCCCTTAAAAATGTAAAAATACACTTTTTTACATGCTTCTCTTATATGGTGCAGCTCCAGAAATCAAGGCTACTTCCATAGAGGGAACTCTACCCCTCCCTTCAAGTGTAGACAAATGAGTTATTCAACAATTAATGGTGTAGCAAAATAAATGTGACCGCCAATGTAGACAAATCTCTAGGGAAATTTGGATCTCCAAATAACTAAATAATGTAAAAAAATCTGCATAGGTTAGAAATGGGATATCTGAATAGAAGAAAACTAGAGGTAGTCAAATATCTACCCCTAAATCTGCATCAGGTCAAAATAATATCTTCTGTTTTCCAGATTTTCAAGAACCTCTTATTTCTATTTTATAGAAAATGCTCCAGTGTAGAGAAGTTATGGTAATTATAAAAATCTTCCCAAATTGTTCTGCAAACATAATATGACCCCGATATCATGAATGAAAAAAGAATGCATAAAAAGCTTCATTTTCTTTAACAGTTTACAGGTACTAGTCTAAATTTTTTCCTGAGTCAATGTTAAAAAGTTAAGTTTTTAAAAATTTGCTCATTTTATGTTTCCCAACTTGTTAGCATATTAGCATTAATTCCATTCTTTTATTATGTTTTTAAATTTAATTTTATCAAAGTATCACATACATGAAAAATGTGCATAAAACTCTTATAAGGTAGATTAATATTCAAAAAAAACAAATACAAATAAAAGCAGTACTCAGAAAATTAATACAATATATAAAGTATCAGAAGTCCTCTCCATTTTCTCTGAGGGAAACTATGTTAATAAACATTATTCTGCCTTGTACAACCATAGACTGGTTTTGTGTTTTTGAACTTTATCTAGCTGAATCCTATGGTATATACTCTTGTGTCTGGTGTTTTCTCTTAAGGTAAGGATTTATCCATGTTTTAGAATGTAGTTACAATTTGTTAGCTTTTATTAGTGTGTGGTATCCCTTTGTGTAAATATGCCACAATGTATTTATTCCTTCTATTATTTTATTTTATTTCAAAGTTGATTTATTTATTTTGAGAGAGAAAGAGAGCGAGCGAGCTGGGAGGGGCAGAGAGAGGGAGAGACAGAACCCCAAGCAGGCTTTGGGCTGTCAGTGCAGAGCTCGACAGGGCTTGAACTCATGAACCATGAAATCATGACCTGAGCTGAAATTAATTTTAGAATAGAATTGCTGGATCACAGGGTGTGAACATGTTTAAGCATCTTTCTAGATGGGTGCCCCAATTTAAATTCTTAACAGCATAGCTGTAATATAATGCCCCCCCCACCCCCCCCGCAGCACACACAATTGGTGTTCAGTGTTTTTCATTCATTACAGGTGTGTAATAGTACCTCGTTTTGGTCTTAATTTTCATTCATTTATGATTAATGATACTGAGCCCTTTATGTTTACTGCTCATTTGCATGCCTTTCATGTTGTGTGGAAGTCTCTGAGCCCATCTGCTTTCTCTTACTAAGTTAAAAAAAATATATAGTCTAGATGCAAATCTTTCATCATATACATACGAGGAAATTATCTTTGACCCCCAAAGTCTTTCCCTTTCTCTCTCTTAAATGGTGTCTTTTGAGAAAGAGAGTTTTTTCTTCATTTTAACTTAGACTAATTTATCTGTTTTTCTCCTTTTTGGGTTTTTGCTGTTCTTGCAGCTTGCTTAAAATATCCTTGCCTAACATAGGGTGTTAAAGACATCCTTCGATGTTTTCTTCTAGAAACTTTATTGTTTTACTTTTCTTATTTTAATCTATGTAATCCATTTGGAATTGGTGTGTGTGTGTGTGTGTGTGTGTGTGTGTGTGTGTGTGTGTGAGAGAGAGAGAGAGAGAGAGAGAGAGAGAGAGAGAGAGAGAGAGATTGTCAAAATTTCATTTTCGCATGGGCTCTTCTATTGTTCCAGCACCATGTATTGAAAAGACCATCCTTTCCCACCTCTGCTGTGGCACCTGGGTCAGAACTCTAGTGACTGTTTAAGTGTGGGTCTGTTGCTGAGCTCCACATCCTGTGACTTCTGTTTTGATGCCTATACCATCATAATTCCTATTCCTTTGCAACGAATTTGGTGTTTGACTGTAGGGATTCTCCAGCTTTGGCCCTCTTTAGCATAAATTTGGCTTTTCTTGGCTCTCTGTATTTATATATAAACTTAAAATTATCTTGTCAGTTTACAGACAGACACACATACACACACAGACCTGGTGAAATTATATTGATTCTGTGGATCCATTTATGGAGAATTCTATTTGTTTACAAAATGGAATCTTCCGGAAACATGACTAATCACTCTGCTTACTTGGGTATTCTTAAATTAAATTTCTCACAATTATGTTTTATAGTTTCTAGTGTGCGTGTTATATTTATTCTTAGCTACTTGACTTTTTCATGCTCTTGTATATTTTAATATTTTCTGATTATTTGTTGCTGGTATATAGAAATCTAAATTGATTTTTTATTCCACTACCTAGCTATATCATTTTGTTATTTAAGTTTCTATTAAGTTTAATTTTATACTTAAATTTCTATTTTATCTGCAATTAGCTAACATTTATATGCTTCTGTTTTCTGATGTGTAAAAAAAGACATACTCTTGATAGTTCTAACTACACAGAGATAGTGTGATAATTAATTGAAATAATACATATCAAACACTTAGAACAGTTTTTAGCACATAATAATTGCTATACAAATGTTGGGTATTATTATATATACTAACATAAAATGATTTCCAAGACATTGTTAACACACATAAATCAAAGCATCATAACTCCATCCATGTTTAAACAGCAATGATTATGTGTGCAAGTGTACATATTTACATGAATGTGTAGAAAAGGCCAGAGAGAACACAAATTAGTGTGTTAATAGTGGATACTTCTGTGATGAGCATGAGATGGGGAAGTGTAAAGGACTTTATTATGTGTACTTCTATATTTGTTTTGTTTGTTGGGTTTTTTTTTTTTGTAATGAGACTGTATTTGATTTTTACTTACATCCCATAAAATTCTACTTTTAGTTTTTTGTTTTGTTTTGTTTTGTTGAAGGAGAGAAAGAGAGAGAGAATGAGCTGGGGAAAGGCAGAGAGTGAGGGAGAGAGAGAGAGAATCCAAGCAGGCCCTGAGCTATCAGTGTAGAGCCTGACACAGGGATCAGTTTCACAACCATGAGATCACGACCTGAGCCAAAATCAAGAGTTGGACGCCTGAGCGTCCCAGTCGCCCCTAATTTTTCTACTTTTAAAAAGGCCCTATGGAGCATAGAGAAGAGCCAGAGAGCCCATAGGTCAGTATAATCTTTCAATGCTAGGGAGCTAGTTCCAAAGAGAAATTTCCAGGGCTCACAATTAGCTGCAGCCTCATACCTAGAAAGTTTGGATTTTAGATATACCTCATATGAAGAATGAACAGATCTCAGTGGCGATCAGAAATGAAAGGGGAGGGAGAGAGAGAGGAGGTCTCTTCAATGTCTAGGTTTCTGGTTTTGGTGACTGTGTGGATGGTAGCGTTAGTCAACAAAACGGCAAACACTGGAGGCAGGTAGGTTTGTAGAGAAAAACAAAAGCCAATTCCATTCTGGTCCTCCAATATCTGAGAGATGTGTGTCCCATTCAAAGATCATTATTCTACACACACCATAGAATATTAAACTCCTTTTTCTTGTGATAGTCTGCTTTCTCACAAAGCTGAACGGCTCTTTAAAATAACAACAAAATGAACTTTAGATGCTCTTCTGTTTCTACACAAACTAATAGGATCCCCAGTGACTGAGAAAAAATATTCCTCCTCCCCCTTTTCTCTGTTATTACCTCATGAGGGCCCCTAACTCACCAACCAGCCATTCAGAAATGGGTGTGAGGTCCTGAGGCCTTTGGGCATCGCAGGCAGGGTCCCTTTTTTTTTTTATGTTTTGGTTGACCAGAGGTACGCTGTCTCTACCAACACAGCATAACTCCTGAGTGAGAAGTAAGAATAAAATACCATTAGTTTGTTGTTTTAGCTAATTGACACAAATTGGTTGGCGTATTGTTTTTTTCTCTCAATGAATTCATTGTAGCAACGATTCATTATTCACAAAATTTTCATTAAATTTCCTGCAAGTTCAGGAAACTGGACCAGGCCTAGTATCTTGGATTTAAATATTAAGTGGTCATTGTCATTTTTATGACTCTCAGAAGGGCCTAAATCTATTTTCTGTATAAAGGACTTAAAATACTTTACAATAGAATAGTGAATAGCACTTGAGAATATAGAGTGTGGAATTTTCAGTAAGCCTTTATAGATTGCCTTGTATTTTTATCAATGTATCCAAACAATAAAAGTTTAATGAATTATCAGCGTAAACACATAGTAATATCTCAGGCCTGAAGAAACAATAGGGGTTTGCCTGCGATGCCCAAAGTCTCTATTGGATTTTATCTTCTCAGCAAAAATCAACAACACTGACATTTCTTGGAAGGTCCTTTGTGTTGAGACATGGTCTAGGTATGAGGATTTATGGTAATTATTCAAGCAAAAAATAATTGAAGCTATCATTCAGTATGTGTGACTAGAAAACAATAGGCTAAGGAGAAATGTGGCTAAATGATAAAAAAACAAAAGATGAGTGGGTAGTGTGTCATGAAATCTTGGCAATGGTTTTCCAGGGACTGTATCTTAACCCAATTGTAAGAAACCAATATATGGATTTCCTGACACTTTTACATACAGTTATAATTTTAAAAAAACCTTATTTCTGAGACAGACAGACAGACACACACACACACACACACACACACACACACATCTACACAGTAAAGAACATAATTCTATGAATACTTTAGTCTAAAGCCAACATTCAATTTAGAAGATAATTAAGGGAAAGGGAATTTCTTCTGAATTATCCACACTGACTTTCAAATAGTTCTCACTGGAAGTAGCGAAAAGCAAACCAACAAGAAAATACAGTCTTTCTGGAAATGTTTTAATAACTCAGTGTATTAGTTGCCTATTGCAGCTGTAATAATGATTGATGTCTTTCTCACACACAGTATGAATCCAACCCATCCTTAGGTCCCCAAAAGTTCGAACCCTTAGAGCATAAAGTCAGGTTCAAAATCTGATCTAAATCTCATTAATTCTAAAGTCTCAAATCTCATCATTAAATCATCTAAAATGAGTGTGAATGAAGCTCTAGATATATTTCATCCTGGCACAAAATTCCTCTCCATCTGTGCACCTGTAACACTGAAGACTCAAGTTATCTGCTCCAAAAATAAAATTATGGGACAGGCACTGGATACGTTATACGTATCCCCATCCACTAAAGGAGAAAATGAAAGGAAAAAAGGAGGTCCCAAGCAATTTTGAAATTCAACTGAGCAAACTCCATTAGTTTTTTTTTTATAATGTTTATTTATTTTTGAGAGAGTGCAAACAAGGGAGGGTTAGAGAGAGAGGGGGACAGAGGATCTGAGCAGTTTCTGTGCTAACAGCAGTGAGCCCTATGTGGGGCTTGAACTCATGAACTGTGAGATCATTACCCGAGTTGGACACTCGACTGACTGAGCCACCCGAGAGCCCCTCCATTAAGTTTTAAGGCCCAGAAATAGTTGGTTCCTCGGTGGTCAATGGATGCACCTTCTGGGCTCAAAGTTCTGTCCTACTGTCCCAAAGAATCATCCTTCCTTTTTCATTAAAGGTACTATGAGTTGAAAGCTGAGTAGTTTATTAGTCTGTCCTGCCTACAAGTTTTTGGGAGTCCAACAACTTGTGGTTCTCCTGTTATATCTCAGGAACTCATTCCATTAGATAAAATGTTTCTGCACGGGTCTCTTCTAAATGATCTCATCTCTACTTTTGTCTTCTGCTGAGATAGCATGAGGAGACCCATGATTTGCATGACTCATCACTTCAAAGGGCCTTCTGTGTGAATGAATATTGTGACTTTTGTCTCCTCCGAGAACCTAGGAAAAGGCTCTAGAGAATTAGCCTTGGATTTGTCTCCAGAGCATACCTTCCTGACAGTAAATGTCTTAATTTTGGTATCATTTACGATCTGGATAAGGCTAAACATTTACACCAAATCCTTGATTCTTTGTACATCATGTTTCTTCTCTCAGGTTATCTCTTTTTTTTTTTCTCACATTTTACCATAGGCAACAAAGAGGGCCAGGCTACATCTTTAACACTTTGCTTGGAAATCTCTTTAGCTGAATATCCAAGTCCATTGTCAGTTCTACTCTCCACTCAACTATGTGACCCACTTCAGCTATGCTTCCTGCCGCTAAATAACAAGGATGCCTTTTCTTTCAGCTTTCAATAGCTTGTTACCATTTATTTCTGAGTCTTTAGCAGCAGCCCCTGTAATGTCCACATTTCAATCAACAGTCTTTTTATGATAATTTTTTATTTATTATCTGAAAGACAGCGTGCACGAGTGGGAGAGAGGGGCAGAGGGAGAGAGAGAGAGTGAGAGAGAGAGAATCTTAAGCAGGCTTCACACTCAGTGCAGAACCCAATGTGGGGCTTGATCCCATGACCCTGGGATCATGACCCGAGCGGAAATCAAGAGTTGGACACTCAACTGACTGAGCCACCCAGGCACCTCTATGATAATTTAAATATTCTCTAAGATGATATGAGCTTAATTCCTTCTGAGCCCTCGTGAGCAGCACATCAGTACCCATATTTGTACCAATAGTCTGTCCACAGGAATCTAGGCTTCTTCTTTCATGCACCTCAGAATTCCTCAGTCCTCTAACATTGTCAAATTCCAAAGCCACATCTACATTTTTTAGGTATTTGTTATAGCAGAATTTCCAGATACCAAAAAGTACATTCGTTTCTTATTGTTGCTGCAACAAATTATCACAAATTTAGTGCCTTAAAATAGCACGAAAATGTTCTCTTATAGTTTGGAGGGGCTGAAGAAGTCTGCTATGAGTGTTGTGGGACTAAAACCAAGGTGTTAGCTGGTTTGGTTCCTTCCGGAGTCTTTGAGGGGAGAATCAGCTTCTTTGTCCTTTTCAGCTTCTAGAGGCTTCCTGTATTCCCTAGCTCCTGACCCCTTTCTTATATCACCCCAACCTCTTACTTCCATTGTCATAGCTCTTACTACTTTTATGATCTCTTGCCTCTCTCTTACAAAGACCCTTGTGATTATATCAAGCCCCTAGATAATCCAGGATAATCTCCCCACCTAAAAACCCCTAACTTAGTCAAATCTACAAAGTACCCTTGCCATGTTAAGATAACATACTCACTGGTTCTGGGATTAAGATATTGGATTGATTTGGTAGACATCTTTGGGGGAATCATTCAAAGAAAATAGATTTTTTTTTGCTTAAATTATCCAATTTGGATATTTTTTTTAGCCCTCTATTTTTGGCATTTACTTATTCACTTGTCTTTTATTTAATTCATTAGCACTTGATAATCATTTCACCTGGACCAGGCTCTGTATCATGTGTCAGGGCTAATAGAGATGATTACTAGGTTTTCTATACTCAGAGCCCAGAATGTCAGATCAATGAGGATCAATATCCTAGTGACTGTTTGTCATTAAGTAAAAGGACATAATCACGTATGTCAAGTATGTTTCAAAATATTGACCAACTGAACAGCCATCCTTTGGGAGTCCCGGGTAAAGACAGATGACCTGACAATACTCACACATTTATTCACAATTTTGAGCAATGTAAGAGGCTTTAAACCTGAATTTTTCTTTAGTATAAAGCATTTTGTGCATTTATCATAGAAATCCCAATCCTTAGACAATCCTGGTCCCTACCAATGGCCGACAAAGTTCTAGAAGCATTGAAAATGTTTACTAAATTCTTCTCAAACTGAATTTAACTGAATTTGGATTTGAGTTGCAAATAAAGACCGTTTGGGAAAAACTCATCCTTTCTGTTGTAAGTGGGATTTGGGAAGAGTGTAATAAGGTTCTTTTTGTTTACTTCCACTTCATCTGGTGGTCAGAGAAAAGAAGCTTCTATCAGGTGTGACATAGAGAAATGAGATCAGAAGAGAAGACAGTACCAGTTGGAATTGGAGATGTGATCAGGAGAGGTTTTTATTTTTCCCTCGGTAGTCTCTACAGAGCCTTGACAGCTGTATCCTCCCTAAAAAACCTTAATAACACAACTACTCTGTTTGGCATTGGTGCTAGAGCTGCTGATCATCAATTTTATACTTGCTAATGATTTACGAGTAGCCAACCCAGTCCCAGAGTCTGCAGTCCATTAGCACTGGCAGCCATAGAGGAAATAGTGGCCTTGAGATGCTACACAGCTATAAAGAGCCAGGATTGTCTAGTCTCGACACTTTTTAATGCTGCCAATAACAGTGCGGTCTTGGACATAAACTCTGTTCCTGGCTCAAAAAATGACACTATCATTGATACCAAAGATTTATCCTCTAAAAGACAGACTGTGCTGGTGTGGAGTCTTCTCATCTGTAATCCAGAGGGCTGGGCTAAAATGGATCCTTTCACTGTGGACCAAATCCAGGCACCAAAGGGTTTGCTGAACAAATGGGTAGAATAAACATGGGAGTGTTTATCTGCCCTAAGGGTAAAGGCAAACAAATTAATTTCAATCTCTTTAACAGGTGCCTTGGCATTCCGCAAATGAGTGTGATAGCTACCAATGTCTCTTAGGTATCAGTTAAAGCATTCTAGAGGTTCTGTAAAATCCAGAGCCTTTGTCTCCCATCGCCTCTCTCCATTGCCCAGGTAGCAATGCTTTTTCTGTTTTTCTTTCCCTTATCATCATTATCAACTTATCATTTATTAAGCACCCACCATATACCAGGTACTTTAATGTGCAGCTTATTCAAATGACTCAATTTCATCACTCCATTCAAGTGCCAATTTTAGGAGAAACTGCCTCCACACCCATGATCTTCCCAATTGGGCCCTTTGGGTCCCTTTTGTGCTTTCAGATACCTTGACGTGGGTCAGGGAAGAAACTCTCATAGAGCAGCCAAAAATTACGGCTTCAATGATGCAAAGCATGGGCAAGATGTTGTCTTACTTACATTATGACTAAAGAACTGGCTTGTGGGGCCTCTGGGTATGGGATGGGTACATTGTGACATATTCAAAGACAGCAAGCCAGTGTTGGCAAATTTTACTGAGTTGGAACCTCAGGACTGGTGAACTCTCTCATACTCCGAGGCAGGAAAATAGCATTCATTGTAGCACTTCTTGCTGTGGTCCACATACCCTGGCACTTTCCACACAGCCAATCCTCCTCTAGAAAATGGGCCTTGGGTTTCCACACCCTTAGTTTGGCACTTCTCTTCCTTGGACTTTCACCAATGTCCCCTTTCTACCTTTGACACTGAAGCCTTCACCAGGCTCTTATCCCCTCCAAAAGAATATGCAAGGTATCTAGAAATGCTTAGTTTTCCTAGATCTGGGCCCCTAACTGTTATTCACAGAAAATGTGTTTATTCTACCTCAAGGGTAAGAAGGTTTGGGGCAAAAATGTGGGTCCCAGGACTTCCAGAAAAAAAGAAAGAAAGTTGAGTTTTATATTAAAAATTAGAACAAGTTGCATGTTACTGGGAGGAAGTAGAGCATGGTGGCTGGGCTGTGTGTATTCTCAGGTCAGTCTGCGTGGGTGTGCAACCAGAGTCTATCGCTGACTGACTGAATCACTTCATGGAGTTGGCAGGTTTTTTTCCATCAAGGGTTAATAGTAAATAGTTTGATTCTGTGGCCATGCAGTCTTTATTACATCTACTCAATTCTACCCCTGTAGCATGACAGCAACCACAAGCATTGCATAAACAAATGAGCATGACAGTGTTTTAGTAAAACTTTACTGAAAAACAAAAACAAACAAACAAAAAGAGATATTGGGCTGGACTCAGTTCATGGGCTACAGTTTACCACATACTCTGACCTATGCCAATTTACTTAATGATATGGACGGATTGTGTGTGTCTCCAAAATTCATCCCGGGAGGGTGGTACCTGGAGGTGGAGTGTTTGGGGGGTTTTGGGTCCTGAGGATGGAGTTCTCCATGAGGAGAGAGTCTTCATGAATGGCTTAGTGCCCATATAAAAGGGGTCCCGGAGAGCTCCCTCACCTCTTCTGCCATGTGAAGACACAGGGAGGTAGATTACCATCTATGAACCAGGAAGCAAGCTTTCACCACACACTGAATCTGCTGTCCCCTTTATCTGGGACTTCTCAAGCTCCAGAACTGTGAAAAATAATTGTTTGATGTTTAAGCCACCCAGTGTATGGTATGTTTGTGATAGTAGCCCCAAGAGACTAAGGCCCTTGTCTTCTATGACTTCATTTATAAAGTAGAGATAATAAGATAATACTAATGCATGTAAATTACTTAGAAGCATACCTGGCATTCGAGAAATTCTATTACTATCTTTGCTGTTGTTCCTATATAATTTTATATCCAGCTGCCAACTCAACATTTGCACTTGGTTATCTGATTGACATTTCAAATTTAATAAGTCCAAAACTGACCTCCTGATCATTCTTATCAAATCTGCCTCTCTCTCAGACTTCCCCATTTCAGCTGATGGCAATTCCATCATTCCAGTTGCTCAAACCAAAACCTTGGACTCAATGCCAACTCTATTCTCTCCCCCATATCCTATATTTAATCCAATAGGACGTTTTATTGGCTGTATATTTAAATATAACCAAAACCTGATCACCTGTCCCTATTTCTACCGCTACCACCTGGTGTAAGCCCCCATCATCTCTTGGCTGTAATTGGACCTTTTCATGGAAATTTGAGGAAAATCCTCCTCCTATCGTTACTCTCTGGCTAACCCCACCGCCCCTCGTGTGGCTTACTAAAGTTTGTTTTACTCTATTTGTAACTATTTTAAAATCTTAACTAAAGTAAACGGGCCCTATTTTCCTGACCACCATATGATCATTGGAGAATCTTAAGCATTACACGTAGGGAATAAAAGCGTTTCCATCAGGCAGGACATTTGCCAAGAAAGATAAGAGGAGGGTGACTTAAATTTTCTGTGGTTCGCTCAGTTCCTGTACCTTACCAGATGCCAGGTAGAAGATTGCTCGATGGGAGCTAATTTAGTTACTTCCTCCTAACCAAGATGTGTTAAGTCTGGATGGGGCTGGGACTAGGGTGAAGACAAAGAGATGTTTGCCTGTGGTGCAAAATTTGAGAGGGTGCCCAAAACTCTGTAGTCAAGAGAAATACTACTTTAATGCAATATTCTAAAAGAATCAAATCAGCAAACTATGGCTCTTGGCAAAACCTCCTGTTTTTGTCAGTGAAATTTAATTAGAAGAGACCTATCCATTTCTGAGGGAGTGGGTCACAACCCTGGAGGAAGAGCAGTAGGAAGCTGACCATCAAGCCTTCGCCTTCGTGCCTGGAACTGCCTCTCACTAATAAGAATCACCTTCCAAATGACCCTGGTGCAATGGGAAGGAAATTGGCCAGGGAAGCTTGTTGACCAGCATTCTAGTTCAGGCACTGCCACTGGCCCCGGGCAAGCCTTGTAATCTCTCCTCATCCATGAAATTAAAGGTTTGGACTTCGTCATCCTCAAAGGCCTTGTACTTCTAAAATTCTACAAAATCCGTTTGCCAAATTTTCTCTAGGTATCCAGTCATGTATGCCATTTGTCTTGTTCCTGAATCCTCTGCAATGCAATCACACTTTGCTTTTTTCCAACCAAGTTCCTTTCATTCTTAGCTTTGTGATGGTTAATTCCAGTGTAGTTAAAGTGCAGCCTGGAGCTGCCTCCAAATCCCATTTAGTCCTGACGTATCAGCATCTCCCTGCAGAACACTGTGCTCTCCTTTTTGTGCAGATGATCATGGTACATGCTAGAATTCTTCTCATCCTGTTGGTTTCATTCTGCAAGTGCTTTTATATCCTGTTCATAAATCTGAATAATAATAACTGTAAGTTGGAGGCTGCTGGCTAGCAGCTTTATTCTTTTCTGAAGGTGAGACCAAAGTGAATAGGCATATAGCAGACACATTTACAGGAAATGAAAAGAAGAATGTGGGAAGAATTCACTCATGTAAGTGAGCCACTCCTTCTCTAAAGAGCTCCAAGCCTGGCTTTGGTGAGTAAAGGGAAGGCAGAGAGTGACCATAAGGATTTGGGAAATATGGTTCAACACCCTTGAGCAGTTGTGGCTAATACCGAAACTTCATCCAGTCTCTGTTGTAGTGCTTTTCTACAAATAAGTGTTTATTTACCACTGCTTTACTCATGTTTTAAAAAATACATTTAACTAGCACAGAAGCCACAATAAATTGAGATCCCCTTCCTCAAGCGTATCGATTTTTCCTATATCAATAGGTTTATTTCCTTTGTAAATATCTAATGAATTTGTGTAGGCACTAATACGAACCATCCCTCTATCTCTTACCTGTTTCATTTCCGAGAAAAAAAGAGAAAGGTAGCCATTTAACTCACATTAGCTTTTTATCTAACCAATAACCATCACAATTTTTCACAGTTTTTCCTGTCAAAAATTTCCTGAAGAAATTTTCCATTTCCCACTCAGGAAACATCATGCCAGCCTGGGACTGGCTACCACAAGACATACATCTTGTAGAAGACCCAGTGGCAAATAAGTGAATAGCCACTCCATCCGGCACCATGCATCATTAGGGTTGGCGGAGGAAACATCTCTTCCTTTCTCCTCAAAATGATACCTACCGGGTCATCAGTCTTCAGGCACCATTTGTACCTCTGCTCTCCCTGCTCTGTCCCAAGCTAACTCCTTCTTAATGGATGTGGAGCCTGGCATCTTTTCTTTCCATGTGTACCCACTCATCTTCTGCCTACGCCCTTGCTGTCATCTCTATACAGTTCTGCCAGGAAATTAATTTTCTTCAAGAAGCCAGAAACACAAAGGACCAAAGAAATTGTCCTGGAGAACCTGAACCATCAGTAGATGTGATGGACATAACATGGCACAGGTTCCCTGAGACCCGTTTGCTCTTATTGTTATTGGAGAATCCACATTTCCTTTCAGTAAACATCGATCATCATTTTCAGGGCCGTTTCCTCACCAAAATGATGCTTTACAAAGCAGGAGTGTCTTTTATTGTTTACAACAATGGCTTTTGCTATTTTGTAAGTATATGCAAGCATTTTAAAGCCCTTTGTGTTTGTACAAACAACATTACAAGACTAGAATAATTTGTTTTTAAAAGACATAATCAACTATAATCCCACTATCTGAGTATGGGAATATTTTTATTCTTAAGTATCTCTTTCCAATCTTGGTCTCTACGTTTAAGTCTATTTTTATTTTTATTTTCATCTATGTATTTTTTAAAAATGTGTAATGTTTATCATTTATTTTTGAGAGAGAGAGAGAGAAACAGACACAGCATGAGCAGGGGAGGGGCAGAGAGAGAGGATGAAACAGAATCCAAAGCAGGCTCCAGGTTCTGAGCTGTTAGCACAGAGCCTCACGTGGGGCCCGAACCCACGAACCATGAGATCATGACCTGAGCTGAAGTCAGACGCTTAACCAACTGAGCACCCAGATGCCCCCTAAGTCTATTTTTAAAGTTGCAATATTTATGTATATATGCAAACTTACTTACCTTCTGTCACAGGACTTTCCCACTATGCAGCCTCCACTGATAACATTTTTATTGTCAACTTAAGAATCTACTAAGTGACCGGATAGTCATTTGTGATAGTAAAGCTGTCTGTTGCTCCAATGTTGGTTAAGTAACTTTGGGGGATGTGGTCTCAACTTCCATTTCCACCTACTGTCTTTCTTACCTGTGCTTATTACAGAGATTCTACTTTTTTGATCCCTTGATTCCATGGTGAGCGTGTGACCTCGTGAAAAGTGAGTGGAAGTCTCACGGTGTCGTTTCTTTCTCTTTCTATTCTTTCCATTTGTTTTCTCTCTGAGACACAACGATGAAGCTAGAGCAGCCACTCTGCAACCATGAGGCTATAGGCATTGAGGACTACCCTAAGGATGGCAAAACCGAGTGACAGAAGAGCTTGGATTGTTGAGCCATTGCACCGGCCCTGAACCACCTAATTCTAGAATTGATATCACGGACACAAATAATCTTTTATAATTTAAAATACTGTGGTTGTGCTTTCTGTTATTTGCAGCTGTACTTATTCGTTAATGATACAATTGACAAGCCATATGATTCTTTTTGATATAACTGCCCCTGTACCACCGAAGACTCCCCAGCTGTGACCATGCCAAAGCCACAAACCATGACCCGGATGATGACACAGTAGCAGCTGCCATGAAGTTTCCATGTTGGTTTTCCCCGTGCAATTCAGGAAGCAGATACTGGTGTTGGAAATGCTTGAATGAATTCTTCACCTCCGATGGCTCTCAATCAGTTAAGGCAATCCTTTCTTCTACTACCCAAGGCTTGTTAGGATCAAAGTAGAAATCTCCAGATAAGGACAGTGGTGAGCAGCTGTTGGGAGCATGTGATGATGTTATTTTATTATTATTATTATTATTATTATTATTTATTTAGGAAATAAATGCTGAGAGCCTATTATAAGCCAGACATCGGGTTAAGGCACTGGGGTGCCCAGATGGCTGATTGAGGAAATTTCTTAACTGCAACATGGGTTGAAGTACCACTGGACAGTGCAAGAGATGGTATAATGCCATCATAACAAAGGCACTTGAGAGAAGGATCCAAAAATGGAAGGTACCAAATACGTAACTGCAAGGAAAACAGAGAAAGGTGGTTGCAGGTCCAAAGTCAAAGGCAGACAGACTAACAGAAAGAGCAAAGGATGAAAAATTCTTCCCTGTCTTGCAAGGTCTTCCAGATGGACCAAGAATTAAACTTACATGGACAAATTAACAAGGGGGAAAAAAATCGAAGTATTATTACATGCACATGTAGGCCCAATAATGAAATGGAGACCTAAAGAAATAGCCAAGGCAGATGGTTTTTGTATTTAAGACTATTAATATGTGAAGGATTGCCAAGACAAACAAAACAACTTTGAGAGCTTCGGTTAGTATGAAATTCTAACCGGTACTTGGCCTGGGGCAGTAAGCTAGTGAAAAGTCACAAGGTTTGTTTATATAGCCCTTTTGGCTCTAAATCTGCTATCCCTGATGATAAGAATGTCTCTCTACCTCCTGTACAGGGAAGATGACTTTCACATGGCGATTTATTTCCTGCTTGAGGGACAGAGGAAGGTCTGAGCGTTCTTCTTGTACCGGTTGTCTCTTAAGTAACTCTTATTTAAAATAATTAACAGGCCAAATGTTTTGGGGCTGCCTGATCTTGGCCCCTACAGATGGCAAGAAGTATAATCCATCAGACACTTCTTGGTTTCAGCTTTTAAATAATCAAAACATATATGTATGCACCACGTATAAGAAGAAATGCATATAATAATTGTATAGCTCCATGAATTCTCATAAGCATTTGTGTAACCACAACCCAGATCAAGAAAGAATATGATCAGCACCCTTGAACTCCCCCTCCTGCTTCTTTTGGTTACAATTCCCTCAGGGATAGCAACTATTTTTTTGTTTTTTAAGTAAGCTCTACACCCAACGTGGGGCTTGGACTCATGACCCCAAGATCAAGAGTTACATGCTCTACCGACTGAGTCAGACTGGCACCCCTTTTATTTTTTAACATCACAAATTAATTTTGTCGATTTTGTGACTTTTTAAAAATGTTTATTTATTTTTGAGAGAGAGAGAGAAAGAGCACAAGTGGGGAAGGAGCAGAGAGAGAGGGAGACACAGAATCTGAAGCAGGCTCCAGGCTCTGAGCTGTCAGCACAGAGCCCGAAGCGGGGCTCGAACTCACAAACTAAAATCATGACCTGAGCCGAAGCCGGACGCTTAACCGACTGAGCCACCCAGGCACCCCCCATTTTGTGACTTTTTATTAATGGAATAATAAATAACCACCTTCCAGTAGGTGCTCCTCTGTATCTAGTTCATTTCGCTAAACTTTATGTTAGTGAGATTCACTCATACTATTGCATAAAACTATCATTTATTCTCATTGCTGTGTAGTTTTCAATTGCATTACTGGCCCCAAATTTCTTTATTCATCCTACATTTGATGGTCATTTGAGAAATTTCCAGTTGGGGCTATTGCAAAATATGAAACAAAGCAATGTACGTATATGATTGGTATATTCCTGTAGGCATTTCTGCTGAGTATATATACCTGGGAGTGAATTCACTGGGTCATAACACAGGTGCATATTTAGTTTTAGAGAGACTGCCAAACATTTTCCCCAACATTATTCTACAAATTTATATTCTACAGCAGTGTATGAAGCAGTGCCAGCTGCTTCTCATTCTTGCCAACACAAGGTAGTTTGCATTATTTTCAATTTAGCTGCAGAGCTCCCCCATGGTGGGTATGTAGTAGTTTCTCCTTGTCTGTGCCTGTCTTAGTGAAATACAATTTAAAGGTAGCGAAATTGCACACCTTTGAATGTAAAGCTCAATGAATTTTTGCAAATGCAAACAGCCATGTAACCATCACTCATACGATGATATCGAATATTTCCATCACCACTTTCACTCTCCTCCCCCAAGGCATTCTTATCATTTCTAACACCAGAGATTAGATTTGTCTGTTCTTGAATATTTATCAAGTGGAAACATATAGTGTACATTTTAGGTCCAGCTTCTTTGGCTCAACATATTGAGACTAATCCATTTTATTGACATATCAGTACTCTGTTAATTCTTCTTGCTGGGTAGTATTGAATTGTATGGTACTTTTTAAAGGCAAAAGGCCAGGCCCACCCAAACTAAACCTGGTCTGTCTCCCAGGGATCTGTGAATCTGCACCATTTCTAATACTAGCTTCTATAGCATCATAATCTTTTGGCTAATTGTGGTCTAACTTAGTCTTAGCTAATTTTTAAAATTGCTTCTCTCTAGAGCAATCTCATTTTAGAAGTAGTCTGATATGACCCATTAATATTGGAACTCCTGTTCAGTTTTCTGATTCTTGCCTTCCTACTTTTACATTTTCCTTGCTACACTCTTTTCCATTTCTTTCTGTGGGATTTATACAAAACACACCATCTACGTATGAATGTCCATTGGAAATTGCTAGCGCTCTAGAAGAGCCCCATCTCAGGGAGAAGTCACGGTTTTCCCTGTCTTGTTTCCAAGCCCTTTGTGACGGCTTCTGTCATAGCCTTCACTTCTCTGTGGTACAGTCAAGAGTTGGACCTATTAGGGATGCCTGGGTGGCTCAGTAGGTTAAATGTCACGATCTCGCGGTTCGTGGGTTCGAACCCTGCCTCCGGCTCTGTGCCGACAGCTCAGAGCCTGGAGCCTACTTTGGATTCTGGGTCTGTGTCTTCTCTCTGCCCCTCCCCCACTCATGCTGTGTCTCTCCCTCTCTCAAAAATAAATAAACATTAAAAAAATAATAATTAAGAAAAAAGAGTTGTACCTATTAAATAGACGACTCCTTTAGGTCAGTAAGTTGGTATATTTCAACAAACTCTTTCCAGGTATGACTTCCGGGCAGGTCTCAAAGGTAAACAGATGGCAAAAACCATCCCTCAGAGGCTATGGCTTAAGTTGGCTCGGCACCTGGGAGGAGGAACTCAGTAAATGTCAATTATTTGCTCCTCAGACACACAATCTTAATTGGGTTGGACAAGAAGACAACGAAATTTTGTTTTTATATGATTATATTCTATCTAGATCAAAATATACTTTACAGGTTCAGAAAATGGAAATGTGAAAGCACCTTGAAACATTCTGACATTTCTCTCTCTTCCATTTAAAACAAAAATCGATTGCCAGAAAACGTAAACCAGTGTGACCGTTAGCAAATTAGATGACTGAATGCTGACTCAAACAGCAAAGGAGACTCAACTGGAAAAGAGGGGACATAAAGCAGGATGCCGCTGGCATCACAGTGGCTGCCAAACAGAACTAGGCTCTGATGTTATTTGGGGGAGGATCGTCTCTATTATATGTATGTGGAGATTGTGCTTTTCTGTATCATAACGTCCACCCTTTGGAGAACCGAGAGGTTTAGCTGAGACGTGTGGGCCCCCAGCAGGCCAAATCTCAGCACGTTGCTCAAGTTAATATTCTTTATTTTTTGTCTACCATTTATTAGTGAGGAGCTACATGTCTGTTAACAAAATCGTATACCCCATCCCACAGGTTCAAAATAAAGCATTAATTATATGTACTGCTATAATACAAGGCTGTGATTTATGTGAATTACCTTTTTTGTCTCCATATTTTGGCACTCATAACTGATTACAGATGGTCATTTTCACTCACTAGGGGCAGACATAACTTGCACGCATAAGGCAACAAAACATCTTCCAAAATACTTTCCTGTAGGTTAAACGCTTGCCACTTTTCGGCAGGACTTGTTCTCAGTCCAGTTTTCTTTTTCTGTAATGCATATAAAATGGCTTGACATTTAGCTAGTAGGATCAACGACTCCCCGTCAGGCTGGAATGATGCTCTCCAGTCATGCTTTGGTATCTGCTTGACCAAACTGACCTCAGGCTCAACTTTTTCAAATGGCCAGCTTCAGTCCAGGGTTGGTGATTTTTGATTTGCTTTTATTTTGTTTCCTTTTTTGGTGTTGTTACTTTATTTTATCTTTAATTTTTTTCCCTTCTTATCTTCTTTTATTCCACCCCCTCTAAGATGGTGGACATTGCATACTTCTGAGGGAGGAGACTACATTCACTCTTTCCCACATTGTATGTGGAAACGTTAGTGACCTGGAGTCATTTTCCGGATGTATTTATTTCATGCTGGTTTTGAGCCCTACAATTTGATTTTTTAGGTGGCTGCCATCCCACTCCTGAATCCATTCCTGGGAGAGTCACCAAAAGAAGGATGAAAAAACAGGTACGAGGAACCAAGGCCAGATTTGGGGATCCCTAGAGAAACATTAATTAACAGAAAAGATTATCCAGATATTATTTAATTTTTTATATTAATAGTTTATTAAAATTCATTCAACACTCTATTTTTTCTTATTGTAAGTACTGCTTTTAAATCTTTTATCTACTTACAAATTTAGCAAAATCTAGCAGTTTTAAAGGGACCTCAACTAATATTCTGTTCTATTTGACACAAAATTTTAAACTCTTGAATATTTAAAAATTAAAAAAAATTTTTTTAATGTTATTCATTTTTGAGAGACAGAGAGAGAGAGACAGAGTGCGAATGGGGAAGGGGCAGAAAGGGAGACACAGAATCTGAAGCAGGCTCCAGACTCTGAGCTGTCAGCAGACCCGGTGTGGGACGTAAACCCGTGAACTGTGAGATCGTGACCTGAGCCAAAGTCCGACGCTTAACTGACTGAGCCACCCCTAACTCTTAAATATTTTGAATTAAATTTATAAACCTAGTACATTAAATTTCTTTTTT
The DNA here is from genome assembly GCF_018350195.1 of Panthera tigris. Classification (NCBI taxonomy): domain Eukaryota; kingdom Metazoa; phylum Chordata; class Mammalia; order Carnivora; family Felidae; genus Panthera; species Panthera tigris. Next base: position 141,817,045 of record NC_056668.1, on the reverse strand, counting down.
AAGAACTTCAAATAACTGATGTGCAAAAAATTCTTCTCAAGCACCCAAATCACTTCTTCAAATGTAGAAATTAAACTTTTAAAAATAGAAATTTTAAATTTGCATTAAACAGTCCTACTTCGTATATATGTATAGTAAATTTCAACCTCAAATCACATATCTAGATCAATTACTCAGGTACGCATTTCACATTGGAATCATAAAGCTGATATGTTACTCTCAAAGGCAAAATTCTTTCAAATATTACAAACTGAAAATATCAAGCACATAGTTAAGACAAAAATTAATACCATAATTCTCTTAAGCATGTCCACTTTTATCCAAATTTTCTCAAGGTTAAAAGATTCTTATTCACTAATAAGGGTTATAATATGTAAATGATTTTGAGGTTACCTTCTCAACTAGTGAAAGTTACCTAAGAATTAGAGATATTGCCTAGGACCTTGATTAAAATTTATGTGCAGGGTTTTTATGATCATCGTGGCATAGACTCTAAAACTTAACCCAGGGCAGATGGCCCACCATCCTGAATGTGAATCCTATGAGTACCTTATTCTTTTGCTTTTTCAAGGAAATGTGCAACTCGTGCTCTCATACAGCGAATTCAACTGCTTGGTTCTATTCTGAATTGTTTTTGTTACCTTCCGACCTGCTTGGGCTACACAGTTCACAGTGATTCCATGTTATCTATAGCGTCAGAAATGTCATTATAATGACGTGACCAATAGGCATTGGGCTGTACGCTCTGTAAAAATACCGGGTAAAGGAGTCAAGAAAGTAAGGCATCGGAATCTAGTTCGCTAGTGTACCCAAAATGTTTTCCAGTCTGGCTCAGAAGCATTGCTATGCACTGAAAACCCATCCTCTTTTATTCATATAAACATTCAATAAGCACTTGTTAATATCTATCATTGTCTAGCCTTTGGAGCCAAGCAAGGAAGAAATAGGCAAGAGGAACTAATTGCTTAAAAATCTTTATGTATTAGACGGCTTATTTTTATCCAAAAACACTGTGAAGCAGGAAATATCAGTTTTACCTTACAGATGAGGAAAATTAGGCTCATAGGGGTAAGAAATGTTTCCATTTTCCACATTGACACAGCTAGCAAGTGGCCCAAACCAGATACAAACCTGTTAGTGGCTGCATGTAAAATGGACACACTTGGGGTGCCTGGGTGGCTCAGTCAATCAGGCATCTGACTTCAGCTCAGGCCATGGTCTTCACGGTTCATGAGTTTGAGCCCCACATCAGGTAAGCTCGAGCCCACTTCTCGCTCCATGATAAGAGTGTAGAGCCTGCATGGGATTCTCTCTCCCTCTTTCTCTGCCCCTCGTTCACGCATGCTCTTTCTTGCCCCAAAATTAACTAATTAATTAGTTAATTAATTAATTAAAAAACTAAAAATAAAAACGAAAGCTATTAAAATGTATAGACTTTGCCTCCAGAAAAGAATTCATCATTTAGGGGACGGAAGTCGGCAGTGGGGGAACCAAAGGAAATGAACAGAAATAATAGAGCCTGGAAAATGGAGTGCCCAGTGCTTACAGATCTTGTTACTGGAATCCAGACTGAGACGGGTGCATGTGTGTGTGCCTGTGTGCCTGTGCACATGTGTGTTGGAAATGGGGAGGTTGGATATGGGAGAACTAGACGCAGAGATAAAACCTTTTTAGAGAAGGTCTCTGTCTCTGAAACAAACCTGAGAACATTTACCACCAAAGATCAGTACAAAGTGGATATGAAAGAGGTAGGCACATAGCACTCAGAGAAACTAATTTTTTACGTTGCTACTTATTATGTTCCTTGGTGTCTTAGGGGAAGCTTTGAACAATTGCATATAATTGCTTCATAGGAGAGGGCTATTTTATTGACAAATCATAGTAGGCATAAGACTGGGCATTAGCTTCCCTGCCTTCTCTGATACCTGTGTCTGGAACAGTCTAACACAGGCTACTAAGGTAGGAAATTCTCCAACCATGGGGTGACAGCTACCTGGATTGCAGGAAGAATGCCTTACCTCTTGCTGCACTCCTTGGTAGAGTAAATGCTCTTAAAGGATGACAAACATCAGGAGCTCAAGCCCAGTCTCAAGTAGGCTCCTCCCACATGGTTCAAACTCATATTCTCAACCTTTTGCTTTTCTATGTGTCCTTTTTATGTTCCCATCCCCCTTATGATGTCCTCCCTTCTGACTGTTTCACTGTTAGTTATACTTTCTGATAAGAAAAAAAAAAAAAAAAAGGAAAAAGGCAAGTTAATTAATGCTGTATCAGTTCAGAGACTCTCTTGGAAGGATGTGTTTTGGGTTTTGATTTGCCTGACAGTTGTCACTGATTTGGTTTCATCAGATCAACCCCCCACCCCTCTGCCCCCATGCATCTCCACCCCCCCAGCTTCTGTTATAGTTACTCTGCTCTTTCTGTCTCCTTTTCTAACAGGTTAACCTTGAAACTGTCTCTTACAAAAGTCCTGCCATTTACAACCAGGCTTTCAGGTAAATCTATTTTGTTTGGAAAGGCTATAGAGTCTCATGGTTAAATATGGAAGCGATAAAACCAGAGTGCCTGAGTGCAGAATCCATGTTTATCAATTCCTACTTGTGTAACGTTGTGAAAATCATTGAAACTATTTGTGCCTCAGTGTCACACTGTCAGATGGGGACAAAAATAGTACCTGCCTCATAAGTTTACTCTGAGGATTATATGGGCAAATCTATCTAAAGCATTTGGAAGCATATAAGGGTATAACTAGTGCTAGCAAAGTTCATGACCAGTCTTATACTAGAGTGAGAGCAAGAGTAAGGGCTGACATTAGGTTGAGTAGAGAATGTAAACTTTAGCTGAACGGGTACTGCAGTGGATTTTCCATTGGCCCAGCTCTCTAGACCCTGAGGCCATGATTAAATGAAAGTCAGCTATGGATTTAGTTGCATTGCATTAGAATGAAAAATGTGCAAGAATTATTTCCATTTGGCCTGTATCCCTATATCTTTCCAACAGTGCCCTTTTTTTAATGCTCAGAACTCCCTTTGAATCAAAAATTAAAAGCCCAACACCTGTAATAGCAACCAAAAGCTGTGTCCAAGGAATGAAAAGGAGCTGAGTGGCCAGAAGTATCTTGATTTGGTTCTGTGGGTGCCATGTTCTGAGGCCCAGAGAGATAGTACGGAGTTACTGAAGTAAACTATGAAGAATGAGTCTATTATAATGCTAGCTTTTCTGGCAGCAGATTCTTTTAGAATTTAGCTCTTACAGTGTTAACCAGTTTCTAAATTGTGAATTACCTTGAGTCAGCTTGTTATGGGTGAGTATACAGTAAAAGCCTTGTTCTCTAGGGTTGGGTCTAATATTTCTGTCCCTTTCTGAAGTTTGACCAAGTGGGAGGTTTGGGAATGAGAATCCAGAAGTGCCATCTGGCCAACCAGCTCTCTTTCATTCCTTTTTTGTGGGGCTTTCCATTATGTTCCTTGTTGCATCTGCTTAGTGGGTGAATGCTGAGCCCAGCCAATACCTCCCCACTCTGTTACAAATGCCACCCTCATTATCATGTTTAGCAGACAAGGGCTACTGTTCTAGGGCCAGGAGTCCATGCCTTTTAATCCTGATTTACCCAGATGGTATGTGGGCACGGATTCAGAAATTTTGAGTTAGAAAAGACCAGGCACATCATCTCTACCAGCACTATTCAAAAGAACTTTCTGTGATGATGGAATGGTTTATAATTTGTGCTATCAATATGGTAGCCACTAGCCACATGTGGCACTTGAAATGTGACTAGTGTTACTGAGAGAGAGAATTTAATATAATTCACCGGTAGCTAGGGGTTACCACGTTGGACAGCTTCCAACTCTACTTATAGAGGAGAAAGCTCAGGCTCAGAGGGAGGTAAAGTGACTTGCCCAAAGTCACAGAGTTGATGCAAAGCAGGGCTGGGATTAGAGATTGGGTCACACAGATCCAGTTTAGTGTTTTCCCTGTTTTTTCATCCTGAAACCACGAGCACAGTTCTGGAATCCCACTGGCAACAAAAAGATACCAGAGTCCCTCACTTTTGTGATATCCAGTTCTTAGGAGACAATTTCCAATCATTATCACCCTCCTGGAATGCTTTCTTTCTGTGTCCATTAGGGGTGAACAGAATGCAGTCTCCATTCATTCTATGGAAAGATTTTACCGAAAGCTGAATTAGGTGAAATGCTTGGTAACCTCATAATAAGACTGATGGTTTTTGCTTTCTTCAAAGATGATGTGAGCTCAGTCACCCTGGGCCTCACATCTGGGTCCCCCCAGACGACTCTAGATGGTAAGATGAAAAGATGAAACCTTATTCCTAGAAAAGTCCCTCTCAGCATCCTCTGGAATTTGTCAATAGCCTCAGCAAGTCGCATGATGAATGAGATCCTGAATGTTTGGCACATTTCAAAGCAAATTTTTTCTTGTCAAAGTTTTGCTGGCCTCTGGGTGGTTTCAGATGAGAATATTAGCATTCATTGAAAGGTTCATTTTAAAACACTGGAAATTGACACTCAAGCAGAATGTGGCTAAGGGCTCTAGTCTAAGAAGAGTTCTAGCTGCTGGGTGGAGATGTATTAACTAACTAACTAACTAACTAACTTACCAAATAATTTAACAGATTCCTTTTGTGATTAGACACATATCCACCATGAGGTAGACTATTTCTCAGTTATCCTGCTCTCCAAGATGCTCAAACCATCATTCAGGGTCCTTGACCTGAAACATGGTACCTGCATTGTGCCAACCAGTTGATGAGAGCTGAAAGGCATGGGAATAATCTCAACGTATGCCTCTTCTCCCTTGCTTCTTGCTCTGTTGATGACATAGTGCAGAGGGTTCCTACAACACTTTGTTTCTCTTACATAATTTTTTTCCTTCTAGAAAGATTTTTAGAGCCAAGCCTACTTTTTTTGCTTGGCATACAAAAGTTCTTGATAATGCATTTTTAGTTTTTTTAATTTAATTTAATTTTTATTTAAATTCAAGTTAGTTGATATATAATGTAGTATTGGTTTCAGGAGTAGAATTTAGTGATTCATCGCTTACATGTAACATCCAGTGCCCATCCCAACAATTGCCCTCCTCAATGCCCATCACCCATCTAGCCCATCCCACCACACACCTCACTCCATCAACTCTCAGTTTGTTCTCTATATTTAAGAGTCTCCTGTGGTTTGCATCCTTCTCTGTTTTTATCTTATTTTAATTTTCCTTCCCTTCCTCTATGTTCATCTGTTTTATTACATTCCACATATGAATAAAATCATATGATATCTGTCTTTCTCTCACTGACTTATTCCACTTAGCATAATACACTGTAGTTCCATCCATGTTGTAAATGGAAGATCTCATTCTTTTTTCATCACTGAGTAGTATTCGATTGTGTATATATATGTATGTATACCACATCTTCTTTTTTTAAATTTTTTTAAATGTTTATTTATTTTTGAGACAGAGGGAGACAGAGCGTGAGTGGGGGAGGAGCAGAGAGAGAGAGGGAGACACAGAATCCAAAACAGGCTCCAGGCTCTGAGCTGTCAGCACAGAGCCTGATATGGGGCTTGAACCCACGAACCGTGAGATCATGACCTGAGCCGAAATCAGACGCTCAACCAACTGAACCACCCTGGCGCCCCCACATCTTCTTTATCCATTCAGCAATCGATGGACATTTGGGCTCTTTCCATAATTTGACTATTGTCAATAGTGCAATAATGCATTTTTAAAATATCAAATTACATGCTTTTATTTCATATACTTTTCATCTCTTTCTGGAGATTAGGGTTGCATGAGGAAAAGTAAACGTGCCCTGTGAAATTTCCTTCTCAACAAACAGTTCCTTAGCTCCATAGTAAAGTCTGAGAGTATTCCCCCCAAAATCTGGAGCAAATGGGAGATCTGCAAAGGCTAACATATGGAGAGTTGTTGCTGGTGGGCACACCGTTTCACTTATACAAGATGAATAAGTTCTAGAGATCTGCCATGCAACATAATGCCTATAGTTAATACTATGTTGTGCACTTAAAAATTTAAGAGAGTAGATCTGAAGTTTTCTTACTGTCTCCTCTCTGCCAAACAAAACAAAAACCAAAGGGACATAAGGAAATTTTGGAGGTGAGCCAGTGGTTACATGTATTAGTGGTAATGGTTTCATGGGTGTATGTATATGTCCAAACTGGGTACATTAAATCAAATACACATTGACATCAAATTGTATAATTAAAAATGTGCATTTTTTGGTATACCAATTTACCTTCATAAAGTTGTTTTTTTTTAAATAATCTTAAAAAAAAGGACACAAAGCAGGAACCCACAGTTACAAAGAGAGTCTCTTCTCAGTTAAAAAGGTGTATTTCTGTCCCTCTTAGGTGTGAATGGTAAAATCCTCCTCACAAAGGTGCATATTTATAAATGTGAATCTATGTTGTGTATTTGCAAAGTCAAGGCATGAGTCTTCTTCCTACTTATAATAATCTCAGATTTGGATTCAAAGGAAAAAAACTTGGTTTTCTGATGAAGTAATGAATGGGTACCATAGCCCAAGGATCATTCTGTGGGCCAGTGAGACTCGGAGTTCTCCATGGACCAAGAGACTTGATGAAACACATTTAATTTTAAATTTAATGGAAATGTTATGGAAACATCAGGCATGCAGGCAATGAACCAGTAGACTGAGCATGTTCCAGATAATTTCAGCATGGATAGCAATGGAGATAATAATGGAGTGATAAGCTTTCTCTTCTCTTTAATCCAGTCTGTGGGTGCCAATATTATGGTCAGTGTAGTCCATACAGCAGGTTCAAAGATCCCTGAAGCAGATCACTTAATATCTATAAGCAGCTTTGGAGTCAGGCGGGCTTGTGGATTACCTCCTGTATAATCTTGGGTAAGTTGTTTTTCTTTCTTACCCCGGTTTTCTTATCTTTAAAATTCAGTTTGGAGGGTTCCTATAAAAAACTATATATATATATATATATATATATATATATATATATATATACACACACACACATAATATATAATTAAATTATTAATAAAATAAACAGCTTATAGTAAAGCTATATAATATTCACTGGCATTTCTTCAAAATCTGGACCACATCTTCTTGCCTCCACAGAACTTTCCAGGCTGTGGGTACATGAGAGGAAAATAACAGTGACATTCAAATTCAAATTTTCCTAGTTCTTGCCTGTTTTGCTTAGACCCTGAGAAGTATAGATTTCTCAGAGCCCTCTGGGAAAGACTCCCATGCATTCCAGAACAAGTTTGCACCCCCAGGCATTTTCTGGAATATGTCATCTACACCAGACCCAGGAGCATTCAGAATGTCATGACTGACGCGACATGGCAGGACTCAAGTTTTAGTACATGGATAAAAATAATATCTCACCTCCCATCAAGGTTTCTTGAATGGATGAAAAATAATCAAATAGTCAACTCACTTTGGAATATAGTTTTAGAAACTGACACCCTCTTTTCCTCATCTGATATGCTTCCCCAAGGGGATGGCACCTGCTGTCTATTCTATTGTGGCTGAGGAGACACATCTGTTCTTTCTGTGTTATACACTTTTAGACAGAGCCTCACATAGTGCTGCTTGGGTCACAGAGCCTCTCAGAAATCAACCACCTCTATACATGGCTCATACATAAATTTATGGTCCCTGCTGGGCCACTACATATACATATGATTTAATGCACAGTCCCAGGAGGTACCATTCCCATAGGGGATGACGTGAATGGAATCTGTTGGGTTGTGTAGAACACAACCTACCCCACTCTGTAGAGTGCTCCTGCACAGGGGAGATGGACAGCAAGCCCATATCTCTTTTGCAGGATCAGTCCCTGCTTACCTGTCTGCAAAATTCCTTCAGAATGGTTTCTTCTAAGTAGAAATGAGCCTATATAAATATATGCTCAAGGATATATGACATCCCCAGTGCATCAATAGACACAGATGACTCTCACTATCCTCTACTACCAGAAAGGGTAAGGAAACACATGATCTCTCCCTGCCACCAGAAGAGACATCTTAGCTGGTAACCCACAGCTGAATATAGCCTGGTAAACATGTCTTGTTTTATCAACATAATGTGTTAAAAATTTGGAAACTTAATTTATTAGAGTAGGACTTCAGTTTTACACTTTTAGCAGTAGTCACAACTCACCATTCCTTTATTCAATATGCATTTATGTTACCTGTCTGGTAACATATGATACATATGCCCTTGAAAGCCTTTGAGTCTTCCCCCCACCACATACACACTCCAACTCATTTTCCTCTGGCAATAGGTCTATGGAGTCTTTGGCTGCACTGTATCACTCTATAAAATAAAAATGTTCACATAACATTTGATCAAGATTCTAGTTTTGAGAGTCTATGTTTTCACAATTTGCCTTTTGGAAATACCCTTTTCATGTTCAGCACTGGATTTATACCTAAGAGAGACTCCCTCCAAAGAGATTTAGAATTTACTAGAATGTTCCAATCCTCTACAGCATCATAGAGTGGAATAATCGTAGTAAAACTTTTTTTAATAAAGCTACTATTTATTTTGTACTTATTAAGAAAAAGAAGAGCTAACATGAATTGAGTAATACTATGTTAGACCCTGTATTGTCATATTTAACCTATGAAATAACCTTATGAAATAAATATAATCTTGTTCCCATTTCATACAAAAGTAAACTAAAGAACAAAGAGTTTATGAATTTACTTAAGTTCACACATCAAATGTGATATCAAGCGTGTAAACCTAGAAAGCATAACTCCAGAGCCCATATTTTATTACTGTTAAGTGTCAGACCCTTTTTTTATATCATCTCATTTATCTTCAGGACAATCTTCTAAGGTCCATATTAAGTAGAGTAGTACTTAATTTATACCAAAGTTTAGGAAACCAAAGTTTAGGAAAATTAAATATGTATTCAAATTCCATCCACATGTGTAGAGCTGAATCAAGATTGAAACCTAAGTCTATCTGATTCTGAAGTTTGTGCTCTTTAATGTATTCCCTCCTTAATCTCTAGACATCTGGAGTTATGGTTTCAAGTCTGCCATTAACAAGGCATGAAGAAGAGGACTCCTTGTCTCATTTAGAATCTGCTTTCACATACGAAACCAGAAGAGAAAAATATATTTTATATATTTCTTTGTTCTGTCTCTCCAAAACCATTCCACTGGATATGGGGTATTGAGGGAGTGCCTCTAAATGACCTTGAAAGAATTAGTGCAAAAAGGACATTTTTTTCTTATTCATGCCCCACTGAGTTATACAGTAGGGAAAGTAATCTATTCAGAGTGTGACAGTGTGAATCTCATTGTAAACAGTTACCAGTTATGTAATGTTGGGGACATTGTCTATCATTTCTGTACATTAGGTTCTGTTTCAGTCAGCTATTCCTACAATAATGTTTTGCAACAGAACTCGGTTATAATGCAGATATTTCTTTTCATGTTTATAGTCTGCAGACCCACTGCAGATTGGCTGATCTTGGCCAGGCTTAGTTGAGTGGCTCAGCTACAAGTTGTGAGCCGGGTTTGTCTCCTCACTTTCTGATTAGGAGCCTCAGAATTTCGTAACATGGGTCAATTCTGGGACCTAGACTGAAGGCATAGCAGCTATCTGGGGAGAATGTCTTCTCATGATAATGGGAGAGACACAGAAAGGCATACTCAACATCAGGAATCTTGATTCATGCCTTTGCTGCATCACAGACACTAACCATTCCATTGGTCAAAAAACTCACCCGGCCAACCCCAACATCAATAAGCATGAGGAAACATACTAAGAAATTAAATGTTTGACAAATAATTTTTTTTAATGTTTATTTATTTTTGAGACAGAGAGAGACAGAGCATGAACAGGGGAGGGTCAGAGAGAGAGGGAGACACAGAATCTGAAGCAGGCTCCAGGCTCTGAGCTGTCAGCACAGAGCCCGACGCGGGGCTCGAACTCACGGACCGCGAGATCGTGACCTGAGCCGAAGTTGGACACTTAACCGACTGAGCCACCCAGGCGCCCCAGACAAATAATTTTTTAAAAATCATGGTTTTCTTTTATATAAAATGGGAATAACAACTAATTTTAAGACATGAGATTATAGAATGAAATAGCATACATCAGTAGGTTTGTAAGGTTTGAAAAACTATCCAAAAGTAAAGAATTGTAATTAATTTTTCCAGAGAGAGGCACTGATAATTCTGCAGAATATGTTTCTATCTTGAGAGGAATTGATATTTTCCAAAACAATAGGCCAGCTAGTGCTCAGGGGATAACTGCTCAGCCTTTTAAAGTAAATGGTGAAAATGCTATTTACAGACAATAGGCTGTGTCTGCCAGCCTTGGCATTTTGATAGTTATTTTAATGTCTCAGGCAATTAAATGCTGGCAGTAAATATTCACACATTTCAGTGAACTGGCTAGGTAATACAAGATTTAAAATTAGCATTAGTTTAGGAAGAAAGGAGTCAAATCTGACAATGAGCATAGGTGTGTTGAAGGTGTCGTCAATAGCTAGGGACTGAAGACTGGAAATCAAATGGACTAAATCAAGCCTTAGTAGGGAAGGCAGAGTAAGTAGGAACAATACATTCTCTTCTATATGAATCAAGTGACAATGGTTGTTTTCTATAATCCTGGCCAAATACTTTGAACCATCACCCTGTTGGATTATGGTGAAAAACCAGGTCTTGCTACTCAAAATGTGTGTCCATGAGTGAGTAGCAACAGAATCACCTGGGGACCTTTTAGGATGACAGGGCCCTACTCTTCCACTCTCCAAAGGCCTACTGGATCAGAATCTGTATCTTCAGCAGATCCCTGAATGTTCATACTCCTTAATGTCCAAGAAACATGAAATTATTTTGTTAGAAAACAACATGAACTGTCTGTATTCAATTAAAGTTTTCAGGGAAAATATATTAAAAGATATTGAAAATATCAAGAAGAAAGAGTTGACCATCCAAGGTCAGAAAAGGAAAGAATCTTAACAGCATGAGAACCAGGAACTTCTCTCTGGAATGTCACTATTAACAAAACAGCTCCACTGGTTGTCCCTTCTTCCTTTCCTTCCTTCTTTCTTTTCTATCTTCCTTCCTTCCTTCCTTCCTTTCATGAAACAAATACTAATTGAATACTTACCATATGTTCAATGCCATGATAGGCAATGGAGATCCAATGAACAAACAAATCCCTCCTGGGATTTATAGATATTAATAAAGTAATCACACAAAATAAGCCTAATTACCATTTTTTCCAAAATTCAAGGAGAGGTACATGGCTCTATTAAAATATATATAATAGGATAACTGTTTTAGGAAGGTTCCAAAGTTACAATTGGGTGCTATAATTGGAAGGATGACTAGAGGTTTATAAGGTAACCATGGACTAAAGAATATTTCGAGGAAAGAAAAGCACGTGCCCTGTGATTGGAACAGAATGGAGCCCTATGAAAATACGTAGGCACTAGATCACAAAGGGCCTTAAAAACCACATACAGGAGAAATATTTCTGTTCTACAAAACTCTTCCCTTTTCCTCCTGGGTCAGTAGCCTGAAATGCAGTTGGATGCAACCATCTGATAGGTTCTGACCAATGGAATGTGAGCGGGAATTTATAAACATTACCTCCAGCCTGGCACATAAAACCTGCCACTCAAATCATCCCTTTCACTTCTCTTGTCTACTGGAAATTCTCCAAAGGCCTAGAGGATGTTGGAACCTCAAATTGGATGGTGTATGGCTCCTATAAGATTCATCTTCTACCCATTCCTTTAGATTGGAAACGAAGCAAAAAAAAAAAAAGGCCTTTATTAGATTAAGGCACTGATATGTTGGGGTGTTTACAGCAGTTAGCTTACCCTAACTAATACACTTATTAAAGATTTTGCCCTTTAATCTGAAAGCTGTGAGAAAGTATTGGGGGGTTTTTAGTGGAAGAGTTCCCAGTTTTGTATTCTTGGGAAAGGGTATCTGATTCTCCCAGTATGGATCAATAATCCACCTATATATAGGTCAATCAACTGTGGCCAAAGATCACAGTTACACAGCACAGAAAGGCCCAGTAGACCTCAGCCCTGCATAACTGGGAACCATTCCTAAAAATGAGGGAAGGTTTGTGGGCCAAGCAATTATCCCAAGGGCTCTCTCCTATGACATCCACACACACCACGGGTTAAGTAGATTTTTCAAGTGAAGACGCAAGAAGAGAGAGATTGTGGCACAAGCACGAACAAGGCATCTTTCTGATGGGCCAATGGTCCTCAAAGAAAGTGTGGTCGCATACCAGCATTAAATTCTAATTTGAGAAATGCAAACCTTAGACCTACCACAATCTGAAATTCTGGGAGTAGGGCATTGCAATCAGTATCTATGGTTAGCAAGCCTTCCAGATGGTTCCGATGGATGCTATAATTTAAGAATGCTCGTGCTAAGCTGATGATGGTAGTCAAATGAGAGGGAAAAATGTGTCAGAAGTTGTAGTTCACCAAAGCATATTCACACATATTGTCCCAGTTTAACATCACAAAGTTCTCTGGTGGCTCTTCTGGCATTCACTCCCTCCCTCCCCACTCTTACAGAGGGATTGTAAACTATTTTCTGGAAGATGAGACTGAATGATGAATAAGTGAAAGAAATTGTCTTCTGAAATTCTTAAAGAAAATGGGCAAGTCTTTCCAGAATAAAACCCGGGGAACCCTTCTAAACGGGGAGAGAGAATGGTCTCTGTAGTTTCTTCCACCGTAAAGATTTGAACCTCAGGCTGACTGAGGCCTGGCCCTGCCTCCTTATTTCCAGACTGCCCCACCCATGCAGCATCCTTCACTCATTTGCAAACAAACAGTAGAACTGTGTTTGGATTGGTCTGGGCTCCAGTTTCAGATCTGTATTCAGACAGTAAGTGTCCTTGGACAAGTTCATAACTTCTTAGAGGTTATCCATGAAGTAGAAGGTTAATACTAACTTTGTGAGCTATTCAGCGTACATGAAAGCCTGGGACTCAGTGGGCTCTCAGGTGTCCTTAGTAAGTGGTTGGGTAAGCTGAATGGAAAGCGGGGCCATTTGGTGCCATCATGCCCGGGCTCTGTGAGGGCATCAGAATCCCAGGAGCCCCTTGCTGGTGTCTCCCCATCAACTCTGGAGGACAACAGTGTTGTGACTTGTGTCCTGGCCTGCGTAACCATGGAGCCCAGCCAGAGCAGATTTCCAGGGGATGCAGCCCAATGTTCTGACACCCTAGTTTGCTAGGATGTGGGGGCGCTTTTTATGGCTTTCTGATTATGTTGTTGTTATGCTTTTCATTGTCAGTGCTTTTATGCCTTCCAAGGCTCTTGAGCAAAGGGCAAAGAGGAACCTTTAGAATATCCCAATACTCACCTTTCTGGCAACATAGAGAGGACAGGAAAACAAATGTTGATGATGCTCCAGCAATGCTTCCAGCATGGTCTCCCAGGAATTAGTTTGGGACTTTGGCTCCCGACTGTCCTCGTATGTCTTCTCTCTCTTAACTCTCAGCTGCTCCCACCTCTTTCATTCTAGTGCCATATTCTGTCTTCCTCCAGAGGGGCTTTTCCAGTTATTCCCACACACCCACAGAGGGCTCTCTCCTGCTCACAACCCTCTACGTTTGGGCAGATTTGGAGCTACACCCTCAGTCCAGTGTTCCAGAAAAACTAATTCAAGCTTCTCACTAAGGTTCGGCGAAGCAGCACCCCCTTCCTTGGTCCAAATTTGTCTGCTTTCCTCTCTTTTGCATTACTTCTAAATACAGTCATAAAAATAAAAGGTAACCTTTATGAGGCTCACTGTGAGACAGTCACTGTATTCAGTACTTCGTGTACATTTTTTCCTTTTATTTTTCACTAAAGTAGTATAAGATAGGTATCATTACCTCATTGTAAATTCAAGGAAATGGAGGCCCAGAGAGTTTGCGATTGGCCCACAGTTTCACAGATAACATGCAGCAGAACTAAAATTGGAATCTGCTTTATCTCTTTCCAAAGTCCTGTCCCCTGTGCCATCTTGTCTCCCGCAGGAACATCACCACTGAACTGTGTGTAATTTCTGAAACATACACTCCATTCTTTGCCACTAGTAGAGTGGTTAGCTGTATGTGGCAACGTTCCTCCAGAAAAGATGTTGGCCATGAGTGCAATTGAAATAGTTAACTGATAGGATTCAAGCCCAGATGATATCTTTTGGACTGGGGAGGTGCCAAAGGATTTTTACTTGATTTTATTTTTAATAACAAAATTGTATTTAATAGTAAAATGACAATAAAATTATTTCATTTAAAATGTATCCTCATATACATATAATAATAATATTAAACATGTATTTGTTTATTCAATGTTTCAGGTCTTATTCTAAGCACTTCATACATAGTAGCTAATTTAATTTCACAAAGAGCCTTATGAGGTAGGCACTATTACTATCTCTGTTACACAGATAGGGAGCTAGAATGTAGAGGCTTAAATGACTCCCTCCCCAAGATGGAATTCCAACCCTGAGAATCTGATTCCAGAATCCATGTGCCTAACCTCTCAGTTGCCATCTTTCCCAGAGTTCTCTCCCCTCCCCCTCATCCCTTTCCTTTCCCCCTCTCTGCTCCATCCAGGTAATCCATGCTAACAACCTAGTTAAGTATCCCTCCATATTTCCTCCGTGTTCAAATCTATATACCGGTTTGCAAATATACACATATGGGTTATCACTGTTTGTTTTTATAAAATGGAGTTCAGTAATGTGTGCTTTTCTGTATCTTGCTTTCCTCATTGAAAAGTACCTTAAAGAAATGTCTTAGGGAGCTGGCACTCCTATAACAAAGTGCCATAGACTGGATGGCTATAGACTGCAGAAACGTATTTCTTACAGTTTTGGAGTCTGAACCTTCAGGATCAAAATACTGGCATGGTAGCTTCTGGTGGGAGCCCTCTTGTGGGTTGCAGCATGCCAGCTTTTCCTGAATCTTCGAATGGCACAGAGCAGAGAGCGAACCAGCTCTGTGGTGACTCTCATGGGAACTAGTCCCATTCATGAGGGCTCCACCCTGATCCTTCGTCTAACCTCAATCACCTTCCAAAGGCCCCAACTCCTAGCACCATCACACTAGGAGGGAGGGTTTCAACATAAGAATTTGGCAGGGGACACATTTAGTTCATAACAGGAAATATCCCCCATTGATGGATACGGAGAAAGTTCATTCCTAATGGCTGCATAGAAGGGAGTTTCTCACTTTCATTCTTAGCTAGTCTGATGGGTAGAGATAACAGTTGTTTGTTTACTTTGCATTTTTCTTTGTACTGCTGAGTTTGAGCATCTTTCCATGCCTTTCTTGACCCTCTGGAGTTTCTCTTCAGTGATACAAACTTGCTCACTGCACACTTTGTTTGTTCGCTTTCCCCTTGGGTTGTTTCATGTCTCCTTTCTGTGTGTAAGAACAGTTTGTACATTAATAACTTACATATGTAACCTCAGATGTCCTGCATCAAAAATATTGTTTCCAATTACATTATGCTTCTGTTGATTTTATGTTATCTTTTGCCATTTAAAATGTACAATTAAAAAAAAATTTAATTTTTATTTATTTTTGAGAGAAAGAGAGACACAGATTATGAGCAGGGGAGGGGCAGAGAGAAGGAAACAACAGAATCTGAGGCAGGCTCCAGGCTCTGAGCTGTCAGCACAAAGCCTGACGCAGGGCTCAAACCCACGAACTGTGAGATCATGACCTGAGCCGAAGTCGAACGCTTAACCGACTGAACCACCCAGGAGCCCCTAAAATGTATAATTTTTATTGTCAAGCATGTACATCTCTTTTTATAGCCTCTCTGTTCTGTGGAATTTATATTTTTATCATATTAAGATTTCTTATTCAAGAACATAGTATATATTTCCATCAGTTTAGATTTTATATTCTTTAATACGCTCTTAAATTATCTTCAGGGAAGTCCTATGCTGTTCTTTTAATAAATTATCCTAAATATTCTTCAGTTTTTGTGACTATCGCAAGTGTAACATTCATTTTCTCATTTCCTTTTCTAATTTCTTTAATTGGAATAGAGAGAAGCTATTGAGTTTTGTAAACTGAACTTCAATCTAGCTATATTATTATCAACTATAGCAAAATTTGTAAGTATTTATATAAGTTTACCTATATATGCTATGTTACATGTCATTTCATTTTATTATCTTATTGTTTTCATTAGAATCTCTAGAATCCTATTGAATAATAATGCTGACACTGACATTGCTGTCTTATTTCTGTTTTTAATCAATTATTTTTGGTTTTTCATCATTTAAAATAATATGTGATGTTGGGTTTTGGTGAAAATATTTAATAAGTTTAAATGTTTATGTCTATCCAGGGCGCCCGGGTGGCTCAGTCAGTTAAGCATCTGACTTCGGCTCAGGTCATGATCCCACGGTTTGTGAGTTTGAGCCCCATGTCTGGCTCTGTGCTGACAGCTCAGAGCCTGGAGCCTGCTTCCGATTCTGTGTCTCATTCTCTCTCTCTGCCCCTCCCCTGCTCACACTCTGTCTCTGCCTCTCTCAAAAAGTGAATAAACATTAAAAAAAATTTTAAACTGTTTATGTCCATCCTTATTTTATTTAGAATTCTATTAGGAGTGGATGATGGATTTTATTAAATGTCTTTTTTCTTTGATTTAATCATTTGATTTTTGTTTCATTCGATAATAGATTGCATTAACAGATTTTTTTTGAGATAAAGTCTGGATTTCAGAAATAAACTCTGTTTATAGTCTATTTTTCTTTTTTGATGCATTGGTGGAATCTTTTGCTAGTTTCTGATTTAAAACTCCTCAACTATAGTCTTGGGAAATATAGGTCCTTCATTCTCTCTATATGGTGAATTATGTCAGTGGTTATTGGTGTTTTGATGGGGAAAATATATTGTGAGATATTTTTACAAAATGAAAGATGTTTAACTTACATGATCCTTCCATTAAATCCCAGTGCTGTACCCTCTAGACTTTGTGACAAGCAAAAACTTTACCCTTACTTTTTAAAATGTATCATTCTTTAATTATGAAGTACAATAAATTCACGAGGCCATGTCTTGGTATTTACCATTATTGGTCAATTACCGTGTAGTAGGAGCTCTCAGTATATACTACTAATACTTCTTTTGATTCTGTGTGTGTGTGTGTGTGTGTATGTTTTATATATTTATATACATAAATATAGTTTATATATTTAAATATTATACATACTTTCAATGTTTGACCAATTCCATTTTATTACTCATTATTGGAAATATTACAGGAAGTTTCTTTAAGGAAAAACTTTCCAATAGCACACCTCAAAAATTTCTTCTTTGCTACTGCAGAGACAGACTGCCTCTTCTCAATATGGTGGGGCGTGGAGTTGGTGGGATAGGGAGAGGCGGGGTGAGGATTTTTGCCATTAGCCCTGCTTACTTCAGTTCTGACGCTGGTTGCTGCAAAGACTATTGCCTTTGCTACTCAGGTTGAGTCCTTCACCTTCAGGGAGTGTGTTCCTGTTGTATGTTCTGATATCTGCCTTCACCTGGCCAGCTCACCACTCTCCAAATTGCTTCTTTTTCCTGCAAGGCTTGTGGTGTCTGCAGATTATACTGGTAGTTTTGCTAAAATTAATTTTATTTTTTTCCATTTTTTCCTTTTGTAAGGTATCCAGGAGTAGAAGAAGAAAGCTACTAACATGTACCCATATTTATACCAAAGTGTTGTACATTTTAAAAATGATCTTTCCAACATCTTGGTAGTTCCTGGATCGTAGCTAATTTAGTGTAGAAACTAGAATTCATAATTCTTGTGTTAAAGATGAGTAAGGAATAAGAAATCAGTAGTAAGAAATGATATTCTTTGCATTGTCTTGACTAGGTTCTCTACAGTTTGGCTCAAATTGGACAACCTTCATTGGTGTCCACTTGGCTCGAGGAAAACACACATCTTTGTCATTCACAATCATGGATTTGATATCTCTCCAGTCTCTTCTCTCATTGTTCAAACAGGGAAATTGAGATGGTTATGGGGGTGATCAACAATTTAATCCTAAGAATAGTTCTAACTAGAAATGAAAAACTGCTCTTTCTGGCAGTTACCTATCTTCTTTCATGCAAGATTTGTTTGTTTTTGTCTGTACAGTTTGTTTTCAAGGCAGGGGAACCATTGTCACAACTCCCCATTATGCCAATTCCTGACTTTAGCCATTGTTTTCTCCCATGTTTCTCTTTTCATGGTCTTCTACTCATTGTCTGGAGGTTTAATGCTCATGTTTGATCAAGGATAGCAGAATGTTTGGCACTTGGAGTTTCTTTGTCTCCAGCTTTGGTAACTGGTTGTCAGTTCTGAGACAACAGGAAAAGTCCTACTCAATTTTCTGCAATGCTTACCGAACATTCATTATGTGCTGGGTATTGTACTAGGAGCTGTAGTTCAAATGTGTATCAGTCAGAGCTCCTATGCCAAAGGAATAGCTAATTTTGTCGGAGACATAAGAAATACTAAAATCGCCATAATGAAAAGTGAAATATGATTGATCCCCTCATAAAGGCACAATTTGCTAAGGCACTTTAAGAATTCCAAGTGGTGAAACCATGGTGAAGGCGACATTTGGGTTGGACCATGGAGGATGGATAGGTGGTCTGTCATGAACCACTTTCCTCTTAGGATCATAGGATGCTTGTATGAGAAGGGCCATTTTGGATCATTTAATCTTAACCACCTGGCTTCTCAGATGAGGAAACAAGCTCAGAGAGCAACATTTCTCTTTCAAGATCATACAGTTAGTGTTTGAGCTAAGATTTACCAAAATTCTGACTCTTAGCCGTCGGCTTCTTCTTTTACACCTGGACTCTCTTCTTTTTATGCTGGACTCTCTCTCCTGCCTTCATATTCTCTCCCCAAATATTGCAACACCTCCAAGTACCAAGGCCATCTCCTAACCAAGAACCAGCCATCCTGACCTTGATCTGCTTTCCAGGTCAGGCGAGATCTGGGTGAGTGCTTGAATTTTATTTAAGGACATGTAGATCCTTACTTGTTCTTGGTCACCTGTCAGAAATGAATAATCATAGCTCAGCAACTCCTTCTGCCAGCTCTTTAAAAGTCCATCAATAAATAATATTCAGTCCCAACCCCCGTAAGTTTCTCACACTATACGTTGCTTTCCTTCCCCACATTTTTTATCGACATGCCCACTCTGCTTTGGCTATTAACTCTTTCTCCTCTCTGATGTTTTAATTACAATTATGCATGAACACTGAAGAAAAGTAGCAAAAAATTTAAGACAGTTCTTTCCTAATGTTATTACTTAACCTTTGCATAGTGCCGTCTATTTACGGAACGCTTACATGCTAATTAACTCTTCATGACCATACTGTTGGAAGGTGGCCAGGCCATTTATTTCTAGCTCTTAGGTAATAGACCTTGATAATTATGGCACTGTAGGATAGGAAGTGACTTTCAGGGATCACAGAAGTGTGTGCCCTGCTCTCAGAAAGGCCTGTACTGAAACTATCCTGGACTCAGCCTCCCGCCTTCTGATGTTCATTTTGCTCTTCATATTCTCTTCTCCTAAATTACCCAGAAGCTAGTGGTGCCAACTGTTACCTCTAATCCCTTCTGGTCAGTCAGAAATTTGAAGTATGAACTCCTTGCATTTTAATTTTGGTTTCTCAAATCCATCCATTAGAAGCCAGCATCTACAAATTGTCACATTATGAGCCAGGTGGGAAATCACCACAAGCTCAGTTCCATAGAGCTCTCAGGAACTGGGTTCTATAAATCCACTCTGTGGAATTTTAGATTCAGAATGTCATAGAAAAGAAATGGAAAGGAGAGGGAAGCTTACATTTATTGCACACCAGCTATGGGCCACTCATTTTCTAGACACTTTATGTACTTGATTTCCTTCAGTCAACATGATAGCTAACCAAGGGACATATTTTTTCTCTATTTTTAGCAGGGAAAAAAAAACTAAGACTATGGACATTCAGTAACTCACTCAAGGTCAAACATCTCTGAAGTGGTAAGCTACAATTTACAGCAGGATTGTGTTGACTTGAAGGCCAGAGCTTTTTGTGTTCAATAGTCCTAGGAGCCTTGAGAGCACCTTGAGATTAGAAGTTGTAGAGGATTTTTCATTGCTGCTTTCCCAGCATTAAGTTCCCCTTAATCTGGAAATAGCCTCTGGCTTTCCTGTGGAGACAACCTGCCTCCAGTTTCAGTCCTCGTGGTACGGCTGAGGCTACTTTCCTTACTTCCCCCAAGGTAATGGTATGAGGATATGCCTCAGAGATGTCCAGTCAGAGCACCTCACCTTTCTAACAATAGATATGAGTTCAGAGCTGAAGAAATGGTCCACTCTGGACCACTGAGAGCCTGGGGTAGACAATATAATGCCTCCTGCCCCCCCATATGTCCATGTCCTAATTCCCCAAACTTGTGAATATATTACCTTATATTAGCAAAAGGAACTTGGTCGTTGTGATCAAATTAAGGATCCTGAGATGGGGAAATTATCTTGGATTATCTGAGTGGGCCCAATGTAATCAGGTTTTTATAAAAGGGAAGTAAGAGGGTCAGAGTCAGGGACACCTGAGTGGCTCAGTGGGTTAAGCATCCAACTTCAGCTCAGTCATGATCTCACAATTTGTGAGTTCGAGCTCTGCATCAGGCTCTCTGCTGTCAGTGCAGAGCCTACTTTGGATCCTCTGTCTCCTTCTCTCTCTACCCCTCCCCCGCTTATGCAAACAGAAGCATACACACATGTGTGAGTGCTCTCTCTTTCAAAAATAAATAAACATTTTAAAAAAGAGGGTCAGAGTCAGAATGTATTATTCTGGTCATCCAGAGAAATAATAAGAGATACATATATACATATTTAAAAGATTTGTTACAAAGAATTGACTCAAGTGATTAAGAAGACTGAGAAGTCCCAATATCTGCAGTCCGCCAGCTGGAGATCCAAGAGAGCCGGGATCACTGAGATTGGGTGTAGTTCCAATCTCAGTATGAAGGTCTGAGAACCGGAAAGCCATCAATGTAGGTCCAAAAGCTGGCAGACTTGAGACCTGAAAAGAGCCAATATTTCAATTTGAGTCAGAAGCCAGGGAAAGACCAGTGTTCCAGCTCAAGCAATCAGGCAGGAGGAGGTCCTTGAAATTTGAGGGATGGTCAGCCTTTTTATTCTTTTCAGGACTTCAACTGATTGGATGAAGGCCACCCACATTAGGGAAGACAATCTGCTTTACTCAGTCTATGGATTCAAATGTTAATCTTATTCAAAAACATCCTCACAGGTACACCCAGAATAACGTCTGACCAAATATCTAGGTACCCTATGGCCCAGTCAAGTTGACACATAAAATTAAGCACCACACAGAGAATGTTGCAGGGAAAATTAATAGAGGCCATGGATGCAATAAAGCTACCACGTGAGGTAATGGCTTCCCATCACTATTGGTCTCTGATGGTTTTTCCTTAACTCTGCTTGCACCTCTTTAAAGTCCACTCAAGCCGTCTGAGAAGAATCCTGTTTCCTCTTAAGACTCAGGCTGATAGCTTGGTGGTCTAAAAGAGTAGTACAATTCTAAAAGCATCCCTCCCCTCCTCTAGATTAAGGAGTAACTATCACCAACATGACCCACCACATGACTCTTACTGTTCAGTCTTGATGTATTAAGTTGTGAGGACTGTCCTTTCTGACCTTGGCCCAGCACCTAACCAGTAATAGAAATGGATGAGAACATATGGCAAAGCTGTTAAGTAAAGCTGTTACTTAGATAAGCAAGCCTGGTACCTTCTCCAGTTAGATAACCTGTAGAGAATCATGTCATTTCTCTGGGCCTCCAGATTCCCATTCCTAAAATGGGAGAGTTCGCTTAGGAGACCTCTTAGGCCACTTGATCTGCCAGAGACAAGACCTTTCTTCTGAGCCATCAATGAGAAAACTGCTGAAAGTGTTGCCCAAACTCTCATGGCCTGTGGACATTTTGTGAGACTAGGGAGAAATCTATAGATGAACAGCTTAAGAATGTGTTTTCCCTTCAACAGTGACGTGGACTTTGGACAAGACTCTGGGAAAGTAATGAAGTAGAAAGACTTGATTCCTGCCCTCTGAAAGTTTGAGGTCTCTCTGAGAGGCAGATACTGAAATATGAATTATATCCAGGATCATATTTAAAGTGTCACATATAAAGGGGAAAGCATAGTGTGGGAGAAATACCTAACTCAGATTTAGATTGTGGGGAAGGCCTCCTGGAGGGGGTAATATCTAGACTGCTCTTGAAACGCAAGTAGAAGATGTAGACATGGGGACAGAGAGTGAGACAAAACAGAAGAATGTCTGTAGCAGGTTAAATATTGTTCAAAAATATTTACTTATCTTTTCTCACTTCCCACCTCTATGGATGGAGTGTACATCCCTTCCCCTTAATTCTATGTGACTTGCATTGGCCAATGGAATGTGGATAGAAATGACATTGTAACAGTTCAGGGCATAGGCCTAGGGAGGCATCACACAGTTCCACTCATCCTTTCTTAAGTAAGAGAAATCCACCCTAGCTAGTGTGATCATCTAAGGAAGGTGAATGGTATGTGGAAATTATGTGACCTCAATTCACCATAAAGAGCCAAGCATCTTGGAGCCACAGTCTGAACCTGAGCTGGCCTGCCAATCGGATTTATATCAGCTGACCTCTAGCCAATCTGCTGATGCGTGAATGAGCCTAGGTGAGGTCAAGAAAGCTGTTCTAGCCAACTTGCAGGTGTATGAGAAATGGAGGCTTATCTTTGGATGTTATTGTTGTTATGCAACATTATTATGGTAAGAGTCTACTGATACGAGAACTTTCTGCTTCCTTGCCGCATTCTAGATAAGAGTTTGAGGGAAAAGCACATATAAAAACCTACAGCAAAAAGGACCATGGCCAATATATTCATTTCTTAGGGTTGTCATACTAAATTACCACAACAAGGTGACTTAATACATCAGAAATTTATGATCTCATGGTCCTGAAGGCCAGAAGTCCAAAATTAGGTTGTCAGCAGAGTCATGCTCTTCCAAGGCTCTTGGGACGAATCCTTCTTTGCAAATTCTAGCTTCCAGTGGCTCTTGGCCTTCCTTGGCTGGTGGCAGCATAAAACACCAAACTTTGCTTCAATCTTCTCATGGGCTTCTTCCCCATGTCTCTGTGTCTCAAACCCCTGTTTTCCTCTCACAAAGATACCGGTCATGGGATTTAGGGCCCATCTTAAATCTAGGATTATTTCATCCTGGAATCATTAACCTATTTATAGCTGCAAGACTGTAGTTTCAAATACGGTCACATTCACCTGCAAGTTTTGGACCTGGACATCTTGTTTTGAGAGCAATATTCAATCTACAGGTAATATGAGAAATGAAACCAATTCAGTAGAGCAGGACTGGGTACCTCACCTGTTAAATGGGGACATCAACAATAAGTGACCCTTAACAATCATTGGGAAGATTAAAGAATTCATTATATAGAAAACACTAAAAATAATATCTGGCATACGGTAAATGGTCAATAAGCATTAACAATAATCACTATCATTATTTGTTAATGTTATTTATTATTGTTATTGCCATCATGGTTTAGATAATTATCACTTCCTTACCAACGTAAGACAATGGTGTGGAAATATGATAGTCTAGTTGGCAAAGCTTTTTGAAAGCATTTTAAAAAAATTTTTTTTAATGTACTTATTTTTGAGAGAGAGACAGAGTGCAAGCAGGGGAAGGGCAGAGAGAGAGGGACACACAGAATCTGAAAGAGGCTCTAGGCTCTGAGCTGTCAGCACAGAGCCCGATGTGGAGCTCGAACTTGGGAATAGTGAGGCCATGACCTGAACTGAAGTTGGATGCTTAACTGACTGAGCCATCCAGGTACCCCAGAAAGCATTTTTAAATATCAAAATAATTTGGATGCCTGAATGGCTCAGTCAGTTAATCAAGCATCCAACTCTTGATTTCGGCTCAGGTCATGATCTCACAGTTCATGGGTTTGAGCCCCACCTTGGGCTCTGTGCTGACAGCATGGAGCCTGCTTGGGATTCCCTCTCTCTCCTTCTCTCTGTCCCTCCCCCCCTTGAATGTGTGCTCTTTTCTCTCTCTCTCTCTCTCTCTCTCTCAAAAATAAACTTTAAAAAAGACAAATAAATAAATATTGAACTAATTTAAAATGTTACTACTTCTGAAAACTTTTATGCATATATATACATATTTTTTTTGTTTTACTTTTTTAATGTTTATTTATTTTTGAGACAGAGAGAGAGTGAGTTGAAAAGGGACAGAGACGGAGGGGGAGAGAGGATCCAAAGCAGGCTCCGTACTGACAGCAGACAGTCTGATGCAGGGCTCAAACTCATAAACTGTGAGATCATGACCTGAGCCGGAATCAAGAATCAAGTGCTAAACCGACTGAGCCACCCAGGCACCCCATATGTATTTTAATAAAACAAATCACATTAAACATGTAGTGAGTTCTAAATGTAGAACCAAGGTAAGGTGAATCTTTTCATTAAGTGAAGACTACCTCTGTATGATTTTTTAAATGAATCAGACTGTATAAATCATTCGGCTGAAAGAGGAACATACCTGCTTACATTGTGACTAAGCTGATTTAAAAGTAAGACTTTTTATTAAAATAACAAGATCAGGGGCGCCTGGGTGGCGCAGTCGGTTGAGCGTCCGACTTCAGCCAGGTCACGATCTCGCGGTCCGTGAGTTCGAGCCCCGCGTCGGGCTCTGGGCTGATGGCTCGGAGCCTGGAGCCTGCTTCCGATTCTGTGTCTCCCTCTCTCTCTGCCCCTCCCCCGTTCATGCTCTGCCTCTCTCTGTCCCAAAAATAAATAAAAAACGTTGAAAAAAAAAATTTTAAAATAACAAGATCAGGACAAGAACACAAGCTAGTATTTTTCTTGGCTGGAATCCTTGGGAGCCCTGAATACTCCCACATAAATATACTATTGTCAGATTTTCTTATGTAAATGCTTATTTATCTTCTTTTGAGATGCCTTTTGTGTGGAGTATGGTTTCTGAAAACATTTTTAAAAGCTCTACTACGGGTTTTTAGTTAACCTTCTTAAATGAGGATGAGAAGTGTTTTTTTTTGCTAAATAGTGGGAGGAAATGTCTATTATACCTTTTAAAATACCAACGTTAGGTTCTATTGATAAAAAAGAAACTAAATGGGACTCAGGGTCGCTGTTTCTGGTTTCACTTGTAAGCTCAAAAAGTATTTATTGAGGACCTATAAGTGCCCTATGCCAAGTCCTGGGACAGAAACTTAAATAAAGAATTTAAATAATATATCATCTTTACTCAATACAGTAGAGCGTAGGAGACATTAAAGAAAGAAGTAGGAAACTCAGCAAGCAGGGAGCATTGTAACAAACATCTTAATGGTTCTATTCAGAGAGAGGTAGGAAAATGGGGCCAGGCTTCCTGACAAATGGGATGGAGGAAATGTCTCAGTTAGAGGAAAATGTTGTACAAATTGAGCTCTGAAAGAAAAGGAGCCAGAGCCCTGTCCTGAAAGGGGCAGGGAGATGTATGTGCACGTGTATGTAGATCCACTGAGGTCAAGGAATTTTGTTTTGATCAGTAAATATTTGTCGAGAGAATTTCGAATGTTCCTTGATGTTAGAGGGAATAGCGTATCAGAGAGTAGAAGGAGACAGAACCATGGGGATGTCTCCTGGGCTATATAGTGGATGGATTCTGTGTGATGAACTAAGGGCTTACCACTTTATCTTGGGTGTGTGCTAACCAGGGGGGGATCCAATGGTAAAGGAGAGAAAGAGAGAGAGAGAGGCTGGAAAGATGGTAGTTCAAAGAAAGAGAAATTGGTTATAAGACTGAGACATCAGTTCAGAAGACCAAAAACATTACCTATGACAGTGAAAGAAGAGGATGACAAGAAAGTGAGAGTAATAAGGAGGAAGTATCAATAAAAAGAGGTGATTAATGGAATGTGTTGGGTAGAGGGCCAAATTGGGGAAAGTCTATAGCTGTGCTGTCTGATATAATAGCCACAGCCATGTGTGGCTAATGACTATTTTAGACATGGCTAATATAATTTGACATGTGCTATAAGTATGAAATACACACCTAATTTTGAAGACTTAGTATGAAAATTGAATCTAAAACATCTCATTAATAACTTCGTACATTGATTACACGTTGAAATGGTAATTTTTGGATATATTGGGTTATATAAAATATATTATCAAAATTAATTTCACTTGATTCTTTTCACCATTTTAGTGTGCCTACTAGAAAGCTGAAAATTACACGTGTCATTTACCTAGTGACTCATGTTATTTATCTAATGGACAACACTGATATAAAATGATCACCCAGGGGTCTGTCTTGGGCAACTTGAGAACTGTGTTGTCTTTAAACAAAGAAGAAATGACAGAAGGGCACCTGGGTGGCTCAGTCGGTTAATTGCCAGCTCTTGGTTTTGACTCAGGTCATGATTGATGGTTTGTGAGTTCGAGCCCCACTATGGGCTCTGTGCTGACAGTGTGGAGTCTACTTGGGATTCTCTCTCTCCTTCTCCCTCTCTCTCCTACTCCCTTGGCCCATGCCACTCTCTTTCTCTCTCTCTCTCTCAAAAAGTAAATAAATAAACTTAAAAAATAAAAAAAAAGAAGTGACAGAAAGTGGAAGGTTCTGGGGGGATAACTAAGTGTTTTATGTTTGATATGTTGACCTTGAAATGTCTGTTTGACTTTCACCGGAACTGTTTACTTTGTTGGTATGTTAAACACATGGGTTGGAGGCTCAGGATAGAGATCAGTTGAAAACAATAGATTTGGAATGTATGTGGGTGTGGTCATCCAGGTACTAACATTCAGTGCGTATTTACTGTGGACCCGTTAAGCACTTTAATACATTTAATTCTCAACAATCCTTTCAGCCATGTATTATCATCATCATCATCATCATTCATCATCCTCCTTTTTCAAACGAAGAAATTGAAGTTGGCATAAACAAGGTCACGAAGTTATTAGGGAAATGCTAATGAAGCTTGAGCTTTGGGCCCCTCCTCTGGCATGGCCCAATCCAAGGCTTAGCGCATGCTTCTCTTTGAGGCAAGAAGCATGTAGCTTGAAGCATGAAGCATGTAGGAGCAAGAAGCAGAAGCTCCATCCAAGTGCCAGGGGCATAGAGCAAGGCCCAGTGTGAGGTTACTTCTGTGCCCTGCAAGTAAGTGATCCTCGGGCTGCCAGTGCAACCTGCAAGCTTCAGGCAACTGGGCTCTACCTTTACTTCAAAGAGAAACATCTGTTGGAGATGCTATTCCACTAGGGACTACTGGGACTTAGGTTTCATGGCTGCCCCACCTCCAGCATTAGCCCTGTAGGGGTCAGGGGCTCTAGAGCAGGGCCCAGTGAGGACTTGGCTGAGCTGAGCCAGGTGCTGAGTGGTCTTCAGGGGTCATGCCAAAGGACACCAATTGTCTACAGACACCCAAGGCAGAAGCACCTTCGTGGCAAAAAATTACATGAGAAATAGCGATAAGGCATCACCAAAAATGCGTTGAGAAGCTAAAAGAAGCTCTTCTAAATTATCAAGAATTTAAAAAGTCAATTTCATGCGTTCATGCCACAGGAAATATTAAAATAACTTTCTAGTTCCTCTAGAGACAAATTTACGAGACCTTTGTTATATGAGAAGGTAATAAAAGAGTATATAGTCAAAAACATAAGGGAAATGTATTATAGAGGGATTGTCAGATATAATGATGATAATAAAAATGTGATAGTTCTGGATTTGGAGATATTTCTGTTTTTCGTCTTAAAAATGTTTAATTTGCTGAGATTTCTTAATTAATTCCAAATAAATACCCTCTCTTATACTTTGTTTTATAACTTGTATAAGTTAACTTTATTCAGGAATAATTTACATGAAATGCATCAATCTCGACTGTACAATTTAATGATTTTGACAAAATCTGACGGGAGTAAGCTCCTTCCCAGTCAAGATTTAGGACATTTCCATCATTCCACAAAGTTCCCACTGCCCCCTTCTACCTCCTACCCCAGCCCCAGGCAACTCCTTTTCTGCTCCTACCACAGAATAATTTTATGCCTATTCTAGAATCTCGTATAAGTGAAATGATAACACTGTGCATTTTTTGCGTATGGAACTTGAGCTCAGCATGTTGTTGAGATTTAACCATGTTTTTGTGTGTACCATTAATTCATTCCTCTCCATTACTGGGTAGCATTCCATTATGTGAATACACCATTGTTTTCAATCCATTCACCTTAATGGCCATTTGGGTTGTTTCTGGTTTAGGTCTACTATAAATAAAGCTGTTATAAAACACTTGTTTAGTCTCTCTGTGGACGTAAGTTTTCATTTCCTTTGGAAATGCTTTGTCATAGGGTAGATGAATGGTTACTTTTATTTAAAAAATTGCCTACCTGATTTCCAAAGTGTTTGCACCTTTCTCCCCTTCAACCAGCAGTGTCTGAGATAAAATATGGACATTCTTTTATATGTTTTTATCCTTTGTCTTACAGAGGGCCTCTCAGATTATATAAGCACTAAACCCTACATAACCTGGGCTCTCCTGTTAAGGTGGCAGAGTCCGATCCCACACCCTAGACCCCTACATTATGTGGAGAAAAGCAGAGGAGGGGGAAAAGACCCCTGGAATACCAGCAATCTTTTGGATGAATCTCTCAGAAACACTTTGAGATGACCAATTTTGTATCAGTTTGGCCAGGTCATGAGACCCTGATATTTGGTCAAACATTATTTCAGAATTTGTGGGAAGGTATTTTTTACATGAAATTATTCAAATCAGTAGACTCGGAGTAAAACAGATTACCTCCCATAATGTGGGTAGGCCTCACTTTAACCAGTTGAAAAAGACTAACTTCCTGTGAGAAGAGGGAATTCTGCCAGGAGACTGACTTCAGACTTGGACTACAGTATCAGCTCCTCCCCGGGGTCTCCAGCCTGCAGGTTGTGGACTTGCCAGCCTCCACAATGAAGAAAGCAAATTCCTTAAAATCTTTCTCTCTCTCCCCCCCCACTCCCCCCCCCCCACATGCACACACATATATGTTCTCTCTCTCCCTCATCCTAACACAGACTTCATCTCTCATCTGAGATCCGGAAGGG
Organism: Panthera tigris; assembly: GCF_018350195.1. Taxonomy (NCBI): domain Eukaryota; kingdom Metazoa; phylum Chordata; class Mammalia; order Carnivora; family Felidae; genus Panthera; species Panthera tigris. The sequence continues at coordinate 141,787,855 of NC_056668.1, read as the reverse complement.
CCAGCAGCATTCAGAAAAGACTGCTTTCTAAGTTCTTCTCTTTCTCAAGTCCAAATTACTACCTCACTCAGTAAAAAAAATCCTTTGGATAGTGTTTTGAACACTCCCAGAAAAAGTAAAACTTTTTAAAAATAATGCTTATTTATTTATTTTGAGAGAGAGAGTAAGCAGCAGAGGGGCAGAGAGAGAGAGAGAGAGAGAGAGAGAATCTCAGAGGCCGTAGCAAGGCTCAAACTCACGAACCATGAGGTCATGATCTGAGCCCAAATCAAGAGTCAGTCGCTTAACCTATTCAGTCACCCCAAAAGTACAACTTTTTGTATCTCAGAAACAGCCTTTCATTCCCACAGAGGAAACTTACAGCAGATCACGTGGAGAACTTTTGCTCCCCTGACTTTGGGCACACCAGCGTGCTTTTCTAAATGGGACAGGCTCTCCCTTTTTACTCCACTGACCCTGTCCCCTTCTCTTTACCAGCTTTTAAACTAGATATTTTTTTTTTTTTTTTGGTCCTCTTCTCACTACATTGACCACACAGTCTAGTAAGTATAGGCAACTGTTAAAGCAAGGAAACTAGGAAATACCGTTTCCATTATATAACAGTATCCAGTGAGCCTCAGTGTAAAATTGTCCCTAACCACCGGTTCTGCCTAACAGTGGAGCTTGGGAGCCAGGCAGACTCAAAGCAGCCCAGTGCAATCAGATACAAGCTACAGTTACAATGATCTCTGCCTGGCAGAGCTAATGAAGGCATCCCAGAGACAATGCTTCTGGGAAAGGAAAAGCCTCCCGTCTCTGCAGGTTGACAGTAAGCATCGCAAAATTGCATCTAATTTCCTTGGGCTCAGAGGTCAAGCTAATCACCTAGTGTGAAGTTCCCCAAAGCAAAATGTTGGATTCTTTTGGCTTCTTCTCCAGAGCAGGAGCAGATTGTGGTGGCCATAGGGGGAGGCGGGGAGTACGGAAGGGGGGGGAGTGTGGGAGTGTGAGGGGGGAGAGTCTATGGGAAGCCATGTGACCCTCCAACATTGTGATGAGAGGGTGGGAGCCCAAAGCAAAATGCTATGGAACTGCTCACACCTAGATTAATCTTTAGTTTTCTGCATTAAAACTTTCTCACATTTTAAATTCCAAAGGAAAATACAGACAATGTGAAGACTGATGTGGGAGGTTCAGTTACAGACAGAGCTTCCCCAGCAGTGAATGATTCTGTTGTGAGGATGGGACAAGACCCCAGGGTCATAAAGGTGAAAGGAGAAACGCCCCACCACTGCAAACAAAACATCGGAGTGCTCAAACTCCAAGGCCTTCCCATTCTCTAAAACCATGCCTAATCCTTCCAGAAGGTAAAACACCATCTCTCACTACAGCATAAAAGTTAGGTGCTGGGCTCTGTTCCACCTCAACTTTTTGGTTTTTTTTTTTTTTTTTGGTCTATTTCTTTCTTTTTTAGGTTTGCTATGTAAGACTGTAATAATAACTTCTCAGGATATAAAGTTCTCCGGAAACTTCCTTGAATCCTGGCTTTGCCCCCCACTGTGTCTGCACAACAATTAATCTTTCTGAGACTTCTTTCCTCATCCGTAGATTAGGGGGGAATAATACTAATGTCTGAAGGAGTGTCTTTAAAATTAAATGAGAAAATCTTTATACAGTGGTTGCCTATGATGATGTGGCAGAAATGGCTCAGCGACCATCTGTGGTTTATGCTCCCCCTTCCACGGGAATTGATGGCAAATGATCATCTCTCAGCCACTACATTTCCCAGCTCCCTTGTGCCTAGAGGAAATGAAATGACCAGTTCCAGCTAATAGTATGTGAGTGGAATGATTTTTGGTCCTTGCTGATTAGGCATACTGGCGTACCTTTCTGCCACTTAGTTCACCCCATCTTTGATTGGTACATTCCCAAGCAAACATGGAACTTCAAGAGGGAAATCAATGTGTCCCTGAGTCAACTCTGGCATGATAGTTACCCAAAGAGCCTGACCTCACAGTAGACTTTTCAGGCGAGAAAAAAAAAAACAAAAATTAAAAAAAAAACCTCCATTGCCTTAAAACAGGGAGAATTTCAAGTTATTTGTTATAAAGTTAGCATAGCCTGATTAATAGGTGTTATGATTATTCCCAGGCGAGTCACTAATCTACTATTAACCCAGGCACTAACATCTTTTCACATTTTATATGTGACTACCACGACCACATGGGTGACAGTCTTTAACATAATTTAGCGTTAATAAGAACTATCTGGAGGTTTTTCATTAAGTAAGCGGAACGATCTGTGAGAATTCTGTAAATATTACGAGCACGGGAATCATGTTTATGATGTAGTGTAGTGTAGGTGCTTAATAAATATTGATTGATTTATTGATTGGATGATTTTGGTTGACAACCCTCTTGGGAGCTTCCTGGGTATAATCTGAAACCAGCTTCCATACTTGGAGGGCGGAGAAAGACCAAAGGAAGAGACAGACTATACCAAGTTGGTACATGGTGTGTTTAATGAGTAATTGAATCTACATATGAGGCTTGTCTTGGGTAACAGCAAGACAAATGGATCCCTGCACCTGCCTGCCAAATTTTATTTTTTTTCTTTTTCTTTTTTTTTCAATATAAGAAGTTTATTGTCAAATTGGTTTCCATACAACACCCAGTGCTCATCCCAAAAGGTGCCCTCCTCAATACCCATCACCCACCCTCCTCTCCCTCCCACCCCCCATCAACCCTCAGTTAGTTCTCAGTTTTTAAGAGTCTCTTATGTTTTGGCTCTCTCCCACTCTAACCTCTTTTTTTTTTCCTTCCCCTCCCCCATGGGTTTCTGTTAAGTTTCTCAGGATCCACATAAGAGTGAACACATATGGTATCTGTCTTTCTCTGTATGGCTTATTTCACTTAGCATCACACTCTCCAGTTCCATCCACGTTGCTACAAAAGGCCATATTTCATTTTTTCTCATTGCCACGTAGTATTCCATTGTGTATATAAACCACAATTTCTTTATCCATTCATCAGTTGATGGACATTTAGGCTCTTTCCATAATTTGGCTATTGTTGAGAGTGCTGCTATAAACATTGGGGTCCAAGTGCCCCTATGCATCAGTACTCCTGTATCCCTTGGGTAAATTCCTAGCAGTGCTATTGCTGGGTCATAGGGTAGGTCTATTTTTAATTTTTTGAGGAAACCCCACACTGTTTTCCAGAGTGGCTGTACCAATTTGCATTCCCACCAACAGTGCAAGAGGGTTCCCGTTTCTCCACATCCTCGCCAGCATCTATAGTCTCCTGATTTGTTCATTTTGGCCACTCTGACTGGCGTGAGGTGACATCTGAGTGTGGTTTTGATTTCTATTTCCCTGATGAGGAGCGACGTTGAGCATCTTTTCATGTGCCTGTTGGCCATCCGGATGTCTTCTTTAGAGAAGTGTCTATTCATGTTTTCTGCCCATTTCTTCACTGGGTTATTTGTTTTTCGAGTGTGGAGTTTGGTGAGCTCTTTATAGATTTTGGATACTAGCCCTTTGTCTGATATGTCACTTGCAAATATCTTTTCCCATTCCGTTGGTTGCCTTTTAGTTTTGTTGGTTGTTTCCTTTGCTGTGCAGAAGCTTTTTATCTTCATAAGGTCCCAGTAGTTCATTTTTGCTTTTAATTCCCTTGCCTTTGGGGATGTGTCGAGTAAGAGATTGCTACGGCTGAGGTCAGAGAGGTCTTTTCCTGCTTTCTCCTCTAGGGTTTTGATGGTTTCCTGTCTCACATTCAGGTCCTTTATCCATTTTGAGTTTATTTTTGTGAATGGTGTGAGAAAGTGGTCTAGTTTCAACCTTCTGCATGTTGCTGTCCAGTTCTCCCAGCACCATTTGTTAAAGAGACTGTCTTTTTTCCATTGGATGTTCTTTCTGCTTTATCAAAGATGAGTTGGCCATACGTTTGTGGGTCTAGTTCTGGGTTTTCTATTCTATTCCATTGGTCTATGTGTCTGTTTTTGTGCCAATACCATGCTGTCTTGATGATGACAGTTTTGTAGTAGAGGCTAAAGTCTGGGATTGTGATGCCTCCTGCTTTGGTCTTCTTCTTCAAAATTACTTTGGCTATTTGGGGCCTTTTGTGGTTCCATATGAATTTTAGGATTGCTTGTTCTAGTTTCGAGAAGAATGCTGGTGTTAAGCTTTCAAATTTTAAAAGTTTATAAAAGGGCTCCTGGGTGACTCAGTCGGTTGAACATCCGATTTCAGCTCAAGTAATGATCTCGGGGCTCATGGGTTCGACCCCGCATTGGACTCTGTACTGACAGCTCAGAGCCTGAATCTTGTTTCAGATTCTGTGTCTCCCTCTCTCTCTCTGCCCCTCCCCATTTGCTCTCTCTCATTAAAAAAAAATGTTTAAAAAAGGACTTAACTGGGTTTATTCATGTATATTGTCCAGATACTGTCAATATCACATACTTCTCTCAAAGCTATGTCCTTGCAGCAGCTTATGGGAGCAGAAAATGCAAATAGAACCCATATCCCAAGGATGGGGGTGGGGAGGAGCCTCCTATTGTCCAGGTAGGTCCAGCTCATGGGTTAACTGGTAGTCACATCTTTTCAAGGAAGGTCCCTAACAATGATGTGTTAGTCAGGTAGGATAACCACTGAATAGCAAACATGCCTAAAATTTCGGTGGTTGACCACATGATAACTTTATTTTTGGCTTATGTATCAGTTCAGTGTGGTTCTTTGGTGGGCTACTTTCTATGTGGAAATTCAAGGAAGCAGGCTTTTTCCACATTCTGGCTCCAGCCTCTCATAGAATTTTAGAATTCTTTGCTGCATCATTTTCATACATCTTACAAAAGGAGACCATGGAGAATTATGAGAAAGGATTTTACTCCCTAGTCTAGAGGTGATGTATCTCACTTCTGCCATAGTCCATTGGCCAGAACTCAGTCACATGGACACATTTATCCTCAGAGGAAGG